>NW_024543062.1:41802142-43056785 GCF_018167655.1 Microtus oregoni
GCTTGGAGAGGCCCCAAACCCACCAGCTACACCTTTCCCTTGTTTTCAGTGTTGACACTGAATGTTTTTTGAGTTAGTTTAAAGGAGTTTAAAAATGTGTGTGTGTGTGTGTGTGTGTGTGTGTGTGTATTAAAAGGGTCTTCACAAGCAACTTGGGCTGGTTTGTTTTGTAACTCAGAGCTTCCCCTACCCGCTTCTCACTGTACTCCCAAAGCCTCTTTTTGTCATGAATGTTTGGTGTCCAAGAATGTTTGGTGTCTTTGGCCATTTACACAATATTCTTATGCATTAGTTAGGGATTTCCAGAAAGATGAGACTGATACAAGATGACCACAGAAAGGGGAGAGGGAACCGGATGATGGCTGAGATGGTGTGGTACTCCACCACCTGTACGACTGTGTGGAGTTGAGACTAATGAGGCTGTCTCCATCCTCTCAACTGCTTATGGCTGCCACAGCCATTGGAAGGCAATGCAGGCTTTGTGTTCCTATCATGAGCGATTTATCGTTATGTCTCTGTGAAACATCACTAAATAAAGAATTTCCTTTGATATGCAATTATCATGAATCCGAATCCCTGCCCACGTTATTCAATAGTCTAGATTGTTCTCAGTTAATGTATTTCTTAGTGTTGGGCTATCCGATATGAGGGAAACTGTAGGTGTCAACATGCCTGAATCTAGAAACACCTAGACCTTTGGTAAAGTGGAATGCTGGGTAACCAGGTATGGTAACTCATTGCTTACACCAATGTCCAGCCTTCAGGAAGCTAAGGCAGACTGGTGATTTTGAGTTCAAGTCCAGCTGAGGTTGCAAAGTGAGACCCTGTCTCCTCACTGCCACCCCAAAGCAGTATGGGTGTCAGAGGGTGAGGAGAGCAATGGGCTGCTTAGGTGGGCAAGACTGTTCCCTAGTACAGCCGGGAATCCCGTCATCCTGTAGCCAGGAAGAACAGACACAGAAGGTATGTGGTTCTTGTTCACTTCCCTGCTCCCTTAGAACTAAAGCACACTTGTTCACTGGCACGGAAATTCCATGGAAAGGCCCAGGCGAGCTTTCTAGCCTTCTGACCCTGGGACTGACTCCAGCAGCTCCCAGTCCCTGGGCTTTCCACCACTGTCCTCAGCTTTCTGACCTTAGGACTTGGGCTCTGTGGCAATTATGCATCCCCAGGATCTTCATTCTAGAGGTGGCCTGTCAGCGGACTTCTTAGCAGCGTAATCATGTGATCCAGGTCTCTCTTCTCTACATATTGGTGTCCATCCCTAACCAATATATCAGACTAGCGTGTCAGACCAGTGGCAGCCATTGTGAATGTTCTTTACTCTAATCTGAAGATTTCCTACCTGCGGAACCATTTTGATGTGTTGTACCTGTAAGGCAGTAATGGTGCATCTCTGAGCCCTCTTATTTTCAAAACAGAATGCAAAACTGCTATGGAAATACTTTGCATCCTGTAACTGCCACAGCGACCACCTGATAAGCTAACTGGGGGCAGATGTCTCCAGATAGAACAGGGGCTAGACTGGCAGGGATTCAGTTCCTCGGTGCTCTTGTTTTATTAGAGCTATTGGTAAAGGGAAATTTTTTCCTATCCTGTCTTAAGAGCAATGTTAGGGGCCTATGAATTAAACTGGCAAAAAAGAAGAATACAAGAGAAAAATATTTGTTTAGACATCCAACTTGCTAAGCGATGTGTGAGTGAGTAACTGGAAGGGTTGGCTGGGGTGAGAAATTATATACCTAGTTTAATAGAGGAAACGGCACCAGGGAACAATGGGAAAAGAAAATGAAGGGAGCTTGGTTAGGAAGGACAATGGGGTTTCTAAAAGCGTGGATGAGAAATGAGTGCGACAGTGGTGGCTGGGTCCTGAGACGCAACCGAAGGGATTGATAAGTTATTTACCCTTTGCCTCTGTCCTGGGGCAGGAACCGCACTAAAATGGGAATTCATGCAGGATCTCTCAGTTTTGTTTCACTTTTAGTCAGATGAGGGATGCTCCAAGAAGGCTTCGTTTTGATGCTGACCCCCAGGCACACTTGGCTTGAAAGAACCTTGTACGTGACTGGAGGATCTCTGCCGGTCACTGCAGAACTCACTCTCTACTCTTTGTCCGTGACTGCCTCCACATCCTGGCATTGCTGGATGTACCCTGTACCGGCACTGCATTCCAGATGTTGGCACTGCATTCCAGATGCTAGAACCTACGGAGAATTTTGGGGATTTTAAAACTTCTGGGTGGACTGCACATTATAGGGACTATCAAAGTCTGTAACTAGAGAGGTCTTTGGTCGCTGGAAGCTTGAGCTTACCTTTGGGGCTAAGCCCCACCAACCCATGCATGATTCCTGTCTGTCAAGTCATTGCACCCCAGTCTTCAGCAGTGAGTCAGCCGTGGCCTTGGGGTGTCTTCAATCCCTGACTTCACACTGCCTTAAAGTCTGGCATCTGCGTGGTTTGTGGGCCCAGAGCCTGCCTTGCTTCCCGGGATAATGCTTAACGAGATACAGAAAACCCCAGTGTCCTCCCCTCCAACTTGCCTGGCTCTTCACAGTGGCCCCTTGAGGTCCAGTGTTCTTCCTGTTCCTGTTTCAGTAGTCTGGCTAGCCCCTTGTATAGTCACTCACACGTACTTGACAGTTGAGAAAAGCCTCTTCAGTTTTGTGCCTGCCGGTCCTCTGTCCTGTGCTTCTGGGAGCATGGCTCTTCTCTTCAGGATTCACATACAGGCTGAAAGCAGGCAGGACATTTGCTTGCCTTAGTGTCCCCAGTGCCTTGAAGGATGCTTGGCGTGGTCCTCGGTGTACATCTGTTTCCTTGTGCGGACTGCTTTGTTACAGGGGTGTGCGAATCCTTGGTAAGGCTGACCTTCGTTCTCATCTCGCTGACTTTACCCATTTGCCAGACTCATTGGTTACTTGATGGAGTTGATTGTTTTTCATTTGTTCTGGGGCCAGAATCTTCTATCACCCTTCCTGCTGGGACTCTGGGTCTTCCCCGGCAGTCTTTTATAGCTATTCTCCACCATCAGCAACATCTCCTTGCCTGTTACTAGGATGTATAACAAACAAAGACTGTGTAGAGTGATGGGTAAATATATACCGAACAGGATGGTGGGTGAATGCCACGTGTAACCTTGATCTCCTGCAGGATCCCATGGTTATTCAGCGTCTTCTTTTCAAGGATGGTTTGAATTACTTGGGTCACAAGTTGGGGTCACAGGAATGTCTTCCTTGATCCAGGCACTAAGCAAATATTAAAAGTTTGTCATAGTTTCTGGACCCCAGCTGGATGCATTCTTGGCTGTGGCCACAGTATCTGACAGAAGCAACTTAAGGGAGGAAGATTTGTTTTGGCTCCAGATTCGCGAGATCTCAGGCCATGCTTACAGGAGGGGCATGGTGGAGTTCATAGTGGTGTCCCTTCTGTAACAGCTTCTCAAAACAGACCAGAAAGCAGACAGAAACTTGGAAAAGCCTGCCCCCAGTGACCTTCTGAGAACCAAGCCCGCCTCCTAAAGGCTCCACAGTCCAGCAAACTAGTACTACCAGCTAGGGAACAACACTGTCATTGTGAGCTCCTGGGGCATCCCATAACAACTTCTAATGTGGGCCTCATAAATAGCTTAGATGCCACTTCCCATCTTACATATACATGCATTCTTTGAAGGTCACCAACATAATCTTCCTGAATTATTGCTGGGTATAAAAGACATGGAATGAACAAGCAGTATGGAAGACTGCTATGCTGTTGGATTTCCAGCCATATGCCATACGGTGCTTTTACTACAAGGTAGGGTACCATCTAGTCCAGAGGCAGTTTTCCTAAGGTAGCATGGCATTTTTAAGAGTAGAATTATATCTAAAATAAATTATATCTTCTGTTCCAAATGGTATTAATTGTTGGGTAGGTAGTCAAAATCATTGACCACTGTAACTTGTGTAATGCTGAATTTTGCTCTAGTGGCTAGGTATCTAGTTTACAGTATACTTTGTAGTAAGCTGTAATAAACTATGGCTAGATCCAATGCGTTTTTCTTTTGCTAACTTGACTTTTACAGAATGCAAATCAGGTTGAGTCAAATCACCTCTGGCAGCCATGGCTGCTTGATAGGTTGGGTGTCTCAGTGAGAGGCTCATCATGTACTATTTCAGGGCCCCTAGGAACAGCACGTTCTTGGTTCCCTGCCGTATACAGGGACACAGGTAACTAGGCTGTGACCAGGCCAGTAAGCAAGGTGAGTAAACTTCAGGAGGCGGAGCTTGCTGGAGGAAGGTCACTGGGGGCAGTAAGCCTCACAGCTGCTCTGTCATTTTCTCTTCCTGTTCAACCACTGGAATTCTACCACACCCTCCCTGCCCCTGTTACCAGCATTCCTCCCCATTTTCCATCATTGTACTCTCTAGACTCTGGGATTCATCATGTATAGAAACTCAGAATGTTCCAAGGGGGAAATGGTGCAAAGATTGGAGCTTATGCCAGTGGAAGCCTCGATTGAACTTTGTTAATATCCAGGACCCACTGCCTCACTCTGTTAAAGCATTGGCCGTTGTTGGACCAAGTAGACTGTTGATACATGAAGGGTCCTTGTCCTGGAAGGATTTCTCCCTGCTGCAAGAAAACAAGAAATCAAGGACATTACCGGGCCATTTCCATTCTGTACACTGATTGGTGCATTGGCTATGATACAGTATAAGTTAGTGGCCTAGGCAGATAAAATGCAATGATAATTATTTTACCCAATCTCATTTCAAATATCTCCCTCAGGTATCATGTAGCTAGGCTACCTCAGAGAGATAAGCTTTTTCAGCAGGAAAAAAGAAAAGCAACATAGTGTGGAGTTTAATCTTTGAGATTTCTTTCAATGCTACCATTAAATTTAGGTCCTTGTAGAATGCCAATTGTGCTAAGTATAGATTGGGTGGATGTAACTAGTATCACGCTGTGGTTCCACAGAGGCCTGATTTGCCCTGTGGCCAAGGAATGGATGGGAACATCTAACTGTGAATGGAGTAAGCTGACCTGGGTTGTTTAGTTCGTCACATCCTACTTATGCGCAAGTTCATGTGCCTGGATTTATACAAAGCTATTAGAATTGTCAAAGTTCCCTGTTACAGACCTTTGCTATTTCACCTCTCACTAAATTTATTCAAATATATTACCACACCTGTATTTTATAAACATGTACAGATCACATAGTCCCCCCAAAAATCTTATTTTATAAATCTGCCAATAATATAAAATTGTTCTGGATCCCTGATACCAAAGTTTCCTAAAGCTAATGTAATTAATATGCAATGAAGGTATTGGTCAATCTGCATAGTGTAGACAAGATACTGTGTGTATAACCAGGCACTGTTTTATGAGGTCAGGCTTGAACAGAAGTCTGTCTTGTAAGCTGTAATGTTCTGGAACATCTTGCCTGGCCACTGCTCCTCATTGTGTGGTCTCTTTTCCTCTTTGATCTCTACTTTATGTTCTTTGAAGAAATAAATTGCAGTGACATTTTTAAAAATTGGTCCAATATATTTTAGCCTATACTTGTTCTTGTGCATTCTACCAAAGTACTCTCGTTCCTTTTAAAATTTAATGAGTATTTTATTTGAGTATCCAATCTTGCTCTCAAAGAAGGCAGTGCCAAACACAGATTCTCAAGGCAATTGCCAGTGTGCGTATTTGTATAGCACACTTGACAAGACCTTTGAACGTCTCCTCCAGCCTGAGCGGGCAGAGCTCCTGCTCCCTGTCTTGGATGCTGGTTTGCTTCTATGTTCACGACAAAGGAGGAAGAGTGTGTCACCCTCAGCTTCAGGGCACCGCCTCATGGATTCTCCTCTTTCCACCTCACTCATCACCCCCATCACTAATTAGAGTCCAGAAAAGAGGCTGTGACGCCATACGGGTTGGCCGAGTGCAGAACCAAGCAGGGTATAAATTAGACATGCCACTGTCAAAGAGGCTTTCAGGGTTGTAGCATTAAAAATAAGAATTGTACTCCCTCTCTGCCTCTGTGGTACTTATTTGGATGGAGTTGGAAATTGAGTAGTATAATCTAATTTTAAGGAAACTTAACACAAATTATGTGAGCATTTCTCTGAGCATAAATTCATAAATCAAATTGCAGGTTGACTTTATTGAAAAATGATGGTGCTGCAGGCCTTGGAGCAGAACCAGGAAGAATGCTTGCATTTTCTATAGCACTCTGTTCAAAATGGCAGTCCTCTGATAACCAGGAAGTGCCTCTGGGCATTTTCCCTGGGCAAATTCCCTGCTCTTCTGCTCTGAGCAGAGAGGTGAACTCTCTTGACCTTCAGCCAGAATGCCACCATCTCTGCTTGACTGATGAGGTCACAGGATAAGAAAAGTTAAGTGACTTCCCTGGTGTCACAGTCAGAGGTGATAAGAGACAGAGAGGATTTTATCTGAGAGAGCTAGAGAGACCAAGTCTGCCATGCTTTGCCCTCATCAGACTGTTCCCCTGCTGTTACTTAGCACATGTCTAAAGAATAGGGAGAGCAGGAAACTGACAGCTATGATATTGGTGCCACAAAACACTCGTCTCCAGTTACATTTACAGCAAGGGTAAGGAAAGATTTCTCAGAAAGCTTCAGGATTCTATCATTTTAATATTTTTCTGTGATTTTTTTTCTGCTGCCATAGCTCAAAGTATCCAAGCCTTCCCTGTGTGCACATTCACATCAGTGGGTCAGGCTTCGGTTTGATCTCTGTCAGTGAAGTTAACACTAAGAGTAGCTAGGACTGTGATTTGTCAGCACACCTTGGGGAGTTTTGGTTTTGGTTTAAGAAAAATACATTAATTATCCTGGGTACAGCATTAGCAGAAGTGTCGCTGGACCCACATCTAGCTGCTCACAAGCTCAGTAAACAAAGATCTGGGAAGGAAAGCAGTCAGTTTTATTCAGAGTCAGGCATCTTGAGAAGATGCTGTATCATCAAAGGTGCTGGAAGGGTTTTTTACAGAGAGGGAAAAAAGAAGAAGACAAGTCGCAAGAAGGCTAGAAGACCCCAAGGTCTTCATTGTTAAGGACACATGTCTCCCTCTTTTGTTTGAGTTTCCATCAACCTCCTAGGGCTTCTTCCTGTAGTTCCTTAAGCAAACATCACTTTTGCGAAGTCCACTTCACAGTAATTGACGCAATTAAAATTAAAAGTCAACGAGGAGATTAGACAGTGAGGACAGTGTCCTGCTCTGATGTGATTGGAAGCTCACCATGTTATGGGTTTTTCAGACTTATAGAAAGGTTATTCAACAGTGAGCATCATAATCATTTAGGTGTGGCTTCTCTTTAGGAAGTGAGCCATAGGAAGGGTAAGTAACCTTGCATAGGGCGAAGGGGAGACTATGCCACCTCTTCAGGGTTTTCATTTCTGCATTTGGGATCTTCCATGGCAGCAATGCACCTACTTTCCTCTTTCTAATTTCTACATAATAACTTTCCTGAACCCATGGTTCACACTTCTGTGATTATCATTCTGTTCTTCAGTCTGGCATTGACTTTCCCTGTATGGTTTAAATACCTTGCTAGAATCTGCAGTGGGGTATATCCTAAACAAATGTCATCTCTACTTCTCTTGGTGACACCGTGCTCTTAACAAGGCTTTGTTTTGACATCTTGACTCTTGCAACCTCTTCATTGCAGTAATTGCCCAGCTCTACTCTATGTGAGTGAGATCTCCTACGAAGAAGCCCTGTCTGTAAAAACTGATTGACCAGTTAGGACTGTAGTGGTATGGACAGGGAGGGACACTGCCGGTCTTCCAGAAGCTGATTGCCTTATCTTAGGTTAGCTTTAGCCCTAAAGTTAATTCCTTTCCCCCTCTATCAAACTAATATCCTATAACTATCTAATGATAGTCCATCTAGTGTGACAGTTGTCCAGGCCACGGCTCCTCTTTGTCTAACATGGCAGTTGTCCAGGCCACGGCTCCTCTCTGTCTAACATGGCAGTTGTCCAGGCCACGGCTCCTCTCTGTCTAACATGGCAGTTGTCCAGGCCACGGCTCCTCTCTGTCTAATGTGACAGTTGTCTATGCCACGGCTCCTATCTGTTTTACATGGCAGTCTGCTCATGGGTCCTTCCAACCTGACCCAGATGGATCAATCTTACTCTCAAACATTTTGGTGTTTTTCCATTGCCTACTATAAAACCAAATGCCTGGTATTGTCCACAGCCCTCAGTCTATAGCTGGTGCTGTCTTCCTTCCCTGTGGGATTTGCTGTCCTGTACTATGGACGAGAACTTAGAGCACAGGCTTTCTGAGAAGGACTTACTTATTTCATCTTTGCCATATTAGGAATAACATGGAGCTTCACTATGTTACTGTGCTATTTCCTCATTTATTTTCTTCATTTATCTTTGATCATGCTAGGCATCCAACGAGGGCCCAAGGCATGTTGGGAAGCATCCTAGTGCTGAGCTACTGTTTTCTTTCTTTTGAAGGTGTCTTTGTCAAAGAACAAACATAAAGGAAGAGCAAACACTGTAGAATTCTCTTAGAAGACACCTTTAAGTCTCTGTAGTATTAGACCCAACCCTCTAACTGATGTGAAAGGTGGAAGAGTAACTAGACCATGGCTGCAGTGTTTCCTTGGATCATACTGTTGTCTTAGCAGGAAACAGCCTGCCCAGCCTTCTGCTCTGCATGCATAGTCTTCTCTATAGTTCAGATTGTCCACTAACATCCTCAACTCCTCCAGTCTTACTGACACGGTGAAACAAAGCATAAGTAGCCAGAACTCTGAGCTCTAATTTGGGGCTCTCTGTAGGCAGACCCTAATTCTTAGCTACAAAGACTAATCTAAAAAGTTGGGTGTAGTGGAATGCACTTGTAGTCCCGGCAATGGAACTGATGTGAGGTGAAGGGCAGGTCCCCTGTAGCTTGCTGACAGGAGGGCTTGCTGGCCAGCTATGTCTAGACTGTTGGTGAAGTTCTGGACCAATAAGAGATGCTGTCTCAAAACAAAAGCGGACAGTGGCTATTGACACTTGAGGTTGTCCTGTGACTTCTAACTGCATGTGAGCACACATATATGCTTATATGCCACATAATAGACACTTATCTACCACGTACATGACAGACCACTCAGATTAGTGATTGGAGATATAGTTGACTCTGAAATGGCATTTCTGAATGATGTATTATTAATTTCACTTTCAATAAAATATTAAAATAGGTGCTTTTAACACACAAAAAATGTTTCTTTTTTAAGCACTTAACTTTACCAGTGATTAATTTAATTTGTATTGCACATCTGTGGTGCCCTCCTCCCATCTTGTTTGAGGCAAGGTCTCTTGTGTTTCTGCTACTGTGCTGGATGCCCAATGAGCTGGGCACTTGCATCCCCGCTTCTCATCTCCCTACAGATTGGGAAGCTGGTATTACAGATGTGACTGCCAGTTCCAGCTTCTGAGATTTCTCATGGGTGTGGGAATCTGAAGTGAGGCTGCCAGGCAGGTAAGCACTTTTACCCTCTGAGTCAGCTCTTTGGTACAAAATACACTGTTGGTGTTCAAACTGTGTTGCTTCTTTGAGCATTTAAACTTTTTATTTTAACCATGTATATATCAAAGAGGGTGATTAATTTAATTTCACAAAGGAAATTAAATTGGAAATATAAAAGTTCATGACAAACAGTTTTTTTCAGAATCATGACTCATTAATAAGAAGCAGAAAGCATATGGGCGGGCGCTTTAGACTGGAAACAGACCTGGGGAGCTTTTGTTGCAAACCTGAGGCACTGAGGCGACCCTCAAACCTATTTCAATTTCAATAAGTATCTATGTCTCCCCTTGATACCAGGGCAGTCTATACACCCTTCCCCTCAGATATGTAGTTTCTGTTAGTTCTTCACTAACGTTTGTGATAAATGAGTTGAATTTGCTTTTAGGAGCTGGGCAGCATCACTCCACAGTAGAGTACATTCCTAGCACATGTGAAGTCCTGGGTTCATTCCCTGCACTGCCGAAAATCTCACAAAGTATAAGCTTTCAATCAGGCGAGCCTGAATAACCATGGAATTGAAAGAACCGAGTGGTGATTTCTCTGTGGAGTTGTCCCTTGCCTGCAGTCCTTTCGGTTGGTTGCTGCTCTGCTTTTGTTGCAGCTGGCTTATCCTCTTGTTCTTTGGTCTCTTTTAAAGCTAATTGATAAGAATGATCTCACTAAAGGTGTTTGGAGGAAGAGATAAAGAGATGGGTTTGTGTGCTCCTGCCTGTGGGCTGTTTCAATCACCTCTGAGAAAGGAGCACATTTGTCTGCCTGCCTGAAGCTGTCACAATGAAGCCAGCAAAAGGGAAATGATGCTGGGAGATAATTTACTAGCCATGGAAGCCTGAGGACCAGAGTTTGGGCTCCCTAGTACCCAGGCGAATGCCTGCTAGGTGTGGTTGCTTCCTCAGGGGAAAGAGACAGGGAGCCCTTGGGTAAACAAGCTGGCTAGGCTGGCTGATGGGTAAGCTCTGTATTCAGTGGAGAGAGCCTGCCTCAACTAATAGCTTGGAGAGAAGCTAAGGGAATTCCTGACATGTGCCTTTCGTTTTCGTGTGTGTGTGTGTGTGTGTGTGTATCACAGATAATAACAAAAACATTGAAATCAGCAGTAAATATTGAGGTAATAGGATATGTTAATTCCCCCTGATTTGGCCATTACACAATGTGAGCATGTTTTGGAACATCACCTTGTGTCCCACACATTTGTAGGAGTATTATGTGACAATGTAAATAACAAAATGTAAAGATATAATTAAGAAAGGAATGGTCATAAAACAAGTGGGCTATGCTTACACAGAGCACCTGGTCTATAAAGTTGCCACTATCTTACTGTGAATTCTTTAAGGGAGACAGAGAAAAGTAAGCGACTGATTTCTCACCAGGCGGTGCAGAAAGCCTACAGTCCCAGTGGTGATTATTTAAAGTTGGACCCAGAGTCAAGACTTTTGAATAATAGTGTGTTTTAACTAATCCACATTTCAACTTCTTCTAATGGATTAATTAGTTTCATTTGCATTATTTTTCTCCCTCAGAAATTAGCACATGCATGAATGCTAGATGCCTGTGAGCTTGCTGCTCTCCTGGAGAAGACTGGTGCTGAGTGGTGACCTTTGAGAAACAGCTCTTTGACCTTCTTGCTGGCCCTGCCCTTTGGCTCTTGGTCCACGATGGAGACGCTCTCCCAGGATTCCCTGCTGGAATGTCAGATCTGTTTTAATTATTACAGCCCGCGACGAAGGCCCAAGTTGTTGGATTGCAAGCACACTTGCTGCTCGGTGTGCCTCCAGCAGATGAGGACCAGCCAGAAAGATGTAAGGTGCCCCTGGTGCCGTGGCATCACCAAGTTACCCCCAGGCTTCTCTGTATCACAGCTGCCCGATGACCCCGAGGTCCTGGCCGTCATCGCCATACCGCACACTTCTGAGCACACCCCAGTCTTCATCAAACTTCCAAGCAATGGGTGCTACATGCTGCCCCTGCCCATCTCTAAGGAGCGCACGCTCCTGCCAGGAGACATGGGCTGCCGTCTGCTGCCAGGGAGCCAGCAGAAGTCCCTCACCGTGGTGACCATTCCTGCAGAACAGCAGCCCCTGCAGGGTGGAGCTCCCCAAGAGGCTGTGGAGGAGGAGCCTGACAGGCGGGGTGTGGTGAAGAGTTCCACATGGTCTGGCGTGTGCACTGTCATCTTGGTGGCCTGTGTCTTGGTCTTCCTCCTGGGCATTGTGCTACACAACATGTCTTGCATCTCCAAGCGCTTCACTGTGATATCCTGTGGTTGAAGTCTGTCACGGGGATGCCTCTTGTGGGTACCAACTTAAGGGGTGAGCAGGTGTTGGTGATGGGATCCCTGTGATGAGATGGGGGTGACACTGACCATTTGGTGCAAGCGCTGGCCTCTGATTGGCCACTTGATTCACCTGCAGACAAGAGCAGAGGGTGAGGTCTCAGCGAGATCCCAGGAGAACTGTTTGGAGATGGTGAAAGCTGTGAAGATGCGTGCATGCTTCCTCATAATTGTGTATTCGATGGGGTGTAATTTATGATTTTCCAAAATTATTTCCCCAATTTAGGCTATTCTACTTAGACATGAAACTGTACCTGTGGGTGTGATGAGCTCTCTCAATACGGTAGATGGTAGGCTAAATCAGATGCTATGTGTGGCAAATAGAATTAAACCTCAAATTCATATTAAAAGAAAAACAGTCTAGTGAAGACAAAGAGCTGGTGTGCAAGTATGTGTGTGTGCCTGCAGCCTGGTCTTCCTAACACTTTGATAAATTTTGTATGGGACCCAAATCAAAATATCCAAAACAGACGTTTTGGTTGTCTGAAGAAAGTGTTTGAACACGTGTCTCCAGTGTGTTGGATATTGTCATGTTCCTTCATTTCTCTTCCTTTGTGACTGAGCTTGCTCTGTGTTTGAGGAGCTGGAAGCCCAATGGGTGAGTGGCAAACTGGGAAAGAAGGGAAAATGCCTAATTCCCCAGGAAACCTTTCTGCCAATTTTTCTCAAGCCATCTCACAAAATAAGAATTTAAAATGTAAATATTGTGAATCTGTGTGTGTATTTTGTGTGTACAAATTGATTTACCTCAGATGTTTGAGTTTTTCCTGAAGAATCCTTGGGGGAAGACTGTGGGCAAGTATAAGCCACGTTTCTAAAACACTGGCCTCCTCGCCAGTGCCTAGATCTTCTCCTTCGAGAGTCTGCCACACATCCCCTGCAGCACCCACTGGCTGCTGTGCTGTGTGAGATCCTGCCAGGAAGACATGGGTGGGGATTGTCAGGAGAACTCGTTATTTCCCCCAGTTTGGAGATTTTTGTGTGAAATCCCCAAGTGTTGCTAATTAATGCCACACCTAGATGGGCATTTTCACAGACCGTCCTTGGTGGTCATTTTTTAAGATGTTCCTTTAAGAGTTAATCTGTCTAGTATTGCAATTTCATCTTGTTGGAATCAGCAAGAAATTGTTCTGTGTTTCAAAACGTCTCTACTGACAGAAGTGGCATGATAAAGAAAAGCTCGTGTTCCCTGTGTAAGCGGACAGGTTTCTCATGAGTGCGCAACTGTCTGGAAATGTGAAATCATGAGATAAGACTAGTTAGACTGAAAGGGTCAGTCTCTGTCCCTTGCTGTGTGTGTATACAGAAAGAGCTGTGGGCTCTACAGTCTTCTTGGAATGCCTTTTCTGGAACTAGGAAGCTATTGGTATTGTCAAAGAAGCTTTGCTGTTCTTTGAAATCCCTGAAATGGTGGGAAGGATGGGAAAGGCAATGGAAAGGTAAGCATTGACCGGAGGCCTCTAAAAAGCAAAATCAGGAACCATCTGTAAGATGGAGGCAGCATATTTGCATGCTAGCCTTCGTCTCCAAACAGTACAAAGATGTATACTAAAGTGATGGCGTTGCTATGGGGAAACCCAAAAGAATACTAGCTAGAATGCAAAGCTAGCAATTGGCATGAACGTTCACCATCAAATTACGAGCTCTGGTTTTTTAAATCCTTCACATTTGTAAGACCTTTAAAAATGTATTTGAGGGCTCAAACTAGAAATTAGGTTAAAATCCCATTTTATTGTGTAAGCTATTGGGCATTATACAACAAATAATCTAGGATTTATTTGGTATTAATAATTTAGGTATCATATTATCTAAATACTGTCCTCTATTATGTAACATAATATACTGTTGGGGTAGTGTCAGTTGCTCAAACTCCCAGGCTGCTGGAATGCATGCCTGACCTAATTTTGATTTCTCTCGGACGGGGAAAACACACATAGACAGAGATGTTGCATGAAGGATGTTACGTTTCCAAGGAACTTCAACCCTTGCAATTTTAAGACAAAGCATATTTAAATTAATGTGTGAGAGATATCTGCATACCTTTCTACAGTAGAAAATGGCTGATCCCTAGTGCAGTGTGTGATAGGGTTCTAGCTGTTTAGGGCGCTATTTATAGAATAATGTGTGTGCATATGGTGTTCTGTGTTTTCACAGCAAAGCGGTATAGTAAAAAGTCCATTTTACTTAAAAACAGTGCACACTAGACACTGGAGCTTCAATGAAACAAAATCAGTTGCTCCTTGGTAGATTTTTGACCTCCAGCCTGGCAGTAACAGCCAAGTGAGGGCTTGTGGATGTGTGCTTCTAAGAAACATTGAAAACTGTTGAAATGAATTCTGCCTAGAGTTTGCATATGTGCTTGTTAGGAGGTGTGTGTGTGTGTGTGTCAGAGGAGAGAGAGAGAGAGAGAGAGAGAGAGAGAGAGAGAGAGAGAGAGAAGCCTGACAGTTTCTATATACTTGAGGTCTCAGCTTCTTCTGGATTTTCCCCACATCATTAAAAACCTATCTACCCCATGTGACACAAGCATCCAGGACTTAGAGTCACATGTCAATGGCAAGAACAGAAGATACAGCTGAAAGGAGCCTCCAGTGACTTCATCTTGTCGATGAGCTCATGGCGGAGTGGGGTGGGAGTGGAGATGAGTGTGCAGGTTGTAATTTTGCAGCTAGAGGATGAGACCTGTGCACTGCTGTGCCCTAGGCACGTCAGCTTCTCTGCCAGGCTATGATTCTTCACAGGGTCTATGAATACCCTTTGCTTTGTCAGGTAGTGCTTTAAGGATTGTTTAGAGATTAATTTCTCTTTAGGTAACTTCCTCTCTGAAAAGGAGGGTTGATTTAGGGATGAATCTGAATATTGGAAGAAAACTTCTGAACTGTGTAATTTGAATATTTAGAAATGTCAAACATTGGCCAGGACCCTATCCCCATATGCCAAGGACAATGAATGTTGTGTAAATAGTAACTTATAAGAAGCATGAATTTCCTCTTTATTAATGATCTTGACATAAGCAAGAGAATGCTTACTACGTTAAGTAGAGCCAAGTATGCCAGCTCATATGTTGTCTTTCGAAAATCTTTGTATAATGACATGGGACATAAATTGTAATGACAAGGGCAAATTGTCTTTGAGTTTCAATTTAAGGTATCTTCTTTAGACATATAATTAGAGTTCACCCCTCGCATGACTCATAGAGTGGGCCTCTTGGAGTGGCAGCTGGGTGTTGCTACAGCTCCTGGACTTTTCTAGGTCAGTGCTGTTGGACAGAGGAAATTGCTCTGTAATCTGTGCACTAGTCCCATGGCTGTTGGGCAACCGAGTGGCAATGACTGAAGAAGTGGCGTTTATATGGTATTTAATTTTAAGTAACTTAAAATTAAACATTCCTGTATGGTTATGGCTACCACATTGACCATGATGACATCCAAAGGCTTACAAAGTAGCAGCAAAACCAAGAGAGAGTGTGCAGTTTCCGAAGGAAATTCCTTTGCAAGTTTAGAGAAGTTTATGAGCTCTGGGGGTTGAGCGAGATAATATAATCTCACCCATTGTCATTTGGGGTTATTATTTAGATACTTAGGACCAAGGAATGAGCAGCGAAGCTTAAATCGGGCTTTATGAAGCCCCTTTTCTGGGACCATTAGCTGCATGTGACTCTGCTGCCCAGAGTTCCTAACTAGATCGTAGCTGTAACATTTTTGACTTGCAAGTTGTGCATGACCTGTGCTCTGAAACTGTGTTTAGGGTCTCGTGGACAAAAGGAGTCAATGTTACAGAAAATCAAATAAATAAGAATCTGACCAAATCCCTGCTCCCTTCTGATCTCTTTCCCGACTTCATCACCGTATCAGTGAGGTGGGAAATCTGAGAGCAAGCATGCTTTGTAGCGTTCAGGGTGTTTGTGATTGTCCTTGAAGTCAGCCAGTTTGTCATTGTATTTGGTGTGGCCATATGTGGGTGTAATTTTCTGGATGCCAGGCTAAAATGGAGGCACTATTTTTAGGCTGAGAAGTGACATTGTCTCAGTGTCTCTCTTTTTAAATTTAGTTGTCATTAGAAGGTTTGAAACTTTGCACAAAGGCACTTTTACATTTTTCATAGTTAAAAAGGAAAACAAACATGGCCCAGTGGAATTTAAAAACTGGAAGGTTACTACAGCTGCTCTGTAGAATTGCTTTTAAGTGAGTAAGGGGAGCAGAAAATTGAGCTTGAGATACATGCTTCTGTGTAAAGATCAGACTGTGGCTGATAGGCTAGACTTTATTCATGCTTAGATTTGACTTAAAGTGTTCCCGTGCCTTCATCAGAAAATTTGTGTTATGTCAAAATTGCCTAGCCTGCCTCTTCATTGCTCTCCCAATGTGTGAAACCAAGTGTGTTTGCTTCAGTGCAGCAGGGTTGGGCTGGGTTTCTAGTGCTGCAGCATTTGGTAGGGAAGACAACTCCTTGGGGCTCATCTTTTTGTATCTAATGTTGGCCGAATGGTATTTTCTTAAGTCTGTTGGAAATTAGGAGGGCAGAGGGTATCTGTATGCTATGGGTTATACCCACACAACTACAGTGCTCTTTCTGAAAAGAATGATGCTGTGGACCAGGCAGGATTTTATAACTACACCAGGCTTCCAGCCCACACCCTGAACCTTCATGAAGAAGTTGCTTCTTGACATCTCCACCACACTCAGTGAAACATTCAAGGCGATCTTCACCCAGACAGAAGCTACAGGCAACAATGAGACACAAGGGATACTTTACTCAAGGTGTTTATTTGAAGGAGATAGTTGCTGGATCTTTTTCAACCTGAAACTCTTGAAAAATAAGTGGAAATTCAAGCCATTTTTTTTCTGACACAATTGACTTACTATATACCCTACTATACACACACACACACACACACACACACACACAATTTAGCTATAATTGGAGGTAAAAATAACATAGAGAAAATTATCAATACTATTTTTTCATTCATGGATCTCAAAATTCTGAATTTATATGTTAATCTTTAAACAGCTGCTATGATCTCCATATACTGTGTCAAACCAATTGTCTTGGGGAGTGTCTTAAGACTGTTCCATATGTACAGAGGTGGGTAATTCCACAACATCACTGGAAAGCCAATTATGACTGAGGCGCTGAGCAGATGAGGCATTTAATCTTTTAATTCTGACTTGTAAAAAGCTTGTCTTTTTTCTTTTTTAATCCCTGTTATGTGTCAAGATTGTAAACCACTGTCCCCGAACTCCTCCAGTGTGACTCAGTTTCTCTGCATGCTTCCTTGCTTGCTCTGCACGGTCTTTTGATTTTTTCCGTACTCACTGCCTGGGGTGTCCCCATGTGTGGCTCTCACCCTGTAGTGGTGCTTGAAAATGCTGATTTAATTATCTGGATTTTAATGTAAGAAAGTTTTGGGTTTTTTAATATTCATGTTATGTTTTCAGGGACAATCAGTTATTAGGACATCACTGAGGCCTCCTGAGAGCCCCACCAGCAGGGCTATCCCTTTGTTCTTTACAATCACAGCCTGCATCTTTCCAGGATCACTAGGGAGGGTTGCAGCCCACAGGACAGTCTCTTATCATCTTCCTGGCCAGCTATTCACTGTGTTATTCTAACAGGAGCTTTCTAATGGGACTGTTCCGTCTTTAATTTAAACATTTGCTTTTTGATAATCCAGTAGAAAATGGTTAGATATGTCGGTGGCAAAGAAATGTGGAGTAGAAAGAGAAAAGAAACAGATGTGACAAATAAGTCCTTCAGGGGACAAATTGGTATCTATGAACTGTGACAGAAGGTGGAGACTGTTGACATACGAGTGTCTAGGTGGGCTCAAACACAGCCTGCTGCCAAGGAGCCCTGCCCGAGGATAGGCAGATGTGCCTGGAAAAGGAGATACTGTTTTTAATAGAGAGAGAAATTTGTAATGAGATTATGGCTTCAGAAGAAGATTTGGCACTGTATGTCCACCATAGTAGAAGCCAGCTGAAGACGGTTACCTGGGTTGACGTCATCAAACCCCACCGTTACATCGTGGAGCACCAAATTCAGCTCAGGATGCTGAGGTGAAGACAAAGGGAAAGGGCCTGACTAAGGGGTTCCCAAGGAGTGCTCTTCCTTCCTGTCATCCTTTCCCATGCTCTTGAGTTATCAGGGCTGTAGAAAATTCCAGAGCCTGCTGTGAGCTGGGCAGAGAGCTGGTCATTCCAGTGAGCTCTGACCCTCTTTGCTGTGGAAACTCCTAGTTCCACGAGGCTGCTGTGACTTGAGTACTACTGTGGAAACAGAAGTTGAAGAATGTGATGCTTCTATTCCGGCTGCTGCCATTCATTATATCCATGTGTTTCTCCATGGTTTGTGTGTCCTCGCTCGATGGTTAGAGCTGTGGAAATTGCTTTCAGCTTGACAGGTTGGCCTCAAACTCCCAACAGAAGATAAATGTATAACCACCATCTTGTTTCCATTCTTTAAGCTCCACACATGGGCTTCCTAGTCTTGGATAACTTCAGTCAAATGGTGAGGTCATTGTTGGTCTGCAGCTGTAAGTTTCAGTTCCTGACAGGCTTCCTTTATAATCATGGAGACTATTTATTCGGGGAGCTTTTCTTTTAAAGGGCCAAATTGCCCTACAGATAAATGAGCTTCACTGCAGTGTAGAAATTCTTGTCCAAATGTTGCCAAATACTGACTTCATAAGGGGAATATCAAGCTGCTGTTTATTAATCTGAATGTCTTAAAAGCATTCCTGCTTGCTCTCTCTGTTATAGATGGTGTCTCAGCCAGTCTCAAGTTTTTCCAATGAACTGATTTTAATATATGGTATTTTTGTATGCCAAACTGGTGTCTTGTCCTTTGTATATGTGGTAATGTTCATTTTACGACTATTGTTAAAACACATTTGCTATGATTAAAATTCAACATGATTTCAAGTAGACTCGTGCATTGGACTTTTTCCCTCCTCCTTATCCCACAAAAGGAAAAAAAAATGACTGTGACTTTTATCATCCTGGAAAATTTTAATAGATGGGTATTGAAGCAAGACAGCCCCAAAGTGGAGGGTTGTATGGAGAGGTGACTTTCACGTGACTTCGGAGAAGCTGAAGAACAGGTTTGTAACCAGGAGCTGGAGGCAGCTTCTACGGCTTGAGTGACTTCACCCTGTCCTCACTACTGAGGAAGGACAGAACATGCTGAGGCTCGGGGGCCAGCAGCCACCTTGCCGAGGTCCCTGCTTTGCCTGCTGGCTCTGGTGTGGAACCGTGACTTCAGAGGAGCGCTCTTGATGCCGGCAGACTTCGCACAGCACTCCGGGGTGGAAAGCATCCTGGCTTCCCGTCTCTGATCGCGTTAGGGAAAGTCAACTTATTTTAGCACAGGGCCTCTTCCTAATTAGGGAGGTATCTGATCTGCACGGGTGCCAGTATGAGCATGCTTCGTGTCTGTCAGTTTTTAAATTCCTCCCCATCGTTTAATAACTGAGATGTGATGATAACTTGATGCCTCTGTTTTGTTCCCAGCACAAAGCTCTGCGTTAGGAAGTCTGGGTTTTTGACAGTGTGAACTTTACTTTTCTTCTTTGATAAACCCCCTAGTGTGACTTTCCTGGTCTCCAGTATGGGTGTTGGACAGGCATCCCCTTTCTAGTACCACCTGTTTAGACTTGAACTTTGCCGCCAGCCAGAGAACTCAGCAATAAGAGGGCAGAAGGTCACGCAAATGAATTCCTTGACTTGGCTCCCCATGTGCATGATGGGTAAAGATCCTATCTTTGTGGAGTGATGGAGACAGGGTGGGGCAGAGGGGTTCCTTGGAAGCCCTCTAGGTGCCTCTTTCCTGATGACTTTGTTGGCTGGTTTAGATTTTCTGTTTTGTCTGGCAGAGAGTCTATTTCTATTAATTCCAGGTAGAGAGGGCAACAACAGACCAAAGAAACAATTCCACACAAGCCTGGCTTAGTGAGTGGGTTTACTTGTGGAAGTATGGGAACCTATACCACAGAAATGGAGGCTTCCTCTACTATTTTATCCTCAGAGAAGGGAGAAGCCTCCCGAACCTTCCCCGCCATGTTAATGGGCTCAGTCTTGTGAGAGTTTTATACCAACAATCACAACCACTGTGACTTCAAAAGTGCAAATGACATATGGCGGGAAGGAGGAGGAGTCTGTCAGCTCCAGGATCCCTGCCATCCTAGTCTGTCCCTGTAAAGGAAGAACGTGTGAGCACTCAAGGCCTGGAGGAGTGAATATCAGCAGGCCCACAGTCACACATGTTACCCTTACACACACCCTCGGAGTTATCCATCACCTCTCTCCCTGCCCTCTCTCACACACACAAACACACACAGAGACTCACACACATACACTCGACTTACTCTCTCTCTATCTCACACACACACACAAAGAAAGAGAGAGAGAGAGAGAGAGAGAGAGAGAGAGAGAGAGAGAGAGGGAGGAGAGGAGACATCAGATCCTAGAGCAGTTGTATCAGTTTTGCATGCTCCTTTTGTGTTTTGTGTTTGGTGTTGGTCTGGGGAGGAAAATGCCCTCTTCCGTGTGTACAGTGCAGTGCTAAGCATGCATGGTCAGGAGAGGAAAACAACCAGCTCTGGGGTAAGGATGAGCCTCTGCTTTTCTTTTTATAGGTTTGAAGACTTTTGTGCAATTCTACATGACCCAGAAAACAGTACAGCTATAATCGGATGTAGCTTCTCTTCCCTTCCTGACTCCCCACTTCACACTATTTTGTGATTTTTTTGTTTCTGTCATTTCTAGTTGAAAGAATAAGTGATTACCTGGATGTGTGACTTGTGCATTTGAGTGCATGTTTGTGGTATATTATATATGCAGTATGTGTTTGTGTGATAAATGTGCATGTATGTGTGTTTGCATATCCACATTCAGGAGCATTTCATAGACTCTTAGCACTCATTGTTTAAGGTTAACACGACTGTAAAGCTATCAGAGTCAAGGCAAACACTTTTATTTGTCTCTGAAGATTGCTCATCCAGATCATCAGCACAATTCGAGCAATCATTTTCCTCCAGTGTTTCCTCGGAACACCAGGGTCCAGGGGTGGGGCCCACTTTGTTCAGGGTAGAAATGATCCCTCTACACTGAAGAAAAAGTGTGAACTCCTCACTCACAGCAAGGGTCACGGCTGAGGCTCCTGTAAAAGAGGAATTGATGGGAAGAACACAACAGATGTGTTCTAATACAACTCTTACCCAGCACAGGAAGCTTCATTAATGGTCGCTGTGGGTTGAACATGTGGCTCATTCATAGAGTATGCAGTCAACATGTGTAGTCTCTGAACCTGTGCGTCAGCACACACACACACACATACACACGTACGCACGCACGCACACCCGCATGCACACACACACACACGCGCAGGTACACACACGCACGCATGCATACCCGCACCCGCATGCACACACACGCATGCAGGCACACACACATGCATGCACACACATGCATGCCCGCATGCACACACACACATGCCTGCACGCAAACACACATGCACACACGCACACCCACACGCACGCATGCACGCACACACGCATGCACAAACACACACGGAAATTGTATTGCATAAAAAAATCTTATGGAAAAGTGACTGAGGACAGATGAATTCGAGGAGCTGAAGGCAGTGAACTGCAGGGACTGCCCTTGGTCTTGGAGTCCCTGCACATGGATGTTTTTCCTTCAGGCACAGCAAGGACACCTGTCACATGGAGGTCTTTGGGGCTCAATGAAGAGAAGTCAGATTTATGTTCGCAGGTTTTATCGCCTCCTTCAGGAATGAAAAGGTCAGGGGATCCTGCCTTGCTTTCTTCTGCTATGTGGAAGAAGTTGGATGCCACCATTGAAGAATGCAGAAATGCATTCTTACTGACAGACACCGAATCTGCCAGCACCTCCATTCTGAACTTCCCAATTTCCATGGCTGAGAGAAATAAATTGTGTTTATAAGCCACGAGGTGTATGGTGGTTTACTATAGCAAGCCAAACAGACTAAGCCATCCATAAAGAACATTTTTACAGAAACAGAGGTGGTTGCTGCTTTTTCCTAAGTGATGTAATGAGCTCGTAGTGGACTTTTTAACTCATTGTGCTCACACAAGCAGTTATATTTTTCTAAACCTTATGCAGAAGAAAAAAATGTGTACAGTCTTTTGTTCCAGTGCTTGTGCAATTCTTTCTGAAATAAAGTAGAGTTCCACACAGAGACACACACTACAGAGGACACGGATGGTCCATCAGGAGTGACACACACTACAGAAGACACGGATGGTCCATCAGGAGTGACACACACTACAGTGGACACGGATGGTCCATCAGCAGTGACACACACTACAGAAGACACGGATGGTCCATCAGGAGTGACACACACTACAGAGGACACGGATGGTCCATCAGCAGTGACACACACTACAGAGGACACGGATGGTCAGGTCAGCTGTGACACACACTACAGAGGACACGGATGGTCCATCAGGAGTGACACACACTACAGAGGACACGGATGGTCCATCAGGAGTGACACACACTACAGAGGACACGGATGGTCCATCAGCAGTGACACACACTACAGAGGAGCGGATGGTCCATCAGCAGTGACACACACTACAGAGGACACGGATGGTCCATCAGCAGTGACACACACTACAGAGGACACGGATGGTCCATCAGCAGTGACACACACTACAGAGGACACAGTCAGCAGACGAGCTCTTCCCAAGCTGTGATTCAGGATAATATGTTTTACAGAAAAAAGATTTGTAGCTGAGCAAACTGGGAAAACACTGGGTTAAACAGGTTTTTTTAATTTTTAAATTTTTAATTATAGACCTTTTCACAGTCTTTGGTTTGTGCATTAGTTGAGGTTCTTTTGGGGAACGATGGAATGCATGTGTGTGCAGAAAGGGAGGGTGATAGAGCTGGAGAGAGATTTGACGGATTCACTCGGTGAAATGTGGAGGCTGGCCAGTTCAAATGCTCCAGGGAGGTCAGCAGACTCAAGCCCCATGAGGACACAGTGCTGCAGCTGCATCCAAAGACCATCTGCTGGCAGAACACCTCTTCCTCCAGGGAGGTCGGGGTTTTGTTTGTTTGAAGTGAATTAGATGAGGCCTGTCCACAGCGCAGTGAGTATCTCCTTCACTCAGGTATAAACGTCAATCAATCACAGCAAATAACCTTCAGAGTGGCCTTCCGCACTGATGTTTGACCAAATCTTCTGATATCATGTCCTAGACAAGTTGACATACAGGCATACACAGAGACAGAATACTGTATACATAATAAATAAATATTTAAAAAAAGAAAGGACCATCATAAGATGCTGGGTTGTAGTTCAGTGATAGAATGTTAACCTTGGCTTTGATGGCCAGCATCATGAGATGATTACTAATGATGATATTGATCAGGTCAACCTCCCCAGTATGCCGAAGCACCCAGGGATTCTTTTTTTAAAAGAAAGGATGCAGGGTTTTATCTTAACTAAAGGCTCTGTCGTTGCAGAGCATGTGCTGATGACTAAAGGGTCATAGCCAAATGGACACAGAGCTCATTTATTCTTAAGTATGTGTGCATGTGTTCATACAGAGGTGAACGCATAACAAGGTCCTCAAGCACGTGAGCCTTGCATATGGGGGGAAATCAGAGGACAACCTTGGGTGTTTGTCATTAGGTGTCTTCTATTTTACATTATTCATCTGGCACTTTGTCATGTATGACGGATGTTTTGCTCTCCTCACCTTCAGAGTTCCTCCATCTTGGATCACAGGTTTGTACCACCATGCTAAGCTTTTTTGAGTGGGTTCTGGGGGGATCCAGATGCAGAGCCTCACACTTGTGAGGTAAACCTCTAATTTAAACCATCTCCTGAGTCCCACATTGACTTTAATTTTGACTTACCCCATGCATTTCTGCATTAAAGTGACCTTCAAAGTCCACAAACAAAACAAAAAGTGTATCTTAAATGTTCACTTATATTCAATAAAATGAAAATATCAGCTTGCTTGCTATATACACACATAGAAAATATATGTGAGTTTTCTGTCTGAATGTATGTATACTACATGACTTTCTGGTGCCCTTGGAAGTGAGAAGAAGGCATGGATCTGAAACTAGAGATACAGATGGGCTGTGAACCATGATGGTATTGCTGAAAAGCAGACCTGGCTCCCCTGGAGGAGCAGGTAGTGCTATTAACCACTGAGACAACTCTCTAACCCTCTTTTTAAAACTTTAGGACAACATGAAATAACACAATAATTGTCTTAATGGTAATTAAATAATTATCCCATTAAAACCATGTATTGCACACACTGCCAATAGATTGCCCTCCCATGTGAAAATCATAGGAAAAATATGTATCAATCTGCTTCAGCAATAGGGGTGCGATGACTTGACTGTACTGCATACATATCAGAGTCTGGTTTGAAAAATTATAGCCTAAAAATTCATAAATAGTCGTTACTTCATATTGTGCGGCTTAGAGAACATAATAGATTGAGTTGTCAATGAAGAGCAAAGCCTACAATGATCTCCTAAGAGTAGCAACTAAACAACAGGATCAATTGGGCAGCGCTGGTAATGGGTGTCTTGGCTCAAATTGTAGGGACTTCACCTGGCAGCAAATGGGATTGTGCACTAGAGACATTGCAACGTTGGTAAGATACTAAACTAGTAAAATCCTGAATTGCAATAAACTCTCACTTCCATAGGCTATAAAATCCAGTTGCTGCGGCCTGCGCAGCCTGGATAGCCGAGACTGGGGAGGGGTGCCAGGATTGAGACACGGAGGCTTCTTTTCTGGTGGAAGAACAGCAACCTTTATTTCGCCCAGCAACCTTTTATACCTCTACTCCTTCTGTGGAGACCTACTGGCCAGAAAGAACACAAACATCCTTGTCAATTACAGACCACAAGGAAGTTCCCCTGCCGATCAGGGGGAGTGAGGGCAGCTGGATCACAACACCAGTGACTTCAGTTTAAAAATACTTGGTTAGCAAAGCATGGGAGCAATTATTCATAAGTGGATTGCTTCCAGGCCCAAAACAAGTTTTGGATTTGGTGGGCAACCATTAGGAACACTTTTCAGCAGGGGTTCATCCCTGAAGAACCATAGCTCAGAGGACTAGCTAGGACTTAGGAACATGGACAAAACACACAAGCAATTTCCAATTTTTTTAACATTATAATGTCATTTTAATATTGTCATGAGCGAAATTGATACTTAGAATATTTACTTTTATGATATTTACTTTCAGATGTGCTCTGGAAGGTAAGCATAGTGCTCATACCTCTAACCCTGCACTTGGAAGGCAGAAGCAGAAGGGTCAAGAGTTTAAGGCCATCCTAATATACAAATGTGTTTCAGGACAGTAAGGGCTACACAGTGAGACCCTGTCTAACAATGAACAAACTAATTAAAACATTCTTGGGTTCTACGCCATGTTTTGATATACTCTGAGCACATGATTCCGTCCCACTATGTGGTTAAGTTCCTTCTTGTGTATGTCCCATACCATTTTGGACTATTCATAACTCCCTCCTGCATTCATGGCAAACAAGCAATAAATGACTCTGATTTTATTTTGAACTGTTCTTCCTTATCCATTTTCACTGGGCAACAAAAACCCATCCCAGGGTAAAATACATTGATTTCCTAGGTATCCAGCTCAGTTTCTGTGGCCCTTTCGAGAAGATAGATGATTGTTTTGATTGAGCAGAAACGGCTTTCCCATTAGGAGCTTTGCTGGTGCTTGTGATAACATGCCTGACTTCTTTTGCCTCACAGTTTGAGAGATTTTTAGTTCATAGTCCTTAGAGCTGTTGATTCTGGACCCATGTTGAGATAGGATGTGTAGGGAAAGGGGGCTAAATTAAGAATACCCTGCCCCTGACATTATCCATGCCCCCATAACTCAGTGTTATTGGCCAAACAAGACTTTTGGCAGTGCTATACTTTCCCACCAGCTCACTGAGCATGCTCCATAAAACCTAAAAATGCCATCCTCTATGCCCAACCCTTTGTTATCTCTGTTTCTGGACAGAGACACCCACCATTCTGCATCTCTTCCTAATAAACCTTTTATGCAGTTCATCAGATGGCATAACTTTGTGGTATTCCTTGGCTCCCAACTCTCAAAATGCCCTTGCACCCATTCCACCCGCAACAGACTCACCTTCCAGATCGCTTGGGATCCCATCCACCAGAAGTAATTTGGAATGTTTCACCTTCAGTCAGTGTAAACATTTTCCTTAGTCCAAGGAAGTGACTGTCTGGTAACCCTCAGGTGCCCTTGGAAATGGAGATAACCTTAGACATGGTCATTACAGCTATGATTGGTCCTCTGCGCTTTTCCCACAGCCCCTACCTTGGAACCTGAACCCTGCAACTTCCTTAAAACTAATTGGGCTATTGTGATCCTTTCCTCCCACTTGTTTTTCTGTCCCCCTCCCAGAGATGCCCATTGCTTCCCTATGCTCTCACTGCTTTTATGATTCCATGCGACTCCATTCCCCTGCCCTTCCTGTGGATAAAACCTCATTCCTGAGCTCGGTGTTCTGTTATCTTCTACAAGACTTCGGCCTCTTTGAAAACTCTAGCTCTACAGGTGGTTAGCCCTGACCCCTGTGGAGTGCAGTGATGACTCATTAAATGGCTTGCTCTTCCTTTGAGCCTCACTCAGTCTTGGGACATCCTTGACTACAGGCTGCTGTAACAACCCTCCCCGTATCCACACCATAGGTGATATTCACACCCTATGATTCTCCCTTGGGATGCCTCTTAGAAAACCTCCAGCCTCTCCACCTGGCACCTCATCTGAAAGGCCCCAAAATTTATTTGCTTTTGTAATTAAATTTGACCTCAGTTTTTCTAGATAACCAATCCAAATGCCTGCCTAATGGCTCCCTAGAGGCCAATATTATCTAGGACCTTTACAACTACAGCAAGCAATCTAGAAAATGTAAAGGAATTTCCTATGTCCAAGTTTTCTCTTCTTTCTGACCCAAGCCCCTCTCGGTTCTTCCTCTCCCCCTACCCTGCTCCTCCTAGCCATGAAGCCTGAACCGGGTGATTTCTCCACTATTTTTTATCCAGCTAACGACCTTTCCCCCTACTGACCTCAACCCACAGCTCCTTTTTCTCTCTGGCCTTTCTCATCTCAGCTCGTCCATCTTCAGTGATGGGCTGCCCTAATCAAATTTCTCTGGTGTCAGCTTCTAGTTTCGGACCGTGCTAGCCCTTAGTTCTCTGCTACTTGTTCTTGCTCCACCGTGGAACCCTCTTTGCCTAACCCAGTCTTTGGCAGAAAGTCACCAGGGTGGATGACTTGATCAGGGTACATGTTCCCTTCTTATTAAGTGTGCTCTTTCAAATAGAAAAAAGATTGGGGTCCTATATTGCAAATTCCTCTACCTTTATTAAAGAATTCTGGTGTATTCCCCAATCTCACAATCTCACCTTCCCTGACATTTCTATGATTCTCACCATCAGCCTTCTCTCTGAGGAGTGCAGACAAGCCTGGGAACAGGCTAGCATGCATGCAGAAGAAGTCCACCAAGCTAATGCTGCCCACCCAGTCGGGGTTCAGGCAACCCCTGACTGGGATTCCTAATGGAACTCCAATAACCTAGGGGGCATTTTAGCTAAAGGACAATTTATAACTTGCTTCCTGGTCAGTCTCTACAAGGTTGCCCTAAATCAAAGAGATCATCCAGTACAAATGTGGAAACCCATCTCATTTACCAGGCTGCCTTACACAGGTCCTCCTACAATATGCTAATCTGGATCCTAAGACCACACATAACAACCACTCCTTATGACTTACTTTTTCTCCCAGAGTTTTCCTGACATTAGGGCCAAGCTCCAATGCCTAGAGAGGGGAACCCTGACTCCATAGGCAAAAGTCCTAGTAGTGTCCTAGGAAGAGAAGAGAAAATCCCCAAACAAAAATACCTGATGTTTCTAAAGATTTTTAGCTGGCTATAGCCACTGCCTAAATCCCTCACTTCCTAAATAAGAACATCTGGATCCATCCCTACTTCAAATGTGGTCAGGATGGTCACTGAGCCTGGACCTTCTTGTACTTTTGTAAAGTACGGCAACCATGTCCAAGATGCCATCAAAAGGGATACTGGGATGAAGATTGCCTTCATGTCATTCGTGGCATGGGGGCATCAGGCTCAGATCACACTCTAGCCAATCTTAGGTGACTGGGGGCCTGGGCTTCCTCGGTCTGACCTTCACCATCTCTGGCAGGGAGCCCCAGGTAGTCATCATTATAACAGGGCAGCTCATCTCCTTCCTACTGGACACTGGGGTCACCACTTGGTACTGATTGAGTTTTGGGGACTCACCTCCCCTTCTCATTTCCCTGTTGTTGTTACCAACTTTACCAAACCCCATCACTTACTTGTATCTTTAGGGGTATCCCTCCTACCTGCTCCTTCCTAGTGTTACTTGCCCCATCCCCTTTCTGGGGAGGGAGCTCCTAACCAAACTGGGAGCTTCTATTTCCTTCACCCCCCTATCTGCTTGACCCTAGGCTCACTGGCTATTCTCCTTCTCTTCTAAATCACACAATCCTACACACCTTTTCCTTGCTGGCCTCCCACCTTTATCCTTGAGTGTGGGACACCCAAAATCCCTCTATAGGCAAACATTATCCCCCTCTCATCACCCAACTACAAAACCTTTTTGCTCCCTTCTAGGACAAAAAGTGAGGCATTGTCCCCTTGCTTGGTTCTGGTTGTTTGGAAAGTTTTGCCTGTGAGGATGAGTCTGTGTTTTCTTGTGTGTCTATAAGTCTTGTGGCAGACATAAGAGCCCAGTCGGAAATGGTTAGGCTCATTTGAATGAACGAACAATGGTGGCCACCACTTGTTTTGTTTCTGACTAGTCTGCTTTGAACATATGAGCTTTCTGTGTTCCGTGTTTATTGATTTTGTTTTTACTTTCTCTGCTGCTGCCAGTCATTCGCCACCACCATCAATGCCAATTGCCATGACTACTTTGATGGTCAGGGCTCAGAATTTATCTCTGAGCTTTCTGGTCACTGGATTCAGTTTATCAGGGATTCATGTCTTTTGAATATAGATAATATTAAAGTTGTTTTTTGTTGTTCCACTTTATTGGAAAGCTGGCTCTGAAGATGGGTTATGGCTCCCCTCTCCTAGACCCAAGCATGTTTCTTTAAAGGTTTCTTCTAACATCTTTGTCCTATATCAGGCAGGTCAACTGACTAGGACAGAGAAAAAAGAGCAAAATAAAAGGATTTAAAGGAACTTGTTTTGCAATGACTACTTTCAGTAATAACTATGTGTGTCTCTGGTAAACGTGAAAGCTTACATAAGTTCTGAGAGTCAAACAAAGTGCCTGAGGATGTGAAAACTGATGTTTTAAGTTATATAAATGCAAATTGTAAAGATACAAGAAAGTAATCTAAGGTAATGAAAAATGTTTCAGGTTTTCTTCTCCCTCTATTTTGTAGGTTCAACATTATCATATTGATCACCTGGGTTCTGGTTTGATGATAAAGCACTGACTATGATTATCAACCACAAGCTCAAGATTTGAAGTTTCCTTTTTTGTCTTCTAAGTAAAAATGTAAATCTTCTTCTCATGTGCTAAAACCTCTTTGTTTAACCCAAATCTGTATGTATGGCTCTCTGGACAGAGGAGAGATATTTATAATTTTTAACCCAAAGATTTTGCTATGTTATGACTGTTAGCTGATTTTTCTCCAATGTGGATTTCAAATAGTGATAATGCTAATATATCTAAAACTTTTATCTCTTCTTGTAAACAAAGAAAAATCATGTAAACTTTAGGAAGTCAAGGGAGTCATAAGACTTGGATTCACCCCTCACCAGTAAAATGAACTACAGATAAATACAGCCTAAGTTTCCCCACCTGCCTACTTCTGACAGTGTGATCTCTGTTTCTCCTCTGGGACTCCTTGCCTCCCTCAACTACCAGGACTATGGCCTTGAAAGTTCCAAATGTTCGCTTTTCCTTTAAGTCCCTAAACTTTAACTTCTGTTCCTACTCTGTATGTTTCAGCAGATTTCCACTTGACTGACAGATACTATCCAGAAATCAACTGCAGACTACAAACTGCCCCAAGCAGCTGTGAGTCCTGGACTTGCTGATGTGAACCAGTCCAGCCAGTGTGGTGATGTTTGTTCCCTGTATGTTTAGCTGGGCCAGCAAACCATATCCTTCTCGTCAATTCTCCATTGCCTGAAATTTCTCCCAGTCTTTTATTATCCTTCAGCCTTCCTGTGCCCTGAGAGTGACATCTCAGTTCCAGCAGGAAGTAGTCACAGAAGGGAGCACATCACCTCTTAGCCTATAAATAAAAGGCTGGAAAGTTAGGTCAAAAGGAAACTCCCTGGTATAGGGGACAAAACGGTTACTTATCGTGCCCATTGGCACACCAGGAAAGGTACTTGTTAAAACCAAATAGACGCAAATATATCAATAGGTTGATTTATTATCTGAAGTGGTTCTACAATTCGATGGGGTGCTCAATCTGCTTTATGAAAGACACAGATCTTATTGCGTGGCATTAGGAAAAATTCTTCTTTCTATGTAAAACACTTGAAAACCATTAGCGGAAACTGGCAAGGATTAGATCTACTAACAATGGAGAAGAGTGGCCTTCGTCTCTTCCTCGAGGAGGAATGTTACTTCTATGTCAACCAATCAGATACAGTAAAAGACGTGGTCTGACAACTCCAGTCAAATCCCCCACAATGTAAGGAGCAGCTTGATTCCTCTGGCTAGGGGACTGTTGACAGTCCAATACGGAATTGGATAATGCCTTTCTCAACCCTCTTTCCGAAGCATTGTTAAAGGCTCAGGGTCAGAAATTGGGGTTCAACCTAAAGATCTGAAAACAAACCAGTCAGCTACTGGCTCTTACCTTGACTTCAGTCTGAAATGGCGATCCTGCCTCCAGGAATCTCAGAATGAGACTGTGGCTGAGAGCTGCTCCCCCATGTCTTACATTCCTCTCTAGGACTGGGATTAAAGGCACACACCACTGGAATTAAAGGCATGCACCACCCGATTTCTACGGCAGCTAGTGTGGCTATTGGGATTAAAGGTGTGTGTTACCATAACCTGGTCTGTAAGGCTGACCAGTGGGACTGTTTTACTCTAGATGTTCAGCCTTTATTTATTAAAATACAATTGAAATTCCACTATACCTTTCTTTCCTTTTCCTCATCCTACATGCCCCTGTTTTATAAACTCCTTTCTAGATTTCTTCAACAACAAATTCAAATGATTTCTAACCAGACCTTTAATCACTTGTTATTACAGGATTATCAGGGCCTGGCTACAAAACCAGGGCCCTTTGACTCCTGACTATACTCAAGTGGTGAGGATCAAGCTTGCCCCATGGACTTCGATGCCTCCATACAACAGGAAGTAATTTAATGATCATGCCACCCTGTTTCCCAACTCCTGATTAGATATCAGTAGTAAACAAAAAATGGAGGAATGTAGGGGGAAAGGGCCAAGGAAAGAACACCGTGACCCTAATTTCACCTCAAGCTTGAGGCCAGGGCCAAGGGAAGAGCACTCTGTTCCTGGGTTGACGTAAAGCTCCCGACTTGAAAATGCCTACCCTCATGACTCGTCATTAATGACTGTGCATGCTCCAAAAGGCCTATAAAAGCCCTTCCCTCTACCCAATCCTCTGCTGTCTCTGTTCCTGCCCACGGGCAGCAACCATTCTGTGTCTCTCCCCAATAAATCTCTAGTATGAAGTTTGTTGCACAGTGTGACTTTGTGGTTCCTTGGCTCCAGATCACCAAATTGTCCGTGCACCAGAAAAAAACCTTACAGGATGCAATGGCAGTAGAGGTGTGTGGAGAAGACTGTTCACTTTGTGGAAAACAGGAAGTGAGAAAGATACTGAGACCTGGCACAACCCCACTGACTTCCTTCCTCTAGATCCCATCTTTTAAAGTAAAACAGTGTTACCAATTGGGGACCATGCTTCCAACACATGAGCCTAAAGGGAACACTTCATAATCAAATGATTAGGTACTATTTAAGAATGATTTATAATAAATGCAACAGCTCAGCAGGGAAAGGCATTCCCTGTCAAGACTAATGACCAATGTTTGAGACCTGGGGCCCACATGGTAAGAAAGACAGAACTGATCTTCACAGTTTTCGTCTGTCTTTCACATGTACACTGTGACACACATACAAAATAAAATTAAATGCAGTAAAACATTTTCATTAAATAAAAGAAATTTTTTTTAAAAAAGGACAGACTGGATATATAAATTCTGAGGTGCTGTAGAGTCAATAAACACTGGTTAGATGAGAAAGAATCCTACTGGAGGTGGAGTCAGGTCCAGTACCAGAGTAGAGGTGGAGGTGGTGTTCTTTCTGCCTGGGATTTGTTTCTGATACATTGTTCCCACTGTGTGCTTGTCACTGAACCCCCAGGACCCACATCTGTGAACACTTCCAGAATGAATGAGTCTGTGTTGTCACTGAGATCATTCAGGCACCTTGAGCATTGGGTTAGCTAACAGTTCTGGAAGACATGGGTGGGTGGGTGGAATTCTGAGCTTTGCAGATCTCATCCTTTTCTGCACTTAGACTCTTGCTTTGCTGTAGGGAATAGCTCACGTTCTCCTTCATGTCCATCAAAGTCATTTTAATGAGCTGTTCCTGTACAGCTGTCTTCCTGCAGTAAAGCTATACACTCTTGCTCAGAAATATTCATGTTCAAGGCTGACTGGCTGGGCAAGTCAACTTGTTACAAAGAATTAGTGAATGAAGATCCACAGCCCCCCAGGACCCCCTGGTTTTGACCACCTACAAATGCTGGATATTTCCCCATAGTCTGCTAATCTGAATACATTATCACTCTGTTCTGTTATACTCAGTTTCTGAATGAGTTTAGAAAGATGGGAGGAGGATCTAGATGGGGTGATGAGGTGTGTGGGATGGACGCTTACATGGGTGCTCAGGGAGTATGCAACCAGCTTTCTTAGAGCTGGTTCCAAAGCCACAAAGGCCTAGCAGGGTATGAGTGAGACTGAGTCGTGTAACTGTGTTATACGTCAGATTAAACACATGGCAGTCGCTTAGTAAATGCCTCTTAAGCCCAAATATACAACAATCCCAATTACAATGTGGTATTTTAAATACTCCCAGGCATCTAAAAAGAAAAAGCATGATTTAGGTAAACTTGAATATATAAACTTCTTTAGGTAAATGGGTCAAATGTATACTTTAAATATAGTTCACAGTAATTGTGCAGCAAGCTTTGAAGTTTAGGCTACTTTCCCTTGTTTACATTTTAGAATACATACTTCTATCCGATGATGTTCTCATTACTTCCTGTTGCAGTGATACAGCATTGACCAAAACCAACATGGGTAAAGAAAGAGTTTGACTTACAAGTTCCCATCATAGCCTACCATCATGGAAATCAGGGCAGGAAACAGAGAGGTACTGCTTATAGGTTCGTTTCCCATGACTTCCTCAGCCTGCCTTTCTATTCAGCCCAGGATCACCTGCCCAGGGCTGGCACCACCCATAGTGGACTGGGCCTCCATGGTAATCATTAATCATGAAAACTGGCACATGAACTTGCCTCCAGACCCATCTAATGGAGGTCATTCCACAGTTGAGGTTCCCTGTCCTCAGATGTCCAAATCTTGTGTTAAGGTGACAAAACTAACCAGCACAGGTGACCTCGATACCTGACTTACAGCACTCAGTGTGGCTGTGTGTGTGTGTGTGTGTGTGTGTGTGTGTACAATTCTAGTCCATGTGTCTCTAAGCCAAGTAGACCTTTGCTTATAGTAATGCATTGTTGCTGCCCCAGTTGTAAAGACCCACATTCACCCCTCAACAGAGAGCCCAGAGGAAAAGGCTGAATGGAGGCTCTGGGAAGAGACTGTGAGAAGGCAAAGCCTCAAAAATAACAAAGCCAGTTCTCCATGCAGGCATGGCTCTCTTTCTTGAATTTCTCTTGTCTGTGGAATGAGTTTTCCCACCTTCTCTTATACTTCTTCAAGTGAAAAAACCCTGTTTATTATTCTATTATCATTACCATTTCACTCTTCAAGACCAAGTGATTTTAGAAATGTCTAATTCCACTGCATTTATTTGTGACGTTCAGGAACTAGTTTATTTATTCTATATTTTTTTTCAGCATACCCACTATCCAGGGATTCTGGGCATGTATAAATGATGTTAAATGACATGTTTGAAATTGGCAAAGAGGAGGTGGTTGTCGATGGGCAGTAAGCAAAGTCTGAAAATGCTCGTCAGAAGGACTTTTCCTCTAGGAAGGTCTGGCTAAGTAGGTGGCTGACGCATTTGTGCATTTGAGATTTACTTTTCTCATCATTTTATTAATATATTCAGTAAGTGAATCAGCATTGAGCAATGCTTCAGGGACCCCTGAAGGGCAGGTGAAGGGAGCAGAGGAGCAGCTGGCTCAGGATTTGCCAAGACTTTTACTATTTCTCTCCATCAAGGTTAGTTATAGTGACACCACCCTTGTAATCTCAGTATGTGGAAGAGAGAGGTAGGAAGATTAAAAGTTCAAGGAATCCTTGGATACACAGTGAATTCTGGGCAACTCTGGGCTAAATGAGACTCACATATTCACAAGACTTGACTCAAACTGGGGTTGTGTAAGAAGAGGGAACCTCAGCTGAGGAATTGTCTCCATGGCCTATGGGAATGTCTGTGGGTACATTTTCTTGATTTATGATTGATGCAAGAGAACCCAGTCTACCATGGAAGGTACTATCCTGGCAGATGGTTTTATGTGTAAGTGTGGTGAGGGTATCACTTGAACAGCTCTGAGGCTGACAATGATATCTCCTTGAAAAGCTGTTACATAATAACTCCATCTGGACTTGTGAGGGCAAAGGAGAAGCTGAAGCTGCCGAGTCCCTGTGATGGTTTACATAGGTGTGGTCCCCATAGACTCACATGTTTGAATGCTCCACCTATAGGGAGCATAGCACTATTAGAAGGTGTAGCCTTATTGGAATAGATGTAACTTTGCTGGAGGAAGTGGGCCTCTGTGGGGACGGGCTTTGAGGTCTCATGCTCAAGCTACTCTCAGTGTGGGACTCAGTTCACTTCCTGTTGCCTGTGGATCAATGTATAGAACTTTCAGCTTCTGCTCCAGCACCATGTCTGCTTGCATGCTGCCTTACTTCCCACCAGATAATAATGGCCTAAACATCTGAAGCTGTAAGCTGTCCCAAATTAAATGTTCTCCTTTATAAGAGTAGCTGTGGACAAGGTATGTCTTCACAGCAATAAAAACTCTAAGACAGTCTCCAATATGGGGGATGTTTGGGAGGGAATTAGAACTGAAGGTCTTCCAAGGACTCCCATTCAGGGAAAGCACGGAACTCACAGAATCAAAGAGCTCCTTCTTTAAAGTCTTCATGTTCATGGAATTGTTAGATCAGAGCCTGCACCCTTGCAGTCCTAACAAGCTAGGCTCAACCACCAATTCTCAATAGGCCAACTAGTAAATAGAGAAATAAAAATAAAAATAAAAGAAAGGAGATAATTGATGGTAGCCACACTAGGAAGAGGAACAAAATGATTCAAGACTTTCTTCTCCATCTTTGGAGTCTTGACATGAGGGCAAGGGTTGTACATAGCTAAGCAGTCCTGTCTAGGTGTGGGCATGCCCGTGGCTGACCTATCATTGTCTCAGCCCCAGTCTCTCCAGCAATGAGGTCTGACAAGTTGTCAGAACTGAGTGAAATCTCTCCTTGGGAGGCAGGTTCTTCCTCTGCTCTGGGCTTCAGCCTTGTCCTCCCCAGAGCTTGAGACCCCTGGGGAAATTACAGTTTCTTGAGCCTTTTTCAGTAGCCAAAGGGTGGGACACAGTGTCTTTCTTTAGAATACCTTTGCTTCTGGCAGGAGTGTTACACTGGATAAATGTTTTTGTAGGTCTCTCTCCTAACAGTTCACAAGAAATTGCCAGCCATCCTTCCCTAAACTTGTTACCTCCGTGCAGAATCGGAAGCTATGCTTTGTCCTTACAAACTTCAATCAGGTAGAGTGGCCAAAAAGCCTGCATCGAACAGTGTAGCTTCATATCCCTAAGTGCTCTGCAAATGGAAAGCATCCCAGCAGGGCTCATCTCCTTACCGCAGTAAGACACAGCCCATCGTGTGCACGGTGCTGACATCGGCCAGATTCAGCTCGGAACAAGTGGTTCTGGGGGCAACAAACAGACAATGGATTAGCATGAGGAGAAAGACCTGCTTGACCTTGGCAGTTCAGAAGGTCCTCATGTTTGCCATGCAGGAGAACCAAGACACCAAACAATGTCAGTGTGCATCAGTGGGCAGAAGGGCATTTGGCTCTTGGCTCCTAAAGCCAGCAGAGAAGCCCTAAAGCAAGTTAGGCCTAAATAGGTCATCAAATGTTCTTTGATTGTTGTGTGTGTGTGTGTGTGTGTGTGTGTGTGTGTGATGTAGATGGACATTTGGTGGGATCAACCCTTTCATCTCATGAAGAAACTTTATTCAGGCAGCAGAGAGAAGGTAAAAAAAAATTATGATAAGCATCCCATAATTCTGCTGACCCCATGTGCCATTTTGTGCATATGCACAAGCAGGTTCACTGTATTTCACAACAAGCCGGACACAGTGTTGTTCCTTGTGCCAGCCAAACCACCATATCCAGATCAACAACATGGGGACTTCTGCAGTCTGCTGAAAGTTAGCCTTCTTAGAAAAGAAACAGGTTTTATTTTGTTTTTGTTTGTTTTTCTTGTGTTTTGTTTTCTGAGCCAGGGTCTCATATAGCCCAGGCTAGCGTTAGGGCCACCTGATTCTTCTGCTTCTACTTTCTGAGTGCTGGAATTACTTTAGTGCTGGGTGTTGAACCCTGCATGCTGGAAGAGCACTCCACCAACTGAGCTACACAGCCACAGTCCTTTTGGAGACTTTTTACTTCTAGGCCTGGTGCGCTGCTGTGGAGACAGGCCTGGTGCGCTGCTGTGGAGACAGGCCTGGTGTCTGCTGTGGAGACAGGCCTGGTGGGCTGCTGTGGAGACAGGCCTGGTGTCTGCTGTGGAGACAGGCCTGGTGCGCTGCTGTGGAGACAGGCCTGGTGCGCTGCTGTGGAGACAGGCCTGGTGTCTGCTGTGGAGACAGGCCTGGTGTCTGCTGTGGAGATAGGTTGCATTCCTGAGCATGTGACAACAGAGAGACTGTCTGGGCTACTGATGCTGAGACATGGATGTAGGAGGGACGCCTGGACAGGTTAAGAAGATTGGGGTCTGTCCTAGTTACCTCTGATCTGCAACACTCCCAGCATCCCCAGGCTACTTCTTAAATTGAGATAGGCTCTCATGTAGACCATGCTGCCCTTGGACTCACAGTGCAGCTTGGCTGATCTTGAACTTTTCATCTGCTTTCATCTCCTAAGTGTGAGATTATAGGCATTATCACCAGGTCTGGTTTATGTTATGCTGAGGGGCAAAGCCAGGGCTCTGTGCCTGCCGAAGAAGCACTCTAGCAACTGAGCTAAATCCATGGCTTCGTCTGTCTCTAATCTTAAGTGATGTCAGAAGATTAGAGCTGTCCCTGGGTTCGTTTATCCATACACTGTGGCCCATGCTGCCCGTCTGGTGTATTTATCCATACTCTGAGGTCCACCCTGCCCGTCTTGTGCATTTGCCCATACAGGATGGCTCATCCTGCCTGTCTAGCATCTATCCATACTCTATGGCCCACCCTGCCCGTCTAGTGCATCTGTCTATACACAATGGCTACCCTGCCCGTCTAGTGCGTTTGTTCATACTCTATGGCCCACCCTGCCCATCTACTCTGACTGCAAATCTTCTACTTAGTTTTTAACTTCCAGTGCAGCTATTGCACCCACCAGAAAGCTTTATGGACCCTAGAAGCGTGCACTTGTCTGCTCTCAGCAGTGCCCTGGTGTTTATGGACTTCCATTCCTCTGTCTAGCCCCACCCTGGCTCTGACCCCACTAGGCTCTATCTGCCGGAAGAAAGGGAAGATTTCCCTTCCACCCGTACCTGCTGACAATGCTACAGAAAAGGTAAGTGCTCCCAAGGTCTCCGGAAGGAGAGCCAGGGCTTCTGTGGCTGCATCAGATGAGTCCTGGTGTCCTCGGGACTTGTTCTTTGACTTTCTCCTTCCGGTGGTTTCTGTGAGTTTCCCCACTGAGAACTGTGACTCTGGTTCTATTGTGTAGCATGTGCTTAGCTTCTCATCTTCATGTAGAGGGCAAGGCAGCTGTTCACCTTGCAGAGAAACGTCCCTGAGCCTGGCAGCTCCTCGCTTACCCTATTGCACCTGCTAGCTCCTGGTGAGTAAACAGCACATGTTTCATAACAAGGACTTAAATGACTTAGATCACTTAAATGTACCTCTATTTAACTAGACAGTCTTTCATCACATAAACAGTCCCTGAAGTGAAATAGAATGACTTCAGCCTTTCTGAATAGTGAATGTGACTTGAATGTCTATGAATGTCATATAAAACTCTGCATATCACGACTCCTAAGTGTTACCATTTCTTTAGCATATAAAGGGTGAATCTCCTTCTTAGGACCAAGCAGGTTGTTCCTGATGATGCTAGTTTCAAGTTCAAACAGTCTGAAAATCATATGTTTGAATAAATCAGGTCCCTTTTAAGAGAATTGAAGCTTTGAATGATATGTAATTAGGCAGTTTTGTGCTAAAGTGTTTCTGCTTTTCTGTATATTTTCAGTTAAATTAGAGAAAGGGTGAAAGGAACAACAATAACAAGAGAAGATTGCATGTTATAGTATGGATGACCTAGAAGACATCATGGAGTGAAGGAGACTAGACATGAAAAGGCAAGAACTGCTGTGATTTTGCGTATGCGGGATATCCATAGGTAGCAAGTTTATGAAGATTATAAAGTTCTGGGACTGAAAAGCAGGTCGCTGTGCACACTGGACAATTGCTCTACTGCCTGAACCACACGCCCAGGCCATTCTATTTTCCTTAAATCCAGCTATGTCAGAAAGATTTTAAACTGTTTCTCGGTGCCCCTATTGATATGAAATGATCCCCAACACCCTGGCCACTTCACCAGTCGGACTGTGAAAGGGTCCTACTCAATTTACAAGGCTGGCACTGTGACACATGCCTGAAATCCAGAGTTGGGGAGGCCAAGGCAGAAGGGTTATCTCACTTGGGCACCAGCTTAGCTACATAGTGAGACCTGTCTCAAAACAAACTAACAAAAGAAGATAGAAAAGGAAAATCCCAGTTTCCAGGAGCCGGGGAGAAAGGAAGCAGGGAGTTAATGTGCAACAGCTCCTATCTGGAACGGGGAAAGTTCTGGAAATGGATGGCAGTGGCGGTTGCACAATACAGTGATTGCATCTAATATCGATGCAGACTCGGAACAGTTCAAGTGGAAAATATGAACACGTTTCTATGATAAACAATGTGATAAAGTAAAATGTTGGCAGCGAGGAATAGCTTTTCAGAGAAACAGCTTTGCAAACTCAGACCAGAGATTCCCCAGCCGTGGGTGCAAAGGCCTGGGTTGTGATCGAGGACTCTGCCATTTGCTCTCAGCAAACGGTATAATTAATCAAAGCTAGCCCTCTTCAGGCAGTTCTCCCAGCCTGCCAGAGGCTGGGGCTGATTACTGTTGACAGAGCCAAATCATCAGGGTCAGAGAAGGAAACAAATATCTTAAACTTCCTCTTCCAAATTAAGGAATTATGCAAAGTAAATGCACTGTATCTAATATCAATTTTACTAGACATAACGATACTCCATGTGCAAAAACCCCAGAGTTGTTTGAAATGCAAAATGAAAGACGAAAAGGAAGAGTTTTGTTCAAGCTGGCTGTCTTGGAGCCCTGGTCAGAGCTGAAGTGGTCATTTAAGTCAGCTCCTCCGGCCACTTGACCTTCAGCTGTCTACCTGACCAGTGTCGAAAGCTGGCTGCTTCACATAAATATCTAACAGGTCCCTCACTGCTATGCTTTAGATAGTCCAAGGGTACCACTTCTATGCTGGGCATGTGGAATTAATATTGTTGGGCTTGTTAAGTTTGTCACACAAACTAAAGTCACTTTGGAAGAAGTGTCACTTGAGGAATTGGCTCTAGTGGATTGGCCTGTGGGCATCTGTGGAGGCATTTTCTTGTTTATGGTCAATGTGGCATGACCCATTCCACCGGGGGCACTGTTATCCCCGGGCAAGCGGTCCTGATGCTGATGGAGAGCAGCCCCAGAAGGCCAGTAAGCAGCGCTCCTCATGGTCTTTGCTTCAGTTCCTGACTTGAGTTCATGTCTTAGCTTCTCTCAGTGATAGACTGTAAACTGTAAGCTCAGCAAACCCTTTCTTTTCCAAGGTGGTTTTGCTCAGTGTTTTCTTACAGTAGCAGAAAAATGGATGAGAACAGAATTAATATCAGGAACATGGGGAACCTAACTATGTGGTTTTGGGAAGAAGCGTGGAAAGATTTTGGAGCTTTGATCTAGATGAGGCTCTGGAGTTTTCTGTGCTTAATGAGCTTTTAGAGAAGCTTGGAAGATGGAGATGGGAATGTGCACAAAGAAGGTGGATGGCAGAAGCCTGGTTCGTGACGTTCCAGAGAAAAGGCTTTATCAGGGCTGTTCATGGAGGGTTTGCTTTATGGGGACAATGGACACTGTTTAGCTGGACCTGGAAAATCATCAGTGAGCTAGTAACCTGCTGGAAAGTATTGCCTTAGGGTCAGCACACGGAAGCTGTGGTCCTTGCAGGAGCCAAGACTGCACATCAAGCTGGCATCCAGGCTTGGCAGTGTGTTTTCCATGAGGCATGAAGGGGTCACAGAGAGCAGATGAGGCTTAGCACTGTGTGTCAGGACTGAAGTTTCCCTGAAGAGAAGTTAGGAGAGGCTGTGGGTGAAGACCGTGGGCATCTCCAGCTTGTTGGAGATGTCGGGACCATGGATTGCGAACAAGGGAAGTGGCAACTGTGGAGTGGAGCTGACCCAAGGCTGCAAGACATGCTGTGTGTACTACTTATGGCAAAGCCGGGGGAGTGAAGTTGTCCAAATCCTTTGGAGCCCAGAAGATTGTATGTGTATCCTAGATGCCAGACACTGGGCTACGGGAGTAATTGACATAGCTGGATATTGATTTTGCTTTGACTTTCTTATAACTGTGCTCCAGTTTTTCCCTCCGAGAGTAAGAAAATATTTAACTTATTTTTATTTTACAGAAGGCCACTTGGGGCTTTGAAGGACTTGGGACTTTGAAAGAAATGTTGAATATTTTAAAGAGACCTTGAATTTTGTGTGACTGAATTTTTTAAAGACTGTGAAGCATTTTAATTTATAGTTGCTTTAAATTGTGTTATTAACATGGAACCCTGGGGCAAGACAATGAAGGAAACATTATGGTTTAATAGCTACGTATTTCTGTGTCAGGTTGAGTAAAGATCAATTGTGCCACTTAGGTTTTGTCCACCTGACATAAAGTAGAGTCCCCTAGAAACAAAGAATCTCAAATTAGGATTGTTCGTAGGGCATTTTCTTGATTAACCACTGATGTAGGAGGACCCAACCCAATTGGCAAGTACCACCTCCGGAAAGGTGGTCCTGGGTGGTATAAAAAGCAGGATTGGCAAACTGTGGGTAGTTAGGCAGTTAGTAAGTAGTGTTACCCCATGGTCTCTGCTTCAGTTCTTGCCCTGAGCTCCTGCCCTTGGTCCTGAAAGTGTAAGCTAAGATCAACCCATTAGTCTTCAGGTTGCTTTTGTTCATAGTGATTGCCATAGCAACGGGAAGTTGGCTGGGAAACTGTCCTGTATCTAGTCACACTCAGTGGTCTTCTGATTGGTGTCTGTGGACATTTGGATCCCCTAGGCCGGATGTAAGTCTACTTTGTCTTTCCTTCCACCCATCCAGCCTTATGCAGCCAGTGATGGCCTTAGACTCTGCTCCTTCTCCTTCCTCTGTTTAGAAGGTGGAGTGTGGGGGACTTGTGGAAACTCACTCTTTTACTTAAAGGCGGCGGTCATGGCTTTGTGGCCTGCTTCCTGACACTGGCCCCAAGGTGGTGAAGACATTTTAAAAATAATTCCTCAAGAGTAACAAATAAATCATCAGGACTTGAATCATAAAATATTAATATTAATATTAATAATAACAGCAATAAACTTCCTAGAATACAGTCTCAAAGAACAAGTCAAAAAACTATAATACTTTGTGGAAAGGTCAAATAATAGGCAGTCCTTGGTTTGCCCAGTTCTATGTTCATGGGAACACATATGAATTGGAATCACAATGTGACTTTGTATGGTTGTCATTTGCAGAGTAAATTGTTTTGTAAATTTACCGTACCATATCAGAAAAAATTGTCTATTTCAGTAAACGATGATAGATTCCCTTATCATGAAAGAAGTCAATGGAGATGGGAGGTCATGTCACGATCATCGCAAATAGACTAATGAGTACTCACAGTGACCGGCTTGTCATTTCACGTAAGCAGGCTGTTTTGCATTGATAAGATTCATTTGGAAATGCCAAAACTCCCCTGTCTTCCTCCTGCTTTTTTATAATAGCCACCAAAATGCAGTTTGTGCTACTCAGTCTGACTCGCCTGTAGAGCAGTACTGAGCAGCCTGGGTACCATGTTGATTTCTCACTCTTGCAAAGCTGTTTGCAGCTATAGGTGACTGGGTCTCAGTCAGCTCTCTCTGTGAAAAATCCCATGATCCAGGACAGCCATGCTGAACCTCTTAGCTGACAGGTCAGTGCAAGGGTTGATCAAGAAAGAAGACGATCTTCCTCTGTTCTGGTTCACAACAAGCTGCAGGGAAGCTCAGAGCTCTCATGAGCTTATCTGCCCCGAAGGCAAGGCTGAAGCAAGCAAGCAAGCAAGCAAGCAAGCAAGCAAGCAAGCAAGCAAGCAAGCAAAGGAACAACAGGAAGGGAGGGAAGGAGGGAGAAAGGAATCTGGTTAGCAGCAGACACAGCAACTGCAGATTTCTGGTCACGTTCTCAGCTTCATCTGCCAGCATAGCACAGTTTCTGGTATTTCACTTGTCCTCTGTAAAGCTCGCTTTGAAGAACAGTCAGTGATGTCATTTTCTCTAGAGAGTACAGTGGTCTGAATGTATTCTCCAAAGTCCTGTATTGAAACGTAACTGCCATTGTGATAGTAGTAAAACAGAGAGCCTTTAAGATGTGATTAGGAGGAATTATTATCATTATAAAGCAAGTCTCATCTGTTTCTTTGGCTCTCTGACCTTCTGCCATGTGAGGTTGCAGCAATAAAGTGTCATTCTGAAAGCAGAGTGTGGGCCTCACCAGACCCTGATAATGCCCATGCCTTCATCTTGGGCTTCAGTTTGAGGAACCTTTAAACATACTATTATTATTTATAAAGTATCTAGTCTTTATTATTTTTTCACAGTATCCTAAATGGACTAAAACTGAGATAAAATTCAAGGTGGAAAAGAGATGTCTTTATTCATTTGGTCATGCAATTATCCATCACCCATCCTTCCTTTTATCCATCCAGCCATGATCCATGCACCCACTCGTCAACAGCTGCCCACCATCCATTATGTTTAAAGTGTTGTCTAAGTGCTGAAAGTTCACAATAATTGAAATGTGCAGAAGAATCCCTGTTTTCTTGAATGTATGTTTTAGTGGGCCAACAAACAAACACACATCACAAAGCAACATGCATGTATGACTATTAGAGATTATAATTAAGTATCTTAGGAAATGAGGCCTGGAAAAGAGGCATGGGAACCATTTTAGCTGGACTGCCCAGGGAAAGTTTAGGGGAGTTTAATTTTTAATAAAAGCCCCCCTTTTTTTTCATATAAAGTGTTTTTGGGAGGTTGAGAAATGGCTTGGTGGTTTTCCTCTGTTTTTCCAGAAGACCCAGGTTTGACTCATGGTCTTGTTCCAAAGGATCCAAAACTCTTTTCTGACTCTGCAGGCAACACACACACACAGGGTTCATGTACATACGTGCACTCAAAACATGTATATGCATTGAATAAAAGTAAATAAAACTTTAATATTTTCAAGTGTTTTGCATATGAGTAGTTGGAAGATGCCTTGGGGAGAGATAGAAGTTCTGTCCTCAAAAGATTTGCAACAGGAAAAGGTGCTGGGAAATATACAAAATAAATAAAAGTCAAATATGATTTTAAAAAACGTTAATTGTAACTATTAACTATGTAGCAGGTTTGTAGTCCACAGACCAATGTGCATCTTATTTTCCCCAAGCAAACATAAACTTGGACTGAGCAAGGCTAAGTGACTTATCCGAGGTAACACAGCAAGGAAGGCACAGACCTGAGTCCCAACTCCAATTCTCTCCAAAACTGTGCTGTGAGCATTCGTTTTCATTCTTTACTTGTCACTTGTATTTACTGTGTCACTGAGAGCTAGTCTGCTTCTACTGAGGGAAGAAACAAAACAGGTATTGTTGGAGGAGGTAGCACTCGAACTTCACTTAGGTAACTGGTAGTGTTCAGGATGGTGCATTTGAAAAGCCTCCAATAAAATCAACCAGGTTTACAGTGTGTTTGGAGAGGCCAAAGAATTTGTTTGGCTAGAATTGATGGGTAGAAAAATGAGAATAAATTTATTAAAAAAAACAAACAAACAACAAAACCAAAACCCAAAACTTAGGTCAGATCCTAAGTCTGAGGTGCTGTTCAGAGGAGGTGGAACGTGGTTGAATCAGGCAGCCATGATGATTGTACCTACTGAGTGGGGCAGAGTGAGGCAAGGGGCTGTCTCCTCAGAAAGCAGCTGGCCTGCTGTGTGAAGGGCAGACTGGATAGGGCAGTCTGCTCAGGAAGAAGGAGGAGCCCTGGGAAGGGCAGAGGCAGCAAGTTGAAAGCACAGGAAATGAAAGGACATTCCCAAAGAAGAGTGAACCGCAGTTGTGAAAGACTGGTCGGTGAGAGTCCAGGAGGAGGGAAGGCGAAATAAGGAATAAGTCACCCTGGTGAAGCTGCAGGCAGTTCTTTATTCTCTTACATTTTCCACTCTGTTTCTGCTTTACCGTTTATCTTTGATGCCCAGACAGGAGTCAAAGGGCAGTTTTACTGCAGGCTCTTTGTGAGATCCTGTGAATGCCTATGGAACAAAGCTCTTTAAATTGTGACCTGAAAGGCCTGGATCGCTTCACCCAATGAAAATCTCATTAGGTACTGTTTGAAGAGCAACACTCTCAAGTCTGATTTTGTTTGGCTTGTATGGTTTGATCCCTTTAAAGTGATAGCTTCTCCGTAGAATTGCTGTACGCATGAGAGTTCAATAACACAAGCAGGAGGTCTGCCTGCTGAGGGGGCAGGTGTTACCTGCCTGTTGCTAGGTGATGCTTCCCAAAGCAATCCTTCTGTCTTAAAGGACGATAACACTTTCTAATTCCTTTTCTTTTGGAAGCAAACACATGCTTAAGACTAACCCCAAATTCCCTTCTCTGTACCCCAGCAAAAGGGGTCCTGGTGTAGACTGTTTGGGATTCTCTCTGCCCCTCTGTAGTTCCCTTCAAAACGGACCCTCTTAGCCTTACAAATGACTTTCACCAATGAGATGGCCGGCTTGGGGATGTAACTTGGTGGTAGGGTGATTGCCTCGCATGTGTAGGGCTCCAGGTTCGATCCCATGAACCACAGCAGACAAGCAAACAGTGGAAGAGTAGCAAATGCAACTCAGTGTGAGACTTGGAAAATTGTCGGCAGTGGGCTTCATAGTCTCTTTCTCCTTCTTGGAACCCTGACGACAACTCAGGCTGGCCTTTGAAACATGGGAGGCGAGCCAGAGCAGACAGGCTCCATTGCAGTGAAAGACACTGGCCAATTCATGTGCTGAGAATTAGTCATGGGAAGGAGGCCATCTACCAGGGATTGCCTAGACCATACCTGAAGGAAAGCTCCAGAGATGGAAAGACTTGTAAAAGGAAGTAAATCAAATGCTGAATTTTTTTTAAGCCATTTAATTTAAGGGAGACTTGCTATAGAGCAGAAACTAACTGGTCTGCACCAGTGTCCTCCCCTAACTAAGATCCCATTTCTACCTATTGGGTATCTAAAGCAAACGGGCTGTTTTTCAACTTAAACAGATTCAACACACCTTTCATAAGCTGGTAACGTTTGAGAGGAATTCCATTTCATTTTATTGACTTACCTGACTATGTACACTTTAATATTTTACCTCTTGTAGCTCACCAACCAATATCAAAATTTATCTAATATCAAAGTTTCACAATTAATTTTTCAATATTTAATTAATCAAGTATTAATTACCGCAGGTGTCATAGTGATTTTTGGAAGGTTTTATTTATTCATTTTTTTAAAGAAAGGTTTAATTTCATGTGCATGAGTGTTTTTCTCCATGCATTTATTGTACCATATTGTGCCCGGTGCCCACAGAGGCCAGAAGACGGTATCAGGTCTCTTGGAACTGCAGCTGGAGACAGTTGTGAGCTGATGTATGGGTGCTGGGAACTAAACCTCTGAATTACTGAACCATGTCTGCAGCTCCTCAGGTTTTCTTTTTTAATTTTTTACATCCTGACTACAGTTTTCCCTCCCTCCTCTCCTCCCAGCCCCTCCCCACATGACCTCTTCCCTGCATCCCCATTCATTCCTTCTCAGTTTCTATTTAGAGAAAGGGTAGGCCTCCCATGGACATTGACAAAACATGGCATATCAAGTATAGTAAGACTAAGCACCACTCCTTGTGTTAAGGCTGGGGAAGGCAATCCAGTATGAGGAATAGAATCCCAAAAGCCAGTACAGAGGTCAGAGGCTGCCCCTGCTCCCACTCTTAGGAGTCCCATAAGAAGACCAGGCTACCTGTCACATACTTGCAGAGGGCCTAGGTCAGTCCCATGCTGGCTCCCAGGTTGTCGGCTCTGTCTCTGTGAGCACCTAAGAACCCAGTTTCGTTGATTCTGTGGGTTTTCTTGTGATGTTCTTGACCCCTCCAGCTCCCACAATCCTTCCTCCCTCTCTTCAGCAGGATTCGCTGAGTTGCTTGATGTTTGGCTGTGGGCCTCTACATCTGTTTTCATCAGCTGCTGGACAAAGCCTCTCTGATGACAACTGGGCTAGGCACCAATCTACGAGTACAGCAGAATTTCATTAGGGATCATTACCCTGACATTTTACTCCAGTTGTGTTTGTTCTATCCCTGGTCTCTAGGCCTTCAGAGTCTGGGTCCTGACCCTCCAGGTATTGTACTTTTAATCTTAGTATTTGTATGATGAGGGTCCTTAATAACATAAATATTTTGATTTTATATTTCACATTTCCAAAATTAGTGAAGTGTTCACCGCCGTGTTAGCAGTGATAAGCAGTGGGGTAAGAAGTGGAAGGTTCTCAATTCTAATGGCTGTTTGAATGGCAGCTTCCCCCAGCTCCAGTGCTTCTCTTCCAGCACCTAGAGCCTCATGTTAGGTTCTCAATAACTCTGAGTAATGAGTTCTCAACCGGAATGACTCCGTTAAATTGTAGGCCCTTTTAAGGTATGGTAAATTGATTTTTCAGTTTTTCTATCCTTTGTCAAATGGATTGCTGCCTTCATTCTTACTTATACTCCCTGCCTGATTACTAATCCTGGAAAATATTCAAATAGCTTCTTTTTAGAAGTAATATAATAATTTTCCCTAAGTCAAGAAAATCAGCTGTTGCAAAAGAGCTCTAGATGGACACTGCTCATATTATCTCTATTTATATTCCCTTTAATCTAGCGAGGAAGTGAGCCCGCCAAGACCTGTAATAACTGATAAGACCATTCATTATGCAGTCTGAAGGCGCAGTTCTCCATGGCGGTGGTGAGCACAGAGGGCTGCCGGGGGCTAAGTGCCAACCGTGTGCTCACATGCACTGCTATAGTAAGGAAAGGTATGGGGGAAAATGTAAATGTTGAGCTGTGGTTTAATCAGAAATTATTTTTGCAAGGGCTGTTGGAGTCCAACTATATGGGATTTGTCAAATGGTTGCATTAAAACTGAATTCTTAGGATGACCTGAACATTTGTATTCCTCAAGGTTTCTATAAAAAAAAACCTTTATGGTATTAAGGTGTACTTTCCTTCTTAATTTTTCTGTAAAGAAACCCATTGTCTACTATTGCTGTAAAAGGAAAAATGGGAAAGAAGAGGAGGAGATGAGAAAGGGGAGAGAAAAAGAGAGATAGAGAGAGACAGAGAGACTGATGATGCCTCTTACCCAGTTCAAACTAAAAAGCCAGGCCTGAACATCTGAATTTGGGATTTACTGATGTTCCCTTCATCTGACTTGAGAATTGCCTTGAAGTACTGCGGGTTCCCTGGCCAGTACAGTAGCTTCTTGCCAGCAAAGGGGTAAAGAAGCTGGAATTTGTTTCTGTTTTGCTTTGATCTTGTTTGTTTTATTTTTTCAGAAAAAAATCTATTGGTTGTAGACTATGTGGTGCAAGGAGGTGTCGTGGGTGTGGATGGTGCTCAGAGCTGGAAAGAGGAAGCACTGTTGGGCAATGCATCGATCTATTGTGCTTGCAGAGGAGTCATCTCGAAGCACCGTGGAAATCAATGGATCTCCTCATCTGATTAGCAACTTGGTTGCCTGTCTATACAAGATAAAGGACTCGAATTTAGCATCTCTGAGCAGAGTGGCTTCAAGAGGACAAACCTCTTCCCCTGTAAGTTTGCAGTGAGATAGTCTAAATGTTGGCTCAGTGTCCCGATTACAGCAATAATGGAACATCCTTCACAATACACTGCAGGCAGGAGTCTAATTAATGAGCTCAATTCATCTGAAGCAGAGTCCACCTACTGTGCATGAGAGATGCATATCCATCAAGCCTGAACGAGATGTGGGCCTGCAGAATGTGGTCTTTCAATGCCATTTTAACATCTTATATCAGTGTCTCTTGGAGCACTTTGTAAATATTAACTCTCATATACTCTTGGGAAAATTTATAATAGCATATTGTTTGGCAGGTGAATAAACCACAGCCTTGGATCACACCAGTAATGCTACTCTCCAGTGGCTGAGGGCTCACGAGCTTTAGCTGACAGAGGCCGAAGCAGGATTAAGCAGTGTTTTGGGGGCAAAAGAAATGTGGTAAGCAGTGTTTCAGATGCACAAATTTGTTTCTCGACAGAGCTAAAGGCAAACCCCAGACTCAGTATCTCTATGGTGAGTTAGAATTCAGAGACTTGGGGCTTAGCATGCACAAAGTAGAGACTTTGATCACCAGGACCACATAAACCAGGTATGGTGGCAAACATCTGTAGTCTCAGCACTCGGGAAGTATAGGCAAAAGGATGAGAAAGTCAAGGCAATATTAAGCTACATACCAAATTAGAGGCCAGCATAGGACACATTGAACCCTTGTCTTCAGAGGGGGTGGATAGGGGTGTCCTTTATCCCGAGGTTCCAAGGACTCTGAAGATAGGTGATTTGTTTTAGGGGTTCTGTTCGGCTCTTCGAGCCGTGAACTGTGGCTCCCCAGTGCATTGTAGGACATTAGTAATACTTCTTGCTGCTGTGACAAAACCCCAGACAAAAGCAGCTAAAGAAGGAAGGGTTTGTTTGACTCATGGTTTGAGAGTCCAGCCCCCATGGCATTGAAGGCCTGGCAGCAGGAATACGAGGCAGCGGGTCACGCTGCACTGCGTCTGAGATCAGGAAGGATAGAGATGAATGCTGGAGCTGAACTCGCCCCTTTTTACAGCCTGGGGTCCGGGCCATGGGATGGTGGCACTCACAGTTGGATTTGATCCTCAATTACCCCATCTACAAACTCCCCCACCACTTTGTCTCCAAGACGATCCCAGACTTTATTGATTTGGCAATCGGTATTAACTATCACATACAACAAAGACTGGGTTAGTCGGTCTGGGATTGGATTCTTCCGTGTAACTTTGATCTAGTGACCTTGTTCTGTTCTAACTTCTCTGGACTGTGGCATCTTCATGCCCCTGGATGAAGTGTACGGTGCCACTGGTTATATGGGACTACTGCAACAGATAAAACAAAGGCAGGTTAGCTCCTTACTAAGAGACTACTTCACACATGATGCTTGCTGCCTAAGACAGTCCAGGCAAATAGATGTAAGTGTTATTTCAATGAAGTTGAACTTTTTTTTCTCTCGGTGTGAGACTAGAGCAGAGAGGCCACCCCAAAGCCCACTGTACAATCCGGGAAAGATGGCATGAAGGTCCAGAGAAGCAGGTCAGTCTACGAACTTGAGATGGACAAGATTGGTTAGGATGCTATTCGGTCTGTGAGGAGTTTTTACTGGCCTGTCTTTTGGCTACTATCTCTGCCCCATTTAAGGATGAACCATTATATTTGTTTCTGGGTGTTTCTGTAAGAAAGAAACACAGACCAAGTGACTTGAAAGTAAAAAAAAAAAAATAAAAATAAAAAAAATCTTGTTTCATTTTAGAAAGTCAAAAGTCTAAAAAAGTTTTGTCTGAGTTCTGTGGAAGAACTTCTCTCTAAGCTTCTGGAAGTTTCTGGGATCCATTGGTTACCCTGTCTATGATCAAAGATATCAGATCCCTTTCTTCCTGTTCTTTTCCACATGGCCTTTTCCTCTGTGTTGCAGCTCCCAGCTTCGCTCTGATGTGGTCATTGGAATCAGATTGCCTCTACACAAGTGTGACCTTGATTTGCATACACCTGCAAAAGCTTTCTTTCTGAGACCATATTCATACTGCACAGAAGTGAAGACTCAGTCGTGTGTGTGTGTGTGTGTGTGTGTGTGTGTGTGTGTGTGTTGAAGGTATAGTTCAGCCTATAACCCCCTTGGAAAGGTATCAGTCACAGCAGAACCCATCCTGTGCCATCTTCATTCTAAACAGGATGAAAAAGATGGCTCTGGTAAATGGGCTGCTGGAACCCCTGACAGCCTCTGGAAACAAGTCTGGATCATCAAAGGGCTCATAACATTTGTGTCTGCCTCTAACTGGCACCTACCCTCATCAACAACCTCACAGCAAACCCCAACTGATTGTATCCTTGCCTCAGGACGTGGAGGCTTCACAATGGTGTGCCTTATCACTCAGCAACAGATGCTGCTTCTGAGGTAACGTCTAATTTGCCATATTAAATGTGTACTTGCAATAGGTAAAATTCAATTGCTTCAAAAACAGATTTCCAAAAATATATTTAATATTAGGGTTTCTACATCACCCTAAACATTTCTTTATTACCAATGAATGTCAATCCATTTGAATATGAAATCTCTTTTTCCCAGTACACAAACCATACCACCACTTAAGCGTTTCTTCTTCATATGCTGCTGAGCTTATCAGTTGTTTCCTAGAGGAAAAGGGCATTATAAAGCTTCTTTTGAGAGACACTGGCTCAACTGATATTCTAATGCACCCAGAGAGGTACGAGGAGCAAAATTGCAGCTGATGGGAAGTGGATAGGTGCAAGAGGACAAAGGGAAAGTCGCCATGTGCGCTTCTAGATATGGGCATTTAAGGTGTTTTCGCCATTTCAATAAATGGCACAGTGGATGAAAAGTTTGTGCATTTGATGGAGATTAACCAAAATAAACTAAAGTTTGAACAAGCAGCATTTGAGATGAATATTGTCATATGTCCAGGAAGCCAGTTGTTTATGGGTACTCCAAATACATCACTCAGACACAGTCTAGTTAATTGAAGTCTTCACTCCAGCTGGCTGGGACTACACACAGTGTTCAAGACCTAAGTAATAGCACCAAGTGTTTAGGGAAAGGGGTTTTTAAAGGCAAAAATCACATCCTGGTACCTCTCTCAGTAGCTGCAGAGGGTGGTTTTCTGCAAACAAGCGATTTAATAGGAGCTAAGGAGCATCTTGACTTCAGGCTCCTAGAACAGCGATGGATACCTTTCCATGAGATTCTACATCAAAAAGATGAAATTCTAATTACACCTAAAATGGCCTCAGCAAGGATACAGGCTGAAGGAGCTTCTGCATTATCCTGCCCTGTCACACAATGTCTCTTTTCTAGAGTGCTATCTGTCTTGTAAATATTGACTTTGGCTGAAGAGTAAAATGTGCAGAGTAAGAATAAACTTCAACCTTGGATGGAGCTGGTGTCACTTATGCACAGAGGTTGAGAAGTCTGTGATTAGGGCTGAGAGCAGCAAGCAGGGAGGAGACAGGGTCACCAAGGAGGTGGAGACAGACCTGGTGTTGGTGTGACAAGGGACATAAGCAATTAATTAGTTCAGAAGGGAGAATCAGGATTGCAGGCAGACAAGGAGCAAAAGGCTTTTAGCAGCAAAGCATGTTTAGTAGGTCAAAGAAGACTCAAGTTCAGTATAACTGAGCACAATGGCTTCTCCTCTTTGTGACTGTAAACTGCCTCTAAAGGCTTATTTTTGTACCCATGGAATAGTGCAGCTCTAAGTCATCATCTGAGAGGCTGTTCTCTTCAGCGGATGGTAGTTAATACAGAAACCGTAGCTGGTCAAAGTGCAGAGAAAAGTTGTGCTCAGCTATAAATGGGACATCAATTTCACACTCTCTTTCTTCAAGACTCAGGGAACATTTTGGAAAGATTATAAGAACCAGAAGTCAGGGAAGGATGCTGAGAAACACTGTTTTCTGGACATGACAGACTATTGCATTTATGAACTCATAACAGTTGTGGCTGCCTATACAAGGCCCATGTAAGATCAGGTAACCCACATTCCAGCGCGCATGGGGGAGGCTTCTATGGCCCCACCCTTAGCTGAGGAGCTATTGACAGTTGACAGATGCTCATGTGTTCAGGAAGAGTTGGTTTTCCATAGGGATGTGGTCCCTAGTAGGTTGCCATGCCCAGTTGATATCCCTATGCCCATGTGTATAATGGTGACTCTAAGTGGCTTCAGTGGCATATAAAAGCACAAAGAAAACAAACATGAAGTTGGGAGAGGATGTGGTGGTGGGGTCTGGGAGGAGTTGAGGGTGAATTTAAGCAAAATACATTATATACATAGATGAACTTCTCAAAGAATAAACAAAACACTATAATAAAAATATGTTAGGTGATTCCTCCTCTTTGCCTGCCGTCTGCATCAAGTGTAACTACTTCAGGGTCTTTTCAGTGTCCCCATGATGTGGCACACTATCACCTTTCTAGTTAGTCTCATCCCCAAGGTCTCCCAGTTTTCTTTCATGCATGGAGTTGCTGTTCCCTTCAGAAAACACACTTCTGCTTTTCTGATTCCATTCATGCTGCTCTTTCCCTTGGAATAGCATCACTGTGCCCCACCCTTAATGAATTCTGACCATTTTAGATGCCCAACTCAAGTATCATCTAACTTCTCTCTCTCTCTCTCTTTAATTCAGCTATGCATTTTTTCCTCTCCCCTCCCTTTCTCCTCTCTCCCTTTCTACCCTCTCCTATGACCCCCATGCTCTCAATTTTCTCAGGAGGTCTTATCTCTTTCTCTTTCCTAGTTAGATCCATGTATGTCTCTGTTAGGGTTCCCTTTGTTATCTAGGTTCTGTGGGGTTGTGGACTGTAGGCTGCTTTTTTTGCTTTATATTTAAAAGCCACTTATGAGTAAGCAAATATTATAATTATATTTCTGAGTCTGGGTTACCTCACTCAATGTGTTTTATTTTCTAGATGTCATTATTTTTTTACCCCTGTGTCTCCCAACATTACACCACTCTCTTTTCTCTGGTTATTCATTTTTCTCAGCAATGCACGCTACAGTTCTTTTAGTTTTTTCTTTTTTCCATATATATATATATATATATATTATGTGTATATATATAAACACACACATATATAGTGTGTATGTGTATATATATATAAACACATAATTTTTGAAACTGATTCTTTCTTATTTTTAATTGGTATTGGTATTTTGCCTGCATGTATATCTGTGTGAGGTACTGGTTCCCCTGGAAATGGAGTCATAGGTGATTGTGAGCTACCATGTGGGTGCCGAGAATTAAACCAGGGTTCTCTGGAAGAGCAGCTAATGCTCTTAACCTCAGAGCCATCTCTCTAGTCTCAGCCATTGCTTTCTTATGCTGAAAATTTTTGTTCTGTAGGTTAGGTTGCAAAATTCCCAGGGCAGGGTCCTATGTATTGCAGTATTTTTCTGTCACTCCATGTCACATCTAAACAGTGGAGGGACATGGTGAGCTTTAATGTGGACAGTTTTTTGAGACATGGGAAATAGGTTAGTTTGATGCAGTTACCAAAAGGTGAAGGGTGAAGAGTCTTTGTTGGTCCAGAACAATGAGGAATCATGTATAATATCCTATAGTTATTTAGTGGCAGAGCGAGGATGTGAACTCACAACTCTGGACTGTCTTAAAGCTCACAGGCAATTGTTTCCTAGTGACATGAACTTCGGACTGAGTTTGTTTCCACTTGACTTGGCTTTAATGCCACCCATTCTCCATCCATGTGTACAGCCCATCTCTTATTTACTGTCATGTACACAGAGAATGAGAAGCAAGGTTTGAAGATGCCCTTACATATTATTAGCTTATTCTTCAATACTCTGGCACTGTGCAGCGTGGGCTCTCAAGAGGCAAGCACACTGACATGGCCACTTTATTAAAAACAGAACAGAAGCTGTCAACTGGGTTTCATTTAGAAAATCATCTGAGACTTGTCTGAGGAATGTAGTGAGTAGCAACAATCTGATTAACTGACCATTAAGCAATCCAGAATGCGTCTTCTTGAGATGGATACCCACTGTCAAGGTTACTAGAGTAAGCTGACCACCGTTTGAAACTAGAGTGTTTCTCGTGGAACATAGTTAATCTGTAACCACCTCCTCTTGTAGAAACTGAATGTTAAAGACTGTACTGCTAACCAAACCAACCTGGCTTACTACAGCAGGTCCCTGTGATTGCCCAATGAGTTAATTACATTAAATGCGCCAGAGAGCTGGGCATGGTGGTAGGTGCCAATAATCTTATCACTCAGAAGTCAAAGTAGGACCCTGAGTTCAGGCCTGACTTTACTGAGGAGCGAGATTCAGTTTTACAAAAAACAAAATGTACATGACACCATTATGGCTGTAACAAAAGACAGAAAATCTGACTTACGTTTCTCCTAACATCTAATGTCAAGTCAACACCTGATTCCAGCAAATGATGACTCTCCCTATTTTTGTATTATGTCACTTTCCATGAGAAGACTTCTGTTTTCCCACAGACTAAATCTACAATGAACTTATGCACTTTAAGAGAAATCCTTATTTCAATTGTTTTAATTTCTTATCTAAAAGAAAAACAAATTTAGACCTTCCAAGAAAAGGTATTATTACTTCCTAGAAGACAACTGCCTTCAAGAGATTGTTTAGTAGTGGATGAGAGCATTGCATTCCTTGTTAGTTAGTAATACGTAGCCTTATTTCCAATCCCTTCCTTGCTTCAAAGTTATAGTTGAATTTTAGTTTTTCTATGGAAAATTGTTGAAATTTTACTGAGTTTATCACTGTTACTCAAATTGCAACACAGATGCCACACATTCCAATCCCATTACATATAAATCTGACATTGTAAATTATATGTAGATCATAATTCATTTCAAGAAAGTGTTGTCATGAAGTGTGATTTATGCAATTTACAATTGCCACAGAGCAAGCTATCTTTTCCCATGATGATAGTGCTGTAATTGAGGGCTGTGTCTCTGATACAGAATGCAGAATCTAATAAATAATGGATGTGTAAAATATGTGCTATAAAATCAAATATACAAAACTATTAACCTCTTCAGTTAATTAAAATAGGAGGGCCTAAAAATTGAGCATAAATCTACTGTGCAGTTACATAACACACTCCCAATGGGTGATAAAGTACACAAATAGCACATAAAAATTTGGACAGCAACTCAAAGATGTGACCTAAAATAGCAACTGAGGTTCTGTAACATTAAGTCATACATTGACAATACTCTTCTATGTTTTATTAGGCAGTGGCAAAAGGTCTTGTGGGTGTTTGTTTTACAAGATTACAAAGATAACTTCAGAGAACAAGAGTTAGGCCGTGTGAATAGTGCTACCAGGGATGGGGCCTACAGAAGTGAGGGAGGAGGGTCATCTGTCTGTCTGTTGCTTTCATTGGTTAATTAATAAAGAAACTGCTTGGTCTGATAGGTCAGAACATAGGTAGGCAGGGAAGACAGAACAGAATTCTGGGAGGAAGAAAGCTGAGTCAGGCAGATGCCATGCCTCTCCTCTCTGAGATGGAAGCAGGTTAAGAATCTTCCTGGTAAGCCACCACCTCGTGGTGATACACTGATTAATAGAAATGGGCCAATCAAGATGTGAGAGTTAGCCAATAAGAGGCTGGAACTAATGGGCCAGGCAGTGTTTAAAAAAATACAGTTTCCATGTAATTATTTTGGGTAAAGCTAGCTGGTGGCCTGGAGCTGGGAGGTGGAAAGTGACCCACCACTTCTACTACACAGAAGTACCCTGGGTTTCAGGACACTTAAATTTTTCCCAGTGTGAAGTGGACAATGTACATGCTTCAGAACTGGTACATCTAAGGGTTTTACACCCTAACTTTCTTATTTCATGGATTAAATGAGAAGTAATGTCCCCCCACTCCAACCCCTACAATTCAAGAACCTAGAAAACTGTATGAGTTTCATTTGGATGCATGAGTTTCTTGGGAAGTCTTGTAAAGATATTAGGACCTGTGTTGATATTTTTAGGATAGTCATTCCATTCATTCTAGCAATATTAAAAATGTTTGACTAATCCTCTTCAAGGAGATATATGTTGGCTGAGGTGGAGTAGTGAGACTCATATCTTCTTAAAACATTTCCTTCTGAAGACAGGAAAGTTGAGTGACTTTCCAATCTCCCTTGAAGCTTCATATGTACCTGTTTAAAGCATACAGTGTATGGGTCCCTGGAAGACAAAAGACTTTACATTATTTTACTAAACCCATGGTTGACATTCTAAAATTAGTTAACACTAATTAGAATCCTGTAAGTATTGAAGAATAGTTTTCCGTTTCTGGAAAAAGGCTGGAGTCAATGCCAAATTACCATAGTAAACACTAACGAGTTTTTCCTACTTCATTAGTGAGCTAGCCAGAAGGCAGTGATATGGAGACCAAAAGCTAAATGCAAGCTTTAATTTACTAAACAAGATAAAACAGTAATGCACCCTTTCACCTTGAGTAGCATTATTCTGTCCCAGTGAAAGGGAATATGGTGTCCAAGTCTTGAGCTAGAGATAGTTGCAAAACCTATGACTCACATATTCAGTGTCTGAGTTAGAGTTATCCTACAGAAAATGAGAAACTCAGGAGAGTGTCCTGGCAGGGAGGTGGTAATAAATCCATACAGGGCTGAAGGCAAGGAGAATTTATGAAGGGATTGCACATCTTGGAAGTGAGCTGAGGGAGAACCAGTCCTTCTTGAGTATGCAGAAAGATAATCCCACCTTCTTAGGTGATATGGGAACTTCTTCAACCAAGGCTTAAGAAAAACAGAAAATGACTATAGCCAGTTATAGAAAGAAATAGTTTTACAAAATAAAATAAAGTCTTTAAAGAGACAGAACAAGTACCACTTTAAAAGCACTACTTGTCAGAAAATGACTTTAGATATACAGTAGGGCAGATTTAAACATGAACGACCTCTAAACAAGACACAGTGTATTTACAAAATGTACATAGGCTTGTGAGAGAAAGGAAAAAGAGTATAGATAGTTATAAAAAGACAGACAGTCATAGATTAAAGGAACAAATACAATACAATAAATATTAAAAAGTAATAGAGTAAAAAATAAACCATGTAAAGATGGAAAATACACAAGAGTCTGTATTATTATAGTGTTGTGTTTGCTTTGAATTTTTACTGTGATTGAACTAAGTACAGAGACATTTCATTGTATGAGCTTCTAAGCTAAACCAACATATATATTTTAAAGATATCTTGACTTCAAAATTTGAGTCTAAGGTTATGTTACTTTGGAAAAGAGATTCTGCTTTTGTTTTCACAGAAGATGAGAACCTGTGGATTCCTTCCAGGCTAATGCTGTTTGATGGAATAAGACTCTCTGAAAGGTCTCTATAAACCCTAAAAAAAACACTTCACCCAACAAACAGCAGGAAGCAGTTTGGAGAAAACTATGGCAAAATTCCCCAAATGATTATTTATAAATATATACTTTCAATTTAAAAGGGCTGGTTATAAGTGGTAATGGCCATGGTAAATTTCTAGAAAAATATAATAAGGGGGAGAAGATATAAAGATGAATACTTTGCATTAGTATGGATCTTGGTTTATTGACACAAATTTAAGGTCAATTTTGTTACACTGTGTATATGTATATTTCTATTCTTGTTTAAAATATTATGTTTGTGCAGTTCATTTAAAAATGTAATGTATAATTTAAAACCTCAGATTAATAGATAGTCATTTATAATTGTCAAACGTGTAGCACTTAGGGTTTTTAGATATGCAGAGATATAGTTTAGTTAGATAGACAATCTTCAACACTTCAAAGATCTAGAATGTGACATTTAAAAAGTTTTGAGAACTTAGAATTTTCTTAGCAGTGAGACATGTCTGCTTCTAGCAGTACCAATTACTTCAGAGAGGTTGATGAGCATTGAAGAAACTTGTTATGAAATTTGCTTTCAATGTGACAAGGTTAGTCATTTGGGCAAGAAACTGCTCTTGCCTGGACTGCTTGATGGTATGCTGTATAAACTGGACATGCAAGAACTACAGAAAAATGACTGCTGAACTTGACTAAGGAAGGTGAGACAGCCTTTTAGCTTTCCTACTCAATGAAAGACTCTGCCAGACATTCTGCAGGACACAGAAGAGAATAACTGACAAACTGCCAATATAGATGAAACATTCTTTCAAATTTCCTGCTTCTTGAAAAAAAATCTGCCAGTTCCTATGGATGCCTCAACGTTATGAAAGAACTTTGGGTGACTGACAGAGACAGTAAAGTGTCTTTTCTAGAACTCTGGAAGTTGCTTACAATGCACTTCCTGTAATATTATATCCTTTTGGATTCTTTGAGGGAGTTGAAGACAGATAATTAAAGCTTTTCTTAGTTATAATAAAAGATTAATTAGATATAAAACTTTAGACTCACAAAGATAATATAGACAATAGAATATTTCCTTGAATTTTTCCAGATACTAATAGACTAAATATCATAACTGTAATTCTTGCTTGGTACATGTTTAGTTGTATGTAATTTTACTATTCTAAAGTTAAAAATCTTCCTTTTTATTTAGACAGAAAAGGGGAGCCAATAAAGATTAAGATACTGGTCTGCTTTTGGCATGGTCTCTTGTACTATGAGTGCAGATAAAAAGCCCTTTTCTTCTGCTGGTTCCAGGTCCCAGCACACTCAGAGGACTGTGGATTGCTACCCTTGCTGTGCATTTATCCCCAGATAAATAAACCTTTGTTATACTCCATTCTTGGCTATTGTGGAACCCTTTGATATTACTATACTTAGGTATTTACTTCTAGTATTTAGAATCCTGGTGATTCCTAAGACCTCAAAGCGGGTTATGGTATGCCAGGATCCACTGGTACTCCAGATGTTTGACAAAAGAATTGAAGTTTTTTTGAGGAACAAACCATCTTGTATACAGTCCTGAAAAAGTCTCCATGTCAAAGTTCTATGCACCATAACAACACAGCTAAACATTACAAAACAAGGAAACAGAGTGTGGCAAAATTACACCAGAGAGAAAGTCAGAACATCTTCAGATGGTGGAATGGTAAGGTGCAGAAAATAAGTTTGCTAAACATTTAAGGAAAGAAAATATATGTAGAATGAGAAATTAAATTTTACCAGAATGTTAAATATGTTCTTATCACTAAAAACACTGCAAGTTTCACAGAAAAGTAAACACAGATAACGAGGGAATTGTAAATTAGGAGAAGGGTTCAGAGTAATTATCTAAAATACAGGACAGGACAAGAAAGAGACTGAAATGTGGGATGGAAACTAATGGAAGGTCAATTAGGATGCTCTAAAATACAACCTATTTGAATTCTAAAAGGAGGTGGATCAGGTGAGGTGAAGGAAATACGGGAAACACTAAAAATCTGTGAATTTGCTATGGCTGTTGACTTTTAAGAGAGGGAACCAAAGACAGAGGTCAGAGTTCTTCCATTGCCTAGCTACAGAGCTGATGTTGTACCAGTTGTGGAGAGTTTTGTTCTTAAGAAACAAATCAAGTCCAGTCCAAAACCATTGGAGAGTATGCCAAACTGGTTATCAGGAAAATTCAAACTAAATCCAAACCATGAGTGCATTCCCCCCTTCCCTCCCTCCCTCCCTCCCTCCTTCCCTCCCTCCCTCCCTCCTTCCCTCCCTGCCTGCCTGTCTTTGTCTTCCCTTTCTCTGGTTTATATCTATATGAAAAACTTTTCTCAAAAACAAGTAAACAAATACTAAAGAAATAAAACATTAAAATGTAGTCTGGGGTTGTAGCACAGTCACCTACTGCTTACCTCTTGGGTTTGAGCTTCATCACTTCAAAATGTGATTTACTACGATTCTATTAGAATCACTAAACTGATTTTAAAATTAGGATAATTATGTTGCCAAAATCATAAGGCAAATGAACTTGTTTGTATGAATATAAAATTGGAAAACCTTCTAGAAAATAATTAGATGGTTCTTAAAGAGTTAAACAAACACTTATTCTAAGTCACTTTATTACTGTGTTTGTCCAGAAAAGAAATGTGTGTGTGTGAGTGTGTGTGTGTGTGTGTGTGTGTATGTGCACATGAGCGCATGTATTTGTTACAGGAAGACGTAATAATAATGCCCTTATCTTATTTGTTATTTCCAAAACACTAGACCCAACCCAATATAGTTCAAGAAATAGACATAAACAGGTCATGTCGTATTTACACAATAGAACGTCATGCAGTAATAAATAGAAGAAATTGTTGATATGTACAATAACACAAAGTAAACCTCAAAATAATTACAATGAGAGAAAGAAATCAGATCTAAGAGACTACAAAATTATTTTATTAGCAAAAGATTCCATGGAAAGGAAGCTGATCTGAGTTATAATAGGTTAATTGATCATTGGAGCTAGGACTGGTGTGTGTGGAGTGGGGGACGATCAACTCCCTTACACTCTCTGAGAAGTTGATGTGGGTTGGGCTGGGGAGAATGTTGGGGGAATGGGAGGGAGAGGGAATCGGGATTGGTATGTAAAATGAGGAAAGATGTTTTAAAAAATAAATTAAAAAAAGAAAAAAGTATTGAGAAAAACCCACAATGTGGATTTCTGACTGCCACGTGTCTCCACAACATATGCACACATATGAACATGTACACACACATATAAAAACTCATATTGTGGCAATAAATAGTAAACATGATACATTTTTGGAAAATGTGATCAAAACAGCAAAAAGTAAGATGGTGTTTTGGTTTCCTGTGGCTATTATAATACACCAGGGCTTATTACTGTGAGATTTGAAAGGAAGGTTTTAGCATTATGTTCTTACAGAAGGACATTAACAGTGTCAGGCTAGTGTTGTCTACGCTGACAATCAGAAAAGGCCTGAGAACCAGCAGAGTAAGTCCAAAGAAAGTAGAAGGTAGGAGTAAAGAAACAGAGCTGGAGAGACGGCTCAGCAGTTGGAGCACTGGCTGTTCTTCCGAGGACTGGGGTTCAGCAGCTCATAATTGCCTGGAACTACAGTTTGAGGGGATCTAACACCCTCTCACACAGATGTATATGTATATGTATATGTATATGTATATATGTACACACATATATATAATGCACATGAAATAAAAATAAATTATATATGTATACCCACACAAATATATATGAGTAAAGAAGCAAGATTCGGACTTTGAAGAACAAAGTAGAAACTCACAATGGGTGGGATCAGAAAGAAGTCAGACTGAACACTGCACACCTGCTGAAAGATCAGTTCCAGCAGGATGAAGGGAAACTGCAAGAAGGAACCGTGGTGAACAGCTAGAGACTACTTGAGGCAGGTAGGTGTTGTTTTTTAAGAACAGTGGTGCTTATCTTCCATAACTTTCTGAAAAGTAAGGTTTGGCACAATGAAGGAGGAGGTCTCTGGACACTGGGGCTGGGTATAGCAGTTCCTTCTAAGGAAATAAAAACTCATTCTGCTGTATTCATCACCAGGAATCTTAGTTCCTAGATGTGTCTACCAGAGACACCTAATCTTTGACATTGCTCCATTGATGTTGTTTTTAATGAAATCCACACTCAAGAACTATGAAATCAAGTTACAAAACTAATTGAAAAAAAGAGAGAGAAATCTCATAATGTTGTAAGTAAGTTTACAATTCAGGTTGGTCACATGTGGCACAGGGCCACAGACTGGACATATATATGACTAGAATAAGAATCATGTCCTACTATATTTGAAAACTAGAGCACACACAGCTCATGTGCTTTCCTGCTAGTGCACATCACAGCCTCTTTCTCTAGGAGCCCTTTGGCCTTCTTGCGTGACAACAACACTTTAGCACTATGTTTTTAACATCTTAAACAGTGAATCACTAATACAATGCACCAAATATGGGACTTGAATGGACCTTGGAAAGGATGCTTGTTTGCCGTATGAGATATGAAATAAGGCAGAGGTCACCTTATTCGGGCTAAGAGACCTGTGTGATAGGTTACTCTATTTTTTCTCTCACTGTGTACCTGCCTATGTTCATACATAACCCTGTGAATATTGACTTGGGGGTTATGAATAATATTTGACAAGTAGGTAGATTTGCAAATATAGACTCCATGAATAGTGAGGACAGAGCAGATTCCTGAAGGTAGGAGTGAAGATAGTGGTAGAAAGGCACCAGTGAGATTTCAAAAATAGAAGTGTGTTAGTGACACTTGGCATGGCTGTGAGAAACTCCTGAGAGAGCAGGCAAAAGGAGTAAGGCTTTAATCTGGTTTACGGTTTCAGGTTTCAGGTTTCGGTCCAGGGTTAGTAGGATCCATTCCTGTGGGGGTTGAAGGGGGAGAATTCCATGGGGCAGGCACACCAGAGTAGAGCTGTGTCTTCACAGCAGGCAGGGGTCGGAGAGGAATAGAGAAGGGTTGGAGATAAGATGTGGTCTTCAAAGGCACACTCCCAATGGCCCACCTTCTCCACCTGTGCTTTACCTTCTAATAAAGCCATTGCATTATGATCACATGAACAGGGCTGTCAAGGCCGTCAGCCCTTCCATGATGCAATCCTTCCCTTCCCACAAGTCCCTCTTCCATCAGTATCCCTGTTGTTGCTGTGCTTCTTGTGTGGACACTAATCTCCTCAGCAACCACATTCTTTCTCTTTATGGCTGTCAGCACACTCCTATTCTGGCCAAACTACAGTTTTTTGAATCTTTTTGCTCTTCTCCTTGCTCCAAATTTTTACTGTTAACCTGCCTCAAAGTTTCCAGCAATAACCATGCCACACTCTGAATGCTAGGCTGCTTTGAAATTTACTGTGACAGAACCATGGATATAAGACAGTGATAGAGCATTTGTATAGAATATGCAAGATCCTATGTTCCATTCCCAGGGTGCAAAAAAAATAAAAAATAAAAATTTCCATGCTAGATTAATAGTTCATTGACTTTAAAATTCCTGAAATATCATTAAAGTATGACTTTATTAATGGGTTAATCCATTGGTGAGAGTAAAACTCTCATGATCTAGTAAGTCTCCAAAGTCCCAAAACCTGTCAGTCAAGTCTTTAACATGATTTTGGGGGACTCTTCATATTCAAGCTAAATCAAATAGATAAACATTTTTATGTGAATTGTTTGATTATTTATATGGAAGACTCCAAAGAAGCCTATAAAAATTACACAGTGAATCAGAGTAAAAAAGTTATTTCATGCATAAAATTTAATCTACTTTTGTACAAGTCATAAACACATAGAAAGTATAGTCTATGACAATAAAATTAGAAATATATGTCTGTATATATACAAAATACCTTGGTTAAAAATCTCATAGGAATAGGAAAAGTTTTATTGTCGAAATTATTAAACATTTTTGAAACACACTGAGTTGCTAGTAAAGAACTATATAAACTACACTAGGGCACATATGTTATTGGACAGAAAAAGAAACAACTTCGCAGAGAAGTCAGTTCTTATTAAATTTAGCTGTAAATGATACAATTCTACATTGGGTTTGTTCTGCTTGAATTTGATGAGTTGACTTCAAAATTTCTATGGAATAGCAAAAAACAAAAAATTATAAGCCAACTGCTACAGAGCAAATGAATATTCTGTCTAACCAGAGGCATCCAGCAGTCATAGATAATCTTTATCTGTGGGATGATGGTGCTCAAGATGATCTGTGCCCTGTTTTTATACTGATTCGTCGGGCTCTGTGCTGTTGTTGCTTATACCTTTATGCATATGGACACATGCACACACCCACATGCACACGCGCACACACACGCGCACACACCCACATGCACGCCTGCACTTTAGCAGGCTAGGAGACGACACTTGCAAGTTTTGCCTGTAAAGAAACTGACACCCAGTCACCAGGTCCGGCTGTCTGGTGCATTCTGACTTACATCATTTTATTATCCGTAAACTTTCATTGAACTAACGCTCATGAGCATGACTTCAGAGCAAAGTCATGTGGATCAATAACAGAAGATGGGGTGGGAATTTGAACTGACACCTATGACACCACAAGAATTAGCTCTCACCTCAAAGGAATAAAAGGCATGGTTTATTCTGGAATCAAATTTGAGTGGCTGTGGCCTGGGAACCTAGATTTATTCTGTCTTCCCTAAGTACAATGTTCTAACAAGGAAGCAGTTTCATCGGATTTTTATAGAACAGAACAAAGAGAATTATATATAAATAAAGGTATTAAAAATACAGTGGCTAAGTCTTGCATGGTGGCACATGCCTTTAATACCAGTACTGAGGAGACAGAGGAAGGCATGAATTTACTAGTTTGAAGCCTGTCTGTTCTACATAGTGAGGTCCAGAACAGTCAGGGCTACACAGTGAGATCTTGTCTCAGAAAGACAGACAGACAGACAGACACACACACACACACACACGTAGAAGCATTAAATGGGAAGTTACAGCAGGATGGGGAATCTCAACTATAAGACTCAGATGTTTATCTGGTAGCATTTTCAGCCTTTCCATGATAGTCAATGGAATTTTGTTGTTTGTACATTTCAATTTTTAAAAATCTATATATGAGAATGCTGAGAGATAGGGCCTGAGGACAGGATGAGAGAAAGTGTATTTAGGTTCCCAGGTCTATAATACACCAAATTCTCCAGGGTCGTTGCAATTCAAATCAGTCTTTGCAGACATGGCTCTCTTGGAAGACATGTCTCCGTTTGTAGACACGGCTCCTTTTTACGACTCCTCTTCACAGAATCTCTCTCTCTCTCTCTCTCCAAATATGTGTGCTTGGTGAAGAGCATGAGGTACAGCTCTCTTCCTCACAGATGAAAACTAGGCTCGCTTACTTTTTCATATCTCAGACTGACCTTGAATTTAAGGTACAGCCACAGATGACCTTAAACTCCTGACCCTCGGGCCTCTGCTTCCCCTGAGGCTCCTTCAACTCAACAGCGAGCCACTGCAAGTCATTGCAAATGGCCGTTGCAAATGGCCATTTGCCGAAGGAGTGAGAAACCCCTCCTCCACAAATGCTTGTGTAGAAACAAGAAACGCTGTGGATGTAGCAAACAGTCTAGCACAGGCCACCGAAAGAGCATGCTCGGAAAGTCTCCAGCCCGCCAAGGTAAGCGATTGGGAGTCAGGCTGCTTCCATGGCCTCACACAAGGGGCAGTCAGTCCCCAGCTGAGTTTGCAAAGGCGAAGACTACAGATGCTGCTGACTGTCCCCGAGGCTGCTCCGCAGATTAGGCCATTCATCAAGCCAGGCATCCCCCAGCTTTCTGCGGGGACCAATTAGCATCACTCTTGGAGACAGATCCTCTTTTCAGAGCTACATCTTTTAACAGTGAGCCAGGAAGAAAACAACTTCCAGAGGTGAGGAGAGCATCAGAACCCAGCTAGAGGCAGAAGTGTCTGACCTGGTGTGCTTACTGGAGGCATGAAGTGCTTTTCCTGGGGTGGGCTTTATTTTACGTGACTTCCATACAGAAGTCCTCGGATCCATTTGTCTTTCCTTCCGTGGCCCGTTTTACTTCCGACATTACCTTTTTAAAACTTGGCACTGAAGAGTGAAGTTGTGCCATTGGCTCAAACACATTTCAGTTTTGAAATGGGACTTGGGAAATATTCAGCGTTAAGTCCCCTGCATCTGGCTTCCTACCACAGCAAACAACAAAACCCCAGGATATCCCACTAGCTCGAGTCCTTGGATTTCACACTGCTTACCCACTAAGTTTCCTGCCAAGTCCCATGGCCCTTCCTCGCTCAGATCTGCAGTACAGGGCTCCCTTAGCTTTTCAGTCTGGAGATTTCCCGTGTCTTGTTTCCCACCCCCAGTCTATCCCCAATGGAAAACAGCCTCACACTATATAATTAAGCTTTCTGGATGAGAAACCGCAGCTCAGACATTTAGCTATATTTTTCACGGTCAATAAATGAATAAATTGAAGAGCTCACGCACAGCTGTAGTTTCTGATGCAGAGAATCACTGTCTTAGCCACATGACTTCACATCTTACCCCTCCTTCTAAAATTGAGGTAAGTTTGGTGGGTGAATCTAGTCCAGCCTCCCCCTTTTCCTATCTGAATTTGAAAATTTACTATATGGTCAATCAACCAAAATTTCATTGAAGTAGAAAATTCAGTAGCAGAGAATCTGGAGTGCACATGAGGGTTCCTGGTGCCCACTTCTTATTTTGTTGGCAAAATATGTGTAACCTGAAACGCACCCTTTCTGCTTTTTAAAAAGTGTACAGTTCCATGCTTTTGTAGCTTACAATGTTCCATAGCCATTATCAGTATCTCTGATCCTGTTTGTAACATAGCTGAAACCTTCCCTTCAGGAAGGAGGGGAGAGGCTCCTAGGCTCGGGAAGCTGAGGAAATGGATTTATTTATTATTATATACAATGTTGGTTTTTATTTATCTGTTTTATATCATTTTATTTATTCTTTGACAATTTTATACATGTTAGAACCTATGAAGGGAACATTTATCATCACCTTCTTTCTCTCTTCTCTCCCCTCCTCTTTCATTCTTTGTTGTTGTTTTAAGAACCCACTGAGTTTAATTAGGGTTCCTGTGTGCACATGATATGGGTCATTTATTAGATCATGGGCAGCTTCCCCATAGCTACAACACTGAAGAACAGTGACTACCCTTCCCCAGCAACTGTGTAGATTGTTTGCAGGTCAGAACAGATGCTGGGTACATGTGCAGGTCACAATGGATGCTGGGTACATGTGCAGGATGCAACGGGTACTGGGTACATGTGCAGGTCACAATGGATGCTGGGTACATGTGCAGGTCACAACAGATGCTGGGTACATTTGCAGGATGCAATGGATGCTGGGTACATGAGTGCAACAACTGTGACACCATTTCTAGCACTTACCGCACTTCTACCCCTCCTCTGGCGCTTCCATTATTTCAGCTTCCTCTTTCACAGTTCCTGAACCCCCTTCTCTCCTCTGTGCATGTGTGAAGATGTCTCACTCAGGACTGAGTATCAGCCGTCAGTCACTCATCTTCGGCACTTTGAGCAGATATGAACCCCGGCATTAACAACTAGCGCTGGAAAGGGAAGCCGAGAGCAATGCAGATAATGGGGTCTGACCTGTGAAGTGTCACAGGAAGTTTCAGAGTCCATTTAAAGAATTTCAGTCTTTAAAGACTCTGCTGGGGTCACTTGGTATTTGAATTAAGAGTCTTGTCATCAGAGCGGAAGAATTGGCTGTGATTAACAAGAGAACAGAACACTAGCGTGAAACCTCTGTTTTGTGGAACAATTGATGGTGGTCTGCTGGGCCTGAGGAATCAGATGTGGAAAACTGCTGAGAAGTTTCTCCTCAGGGTCAGCACACAGAAGTTGTGGTTCAGAGGGGGCCAGGGCTCTACTCTATGCTGGCAGCAAAATTTGACAACGTGTAGAGTTCTGCAGGTGGTATTTGGTTTGGAGGAATAAAAGGGTCAGGGAGAGTCCCTGAGGATTCACCCCATGAGAGAGCACTGGGGGAAGTGTAGCCTCAGTTGCAATAGGAACCCCAGGATTGAAGGGGTCCTAGACAGGCAATGTTGAAGGGTTGGAATCCCTGAAGAAGGCCCAGGAGAGGCTATTGGTGAATGTTCGGTTCAGTTGGAGCAAAGACCCCGGCCCTTTGGAGATGCGAGTTTCATGGAAAGATCGTTAAGAACAGCAGCAACCACAGAATGGAGCTGGCCTGAGCCTATGAGATAAACTGAGTGCTTCAGGGGCAAGGTTGAAGAAGTGCATCCTCCAGACGCTTTGGAGCCAGAGGATCCTGACAGGGTCCCAGATGTCAGGCACTGAATGTTTTAAAATATTGGATATTAATTCTGATTTCATTTAAGTGTGACTATGACCTGATTTTTCCTTCTCAGAGTAAGAAAGTGAATAGTTTATTTTTAATTTTCTAAGAGTTAATAGATAATGGACTTTAGAATTTTCAAGAAATTTTGGGTTTTTAGAGAGACTTTGGGCATTTTACATAGGTTTTGAACTTTGAAAGAGACTTTGTATGTTTTAAAGAAAGTGCTTGAATTTTTATAGACTATGGAACTTTTATAAGTTTTAGTTTTTTGTGATATTGGTTTTTATATGAGATATTATGAATGAATATAAAAGGAAATGTTAAGGATGAAAAAATGATATTTTGAGTACCAAGGTGACGGGGGTTAATTGTGCTGGTTGACTTTGGCAATTTGACATAAAGCTAGAGATATCTGGGAAGAGGAAATCTTAATTGAGAAAATGCCTTTTTAAGATTGGCCTGTAAGCAACTCTGTGGGATATTGTCTTGTTTAATGATTGATGTGGGAGCGTTCGTCTGTGGATGATGCCACCCCTGGCAGATGTTCCAGGACTGTATAAGAAAGCAGGCTGAGCAAGCCATGAGGAGCAAGTCACTAAACAGTATCCCTCTGTAGTTTCTGCTCCCAGGGCCCTGCCTTAAATTTCTGATCTATCTTCTCTTGATGACGGACTATGATTGGAGAGTTGGAAGCTATAACCTTTTCCTTTTCAAATTGCTTTAGGGCATGGTGTTTTATCACAGCAATAAAGTCATCAAAATTGAGAGCAACACTAATCTATGACTAAAAATATAAATATTTAGAAGTAGTTTGACCACATGTTCATTTGTAAAAGTCAGCAATGAGTAACCCACTAAAGTCTATGACTTTCTTAACCATAGACTTTTAACCAAGTTCACAGTATCAGGCATGGTCTTCCCTTTATGTAGTGGGCCTTGAATCAAATAGAAGAGTACTTGGTTATCCCCGAAACATTAATGTCATTATTATACCAGTCCTAATGTCAGCGTATCTTATCTGGCAAATCAGGACTACTGCATGCAAAGGGTCCACCATTGGGTATGACATTGATGATTTTCTCCCCTAGAGACCTGAGTAATGTCTTCCAACACTGTGAAAGCTAACCAGAAAAGAAGGTTCCAAGTTTGTTCTAGTTTTTTTTTCTATACATAGATGCTGTCGATCATGATTGGGTCTTATTATCTAGTTCTGCTGGTCAGCCAAGAACAACAGCAATAACTTGTATTATTTTGAGGGGCTTCTGGCACCTTCTGGCTCTTATAGGAGGTATCTCACACCTGGCCCTGGAACTTCTGTTTAACGTCCCATGGCTTCTTGGAGCAGTGTTTTCCACCCATGCAGAGTACCCCAGTTATACTCCTTTAGAAATTAAGGGTGTTTATTATGAAGTTCAGAAACACAGAATTCAGGGAAATCAGAAAGCTAGAAGACCCAGGAGGTCTCTGCTCAAAATTATGCACAAGGGAGAATACCCCCTGGATTAAGAATTAGACAAGCCCAAGGTTCCAGGAAATCTTTCACCGGGGGAATTTCTGGAAAGCAGCTTCCCTCAACTACAAGTCTGGAAGCCCAGAGTCCCTGTAGTCCTGAAAAGCAGTTTATCAGGAAAAACAGTTTCTGGGCCTGGCAAAGCCATGACTTCGTCACTCCCTACTCTCAACTACAAAAATTGCTCTCAAATTGTTCCTGGTGCATTTTTGTGCATCCTCAGGAAGCTGTAGCCCAAGTCTGGGAGGCACCGCCTCTCAGAACAATACAAGTTTGATGTCACTGATGACTGGAGTGTTCTTTCCTTCCTAAGCCTCTACCTGTTTAATTCTTGTAGTGTGACTACATAAACAGTCAGTGCTGTGCCCAGTCGGTAGGGACCACAAAAGACCACTAGGGAGACCGACTCACTGAAATGCAAAACTAAGGTTTATTTTGCGCATGATTACAAGCTAGCAGGGACCTTGTCAGCCCAGTAGCTAGAGGAGGTACCCCACCCTTCTAGAGGGCACAATTTAAAGGCAAAAACCAGAAAAGTTACATTATCAGATGTGGGGTGATGGGTTCAATCCTGATTGATTGACATTTGTCTAGGGGTGTCCTGGTGAAAAGCAATGGGTGTGTGCTGGAAGGTGATGCTATCTGCAATGGTTGGGACGTTATGAATTTCCTTTGGATGGTGTGTTTTTGGGTTGTGCCTGGGTAGTCTTAGTTTATGGTCTTCTTACAACGAGGTTTTGCCTTAGGGAAAACTACTGAGACTCAGGCTGGGTCCTACAGTCAGCGATTGCGGGGCAAGAGGAGCCTCTTTGGTGGAGCATTGGCACAGAACTACAGGATTACAGCTCTGGTAAATCTTCACTCATTCCAGTGTAGAGGTTTCATGATATGGTTAACTTTCAGTTACCCCAATAAACTCATTGGTTCACGAAACTAGAGCAGAATAATTTAGTTGGTTTGCCATTTATGCCCTATCTAGAATGAATGACATTTGTTCATGTCTCTTCAGGAAAAGTCACACAGACATACTCAACAATATTTTCAATGTTCACTATGATTGCAAGATGAAGATTTCATTTCTTTTATGGGTGAACATCTTCGTATGTATACACTACACTTTGCTTACCTGTTCATCTGTTGGTGGGGATTTGGGCTGCTTTCAGCTTTTCACTCTTGGGAATAATGCTTATATAAAAACTAGAGCACAAGTAATGAAGTCCCTGCTTTCAAGCCTTTAGGTCGACTCCTGGAAATGAATCTTTAGATCACAGTGTAAGCGTTTACTGGCTACTTTAAATTCATAAGCAAAAAGTCTATTTGTTGGCACAGAGTGATAGCAGACACAAAATGCTCCAACCTCAGAAAACAAACCTCTCTCTGCAGCAAGGGATTTTGGAAGTCTGGGCAAGCCGGAGAGAATAGGCAAACATTCCTCTTGTAAGCTGGACTGGAAGAAACATTTCAAAAACCTATAGTCACCATGTATCCCACTCATACTTAAGCTGAATACAATGTCACATTTATCCCTGGAGTAACAGTTACAGTACCTTTGTTTCCATTCAATAATCTTGGATAATATCAAAGTCATCATCTAGTTTGAGGAAATGACATCGCTTGTCCACAGCCCTTCCAGTAGCGGGTGGTAGAGCTATCATATTACCTGGCGGTTCTTCTCAGAACATACAACATGGGAAAAGAAAACATGAAAAGAATGAATAAATGACATTATGGCTCCCAAATCCCTGACCTCTTAGGATTTGTTAGTTCAAATATTGGTGGTGGGAAACATTGAACAAATGTCTTATAAGTACTTAGACTCATCACAGATGTGTGGATGCTGTCGTACTAATCCAGGGGACACCTGAGCCTCTCAAGAGAAATGGATGTTTTTGCAAATAGTACTGTAAGCTGGCCAACACTGTTTAACATCCTGAAGGAGGAGTGTATGGGAAGATAAGACATGTTCCTTGTTCACAAGTTCTTACGTCATAGAAGGACAGTTCAGAATATTGTGAGATCAGTCCTATACAAATTATTCATTCCATAATACTATACCTGGCCCTCAGTAGAATGCACATTGTCAGCCTTATAATAATTGAATAGGTTAGTCATTGATGATTTGTGGTATGAACCTGCGGTAGTACAGGGGGAGTTCAAAAAGAGGAAAGACTTTTTGTTTTGGTCTTTTGAGATAGAATCTCTCTGTCACCTCAGCTGGCCTTGAACTCATTATCCTCCTGTCTCCAGCCAAGTACTGAGATTATAGGTTTATGTGACCAGTTCTAGACAAGAACTAAATATTTGTGGATCAGGAACTCTGTGGGCCTCATTTAATTATAAAGTATACATTAATGGCCCCATTTTACAGAGATAGGAAACAATACTTGGTAAGACCAAGGGAGTTGCCTATAATCACATAGCCAGTAAGACTGAACAGTCATACCACCGACAGACATACAGCTCTCAATTTCCCACCTGGCTACCCTTCCAACACGAGAGTGATTCCCTGATAGTTTGATCTGATCATTGTTGTGCTACCTCAGCTCTTCTAAAGAGGCAGGATTGCTTGTTAATTGGTGAACATAGGTATAATAGAGGATCACTGTGTATATTTTTCTCTTATTTTGACTAAGTAAGTGAAATTTTGGTTTGAAATATTGCAGGAGAGGCGGGATCCCTGTACCTATTTGTCTTTTGCTCCTTTGACTCACTACTGTGTGGGCCCAGTATGCCATAATCAACAAGCATTGTCTCTTATGATTGTTGAAGAGATAAAACTAATATACATTGTGTGATAACTGTGGTGTCATACCAGTGTGGAGACGTATGTTCTACTCTAACAATCACAAGTTTTGAACACTTCTTGGATACCCATCCTCCCACTCATTCCAAGTGTGTTAGTGAGTCCGACACCTGGCAGCCCTGTAGCAGGGGGTTGCTGGAATACAATACATGTCCGTTGGGTTTTTTCCCCCTTTTCTTAAGTGTCAGAGTGTCACAAAGTATGATCATTCCTTTCTTGGACTCTTAATGTTCTCAGGATCCCTAGACAGTTATTAATCACCCATATTTTCTGATAATTAAATGAAATTGAGAGAGATACTCACAGCCAGCAAGTGACAGATCTGAGATTCATAACATACACCCTCACACACAGGGATTCCTCTCACTGCTCTGCTTAATATTGTTGAAAGAAGTGTTGGGGTCCAGGAAACTCCAGGGAATTGGTCATCAGCAGGTTTGATTGTTCATAAGTGTTTGTATCCTCCGGGGTCCTGAAAGTAATCCTTCAAGTATGTGAAGGAGCAATTAAATGTCTGTGACTGAATGTGCCTTTGTAAAAAGATGATGAAGCATATGTGAACATAAATAATTTTTTCTTAGCTGGAGATGTAGGCTTAATGAAGTGAGCACACTCATCACACAAGTCTGAGCACCTGAGTTCAGATCACAGAACCCACATAAAGAGCTGAGCATTGACGTATGCACACACACTACACACACACATGCACACAATACACTGCACATATACACATACTACACATATACACAAACTACACACATACACACACCCCCTACACTGCTGTCGAGCACACAGTCAAGAGGATTTCTGGGCTTTGTGGACCATCAGATTAGACCCTATCTCAAAGGAATGAGGCAGAGATAGCTAGAGTAGGAGAACTGACTTCATCTTCTGTCCTCCACACATGTATGCACACCTGAACACATACGCGTGCCTATCTCCTTCATATATCCCCACAATCATATGCTGTCTTAGTTTGGGTTTCTGTGGGTATGATGAAACCCCATGACCAACATGGGGAGTAAAGGGTTTACTTGGTTAACACTTTCACATTCCTGTTCACCATCGAAGGATAGCAGGACAGGAACCTAAACAGCAGGAACTCGGAGGCAGGAGCTGAGGCAGAGGTCAGAGAGCAGTGCTGCTTGCTGGCCTGCTCCCTTTGGGTTGTTTAGCCTGCTTTCTTATAGTATCCAGGACCACCAGCTCAGGGATGGTGCAATTCCAGTGTTCTGAGCCATCCCCCTTTAAAAATTATTTTAAAAATGCCTTACAACTAGATCTTATGGAGGCACACCCACTCCAACAAAGCCACACCTCCTAATAGTGTCACTCCCTTTGATTATGGAGCCCAATTATATTCAAACTACCACATTCCACTCCCTGGCCCCCATAATCTTCTAACAATATCATAATGCAAAATGCAATAAGTCCAACTCTGGAAGTCCCCATATCAGTTGCAACAATGTTTAAAATCCAAAGTTCAAAGTCTCTTCTAAGATTCATATAATCTTACTGTAGTGTCTTATAAAATCAAAATAAAAAAGCAAATCACATACTACAAACATAGAGCCACAGAACATATATATGATCATTCTAAAACATAAAGAAGGGAGTATAGTGAGGATATGCTAGATCAAAGGAAGACCAGTAACCAGCTGGACAAATTCCAAGCTCTGCATCTCTGCGTGTGGTATCAAAACACACTCCACATCTCCTATTCCTTTCAGCTTTGTTGACTGTAACACACTTTCTCTTGGGCCAGTTTTTCACTCCCCGTTAGCAGCTGTCCTGGGCAGGTATTCCATGACTCTGGCATATCTAACATCTTGGGTTTTCCAAGGCAATCCAGGCTTCAAATTGCACAGATTCAGTCAATGGCCCGTCTACTAGACCTCCATTCAGAGAGACCCCTGAAACTTGCCTAGCTTCCGTGGTATTATTCTATAACTCCTTTATTCTATCTGTAGCATGACTAATAAAAACACAGGGACTGATAATGGGGTTCACCCTGAACGTCAGAAAAGCAAAACAGCCAGCCACTCACTTTTACCTCTACCACAGTCTGAAATGGCGACCTTGGCTCCAGGAATTCTCAGAATAAGACTGAGGGTGAGACCTGTCTCTTCCACTCTTATGTTCCTCTTTAGTGCTGGAATTAATGGTGTGCATCAGTACCACCGGGTTTCTATGGCAAACTAATGTGGCTATTGGGATTAAAGGCACCTGCTCTATATGGCTGATTAGTGCAGCTGTTTTACTCTCTGATATTCAGGCAAGCTTTATTTATTAAAATACAAACAAAATATTAGTACATCTATCTTTTTTTTTTTTTCGAGACAGGGTTTCTGTGTGGTTTTTTTGGAGCCTGTCCTGGAACTAGCTCTTGTAGACCAGACTGGTCTCGAACTCACAGAGATCCGCCTGCCTCTGCCTCCCGAGTGCTGGGATTAAAGGCGTGCGCCACCACCGCTCGGCTTAGTACATCTATCCTTAACTCTAAACCCAGAACCATGTGGCTGAAGCTGCCAAGTTCTGCTGTTTGCTGGGCTGAGATATGCTCCTCAGTCAGTTACATCTTTGTCAGCTTTCTGTTTTCCTTCATCGCCTAAACTTGGCTCTTTAGACCAGGCTGGCCTCAAACTCAGAGATCTGCCGGCCTCTCTCTCCCCAGTACTTGGATTTAAAGTGTGCTCCACTACCCCTGGATCTAAGCTATTCTTTAATTTCTTTTCACAAGTTGGAAACATAGCTGGGTGAGATCTTTCCCTGAGGTCACCACTCCATTTTACTCCTTTTCTTAACCCACTTTTCTCCGTGAGCACAGAATTTAGCTCCATTACACTCCCTGCTGCTCTGTTTGTCCTCCTCAAAACCTTCAGTTTGTAATTTATTCTGCTCAGCTTACTCCTTTTCATTGTAAATCTGTTGTGGGATTTCTCTCTGTATGCTGTGATTATGTTTTATTACCATTGGTTAATAAAGAAGCTGTTTTGACCTATAGCAGGGCAGAATATTGCCAGGCTGGAAGAGATATATAGAGAGTGGGCAGAGTCAGAGAGATGCTGCCAAAGGAGTAACATGTCAGTACCAGTAAGCCACAGCCTCGTGTCAACACAGATTAATAAAAATGGGTTAATTTAAGATGTAAGAGCTAGCTAAAAATATGCCTACGTCATTGGCTGAACAGTATTTTAATTACTATAGTTTTGTGTGATTATTTGGGTCTGAGTGGCTGGAAAATGAATGTGACCTGTCTCCACTTACAAATGGTACCAACGTGCGGCAACTATACCACATACAATTGAGAGAGCTTAGGCAGGAATTCTAGGCATGCACACACACAAAACAGAATTAAGCACAGATTCTTGGCAGCCACATTTTCTCAGATAGACTCTGTTTGCTGGTGGCAAGCAGAGGCACAGCTCCTTTAAGAAGGTCTTCCTGACTCAGTGTTAGTGGCAAAAATTGCATGGCTTCTTTAAGATCGGGCTTCTTGCTTCATACTGGCAGTTAGTATTAGAGTCTTCTGGGAGGTCCTGTAGCAGAACATTTAAATGGAGTTTGTGAGCAGTGTGTTACAAATTGCTTAATGGTGACATAGACTTATTGTGTCACTAGAGCTGGGGTAATGAGCATGGCTCATAGACATGGTGAACATGCCCCTGTCAGGTTGGACTGGGTTCAACAAATGGACAGGGCTGTGAAGTTGGTTCTATCCATGCCTGCTTAACAATTTAAAAAGAAGCACTCCTGGTGAGAATAAGATTACAGATATGCAATAAAGACAGACTCAGGTGAAAAAGACCTCTGAATGGGGCACAGTATTGGGTAAGTGTACATAGACTTGGGAGAGAGAAGAAAAAGAACATAGGCAGTTATAAAAAGAAATAGTTTTAAAAAATAAAACAATACCATTAAAGAGACAATAGAAGTAATATGAAAGAATACAGATAGTCATAGATTGAGGGAATAAAAAATAAACCATGTAAAGATGAAATTTACACAGAGAATCTGGATTGTGTATATTATTGTGGTTTCTTTGAATATTTTGACTGAAGAGAGATATTTGATTCTGGAGAGTCTTAAGTTAAACGAACATAAAGGTTCTTCACTTCAAAATTTGGGTCTAAGAATATGTTGCTTTGGAAAAGAGCTTGTGCTTTTGTTTCCACAACAGATGAGAACCTGTGGATTCCTTCCAGGCTAACATGGTTTGATGGAACAAGACCACTTAAAAGGTGAACCCTAAAAATATTTGACCCAAGAAACACCAGGAAGCATTTTGGAGAGAACAATGCCCAAATTCAAAATATGATTGTTTATAATGTTTGTTTTCATTTAAAGTATGTTGATTCATACCTGACATCAAGCTCTATTGCAGAGCTACAGTAATAAAAACAGCTTGGTATTGGCATAAAAGCAGAGAGGTTGACAAATGAAATCAAATTGAAGGCCCGGATATTAATCCATACACCTATGAACACCTGATTTTTGACAAAAAAAGTTAAAATTATGCAATGAAAAAAGAAAATATGTTCAGCAAATTGTGTTGGCAAAACTGGATGTCAAAATGTAAAAGAATGCAAATAGATCCACGTCTATTGCCATGTACCAGACTCAAGTCCAAATGGATTAAAGACCTCAATATAAATCTGACCACACTGAACCTGATAGAAGAGAAAGTAGGAAGTAATTTTCAATGCGTGGGCACAGGAGACTACTGCCTAAATATAACACCAGTAGCACAGACACTGAGAGCAATAGTAAATAAATGGGACTTCCTGAAACTAAGAAGCTTCTGTAAAGCAAAGGACACTGTCAATAAGACAAAAAGGTAGCCTATTGAATGGGAAAAGATCTTCATCAATTCTACATTAAATAGAGGACTGATCTCCAAAATATATAAAGAACTTAAGAAATTAGACATTAAAATTCTAAATAACCAAATTAAGAATGGGGTACAGAAATAGAGAATTCTCAACAGAAGAACCTCAAATGGCCACAAGATACTTAAGGAAATATTCAACATCCTTAGCAACCAGGGAAATGTAAATTGAAACAATACTGAGATGGTAATCTTACACCTGTCAGAAAGGCTAAGATCAAAAATACTAATGATAGCTTATGCTGGAGAGGATGTGGAGTAAGGGGAAAACTCATCCATTGCTGGTGGGAATGTAAACTTGTACAACCACTTTGGAAATCAGTATGGCAGTTTCTCAGAAAATTGGGAATCAACTTACCTCAGGATCCAGCAATACCACTCTTGGGCATATACCCAAAAGATGCTCAATCATACTACAAAAGCATTTGTTCAATTATGCTCATAGAAGCATTATTTGTAATAGACAGAACCTGGAAACAACCTAGATGCCTCTCAACAGAAGAATGGATAAAGAAAATATGGCACATTTACACATTAGAGTACTACTCAGCTGTAAAAAACAATCTTGAATTTCGCATGCAGATGGATGGAATTAGAAAACACTATTGTGAGTGAAGTAACCCAGACTCAAAAAGATGAATATGGTATGTACTCACTCATAAGTGGATACTAGCTATAAACAAAGGACATTAAGCTTATAGTTCATGATTCTAGAGAAGCTAAGTAATAAGGAAAATGAAAAGAAAAAAAATATATACCTACCTGGAAATTGGAAACAGACAGGATTGACTGGCAGGGTTGGGGAGCGTGGGAGAGGGTAGGAGGAGAAGAGAAGGGGAGAGAGGGAGTAGGTGAGAACTAGAGGGAATGGGATTGTCAAGATGGAGGAAGGACAGATATGAGAGCAAGGAGAGAGATATCTTGATTGAGGGAGCCATTACTGGGTTAGCAGAAACCTGGCTCTAGAGAAATTCCTTTTGGATTTCTAGGCAGAATATAACCAGTCCAGAAGAGATATATAGAGAGTACGTGGGGTCAGAGAGACACCTTGTAGCTGCTGAATGAGTAACATGCCAGCACTGGTAAACCACAGCCTATTGGCAATACACAGATTAATAGATTAATAGAAATGGGATAATTCAGTTGTAAGAGCTAGCTAGAAAGATACCTAAGATATTGGCCAGTATTGTAATTAATATAGTTTTATGTGATTATTTGGGTCTGAGCAGCCAGGAAATGAACAAGCAATCTCAGCCTACATAAATCTTCACTAGAGTTCTTATTAAAAACCACATTACAGAGTCTATACTAGGCTGTTTTGAGATTTCTTTTGCCAGCAGAATTAATTCTTCACTTTAGCCTCAGGCAGACTCTGGAAGGCAAACAAGGGAAGAAACAGCCACTTTCTTCACCAAACTATTGCAAGGGTGATCTTTAGGCAACATACTAATATAACATGCTAATATCTCCTCTGTAACTTCTTGAGCAAGTCCCCCACAGTTCATTAAATCATATTCAGCACCACTGTCTTTCATGCTTCTACTAGTATGACCCATTGGGCAGTGCTTAAAGCATTCCACTGCTTTCCTAACTTAAAGCACCAAAGTCCAACTTCCTCTAAACAAGCACACAGACCAGCCTATTACAATACACAATCCCAGGCACCAACTTCTGTCTTGGGGTTTTTATTGCTGTGAAGAGACACCACGACCTTGGCAACTGTTATAAAGAAAACATTTAACTGGGGTGGTTTTCTTACAGTTTTAGAGGGTCAGTCCATTATCATCATGATGGGGAACATGGTGACATCCAGGAGAGAGTGCTATGTCTTGCAGGCAACAGAAAGTAGTTTGTGACACTAGGAAACCTCAAAGCCTGCCTACACACCTTCTAATAATGCCACTACCTATGAGATAATGGAGACCAATTACATTCACACTACCACAGCTAGTCTTCCCAACACTCTGAATACTGAGCTGGGAAGACTGAGTTCTAAGTCAGCCTGAGCTACACAGTGCATGCAAGGCTAGCCTGGGGCACATATCAAGATTCTGCCTCTAAAAGCTAAGCAAACAAATACAAATAAAAGAACAAACAATAAACACATAGACATGATTTCATTGATGTCTTTGCCTGACATTTTATATGTAATACCTCCAGCTTTTTCCTGATAGTTCCTGTAAAATTTGTAAGTTTAAAATGTCTTTGTGATTGGCAGGAAGGAGGCCTGGGAGTACAGGGCAGATTGGGAACAAGCATCTGTTTCCACTTTCCCCTACAATTTTCTTGAGGGGCTTGTTTCTATCAGAAGGAGACAGGACGGTAATCTTCTTAGAAACATGGAGCGGCCTTGGTCAGAGGTTCTCCATGCCCTGTGTTTTATGTGTGCAGAGGCTCTTGCCCTCAGAATCCAGCACCTGGAACAGAATTTCCTGAGCGCCTTCTGCCATCAGACTCTACCAAGTCTCAATGGAGAGTAACCATTTTTCTTTCTCCTCTCCAGAAAACAGATGAGAAACAAAAACTATGGTTTGCAGCACACATGTAGTGAACTATCAACAGTCTAAAGTTAGGTCTTGTCATTCTTTATCCCCAGTTTTCAGAAACAGCCAATCTCTGAGAACTCCATGTCCAGGACAGGGAGCAAATAAGACAGCAAACTCCCTCAGCTGCAGGGTACACCGCTGTATATGCCCGTATCCTCTTGTCTACAAATAACCAAGTAAACAAAGCTTGTTAACTTACATAGTTTCTGGAAAACCTTGAAGCCTACAGGGAAAAAATCGTATTTAAATGAATTATAACACAATCAAAGCCTTTAAGGAATCTATATCTTCCCAGGGTCTGGCTTGCTTCTCCCTTGTCATGTTTCCTTTAAGAGTTATGTAAAGTCTTTAATAGCACAACATTATAAAATGGACACCTCAGTAAGCTCTAGGAATCATTTATTTATGTAGTCATTCAGTCAATAACCATTTATTGAATCCTAGTTGTGTGCTGCCCATATGTTAAAGGGGTGGGAGTTAGGTTGTCAGTGGTCCCAAGGCTCACAGTTTCCTGCAGTAGAGTGTTTCAGCACAAAATGTTTCATTCACACATAACATAGGGAAGAGGACGTCACTGTTGGTGTGAGCTGATGGGGAAGTTAGGGCTGGATGAAATCCATTGCTGTTTTTGAGCCCAGAGACTTAAGTATGAAGCTCAATATTATGTCTAAGTCTTCATGCTATAGTTTTACCTTACATGAACTTTAGTTACTATGTTTTAATCAAATAGATCACCAAACAGAAATATACAAACCAGACCATTGACATTTATAGATTTGAATTTCTTGGCTTGAATTATTTGCTAGATCATTTTGGGATACAGTTCATGATTTGTGAACAACCTGGAAGGGGCTTGACTTAGAAATCCATTTTTCTCAGCCATGTTCTGAATCTCTTGCCCTAAGTGGTTGGGACTAGGGAACTGGTGTCTGCCATCTCCAGGGATTTATCAGGTATCTGCTAGTTCATGTCACTCCTTTATTCCTTCTGCAAGGAATTTGTGATATTGGCCCCTTTATTATTAATAGTGCTTCTGAAAATTTGATGTAGGAGGGTCATCTGTCTATGTGTTATTTTCATTAATTAATAAAGAGACTGCCTTGGCCCTTTGATAGGACTGAAAATTAGGTAGGCGGAGTAAACAGAGCAGGATGCTGGATAGAAGGCAGTGAGGCAGACGCTATAGCTCTCCTCTCCAAGATGGACACAAGTTAAGATCTTTCCCGGTAAGCAAGCACCTTGTGGTGCCACACAGATTATTAGAAATAGGTTAATCAAGATGTGAGAATTAGCCAATAAGAAGCTACAGAAAACGGGCCAGGCAGTATTTAAAAGAATACTGTTTCCGTGTAATTATTTCGGGTAAAGCTAGCCGGCGGCCGGGAGCCGGGTGGTGGGAAGCGGCCTGCCACTCCTCACTACAAAAATTAAATTTCCAAGAGAAACTCTTGAGTTGTTCATTGTCAGTGCAAATACATCAACGTGGAAACTGTTAAGTGGATTTTGGGATTTTGCAGATAGAATGCCACCTTTAGTAGGTCATGTCTCCTGGGCCACTTCAGTCCATGCAGCCTCCTCTAACATCGTTGTCTTGTGCTAGGATAGTGGGCATAGCTGTAATTGCTCTGAATGTGGGTGGGAACTGGAGTGATTTTGCCTGGGTGAGCATGACCTTCAAGGAAATCCTTTAGACCCTGTAGATTCCATATCTCCCAGTGCCGACTTCTCATACAGAACAGTGGGTGTTGTGGGAAACGGATCATTTTACCTGGATTGGGAGAGTAACAATGGTTTTAGGAATTGCCTATGTAGCCTGTGATTCATATGGTGAGCAAGTCTTCCCCGGGCAGTCCTCTGTGCTGCTTATGACCATGGAGGTACAAGCCAGAGGCTTCATCAAACATCCCATTCCCATTCTCTGCCTCATTTGGAGGAATATCTTGGGGATGAAACATTCTTGATACCTAACTTCAAAAATCTTTTTATTTGGAATGGGCGTTCATAGCATAAAACATCCACATATCAGTTAAGGGTGATTTTAATAGAGTAAAGAAAAAAATGAATCAGTTGGGAGATGGCAACTCCAGACTTGCAAAGCTGAGAGCATGGTATGGGTTTGGAGCAGGGGGTACCAGCTCAACAGCCAACAGCCATCATCTGCAATAACAGCTGGATGAGTGGTATTCCAGGCCCTTGTGACTCAACAGCACCATATGCTTTACCCAAAAGGGAATGCGGGAAAAAAAATCTAATTTTCATCATTAGTCACCAATGACTTTAAATATTAGGTTGAGATACTGTGGAAAGAGTTTGTTACTAACTATATGCTAGTATCCTTGTGACTGAGGAGTTGTCTTTAAACGATTTATGCCATGACCCTTGTTGCTTTCAGTAAATATGACATTTGATTTACTTACTAAAAAAAAAAAAACTACTCTGCTATCCTTTCAAATTGTACATAAACATACTTGAGAAATGTTTCCAGAGGTCATGAGCAAGTCCGAGCCATTGTTTGATGTGAATGACAGTTTGAATAACTTCTGTCTGGTTTTTCTTTGCCCAAGAGAAGGAAAAGCAGAGATGACCCATCTTGGTTTTGTGTGGCATCAGTCTCTTGCTCAGCATATTCTGGAGTTATGATGCCTGAGTCTATCAACAGTTCTTCAAGCGCTATGAAAACGCTGCTTCTGCAGATCTGAACATTTAGATATTAATCAAAGCTTTGCTGCAATTCCGTGGATATGCATAATGAGATTTCTTAGCTGTCAATCATTGTTATTCTGACAGCTGTAATGAGATTCTGGTTTAATGTGTATTTGTCAATGACCTGGGGTCCACAGCAGGTGTTATGCTCTTTAAAAGTTGGCTTGCACACTGTCAACCTATTTCTTCCCATCTGGAAGCTTACACAGGGGTCTCTCACAGTGGGGCCTTGGGGACGAGGACAGGCGAAGTGCTAACAGCTTCCCCTTGCTACCTCTATCTGTTATTCACAGTGAGTGACGAGTCCACCTGTCTGTAATCTCATAGTGTGACCACATAATAAAGGACAGTCCCAAAAGGAAATGCAAAGTGCTAGATCCCAGAATTTTTATTTCAATTCCAGCGAAAAATTCTCTAATGAGACAAACTAACTTATTCTTGGCAACAAGACACATTTACTACCACGCAGTTGAGACAATGAAATAGCATTTAGACCAGTTTTTCTCCCTGGAAAACTTGAAAACAATAACAACCATAACAAAAAGCCTCTTTCAGTTTCTGATAATTATGTAGCATGTGAAATCATATCCCGTCATTCTACAAAGCCCTGTGGGCAAGAAGAGCAGGCAGGGAGTGTCCAGGAATCACAACACCACTAACTCCCATCAGCAAAGCCGAGTCATAGGAAGCAGGAAGTCCAGCAGCCTTCAAGGTAGGGAAGATGGCTCACACACACTGTGTCATTCTGGACCAAATAAGACATGCCCATCTGTTGCTGGAAATTTGGCCTTCACTCTTCCTTTAATCAGGGGTGTTTCTGTATTTATGAGACTTGGAAAAGTTGTCTCAGTCCCATCCCCTCAAGGTGAAGCCAGCATTGTCTTCAAGTTTTAGTAACCTTTGTAATAAAAGATGCCACCCTGGGACTCTGAGGAAAGGAAATTAAAAACAAATATGTCTTATTTTTTTCAAGATTTTTAGGACTTGGAAGAAATTGCTTCCTCTGTTCCCATGTTACTTGTCCCTCTTACTGAAGACTTCATCCATGCTTCCTTGGAGGAAGGTGAGAGAAAGAAACGCTCACTGAATTGAAAATAGCTGAGCTTTTCTAGGTATCTTCAGCCACGACTCAGCAAAAAGGCCTCAAGGAACTCACCAGTGTGAGGAGTTGGGGAGGTCCATGTGGGAGGCCACCTCAAGCATCCTAAATGAGCAGTCTTTCTCCCTCCCTCCTTCCAATCCTTTTAAGTCTGGGAGAGAATGGTTCATTTGCTCTGAAGCCCCCACTTGACCGTGGGCTCTTTCCTCTTCTTGATTTTCTCAGAAAGCATTCACAGACCTCTCCCAACACAGACTGAAAACCATTTTCTGCAGCTCATCAGCCCTTCAGGACAAACTCCATGCACCCTTTCCCCTTGAACTATCAAGAGATGGTCAAGTCAGGAAATCGCAGGCTGGCATGAAGCTCAAATCGAACAGTTCTCTTTAGCTGTGTGGATATAGGGAGGCCATCTGTGCTCAGCCGCAATGGCAAAGGGACAGTATGAATGGAGCTGACATGAGCCTGGAAGACAGGAGTGAGGAAGGGACACCAGCCCTCTAGAACACGAGGCTCTGGCAGGCCTTGCCCTTCTCCCCCATTCCCTCTGCCTTGCTAAAAATACTTAGATTTCATTCCTAAAACTAGCCACCAAGGTCTCTTCCCTTATGTGGCCACTTCCTCCTTCCCAGACTAAGTCCAGGGATCAGAAAAGTCCCCTTTGGTTAACCTAATTACCACGCCCAGTTAAAATTAAACACCTCATCCTAACAGGTTTCCCCCTTTACTTTATAAACTGTCATTTGCCTAGGTGCTTCCTCTCTATCCAGAGGAGTCCTTTGTCCCTCTGGGACAAATACCCCTGCCCCCTTCCCTTGTCCTCTTCCCCTTCTCCCGCATTCCCTCTCTCCTCTACCACTGCATCCTAGCCCGGTCTAACACAGACTCCCCGCTCTCTTCTTAAGAATGACACCTACTAGGTCATTTGCTGCTGTTTTTCTGCCAGAGTCAGAAAGCAGCCACTTTAACTTTTCTTCCCTGCTTAATAAAGGATCTCTGTGAAAACAGGTGTTTGGGTTTGTGCCTGATCTGGGGTCTGGAAGGGAGCCCCTGCTGTGTGGGAGACCCCTTCAGAGGGTCCCTCCTCAGAGGCCACATGTCTGGGGAAGTGGTCAGGAGGTGCTCAGTCACCCCCTTGTCTGTCTGGTCTGTGTTACAGGTACAGCTGTTTGTCTCTGTTATCCTCACAGGCTTCAGGGCACAGTATCTATCGCCTTGATGCTAAAAATGTGCAGTTCAGACTGCTGACCAGCCCTGCCCCCAGTGCAGGCGCATGCGTCTGTACAGTTGTAGGGTAGACTCCCTGGAACTCTGAAAACACATTCTGTAGGGCCAGGGCACTGAGGTAGCTCTTATTTGTCTTCATGTATGGAGAGTCCAGACGTAGTGTGATAGTCATTGTGCCTGTCACCTTGGCTGTAATGGGTTGAACATGAAGCTGACAGAGACTGTCTTTCAGGTCCTAAGCTCTTCTTTGTTTTGATGTTTGGTACTTGCCAGTGCCAGTGAGTCCACTCGTCGTTGTCCATAGGAAAAAGCACAGTAAGTACAAGGAATGGCATGGGCAGGACAGAGACAGCCATTGGATCAGTTGTATCACAGCGTCATATAATCATGGGCCTCCTTACCTGCATAGTGGATTATGATGCTCTCACAAGGCATGGGTTTAAACTGATACTCCAGCGCCAGGTATGGGATATCTATGTGTTGTTCTTCAGGTATAATACAGGCTATGGTTCCCTAGAGGAACAGAACCAAGCCCTCCGTCCCCCTCAGATACTGTAAATCCAGTGCTTGGCCCTTGAGGTTAGTCCCAGAATGGCTGTCTATCACTCCTCAAGGCTGCGTACCTTAGTAGGTCCAATCTGGTGTCTGGAAAATTCCTGGAGAGCTACTGAACCCTGTTCCAGGATGAACACTCACAAATGCCGATTCTATTATCAGTGAAGGAAGGAATTGGCAGCAGTAATAACAGTGTAAATCAACTTGTTGGCAAGAGAGAGGCCAAGCTAGCGAAAGGCAAGGGAATGAACTTCCTTCTGAAATACCACCTTCTAATCAATCTGGGCTCCTACCTGGAGGTACCACCACAACAAGGGAGAACCTTCCTGCGTTAATAAGGACAGTTCTCAGGTGACTCTAATTTGTGGTAAGGTGACATCAAACCCACCATACACAGGCTATTGCCTCTGCTCTTGGCTGCTTACTAGAACCGTGGAACAAACCCTGTCACTGAAGACACCACAGACTGGATTCCTAACACAGGGAAATCAAGCAGAAACAGATCTGGAAGCTTCCTTCCTGCTGAGTGGAGCTCCTGGTGCTATGCAGGCAGCTGGGGGAGCCACGGTACTGACCTGGCAGACAAAACTCGCCCACTGGTACGATGATGTCACAACCGTTTGGGGGATAGCCAGCTTCTTTATGATCAGCTTTGAGGCCTGCTTCCTAGGAAGGAATACTTGCCTGACACGGGAAACCTGGTTGAAAGCCTGTGACTGCCGAGATCATAGGCCTTGGTGGAGAATCTATTTTGTTAAATGGACATGTGGACGAACTGTCTTCTAAATATTTACATCCACACCCATGGATTAGTGCTGTTTTCAGCCTTGGTCAGGGAAGTTGCTCTTTGCAGCAGGCAATGGTTAGTCTAGAGACATGCCTGGTCAGGGTGGTATGATATGTAATTGTGGAGTCCTCACCGTTTGTAGGACATCTTTGTCATCTCCAGCAAGTTGCAGGGAATGCCACAGAGGAGGGCAGACGGCTGGAAGTGCTGCCTTCTGCATGAGGTATGTCATTGCTGTCACGAACACATAGAAGCTCTGGATACTTGCACAAGACTCGCCTCCCCCACATACACACAAATACATAAAAGGGGGCTGGTTGGAAAGGAAAGGGGAGTCAGCAGGAATGTGAAGGATGCAAGGGAGGATGATCAGGGGATATAATTACAATATAGTGAATGTCTATGAATTGCCATTTTTTTAAAATTGAAAAACAGCACCATGGGCCTCTTGACTAAAGCTGGCTTCCAGTGCTTGCAGTTCAGGCATAGGACAGTTTGTCTGTAGACAGTAGGCCAACTGTGTGCTCTGTATAAACAAAGGTGTTTATGGGGAGAAAGGCAGAAAACAGAGTGCTCATGCCAACTGGCAGCTGAACAATAGGTGTAAAGAAAGACTGGAGTCTGGTTGTGTAGGTGAGGGATGAGAGAGTGGGGAGTGAGACATAAATAAAAGCAACAGACAGGCAGGGCAGGGAAGGCCCCTGCTGGCAAGCATGAGGCTGACTGGGTAGCTATGCTCACTAGGCCAGAGGAGCTGCAGGGATTTGTGCACACAGGGTGCACTTAGCTTATTCTGTGGGTACAGCAGAAATCTAGGGCAAAGTCCTTGCCAGCTATAAGACTCAGAAGCAAAACTGAGAAGGAGGGAGATAGTAAACAGAAGAAGGAAAGTAGATTTGTATACTTCTCAACCTAGAAGTGATGCTTAAATGTTTGACCTTGTCTTTTCAAAAGAGGCAACTGACTCCAGGGAGGTTACAGGCCATCCATGAGCCTTGTCAGAAACCACATGGGAAACCCTCCTTTCTTATCCAAGTGCTGTGGATGAGAGAGTTCATCTACATCTCATGAGAGAAGTTCAGGCCCCACCCTGTGGCCCTTGAGAGCCTGTGTCTAGAAATGGGGTCTTTGCAGAATTGTGTTGTCAGGGAACTCACATGTAGGCTGTGGCGCTAAGAGGGTCATGGCACAAAGTGCCAAGGCCAAATCAGCATGTGACCAGACCAAAGGGACTCTGAGGAGAACAGGGAAACAAGGCAGGGGAAGCAAGAGCTGTCAGAGAGAAGGGCGGAGGGGTCTGCACTGCATGTGGCTGCAGCCCTGAGCTCACCAGCCATTTCTCATACAGCTGCTTTCTTACCTATGCAAACCACTTGATATCCTCCATGTGAGGGCTGTCTATGGCAAGGAGGTGTCTCTTGTGTAGGAAAGTGGAAAAAGGGCAGAGAAAGAGCTGTTAGCCTAGCTCAGGTGGGAGCCTGGAAACCCACCCTCCTTCTCTGATTACATCTGCCACCATGGGCAAAGATGGGATCATTCCACGCCTGGCACATTAGAATTGCTTTGGGCACACCTGCTAGTCCCTCTGTAGGACTGGTACCTATTACCCTTGCACACACAGGTCAAGACTCCTGGAGGGTGTGCCATGGATGCATCCTGAAACTCCATATCTGGCTCAAACCCAGAGGAAATGTCATTCAGTGGCTGCTCCTGTGTCTGTGGCATCCAACAAAGAAAAAGTCTACGCTCCACATCAACATTTGCCCCTTGAGAGGAGAGTGAGCAAAAAGCACCATCAGTTACCGAATATCTGACCTTAGGAGTGTATCTTGTATTCTCCAGATCCAAGTGGAATGTAAAACAGGACACTCAAAGACACAAGTAATGTCTTAATAGTCACTTTGCCATCAGTGTTTAAAATGCCACAAAAAGGAGGCTGGAGAGACGAGTTTGAATACCCAGCATATGTATAAAAAGTTGGGCGTGGTGGCACTTTTCTATAATCCCAGTGTGAAGGAGGTCGAGAAAGCTGGACTGAGGCTCACTCAGGCAGGCTGTCTAGCCAATCAGTGAGCCCCAGGTTCAGTGAATGACCCTGCTGCAAAAGAATAGGATGGAGAACAATTGAGGACAGCACTTGATGTCACCCGTTGGTCTCCACATACACATGTATCCACACGCACATGTACACACACCTGTAAACACGCATGCACACACAGACATAACCAAGGCAACTTACAGAAGAAAGAGCAGCAAGGTAAGAGCTCATTGTCCGGCAAGTACAGGTAGAGAGAGGGAACTGCAAATGGCGTGAGTCTTTAAACTCTCAAAGCCTGCCTCTCCTGACATATTCCCTCCATTAAGACACACCTCAATCTTCCCCAAATCGCACCAGCAGCAGGAACCAAGTGTAGGAGATGATGGTGACATTTCTCATTCAAGCCACCCCCAGCCTGCAGCTGCCACCCCCTCCACACACCTTCACAGAGAAAATTGTGCTGGGTTGAAGGGCTATGTTCTGTTTCAATCTGACAGCTGCTTCCCATATTGCCCGGTGTTGACAGTAGTCTCTAGGATTTTTTGGATAAGACCTAAGAAGGTGAAACCGAAGCTGTCCTTTAAGTAATTTGCACAGTGGCCTGGGCTTGGTGCTCTGTGTAGAATTGTCATTGGCGTTCACTAGCTGAGAGGGCAAAGAGCACAGCTGTTAAGAGCATGGCGCTCAGACTGCCTGTGCTGCGCACGCACCCCTGAGCTTTGGCACCTGCGCAGGCCTCCCTCCGCCTGATTCCTCATCCGTAATATTAGGCTATTAAGCACTTACTCTCCTGGGTCATTGGGAAGGTTAAATGGGCTGGCAGTGCCAACTGCACAGAGCTGTACAGGGTACACTGCCAGTTCACGCTTATGTGTGCCCATGGCTTCCTGCTTTCAAGCCACCATCGGCAAGGAGCAGGCACAGCCCCCAAGGACAGTGACTTGGGCTTCATTCCCCTCCCTCCACACCTGCAAACTTCTAACATTCTTTCTGTAGTTGTTTGCAATTATTTTTTTTTCTTCCTCCTAATACTTCCTGTTTCATTGAAGATGTTCTAAGAACTCAGGGACTAAGAATGCTTTTAAGTAAATTTGGCAAAAGAGCATCTTTTTACCTACCCCAAAGGAGAAGTACATTCTCTATTTTCAGTGCGATTCCTGGGCATCTTTGGGATTGTGTCTTTGAAGGAGCAGTGCTGAGGATTCATGATGTCGGATCCTGATTAGCTCATGCTGGTCACTCCACAAAAGGATTTGCTCCTTTAAATGGTGTGTGAGCCATGGAGAGGCTGAAACTTTCCTTACCCTCCCACAGGGACCATAATAAAGCAAACACTATTGTTTTTCAACTCTCTCTTTGAGTGTGAGCGAGGAGGAGATGGTCCAGCAATCTGACTTCACACAGAACTTTGACCACCATGACTGGTTTGTGGCTCCTGTTCTAGAACCAGTTAGTTGGACAGGGAATTTTATCTTGGCCAATTCTTTATTTTAAAAAAAATTAAAACTACATTTATTTAGTGTGACTGTGAGTGTGTGTGTGTGTATGTGTGTGGTGCAAGTGAGTGGTGTGAGTGTGTGTGTGAGTGTGTGTATGTGTGTGGTGTGAGTTTGTGTGTGAGTGTGTGTGGTGTGAGCATGTGGTGTGTATGTGTGTGTGTAATTTAAAGGACAACTTGAGGGAATTGATTCTCAGTGATCAAACTCAGGTCATCAATCTTGATGGTAGGCACCTTTATCTGGTGCTCTTTCTCACTGACCCTTGTCCAGTTCATTGGCTCAAAAGTTGCCATACTGGGTGCTACTTATGACAGGGTCTGGCATCTTGGTTGACATTTAATCATGATCCTTTTGATCCAGTAGGCACTTACTTCCAGATCTCAGAGATCATTCATTATTATTTTGCCTCTAGAAACTGGATCCATAGCAGTACCAGACCTGGAGTGTCTAGAAAGCACAGACAAATCACATCAGAGGGAATGAAAATTCACAGACTTGCAGATGTGTGCGTGTGTGTGCATGTGCTTCATTCCTCTGGAATAGTTCATCTCGCTTTCTAGACAGAGCCTCTCTTTGGGCTGGAGTTCACTAATTAGGGTGGGTTAGCTGGCCAGTGAACCCCAGAGATTCATCTGTGTGTAGGTCAGTCTTTGCAGCCCGAGATTACAAGTGCATTCCACCACATACAGGTCATTTTGGTTTTTGTTCTTTTACCTGGATGCTGGGAGCAGAACTTAGGTCTTCAGGGCAGGAATTTACCAACTGAGCTATCTTGATCTCTCCCTTTCTAGTTTCTGTGAATTCCAGGACTAAGGATTTTGTTTGCCAACGAAAATGGTGAGTTAACAGGGCTCAAGTAAACAGAACTACTGTATAGGACTTGGCTGCTGAGCTATGCTGTGGAAAGTCATCCTCTGGAGCTATTTCTTCTATGGCTGATTACCAAGACATTAAACCAATTCTTTGTGAGCCTCCACCCCTGAAGACCTAATGTGTACAAAGTATTCCAAAGCTATCCTTTTTATCCCTTGCTTTCTCATAATGTATTCTTTGCTTCCTCTACTGGGAAAATGGTTGCTCTTTTAAATATAGCCTGTAGAACTTCCACACGGGGCAAGAACCACTGGCTGAGGGAGCATACAATCAGAGACTTTATATAAACACTGGTGTCCCCTACTCCAGGACAGTGACCACATTTCCTACCCCTGCCCTTCCACACACCTTGGCACTGGTGCCAGAGTCAGCTGTGAGTCACTCATTCAAAGGGAGGGCTTTGGCTGCTCTTCTGTTTCCTCCCGCTACAAGCTCCGACTGCTTCCAGCCTGCTATTGTTTTCCGTCCCCTGGGGAACACCTTTGCCCTGTACCTCCCGACCACAGTGTTTGCAACCCCAGGAAGAAGAGCCAAGGAATCCAAGAGAAGCCAGATGCCTCTTCCATTCTCTGGTGCCCAAACTGGCATTTCTCTGAACATAAGGTTTCCACACAGATGCTGGAAAGTTATTACTCTGGCAAAAAAATCGTCTGCTTCACAGAAGGCATGACTGTTTATGGTTGGGGTTTGCAAGGGCTGTGCCTCTGTGCTGGCTAAGGATCATGTAATAATCTGCCCAGAAGGCTAATGAAACTCTAGTATTTCCAGGTAGAACTGGTAGACCTTGTGTTTTCTTGGATGAGAAAAATACATTACCTGGTGGATTGGTGCATTTTCTGTTACAATAATGAAGTATCCAAGACTGGATACTGTATGAAGAAAAGAGGTTTATGTGTTCCAGCCCACAGTTTTAGAGGTGGAAAGTTCGAGTAACATGGTACTGGCTCTGGTGAGCCTCTCCTGACGGCATCCCACTGTGGGGGATTGCATCACGGGAGAGCCCATAGACTGAAGAGAGACTCTCTCCTCTGTGGACTCTCCTGAGGGAGGTCTGGAGTCCCAGGGAAACTCCTGGTTGCCAACTATGAACACTAACCTTCTACCAAACTCTCCTCAAATCCCCCTCTCCTCAGAATGGCCACGCTGAAGACAGACCTCCAGCACGTGAATTTGTGGGGAGCAAACCTCGTTCTAACTGTGGTGGTAACAGGCTTTCCTGGAGAGGAACTAGGAAGGACTCACTTTTTATTCTGTCTCCCACAACATTTTCTGTTAAAGGTTGTTTTAGCTTGTTGTAGATGAACAGAGATCTAGCTGAAAAACATGTAGCTTAGACATTTTTATTCAGGACGAGACACTTGTGTTCTCAGGCCATTGTCCCCAGTGAGGAGCAAGGATTTCCCAATTCTGGGCTCTCGTTGAAGGATTCTGGTTGCCAAAAATTATTTGAGTACGGTTCATACAAGAGCTTTCTGTGGAAGTGTAAAGGTTTGTTTTACAATTTGAACAGAGTGTCGGTCTGGGGAAAGGTTCATAGTGCAGTTAAAAGAAACATTCCTGGAATAGTAGCTATCCCACTGCCACTGGCAGATAACCACGGAATGCTTCCTAAGACCAGGAGCTATGCAGGGGGAAAAGGCAGAATATGCTGTTTAAAACAAAAGCAAAGCCTGGGAGTAACTGCATCTTGCCAGGAAAATCCAAGCACAGAAATCAGGAAAGCATAGGTCACAAGTAGCGATTGGTTTCGAGGGAGCTTCACGAGTACTAAAGCTATAAACTTGGTGGGTCTCTGTTACAACTCTCCTACTTTGCTGTCTTCACAGGACACAAGGACAAACAACGTGTGAAGGAGTGGGTCAAAATAAGACTGTGGACTCCAAAAATATAGTTTTCTTATTCATGAAATAAAACTTCCTAAACTTTTAAGGCATCTGAAAAATTTATCTTTTATTGCTATCACACGCCATACACACCACACCCACCACACACACACACCATACACACCATACACACCAAACACACCACACACCATACATACCATACACACCACACACATCACACATACCACACACCATACACAGCACACACACACCACACACACCACACACACATACACACCACATACCACACACACACCACACACATACCAAACACACACACCATATATGCACACCACACACATACCAAACACACACATACCATAACATACACACCACACACCATACATACCATACACACCACACACATCACACATACCACACACCATACACAGCACACACACACCACACACACCACACACACACCACACCATACATGCACACCACACACATACCAAACACACACACCATACATACACACCATACACACACACCACACACATATCACACACAAATCCCCCACACTGCACACACCATACAAACACATACCACATATTCACCACATACACACCACACACATACCAAACACACACACCATACATACACACCACACACACACCACACATACCACACACACTATACACACACACCATACCAAACACACAGACACACCACACACACACCACACGCATACCAAACACCACACACACACCACACATACCACACACACACCACACATGTACTAAACACACACACACCACACACACACCCCCACGCCCCCCCTACACCACACATACACCATACACACACCAAACATACACACTTACCACACACATACCCCCCCACGCTACACACACCACACACACATCATACACACACCAAACATACACACTTACCACACACATACCTCCCACTACATATACCACACACACTACACACACACACACACACACTACACCCCACACACATACCTCAAAAGTCAGGTTGGGGAAATAGCGTGTCTGCCTCCAGGACCCCACAAACTGGTGTAAAGCAACATCAGCCCCTGACCTGCTGTGGTTGGATGTGAAGTGTCTCTCGATCTGAGTACCTGGTCTCCAGCATGTGGCACTGCTTGGGAAGGTTGTGGACCTTTAGGAGATAGGGCCTCTCTCTGGAGGAAGTGAGTCACTGGGGGTGGGCCTTGAGGCTTTCCAGCTTAGACTCCCTTCCTGGTGCTCTTCCCTTCCTGACTGGAAGCGACGTGACCAGCTGCCTTGGTGGTGCTCTCAGCATGTGGGCAGTGCCCTTCTTTTTTTTTTATTTTTACTTAAAAATTTCCACCTCTTCCCCCTCCCATTTTCTTCCTCCTTCCCCCCACCCCTCACTCCCTCCCTCTCTAGTCCTAAGAGCAGTCAGGGTTCCCTGCCCTGTGGGAAGTCCAAGGTCCTCCCCCCCTCCATCCAGGTCTAGGAAGGTGAGCATCCAAACAGACTAGGCTTCCACAAAGCCAGTACTTGCAATAGAATCAAAATCCAGCGCCATTGTCCTTGGCTTCTCATCAGCCCTCCTTGTCTGCCATATTCAGAGAGTCCGGTTTGATCATATGCTCCATCAGTCCCAGTCCAGCTTGCTTTGGTGAGCTCCCATTAGATCAGCCCCACTGTCTCAGTGGGTGGGCGCACCCCTTCCAGTCCTGACTTCCTTGCTCTTGTTCTCCCTCCTTCTGCTTCTCATTTGGACCTTGGGAGCTCAGTCCAGTGCTCCAATGTGGGTCTCTGTCTCTAGCTTCATCCATCGCCAGATGAAGGTTCTATGGTGATATGCAAGATATTCATCGGTATGGCTATAGGATAGGGCCATTTCAGGCTCCCTCTCCTCAGCTGCCCAAGGATCTAGCTGGGGACATCTCCATGGACACCTGGGGACACCTCTAGAGTCAAGTCTCTTGCCAACCCTCAAATGGCTCCCTTAATTAAGATATCTACTTCCCTGCTCCCATATCCACCCTTCCTCCATCCCAACCGTCCCATTCCCCCAAGCTCTCCTTATCCCCCCTTCTCATTTTTTTCTCCCCATCTCCCCTTACCCCCACCCCACTCCCAAGTTTCCAATTTTTGCCTGGCAATCTTGTCTCCTTCCAATATCCAGGAGGATAACTATATGTTTTTCTTTGCGTTCACCTTCTTATTTAGCTTCTCTAGGATCACGGATTATAGGCTCAATGTTTTTTATTTATGGCTAGAATCCACTTATGAGTGAGTACATACCATATTCATCTTTTTGGGTCTGGGTTACCTCACTCAGGATAGTGTTTTCTATTTCCATTCATTTGGATGCAAAATTCAAGATGTCATTGTTTTTTACCGCTGAGTAATACTCTAATGTGTATATATTCCACACTTTCTTTATACATTCTTCCATTGAGGGGCATCTAGGTTGTTTCCAGGTTCTGGCTATTACAAATAATGCTGCTATGAACATAGTTGAACAAATGCTTTTGTAGTATGATAGAACATCTCTTGGGTATATTCCCAAGAGTGGTATTGCTGGGTCCAGGGGTAGGTTGATCCCGAATTTCCTAAGAAACCGCCACACTGCTTTCCAAAGTGTTTGCACATGTTTGCATTTGCACCAGCAATGGATGAGGGTACCCCTTTCTCCACAACCTCTCCAGCAAAGGTTATCATTGGTGTTTTTGATTTTAGCCCTTCTGACAGGTGTAAGATGGCATCTCAAAGTTGTTTTGATTTGCATTTCCCTGATCGCTAAGGAGTTAAAATGAGCATGACTTAAGTGTCTTTTGGCCATTTGAACTTCTTCTGTTGTGAATTCTCTGTTCAGTTCAGTGTCCCATTTTTTAATTGGGTTAATTAGCATTTTAAGGTCTAGTTTCTTGAGTTCTTTATATATTTTGGAAATCAGACCTTTGTCTATTGCGGGGTTGGTGAAGATCTTCTTAAACTAGTAGAAATAATCACTCCCTTCGCTCAGGGGACAGTTCTCACAAATTCTCAATTTTGAGAAGCACTGATATAGGACCAGGCAAGGTCGGTGGCTCAGGCCAGGATGTTGACTGTACCCCTGCCATGCCTCACTCAGACAGAAGCAGAGCACTAAATCTGCAGAGCAAAGAGTCGGAAACCCCAAAGATGAACAGGTGGAGAGAAATTCCTACGTGCAGTGGGGCTCCAAAGCAGGCAGACAACCCCTGGTAGCTGGACCTGCTCAAAGACATGGTCCATATCCCTTAGTGCTGCTGCTGGGCCAATAGGAGAGTGGTGTGAGGATATTGAGACAGAGTGGAGAGGCCATGCCGGAGGTGCCCTGAGAAAGATCTTAGGATCTTGAACTTCCCCCTAAATTTAAGCCAGGAGGTAAGCCAATTGTGCTCTAGACTTGAGCAACAGACGGTTCGCAGCTGAGCCTGGACTGGGCTGGTATCCATAACGAGGCAGCTGTGTGCACCAAGGTGAGCCGAGTCATCGGATCTAGTACTTCACAGACCCCAGGACTAGTGTTGTGTGTCTTTCTGAGATTGCCAAGATCATTATAATGAGAAGGCATTCCATTTTGTGCAGTGAGGAGTCTTTACTACTACTATTATTGTTGTTGTGCATTTATAAGAGAGAGACAGAGACAACGATGGGGGTGTTCATGAGTGTGATTCATGGGGGTCAAAGGACAACTTTGGGAGGTGGCTCTCTCCAGCTGTGGGCTCAGGGGTCGAACGCTCGCTGTCAAGCCTGCACAGGAAGTGTTTTCACTTGCCAAACCGTCTTTCTGGTCTGTAATAAAGACTCTGAATGGCAAATTCCACTGTTACTCAAATAATGATCATGACAGGGTGCTTGCTCGTGACGCTGGTAGGCCTCTCATCCAGGGCAATCACCTCACAGGCCCTTCCCTGAGGCAGCTGGTGTGGAACCACCCTTCCTACTTCCCCTAGGCTTGAAAAGCTACATTAAAATGTTTCCAGCTGAAAATGTTCACCTCTTTACATAAAGTTTGCCTTGTCTTGATTTAAGCCCTGGTGGACATCAGATTTCATAGTCATGAGTGAAGAAGGATGTGAGTATGGTGGTGTGTGTGCATGTATGTGGTGTGTTTATGTATATGGTGTGTGTCTGTGTGTGTGGTGTGTATGTATGTATGTGGTGTGGGGGTGGGAGTGGATGGGGGAGGGAAGCCTGAGTAACTCTAAGTTCAAGTCCAGGAACTTTGAACTATATTTTCAGTCCCATGAAATGCCCAGGGCTCATCTTATCGGTCCTTGATCATGCCCCATAGGCCATGACCCAGGATGGAAAAGAGTCCAGATTTCTGAGGCTGCAGACACACACCCTCTGCTGCCTCAGATTCCCAGGGAGGGAAACTGGCAGGGACAGCTGGCTTAGCCTGTAGAGGGGCACGTTGGGGACAAGGAAACAGACTGTTAAGGAGACCTGAAGTGAGGTTGAGACGGAGGCCTGAGGGGATTCCAATAGACCCTGGTTTGGGGGTCTGTGTTCTTGGCCTTTCAGCCTTCTGGTTGCCTATGGACTGTGGGCAGAGACTTCTTAAGGAAGCCTGAGTTTCAGGTCGGTGCTATGTTTGATACGCCATGTAAGGCACACGTGAAGGACCTCTGTTCCCGCTGCTTACAGAGAACACAGTTCATGGTCTTCATCTCCCCTTAACTCTCCAAGTTCTAGGAAAAGAGAACCCACATTGCTCCCGGGGCCTCCTTCCCCTGACACTCTCTTAGAACCATTCATGGCACATGTCCAGTCGAAACAGACATGTGTGGGACCTCAGAGTAAGGGAGACCATGAGATCTGGAAACTGGGCTTCTCATCAAGTGCTCTGTGTTGGTTTTATTTTTTCCTGATCCCATTTGCATTGCAATCAGTCCTGCAGAGTGGAATGTGAGTGGAGAAACATTCTTCTTAGAGGGAAAATTCCCATGACCTGGTCCACAGCTGAACTCGAGGCCAAAGCCCACAGGGCCCTGGGTGGCTGTGCTGGCATAGCAGGACTCTAGAAGTCACAGCGTGTCCCCTGAGAAGGTTCTTGATGGCAGATAAGTGACTACTTTAGATTCCTTAGGTTGGGGAGCTGGTAGAGGTGACACTGGCTGGGTGTCTGTGTTGTTCTGGTGGCCTGAGCAGGACATGAAGAAGCTAGACCCGTACAAAGGTGGCGGCCTCTCGGCAGATGCCCTGCTGCTGCAGTATGGCACAGCTACCTGTTGTTCCCTTGGCATTTTCAGGGTAAGAGAGGTCACCCACAGAGAAGGTTGTTTTAAGCTCTCTAACAAAAGGAGCCTTGTCCATTTTATTCCCTGTGGAATTTCCACTGCCCAGAACAGTGTGTGCCTCGTGAAGGATACCCAAATATCTGTTGGGGGGTAGGCTATAAACCCCATTTGCAAGAAGAAAGCAGCTTAAATAGAAGGGTGAGCTACTATCTGGGTAGCAGCTGGTTCAGCACCCACTCTGCAGATTCCCTTTCTCTAAGCTCCGTCACCTGGTTCTGTTGAGCCTTCGCTGTGCAGGCTCCTCTGGGTTGCTGAGCTGCAGCTGGGAGAACGAATCACCGCCCCTGCTCTGGCTGACTTTCTCTCGGGCTGCACTGCACACCATTCTGGCTTTTACTTCAGGTTTGGACACGTGTAGTTTCCCACAGGTTATAGTTGAAGAGATGATAGTGTACATCTGGCCAGTTAGAAACCAGTGTTCAAATCCTGGCTCTGCCACTTCCCAGAAGTTCAACCTTAGGCAGGTTATTTTCAGGCTCCAGCCTGGGGTGTTTCAACTATAATGTGGAGCTCTATTAATAGCATCGCTTGCTATATTTAGGGAAGCTTGAAGGATGTACATAGTTTCAGATCTCATTGGCTCTGTGCAGGCTTCTCTAGAGGAGCTCCTGGAGCATATGAAGACCCATTAGATTTTAACTTTACTGATGGGCTGTTTTCTTCTGTGACCAGTGTGTTCCTCATTCCACAGCCCTACTCCTCCCAGTTCCCTAAGGTTCACTCGCATCAACTGTTCAAAACTCCTTTAGAATGATGCATCATGGGATACCTCTCTCTCAGAAGCATCCCTTTCTGCTTCTATGGAAACTTGCTTGCTTATCTACCCTGGTATGATTTCCAGCTTCAGGATCTGCTTTCCCCCATAGACTGAGAGCCCCTGAAGCCAGGGAAGAGTTTTATTTAACCCTCTTCTTTCTAAGACACACCATTCTTTTTTATTATTAGAAGCTCCAATATTTGCTAGATACATAATTATAAGGTAGCGGTGCACCATTTAAACAGATGTACTATTGTCACAGACGTGCTCAGTCAAGCTCAGAGGAAGGGGAGCTGGACTGCACTTGTGGGGTATGGACAGAGTCAGAAACTTTGAGCACAAAAGAAAGTTTGCATGTGCCTCCAATATAGTAAGTAGCCACTTCAAATTTATATGCCAAAGACCTTAGCCGGAAGGTAACTTTTTACCTGTGTGTAAAGCAAAAGAGGCATCAGAGGGCTACCTCCCCTTTCCACCATGTGAGGACAGAGAATTAGGAATCAGGCCACCAGCACACCGATTCTGCTGGTGGTTTCATGCTGGCCTTTTCAACCTACAGACCTGCAATAGCAAACGTCTGTCAGTCACCAGCTACCTAGTGTATGGCATTTTCTTTAAGCAGACTAAGACAACATTGCTAGATTATCTACAACTTACCTTAAAGAAATGCTATTTAAATGTCAAGACATGCATTGAAATCTGTTTTACTCTAAACATAACTAAATATTAGAAGTTGCCTAATCTCCATAGGGGTGCTTTGTCTTTTCACATTCCATAGTTAACACACGATTTTAGTAATCAGCATTTGCTAGTTTTCTAAGAAAACCACAAGTTTTCTTCATGAGCATCCAGGGCGTAAAAGTTTAGTTTGCATTGGTGGAATGAGTCGTGTCTATTGGAACAACCATGGAAGTGGACAGGCAGCCTGGTCTCTGTGTGACCTGTGACCAGGGCATGAAGAAGTCATGGCTGGAATGACTCTGAGGTCTCCCACTGGAGAGTTTGTCATCTGCTCAGGAGATTTCTGTCGTCTGACTCCTCACCTGACTCTTGTCACATCTACTTTAGTTAAAAAGGGTCGAGAGGTACGACAAAGCAGACAATCTCAAGTTTTGTTCCTGCTGGCTGGGAAGGATCTCAGTGCCTCAGAATTAGCCCTGACACTTGCACTTTCAATGTGATGAAGTTGGACTATGCACCTTACTTCTAACAGATGAAGGTTGTCAGAAGGCTGGGAACCGAATTCTGTGAGAGAGAATGATCACTGGTGTAAGCTAATGGGAATGAGTAGCGTTTGAGTCCAATGTTGCAGTGACTACAGAAAGCAAAACTGTGTGGAAGAGACCCAGAAGAGATCAGAACCATCAAGATTTGGAGGCTGGTTAAGTGTGGCAGAAAGCTAGAGGGGACACTAAAGTGTCCATATGGGAGTGGAGTGGGGGGATGTGCACCTGCAATGCCAGCACTGCAGAGCTTGGGAGGGGAGAGTCAGAAGGTCTAGGTCAACGCAAGTCACATAGCAAGACCATGTAGCAAAAATGAACATCCAAAACAAAACAAGGAGAGAGTGAGGCGAAAAGAAAGAAAGCAATAAACATGTCAAGGGTAGCAAGTTCACAAAATATGTCCATGTAGTTTGTCTGGTCATCACAAAGGTTTAGACAGACATATGGGACAGTCACTAGGAACACAAAACAATCAAAACTGTACCCATGACATGCTTGAATTTAATTGGCCAATAAGTCATGCTATTGCCATTCAAATGCAGTGTTTCTGGTCCCACGTTTGTCTCTTTTCATTTTACCTCCTGCACTTAAAGATGTAAGGTTTTGTAGGGGAGACCCAGCCAATCACCTTGCTTGCAGGGGGCGGGGTCCCCGGAGGATATTTTTTACTTATAAAGATTGCGGGCGTGCTCCTGGCCTGCCCTTCTGTTTTCCTGTATTTTCAAAAAAAAAAGGGGGGGGGGGAGATTAACTGGTTTGATGGGAAGATTGGTATTTGTGAATTACTGTTTTTAGAAAATTGTATTGGTACTGTTTCTTGTATATTGATATATTGAATGTGAGTGTTCCTACCTCTATTTTTATATAAGAGTATGCTTATAACTTTGTTTATATTGTATTGATACATTTACCATATTACAATGTACATTTCTACCTCTGATATTATTTATATAATAACATTATTTACATTTGATATGTAATGACATTGTTTACAGTTAAAGTTCATTGTCTTCATATATTGCACAGTTGTTTATTCTCTTAGTCTTCAAATTAGATAGGTATTAAAAACTATACGTTTGTCATATTTATTTTTAGGATAATCAGGTCTTTTAGATACATAGAGATTATATTTAATATAGATAGTATAATCTTCAGCCTCTTTGAAGAGCTATAGAAAATGGCCTTTAATATAACTTAAAATTCTGTGCCAACGAGACACAATCATTCCTGGCAACACCACGCTACTCCTGAGAGAACATTGAGCACCAAAGACACTCCACTGGGAGCTTGTCTTCTTGGCAGAACTGGCCATTGGGTTAAGAAAAGCCCCTACCTCAACTACTGACAAAGATACAGAATATCCATAAATGGATAAAACAGGATTGTCTTATCTTGCCAAGACAAGGTAGGATAGTTCTAAAAAAGTTCCTTGCCTTTAATAATGGTATGTCAGTTATGTTAGGCCTTAGCCAAAGTTGGTTGGCTCAACATTGTAAACGAGACTTTGGGTGATTGCCCAGGTAGTCAGTTGTCTCTGTCATTTGTTGCACATTTTGGATATCTCTCATTTGTTAAGTAGTATTAATTCCCTTCTCAGATCTTTGGCGGAGTTGAAGATTAGATAATTGTAGTTACTCTCTACATTATTTAGATTCTTTGAAATAGAACGTTTAATATATTTATTATTTGTTCCTATTGTATATGGTTATATTTGGTTTGGCTCTAACTTATTTAGACAAAAAGGGGAGACGTAGGGGAGACCCAGCCAATCACCTTGCTTGCAGGGGGCGGGGTCCCCCGAGGATATTTTTTACTTATAAAGACTGCGGGCGTGCTCCCCGCCTGCCCTTCTGTTTTCCTGTTCTCCGCTGGAACTTTTGGTTCTGTAAGTCTATTTCCCAATTAAAGCTGTATATATTATTACAATTTTTGTCTGAGTTTATTTAAGCCACTACAAGGTTTGCTTGGGAAGAAACCAAGAGAGGTGGCAAGAAAGTAAGAAAGGCTGAAGTGATCTAAAGGAGGAATGCAGGTGGGAAGCAGGCTGCAGCAGATGGAGGAAGGAGGAGTCCATGAAAGAGGAGGCCTTCTGCTGCTGTGGGTGTTGACAGGACTCCCCACAGGAAGAGCGTGACATCTTTGCCACTCGCACCTTCACCTCCTCCTTAAATGTCAAGACAGTTCTGCCTGGGAACCCACAATCTCTTCAGCTCACTGTCCAGAACACAGACATTCTTGGATATCTTTCCTGTAAGGGGTCCCGTCTCTTATTCCAGTCTTCCAGGACCAAGAAACAAAAATGTGGCACATGCCTTCAAACTAAGCTTATTGTCTCCCATATGAGAGAGGAAGGGAGGAAAACAGCGGCACAGTGCCTGTCATGGCTAGCCCTTGGTGGCTACTAAGAGTGTGAGAGAGAGGACCCTGGATGGTCATTTGGAGCTTACTGGGCACAGCCTTCCATCTCAGCATCTTCCTGTCACTTCACAAAACAAGTCATTAAATAAGTTAGATGGGATACCCTGTGCTCTCAATTGTTGAGGAACGAAAGTTGACATAAAACCCAGGCTTTGGCTTCTCCTGTGTGGTCATTTTTATTCTGATCAATCATTTCTAGTACTTGCAGGAGCCTTTTAAGAACATACATCCCTGACTCTGGCTTTTCCTGGGTCTGATTTTGCAGTTATAAAAAAGAGAGACTGAGTGTATGGTTAGGAAAACTTTGTTCTTTTGTCCTAGGGTAGGTTATAGGCTGAAATGAACACCAACTTCCCTGTGCAGCAGCCAACATTCAATGCTCTTGGGTCTTGGTTGGAGATACCCATGGAATGGAGATATGCATGGATCTCATTTGGTTGGAGATACCCATGGAATGGAGATATGCATAGATCTCATTTTGTTGGAGATACCCATGGAATGGAGATATGCATGGATCTCATTTGGTTGGAGATACCCATGGAATGGAGATATGCATGGATCTCACTTGGTTGGAGATACCCGTCGAATGAGTAACAAATCGCCTTCAGGCTTGGGCCAACTCAGTTCTTCTCAAGTGCATTCCCAATGTTTCCATTTGGTCTCAGACTTCAGCTTCTAAATTGGCCTTGACAAATTTCGAAGGTGCCTTGGAGGCATTCCTGTGCCTGCTGAACAACTTCTCTTGGCACAGGATCCTGGGCAGGATAAACGATGGGCAAGAGTAGGGACCACTTGATGAAGTTTCCCATAGAGAGAGTAGAGAAGGAATGTCTAACGGTCTGAAGAGCACAGGCAGTATGAGGTGAAACCTTACTTGATGTGTAGGAGAGACCACAGAATAAAACCCAGGGGAAAGAGTGGGAACCATGCGGGACTGCAGCCATTTCTCTGTCTTAATTCTTCCTCTGAAAAGCATAACTGTCTTGAGTACCCCAGGAAGTGTTAACTCTCCTGGGTGGGCTGCATTATCTTACACCTCTGGAGAACGAGTGATGAAAACCTCTCCTGAGACTGGGCACATAGAGGTAAGGGCAGTTAGAGCCCAGCTTGCCACATTCGGGTGCTCAGCAGTGTCGCTCAGGCATGGGGAAGACAGAAGCACACACAGCAGGCTGAGAACAGAAGGACCTGGGATGCGATGCTTGCAGGAGATGTTTCACATGGAAACCTTGGACAGGATGGACACAGGAGCATTTCCCATTGCTTGAAGTCTCTATCTTTGAGGCATCACTCAGGAACGTGTTATAAAGCAAGGAGAAACCTCAGTAGTAACCTGTATGTTCATATGAATTATGCAGGGGATAATCTTTCCATACATGTCTGTAAAGGTTTTCTTATTAAGAAAAGCATATGAAATACTGATTATTATAAGTCTTTAAAAATGTGTACTCCAGTGAATGACATTTAGTGTATTCACATAATCACAAAATCATCACCACAGTCCTCTCTCAGACAAGTGAGGCGGCCCGGTGGATAAAGCACTTGTTTTGCAAACCTGCCATCCTGAATTCAATTCCCAGAATCCACAGTGGAAAGAAAGAAAGAATCAACTTCCAAAAGTTGTCCTCTGACTTCTGCTGCACTGTGGGGCAAATACATCATCTAGGATACAATGTACACAACATGCACACAAATAACAATAATAATCATCATAACAACAACAACTGTTATATCAGAAGGGATAGAGGTAAAATGAAAATAAAAGAGAGAAGAGCTTTCATTAGATCAATGAAGGGCTGGAGTCTCTGTGCAGAGAAGGAAGAAAGGGGAACTTTGAGGATGGAAGACTTTCATCTTCAGAACAATTTCTTGCAGTATCGGGGTCATAAAATGTCAGGAGAATGTTTTTATCAATATGCTGACCTTCTAAGAAGTTTCCCAGCTCCTAGCGCCTGAAGATGTTCTCAGTGTGTTAACTTTCCTGCCTGGAGCTTCCCAACTCACCTGAGACTTTCAGTCATTAACCCTTCAATAACAACAATAATTATCATAAAATATAAAATACAAAATAATAATTACAATCCTATTTCTCAGTCTCTGGGAACCAGTTGGTCTACAGTCTGTACTTCGAATGACTCTGGCGTGAATCTTTGAGGTGCAAACCACGCGCTCATGCCTAGAATGCCTCTTTCCTTAATAACCACCAATTGCGTCTCTTGTAGTGTTTTAGCTAGCTATGTTTCCGAGATCTCTCACTGCAGAACATCTTCCTTTGTAACTGTTCTCAGCCAGGAAGCTTCTGCTTCATGGATAAGCAGGAATGCAGGAAATCCCAAGAAAGTTTATGCAGGTGCAGTGTGAGATGATGGCTTCAAGTCTTTCTTTAATTTTGCTTTAACCAAGAATAATCAAAGACCAAGAAACAGTAACAGCACCCAGAGAGGGCATTGGCCATCTCCATGCATTAAGCCCTTTCATTGAGTTCTGAAGCCAAGCTCTTCCTGACTTTTCACTGGCCCTGTAACATTGTCTGGGGAGTACTGAAGGCAAGGGCCACAGCCCCACTCAGGGAGGAGAGTTAGATCAGCTCTCTCCCAGGGGCCTGGCAGGTGGCCAGTGGGCCGTGAATCTGAGGAGCCTAGGACTATCTCTGGGCAGCTGCAGCTGTTTAGCCACACACAGAGCATGCTCATGACCCAGTGGGTTCTAAGACCATAACAAACAGCAAAGCAGATAACTCCAGCTCTGTTGGAGCTGATTCCCTGGCCAGCCCTCTGACTCTTGGGAAGACAGGATCAAGGTAGCTAATAAGTAACTTGATCACAATTTTTTTAAAGCAACATGAACCTAACAGGCAGCTTAATTGCATTGTATAAGTGAACCATGTGATCACAAATTGGCACCTTTACAACTGTCACCTATCAACAAGAGAAAAATTCTTAGAGTGGAGACCCTTCCTTTTGCGCGGGTTATGCAGAATCAAAGAGGCTTTTAAAACAAGGGAGGTGAGGAGAACACACATTTATCTTTTAATGTGGAGACCTTAAAGATTCAGCTTTGCCTGAGGCAAGCAGCAATTTCCCTCTGCCTTCCATACCGTACCCGTGTGAGCTTGCAGCGAGCTTCCGAATCCCAGATACTGACTATTGATCAGCATGCCTGTTTAATTACCCAGCAGAGTGGGTTCTCCACCAATCAATTTCTCTTCTAAAATGTCAGCATCTTGCTCCAGGGGGAAGAAGGCCTCAATTGATCTTTGTTTGCTCTTTCATTCCTGTTCGGAGCAGAGTAAGTACATTCACATACAGGTTAATTTTTAAATCTACTCCCCTCTTACTTCATTGCATTCTTACTTCACCCTGGACACCCAAGTGACCCTGGAAACCCTTTTACCTCTTTTTACTGCTTATTTAGCTTTGTTAAATTGCTTCACAAATACGTATCCTGCTCATTTCCCAGATCTCTGCTCATCAACACAGTCCAGAGTCCTTTTGGTTTTGCATCCCAGCCAGAGTTCTTTGGGGGTAGAGAGGAGAGAAACTGCTGACCCCTCTTCTTGTTAACCTCCAGGAGAGAAGGAAAGGGCCACTTCTGCTAGGGGCTTGCCTGGTTTACTTCTAGGGCCCTTTATAGGATCTGGGAAATGTGTGGGTTCAGGCTTCTCTGCATTTTCAGGTTTTGAGAAGCAGGACTATGCACTGCAGGCCAGAGCCCTGTAGACATAGAGGAACTGCAAGCCCAGGGCATTGCATTTTTCTGCTGTGAACTGAATTTGGACAATGACACTTCTAGGCCTTTAGAGAAAGTTTTACCCTTTGTATCTAATGCTAATTTTTACCTAATTTAGGCTCAAAATAAAATCCCATCAGGGCTTGCTTCATGGCAGTCAGCATCTGCTCTGAGAGTAGCCTTTGTTGCTAACACTGACCTCCCTATTCACAGATCAGTAAGGTAGACACACACATAGCTTGACCCCCCTCTGAGCCTGCAGAAGCCCAGATTGGCTCCGTGCTGGTTCTTGGCTGCTTCCAAATGCAGCAGCTTCCATTGTTCCTTGCCTGGGTGTAGCCTGCAGTTTATGATCAGCCAGAAAAACATCAATGGGTCCTGTTGAGAGTCATTCCTGCATCTATGAAGCCTTCCTATATTTGGCTAATGTGTATTTTCTTTTGTCGAGTATAGTGCAAAATGTCTTTAAACTCAGAAAAGCATCCCAGAGGGACGACTGCACTCCACTCTTTCCCAGGATATTAATGTCTTGGGACTTAGTCACTTTTAGGCTTCTAAACAGTACGACTCAGCTGGGAAGCAAGCAGGCGACCTTTTGGGTCTATGATCTTGTATTTTACTCCTGGGATATTTAATATGATAGCTAAAAATAAACAGACTAATGGAGACTTTTTTTTTTTTAAATAAGGCCTCTCACAAATATCAGAAAACTACCAGGAACTAAAAGCTCCTGGTCTTTCAGTATCTGATGGGGAAACCGCAGGCCAGCTCTCCACTAATTTCGGATCAGGTTCAGCTGCTCCCAGGTCCCAGGAACTGGGATTAGTGCAACTCTTACCTTGTACAAATTGTTCCAGAAGGAACTGATAGCGTGTCAGAGACTGGAAAGACCATGCTGTGTATGAAAACACACATTAAACTGGAGGTGACAGTAGTACCATGAGCCAGACCTCAGGGGACACAGCAGCTCCCCACAGCACGGTCTTTCCCAAGTGGGTTTCTCACAGCATCAAGTCATGATATTTCCAGAGTGTTTATGTCTCTTCCCCTCATTTCCTTCCACTCTTGCTTGAAAAGCCACAGGATAAAATTGGTGTGTGGACTTTTGTGAACCCAAGACAGTTGGTTGAGAATGAAAAGATAAATGTTGAACCACCGGGAACAGGTCCAAAGTCCCTTCCCATTGATCTGAAAACACTGAGGTGACTTTAACCCTGCAGACTCTTAAACGGTATTATGAGAGTCAATGTTTATGTTACAGGTTCTGTGGCTTTGAAAGCCGGGGTGATAATCTAGCAGTAACCAGGACTTGTGCAAACTCCGAACTGTGTAAAACCATGGGGAAGGGAACAACTGTGTGCACAGGGAGGTGACTGTCTCATTCCTGGGATTGAATCAATCTCTGTGTCCGTCAGTTCCTAAGCTCAAGACTGGCAAAGAAAAACACACACATACACAGGCACACACACACACCACACACATACACACACTATACACAGACACAGTCACATACCACATACACACACACCACACATAGACACACACATACAACACATAGACACACACACCACATACACACAGACACACTCACAGCACCCATACCACATATACACACACACTCACACACACCACACAATACACAGACAGACACACTACACACAGACACACTCACACACCACACACATGCACCACACTCACTCCCACCCACCACACACACTCACACATACATCACACACACACACACACACACACACACACACACATGCATACACACACACACATTTGCTTCCTTCTTTTGCATCCTCTGTCTCACCTTATATCTCTCTGAAATCAAGGTCTCAAAAAGGTTCCCCTCCTAGTAATTCACATGACAAACAAGCACCAGTCCCCAGGGACCCAACAGGGATGGCAAAAATTAGATTGCACCATTCAGCTGGTCGGCTGCTACAAGTATTTGGGCCTTCTGGAGCCTTCTAAGGAGCCTTAGAAAATGCTCTTCCAACCACTACCCAGGCAGACAGTGAAGGAGGCCATTATCCAAAGTCTTGTCATGAGTGAAAGGGGGAGGGCCCTGTTGTTAGGCTAGAGGCGGGAATTAAGGAAGGAGGTGCAAGACCCTGAATTCAGTTCCTAGCATGAGAGAGACAGAGAGAGAGAGAAGGATGAATGTGGGAAGAAGGAAGGCAGTGAAAAGCTTTAATAAGTACCATTCTATATCCTACCTGTGATGTATGGCTACAAATATCACGGACCCAATCCCACTCCCCACAGCACCTTGACATGCATTTCTAGTTGAAGTTCTATGGAGACAGTGCTCAAATGAAGTAGGTACCATAGGAGCTTCTGCATGACAACATTCTCTGGTTTGTTTTCTCCAAAGACCCCAAAACGCAAGGAGGCAGCTTCATGGCATCGAAATTTTGAATTAGGCATAATTAGGGCTAAATTCCATCCTTGCTTCTTGGCTCTAGTGATCCTATAATGGGGACTGTGAAATGTAGAAACTGTGCTGTTGATTTGCATCCGGAGAAAAACAAACAGAAGCTCCGTATTCACTTCGCAGCCTAAAACAGCAGCAGCCAAGGTAAGCAGGTAGCATGGGAAGGAAAACATCTGGACTACATAAAATGCTAGAAATCGGGGCTGGAGAGATGGCTCGGTAGCTAGGCAAATGCTCTGCCTTCACAGAGGATCAGTTCCCACCCTCCATGTCAGATAGCTCACAACTGCTTGTGACTCCAGCTCCTGGGTCAGGCTGGGGTTGGTTCTAACACTTACACTTTGTTCTGTGTGGGAGTGTCATATATCAATCTGTTGATTTCATTGGTTAAGCAATAAAGAAACTGCTTGGCTGGCCCTCATAGGTTAAAACATAGGTAGGCGGAGTAAACAGAACAGAATTCTGGGAGAAAGAAGCTGAGTCAAGGAGTAGCCATGATTCTCCCACTCCAGACAGACGCAGGTTAAGATCATTCCTGGTAAGCCAGCTCATGGGCTACATAGATTATAAGAAATGGGCTAGTCCAGGTGCGAGAGTTAGCCGAGAAAAGGCTAGATATAATGGGCCAAGCGGTGTTTAAAAGAATACAGTTTCCGTGTAATTATTTCAGGTAAAGCTAGCTGTGGGGGCGGCCAGGTGCCGGGGACGCAGCCCGCCTCTCCGATTATTACAACAGAGTGGCACCCAATGTGCTAATGAACTCCACATAAAACCTGAGAGGGCTTAAAAAGGAGAGAGAGAGAATTTAAAACAGCTTTTTGCTGTTTGTTTGTTGCGGGCCGCAAAGAAATTGTCCTGACTCAGCAGCAGGAAAAAACTGGCTGTTTTAAAATGCCGGCTTTCTGGGCTGTGCCGCCATTGCAATCTCTATCTGGCTCCTGTGGGAGACAGAGCTTTTGAATGGAGCATTTGGAGTAATGTGCTATAGCTTGGTTGATGGCAATGTGGACTGCTGTGTGCCTGGAACTGTGTGTGGCTCAGGGGCACCAAATGGCTCTGAGGCAGGAGCTGCTCGGCTCCACCATGATGAACTGTGCTGGTCTCAGGCAGGAACTACCGTAATTACCATAAAAACAGCACAGTTAAGGTTTAGACTGGGCAGGAAACAGGCTGTACCTTATTACTGTATTACCTGTACATGGTGCAACTTAAGTTTTTAAGAACTGCTTAACATTTTAAGAAATGCTCCTGGATAGTAAAAAAATGTTACAGATTCACAATAAAACAGATTTAGACATAACAGACCACACTGTTGGATGAATGTACGTAGGCTTGAGAGAGAGAAGAAAAAGAATATAGAGAATAAAGTTAATGGTTTAAAAAAAAAGGTAAAGTCTTTAAAGAGACAGAGTACAGATAGTTAAGAGATTAAAAAATAAATAAAAATAAGCCACGTTAAAATGGAAAATTCACAGAGAGTCTGGATTATGTACATTGTGTTTTCTTTAAAATTTTTGACTGTGAAGGAGCTAAGTACAGAGAGACATTTCATTACATGGGCTGCCAAGCTAAACCAGAATGGATATAAGGGTATTACAATTTCAAAATTTGGGTCTAAGGATATGATGCTTTGGAGAGGGTCTTCTTTTGTTTTCACAGAGGACCAGACCCTGTGGATTGCATCTATCCTGATATGGTATGATAGACCACGACCTCCCGAAAAGTTCCTGTGAACACCCTCAGAAAATTGCTTCCCTCAACTGCCAACTGAGATGAAACACAGGTTATACCATGAAAGACTTAATTGACGATGCCCCCATTCAGCAGGAAGTAGTTTGGAGAGAAATAACTGCGCCCATATTCCCAAAAATTGTTTATAAATGTTCTTTTACATTTAAAGGGGATATGATATAGGTATGAATAATTTGCATTAGTATAGATTTTGCTTTATTGATAGAGATTTAAGGTCAATTTTGTTATATGTATATGTATTTCTGATATTGATTAAGGTATTGTCATTGTGTAGTTCATTTAAAAATGTAATGTATATAGGTAGTTAATAGATAATCATAATAGTCAAGTTTGTAGTCATGTTAGTTAAGATTTTCTAGATGTGCATAGATATATTTTAGTTAGGCATTCTTCATATTTTTCAAAGATTATAGAATATGGCATTTTAAATGTTTTAATAACTTAAGACTTTTCATGACAATGAGACACTCTGCTCCTGGCAGCACCAATCTACTTCAAGAAGATGGGCATCAAAGAGGATCCTTATGGAGTTTGATAGCCATTTGGGCAAGAAACTGTTTTTGCCTGGACTATTGCATAAACTGGACACAGAGAACCCTCAGAGAGAGGACTACTGAACTTGCCTAGAGGTGAGATGATCTTTCGGGGTTCCTGATTCATGAAAGAGTCTGCGAGACATTCTGCAGGACACAACAGATAGTGACTGAACTGACTTTGAAATGTCCTGCTTCATGAAAATGTCTCTGGATACCATGGGCCTGTAGGCTGAAGATGAATGCCCCAATGGTACAGAGGAACTTTGGGTGACTGTCCAGGCTGCGAGATGTCTCTGTCATTTTTAGAGTTTGAAAGTTGCTTTTTTCTTGTTTGTTTAGGTAATATTGTATCTTTCTGGAGTCTTTGATGGAGTTAAGAATAGTTAGTTATAGTTATAGTTTTCCTTAGTTATGATAAAGATTGTTATAATTTTTACTTGATAACTGTTTTGTTATATGTAATTTTGCTATGTTAAAGATAAAGCCTTCCTTTTTTTTTGTTTAAACAGAAAAAGGGGAAGTGATGTGGGAGTGTCATATATCAATCTGTTGATTTCATTGGTTAAGCAATAAAGAAACTGCTTGGCTGGCCCTCATAGGTTAAAACATAGGTGGGAGGAGTAAACAGAACAGAATGCTGGGAGGAAGAGGAAGTGAGCTCAGATTCGACAGCTCTCCTCTCGGGAGCAGTCTCCTCAGAGAGACGCCATGCTTCGCTCTGGGCAGACACGCGATAGCTCTGCTCTCTGAGGCATGCGCGATGAAGCTCCGACCCAAGATGGACGTAGGCTAGAATCTTTCCAGTAAGACCGGTGCTCACAGATTATCAGAGATGGGTTGATCGGGATATGAGAATTAGCCAGTAAGGGCTAGGGCTAAAGGGCCAAGCAGTGTTTAAATGAATACAGTTTGTGTGTTGTTATTTCGGGCATAAGCTAGCCAAGCAGCCGGGGTGCTGGTGACGCAGCCCCGCCGCTCTTATTACTACAACTCCAGCTCCTGGGTCAGGCTGCGGTTGGTTCTAACACTTTACACTTTGTTCTGGCCTCCCCAGACACTTGCACTCAAGTGCACATACCCCCATACATGTATATTTGAAAATAATGTTTAAAATGCTAGAAATTTCGGAGATAGAGGTGAAAGTAGACAGAAGCCGGAACTGTGGAACTCTGTTGTTTCTTCCTCTTTTCCCCATTCTGGCTGCTGCTTAGCAGTTGCTGAAACCCATGATACATGCTCTGGGTTTACATGCCTAGGGATTCTAAATCCGTGAACACTTATATGTCCTTTCTCATGTAATGTACTCGGAGAAAATATCTTTGCTCAGAATATGTCTTGTGGAAGGCCTGTACTTACAAACTCAATGATAAGAAAGTAAATGACTCTATTTTAAAAATAAAAGATATGAAAATAAACTTTACCCTAGAAGATATTGTCCTGGTTAATTTTAAGTCAACTAGACACAAACTTGAATCACTAGGAAAGAAACTCTCAATTGAAAAATGGGCCCCATAGATCTGCTTGTAGGCAAGCCTGCAGGGTGCTTTCGTGAACGATAATTGATGTGGGAGGGCACAACTCTCCATTAGAGGGTTATCCCTGGGCTAGTGGTCTGGGGTGCTATAAGAAAGCAGGCTGAGCAAGCCATAAGAGTGAACCAGGAAGCAACAATCCTTCATGATGTGGGATTCCACTCTGTATGGTGTGAATACCATTGGTTAATAAAGAAACTGTCTTGGGCCTGTGCAAGGAATAGAGGTATGTGGGGAAAACTAAACTGAATGCTGGGAAGAAGATGGTGGAGTACACAAGAAGCCTTGTAGTCCCACTGGAGACCAGATGCCAGAACTTTAGCTGATAAGACACAGGCATGTGGCAATACACAGATTAACAGAAATGGGTTAAATTAATATGTAAGAGTTAGCCAATAAGAAGCTAGAGCTAATGGGCCTAGCAATGATTTAATTAATACCATTTCTGTGCAATTATTTTCTGACTAAGCAGCCAGGAACCAACAAGAAGACTTCTTTACAACAAATTGGTACCCACATGGCCAACTAAAATCCACATAAAACCTGAGAGGGCTTGGAAAGGAATTCTAGACACTAAAAAACAAAGTTTAGGAACATTTTTGTTCCAAATGGGCTTTGCTTGCTGGCATCTTGCTACAGCTCCAGTAAGAGAAGTCTTCCTGATTCAGTGATAGCAGAAAAAAAGCCATGCCATTTTGAAATTCTGGCTTTCTGGGCCATGCTACCAGCACGACCTCTGGCTCTTTAAGGAGGCCGAGCATTTAAACGGGGTTTGTAAGCAAAGTGTTATAACTTGTTTAATGGCCACATAAACCCTTTGTGTACCTGAAAATGGGGCAATGTGCATGGCATACAAGAGCAGTAAATGAACTTCCACTATGTTGGACTGTGGAGAACAACCAGGAAGTAGTGTAAATACCCTAGCAATGTTGCAGCTTAGATTCTTAAGCACTTAGCATTTTAAGAAGTACTTCTGGTCAGAAAATAATTACAGTTATACAATAAAGACAAATCCAGATTTAAAAAAAGACCTCTAAATGGGTCACAGTGTTGGATACATAAAGATGGAAAACTCACAGAGAGTCTGGATTATGTATATTATTGTGTTTTCTTTGAATTTTTTGATTGTGAAGGAGCTAAGTAACAAAATATATACTTTAAAGGTACCCTGATTTCAGAATTTGGGTCTAAGAATATGTTGATTTTGAAAAGAGGTTCTTCTTTTGTTTCCACAGAGAATGAGAACCTGTGGATTGCTTCCAGACTAATATGATTTGATGGACCAAGACCCCCTGAAAGGTTTCCATGAACACCCTCCAAAATTACTTTGCCCAACTGCTGACTGAGATGAATCTAGCACACAGGATACACCATAAAAGACCTGATTAGTAGCATCCCCAATCAGCAGGAAGTATTCTAAAAAACTATGCCCAAATTCCCAAATATTGCTTATAATTGTTTCTTTACATTTAAAGGGGGATATGCTATAGACTTGAATAATTTCATTGGTATGGATCTTGGTTTATTGATGCAAATTTAAGGTCAATTTTGTTTTACTGTGTAATATATATTTCTGCTCTTGATTAAGGTATTATGTTTATACAGCTCATTTTAAAATATAATGTATAATTAAGAAATATAGGTTAATAGATAATCATCTATAATAGTCAAGCTTGTAGTCGTGTTGGTTAGATTTTCTAGATGTATAGAGATGTATTTCAGATATATATGCATTCTTCAAATCTTTTGGAGACCTTCAGAATACAGCATTTAACTGAGGACTTTTGGCAATAAGACACATCTGCTCCTGGCAGCACCATTTACTTCAAAAGGAAGATGGGCATTGAAGAGGCTTCTTATGGAGTTTGCAAGTCATTTGGGCAAGAAACTGTTTTTGCCTGGACTGCTTGATGAACTGGATATGCAGGACCCACAGAGAAATGACTGCTGAACTTGCTTAAAGGTGAGACTATCATCAAGAGTTTCTCCTTCATGAAAGAGTCTGCAAGATATTCTGCAGGACACAGAAGAAAGTGATTGACAAACTGCCAATATAGGCAGAAATGTCTTTGAATTTTCTGCTTCGTGGAAAAGTCTGCCAGATACTATGGGTCTATAGGCTAAATATGGATGCCACAATGGTACAAAACAACTTTAGGTGACTATTGACAGTGAGATATCTCTGTCAATTCTAGAGTTTTGGAAGTTGCTTTCAATATACTTCCTGTTTACTTATGTAATATATCCTTCTGGAATCTTTGATGGAGTTGAAGAATTTATAGTTTTGGTTTTCCTTAGTTATGATAAAAGATAAAGTAGCTATAAATATTATAGCTGTTATTCTTGCTTAATACCTGTTTTGTTATATGCAATTTTAATGTGCTAAAGAAAAGCCTTCTTTTTATTTAAACTTTTAAAGGGGAGGTAATATGGGATTCCCCTCTGTATGCTGTGAATTCCATTGGTTAATAAAGAAACTGTCTTGGGCCTGTGTAGGAAATAGAGATCGATGGAAAAAACTAAACTGAATGCTGGGAGGAAGAAGGAAGAGCCAGTGAGAAGCCATATAGCCCCACTGGAGACCAGACACCAGAACTTTAGCTGGTAAGTCACAACCACATGCTAATACACAGATTAATAGAAATGGGTTAAATTAATATGTAAGAGTTAGCCAATAAGAAGCTAGAGCTAATGGTCCAAGCAGTGATTTAATTAATACAGTTTCTATGTGATTATTTCAGGGCTAAGCAGTCAGGAACCAACAAATGGGCTTCCTTACAACACCTTCATGCCCTCTGCATATCAGCTCCTGCCTCCAGAATTCTGCCCTTTGACTTCCTTCCCTGACTTCCCTCAGTGACCCACTTTGATGTGGAACTGTAAGGAGCTTTTGGTCATGGCATAGCAAACCTAAAACAGGTGAAAGGTAAGTAAGAAAAGCTGTCTATCATCATCAGTCATGTGGGAAACAGAAATTAAAGATATAAGAGGTACCACTATATATCCACCTGGAAAAACAACAGATTAAAATTTTTGACTATATAGATTTTTATAAGAATACAAAGTAGAGCACTCTGAGAATGAAAAGCAGGTAAATCAGTTTGGGAAATTTGGATTGTCTGTTTCTCATGAAGCTCAGCACGCATTTTCTAAATAACCTAGCAATCATACTTCTTAATATTCACACTAACTCCAGATCAGGAACTAGTCTACCCTCCATACCACAGCTATATGCATGGTAGTAAATCAATACCATGGATAATTACCTGTAATAAAAAAGAATGAGCCACTGATATATACAATTAGGATAAGCATGTGCTAAGTAAAATCTATCAGGCACAAAAGTCAAATGCTGCACAGTCCTATTTGTGTTGTAGAGAGAAGAAGAATGTTTTCTCTAATGATCATAGATTCTCAGCTGGCATGAACCCCTAACAAAGACAGACTAACAGGCAAAAAGCAAACAGAAGTATAGTGACATGCATATTTCCTAGAAAGGCAGCTCAGCACACCTTCACATTTGGGTCATGGTCCTCCCTCCTACAGCACCTAGAGACTGTTCTAAAGAATACTTCAATGGCAATCCAACTTAATTTTCTGAGCACCCAGGTGAACTCTCTTGCCTGAATGACAGGTGAATTCTGGACACCAGTCTTACTCATGGCTTTTTGGAAAAGCTTTGTCCTTGGAGACTGAGAAGGGCAGTCCCACAGCACAGTGCTTGCTCGAAGTAAAATTCTTAACTCTGAGGCCATTCTGGCTGTCCGTTCTCCAGGCTTCAGAGGTCAGAGAGAGTATAAATCACAATACCTCTACTTTCACAGCTTTACAACATAGATGCTGCCTTGAAAAACATCCAAGTTTTCTGCATTGATTTTTTTTTTTTACACATCATCCTCCCCATGTTAACAGTGCTATCTAGGAATGGATTTTGAAATAAACTTCCTATATCATGTTTAGAATTATGTGGGGGCCATCAGCAAGTAGATTTTCAAGCTAAGTTTTGTGTAGTTAAAACACGGGGGTCAAATCAGACAGTCTTTGTGTTAAATCCTTGCTCTAGCACATACAGTGTGACGTTGAGGAAATTCCCCAATCTTCAGAAGCCACCTTTTCCTCTTGCCAATGAGCTTGTTGTGAGGGCTAAGTGGAAGCACATAGGAAGCATTCAGGCTAGTGACTGACAAGTAGGAAGGAGTTCTTAAAATAACCAACTGCAAAGGCACAAATAGGTTAGGCATACGGAGGGAAATGTTCAGCTGTTTCCATGCATCATGCTGCCTGCCTGGTTTTTCTCTAGACTTTGAAATAAGTAAAGAATAAATTTTCAAGGGATATAAATGTAATGCCATCTTACTCTTTACCATGTTTGCCTAATGAATTCCATCAATGTCTAGTAGTAAATCTCTCCCTAAACTAATGCTCAGGAAACAATTTTGTTGCTTGGTTTTTGGTGGTCTATGGAACTGTAGTCCCTTCTATTCTTATGTATAGTTATTATATTCTTAGATTTTAACAAGTTTCTTTCTTTATCCTCTGTTCACATATTCAGTTCAGTCTGTTCTGGTTACTACACTCAGTTCTTCAATGGGAGAAAGGGTAAAACGTGATTTGTTTGTTTGTGACAGGGTCTTACTATATATCCCTGGCTGGTCCAGAACTCATAAATCATCACCTGCCTCTGCTTTCTAAGTGCTAGAGTTAGAAACAGATGACACCACATCTAGGGAAATTGGGATTCTTTCCCTAAAATTTCTCATAATCTAGTGAGGGGGAAAGATCAGGCCAACAATGATAATGTTAAGTTAATTTTCTGTAATAACTAGGGCAAGATACTTAGTAGTTCGCTCAAAGAAGTGGTCTAAGAAGGGCTTACTGAAAAGGTGGAAGGTGAGTCAAGGCTCAGAAGATGGTTACGATGGGCATGGAGGTGCCACTTAAGGGCATTCCAGGCTGGAAGCATGCTACAAGATACAGAAACACAGAGAGTGCATCTTGTTTGAATCCACTGCAGTTTGTTTAGTGTTGTTGGGATTTGACATCTGAGGCAACTTATGGCTTGCAGTGGTTTGAATAAAAATGGCCCCGTAGGCTTATATCTTTGAATATTTGGTTCCTAGTTGGCCAGCTGTTTAGGAAGAATTAGGAGGTGTGGTCTTGCTGAAAGATGTGCGTTATTGGGGGATGTAGAGGAAGAATGCGCTCTCAACTACTGTTCAGGTGCCGTGCCTGTTTGCCTCCTGCTATGATCCCTGCTATAATGCTCATGGACTCTAACCCTCTGGAACTATAAGCCCCAAATAAATTCTTCCTTTATTATTTGTCTTGGTTGTCATTTCTTATTAGGAATAAGAAGGTAACCAAGACAGAAGTCAATTCCAGGAAGTAGACTTGCTGTGACAGACCTGACCATGCTGCGTTTTGGGGGAATGTAGAAGACTTTGAGCTAGAGAAGCAGTGGAACTCTAAGCAGAGCTTAACGGTCCATCCTCAAAGGAGCTTGGAAGATGGCGCTGAAAGCAGTGAACTCTGGAGGCCCAGCTCAAGAGGATTCAGAGGGGAACAGTGGTAGCAACTGGGCTAGAGACAGTTCTTGTGATTTCCGGAAGCATGTGTCTGCTTCGTGCATGCTTGTGTCCACCGTCACTAGCAAGTGCATCTGCTGTGCTCCTGAGGTGTGTGCTGGGGTTGCATCTACTTCATGGGACTCCAATGTAGGCCGGAAACCAGTAGTTCTCTAAAACTTTCCTGGTATCTAGCACCATATTGGGACTGTTGAGATATCCAGTCTTAAGGACTACCCAACTTCCAGGGTCATGGCCTTTCTATCAGGAGCCCACCACTGTTGGACTATGCAGATCACAGTCTGTAAGCTGTTCCAGTGAATTTCCTTTTAACATTTTATGTATATAGTCTCTATAGGGAACCCTAATTTATGCTGCGATCAAATCATAAAGGTCTAAGAAGATAAAAACATTAAGGACTTTGAACACATAAAGAAAATGGAAGGTAGAGGTAAGTGCTTTAAGTATGTCAAAGTCTGGAGTGACATAAATCAGTCTACGCTTTTAGAAATAAAACTGGTTTCAATATCAACTGGAAGCAGAAGTGGGACAGTCTGAATGTAGGGGAGATTAAAACATTAGTAACACATTACAAAAGCTGGCACTGAAGCCATTAGGAAGGAACGAGGGAACGGCTTTAGGAAACTGGATTTGAGCAACAACTCTGTGCACAAAAGAAAGAGATGCAGGCGAAGAGAAAGGCTGTGGTCAGGGCGTGACTGTTGCAGAAGAAGATGGTGGGTGGGGTGACTTCAGACTTAACATGTCATCTGTCTTCAACATGCTTTCTCTCTCTCCCCTTTCTGTGTGTGTCTGTGTGTCTGTATATGTCTCTGTGTGTGACTTATACACTTGTACGTGTGCTCATGTGTGCACATGTAAAGGCCAGCGACTGATGCCAAGTCTCCTTCTCACTCCTTTTCCACCTGACCCTCAGAAACAAACCCTCTCACTGGACCTGTGGACTAGACGCTTTGGGTGACCATTAAGCCTCTGGGATTGTCCTGTCTCTGCTTCCCAGGACAGGGTTTCAGGCACAGGCCACCACCTCCAGCTTTTACAAGGTTGCTGAGAATCTGGGCAAAGTTCTCTCTTTCACATCAGGTTACCCTTTGACCTGTGCCCTCCAGCCCAGATTGCTCAAGCCTGACTGTGTATTTCATAAACACAGTCCCGAGGGATCGTACAACTCTTTAGTAGACGATTTTAGAAATCCTACATAGATCTGAGCTTCAGAATGAGACTATTTTTTTTTTAAGTTACTGGTATTGTTTCTGTTTCCATAGCAAACAGGAATATTTTTAATTGCCAGTCGTTACCAAAAAGGTGAATCAATACTCCAGGTTGCTGGTGCTTACGCGTGACACTGAAATTCACTGAGGCAGGGTTGGTCATGACTGCATAGTTCGGACCAGTCTGCTCACTTTCAAGCTGTGACTATTTTCACACTGTTGTGGACCAGAGCTGTGTGAGTCCACATATCACCCGACCCTTGGCTATAGAAGGTCAGGAAATCACATCCCTTGATTTTCCAAACTGAGGCTCCCACTGCTGCCACCAAGCCAAAATTAGTGTGGAAGACCAAGCGAGCTGGACAGAGGAGATCCTATTAAGCTGTGTTCCCACAGCCACAGATGCTCCCAGAGCAGGGTGACCTCACTTTTGGGCAACTGAGGAAAGCCTCATGGCCTTGCAATGCTGACCTGGGGATGAGTGCTCAAAGCAGCACTTCGCTGTGAGTGCCAGGGTGGATTCTGGACAAACCCACGCTTTCTGCAAGTCTTTGGACAGGACAGGCATTTATACAAGTGTAAAAGAAGGGCCCATGTGAAGAGAGAGTGAGTTCTTTCACCTTGTAGTCAGCACAGCTTATCAAGTGCCTTGGAGGAGGCGGACCCTGGAATGCGGAGATATGGCTGACAACAGGACATGGTGGTGAAAACAGTTAGAAGGTGGGAAGCTGCCTTCGTGCCTGGCTGGACAATTGTGTCCTGGCTGGTACATTAGAGTCCTATTGCTGCTGGAGTAAGACACCATAAACACCATGGCTTAAAGTGATTCTACAAATGGATTTTGAAACATCACCAGAAGTACACAAGTGAAATCAAGGTGTTCCCAGGCCAGCTCCTTCCATAAGCTGTAGGGAGGAAACTGTCCTCAACAGTGTTTGTCAGCCAATGCTCCACCCCCACGTGGCTCTCTGCACTGTTTTCTGGCTGTGTTTCCCTGAGTCCAAATTTCTCTTTTCTTTTAAGAACTTTGGTCACTGAACTGGAGAATCAGCTCAGTGGTTAGGAGCACAAGTGGCTTTTGCAGAGAACTGAAGTTCCATGCCCAGTGTGCATGTCAGGTGGCTCACAGCTGCCTGCAACTCCAGAACCAGGTGACCCAATGCCCTCTTTCGGGTGCCGTGGGCATCCCCATATATGCACGTGAGCACACTCACAAACACAAGTAAAATAAATCTTTAAAAAAATACCTTCCTCTGGCATTTAGGGTTCACTGTAGTTCTAGTATGACCTAATCTTAATGGCATCTGCAAAGGCCTTATTTCTCAGTGATGTCATGCTCACAGGTCCCATGGCCATGGATTTGAGGAGACTGCTATTGAGCCTGGTGCTGTGTTCTTGTAGCTTCTGGGTCTACTGCGGCGCCAAAATGAGAACTTGCTGTCCACACAAATTGGAAAGGTGGGGACAGAGGACAGTGAGCTCATCTCTTTCACACTACCTCAGGAAGGGGCACGTGGAGGTCAGGGAGTGGGTGGGTGTTCTGTGTGTGCTCCCAGCAGGGCTGGGAAGCATTGATGACTTGCCACTCCTCTTCCCTGGGCACTAAAGCGGAGGAAAGGTGCTGGCTGGCACACAACACAGTGCCATGTTTGCAACAGCCTTGGAGCTGTGGACCCTGTTTTAGGGGCTCCAAAGAGGATAAGCACCTCTAGGTATGTTGCTTGGTATGAAATCAATGATTTAGGATGTATGCACATAAAAAAGCTAAAGGTTATCAGAGGGAAAGGCAATGGATTTTCTTCTGCACAGGGGACTGTCTAATAAAACGTCTCCAAAGGTAGCTGCGTGGAAAGAATGGCTGCTGCTATATTGCTGTTAACTATACTGCTGTTAAACTGTTAACTATATTGCTGTTAAACTGTTAACTATATTGCTGTTAAACTGTTAACTATATTGCTGTTACCGAACACTCTTGGAAGTTGCTACTGTGTTCACACTGTCCCCATGTGTGGGAGAAGACAGTTCTTCCCCATGATTTTCAACCCACTAGAGGCTTCTGGAAAAAGTTTTAATTCTGTGTGTAACAGCACAGGTTGTATACAGAAAGTAAACACAATAAGGTCTTTAAAGACAGTGGACAGGCGGGAAGAAAGGATGTGAAGGACATGAACTGGAAAGAGGACACGGGGTGTGGGGATTTGTTTGGGTAGTGTGCACTCTGAAATGACACCATGGTACAGCTTTACGTTGAGCAGACTCAGCAGTATATATCCCCCTCAGCACACACACATTCACACACACACGCACACACACACTTCTAGTGCTGGGGATCAAATCCAGGGCCTTGTGCATGCAATGAGTTACAAGCCCTGTTCACTCAATTGTATGTTAATACCTGTAGCATATATTGCCATATACCAACACCTGTAGCAGTAGATGACAGTTCAGGAACAGCCCCCATCTATACCACGCAGCTCTGCCCTAGAATTCTGCATGTATAGATGATATAATTTTCCTTCTTTATCAAATCCTTACTATTTATAAATATATGTGAATATATTTATATATTGTGTTGTAAGCAATTTTATCTAGTTTATTTATTAGTATGCATGCGGTACATGTGTGTATGTACAAGCCAGGTGTCCTGATCCACCCATCTTCTGTTTTATTCCCTAGAAACATTATCTTTCACCAAACTTAGAGCTACTCCAGCAGCTAGCAAGCCCAGTGCCCATCTTATCTCTGCCTCCCACAGAGCTGAGGTTAAATGCCCAACAAGCCCAGTGCCCATCTTGTCTCTGCCTCCCACAGTGCTGAGGTTAAATGCCCAACAAGCCCAGTGCCCATCTTGTCTCTGCCTCCCACAGTGCTGAGGTTAAATGCCCAACAAGCCCAGTGCCCATCTTGTCTCTGCCTCCCACAGTGCTGAGGTTAAATGCTCAGCTTTTCACACAGAGTTGGGAATGTGAACTCCAGTCTCATGCTTTCATAGCAAGCACTTTATGTAGTAAGCCAGGGAATTCATACGTTCTCCAGAAGCGTGGGGGGAGTTGTACCTCCACTACCATTGGAACCTTAGGAAACAAGATCACAAAGGAAGAGAGAACAATTTGTAAATCAATAATATAATGGAAATGGTTTCAAATAATAAACGTGAAAAGATTCTGTTGAGAAAGCCTCATGGAAAGAATAGAAAGACATAGAGCTCAGAAAATATTTTTAAATAAAGTAAAATAGAATGTATGGAATGAAATATTGCCCCGATAAATTTTATGATTCATCTGTATGGAATACTTGTGTGTTCTAATGGATACTAAATAAATCTGTTAATATACATGGAGTCCCTAGTGCCTGGCACAAAATAAGTGTTCCACAATGCTTAGAAAACTGATTCAGTAAATAAAACCGTAAATGATGGACTCTGATTTAGCAGGAAGTTGTGCTAAAACAATGTTGGGAGAATAAGAGATTGGACTTTGGGGTGTGCTTGTGTTTAGGTGGAGAGTGTGGCAGTGCCAGGATTGTTGCGTGTTTAGGTTGAATGGAAAGAAAAGAATAGAAGCTAAGGAAAATCAGGCAGGAAGTATGAGCTTAAGCTCAAACAGGCAAGGCAGCCTTTGTCCCCCACCAGTGTCAGAGGCCTCTTCGGGACATCAGTGAAAAGTGAGCAGTAGAAACTGTCCGGTCCAAAGGAAACTCTACCCCCTAATTACAGGGTTCATTCCCTTCTACCAAAGGAGCTAGTCCTCCTTGTAGGAAAAGCTGTTGACAAGTGTCTATACTTAGAAAGCAATCAAAGGGAATTTAAGATTTTGAGCTTGAGACTGTGATAGTAATAGTCATCAGGCTAGATTAACAGCTGATCAGAACTCTATTGATTAATGGTGAAACTCTGAACTTTTGAAATCCTAATAGCAGAGGGAGAGGGAAAGAAACCCAAAACATTTCTCATTTTTTGCATTCCTTAAGTCACTTCCCAAGGGCATGGCTGCTCCAGGGTAAGGCTGAGGAGAGGTTTCTATTGTAGGTATGCGGGAGAGTACAGCCAGAGGCATCTGGGGGTCCAGAGCAGGGAGAGAGTAGTAGAGGAATCATGACCACTAGGTTGGACATAGCCATAGAGAGATAAAGGAGAGAGTGATCAAAAAAGAGAGGAAGGTACAGGGAAAAAGGAGACCAAGTGAGAGGGGCTAGATACAGAGGCAAGAGAGGATAAGGAGAGGGAACTAAGACAATGCATGGCCAAAAGGCAAGTTTATATATGGATGAGAAACTGGGAAAGGGACACACAGGAGCTAGAAGAGTTAGGTGGGAGGAAGCAGGGTGAGGGAGCCTGGAGGTCAGCATGAACTTTGGTATGCTAATAGGCACTATAGGTAGCCAATTGTCCTCTGGCAATGATGAGGAATGGTTTTTTTGGTAGAGGTGAATGGAGCCCAGAATTTGGGGCAGTCGTGTTTCCTTTGGGCCTGACAGAGCAGCCCTGGAGGCATCTCTACTGCATCCCTGTAGGAATCTGCTGTTACCTTGTAGACATCTGTACTGCACACCTGTACAAGTTTCTAGTGTACCCCTGGAGGAGTTTCTACTGTGCCCCCAAAGTAGTCTCTATTTAACCCCGTAAGAGTCTCTACTGTGCCCTATAGAAGTTCTTACTCCTATGGTTCTATAGAAATCACTTCTCCAGCTCTGGGGAGTGTATCTTAGTGAGATTTTGGGGAATGGGGATTTGGTAATTGTAACAGGCAATACAGTTCAACCTCTAGTCCTAGAGAAAGGATGTCTAGGATTTCCAAAGTGATGTCTCCAGACAAAGCCATCACTCATGTCCCCATTTAGCTCATCCTTCCCTTACTGCCAGCCTTTTCACTTCCACATGGTTCCTTTGCCTTCAGGTCTCCTAAGTAATTATTAATTGATGTATACACTGGATCTCCTTATGTAGCCTTGACTAGCCTGCAGCTCCCTATGTAGACCAGGCTAGCCTTGAACTCACGCCTGCCTCTGGCCCCCAAGTGCTAGTACTAAAGATATGTCAATATGCTTGGCTTATTTTTATGTCTTTATTTTTATTTTATTTTCTGTGCATTGGTATTTTGTCTGCATGTTTGTCTGTGCACCATCTGCATGTATATTGCTCATAGCTGGAAATAATAGAGACAGTTGTGATCAGTCATGTAGATGTTGGGAATTGAACCCTAGGTTCTTGAAGAACAGCCAGTGAGCTGTCCCTCCAGCCCCGGCCCTCCTATTTTAAAAAGGTAGCCTGTGTCCTTTCATTTTACCCTGCCTTCTCTTCATTTACCTTCCACGTCCCCGACCTTGTTCTCATCAACAGCTTTAGTTTCAGCTCTCTGTCCCTCTCTTGACAGTAGTCAAAGGTTTCTGTCTTTTAAGTCACTGTCCTTGAGGCCTGGAAGCTACTTTCTTCATTGTTACCACAAGGCTCCCCAGCCCCATTTTTAGTTTAAATATTTCTATCCTATATAAAAACTGGAAAAAATATTGCAATAAAAATTTAACTGTCCACCACCTTAAAGAAATTGTTATTTTGTTCTGTTTCCTTCTCACAATCCCACCTCCCCAGATAGCACAGTCTCTCTCTCTCTCTCTCTCTCTCTCTCTCTCTCTCTCTCTCTCTGTCTCTCTCTCTCTGTTTCTCTGTCTGTCTCTCTGTCTCTGTGTCTCTGTCTCTCTCTCTCTCTCTCTCTCTGTCTCTCTCTCTCTGTTTCTCTGTCTGTCTCTCTGTCTCTGTGTCTCTCTCTCTCTCTCTCTCTCTCTCTCTCTCTCTCTCTCTCTGTATGTTGGCAGAGCCCATACATTGTCTCAAACAACTTTGTTTCTTTGATTTCTGAGTCTACAATCCTCCAATCTGTTTTGTGGGTTGTGTGATGGCTTCCATTTCTGTGAAGCATTCAGACCAATTGCCTTACAGAATGCCTGTCATTTGGACTTCTTTGGCTTTCTTCTTCAAGGTTAGACACAGATTGAGTACTGACTTTTGTTTTATTTGCGTCTTGGCCGTAAATCTCTATAAATCATGCTATGTGTTTCTAGCTGCGTCATATCATGATGTCAACTTTGTCCCATTATTCATGGGACTACGTTTGTTTATTATATTGTCTGCCAAATTTCCTCATTGTGAAAGTATCTTTTTCCATTTGTGGTCAAGAGGCAATGTTGTGAGACCTTGCTCTGCTTCCTTAGCTTTCCCTTGTTGTTCTAGGATGCACGAATTATCTTTTCCAATAAGCAGCTACAGCCCAGCCAATCGCAAAGCAGACATGTTTTAGTCTATTTCTTTATTACTGATGTTTTTCTGTTGAAAATAAAATGGAAAAAATAAAAAGACATATCTTACTCTCTTTTTGTGTCTGAGAATTTCTTTTTCTTTTATTTTGTAATTCAAAACCATCATTATTTTTCTACTCTGATTGTCAGGTAAATGCGGCTTCTAGGAGTCCCTTTAAGCCAGATCTTATGGTTTTTAACAAAGGCTCTCTAAGTCCTTTCGACCCTTTTTGTCATTATGATGAAATACCCCAGCAAATCAACTCAAAGGAGACTTGGTTCATATAGGTTTCACACTGTGAGCATTTTTACCCCATTATTTTGGCCCACGGAGGCAGAAAGGCATGGAGGGCAGACCTGTTCTGCCTCCCAATAACCAGGAAGAAGAGTGGGAGGGGATGGTCCAGGGAGATGCGTTGCCTTCAAAGTCATATCACCAGTGACTTGTTCTCTCCGAGGAGGCTTCACACTGGTTTCCACCACCTCCAAACAATGTTGTCAAACTATGAAGCCATCAGTGGTTTGATTTATTGATTAGGCCAGCGACATCATGATCCAATCACTTTTCCCATGGGAGCCTGTTGGGAAGACATTTCATTTTCAGATTCTAACACCTGTTCTCTGGTCCCATGTGTTCCAAGGTTGCCCTGTGTCATCCCTGCTCCATGCTTGGAATTAGCCTCTCTGTGCAGAGCTTGTGTGTTTCTATTGTTTGGATGTATTTCTCTCCCTGAAGCACTGGATTGTATTACTGTGGCTCCTTACTTGAAAATGATTTCTTAAGGGTTGTTTTGTGTGTATACATACATGTATGTATGTGTGTAGATATGCACATGCCCTGATGTGTATATGAAGGTCAGGGGACGACTTAGGGAAGTCAGTTCTCTCCTAATTATGTAGGTTCAGGGTTGAAATCAAGTTGTTGGCTTAGTGGCAAGCACCTCTACCCCCTGAGCCATCTTGCAGGCCAAAACTGTCTTCATGAGTTTGTAACATGACTGTTTCCTGGCTGCCTAAAGGATTTTAGTGTGACATATTCATTAGAGATATTCCTGTTTTTGAGCGATTGTGACATGCTGGGCAAACAGATAAAGCTTCTACCCTCAGGAAGGTCTCACTCTAGCTGGTAGCTCTGAGATCTGTCACCGAAGTAGGAAAATTTTCAAGCAAAAATAGGTACCAAGGAGTCATAAGTTGGTATATCTGGGGCTTACTGGGAGTTAAGTCCACTACCCCTGACAATGCCTGTCTCTAGTTTCCACTGTCAAGTTAGGTTCTTGAAGTTCCAGCTCCAAGGGGCAACCCCCATGCCTGAGTATGTGCAGCCATCTGTTTTCAAAGAAACCAAACCAAAGCTTCTTACCAGCTTTCCTCCCAATGCCCATTTGCCTCTCTATCCTTTATTTTCCTGCTAGCCGGCTTCAAGTTAGATGGTGTGCTCCCTGTCTCCAGTATCTGGCGACCTTAGAATACAGCGGGTCCTTGTGGGTCAGAATGATCAGAAAAGGCTCTTGACTTTCCTTTGTGTGAATGGTATATCTTGCCATCTGTGCTCTGGTTCTCTCAGCTGGCATGTGCCCACCCTGCTTAGATCTAGACCTAGTCAGTTCTCATCAACTTATGATCAAGATCCCACAGTGAGTGATACATCCTCTTGCCTTCCACAACAACTTCAAGTGTGTGTGTGTGTGTGTGTGTGTGCACAGCTGTACTCCACAAGAGGTAAACCCACTCCAGACCTAATTGCAGAGAACATGCAGTGCTAGGGTGTGTTTATGTGGATGGATTACAGTCATATGGCCAGGTAAAGGCAATGGGAGCTGAAAAATCTGCATGGTCTTCCCTGCCCCTGTGTGACTGTGATCTCTGTGGGAAGATAACAGAGACTTGGGATGGTACTGGGAGGACAATCCAGTGAATACTGAACGTGCTGTGTTTATTTCTTATAATCATTAAATATTTCAATATAAATAAGGGGAAGAAAGCAAAGACTTTTTTTTTTAAATCATGACACAAGGAACAAACAAAGTGATTACTATCTTAATACCCAGAACACAAAGTACCACACCCTAGGTCAAGATATCCTGTTAGTAACCACACCTTAAGTTAAATCTCCTGTCAATAACCTTAAAGAAGTAAAACTAGGCTTAAACACTGAACCTTAGCCAAGGTGTAACGAATGCACTTCTGTGAACTCCCACACAGGAAGTAATCCAAAGGGTATTCAAATCTGGCAGATGGATGTTTTCTATTTTGTAGAATTTGGAAGACTAAAGTATGTACACCACACCATTGATACCTATTCAGGTTTTTAATGGGTAACTGCTTTGAGTTTGGAAAAGGCTGATTCAGTAATCACATATTTGCTAGGAGTTATGGCCAGCATGGGTATATCTGTACAAATAAATACAAATAATGCTCCAGCATATGCCTCTAAAAAATGTAACAGTTTTTTTGCTTATTATAATATAAACACATTACAGGTATTCCACACAATCCTACAGGGCAGGTAATTACAGAAAAATCAAATTGAACTCTAAAGGATATGTTAAATAAACAGAAAGGATTATAAAGATCCCCAGAAATCGAGTGCATAATGTTTTATTAACTTTGAATTTTTTAAATGATAAAGAGAAAGGAACAAGAACTGCGGAGAGACGTTGGATGGTAGAAAAAACTAAAGAATCAAATCAGCTGGTAATCTGTACTGTAGTCAGTAGGATGTACAGACTTCAGAATGGAAATCAGGACTTGTGTTATGTTGGGGAAAAGGTTTATAAAGATTCAATTTGAACAAGAGATAAATTTTAATTAGAAGAGGTGATAGTTCATCAAGCAGCATGAACTGTTTAGTCTAAACTAATCTATAAAACTAACAAATGTTTTTTATTTGACCAGAAAAAAACTTGCCATAAGGGAACATCCTCAAAATTAGAGTTGGGGAAAGTTTTGTTTCTGTCTTTTCAGGAGAATAAAGTTATCCTGCTAAGGATTCTGAAGAACACTGGACAAATGGGATATCTAAAGAACAAAGACAAATCCAGAAAAAAAAGTCCCAAGAAAAAGAGTAAATTGGCTTATTTGAATATCACATTTTCAACAGGATAAAATTTCATAAATCTTCCCAAATATTTCTTTCTGCTATTCTCTACAGACACATAATACAAAGGGACTTTTGTAGTCCCAGTTTAGTTAAAGACTAAAGCTGGCTTTGGAGTTGGAGAGTGGCTCTCTCCTTCTCTAAACCCAAGCATGCTTGGTAAAGCAAAATTCAAAATATGTCTTGTCAGAAGAGCCACCTGATATGAGACAGTAGAAAATAAATATTTAAAGACTATTTTATTGCCACTAATCTCATAATCTTTTGGTTTTATATGGACTTTTTAAACAACCTTTCTTTTTAAACTTTTTTATTATTGATTTTATTGAGCTAAACATTTTTCTCTTTTCCCCTCTCTTCCTCTTCTCTCCCCTTCAACTTTCTCCTATGGTTCCCATCTCCAAATTTACTCAGGAAATCTTGTCTTTTCCTACTTCCCATCCTGGGGGAGGTACCTTTAACATTTGTTGTCCAGTCTCTGTATAATGGGAAAGTGCAGGACTTTTCTCAAGTCTTAGCTTTAGAGTAGTCTGTAAGGCTGGATCAACTCAGCTAGCCACCTTGAAATTTTTCTGAGCAGTTTGTAGTCCAAAACTGATCTTTAGGTGGTATTTTTCACATTAGTGGTGTCATCATAGTCTGGCAGGAATTATCATTATGGGGCCCCATCCTCCTTTTGGAGACTTCAAAGGTTGATTACTGAAAAGGAAAAAGTAAGGATATAGATATAGGATAAAAGGGTAGATTATGGAATCTACTTTTAAAAAAGCAACTACTAGTTTTAAATGTTTACATTGCATTGGACTTTTGTCTATTGCATACAAATTTTGTACATTGTTAAAAGTTTGAGATCATATTTGTTAAAACATACTGTACATATGTTTCTAATTTTGTTCAAGTTATTGTACCTAAATAGTTCATTTAACAATGTAATGCAAATTTCTAGTTTTTGAAAGTTATTATTACCAACTGTTAAGAACAATAAGGAAAAGCAGGTTAGTAATTAGTCACCAATTACAACTAAACCTGTAGTCATATTAGGTATGTTTTCAAGGTCAAACAGAGATAATGATAAATAGACAGGTCATCTTCAAACACTTCAGAAACCTATAGAATATGGCATTGAAGATGTTTTAATAACATAGGTTCTATTTCTATGACAATGAGACATGTCTGTTCCTGGCAGCACCAATCTACTTCAGAGAAGATGATGGGCATTGAAGAAATGCAACATTGAGTTTAATTCTGTGTAGCAAAAGTAAGCCTCTGGGCAAGAAAATTTTCTGGCCTCGACTTCTGAGAGAATGCTATCGTAATTTGACAAACAGGACACAAAAGAGAGTGACTACCAAATCTTGCCAAGACAAGGCAAGACAGTCCTTCAAAAATCTTACTTCATAGAAAAGTCTGTCAAATATTCTAGGCCTTTAGGCTGAAGATGGATACTGCAATATTGCAGAGGAACTTTTGGTAACTGTTCAGGCAGCCAGATGTTCCTGTCATTTCTTGCTATAGTCTGCAGGAATCATGCAGTGAGATTTCAGATGATAGAGCAGAAGTCTGACCCACCAGAACCAATGCATTCTGATGGAGGAAAATCCAGTTCACAAGGTGCTGGGCTTACCATCTTTTGCATATTAACTGATTCTCACAGAGAAGTCATTAGTACTCTCCCTTTGTGTAAGAATCAGCAGAGTATGAATTATTGAGCATATCTCTTTCCCACGCACTGGTATACTGAGTCATATCCCCCCACACTCTGTGGGACCTCCAGTGGGAAATTTAGTCACACAGTCAATAGCCTTGGCTCCCACAGTCCAATCTCTGCTTCATTCCCTGAGATACATCAGAAACCACCTCCCTGCAACCACTTTCCACTTGGCAGGACATGCAGTCAGAAAAGGAGTCTTTCATATAGATCACATTGGGACCTTCAAAGATAAATGGATGTCCAAGCTCAGAGAATTGCCTTGGTTTTGCTTTATAGAGTAGGAGGAGAACAACAGGAGAAGAATAAAGAAGCTGATGCAGAAAAGTACATAGTGGAGAGTTCATTTTTCCCTCAGATCTAAATCCTGTGCTTGGTGTTATTCCTCTTCTGGATCCTGAGTGGATGCTGAGACTGGCACTCAGAGGTCCCCAATAATTTCTTACATTTTTTTGGAATTCACTTGCTGGCACTTTCTTCTTACTTAGTCAATACTATTTCCTTCTCAGGTCGCTGAGATAGTTAAAGACTGGGTAGTTATAATATAGTTTTCCTTGTTTATGAGACTCAGAGAAGAAATCCACTAAAGAAGTATAAAGTATATAAGGTTGGGAGATATCAAAAGGTAGTTTTGGATGGTAATGCAAGTTATGATAGAAAGTAAATTAGGTATAAGACTTTAGATTCACTAAGGTAGGATTAAAAATGGAGTATTTTCTCTGAATTTGCCAAATTCAAATGGACTAGACACTGTTGATGTACTTATTGCCTGTATGTACTATATTCAGTTATTGTTCTCATTGTATATAGTTTTTCTTATATTGGTTAAACCTTTTGTATTAGGTAAAAAGGGGAAGTATAGTGATATTTTGTTTATGATCTAACAAGTACAGTTTGTCTGAAGATCAGAATGCAAAGCTAGCCACACTAGTCAGCCATACAGGCCAGGAAGTGGTGGCACACACCTTTGATCCCAGCAGCCACACTAGTTAGCCATAGAGGCCAGGCAGTGGTGGTGCAGACCTTTAATACCAGCACTAGAGAGGAATATAAGGTGGGATGAGACAGGAAGTTGCCCTCTTTTTAGTCTGAAGATTTTGTAGGGGTAGAAACTCTCTAGTGGTTAGCTGATTTGCTTCTCTGATCTTTCCATTTGAACCCCAATTCTGTCCCTGGGCTTTTATTATTTGTGATAACATACCCTTAAACCTAGCACTCAACAGATAGAGGCATGAGTTCTAGGCCAGCCTGGTCTACAAAGGAAGTGCCAGGATAGCCGGGGCTATCACACAGACAGAAACTTGTTTCAGAAGAAAAGGAAAGATGTGCCTTTGTTTCATTTCATTTCTTCTTCTTTTTCTTTTTATTACTGTGTGTGAATGGTGATATTGCATAGCACGAAGGGCATATAGAGGTTACAGTCCAGAATTGTGGATCTGGCTTTCTTCTAGTTCTGAGAAATCCAAGGATCAGATTTTGGTCATTGGGCTTGCATGGCATGTGTCTTTACCCAGTCAGCTATTTTGCAGATCAATCAGGCAGATTTTAATGTACTAAGAAGTACTTAGCATTTTATCTCTGGCTGGAGCTTCATGGTGTCTGCCTGACTCTGCTTTTTTTCTTCCAGCATTCTGTTCAGTTTACTTTGCCTATCTAAGCTGCTGTCCTGCTGGCCAAGACAGTTTATTTATTAACCAATGAAAGTAACACATAGACAGAAGACCCTCCCACATCACTAAGGAGCTCGTATGGATGATATCTGGGATTTAGACAGTGACTGAAGGAGTTGAGGAAGAAGCCTGGTACAGATGTAATGAACCTGCCCAACAGGGAGACAGAAGGACATCTCAAAAGCAAGGGTGACTCTCAGACTGGGAGTTGCCTCTGTACTCTGAGAGGAATTCTTCAGGAATCATCTCACAGGTAATGTATAATTCAACAAAATAGTTATCATCAGGCACAAAGGAAGAGGCCATTGAGAACCAGAGACTCTTGCTGAAAGAGATGCTAATCCACACTGCTTCACGTAGGAGAGAAGGGGCCTGACAACAAGAGTGGAGTTTTATTCAGCCATAAGGAAGAATGAAATATGACTGAAAGATGCCTCAGTAGGTAAAGGGCCATGTCTTCAAGTCTGATGACTGAGTGGGATACCTGGGAGATCATATGAAAAAAAAAAGAACCAATTCCCTCAAGTGGCTTCTGATCTCCACACTTCCACTATGGCATTCCTCTATGTGGTAACACACACACACACACACACACACACACACACACACGATTTTCTTTCTTTTTTTTCTGTTGTTTTTTTCTGTTTTCAATACAGAGTTTCTCTGTGCAACCTTGGCTGTTCTGGAACTTGGAACTTGTTCTGTAGACCAGGCTGGCCTTGAACTCACAGAGATCCATAAGTTCCTGTCTCTTGCGTGTTGGAATTAAAGGTGTGCACCATCACCCAGCTGTGATATACAAAAAATGAAATTGTGTTGCTTGCAGGAAAACTGATGGGACTGGAGATCCTCACAAAAAAGCAAAATAAGCCTGTTTCCAAAAGATCACACGATTTCTTTGTTGTGGAATCTATGAGAAATTAAAAGGTCATGAAAGTAAAGGAGGAACTATTAGAGATTTGGGAGGGAGAAAGAAGGAAAGCAATAAGAAAGATTAGTAGAGGACAATTTGATCCAAGCATATTCTGTGCATATGTAGAAATACAATGAAGTCCGAACTTGGTAGAAATAAGAAACTTTAAAGATCCCATACTGACTGATGGCTGAAAACAATCAGCTGTGTTTTCTGTACTTTAACACAGAAGATAGGAAGTGAGGGAGGTTTGGTAAGATGCTGAAGTGTCCAAGGTTCTTGTGTTGATGTGGAGATGAGAGGTTCTGATTCAATTTAGAGCTGGTTAGAAAACTAAGCAGCTCCTCTTCATTCCTCACCTCCTGCATCAGATGGAGTCTTCCTTCCAAGTCTTCTGTAATCATCCATCTTTTACTCCTCTACTGCTTATCAGTTTGACCATTCATTGGGTGCTCTGTTACATGGAGTCACTTGTCTGCTCAGTGCAGAGGGCCCAGGTTCTCCAGTTCTGCAGAGTAACAGTCAGGAGTGAGCTGAGTAAAGTGTGCCCAGCTGATGCCTTGCATCTGGCACTGCCTCTACCTAGCTCTGTGAGCTTGGATGTGTTGCCAGCCACACTAGAGCTCCTCTAATCTTTAGAATGAGTTGTACTAATACCCATTACAGCAGAGAATTGGTGGCTTATCTGCCTGCTCCCTTTCTCTTCCTGAAGAACAACTCAAGACTATCATCATGGATTGGTGTGGTGGCTTGATGATGAAAATGGCCCCAGAGGTTCATATATGTGTACGCTTAGTCCCCAGTTGCTGATGTTTGGGAAGGATTAGGAGGTATGGCCTTGTTGGAAAAGTGTCACTGAAGGTGGACTTTGAGATTTCAAAAGCCCATGCCAGGTCAAGTGTCTCTCTACCTGCTGACTGCAGATCAGGATGTAGCTCTCAGTTGCTGCTCCAGCACTGGGCATGCCTGTCTGTCTGTTGTCATGCTCCCTGCCATGATGATAATGGGTTAACCGTCTGAAGCTGTAAGCAAGCCCCCAGTTAAATGTTTTCTTCTTTAAGTTGCCTTGATCATAGTGTCTCTTCATAGCATTAAAACTGTATCTAAAACAGTTGGCAGTGTTGCATGGCCAATGAGCACATACCAATAACCACCTCACACCTTCCCCGCCTCACACCTTCCCCACCTCACACCTTCCCTGCCTCACACCTTCTCCACCTCACACCTTCCCCACATCATACCTTCCCCATCTCACACCTTCTCCACATAGGTGCTCTCACTTAACTCTTCCTCACCTCTGAGCCTAGCTTGAGAATGGTCCCCAGTTGGCTCTGACGTGGACACTAGCAAGTGGACTGAAGCCAGGGGAACTATTAGCCGATAGTACTTCTCCACTCTTCCTGACTTACTGTGCTGTATCGCTAGCCCTTGGTATATACAGGGCATTGGTTCAAGATGACCATGCTCCTTATGTATTTGCATATAACTTGCTTGCCTCCTATACATCATACCTCATATAGTTTTATATGGTATTGATTATGAAATGGGGCCAAGAACAACTAGTCTGTATATGTTCAGCATAGACTCAACCACTGCAGACAACATATGTAGGGCGTGCCAGTAGGAATGTAGCCTGTTTGCTGAGTATGCTTGCCCTGAGTGTGGTTGAAATGTGCATGCAGAACTCAGGGTCACTCTATTTCCCATGACTTCCTTCTTCTGTCGCATGCTCTTGTTATCTTCGTTCATGCACGGGATTTTCTCCCTAGATTCTGAAGAATGACTTGATACTTTGATATTGCTGTGATGCTTTGGGCCTCGTTTAGATCCTGCTCTTGTCCCACTTTCAGATGTTTCTTTCTGCTCCAACCGGTATTTTCAAGTTTGCGTTTCTCCTGTGCCTTTCCATCATTTCTCTCGGCCTAAGTCAAGAGATTCTTCCTGGCTTATTGGATTCCAAGGGGTCATTCTTTGTTTCCAGTGCAGCATGACAGCGGTACATGCAGTCACAGCCACACAACTGCAACAGCAGCACATGCAGTCACAGCCACACAACTGCAACAGCAGCACATGCAGTCAGTCACACAACTACAACAGCAGCACATGCAGTCAGTCACAGCCACACAATTACAACAGCAGCAATGCAGTCACAGCCACACAACTGCAACAGCAGCACATGCAGTCAGTCACAGCCACACAATTACAACAGCAGCACATGCAGTCACAGCCACACAACTGCAACAGCAGCACATGCAGTCAGTCACAGCCACACAACTGCAACAGCAGCACATGCAGTCAGTCACAGCCACACAATTACAACAGCAGCACATGCAGTCAGTCACAGCCACACAACTACAACAGCAGCACATGCAGTCACAGCCACACAACTGCAACAGCAGCACATGCAGTCAGTCACAGCCACACAACTGCAACAGCAGCACATGCAGTCAGTCACAGCCACACAACTACAACAACAGCACATGCAGTCACAGCCACACAATTACAACAGCAGCACATGCAGTCAGTCACAGCCACACAATTACAACAGCAGCACATGCAGTCAGTCACACAACTGCAACAGCAGCACATGCAGTCAGTCACAGCCACACAACTGCAACAGCAGCACATGCAGTCAGTCACAGCCACACAATTACAACAGCAGCACATGCAGTCAGTCACAGCCACACAATTACAACAGCAGCACATGCAGTCAGTCACAGCCACACAACTACAACAGCAGCACATGCAGTCAGTCACAGCCACACAATTACAACAGCAGCACATGCAGTCAGTCACAGCCACACAACTGCAACAGCAGCACATGCAGTCAGTCACAGCCACACAATTACAACAGCAGCACATGCAGTCAGTCACAGCCACACAATTACAACAGCAGCACATGCAGTCAGTCACAGCCACACAACTACAACAGCAGCACATGCAGTCAGTCACAGCCACACAACTGCAACAGCAGCACATGCAGTCAGTCACAGCCACACAATTACAACAGCAGCACATGCAGTCAGTCACAGCCACACAATTACAACAGCAGCACATGCAGTCAGTCACAGCCACACAACTACAACAGCACCACATGCAGTCAGTCACAGCCACACAACTGCAACAGCAGCACATGCAGTCACAGCCACACAACTGCAACAGCAGCACATGCAGTCAGTCACAGCCACACAACTGCAACAGCAGCACATGCAGTCAGTCACAGCCACACAACTGCAACAGCAGCACATGCAGTCAGTCACAGCCACACAATTACAACAGCAGCACATGCAGTCAGTCACAGCCACACAACTACAACAGCAGCACATGCAGTCAGTCACAGCCACACAACTGCAACAGCAGCACATGCAGTCACAGCCACACAACTACAACAGCAGCACATGCAGTCAGTCACAGCCACACAACTGCAACAGCAGCACATGCAGTCAGTCACAGCCACACAATTACAACAGCAGCACATGCAGTCAGTCACAGCCACACAACTACAAAGGAAAAAAGATTGAAAGTGGATTGGGATGGGGCGGCCCCTCAGGAATACCTGCTCACTCTCAGTGCTTTTCCCTCTTGCCTGGAGGTCAAGTCAGGCAATAGAGAGAGACAGAGAACGTGAAATCCTATCGAGAAGATTCAACCCTCGTCTCCTCTCAAACATCCCAGCATCGATTTGGGGCTACACCTCTACTTATGTTCCTTTTAGTGCAGTCTTTTCTTTCCTACTGTCAGCTCTTAACTGGCCACTGCTGAACATGTCTCTTCACTTAGTAATAACTTCTGATGGATCAGATTGGTGTTCCAAAGACGTAGAACATCAGATAACTGATTAACAGTTCATAGTAACATATTCTTATTAGCTCACTCATGCGTGTCAGTCATGTGGCAAAGCCAGTGTACCGTGATCAACACCCACCCTGTCTGTGAGTGAGGAGTCCAGCCTGGGTGAGCTAGGTCGTCTGCTTCTGGGACTCTTTCAGGCTGTGGTGATGTGTAAACTGGAGCTACAGTCTTGTCTGAAGGCTCACCTGGGGAAGGAGCAACCATTCCAGTCCTTTGAGGTTGATGGCAAAATTCAGTTCCCAAATGATCTGAGGGTCATAGTTTCTCCTTTGTTGCTGTCCAGAGAGACAACTCAGTTCTTCTTGTTGAATAAACAGGGAGTGAATTATATCACATTTGCCATTCAAAAGTGCAAGCCATATATCATATCCATACTCAGTGGAGGAAGTGACGTGTAACATAAATACCCACAGGTGCTGGTGACATGTCCCCAGCTGACAGCATGTTCTCTAAGGCAGGAAAGCACAGCAAGACAGCTGTGGGCTTTAGAGTTGGCTGCCTTCTTTTCAGCTTCCATTTCCCACTAAATGTGGCAGCACCCACTTATTTGTGTTCATTTCTGTCAGCTTGCAGAACTAGAGTCTTTTGCAGAGATACTCAACTGAGAAAATGCCTCCATTAAGATTGGCCTGTAGGGAAGTCTATGTGACATTTTCTTGATTAAGATTGATATGTATGTGCCAAGCCATTGAGGGTAGTACCATCCATGGGCAGCTGATTCTGGGTGGTATTAAAGAAGGTTAAGCAAGGCATAGTGAGGAACCAGTAAGCAGTCCTCCACGTGGCCTCTGCTTCAGTTCCTGCTTCCAGGTTCCTGTCTTGAGTTCTTGCTTTGACATCCCTCAATGAAGGACTGTGACCCGTAGGCTGAATTTTTTTCCTCTCCTCTTTTTCCCCCTCTCCTTTTCATTTCCTCTCCAAGTTGCTTTTAGTCATGGTTTTTTATCACAGCAATAGAAAGTCATGAAGATCCCACTTAGGAGGCTAGTGTAGGCTAACATGGTTCTGCTACAAGACAAGGGCTGGAGAGTTGGCTTAGTGGTTAAGAGCATTTGTTTCCCTTGCAAAGGACCGAGGTTCCGTTCCCATCACCACAAGGTAGCTCACATCTTTCTGTAGCTCCAGTTCCAGAGGATCCAGTGCCTTCTTCTGGCCTCCTCAGGCATCAGGCTTGATGCTAGCACAAACATACACAGAGGAAAAGTGTTCAGACACATAAATTAGAAATAAGCAAATCTTTAGAAAAAGGAAGCAAAATGAAATAATTATGCTCCATTATTTGTTACTGAATATTATGAGTTCACATCTTTGGTGAGTTCAAAGCCAAAGTAAGTCAAAACATACAAGTGCAGGAATACCTGTTGCCTGTTGCAGGTAAAGAAAGCACAGGAATTATCTCTGAAGCAAGAGCCTCTTCCAACAAAGGAAATATGAGGTTTTGTGTGGGGAGTCTATATATAGTCTTATATTAGAGGATGTTTAGGGAAGGCACATTCTTGAGCATGCTCAATTTAGGAGGACATCCCTGAGCATGGTTAGTTTAAGGTCACACTTCAAGACAGGGAGCATATTTTATGGCATGTCTTGATAGGGCAAGGTCTTGATACAGGGATATTGCAAGGTCAAGCAGACAGGGATAGTTTTTGGCATGTCAGTTTGCATCATTACATTTTAATTGAAAAAAAGAAAGGACACTCTGAAGGGCATTAGTATAGGAGTGTACCCGTGTCTCCCTCAGTGACCCTGTGTGGGCACAACAGTGATCAGGACAATAGCTCACGGAGTTGCTGTGTGTACTACTGAAAGTACTCAGAAGGACCTGTGCATAGCAAGTGCTCTGTAACTGCCAGCTCTCACTATTCCTTGCTGGTGCTTCGTGTACAGGGGCTGGAGTGACCCTTAAGCAGTATTGCCTTCCTCTCTGTGATTTCACAACCGTAAGTCAGGATCCTCCTCAGTTGCTCAGGTATCCCTGTCATGTACACAGGGTGGTTTTAAAATCTTTGTACATCAACTGCCTGTTACAGACTGGACAAATTGCTTCCTATTGATTTATGTCTGCTTCCTCCAGGGGAAGGTGGGATGCCACAAATGATAAGTAAGGTGCCCAAGGCCAACCATTCAGAAAGACTCTTTGGGGACCAATTGATACTCCACACTGTGGTTTCACTTCTCAGAACTAAAGTCAGGCCATCAAGTATTAAAGGGCCCTCAGCAAAAGCTGTTGTCCTTTAAACAGTTGCTGGAGTCTTTCACTGGAGTTCCCGAGGAGAACTAATACCTAAAGGAGGACTTTGGAAAGCATTCCAAAATGATCTTTGGAGGAATTTTAGCTTTGTGATAGAAAAGTGAAAAGAACAGATCCCATAGGCATTGTCATTTATGAAAGTGACATGGAACCTCAGGAAGAAAGGGAGGTTGAAAATCAAGCCAGACAGATGCCCCCATGTGATGCTACTGTTCTTGCTTCCTGACATACAACCCCTGAAGCCCTTATCTTATTATCCAATAAGATAAGCAAACATGTCTCTGGGATGCTAAAGAGATAGTTGGTGACTTTAGTCCCCAGAAAGACCCAGGAATGATTAGAGGGGCAAGAACGGAGGAAGAGAGATTCCCCACTAAAGTTATATTGTCAATGACCAATAATTTGTTTATGTGTGTGCACAGGTATAGACACCTATGTGTGTACAAGTAGAGGGAAGAGGTCAATATCAAATGCCTTCTTCTATTGCTGTGACTTTTTTTTTTTGAGACAGCTTCTTTCACTGACCCCGGTATCCAGCATTTCAGCTACCCTGGCTGGCCCGCACTCCCTGAGATCTTTCTGTCTTTAGCTCTCAGAACTGAGATTAGAGACATTCGCCGGTCATTAGCCTGAGATTACTCACTACATTCACCAAGTTGGCCTTGAACTCACAGAGATCCGCCTATTCTTAAAAGTGTGCACCACCATACTTGGGGCTACATTTGACTTTTTAATATGAAATCTAGGCACCAAACTCTGGTCTTTGTGCTTATTATTGAAAGAAATAATTCTCACTTCAAAGAAATAAAAGATGGTTTGTTCTGAAGGAAAATCTGGGTGCCTATGGCTCAGGAGCATAGATTTGGGTCTTTCCTATCATAGTCTAAAGGAAAAGCAGTTTTAGGGAGTTTTGTGGTAACAGAAAAGAGAGCCCTAAGTCAAGGCATTTTTAAAAGTACAGTGTTGGAAACATGAGAGAGGAGGATTACAGCAAAACGGGAGGAACTCTCCCGTAGACCTTCATGCTACCTGACAACATGCTTGGCCCTTTAATTGGGGAAAACTGGTGTTTTGCTAAGTAAACACATTTCAAAGTGGTTTTATCTGTTGTCAGGATATTAGTGGTACTGTCTTAGAGTCTACTGGCTTCATTTTCTCTGCCAGTCAAAGAACTGAAAGGCAGGAAAAAATCTTGAGCATAACAGGTAGCTGTGGAGACAGCACACAGAACCAACAACTGAAAAATGACTTTTATTATTGATAAGGAGTAACATATACAGCGGTACATAAGGACAAGGAGAAAAGGCCCTTCCTCATAGAGGGAGCAGGGGGCCCGCGGGAAGTCAAAACATTCCAGTCGCTTCTTGAGGGTTAAGGTTTCTCAACCTCTGAAGGAGTCTCTGAAGGATCTTCTTCTGCTAATTTAGGATTGGTCAGTTTGGAAAGAGACCTGGTGGCTGATTGGCCCATATATATGTGTGTGTGTGTGTGTGTGTGTGTGTGTGTGTATACATATATATATGTATATATATACATATATATATGTATATACACACACATATATATATTTATTAACATCTCCTGATCCGTGATCCGTGTGAACTTGTTGAGCCAGTTCACTAGCAGGTGCTCCGTTGGCTAGAGAAACATCCCACAGTCTTCATTTTAAGGCTTTTGTCACAGGTCAGGAGGTGAGGAATAAGCCAGCTGTTTGGGAAGTTTGCCATTTTTATTACCTAGCCATGGTCCTTCTTCTTATCAGTCTTCCTACCAGGGAGTCTGCCTAGTAGCCCCTAGTCCCTCACTGGGTCTGGCTAGTAGTGAGACATTAGGAATGACACAGAGAGAAACAGGGAATAGCTGTGTAGTAGGATAAAGATCACCCAGATAAATAATAATTAGGATTGGGAACTGCAATATTTCATCCTCTCTAAGTTGTTGAAGGTTTTATCCAATTGGTCAGCATGGGCAGACTGCTTCTTTTTAAGAATTCTTATTCACAGTGGTAAGCCCTTTACTGATCAAGCTACCTCTCCAGCCCAATGGTAAATTACGTAACCAATTACATTCACATTATAATAAGACTTCCACAAAAAAAAAAAAAACAGTTGGATTTGAAGAACTTTCTCATGGGGCCTTTCCTACACCTATGTGAGGTCTCTCTTCCATCTGGATGTTCTTAAATGTGTGCATACAAGTGTCAAGGGAAAAGGTCAACATGGTATTGTATCGGCCTGAGGGACTTAAATGAAGTTAGGAGCCTACATATGGCACCCAGTCTGGAACTGGGCTGCAGATCCAGCCCTGATGTGAACTGACTTCTGAGACATTGCTAACTTTTGCTGACCAAACACTCAGAGACTAAGACCAAGCCTGATATCTCTTATTTAACAAAAAAGAAAAAAGAAAGTAAAGAAAAAAGACAAAGCTTAACTTTGTTTGCTCCAGCCTGAATTCTTCACTGACAAGTAACAACATTTCCAAGTCTTTTGCGGTAAGACAGTCATTAATACAGCCACAATTTTGTAAAACTTGGTAACATGTGACGTACCTCTGTGCCATCAGAGTGCCACATGTCACTCACGAGACACACCTCTGTAACAGCAGTGGATCCATGTACTCCTCATGTGACATACCTCTGTGACAGCAGAGATCCCTGTGTCACTCCTGTGTGACTCTCTGTGACATCATGGACTCCTTTCCCTCATTCATCTTTGGCTGGACTCTCTAATGACTTCTCTGTCTTCGGACAGCAGCAGACTCTGTATGGGGTATGTTCAAGTTTATGTTTAAACGTCTCCCGCCTGCTCACATGCTGGTGTTGCTATTAGTACAAGAGCTCTGATAGGAATGAAGACATCTTAGAGACACTTAAGCTCTTCCCTTTAGTTATTTAGGTATTGAAAAAATGGATCCTAAGAAATTGGCATTTTTCCCAGGAATCTCAGGCTTCAGGATGGAAAAACATGGGAGCCTTTTTCATGCTGGAAGGAGAAGAGATATTCCAGAAACAACAGCAGCAACAACAACAACAACAAATCACTTTGCAGAAGACACTAGAGCTAAGACTGTGATGGCGGCAGGACCACATCCTGGCCAGGACTGCTTAGTTATGCATCGTTTGCCTTATTTTAAACCTAAACTTCATGTGAGGGCACTGAAGATGGATATGGGAGGATGTGGCCCTTTTTTCTCCCCAGTGTGGCCACAGAACAAATCTTTCTCTTCTGGGGGGGGGGGGCACAGACGAGCAGGCTTTGGCCCTAACAACTGAGGTGACATTAGGAAGTCACACAAACAGGAAGCTGAGTAACGCAGGGTAGCTGAGAACCCGACTCGTGTGTCTAAAGACGGACATCTGTCCGCTCTTCTCTTCTCAGTGTGCACAGAGATCAAGATCAGAGTTCAAGAAGATATTGCCCAATAAATGAAGTGCTTGCCTGGCTTATACAAAGCCCTGGCTTCTTTCCCCAGGGCTAAATAAACTGAGTGTGATAGCATACATCTACAATCTCAGCACTTGGGCAGTGAGGCCGGGAGGATCACAAGGCTGTCTTTAACTGCAGAGCAAGTTAAGGCCAACCTGGGCTACATGATTCCTTGCCTTAAAATGTTTTATACACACACACACGCACGCACATGCGCACACACATGCACACACACATACGCACACACACGCATGCTCACACACGCATGCACACATGCACACATACACGATTCCTGTCTGATCTTGGGTGCTGTCACTTGCATAGTACAACTTCTAGCCACTTGTGCATTACTACCTACCTGCCAAAAGCAGTGAACATCAATACTGCCTGTTCACCAAAGCCTCGTCCTTGCAGAGTGGAGACCATTACTTGTTTTCCTTCTTCTAGAGAACCCAGAGGCTGCTGCCTGATGCACAGCCATGCTTGATCAATATCTGATTCAGCAAGTACCAGCCTTTTCCTCTTTGACTGTGTTTTCTTTCCCATGGTCACAAGGCCAAGGCTATTAAAGCAACCCGCTTGCATATAACGTTAGCCCTCCAGGATTGAGCATTAAGATTCTGCAAGTTTGCTTTCCATTGGAAGGCAAGATGCTTTCATCCAAAAGCCCAGTGTAAACACCTCACGCTGCAGGCAGGTGAAGTGCTGGCTCAGATGTCTGTGTCACCACATTGCCCATATAACATGGAAATCATTTGCTAATTCACTTTGATCATTTTGAAAATAAAAATCAGGCTACATTATGGGGCTTTCTATCTTTTTAAAATATCAATATTTTTATATTTTTAAATTTTTGATATGAGTGTGTATTGTGCTTGGAGCACACGCCCTCCACCTCACTTTTGTCCTCCCTTCCTCCCATTGGGCCTCTTTGTTCTTCTGGACAATTATTAAGGCAGATGACAAAGCATGGCGGTGGGGAACTGGTATTCTTCTGTCCGGGATGAGTGATGACAGTCATAGGGATCCTGAGAATGTCGCCATCAATAGGTGGTGCTGGGAGGGAAGCCGGACTGGGTGGGAGAGTAGACAACCTCTGCCAAGCCTGATTCCCAGGTCCTTAAGCGAGCTTGCAGAGTGTGTGTGACGAAACAGCAGCCAGGCTCTCACCAAAGCTAGAGTAGACCCCTGGCCGGATTCCCGCAGGAGATGACACCTCGCTTGTCCTTAAGCGAGCTTGCAGAGTGTGTGTGACGAAACTGCAGCCACGTGCTCACCCCGCCATGCACCCAAATCATTTGGACGTTCCACTGACAAGAAAAATAAAACGCTGAGCTGAACCCATTTTCCATTTGGAAGGACAGGTTTTATTTATTTATTTATTTAAGAAACACCATTCTGAAACTCACATTGCTTGTCTTATCCCTCAGCTTGTGGGAGCTCAAACCCTGCAAAAGGCATTGATTTCCTTCAGTGTGCTCACTTCCTCACAACTCAATTAGAACACATTTTTCCAGCGGGCGATGATCTTGATCCCATTAACATTCATGAGATGGGCTTATGTCCCACTTGTTGTTTAATAAGAAAGTGAGAATCCAGGGATATTTATTCCGTCCATCACCTTGGGACAGCATTATTACTGCAATTCCATTAGAGAGCACCAGCAATTGGAGGGGAAATGGCAATAACAAAACATGGTGGCTTTTAGACAATAGCTAAGAAAACAAACTTATTTATTGTGGATCTCCTCCACTGACTATTTAATCAAGAGAGAAGCTGCCATGCTCCTGGTAGTTGAGAGCTCTGAAGTGGCTCAGAAATGGCTGAGCAAGATGGCTTAGCTGAAGACAAAAATGTAACGCCAGCCAATGCTTCAATACAACCTCAAGACTCCTTCTATCCCCAGGAAGCCGGGCACCCACACACATTTGGTTCATTTTGGCAGTCAAGCCTTGTCCAGATTCCTTCTATGCATTATTTCATTAAATTCTCATGTAAGGCCAAGGGGAAGGTTTTATACCCCATTTTTATAAAAGATGTGGTTATGCATCTCACTTGGGGTTATGTATATTGTGTTAAATGGTGGAGATGGAGCAGAACTTTGCACTCAGATATGGGGTTGGGGAGAGGAACACTCTCTCAAAGGAAGTTCACTGGCAGGGGCTGAAAATGAAGAAAGTTGTTAGAAGCCCCTGGGAGTGAATGAAGGCTTGTGTGTATGCGGGGAACAGGCCCAACTGGCTGGACAAAGCCAATGTGTGGCTTGAGACCATGGGAGAACAGAGAGCAGTGACCACTGCTGTCTTCCCAGGTGGTCACCCTTGCCTTTGTTCTTTCCTTCATGGAAATCTTCACTTAGCCTTGCTCCCTGTTTGCACATTTGAGGAGTAAGTCTGCACAGAAGGTTGCTGTGTGTCTGAGGAAAGATGGAGACTTCTCCTCTCTTCTTTCCTGCTTTCTTTCTTTGGCTACATCCATACACGCTCTGAGGTCAGGACCACTTCTCAGGAGTGAGCCATTGCCTCGTTATGGTTGTATGGTCATAATAATATTGCATTCTGGGTGCCTTAAACATGAACCTGTGTACAGTTCTGGAGGTTTGGAAATCCAAAAACCAAGGTGCTAGATTATTCGATTTTTTTCAGTAAGGGCTCTCTTGGGTTGCATATGTCTGTCTTTCTACTGTATTTGGGGGTGAGAGAAGGAAAAAAGAGAAGGAAGGTAGAAGAGAGAGGGAGAGAATGTAAGTGTATGGTCTGTTTGTGGGGAGTGTTCCCAAAAACTCATGTGCTGAAAGCTCTGCCCCCATCTGTTGAACCCGATTGTTAGGAGGTGACTGGATCATGGAGGCTCTGATTTCATCAATAGCTTAATCTACAAATATATTCAGAATTTAATTACATCATTGGGAAGTTTTAGAAATATTAGGAGATGGAGCATATTTGGAGGAGGGTCCCTGGAACCATGCTCTGGAGCTCTGGAAGTATACCATGTGCCCTTTCTGCCTGTCTTTGCTGGCTGCCATCCATTATGAGGTAAACACCTTTGCTTTGCTTCTGGCTCCTCTTCCTGGCTTCTACTTCCTGGTTCCAGAAAAAGCAGAGCCAAATAACCATGAACCAAAACCTTTGCAACCAGAAGTGCCATAAACACTCCTCTGAATCTCTTCTCTCACAGCTTTTATCAGAAAGAAAATCATTTCATAGAGTGAGGGAGCATCTCTGATCTCATATGTAAAGGCACTAATCTCATATGTAAAAGCCAGAGCACCCCATCATTATGGCCTCACTGAACCCTAATTACCTCCCAAAGCTGCATCCCAAACACCACCAGACAGAGGCAGTCACACTCTGCCCCCGCACCTCCACTCTCATTCTGCAGCATTTCCTGGCTGTTGATTCCTTCTCTAAAACACTGGAGGAAGCAGAGAAAGAGCGCTGAAGTTCTTCTGCATGATACAAATGAACCATTGGTTTACAAGGCATAAATGCAGTACTCTGGTATGTGTTGGTGTCTAGACTTCTTTCCCCATACCCTGCTTGCATCTTGGTCACACAGACACCATTCCTGGCCGTCAGCAGCAGTGCTGTCCACCCACAGTGACACCTGTCTTAAGCACATCCTCCCAACACTGCTCAGGCTTGCATCAACATTTCTTTTTGTTCCTTCTCCTTAGATTTCTGGGTTCATTTTATTTTTCCTTGTCTTTTTTCAGATACCTGACCAAACTTTCAAGAATCACAAATGTACACACATATGCCTATAAAGCTTATTAAGAGACCTGTGGTGCCAAATGTGGTGGTGTATGACTGTAATTCCCATACTTGGGAGGCTGAGGCAGGAGGATCGCTATGAGTTTGAGGCCAGCCTAGGCTTTGTAGTGAGTGCTACAAAGCTCTGAATAGGCTGCCTCGGAACAAGAACAACAACATACAAGACACAGGAAGTGCGGTGGTGCATGCCCGTAATCACCATGTTTGGGAGGCAGAGATAAGAGAATCAAAAATTCAATGTCATTCTCAGCTAAACGATGAGTTTGAGATTTTTCTGGGCTACAGGAAATTCTGTTTTAAACAAGGAAATAAAAATGGAGGCATGAGGAAGGGATGGGGAGAAAGAGAGAAAGGGAGGGGAGAGGATTTAGTAGACATTAGAGAAGGGCACAGAACTGGGGCTTCTCATCCATGTTGTGGATGAAATTTGATGTGTTAATGTAGTTTATGGTGCTAGACATCAAATGCCAGGGTCTGCCCTGTGTAGGCAGGCTCTGTAGTACAGGGCTACTACAATCCTAGCCTATGAACTGTTGTTCAGAAAAAGGCTTTTCCTATCCCCTTTAGCCAGAGAATACTTAGTTACTGCCACATGGATAGTTTAAAAGAACCTCCTGTGATCAGAGTCAGGGGTTTTTCTATGTCCATGTTAATCTAACTCCTCTGGCAAAAAGAAATCCTTATTAAAGATAAGGCCTGTATAGCATTTCTTTTTAATATGGAGCCTAACTTCCTTTCATTGAATGGTTCAGAAATGACTCCATTTTCTCTTAAGTGGGTAGCTGAAATATGTAGAGAGAGCTAGAGCAATACCCTTGAAGTTTTCTTGAGGCTCAGAAACTTCACAGGGGCTACATCTCTCTGTGGCCATTTTGAGGTAATTTGACACAGTCGCTCAATAATGAGGAAAGAGGACATGAATAAGGATAGCGGGAAACTTAGCTGGGAATGTGGCTCTGTGGCGGAATGAAAATTGCTGTATTTTTTACTTCTATGAGAGTTCAAAGACATAGGGTGATCTCCCCAAATGGCTTCAGGCTTCAGCTAACCTAATATGGGAGAAAAGATCAGGATTAACGGCATCCTAAGTCTAATTAGGTCTCAGGCTGGCTGAGTTTCCTTAACTCATCAATGGGATTCTGGGAAGCCAGGCAGGCAAATCAGGCAACCGAGCTAAGTCAGACAGAAGAACACAGGCTAAAACAACAGACCCAGAGGATTTGCTCCACGTTGTGAGCCACCTGGTCCAGAAGCCACAACCCGTCTGTTACCTGGTAAATGGACTCTAAGCAGAAATTTGGAATAGTGGCCCATTTACACTCTGATTAATTCTCTGTAACTCAGGATTCTATTAGCAAATAGATTAAAGAACCATTTGATCTTCAAAAAGAGGTTTATGGTCGCTTTGATGATTAAGTACCCGGGGGCTGGGGAAGTGACAGATTATCACGGATAATGGATTAGGAGAAGAGGGGGGTATTAGGAACTCTCTGCCCTGGTCACGTACAGATGATGCTGAGGTTAAACAAGGACTGGATTGACCATGTGGTGCCCTTGCATGGACAGTAGAGCTAAACAAAGTGAACTTGGCTAACCTAAAGGAACCCATTTTTCTTACTTCTTGGAGGAAAATTAAGGATTAGTAGAGCTTTGAAGTCTAACCTCCATTATCTTAAGATGGCAAATGTTGAGAAAAGTAGTTTGGCAAGTATAAACTCAGAGAGAAAAAAGAACAAAAAAGATATGATCTTTATTTTTTTGATAAGAGGTTAATTTCTGTCCAGTGACTATCAATGACCACCAGGCAATGGCAACCCATGGATATCTCTGCTGTGGGGTAAAAGGGTCCTTTGGCTGGTTACTCCATATAGACGCTGCTCTCGGATCTGTTTAGAGTAAAGACCCTCAAATGGAGGAGGAGGAATAACTGGTCCCTAGGCTGTGCTGGGTGAAGAGAAAGATGATAAAGAAGGGGTTGCACATGTAGTTGTGGCTTCCAGCAGTGTGTGAGATTTATCTTCAGATGGCTTCTTCCTTGAAGTGCGCTTTCCTGCCCAAATGAAACAAATGTAAACTTGGCTCTTCCAAGTCTTAGGAGAGAATGAATCACAAATTTAACTTTCCTGATCTTTACAGGTAACTGTAACTGGAGTGATAATGCTGGCTAGGGGGTGATTGTTGACACCTAATTTGTTCTCCAGATCCCTAAATGTTCCCTAAAGCTTTCTGCCATGAACTGCCTCACCAGGCTGAGTACTGGGGGCCTCCTGGCTTCAGTGTATCTGTGTCCTGGAAACATCACTGAGCCTCTTGGAACTATAGGAATCTTGTGTGTGAAGGATTATGAGTCTGTCTACTTTTCATGTTTTTTTGAGGAAACCAAAGCATAAATGAGATGTTGATGAAAATGTCTGGAAAACTGTTATGAAGAAGATCAAGTCGCAAGTTTAGACTGGTTTTAGATTTTTGTTATGAGTCTGATTGGTTTTGCCTGTGAGTATGTCTGTGCACCACATTTGTGTATGGTGGGCATCCAACCCCTTGGAACCACGACCATGTGGGTGCTGAGACCCAAACGGGACTCTCTGTGGTATTATCATTTAGGTAACTGAGGCTGAAGAATGGAAATCATGAAGCAGATTCATCAACATTTCACTAAAGCTGAAAGACTGGTGTTCTGGAGAGATCCTGTGGAGAGGATGAAATGGCAAAAATGTGTGCAAACTGCATAGATGATAACAGACTCAAGTCCAGAATATATAAATAACTCACTAATAAAATAAACAATTCAAGTAAAAAATAAGCAATACGTATAAAAGGTCATTTCACCTAAGGAGATAAAAAGATGGTAAATAAGCACATGAAAAAAATGTTCACATCCTAGAGTCAGAGACAAATCTCTGTGAGTTAGAGGTTTATCTGGTCTACACAGAAAGTCTCAAGACAGTCAAGGCCACATAGAGAGACCTGGTTCAAATAAATAAATAAAATTATCATTATTATTAAAACAAAAAATGTTCAGCTTTTCTAGCCAGCCAGGAAATATGAATTAAGAAAATGATGGGGTATTAGCTACATACCTAATAGACTGACAATCCTAATTCTAAGACAGCTTTAGAGGACCTGGGATTCCCAAACATTGCTGGTGGGAATATAAAATTAATCAATATTGAAAATAGTTTGGTGAGTTTAAAAAATCTAAACCTGTATTTATAATACCATTGCTAGGCATTGGCCCCAGGAAAAGGAGAGTTTGGTACACACAAAACTTCTGTGGACTATTCATAATAATTTTATTTGAGATTCCAACTCTAGAAAGTTACATTAGGGGAATGGCTCAGAAAACAGTGCCATATAGTCCAAATCTTGTGTGATTGGAAGCAGGAGGCTCAAGAGTTCAGGCTCATCCTAGGGTATATAGTAAGTTTGCAGCCAGAATGGGCTAGATGAGACCATGTCTCCAAAAGACATAACAACAAGAATTAATGCGCTTTATCTATTCCATGCCATTATTCATAAAGAAAAGAGACCGCACTAGGCTGCAGATGAGCTCAGTACTTGCTTAGTTCTCACAAGGTCCTGGGTTTGGTCTCCTGTATCACGTGAGCCAGTCTGGCAGCACACACCTGTGATCCCAGCACTTGGATCCTGAAAGGTTAATTTCAAGGTCATTTTTGGCTACAGAGTGAGTTTGAGGCCTGCCTGGGCTACAATGAGACCTTTCTCAAAAAGAAAGAGAAGAAAAATAAAAAGATAAAATGAAAAAATGAATAAGCTAGTAGACTCAAATTGATAGGGAAGATAGTGCCCCCTCCCGAAAGAATCTAGATTCTAAGTCCTCCAACCTAAGACTATAGCATCTTTGTGGCACAGGACTTTATAGATGATATTACAATAAAGAATTTGGGGAGGAAAGGTAATCTTACATTACATTCCTGGCCCAGTGTGATCTCACGGGGCCTTAGAAGACAGGAAGCTCAGAGACAGAGGTGATGGTGGAATTGAGGTCCAGGGATGTACAATTATAGTCCTAGACATGTCCATAAGCTGCAGCAAGGTTCCTTGAACTTCCAGAAGCCTGCCAATGCCTAGATTTTAGCCAGATGGAATAGATTTTAGATTTCTGACCCTTAGAAATATAAGAGAATATATATGAGTTTCTGTACATCACTACACTTGTGGAAATATGTTGTAGTGTAATAGAAAACTAATTCTCACAATCTGGACCTGGGTGGATCACAAGGGGGATCCTCAGGAGGAAACATCCACCCATAAAGGTTGCAGACTACATAATTACATTTATATGCTAATTTTGAAATAGAAGAATTGTAGAGATGGATAACAAATTAGAAGTTACCAGGGGTTGGATAGTGTGATGAATATTACTATAAAAGGGGTAGGATGGAGGGGACCATTGCAACAGTGGGAAAGGCATGCACCTTGACCACGGTGGTGAAATGAACCTATGTCTGTAATAAGAAGTCATAGAGTTGGAGACTCACATTGTGTGTGCTGGTGCCTGTCTTCTGATATTGATACCATGTTGTGCTTATGTAAGATATAGCCAACAGGAAGCTGTATGGTTCAACTGGCAGAGGGCTTGCATACATGTACAAGGCCTGGTTTTAGTTCCCAGCACTACAGAAATCAGGCATCGTGTTCTCATCACCAAGGAAGTAGAAGAGCAAGCATCAGAAGTTCAAGGTCATCTTGGCTACATATCAAGTTTGAGACCAATTTGGCAGATATGAGACAACAGAAAAAAAGATATAACCAATGAAGAATCAAGGTAATGGATTCATGGGTACTGTGTGCTATCTTTCCAAAGAACTTAGGAATCTATAATTATTTTAAAAGAAATTAGCTGAAGTTTTTAAAGTTTAATTTATTTTGAAAAGCAAAAGAAAAAATCATGACTTATAACTTGTAACAAAGCACATTTAAAAGAATTATCTTTGTAAAGTGTGGTGGTTCATACCTTTAATCCTAGTACTTGGGATGCAAATGCTGGCAGATCTCTGTGAGTTTGAATCGACAGAGTGAGTACCAGGTCAGCCAGGGATACATAGAGAGACGCTGTCTCAAAACCAGTCAAACAACTATATTTGATTCTAAGTGTCTATGGAAATAAATGTATATGGAAAACTGCACTCTTTGGAGCTTTTGGATAATATGAGACTGAGAAAACTCCAAAGTGATCATTTTAATTTCTGAATATTAATCCCCAAACTTAGCAGTTTACAAGTGAGTTGCTCTTGACTTCAAATACCTGAAATCTCTGCATGTGTAATTTAGCTTTTGTTCCATGAGGGAATGCTAGACTGCCCATGTGTACATGATGTAAGCCTTTCCATCCGCAACGAAGGGAGGGATGCTATTCACAAGGAAATGGGTGTGAATGAAATAATAATACTAAGTGAGAAATAGTTCCAGAAAGGCAAATATATGTTTTCTTCCATTTGTGGTTTCTGGACTTTATATAGCTATATAAAATTCTGTGTGTATGGTGTGCATGTGTGTGCATGTGTGTGTGCATATGTGTGTGTATATGTGAGTGCATGTGTGTGAGTGCATGTGTGTGTATATGTGAGTGCGTATGTGTGTACATGTGTGTGTATGTGAGTGCATGTGTGTGCATGTGTGTGTACATGTGTGTGTGCGTGTGTGTGCATGTGTGTGTATGACATAAATGTAGAAGCAGAGTTGCCTAAGAGGAGAGGGGGAGTATGTGTGTATATGTGAGTGCATGTGTTTGCATGTGTGTGTGCGCATGTGTGTGTGCGCATGTGTGTGTGCATGTGTGTATATGTGAGTACATGTGTGTGTGCATTTGTGTGCATGTGTATGCATGTGTGTATATGTGAATGCATGTGTGTGCATGTGTGTGTGCATGTGTGTGCGTGTGTGTGCATGTGTGTGTTTGTGTACATGTGTGTGTGAGTGTGTGTGCGTGTGTGCATGTGTGTGTGCATGTGTGTGCATGTGTGTGCGTGTATTTGTGTGTGTGTGCGTGTGTGTGCATGTGTGTACATGTGTGTGCATCTGTGTGTGCGTGTGTGTGTATGCGTGTGTGTGTTTTCATGTGTGTGTGCATGTGTGTGCGTGTGTGTGCATGTGTATGTGCGTGTGTGTACATGTTTGTGTGTGTGTGCATGTGTGTGCATGTGTGCGCATATGTGTGTGCATGTGTGTGTGCGTGTGTGTGCATGTGTGTGTTTGTGTACATGTGTGTGAGTGTGTGTGCGTGTGTGCATGTGTGTGTTTGTGTACATGTGTGTGTGAGTGTGTGTGCGTGTGTGCATGTGTGTGTGCATGTGTGTGCGTGTGTTTGTGTGTGTGCATGTGTGTGCGTGTGTTTGTGTGTGTGTATGTGTGTGCACGTGTGTGTGCATGTGTGTGTATGTGAGTACATGTGTGTGTGCATGTGTGTGCATGTGTGTGTGAGTGTGTGTGCGTGTGTGCATGTGTGTGTGCATGTGTGTGCATGTGTGTGCGTGTGTGTGTATGACATAAATATAGAAGCAGAGTTGCCTAAGAGGAGAGGGGGAACAATGACAGGGCAGAAGAGACAGTAGGAGAGTACCACGGTAAGATGCTTAGCATACAGCATATGCATTTAGAAAATATAAAAACAGCTAAAGAGTAGTGATGTGGGATGTCTTTTTGTATCCTGTGAATATATGTTATTACCATTGGTTAATAAAGAAATTGATTTGGCCATTAGCAGGGCAGAATATAACTAGGCGGGAAAGTCAAACTGATTACAGGGAGAAAGAACGCAAAGACAGAGTCAGAGATACAGGTAGCCACTGGAGAAGCAAAATGTGAGGTAACAAGCCACAAGCCTCATGGTAAAATATAGAATAACAGAAATGGGTCATTTAAGTTGGAATAGGTAGTTAGTAAAAGCCTGAGCTAAGCTAAAAGGCCAAAAATTTGTAATTAATATTAAACCTCAGAGTGGTTATTTGGAAACCTCCAGTTACAGAGTCACTATCCTGGAGAATTTCAACAAGTCAAGTAGGGTCTGAAGCAGATGGTCCCCAGTTGACGTCCTCAGGAGCCTGTGCTAGTCAGCTGAGTGCACAGACTGAGTGGGTTGGACAAGTTAATTGCTCTCAGCTCGAGGGCTGGAAGTCTGAGATGAGGGAGTCACGGTGGTCAGGTCTAGTGACGTTCTCTGTAATCTGCAGAAGGTTGTTGCTTTCCCCGTGGTGCCCCTGGATCTGGGAGAGGTAGGCTGAGATTGCAAGTGACACCTCTGGTACGGCCACTAAGCCCACCCAGAAACTGACCAGCATGGCCTCCTTCGACCTAAGTGGTTTAAAAATCCGTACTTGCTGCCGGGCGGTGGTGGCGCACGCCTTTAATCCCAGCACTCGGGAGGCAGAGGCAGGCGGATCTCTGTGAGTTCGAGACCAGCCTGGTCTAAAAGAGCTAGTTCCAGGACAGGCTCCAAAACCACAGAGAAACCCTGTCTCGAAAAACCAAAAAAAAAAAAAAAATCCGTACTTGCAAACACCACTACACTAGGGGAGGGTTTTGTAAATTAGATTGGTGATGGGAAGGGGCACAGGCTAAATTCATGATAGACCCAACATGGGTCCTCCAGGCGGAAATGAAGATGTGTATTCCTAGAAGCAGATAATTTGGTGTTCAGTTAGCTCAGCTGGTGTCCTAGGAGCTGGCTCAAAACTTACAGAGTAAAGAGCATTAAATATTTTCAACACAAGTTTATATTTTTATAAATATTTGAAATTTAGAAACAGAATTGACAGATGATTCAGTCGGTAAAGGGACCTGCCTCCAAGTCTCAAAACCCAAGGTCAAGGAAGGACTCTCGCAAACAGTCCTCTGCTTCCCACGAGTGTGCCAAAGAACAGGAATGCCCCCATATGCTCACAAATACACAACTAAATAAGAATAAAATGTAGAAACAGACATAGCCAATCTGAGTCTGTGGAGTTGCTCCACTTCCAGTTTGTCTTTGGGTGTGTTGCTTCCTGTGCCGAGACTCCTGGCTCCGGTTAGGTTGAGGGGTTGGCTTTGTGACTGTGGTTGCAGAGATCAATGAAATCCTATAAATGCCTAAGCACATTCAAAGTGTAAGAAACATTAGTGCCCCTTTTTTCTGTGCTACTACCTAAAAAATAAAAAAATAACATTTACTGAGAAATATGAGTAGGAAAATGGATGAAAGATTCAAAGGACAAAAGAATTGCAGTCAGAAGGAGACTCCGGCAGTGAATGGCAAGGTCAACATCTCAAGGCAAGGAAGACTCTGTAAGAACTGCAGGGATATGGCAGGCACAACACTTCCAGCCTGAAGTGACCACCAAGCTGCGAAGGTCAAAGATTTTTAAAATTACCTTACCTATGGATGATAAACCAGGACAGCACTGCAGTGAACCTGTCCACTCAAGCTAAACGAGTCACCAGGGCTTGAAACAGCATAACTTCCCGTTTCAACATCCCCACCCCTCCTTCAATTTGAGGCTAAAAGGGAAAGTCTTCATATTTCCTTTAAGTGCATATTTCTTATTAAGAAATAAGAATTTCTCCCTTCTTCAATACAGCAGCATTGCTGTTTTCACACACCTCAGAGCAAGCTTCTCCAAGGCTGACCACGGGAGACTTGAAATGGACACTGGCTGGGCTGCTGTGGCTGTGGTACCTCACTTCTTCCAGTTAACCCAGAGTCAAGGCAAAGTCAAGCTGGAACAACCAGTTTAATGCAGACCATGATCATGGCGTTGTCAAACCGTGTTGCTTTGGTCCAGATGGACAGACAGTCCCTCATAAAATAGGCAGGCTGGGGTAAGGGGGATGGATCAGCTGCTCTCCAGAGGACCTGGGTTCTGTTCCTGTGAGCCACATGGCAGCCCACAACTGACTGCAATGCCTGTTTAATATGATCTGATTTCTGTACTGCTATGATAAAACATTGTGTAGTCCAGGCTGGTCTTGAACTTGTGATCCTCCTGCCTCTGCCTCTTTCAGCAAGTCATACTGGCATGTACCATCATGACTGGCGATGAAACACTGGTACAAAAGCAACTTAGAGAAGGAAACATGTGTTTGGACTCACAGTTTCAGAGGGATGGGAGTCCACAACAGCAGAGCAGTGGTAGTCAGGGCAGAAAGCTGATTAGCTTAAACTGGAAGCTGAGAGTGAGCTGGAATGGTGGGGGTCTGAACACTGAAGGGTGGCCAGTAGCACTGTCCTCCTCCAGTGAGGCCACACCTGCTAAGCCTCCCCATCAGCACCAATTGGGAATCAAGTATTCAAACACCCAAGACTACAGGGAAGATCTCATTCAAACGACAGAAGCCCTCTTTTAACCTCTGTGGGCACTTGGCATAGACATGGCAGGCAAAATACTCATACAGATAAAAGTAAAATAAATACATTGCTGGGAGGTAGAGGCAGTCAGATCTCCATGAGTTCAAGGCCAGACTGTACTACAGAGTGAGTTCCAGGACAGCCAGGACCACACAGTGAGACCCTGTCTCAAAAAGTGAAAGGGAATACATGAAATAAATGTATTACTACTTTTGAATAAATAGATCCGGCCCCTAGAGCACTATCAGCAAATCTACTTTGGGCTGGAAACACTACATTTGTCCAAATGACAGGTTTGGGAACTACCACCTGTTGTTCTAACAACTTCAGTACCTTGGATTGAATGTTAAACATTCTTCTGAAATATGGCTGAAGTGCATGCTGAGGGAAAGCCTCCATTTACCTGGTCGTATGGGGAGAGATTCGTCCTCTCTCCTCCACCACATGGAGAAGTCAGGGCAGTGGGTACTGGACTCAGCCTTGCTTGAAGGGTTATCCTAGTTTCTGGGAGGTGGGGCTCCGACCGGCAGAGCTACACACTCCTCCGACCACCTCCAGCCTTTGATTTGAATGAACTTCTTCCTGGCCCCCTCTGGATTGGTTGAGGTTTAGTCTGTGTGTAGTTTTTTTCTCTTGTGCTACCCCTACACACACACACACACACACACACACACACACACACACACACAACTATCGGCTGCCCACGCATGCTTAAGCATTGCCGAGGCATCAATGATGATGCTGATGGTTCCCCAAGCCTTGCCTTACCATTTCTCAAATCCCATTTACCTCTTTCTTGACTCACTCCCTTATTCTGCTGGGACATAGCACTCAGAATGTGTCTTCTACATCAAGACAACCCCCCATCTCCCAGGAGATTCCAGATTCTGTCAGGTTGGCAACTCATCATCACAGGTTTGTATTTCTTTGAAAATGATGGGTACCTGACTGGCAGGCCAGGGTTGTGGGCACAGGACCCAAGTAGTAACAAACATGTCATCATTTTGTTAGGGGAGAGCTGGGCTTGGTTTGCTGCTCTGTCATTGCCACCTTGAGATTATAATTTTTTTGACTTTCAAAAGAACCTTTTAGAACAATATTTTTTTATTTTACATACTGATCTCACTTCCCCCTTCTTCATCTCTTCCCATTCCCCTCGCACCTTCTCCCCATACCACCTTTCATCCACTTCTCAGAGAGGGTAAGACCTCCCACGGCAAGTCAACAAAGTCTGTCACATCAAGCTGAGGCAGGACCAAGGCCCTCTCCCCTGTATCTAGGCTGAGGAAGGTATTCCTTCATAGGGAATGGGGTTCTTTCATGCACTAGAGATAAATCCTTGCCTCACTGCCAGTGGCCCCACAAACTGTCCCAGCCACACTGCTATCGCCCCACATTCAGAGGGCCTAGTTTGGTTCTATGCAGCCAACTTGAGATTATTTTTCAGCAAGAATTCCACAGCTTTTCCATTAGAACTCCCTATGCATTTTGCCCTTTGGGCTGTATGCAGAAGCCTACTCTGAAGTCAGTTTTTCTCTTCATTTTTCTGCCACTGCTGTTTTCTCTTCTGGTATCCAGCATTGCTGTTGAAAAGTCTGGCATTGTTCTGATTTCCTTCCTTTTGGCCTTTGTTCAATCTTTGTTTCCTAAAAAGTCCTTACTCTTCTACCTCCAGTCCAGAGAACCAACACTTTCAGATGCTGTCCTTGGACTGGGTTGTCTCTGTGTCAGTCAGACATTAGTCACTGAGACAAGACACCAACAGAAGCAGTCTAAAGAGGGAAGGACCGAGGTTAGCTAATGGTTGGGATTTCAATCGTGATCTCTGTTCCACCATGTATCTGCTCATGCTGACGGAACATAATAGCGTGGCAGGAAGAGTATGATCAGGAAGAGCAGGTCACTTCACGCTAGACCGGAAGCAGCAGGAGTGACAGGAAGAGGCTGGGATAAGGAACACCTTTCCCAGGCCCACCTCCAGTGACCTCCTTTCTTTACCCAGGTCCTATACTTTACAAAGCATCCACCAGTCAGGGCCTCAACCTTGGGGCATGTGTGCATGCTTCATATCAAACTACAGCAGAGTTTTCACTGATTGTCTCGCATATTGGTGTTCCCCGAATCTTGAGACACAGCACTGAAACCCAGAGGAGTTCTATGCTATTGTTTTAATGATTTTTTTCTTTCCATGGTTTCTCCTTATGAAATCCTTTCCTCCTCTTTTCTGGTGTTGGAACTCAAAGCCAGAACCTTCTTTCATTCTGGAATTATTTGAGAAGACTTTTTTCTGTATACATTTTCTGTTTTGATCTACTTTCCCCCTGCTGCTTATTGGCTATTTTTGTCCTATTTCTGGTATTTTTGTCTTATATTTTAATGCTTCCATTATATTTTTAGTTTACCATATTTTTTAAGTCATGATTATCTTTTTTGCTGGGTCTTTTTTTTTCTTTTAATTTGGGCATGCTTTTACCTATGTGACTCCATAATAAACAGCATAGCACATGTACATTAAACAAAAATACCACTCCTATTTTTATTTTATTTTGAGGAATGGTTTCACCATTTTACCAATGGTCTGGAATTCTCAGTGTTTCTGTTTAATATTTTTGCTTCTGTTTCCTGAGATCAGGGATTAGAGGAGTATCCGTTCAGGCTCCTAACTGAGTGTGTCAATAATAGATATTTTTTAAAAAGAAGATATTTAGTTTATTATTTATTTACTTTATGTATGCATGCATTTGAGTGTGGTGTGTGAGCACACATTTGTGAGGGTGCAAAGGCACTTTCTCTGCCGGCATGGACTGGAATGTTCTGAAGCTGTGAGACAAACTCAGATTTCCCTGTTTGTTTCGTCTGATAGTTTTTCTCTATGACACAAAGGTAATCAAGGAATCTCCAGGTTCTGAGTCTTTCCTGGGCTTTGCAAGGCTGCAGGACCTGTCTCCTGCTGTTACTTCCCTGAGAGAGCATCCAGCCTGGCTGAGCTCCTCTTCCCTGGCTGGCTACAACAGTCCCCTGCCTATTCATGTCCATGTTATTCCTGTCCATGTTTATTTCTCTCAAACACATTGCTGCCTATTGTCAGCTTCCAGACCTTGCCCTGATCTCTCTCCTCTTGACTAACCTTCCTAAAGGTCTGTAACTCCATGTTGGAGTATTGTAGATTATTAAAGATGTGTTAAATTTGTTTATGCTGTGGAACATTTGTTCACTGATGCAAAGATGTGTTGCATTCTTTTATGTTGCATTTGTTTAGCTCTCTGAAGCTGTGTTACTATGCCTGTCTAAAACATCTGATTGGTTTAATAAAGAGCTGACCAGCCCATAGCAAGGCAGGAGAAAGTATAGGCGGGGCAACCAGGCAGAGAGAATAAATAGGAGGAGAAATCTGGGAATAAGAGAGATTAAGAAGGAGCAAGAGCAAGGAGAGGAGGACACCAGGGATCAGGCACCCAGGTACACAGTCAGCAAACAACTAAGGATGAAAGATACAGAAATAGAAAAAGGTAAAAGCTCAGAAGCAAAAGACAGATGGGATAATTTAAGAAAAGCTGGCTAGCAATAAGCCAAGCTAAGGACGGGCACTCATAAGGAAGAATAAGACTCAGTGTGTGATTTATTTGGAAGCTGAGTGGAAGACTACCCCCACCCCCAAAGAGCAAAGAACAAAGAACCAAAGAGGAAAAGAAAAACCAACTACATTGTAGTGTTTCAGGAGGGAACAGAGACACATTTCTTTCAATGCAGCACCTTTAAGTGGAATTCCTAAGTAACCTTCCAAAGTCTTTGTAACACTCTAGGTCCATGTCAGCGATGAATCTGGAGATGAAGTGCTATGGAGAGTATCCAAGAGAGGGACAAACAAAATAAGAGAAAATCAGAATGCTATATTTGACAAGGAATGTCCTAGGTCTATAAATAGACCTTTAGTACCAAGGACAGACAGGAGACTTTCCTTTTGAAGGTCATTCAGCTGTCTAGGTTTTGGAAAATAAAATTAAATGCCCATGTAGGGGAAATTCAGCCCTTCTAAATGAAAAGGAAGAAAATATATAATGAACCAACAGATTTGATTTGCTTTGGATGGACTTTCTTTCTATAGGATACTATGTAAATTCATTTTAAAATTATTTCTGGAGGGGAATGACCTTGCTTAAAGAAAAATGCAGCAGAAAGGGTGTCTTAGTTATGGTTTCTACTGCTGTGAAGAGACACCATGATCATGAGAAGTCTTACAAAGGAAACATTTAATTGGGGTGACTCACTTATGGTTTCATAGGTTTGATACATTATCATCATGGCAGGGAGCATGGTGGTGTTCAGGCTCATGGTGCTGGCTGCATCTCTATCAGAAGGCAACAGAAAATGGACTGCCTGTCTCACTGAGTGACGCTTGCGTAAAGGAGACCTCAAAACCCACCCCACACTGACATACTTCACCCAAAAAGGCCACATCTCCTTCAACAAAGCTATACCTCCTAATAGTTCCACTCCCTTTAGGGGCCATTTTCTTTCAAACCACTTCAAAAAGAAAGGAGTTAAATGTGTGGATAATGGATTAGGCTGATAATTCACTCTGAAATGCACACATGTGATGCTCGTGCACCAAGAAAGTAAGATATTAGTATTCAGAGTGAAGTCTCTTCTCCTGCATTTCTGTGTATTTTATAATATAATGCTAGAACAAGACAAAAGATTTCGGGGTCAGAGACAGATGAGTGTGCAACACCTCCAGATTTATGCTGACCCTCAAAAATGAGCCGGAGAAGTCAAGACTCACGTCTTTGTGGGGAAATATTTCCACATGGCTATTAGAATGTGTGCTCTAAAAACCTGGAGCTGATGTCCTGTCTGGGATCCACGCTGCTTTGAATATGATATGAAGACCAACCAAATTCAGTCTTTGGAATTTGGAGATTCCCAATCCAGAGAACGAGTATTGAACAAAAAGTAAATGATCCCGTTGATGTGGTCAAGGTTCAAGGCTGAATCACTGATGAGCAACAGTTTTCTGTCATCTGCTTCATCTTTATCTGTATTTAACCTTGCAATTTCCATTGTCCACTTCTGCGGATGACAACCTGGGCTAATGGAAATGGAGGGAAATTGCCAAGTGTCCTTTAGTGTAAAGTAGACTTGATATCAGAATTACAGGCTCAATCAGGCAGGCCAGTTTAGTTTATATGATCTGTCACCCTTAGTCAGAAATATAACCCTGGTCCTCATGCTATCACTTGGTGCGGCTACCTGTGTGACAAGACGATTAAATGGAGTTAAAACAGGTTTATCTCATGCACACTTACTGTCCCTTTCAGAAAAGTAATTTACTATGGCCCCAGCCGGCTCTTGATAGGATTAACTTTTCTGCTGTTTATGAAGTCATCTGGGTGCGAATACTTTTTCATTTTAGAACACTCTAATAAAGTGCTTTACAAGTTGATAGTGAAAGGATGCAGACAGGTTGCTACAGGAACTATCTTACAGAAATAGAAATATCAGATGTGCATTTATCATATATACCTATCTATTCGCCTGTTGATGTTGCTGCTGCTTGGGACATTGTATAGAATGTGGTGTGATTTGCTGTGTAGTCAGGGTCGTTATAAGGTGTGATCACAGGTTCTGAGAGAGACTGCAGCTCCAACCTGATGTTTGCTATTCGCTAGGGGACAGTCTTTAAGAGCTTCTCTGAGCATGTTACCATCTGCAACTCTGCAACGATAATTCTTTCATCTTTCTTCATTTTTTCCCATCAGACTCCATGAGCAAACACTGGTAAATTTTTAAAAATTAATTTGAAATATGCCGTATTTTCAATGCCCTGCCAATACTGTAAACATTATTAAAAAGAATTGCTTACATTTCCACACTTGAAGGAAGCTTAGTGACTTTAGCGCTGTCCCTTAATTTTACACATGAAAAAATGGGGGTCCGAGGATCTATATAATTTGCTTTGGATTATAGAAGGGGTAGATAACAGAGTGGTTGCTGGCCCTTGCTCTCCTGGTCACTGGTGAGACTTTTCTCTTAATGATATCACCAGCTCTGTTAAAGGCACGATTTCTGTTCTGGTTTGCTTATTATTTAGCACACCTTCCTAAGTGCCTAGGCAGGAATAACTTTGTTCATAGTTGTTAGGAAACCAATTACTCTAAAACAGTATTTCTCCTAATAATAAAAAACAAACTGATTAAAGTGAGCTAAATAGTTAAACAAAAACTTTTACAAAGTAAAATATATCAATAACTGTAATATCCTGAATATTTATCATCATTTGTCATCAGAATAATGCCAGCACAATCCATGATGGGGTCAATTGATTACACTCGCTGAAACAGCTTATGTAAGAAAAACTTATAAATGCCAAGATTGGGGCTGATGTGGGAGTGTCATATATCAATCTGTTGATTTCATTGATTAAGCAGTAAAGAAACTGCTAGGCCCATTTGATAGGCCAACCCTTTGGTAGGCGGAGTAAACAGAACAGAATGCTGGGAGAAAGAAGCTGAGTCAGGGAGTCGCCATGGTTCTCCCACTCCAGACAATGCAGGTAAAGATCATTCCTGGTAAGCCAGCTCGTGGGCTACATACATTATTAGAAATGGGCTAGTCCAGGTGCGAGAGTTAGCAGAGAAAAGGCTAGATAGAAATGGGCCAAGTGGTGTTTAAAAGAACACAGTTTCCATGTAATTATTTCGGGTAAAGCTAGCCGTGGAGGTGGCCAGGTGCCGGGGACGCAGCCCGCCGCTCCTTAATTCAACAGAGTGGCGCCCAGATGTGATGGCCTAAATCCACTTAAAAACCTGAGAGGGCTTTAAAAAGGAGAGAGAGAGTTTAACACTTTTTTTTTTTTTTTTGTGGCTTGTGGATGGCGTGCTGCAGAGAGAATTTCCTGACTCAGCAGCCGCAACAGGAAAAAAGCTGCAGTTTTAAACTGCCGCTTTCTGGACTGTGCCACCATTGCAATCTCTGTCTGGCTCCTGTGGGAGACAGAGCTTTTGAATGGAGCATTTGGAGTAAAGCTCTACGGCTTGGTTGATGGCAATGTGGACTGCTGTGTGCCTGGAACTGTGTGTGGCTCAGGGGCACCAAATGGCTCTGAGGCAGGAGCTGCTTGGCTCTGCCTTGATGAACTGTGCTGGTCTCAGGCAGGAACTACCATAATTACCATAAAAACAGCACAGTTAAGGTTTAGACTGGGCAGGAAACAGGCTGTACCTTATTACCATATTACATGTACATAATGCAACTTAAGTTTTTAAGAACTGCTTAACATTTTAAGAAATGCTCCTGGATAGTAAAAAAATGTTACAGATTCACAATAAAACAGATTCAGACATAACAGACCACACTGTTGGATGAATGTACATAGGCTTGAGAGAGAGAAGAAAAAGAATATAGAGAATAAAGTTAATGGTTTAAAAAAAAAAGGTAAAGTCTTTAAAGAGACAGAGTACAGATAGTTAAGAGAGTAAAAAAAATAAATAAAAATAAGCCACGTAAAAATGGAAAATTCACAGAGAGTCTGGATTATGTACATTGTGTTTTCTTTAAAATTTTTGACTGTGAAGGAGCTAAGTACAGAGAGGTATTTCATTACATGGGCTGCCAAGCTAAACCAGAATGGATATAAGGGTATTACGATTTCAAAATTTGGGTCTAAGGATATGATGCTTTGGAGAGGGTCTTCTTTTGTTTTCACAGAGGACCAGACCCTGTGGATTGCATCTATCCCGATATGGTATGATAGACCACGACCTCCTCAAAAGTTCCTTTGAACACCCTCAAAAATTACTTCACTCAACTGCCAACTGAGATAAACCTGGCACACAGGTTACACCCTAAATGATATGATTAACAGCGCCCCCATTCAGCAGGAAGCAGTTTGGAGAGAAAAACTGCGCCCATGTTCCCAAAATATTGTTTATAAATGTTCTTTTACAATTAAAGGGGGAAATGATATAGGTATGAGTAATTTGCATTGGTGTGGATTTTAAGGTCAATTTTGTTATATGTATATGTATTTCTGATCTTGATTAAGGTATTGTGATTGTGTAGTTCATTTAAAAATGTAATGTATAATTAAGAAATATAGGTTAATGGATAATCATCGATGATAGTAAAGTTTGTAGTCATGTTACTTAGATTTTCTAGATATTTAGAGATATATTTCAGATAGGCATTCTTCATATCTCTCAAAGGCTACAGAATATGGCATTTAAAATATTTTAATAACTTAGGACTTTTCATGACAATGAGACATATCTGCTCCTGGCGGCACCAATCTACTTCGAGAGGAAGATGGGCGTCAAAGAGGATCCTTATGGAGTTTGATAGCCATTTGTGCAAGAAATTGCTCTTGCCTGGACTGTTGCATAAAATGGACACAGAGAACCCGCAGAGAGAGGACTGCTGAACTTGCCTAAAGGTGAGATGATCTTTCAGGGTTCCTGATTCATGAGAGAGTCTGCGAGACATTCTTCAGGACAAGCAGATAGTGACTGCCTTTGGAATTTCCTGCTTGATGAAAATGTCTGCTGGATACTATGGGCCTGAAGGCTGAAGATGGATGCCCCAACGGTACAAGAGAACTTTGGGTGACTGTCCAGGCAGCGAGATGTCTTTGTCATTTCTAGAGTTTTCTTATTTCTTGTTTACTTAGGTAGTATTATACCTTCTGGAGTCTTTGATGGAGTTGAAAAATGAATAGATACAGTTTTACTTAGTTATGACAAAAGATAAAATAGATATAAATATTGTAACTGTAATTCTTGCTTGATAACTGTTTTGCTATATGTAATTTTACTATGTTAAAGTTAAAGCCTTCCTTTTTTTTGTTTAAACAGAAAATGGGGAAGTGATGTGGGAGTGTCATATATCAATCTGTTGATTTCATTGATTAAGCAATAAAGAAACTGCTAGGCCCATTTGATAGGCCAACCCTTAGGTAGGCGGAGTAAACAGAAAGGAATGCTGGGAGAAAGAAGCTGAGTCAGGGAGTTGCCATGATTCTTCCACTTCAGACAGATGCAGGTTAAGATCATTCCTGGTAAGCCAGCTCGTGGGCTACATACATTATTAGAAATGGGCTAGTCCAGGTGCGAGAGTTAGCCAAGAAAAGGCTAGATATAATGGGCCAAATGGTGTTTAAAAGAATACAGTTTCCGTGTAATTATTTCGGGTAAAGCTAGCAGTGGGGGCAGCCGGGTGCCGGGGACGCAGCCTGCTGCCCTTGTTTCAACATGGGGCAAGATGTAGCAAATCAGATCTCGCTTGCTGTTTGTTTGAAATAGTCTAAATATCAGTAATACTGGACCAGAACTCACTATATAGCCCAGGTTAGCTTTCGGACTCTTGGTCCTCCTGCCTCAGTTTCCAGAGTTCTGAGATTATAGGTGAGTAGTACTAACCCCATTGTAGGTAGAGCCCTTTACCCTTGTGCTGGGAAGGCGAACACAGACAACAGCTTGAAAGAATTCCTGGAGGTGTTATAAAGTTGGATGCACTTCTGGGTCTTCCTGAAGACGACAGTGAATGCACACATGAAAGCTTGTGCACACACGGTCCATCATGAACTGATCTGCAACAGTCAAAAACTTGATTTTTTTTTCTTTTTTGAGTCACGGTCTCATTAACTCAGGGTGGTCTCAAATTTGCCATATAGCTGAGGAGAACCTTGAATTCCAGACCCTTCTGCTTTCAATGGAGACTGCTGGAACTACACACATGCCTGGTTTACAAGCTGAAAAGATCTCAGTGCCCATTAGTAATGACCAGATTGATGCTATAGCCATATAAGGCCAAGTCCAAGGTCATACATGCGACCTTACTTAGAAATATGAAGGTAAAATGTACCAAGACAACATTCTCCTGTGTTGAAGATGGGCCCTAAGTTGTCTGATGAGTTAATAAAATAAAGGACACAGACCCACGAAGTAATCATTGCGATGACAGTAGCAGACCTGAGGCCACAGCCAAGAAACCCAAATCCATCAGAAATTGGAGAAGAGAAAGTCGCCTGTAGAACCTTCAGAGGGAGTGTGGTCCTGCTCAGGCCTTGGTGGCAGACATATAGCCTCAAGAGATAACGTTTCTGTAGTTTAAGTTCAGGCAGTGAGTAGTGATTTGTTACTTTAGTCTCGGGAAAATCATATGCTATGTGAGTTTGCTTTTATAGAGAAAATGCTGGCTTATCTGTAGTGACAAAAAGCAACATGCCCAGTAATTGCTTGTCCCTAGAGACTAAGGGAAGGGTGGACTGCCAAGGAAGACTAGGGTAGGACGAGTACTCTGCATTTAAGTTGTGGTAACATTTCACAGGTGAGTGCACTCATCAAATTTTGAATGGGTGCATTTGATTGTAAATGTTACCTTGTTAAATGTATTGGTTAGATGCAGTGGTTATTCCTAAATACAGACGGTCTCTGAGCATACAGAACATGTGAGAATACCCATGGCTTGGTTACAGCTTTACTCCAGTTGAGCCTGTGATTAAAGATGTATGATATCTTTCCTGCTTTGGGGATAGACTGGAGTGGCAGAGCCTGTGTCTGACTTTGTATTCTGCAGGATGTGAAGCAAACAATAGGAAGAAAGTGACTGTGTTATGTAATATGCCTTTTTTACTTTCCAAAGTTCAAAGTCAAGGTTGGAACATTAAAAAAAAATTAAAAAGCTATGAAGCTGTTTGTACCGGTCCCATCTGTTTTCCCCAAATAGAGAACATTGCTTAGAGCGCTCATTGTATTCACTGCCTCCTCCCTGCCACCCCTTCCTACTGTGTGTGTGTGTGTTGTGTGGTATGTTTATGGTGGTGTGTGTGTATGTGTGTGTGTGTGTTGTGTGGTATGTTTATGGTGGTGTGTGTATGTGTGTGTGTATGGTGTGGTATGTTTATGGTGTGGTATATGTGTGTGGTGTGTGTGGTGTGTGGTATGTGTGTGGTGTGTATATGTGTATGGTGTGTATGCGTGGTATGTGTGTGTGTGTGGTGTATGTGGTATGTGTATGTGTGTGGTGTATGTGGTATGTGTATGTGTGTGGTGTGTGTGGTATGTGTGTGTGATGGAGGAAGGTCATTGGCTAATAAAGGAACTGCCCTGGCCCATTTTATTGGTTAGAGGATAGGTGGGAGGAGTAAACAGAACAGAACGCTGGGAGGAAGAGGAAGTGAGGTCAGAGACTCCACAGCTCTCCTCTCGGGAGCAGACGCCTGAGAGAGACGCCATGCCCCGCTCTGGGCAGACACACGCCATGAAGTAAGCTGCCAGGTTAGACATGCTGAACCTTTCCCGGTAAGACCGGTTCTCACAGATTATTAGAGATGGGTGGATCGGGATATCAGAATTAGCCAGTAAGGGCTAGATAGAAAAGGGCCAAGCAGTGCTTAAATGAATACAGTTTGTGTGTTGTTATTTCGGGCATAAGCTAGCCGGGCAGGCGGCTGGGGTGTTGGGGACGCAGCCCCGCCACCCCTATTACTACATGTGTGTATGTGTGTGTGTGGTGTGTGTGTGGTATGTGTGTGGTGTGTATATGTGTATGGTGTGTATTTGTGGTATGTGTATGTGTGTGGTGTGTGTGGTATGTGTGTGTATGTGTGTGGTGTGTGTGGTGTGTATATGTGTATGGTGTGTGTGGGATATGTGTGGTGTGTCGTTTTTGTGTTGTGTGTAGTATGTGTGTGCATTGTCAGAGGAGTCAGCACTATTTCCCTGTGGGGGAAAGCATACTGTTGCAGGAGGCAGCCCTTCTTAGCCTTGGGCTTATAAATCCTTCAAGGAAACCTTACGGAGCTGCCAGCCCATCACCTGAAACTGAGCATTTGCTCAACTTAGCTCTGGGTGTGATTCCACTTCTGGAGTGTGAATTTTCATGAAATGTCCTCAGTCCTGTCTAGAGCTGTGTCTGTCTCCTTAGTCCCGTTTGGAGCTGTGTGTGTCTCCTCAGTCCTGTCTGGAGCTGTGTCTGTCTCCTTAGTCCTGTCTGGAGCTGTGTCTGTCTCCTTAGTCCTGTCTGGAGCTGTGTGTGTCTCCTCAGTCCTGTCTGGAGCTGTGTGTATCTCCTCAGTCCTGTCTGGAGCTGTGTGTGTCTCCTCAGTCCCGTCTGGAGCTGTGTGTGTCTCCTCAGTCCTGTCTGGAGTTGTGTGTGTCTCCTCAGTCCCGTCTGAAGCTGTGTGTGTCTCCTCAGTCCTGTCTGGACCTGTGTGTGTCTCCTCAGTCCTGTCTGGACCTGTGTGTGTCTCCTTAGTCCTGTCTGGAGCTGTGTGTGTCTCTTCAGTCCTATCTGGAGCTGTGTGTGTCTCCTCAGTCCTGTCTGGACCTGTGTCTGTCTCCTTAGTCCTGTCTGGAGTTGTGTGTGTCTCCTCAGTCCTGTCTGGACCTGTGTCTGTCTCCTTAGTCCTGTCTGGAGCTGTGTGTGTCTCCTCAGTCCTGTCTGGAGCTGTGTGTGTCTCCTCGGTCCTGTCTGGAGCTGTATCTGTCTCCTCAGTTCTGTCTGGAGCTGTGTGTGTCTCCTCGGTCCTGTCTGGAGCTGTGTGTGTCTCCTTAGTCCTGTCTGGACCTGTGTGTGTCTCCTCAGTCCTGTCTGGACCTGTGTGTGTCTCCTCAGTCCTGTCTGGAGCTGTGTGTGTCTCCTCGGTCCTGTCTGGAGCTGTGTGTGTCTCTTCAGTCCTATCTGGAGCTGTGTGTGTCTCCTCAGTCCTGTCTGGAGCTGTGTCTGTCTCCTTAGTCCTGTCTGGAGCTGTGTGTGTCTCCTCAGTCCCTTCTGGAGCTGTGTGTGTCTCCTCAGTCCCTCTGGAGCTGTGTGTGTCTCCTCAGTCCTGTCTGGAGCTGTGTGTGTCTCCTCGGTCCTGTCTGGAGCTGTGTGTGTCTCTTCAGTCCTATCTGGAGCTGTGTGTGTCTCCTCGGTCCTGTCTGGAGCTGTGTGTGTCTCCTTAGTCCTGTCTGGACCTGTGTGTGTCTCCTCAGTCCTGTCTGGCGCTGTGTCTGTCTCCTCGGTCCTGTCTGGAGCTGTGTCTGTCTCCTCAGTCCTTCCTGGACCCGTGTCCATCTGTCCATCTCCTCAGTCCTTCCTGGACCCGTGTCCATCTGTCCATCTCCTCAGTCCTTCCTGGACCCGTGTCCATCTGTCCATCTCCTCAGTCCTTCCTGGAGCTGTGTCTGTGTCCTCAGTCCTGTCTGGACCTGTGTCCATCTGTCCATCTCCTCAGTCCTGCCTGGAGCACCAGGAATCCTCATCATCTGCAGGAGTCTTTCTTCAGGCAAGAAGGTGTTTTATTTCATTTTATCTATTCTTCATTTAATTATTGAGTCTTTTCCCCGTTCCTTCTTTCCTTTTGGACCTCCTCTGGGTCTGTTTCCAAGCTCCTTTGTTTTGTCTTGGGACATCCATTCTTTGTTGTTTAGACTGTAGGAGACATTTCTTAAGGCTTCGGAGATGATTCTTGACTGTGACTATAGATTTTGACAAACTGGCTATTCACAAATTAGATTAATATTTAAGTTTTAAATTTTTTCTTTATTTGTATTTTATGCATATGGGTGTTTCGCCTGCATATATATCTGTGGTTGTATGTGCAGGGCCTGAGGAGGCCAAAGAGGGCAAAACCTGGGACCAGAGTTTCAGACAGTTGTGAGCTGCCATGTGGGTGCTGGGAATCGAACCTGGGTCTTCTGGAAGGGCAGTCACTGTTTTTAACCAATTAAACATCTCCCCAGGCCCTAATATTTAAGTTTTTAAATGAAGTGAAGACTTTTATCTTGATTCCTCAAAACCCTCTGTATGTGTAATTCTCCCTGAAGCCTCTCTGTTGCTGCTGCACTGTGGATCTGTTCTGACTGCACCCAGGCCTCATCCGTGGGAGATGTTGCTGTGACGCACTTCTCTGCACAGGGCTTCTCTGGCTTCAGATGTTAGCCTGTCTTCTCGGGTTTCCCAACTGGCGAGTCCTACCTCTTCTTTACTCTCTGAAGATTCTGTTTATGACTCAGATGTGGATTATAGACAAGGGTTACAGTGTCAGGTGTGGTGTGTCAAGGTTTAAGGCTTGTTGATGTGGGCTGTCTACTGGTTATCAGGCTGTTTGCAAAATATATGGAGATATTTATAATTATGCATAATGATAAAATATGTAAAAGTATACACACTTTACTAAACACATTTTATTAGGTATACAGTAGCCTCTTCCCCTTATCCAGTTTTACTTCTCATGCATTCAGTTACCTACAGGAAACAGTGGTAAAAATTTACATGGGAAATCCAGAAGTAAACAATTCATGTTCTAAAAGATTTTATTGCTGCATATGACTATGATGGTTCTATTATTGTTGTTGTTGTTAATTTCTTATTGCATCTATTTATAAACTAAGCCTTACTCGAGGTAGGTATTTGCAGAGAAAGTACAGCATACATAGAACTCGAGCTAGCTTCAGTTTTAGCAATGGACCAGGGGTCTTAAAACACATCTTAGGAGAAAGAGAGAAAGAGATGACTTTGTATAAAAAGCTCTCTGTCTCTCTCTGTCTCTCTCCCTTCCCCCTCCGTGTGTGAGAGTGTGTGTGTGTGTGTGTGTGTGTGTGTGTGTGTGTGTGTGTGTGTGCATGATTACCTACACATGCTTGTACACAATATCTCTTTTTGTTGTTCATTCAATATTGGGCCTAAAATTCCCCTCCTTGGGAAGAACATTATGCCCTAAAACCTTCATGGAGATGTTCAAGAAAATGGGACATAGATGATGACTCCCAAACCTTCATCTGACCAAGGCAGAAGGGGCCTCTTGGCTCACTCATGGTCTAAACCAGTGGTTCTCAACCTTCCAAATGCATTACCTTTTAGTACAGTTTCTCATTGCTACTTCACAACTGTAATTTTGCTGCTGTTATGAATCATAATGTAAATAGTTTTGGAGATAGAGGTTTTTCAAATAGGTAGTGATCTACAGGTTGAGAATTGCTGGCCTAGACTCAGGGACAGTTGTGGTGCAAACTCTTGGCCAAAATAGTGTGTGTCTTGAGTGTCACTTTGCACATACCCCCCAGTAGCTTTCAACTGAAGTTCTATGACACTCAAAGATACTGTCTTGTCTTCCTTGTGTCCAAACTAATAGTTCAAACCCATTCAAGGAACCTTTCCAAAAGAATTTCTCTTTTCCAAACCCAAATTTTATTTCTTCCCTCATTGTGTAATTCAAAGCAGCTCTTTTGGAAGAGCGTTCTCTAGGACCAGATCCCAATTCTGTGGCTCAGGTTGGTTTTCAACTGTTAAGAACAGCAGCACCACCAATAAACAGATAACTAAAATATCTCAGAAGCGTGAATTAGCTTCCAATAACAGAGCACAGGGAACTTGATTGAAATCCAGGTAAGAATTGGGGTTTTCTTCAGCCTGAATTCTGGCTGACAGGAGCTCTTAGTGAAGGGCAGTCTTGCTGCTTGTTTAGTTTTTACACAAACCACTGTTCTGTTTACAGAAAGTGACCCAGCAGATCTGTGCATGACCTGGGAGACTGAATCAAGTATACAAGTAAAACAGAGTTTAAGTCATGGTGAAATCTTTATGTTCTTAACTAAAAGGAGATGCTTGCCTGCTTTCTAACTCATCACCACTGTAGAGAGCAGACTTCTGCACCCAGGCCTTTTAACCACGAGCATCCTGGGCTCAGGAGCAGTCTAGTTCGCCTGGAGCCAACAGGTTCTGGGAGATGAAGACCAGCTACGTGTGGTCGGGAGAGCCAGTTACAGGCTCATGGGAAGGTTGTCTACTACATAAGCCTTTCGTTAAAGGTCCTTGTGCATGAAGTCTTGCTATGAACCCCACACTAGCCCTGAGATTTCCCACTTCGCAGTGAGCAGAAACTGAATCTCTTGGTTCCTGACTTTTACCCCCTGGAGATCTGGCAAGTTTCTTGGGTTCTAGGGAGTTCTCTTCCTATTTGCTCTCTTTCTCTTTTGACAATGGAAGATCGTTAAATTGCAGAACAGATTAGGTGATGTCAAAATTTTCCCCCTTTTCCTTAAAGGTACTTACATAGACTTCCTTTGTCTCTGACCACATGGAACTGACAGATCAAACAATGGAATCTATTCTGCTTTGAGACTATTATCTTTAATTGCCTAGGAGCTGAGGGCAACCCAGTCCTTGACATCTGGAGATTCTTGTGTCTTTTGAAAACCCCCACACCTGGTGTGCATTGCTCTGGAGGTTGCCCCTTTCTTAAATACCTTTGACACCAGTCTCTGCAAGTCGTCTTGTCTGGGTAGATGTAGGAATTTTCCTCTGTTGCTTAAACTCTAGCAACTGGGCTCTGAATTGGTTGGGAAATGGGCTCACTTTTCACATCACAACCACTATCCGCGCTCCTGTGTATTCTCAGTCCCATCAGAGAAAGTGGAAGCATCGAGGCTGAGCTCTCTTTCCACCTGCCAACACCAGATGTAGCTACTCTCCGTCTGTTTGGCAACCTTGATTTTCATTTCCCCCCAAAGAAGAAAGAGCTGACATGAATAGGAGGGAAGAGAATTAATTTCTTACCATCCTAGTTACAGACTGAGTACTGTTCTGGCTTGGACCACAAGTATGCCTTAAAGGCATAGGCAGGAATTTTGTCCAAACTAATGGTTCTATTGGGAGTTGGTGGAGACTTTCAGAGGTGGACCTGATGGAAAGAAAGGAGGTTGGTATCCTTAAAGAGGCCCCTTTCTTTTTCCTTGTCTCATCCCAGCAGTCATGGTGAATGTAGCTTTACTTCTCCATACACTCCTACTGTGATGTGTGTGTGTGTCTTCAAAGCTATGAGTCCAAGGGAATATTGGTTGAAATCTCAGAAATCAAAATCATTACTTTATACTTTGAAGATTTTGTCTCAGGTCTGCCATCGTTCTGACAGAAAGCTGACGACCTGTTTACGTTGCCTACGCTGCTCACAGATGCTCAGTGTGACAAGTGAATTCCATCCCATAATATCAAGGAGTAGGTTGTCACTCAGGGTACACGCCAAACCAGAGGAGTCACATAGAACTTGCTTATGAAATTTAATTGGATTCAGTTTAGTTTCTCACTTTCAAACCAGAACAACAAATTCATGGATCAAATTTCAGATCTGTCTGGGTGAATAGTCTGGGCCAGGCCGTCTCAGCCTGCTGTTAGAGATTGCTGTAGGTGATGTGCAAACTTTCCCCTTCCACGTGTGGAACAGTCGCACCATTGGTAAGAGCTTGGGTTTTAATTAGTGTCATTTGCTCGGGGTTCCTCAGAGGCTCTCCTGCTTGCCTCTCCCGGCCTCTGCCTTAGAAGACCTGACGGTGAGCAGTACATCAACACTGATTGTGTCATGACCGTGGAGGCATACTTGACTTGTTTTAGTTTCCGTTCTCTGTCCTATAAAGCGACACCGTCTCCCTGAGTGACAGCAGTTGCCCTGTGCACTGCCACCTTTCTGGAGGTGTGACCCCAGCCTTCCATTTCAGCAGACAGCTTCTAAAGTGCATAACAATAAAACTACCAAACCTGGAGGTTGGAAACAGCTCTGGATGAGAAAAAATCCTTTTATGAATTTCTCTTTTGACTTACGGGGCTGAGACAGCACTGAAGAGGGTGAAAAGAAAAGAAAAAAAAAATCTCCCACAAGAGATTCAATTCACTGAACTCCCCCTGTATTTATTCTCAGGCCTCAGTGCATTGCAAATTACAGCCAAGGTGTTAATGTTTTCCATTAAACCCAGCGTAATGTCAGCACAGTATTTCTGGTAAGCCACAGTGGTCTTCAGCCAGGCTAGCAGCTGACTGGGAAGGAGTCTGAGCCACAGGCTCAAGGTCAGTGTCGCTGTTTTCTCATTTGCTTCCCATGTAAGTCACAGTGCTAATGCTCTCTCTGAAACACCCTATGTTAGCTATGCCATTGCTTTCTCCCCTGGGAGCAGAACAAATACTGCAGCCCACACCATGCATAGCCGGTGCTGGGTTAGCACAGCGATTCGTATTTTGAGAGCAGTGTTCCTGAAGTGCAGAGAGTGACATTCATTTCTGCCCTCTACACTAATTCTCAGAGTTCTGATGAATGAGTCACCCGGCACTGCTGGCTGCTAAATGGCCTACGGTGGCATCTAGACCTGAGAAGCAGAGGAGGCTGTGTAAATTGGGTTTTGTTCTGAAATTCAATAAGGTTTGAACTGAACCAAAAAAATGTGCTGTTTCTGACTGGTAGATTTTGAGAGGTCAGAGAGAGCTCTGGGGTCTCAGCCTACCATTAAGCCTCTCGATGCCCAGCTAGGTGTTCTGCCTGGCTGTCCTTGTTTAGTTGAGAATTGTGTCCAAGAAAACCAAGTGTGGTAGTTGGCATGCCTGTAATCCCAGTTTTAGGGTGGTTGAGGCAGCTTGGGCTACACAGATCTTGTCCCAAGCAAAGTAGCAACAGCTATAGCAAGAGCAACAGCAAAAAACACCCAAAAAACAAAAATAACTTTACCAACAAAATACTTGAAGAGCGAGCATAAGAGCACGAGCTGGAGGAGAAGTTCGTCCTTCCCTGAAGTTGGTCCTCTCCATTCTAAACTCCCACCCCTTCCACGCTTCACTGTGAAAGGAACCTCAGTCCCACCCCTTCCTGCTCTCACTTTGAATTATTGGTCATTTTTACTTCCCATATTTTGTTTTCTGTGAGATGGTTTTGTTGTATCATTTATTTTAATATTTTTCTTTTGTTTTAGCCAGTTTTTATTTTCCAACATTGCTCTCTTTGGGGAATTTTTAAGTTACAATTAAATCACTTTTCTAAAACTCTTCCTTTACTTTGGTGGCTCAAGCATGAGTTCAGACTGCAAACAGAACAGACAGGAAATGAAAGGAAGAACGATGGAACCCTCTGCCTGTTATAGGATCCTGGGAAATTCGATCTGAGAAGAAACAGAGCCTCGGGATTTTATTTGGGGAGGCTCTCTTTACTCATTTGGGAAACCATTTTGGAGGTGGGCCTGTTCCCAAGCATGCTCAATTAAAAAAGTAGATTACCCGGTTAGAGATTGTGGTTCAAGGAGGAAAGACAGAAGAAAGGGATGCATCTGGACATGCTTAATTTTTGTCAGAAACATGGTGGCACCAACAGTCCCTGAAGAGTTTAACTTCTTTTCCCCCCCAAAAAATTATCCTTAACCAAGTGATGCATCATCATTAAAGATACATTAACGTAAGAGTTTGCCCCTAAGGAGGTCTAACTCACCTAGCTGCTAACAGTGTAGCTTTCAGAAAACTGAGGCAGGGGGATTAGAACTGTGAAACCAGGCTAGCCTATATTGTGAAACCCTGTCACATACACTCACACATACACACACACGGACACACACCCCCACATACAAAGTTCTTCTGTCTGATATTTTTTATAGAGTCTTCAGGTTTGCCTAGGAGGAATTTATCAACATTAACAGTCTGCTTTGGAGACAGAGTCTCTGTATGTAACCCCGAAAGTTGCTACGTAGACTAAGCTGTCTTCAAATTTGCGGATCACCCACCTCCGAAGGCTGGGACCAAAGGCGTATTCCACAACCACACCAATATACTTTAATGGGTTCTTATTGGTGATTTTAACTGAAAAGAAAAAGACAGAAATAAAAAACATAAGAAATAATATGCTGGTGGCTTCAAGCCAAGCCGACTTTAGGTAGAGCACATGAGAGGACATGAGCTAGCTAAACTGTAGAGGACTATAAACAAAGTTGTGAGCATGGGGGCGGGGGCAGGGGTGGGAGTGAGTTTGAGGGAAGGGGAGAGGGGGAGAGGGAAGGGTGAAGGGAAGGACTGGCAACAGCTTGGGGGAGTGGGAGTGTGGAGATGGAGGAAGGGCGAATATAAGAGCAGGGAAGAAGATACCTACATTAAGGGATCCATTTTAGGGTTGGCAAGAGACTTGGCTCTAGAGGGGATCCCAGGTGTCCATGGGGATGTCCCCAGCTAGGTCCTTGGGCAACAGAGGAGAGGGTGCCTGAACTGGCCTTGCCCTACTATTATGCTGATGATTATCTCGAATATCACCATAGAATGTTCGTCCGGCGACAGATGGAGATAGAGACAGAGACCCTCATCAGAGCAACGGACTGAGCTCCCAAGGTCCAGTTGAAGGGCAGAAGGAGGGAGAAGATGAGCAAGGAAGTCAGGACCGTGAGGGGTTGGTTCACCAACTGAGGCAGTGTGCCTATTCTAATGGGAGCTCAGCAAATCCAGCTGGACTGGGTCTGAATGAGCATATGACCAAACCTGACTCTCTGATTGTGGCTGACAATGTGGGCTGACTGAGAAGTCCTTGATAAAGACACTGGAACTTGTTTTTATGGCATGTTCTGGCTTTTTGGAACCCTAGTCTATGTGGATGCACAGCTCCCTAGGCCTGCATGTAGGGGGGAGGGCCCTGGACTTCCCCACTGGGCAGGGTTCCCTGCACTCTCTCAAGCAGGGTGGGAGAGGGAGGAGGGGATGGGGGGAGTGGTAGGGTATTGGGAGGAGGGAAGGAAGTGTAAATAATTTAATGGAAAAATAAAATAAAATAAAAAAGATGCCCAGCTTTCCAGTTGCTGTGGACAGAGATTGAGGTGAAAGGGGAGCAGCGGTGTAGCAATGCAGGAGTCAACCAGGGCTGAGGGCTGAGATAAGCAGGACACTCTAATACGGCCTAGCACTAGGTTACCTCTTAAATACCTTGTTTCCCTCCCCGACGCTAATGATTCCAAGCTAAATTGCAAATAGCCAGTGAGGTTTCGTTTCCCCCTCAAGACTTTGAGCCTTGAAAAGCAAACTAAAGATCAAGAGATTATATTTTATAATCAAATCTTTCTATAACCTTGAATTGAGTGCCTGCAGGGTGAGCAGGTCAAAGCCGGCACACTGTGGGGCAGAGCTCCGGGATTATGACTTGGTGGAAGGCTTTCTGAAATAAGGGCCACATGCTCGATGGGTGAACAGGGGTGACTTTCTGAGATTCAGAGGCTGATGTGAACAGTGATGGCGATCGCACTCTGCCGAGGCAGCAGGACTTCTGCATTTAAAAGGCAACTCTGTTGTGTGGAGTCGTGTACTGTATCTGTACTGCAAAGTAGACAGTCGCAGGCACAGCGCCACGCTGCAGTCACAGCCCTGGACAGTGCCTAGGAGCTCTTGTCCTTGTGTTCACGGGGCTCGTCCCAGTTCACCATATTCTCTGTTTTGGTTAAGGCTAGTATCTGCTAAACAATTCTCCCTAGTTAAGGAACTTCAAAAATCTATTGGGCAGCCGGATCATCTTGAGGCTACAGAAGTCTCAAGACTTTAGTCCCACCTCACCCTCAAGATCACACAGTGACGAGAACTTTCTGCTACTGCCTTTAAGACTACTTTTAATTGTGTGTGTGCATGTGCACCTCTGTGTGGGGGATGTGCTCCTGAGTGCAGGTGCTCATGGAGGTCGGAAGACGGCACTGGATACTCTGTAGCTGGAGTTACCCGTTCTTGTGAGCTGTGGGACATGGCAGGGTGAGTGTTTCTTAGCCTCTGCCACGCCTCCAGTTGCATTCTGCCGCTTTTATTGCAATGGGGTGTTTAATCCTCTGGGTCAGCACCTGCTGTTGTTTTTGCTCTCTCCCATCTTGGACTCTGACTGTAACTCACAAGCTACAGAGTGGAATTGAAGAATTCTCCTCTCTCCTGAAAGATTTCCCTCCTAGGACTAGAGAGTAAGTGAAGGAAGAGGCGTCCCTGCTGTGATCCACTCACCTCTCACTCCTGTTCCTTTCCAGGGGCTCATATCACCAACTTCAGGACCTGGAGCCCAAACCATCAGCAGTGCGTTCTCCACGGTGGAAGTATCGGCGGCTCTCAGGAAGAGCCCTTCCCTGTGTCTTCCTGGCTTTGCTGGATACCCGCACTCCCTCATTTGTGGTAGTGGCTCCGCCTCACTTCTAACACGTGGCTTATCTCTGTGTATACTTTCCTGTCTCTTTTAAAGACACTTTTATTGGATTTAGGATCCGCTCAAGTCCAGAATGACCTTATCTTCCACCTGCAAAGACTCTATTTCCCAATGAGGTCACGTTCTGAAGTTTTGGGTGTACATAAATTGTGTAGGAGGTTGCTGTTGGTGTGCAATTATCCCCCTACCCTCCCTACCACCATACCCCACCCCCTTTGAACCTTTGCTCTAAAAATGCCCACCTAACAAAAGTCCTACAGACTGGATTCTCTGAGTTTCGGTCAGACTCCCCGGTGAGCAGCTCCCATGGTCACATCACTTCTTCGCAAAGGAACTCCGCGGATAGCAAAGAACATAGACCAGGGAGCCAGAGATCCGAGAGGAAGTAGCAAGTACTAGCGTGTGGGAGGGAAGACCACACAGGCCAGTGAAGTGTGGAGAAAATTCCCAGCTTGCACCAAAACCGAGCTTGAACATTAAACCTGCAGAGTAAAGGAAATCTCCTTCAGCAGCAAGAGGCTAGATTGCATTCTAGGATGAATAAGTGCCTGGGTCTGTAGCTATTACTCAGTTTCTGCAAGCTATACTTAGGAAGCATTGATGGGACAGTTATTCTGAAAACCAAACCAAACCAAACCCTGCTGTCAGGCTGCTGGTGGTACCAGGGTGTCTGCTCAGTGGTGGAGTTTGGGCTTAGCAAGCATAAAGACCTTGGCTACACCATTGGCATTGCAAAAACACAAGCAGTTATAATAGTAGTTTGGAAGGAGGAACTCCCTGCCCATCTGCTAAAGCATTTTACAGAGTGGAGAGCATTTCCCTTTGTAAGCTCTATGAAGACGCAGCATACATGACTTAGGACCAGTGAAAGATCTGTCCTATAAGCCTGGCACACAGGGTTCAACTCCAGGAAGGAACCAAATGCAGAGCTCTCCTATGATGTCAGAATGAATAGCTCTCCCATTGACACGTGAGAACAGGGAAGTCATGTGTGAAGTCATGGTGTTCAGAGTTTTTATTGGGGCTCTTTTACACAGGCACGACTTGGTTACTTGGTAACCAATCTCTACTCCTCATCAATATAATTCAAAGCCTGCACCCTCAGTGGTTAGTTCTGCTTGCCAAGGCTCCCTGTCAGCACTGCACTCCCAAAGCTATTGATTCTGGATGCAGATGGCAAGAAGTCAGATTGCTTTTGGAGCAAGGCTTAATTTCATACTGTGTATCTCTGAGAAGCTGGCTGACTTCATTGATGTCATGTGCCTCATCAGGGTATTTTGCAATTACCAAAACTCAAGGGGCTAGAGACAGAGATGGCTCAGAGTTTTCATCTCTAGTGAGAGAAGGGAGGATATGTGTTTTGGGAAGAAACAAACAGAGATGCCTTGAAACATGGCCTCTGAGGTAAGCAGTCCATCTCTTTTTCAGGCTGAGACCTAATTGAATAAACTAATGCAGCAGGCGTTTCTAGAAATCTGTCTTGCCTTCCTAGAGATTTTCAGAGTCCCCTCCATGCTAGGCTGACACTAACTTATGAGGGTCACAACCCCCATGAGGACGGTGTTCTCAGTCCTGTAACAATGAGGATGGTGGTTGATTCCAAGGCTGTACTCAGAGCAGGACATGAGAAACCTGACTTGGGTCATGGGTCTCTTCATGTCGTTCTTAGTTCAGCTCACAATGCTCAGCTCCTCTTCTGCTTTTTCCTTTCCTTTTTAATGGACAAGAGTCTTCAAACTGCAAGGCATGCTGGCAACATTTCCATTTTAAGTGGCTTAAAATTTTAATTTTCTTTTCCATCTCATCACAGCAATTTAAAAAGTTTTATACTGCTTTTTATTATGCTCCATTCAGAACATTCCCTACCACTTGGATCCTGACCCTTCCCCACCTCCCACAGAGCCTGATTTTCTAGAACTCAGAAGATGGCGACTCGCTGCAGGTGGAGAACAGTGTGTCAAGCGGAAATGGGTCAAAGCCCCTCTGCTTTCCAAGACCCCATTATGTGAAAGAGAAAGAAGGCTGACTATGAATTTGGATCCGTGGATGTAGTAGTTCTGTACACGCACTTTACCTAGCCTGCCCCTGACTTAAGGGTGTTGCTGAGTCTGTCCCTAAAGCAGCCAATGGCAGTGTCCTCCCCTGCTCAAGAGAATCAGGGTACCAGCCTTTCCAGTCCATGCCTGACACTGGTGGCATCTTCTGAGTATCCGGTGACACACTCATTAGATTTCAGGGAAAGCAACTAGTGTCTCCATTAAAATGTCCTGAATTATTCTGGCTTCACCCTTAAGCAAGTGCTTAATTGGCTTCTTTCCCTTGAGGCCAAACATTTCTCTGTGATGGGAACAGAGGAATTAATAGCTTCTGGGACACAGGATGGGGGGATCCTGGAGAGGACTCTCTCATGTATGAGGTTCTTCTTGGAAGGAAATCTTTGTTAGCACTTCAGCAGGCCCAATTCTTGCATTGTAAATATTGCCTGAATTTATATCTGATTATTGCAAGTCTGTCATTTAAAGGATTGAAAAGAAATAAAAAACAATGTCTACAACAATGAAACAAGACATAGGCTAGCAGTGTGGCACGTGCAAGTTCAGGCAAAAACAGCCTGCTGTTCCTGGGAAAAGGAAGAACACCTGTAAGTCAACAGCCGCCGACTTTCTCAGCAGCTTCTTGGTTCTCGCCAGTAAATCATCACTATGCTCACACTTGTAGACCATCTCTATGTTCACATTTGTATATATAAGGAATGTGTACAAAAAGCACGTACTCCTTCCTTCCTTCCCCCTTTTTCTTCCTTTCATGATTTACATCTCCTTTTTATTTTTTTATTGTGTATGTGTCTCTGTGTGCACGCCATACATGTGAAGAGCATATCGAGGCCAGAAGACGGCATTGGATCCCCTGCAGCTGGATTTACAGCTGGGGGCTACAGCAACCCACTCAGCATAGTGATTGGGAGCTTAACTCATGTTCTCTGAGAGAGTAGCTAGTACTATTAATCTCTATACCATGTTCTGGTGAGGTCTCTACTAGAGTGGAGTATCAAACATGTAAAGAAAGTGTAGAACTTGTTTGAACTCAAACTACCTGGTTTTGAATTTTCCTGAATCTATTGTCAACTGGTTAAATATGATTTTTTTCCCTGTGGCTAATGCTAGGGCCTATTTATTCTTATATTTCCCCTTTCCCTTCTTTAATTAACCATGCATTTGATTTTTCAATGGATATTTGTTGAGTTCCTTCATGTCAGTTTATATTCAATTTGGTGCTGGGTTTGTGGCGATAAACACAAACCATTAGGCTTAGCATGGGGCCACACACCCTTAATGCCAGCACTTGGGAGGCATAGGCAGGCAAATCTCTGTGAGTTTGAATCTATCTTGGTGTTTATAGTCAGTTTTAGGCCAGCCAGGGCTACATAGAAAGACCCTATCTAAAAAAATCCAAACCAAGACAAAGTAAAAGGAATCAACAAACAAAAAAGCCAAATAAACAAATCTTCCCAAATCAACAAACCATAATTTCTACCCTTTCTCCTCCTAGAACTTAAAGATTTAAGATAACATTTAAAGATGTTTGGGCATGTATTTATACACATAAATGTCTTTGTGTGTTTGTAGTACAAGCACTTGTGATCAAGGGTGTGAAGACATAAAGGTTCATACCTGCCGTCCCAGCACTTAGGAGTTGAATCAGGATGATCACCATGAATTTGAGGTCTGCCTGGACTACATAGTGAGTTCTACAGTAGCCTTGAGTGATTCTCTATTTCAAAAAATAAAACAAAACAAAATGAGAGAAACAAAGAGAACAGAAGAAAGTGGGGAAGGATGAAAAATTAACAAAGAGGAAAGGAGAGAAGAAGGAAGGTGAGAAGAAGGGAGGAGAGAGGGGAGAGGAGTTCCTTCTGGAAGGTTTCCAGAGGGACTGAATGACTGAGATGAGCAGAAAAGAGCCGAATGGCCATCAAGGTCTTCCTAGTTCCCCTGCTAGAAGTGTTAAGCAAGACCATGTGAAAGAATGAGCCTAAGTTTAAACGGGTCACTCTAGTTGTTGAAGGGATAGCTGATCGGAGGCAATCTAAGGAAAAGAGGTATTTGGGTATCAGCAAAGAGGAGAGAGGTGAGAGTGCCAAGCTCTCTTGGCGGAAGAAGGAAAGTGCATGCTGTTGACTGGATTCAGGAATCAGGTGAAAGGTGACATACAAAACATGACCCTCCACTCCGATCTGTGCCCTGTGATTTCCCTTCAGGTGACCTTTCTTTTTGGACTATGTCCTCACCTTGCTCTCAGTCAGAAATAAGCTGAGCTGGTTTTTCCTTCCATCCCAGGGCCTTGGCTACAGAAAGTCCCACACATGGCCTCTCACACTGGATAAACACCCAGAGGGTTTTGTTAGACCTAGCTCTTCTGCAAACAAATAATCTGGATGTGACTAAAGCCACATTCTTCAGCAGTGACAATTGTGTAGGTTTATAGTACATGTGATGAGCCATGAACCAAACTCCATTGTCCCCTCAACTCCTTTTCAATAGTGGTGGGCTTCATTCTTCATCAGTATCAGCAAAGAGAGTGGAGACCCAGAGACCATCTCTCCTGCAGGTCTGGGGTGTTTCTGATTGTTTGGTTTTCCTGTATTGCCTACCCACGAAACCTAGGTAAGAATAATCTTCTCTTGGTTTTAGGTCTATTGGGAATAATTCCTTTCTGTTTGCTTCTCCAGGTTTACAGAGTATGTCTCCATCAGGTGCCTTCCAGAGGAGACTTTGTCTCTCTCCAAACTGCTTTGAACAGGCTTTATTAGTGCATAGCCCCAATAATACGCCTGCTCTCTGCCACATATCATACGATTTGTCACTCTGCTTATCTCTTTTCAGCTCTTCATTTTAGTGGGGTGGCATCACCCTCTATCAAAGCCTTTTGTGGCAGAGGTGGACTCTGAGCTCAGGTGGGGCTTGGTTTAAATCTCTTGACGCTGATCTTGGGTATCTGAGAGAGTAACCTGAGGTTCTCTGTGATAGCCACACTCTGGTGTGGCCTGTGATTGACTCTGTGTTGGCAATGGGAAATCATTTAAAATATTTCCATGACATACATCTATTTATGGAGGGGTGTGTGCCATGCTTCCCAGGTGGAGGTCAGAAGACAAGTTGTACAAGTCAGCTATTTCCTTCCACTACAAAAGTCCTAGGGCCAGAACTCAGCTTGCCAAGTTTTGTGACAAGTGCTTTCACCGTCTGTACTATCCTTCTGACCCATGAAACTCACTTTAAAAAAATATTTTATTTAAGTTTATGTGCATGGTGTGAGGGTGTCAGATTCCCTGGAATTGAGTTACAGACAGGAGTGAGCTATTATGTGGGTACTGGGAATTGAACCTGGATCCTCCGGAAGCAGCCAGTGTTCTTAACCACTGTGCCATTTCTCCAGCCCTGAGAGGTTTCTTTGAACATATGAAGGAAAACTTATTTAATCACCTCCAGGTCCAGCACTCTACCAGTTATTGCATTCATTTTTTTTGTTTTTTCTCTTTTCAGTTTCCATTAGGTGCATTAAAAGAAGAAATCCTTTTTTTGCAATTTCATATTTTTTTTGCCTGAACCAAAAAGCTTGATTAAATCAGCACAGTTGATAGATAGTAATAGTCATGATACAGTTGAATTAAATGAAAAGATGTGTCCCAAGCATGGGTCTGCCAAGTAATGAGAATTTCTAATGTCTAATGTGGATACTATTATAAATAAACCATTAATGCCTTCTTCACATCAAAGAACAGTGGTTAGCATAATGCATTTATATAATCTGTGTTAGTTAGTGTTTAATCCAGAACAAGGTGGAGCTAAGAATCCACTCACTTGTTCCACAAGTGCTGAAGGCCCTCTGTGTGCCTTAGGTTGAGGTTCAATGATGCTGAGATTTAGAAAATCCAGAGTCAGTAAACGTGAGTTCAAATGTCAATTTGTGCAATACTGTGAGGCTCAATAAACTACTTTATCTCTCCAAGTCTTAAACAACTCCTTCAATAATTAAGCCTAGTCCGAGGGCCACTTTTATAGCAGTGTTAGTGTAGTGAATGGGAGCGAATAGAGTTTACGTAGAAAGACACCCAGTGTGTTCTAAGTGTTCAGGGAGCATCATCGCCCATTATTATTGTAGAGGAGAAGACAATTACACAACAATGAAATTTATTTCAATAAGCATTCATTAAGAACACAAATCCACATGTACAAACATAGCTAGCTAATCTATCATCTGTCTATTCCCCAACCTTCTTTCATAATATTTTTTTTCACTCAAATTCATATTGCATAGCCCTAGCTATTCTGTAACTCACTACATAGGCCAGGTTGAGACCCACCTGCCTATGCCTCCCCAGTCCTGAGTATACACCACTACACCCAACTGAGAATAATGACTTTTAATATCAGAGAGGTAGTGTTACAAATTCATTCTAAAATTATTTCTGTATGATAGTACATTTCTATAAAGCACAGATTTAAATATCAGCTTAGCAATCTATTATCTATTGGAGGGAAGTGAGAGAAAACATAGCATTCTAGACCAGAAGAGGAAGAAAAGTATAAACGTAAGCAGGATTCCTGGTGAGTGGAAACTCTGCTTCTCAGAGGGTCCTGGATAAAGCATAAGGAAGCTTGAATCAAAGGTTTTGATGTCTCTTGATGTTTCCATAGTATATGATCCTATGAAGAAAGGAAGACCTGAATTTTCATAGAACTACAGATGACACTACAACCCAGCACAAACTAGATTTTGCCACTGAAGGCAAACATGGCCTAGTGAACTATGCACAGAGAAACAGGCTGGGCAAGGGCACCTTGGGAGCCAGTGACTGGTGCTGGGCTGAGGTTTGGTGTCCAGTGCAGAGCCACAGAAGGGTGCAGTGGAGGCAGGGCAGAATGTTAGTTGGCACTAAACATGGTGTGTGTGGCTAGGACTAGTCCTAGAGGTCAGGGTGTTCCTGTTCTAACTTAAGTAGTGGTGCCAGAGAGAAAGGCACCATGCCACAGAGCTCATGTGGAGGGAAAAGGGGGGAGGGGGGCAATGGCCTCTGGGGACAGGAATGGCAGAAGAGAAGAGAGAGGCATGGGGACTGGACAGGAGGTGGAAATGCAGCGAATGTGCACAGGAGGTGCTCTTAATGGTTGCAGTTGAGAACACATCCCATCAAGACCCCAAGGGCAGGCCAGTACAGATGCCTCAGTACTAACATTTCTCCCTTTTGTTTATTTAAAATGGTAAGGACTTAGAAAGGAATAGCAGGTGAGGCAGGGTTGGGGATGCCATGTTCTCGAGACTGCTTTTCACTGACCTGGGAGCTTCACAGTCTTTGGGGGACGTGAGAAAGCTGTTGCACTGGCCAAGTTCAGGAATATATGGCTGCTTCACTTCTCTGTCCAGGCTCTGTGGGGCTGTCTGATGCAAACAAGCAAGATGCTGTTTGAGGTTGATCCAAGTCGACTCCCTGGAGTTTGTAAGGATTCTTTAAGTTCATGAAAAAACAAGTTTTAGCACACTTTTGCAATCTGTACTGAAATCCACATTACAGAAAAGGTAGAATACTCACATAGTGGTAGGACTATGACAGATTGATAGCTGATCAGAATTCCATCGATTAATACTAAAAGTATGAATTTTTGAAGTCTAGTATAACAGTAGCATAGTGAAAGAAAAATCTGAAACATATTTCGTTCTTTTAAACGTCTGAAGTCAGCCTTCCTTACCACCAATTAAGCTTTTTTTTTTCCAATTAAGCTTTCTTATCATACCATAAACAAACCACCCAATCCTTGCCCCTCACCACAGCATCTCCTGGACACCCTCTTTCTATCCAGTTTACCAGGAGACACAGTGGTTGGTTACTCAGGGCAGTCATTGTAGACTTGGTACCTTTTAAATAAAGGAATAATGAAGAGTTACATTAGATTCTGTTCTGTATCTTCTCTGAATCTGGGGTGCTGTTGGTTCTCACCACCTGGACATGTCTGGCAGTCTCACACCTCCAACTCTGTGCTATCACTTGACAGTCCTGTAACAATAACTGGCTGGTTGTTTAATCAGATATTTTTGGATGTGTCTCTGGAGATACATAGAGAAGAAATTGCTGAAGCAGGGTGTGATTGTTAAAGATAGGAGAACAAGAAGAAGGGTCAGGAAGGAAAGCTTCCTCTTCCATATGGGGTTCCCAATCCAGCAGAGTTGAGTGGGGCTGTGTCATTCTTCTGGAATTAAGGACAAGGCAGCTGACCTCAGTGTCCTCTGAAGCTTGAGGGTACAGGGTCACAGTCGAGATGAAGTTCCTGTGACATTTTAACAAGGGTGTTTTTTTGTTTTAGTTTTTTAAGACAAAGTTTCTCTGTAGCTTTGGAGTCTTCCTGAAACTAGCTCTTGCAGACCAATGAAGTAATAAGAGTGGCGGCGGGGCTGCGTTCCCAGCACCCCGGCCGCCTGCTCGGCTAGCTTATGCCCCAAAATAATTACACAGACACTGTATTGTTTTAAGCACTGCTTTGCCCTTTAGCTCTAGCACTTATAGGCTAATTCTCACATCCCGATCAACCCATCTCTAATAATCTGTGAGAACCGGTCTTACCGGGAAGATTCTAGCCTAGTCCATCCTGGGTTGGAGCTTCATGCCGTGTGTCTGCCCGGGAGCGGGGCATGGCTCATCCCTGGAGCGGGGCATGGCGTCTCTGCTGAGGCGTCTGCTCCGGAGAGCAGAGCTGTGGAGTCTCTGAGCTCACTTCCTCTTCCTCCCAGCATTTTGTTCTGTTTACTCCTCCCACCTATCCTCTAACCAATAAAATGGGCCAGGGCAGTGCCTTTATTAGCCAATGACCTTCCTCCATCAGACCAAGTTGGCCTGGAACTCACAGATATCCACCTTCCTCTGCCTCCCGAGTGCTGGGATTAAAGGCGTGCACCACTACATTCTGGCACAAGGGTGTTGTTTTAAGGATCAGTTACTTCATTCTACTTTTCCTGAGGCCTGCCTCCATCTCTGACACCATGTGGCAGCAGACCTAGACAGGAGGACTGCTAGTGGAAGGTGAAGTCGCCAGTGAATGAGAAAGCAAATTTGCTGCAGGTGGGAGAGAAAGGATCTGTTGTGGTAGGGTGGGTAGGGTCCCTGAATGAAGTGTGTGCCTTCAGTGGACCCTGCTGAGGCATGCGATCAAGTAAACATGCCACATGCAGCAGAGTTAGTTGAATTAGACACACAGAGACAAGGCATGAGCTCTGCCTGGTGGCACTTTAAAAAGGTGTATATGTCGTATAACTGATGGCGGAAAGGGACCTGGTGACATTACTTGAGAGTTTATTTAATGAAAGGGGAAATGTAACTTAACAAATTTCATAGCTGCATAAAGGAACAAGGAGAATGAATAGGGAGGGGCTTGCAGCAAAAAGGGTGGTATAGGGTACCCCCTTCCAACTATGGGATCACTGGCAGAATATTTCAAAGGTCCTGTAAAATATCGGGAGTAAGGTATCTGGAAGCAGACATTTGGATTGCTATCTAAAGGGTATCTGGGACAGATCTGATTGCTAAGATGGATGAGCTTACAGCAGAAGACGCAGATCCCACGAGTGAGGTAGGGAAACAAGATCCAATGGCTTTGTATGAAGCAAGGATGGAACGAGAAAGAAGCAAGTCACCCAGTGACTCGTTAGTCAAAGAGGACGCTTGCATTCAAGAGAGGAGAAATGAGGCCTCACTTGCGGGGGATGGCCAGAAGTGATTGTTGGCAAAAGGGACCAGCGGTAGGACTGAAGATGGTAGTGGGTGTTCCCCCTCGTTCCCAAGGACATCAGAGGGATGACGGATGCTCGGTGGTTTCTTCCATGACCAGGAGAAGGGAATCTTGCCAGTTCTGCTGGGGTTGTGTGGTTGGCCCAGCAATGTGTTAATTGAAAAAGTGAGGCAGTCGCATGTGGACTGGATTCTTGGGTCCTGGCACACAACGGACTGCTGGCAGGCAGAGGAAACACCAGGAAAGCCCGCTGGGATCACAGCACCAATTTTACAATTTAAAAAGCGGTGTGAGAAAGATGGCTTGCGACAGGGCTCACAAGGAGGGTTTTTTTTTTTTTATTTGGGGGACAAGGAATAGGAAAAGGGGGGAGAGAAGGAAGAAGACTGGCCTCTGTGGCCAGGAGCAGAAGAAGAGAAGAGAGATGCCGAGAGAGAGTGAGATAAAGAGACAAAGAGAAGGGAGATGGGCAATGTCCACCTTTTAAAAGGGAACCTATCAAATGTGCACAGGAGGTGCTCATAATGGCTGCCGCTGAAGATGCATCCTGTCAGGACTCTTAACAGCTGGCCAGTACAGATGTATGAATACTAACAGTTCCCAAAGACTGGAAGAGTATGAGGTGACAGAGCTGGGAAAGAAAAGGTGAGGTGAACTCAAAGTCCAACAAGACCGGCAGCTGCCCTCATAGCAGGGTGTAAGGAGGAACAGGGTTCTAGTCTCCAGAGTTGGTTCAAAGCAGGGGACAGGCCAGAGCAAGGCGGCAAGGCAAGGCTTATTTATAGACCTTGAACTCTAGTTCCAGTAAGACTCGGGTGAATAGGGCAGAAGTCATTGCTGACAACCTATTGTGGAGACACAGAAGGCCTCAAATCTCTCTCTACTGTGCTTGAACCAAAGGGTCAGGTATCATTGTGGTAAGTTGGAGGCAGGTGTAGAGGCTGAGAAACCCAGAATCTCCACAACTACTTTATATTTAATTAATAATAGTCCACCATATTGCTTAGTGACAAAAACCAGTATATACTATTAAATGGTGGCTTGTGTCTAGGAATCATATGACCTAAAATGTTCAGAGAAACCTCAAGTTTGAGTCAGTTTTATTGTGTCTAATCCATGTAGGTCATAAGCCAAATTATCTTGTGTGTATATGTATATACACTCATTTGTGCATAGTAGTGGCCAGGAAGTACCAGGTGCCTTCCTTATCTCTCTCTGTTTACTAGAGTCAGGGTCTCTCATTGAATCTGTTTTTTGTGGGTTTTTTTGTTGTTGTCTGTTTGTTTTTGCCTGGACTTGCAGCTCCCAAGCTCCTGTCTCCACACCCCTTTCTTTTGCCTGGCATTGGGGTTCCAGGTGTATTTGCAGCAGGTGTGGTTTGTCTTGTGGGTGTGGGGATCCAAACTCAAGTCTTGAGGCTTGTACAGCAAGAGCTCAGACCCACTGAGTCATCTCCCCAGACTCCAGCCTCCTGAAACATAATTTCAGGAAGCTTTTCTTACAAATTGACAAATGGGAGCCAACCCTTTCTGCTTCCTGTTCTGTAGATCTTGGCTGGGAAACCAGTTCCTGTAGTGAAGAGTGCTGGGGAAGAACATTATTATTTGACAGAAAAAGTGATCACACTGATGACAGTTCCTTTTCTAAGAAAAACAAAGTGCCCTTCAAACTTGTGGCAGCACACTGGAGGTTTCTTTCAGGCAAGATCTGATTGGAGCATACTGATACCCAATAAATGCCTAAAGGGGCTCAGCACAGGGAAAGACTCAAGGCACAGTGTCCCCCAAAGTAAAGTCATTGTGTCTGGACACTTCATTATTAACAGAAAAAGAACTCACTCTCCATCATCTGGGAGAGCAAATGTGATCTAATCCATTTCTCCTTTCCACCCACCTCTTAGGATTCTCTTCCTATGGCAGCATTCCATAGCAGGTTTCCCAGCTGTTCTGGAGGGCATCTAAGTCAAACATCTTGCATTCATCCATCTGCAAGGGAAATTTGCCCTCTGCGGGAATCCATGCAGGGTGTAGAGGATGCCCTCTGGGTGGTCTGATTGCATGGGAGCCCTCTTACAACTCTGCAATTGTATGTAACTGACAGGATGCAAAGTAATTCTTACCTATAGATGTTCAGAGTTCATTGTGTCTCTTAAAGGTTTGTACACTGCTGCGGAGAAAAAGCTCTTCTTGCCACCATTTGCACATTCATTTCAATATTCCTGAGCTATAAATGTGTCTGTTTTTCAGTTTCTCACTTGAATCTGATCTAACATCTGCCTGGCTCCTTCTTTATGAGTGAACTAACATCTGCAACACGTGTTCAGTTTATGCTCTCATAAGTCATGATTATACCTTTTGTGAGGGGCAGATGTCTTTCAGCACTGCTTTGTCTTCTGTTTTTGTTTTTTTCTGCTGTTTCCCATCCCTCACTAGCTACGTATGGGGTTTTGGATTTTGGGGGGTTCCCTAATTTGCTTTGTTCTCTGAAACAGTGTCACTGCTGTCCTAGCTGAGGTAGGTAGATGATCTGCTTTGATCAGTGTGTGTACAGATACAGTTATGATCAAATACTTGACAAGACACAGTTTACGCAAAAAAAAAAATTCTTTTGGGCTCATTATTTGAGGAGATGCCTTTCGAGGTGTGCTTGCAGAAGCATGAAATGTTCACATTGTGTCTGCTGCCGGTAAGCAGAGAGATCAATGCTAACGTTCATCTCAGCTTCAGTGGATTCCCCATTTTAACTCAGTCTGGGACCCTAGCCCGCATTGTCGCCCCCACAGTCCACTATGGGTCTTATCTTTTTCTCTTCAGTCAAACCTTCCTGGTAATATCTTAATCTATCACAGGGGGGCCTCCATCTTACTATTTAGATGAAGATGACCTTGAACTTGGGATCCTCCTGACTCCACCAGCAGTGTGTTGGGATTAGAGACATGTACTACATGTACCACCATGCTCAGTGTATGCAAACCTGGGGACGAACCCAAGGCTTTGTGCACAGTAGGCAAACATCTGCCAAATGGTTCACATCCCAGTCATGATGATAATTTTCCACATAAATCACCACAGCAGCATCCTGATTGGATCCTTTAATGCTGAGTTCCTCACGCTTGCCAAGGTTCTACTGCATACACTTTAGCTCTTTCTTCCTCTTTAACTTCCTTAAGGGTTTGTATCAACCTTAGACCATGGGCTTTGTTAAGAGTTGGGCCTTTAAGATATACTGGAAGTTAATGTTGAGTGTCTTCTTCAGTTGCTTTTTTCTTTTTGAGAACAGGTCTGTCTTGGAGATTACTGATTAGCCACAAAGGTTCGTCAGCAACTTCGGAAGATCCCCCTGCTACCCCTTCCTCTGCATGGTAGTGCAAGTCTTTTGCATGAATGCCGGGAAGCTGAACTCAGATTCTTATGCTTGCTTGACAAGCCCTTTACCAACGGAGCCATCTCCTCAAGCCCTAGTGCACCTTCACTACTTTGAATATCCCACTCATATCCAGGCCTTCCCTCATATGCGTACCTTTCTGGCCTCACCTACTCTTACTGAGTCTTTCAGCTCAGACCTCACAGGTCACTTTCATTGGGAGGCCCTTCTCGGTTATCTTCCCTATTTTATAAGTACGATGATACTGAGGGGCTACAGTCTGTCTCATAGAACACAGATGCTTCCATGGTGACAGCTGATATCCTCTCAACTTTCATTGCTTTGTTGTTAATTCTAGACTTCAGTGGTGTTTAGTGAGATGCACATGAGTTGGCTTCAGCTTTGGGAGATGGCTGGCTTAATAGTTTTTATTTTCCTACTAAGATTTTACCATATTATTAAACAATATAGCAGGAATGGGGGCCACGGAGGATTCTTCTTCTCCAAATCTCTTCTTTTAAATGGAAAGGTTAATTTGTCTTCTTAGAGGACACATCCAGGGAGGTTAGTGGCATGACTCTGAAGCTATAACTAAGGAGTGTAGGGTTCTAGAATTTTCTGAGACCAAAGTATCCCTTGGGAGCTTTCTAGCAAGTCTGGGTCTCATGCTCGGAACCCATATATCCTGGGTCAGAATCTGCATGGTGTGAAGACACTAGGTGATCTGATTGTATAATGGAGTTTAGAAAACACTTAAATATAAGTGTTCCACATTTGCTCTGAGTCATCACAGACAAATTATTTACCCACCATAAAAATTCTTCTGAAATTATGAAGGCTTCCTACTTTATTCTTACCTCCTAAGGCTGCTGAGACGTTGAAGGTGTTGGTATGTGTGAAGAACTTAGGATACGGCATTTAGAAACACCTGGACAAGCATTAGCTCTTGCTAACACAGATGCGCACTGAAGAGTAAAACATACCCTTGGCTTATGAGACACTCATCTGCAGAGAGGCACTGCAGATAGGTGCTCTCTTGTGAACTAGGGTGTTAACACTCCCATTTGTAGATTTACTTTGAACATTTTTTTTGTCATCTGTGTGTGAGCTACCTCACTTAGGGGTGATATGTCTGTCTGAGCTTCTCTTCAGGAGGATTTTATGAATAGTTTCTGGATGAAAAATAAAGCCAGACCATCTAGCCTTTCTATGAATTTACAAATTACAAGTGAATTTCCTGGAGATTTCTTTCCTATTACTCACTCTAAGTTCCTTTGCTTTTGACTTAGGAGAGTGGGTTGAAAATCAAGGTCTGGAAGATTTTACACAGTCTCCAACACTACTGTACAAGAATAAACAGTTGGCAAAAATGAAGGCTAGAAACACACACATACACACACATGTCCATGCATACACATGCATGCGCAGACACACCACAAATAGCAGAGGCCCATACGATGGCACAGGTTCTTACAGATAAGCACTGGAGAAACCAGGCAGGAATGTTCATCACACAAGGTTATCTCTTCAGTGGAGGAAATGTATATCTGTTTCCCACCCAGAAGGCTGTAGTGGATATTGTTAACTACCTGGTAATGTTTCCTATTCATAGGGCCAGGCCTTACCACCCCTCCCCCGCTAATCCAAGAGTCTCTCTCTGCAGACCTTTATCTTTAGCTTTGTTTCTCAGTTAATAGAACCCATCCTTAGAGGAGATGTCACATGTATACTTCATAGTCTGCTGACCTCCATGCTATCCCAGTCAGAGACCACACCAGATCCTAGGCTTTAGCTATGGAGCCCATCTTCATGGGAGAGGTCACATGAACTTTTTGGAAGTGTTTTGATGTAGTCAAGCCTTAAGCTATATTGTGCACATGGGATTGGGATAATTGCTACCAGGAAACCTTTATCCAAAATTGTACTGTACTTAAATAGGTCTGGTGCAATCCTTTAATCCCAGTACTCAGGAGGCAGGGGTGGGCAGATCTCTATGAATTTGAAGCCAACCTGTACTACAGAGCTAGTTCCAGGACAGCTAGGGCTGTCACACAGAGAAACCCTGTCTCAAAAAACAGATAAACAAACAAACAAACAAATAGATATGTCTAAAATAAACTGACCTGGCATCAAACTCCAGAAGTTTGACTGGCACCAGCAAACTAGGTCCTGCGAAACTAACTTTCCATCTTCCATCACTTGAATCATTCCGCCACCAACTGTGGAGCTTGAAGGGACCCCACAGAAGCTGACTGGAACTGGCAGGAGTCACTGAAGTGGGCACAAGAGACACCTTAGAGTGTCTGAAGTTAAGTTATGACTCATTATAATATTAAAATGCACACCCTTTGGTAGAGAGTTCAGATACCAATAAGACATAGGGTTCCTAAACTTCTACTTACATGTAACAAAGGCTTGAGGAAGGTCACGTTAATGTTATTTCAATCCCCATCCTCTGAACAACTTGACTATTACAATTATCTAACCCTTTTTTTCTGTTCTGGCTCACCTTGCAAATCTTCTATTGCTTAACAAACTGTCCCTGCTTCTGCTGTAACAATGGGTCCATGCTGAGGTTCTGCTTAGGGACACAAGAACCTGGATCCCAGAAGCTGCTCATTGGACACTAATATCCGCCTGCCAACTCACTTCTCCTCTTCTATTTCCATTCTTGCTTTTTCTTTCTTCTCTATGGCTCCCTTTATTGCCAGAGACTTCCTCAGTGAGTTCTGAGTTCTTCCCAGCCCTCAGATCAGGCTAAGGGTTGTGGGAGGGCTTCTGTCCAGATATGAATGATGAGGAGAAGGCAGAGACACACTTGAGATTGGGAGCTTCCATTTCTTCATGCTTTTACTCTCACTAAAGTATTTCCTAGCTTAGCCTGAGAGTATGACACTAAGGGAATCATGGTAAAACCATATTATCCTCTCCAGTTAGGAGGGAGAGAGTGTGAAGCCCAGTCCTCTGCAAAAGTATTGATTGAATCTTGGGGTGTCAGTCACTGAGCCATGGGGAATGAGAGATGAATTTCCAAGACCATGGTCTTGAAGGGCTTTTTACTGGACCATTATGTGGTGGTCTGAGAAGCAAGGGACAGGTGACTTTTGGAAAAGTCTTAGATGACAAAATAAGGCTTGTGTTAGTTATTTTGCCTCTTGCAGTGATAAAAAATACTCTGACAATATGTAGTTTAAGGGAGCAAGTTATTATTTTGACTAATAATTGGATAATCAATCATGGCAGAGAGGTCAAACGCCAGGAGCTTGGAGCTGGGCACAGTGCATCCACAGTAAGGAAAGAGAGAGAGAAATGCCGAGGTAGCTTTCTCCTTCGTGTGTTGTCCAGCACTCAAGCCCTGGAAATGGTGCTGACCACCATTACGGTGGGTCTTCCCACTTCATTTAAACTTCATTGTGATAATCTCACAGCAATGCCAAGAGGCCTGTCTCCTAGGTTATATCAGGTCCTGTGAATCTGATAATCAGCACCAATGGTCACAGATGGGTGTGGTGATGATGCTGTCTGAAGTTTTTACATTTCATTTTACTACTCTCATGCCACCATTCTATCACCTATTTTCATATCTGCACAGCATTTTCTTTATATAAATAGAATGAGTCTCTGTTTTATATTCACATTTTCATGTATGTAGTTTTCTACAAATTCTTTTATTTAAGAATATATTACAGTTGCAAGCAAGGGGAGGAGATGGGTCTGAGAGAAGTTGGGGAAGGGAGAGGATGAATATGATCAAAATATAGGATAAGAAGTCTTTGAAGAGTTAATATGAATGCTATATTTTCAAAAGAATATATTACAGGAACTTTCAGATCAGCATTTATAATGGAGCTCCATCTTCTGCATGGGTTTAATTATATACCCCTGATTATATGTGCCATATATATATATACCATTGTGCATGTATGGACACATTTTGTAGAATCAGATGATAGATGTGGATTTGCTAAATCATTAGGCAAACATGATATAATTTAAGGGTAACTGAGAAAATGCTTCAAGATATAGAATAATGACCCCCAAATTCTATAGCAATTTGTATTCCTACTATCAGAATACAAAAGATAAAGTTTTTATTTACAAATACAAGTTTTGTCAATAAAAGAGAGGAAAAATACTGCATTATAGATCTGCATTTCCTTAGTAGATTGATTATCATATGGTGTAGGAGATTATTCTGTTTATGTGTCCCTTTTATTGGTTGAATAAAGAAACTGCCTTGGCCTTTTGATAGGGTAGCCCTTAAGTGGGCAGAGTAGACAGAAGAGAATGCTGGGAAGAAGGTAGTGTGGCATACACCATGAATTTCTGGCCTGAGACAGACATAGGTTAGAATCTTGCCGGTAAGCCACAGTCATGTGGTGATACACAGATACACAGAAATGGGTTAATCAAGATGTGAGAGTTAACCAATAAGAGGCTAGAGTTAATGGGTCAGGCGGTAATTTAATTAATACAATTTCTGTGTGATTATTTCGGGTATAAGCTAGTGGGGCTTCCAGGACAAACAATGGGCCCCGCTCCTCCTTGCTACAATAATATATTTTAGAACCATTGATACTTTTTAAAAATATTTATTTATTCATTCTCTTGTTTATTTAGTGTATATATGTGTGCCTGTGTGCTGTATGTATGCATACGTGCAGATATCTGCAGAGGCCAGAAAAAGATGCCAAATCCCCTGGAGCTGGAGTCACCGCTGTTGGTAAGCAGTCTGTAGGTGCTGGGAACCGCACCCCAATTCTCTGCAGGAGTGGTAAGTTCTCCTGACTGCTGAGCCATATCTTCAGGTTCTCTGCAGGAGTAGTAAGTTCTCCTAACTGCTGAGCCATATCTTCAGGTCCCATTGGCATTTCTAATGTGAATTCCACGGTCTTGTTCCCACTCTTTCCTTTCTTAGGTTTACAGAATGTCTTTGAACAGAGCAGCCATTAATCTGGTAACTACTGTCTTATACATGTTATATAGTTCCCCTATTTTTTAATTCTTAATTTTGAGACAGAGTCTTATTCTTTTATGTACACTGGCCATGTCAAACATACAATTTCCCTTGTCTCTGAGTGCTGTTATCAGAGACAGGTGCCACTGCACCTAGCCGTCTCATCGTCTCATCTCTTAATTCATTTTGCCTGTATTCTTTGTTTTTGTAGTTGCCACATAGAATTTTATTTTTTCTTTCTTAAAAATGTGTGTGTGTGTGTGAGTGTGTGTGTGTGTGAGTGTGAGTGAGTGTGTGTGAGTGTGTGTGAGTGTGTGTGTGTGTGTGTGTGAGTGTGTGTGTGTATACTTGTTAGTGTGGGTATGGAAGCCTGAGGCTGATGTTGGGTGTCATTCATCAATGTCTGTACTTGTGTTTAAAGATAGGGCCCCTCATTGAATTGTATTAATTTCCAGGCTGGCTGGCTAATGGGCCCCAGGGATCCTTCTGTCTTGGTGACGCTTAGCTCACAGCCCTACATATCCCCACAACCCCACACCCCAGCACTGGAAATATAGATTTGCCATTATATCTGGCTTTTACATGGTACTGGGAATTCAAATTCTGGTCCTCCTCTTGCATAGCAAGCACTACTGACTGAACCATCTTACAGCCCTATTATTACTGTTATTGTTATTATTATTATTATTGATATCCTCAGACTTTCCTTTTATGACTTTTGAGTTTCATTTCATGTCTTGTCTTATAAAGGCCCCACATCATGCCAAGAGTAAAAACCTAATCCTGAGCTGGGAATGCAGTTCAGTGAGTGACTGCCTGGTTAACACACCCAAGGTTCCATTCAAACACTAAAGCTAAAACAAAACAAAATCTCCAGCTAATATTGAACCTTAAATTTCTGAACATAAGGATGATTTAATTTGGTTCACCCATTGTACTTTATTAAATAAACTATAGTGTAAAATATAAAAGCATGATAAGGGGCTGGGAGTATACTCAATGATAGTGTTTGTGCGTACTTAATATGCTTGAGGCCCTGGGTTCCATCTATAGCACAAACAGATGAATAAGTGCATGATACAGCTACTTTGTACCTTGAATTAACAGAACCTAAACTTATAAAATCATCATTCAATGCCTTAAAAGCATGTTTGTTTTTAAGAGTATTTCCCATTTCTACTAAGATTGAGTTCTTGCTTGCCATAGCTCTGAATGTTTTTATGTTTATTATGTCACTTGAAAAAAACCTGCAAAGCCTGTCAGTGACATGTTCTTGCTTTCTTTTGGTATGGAAAAACACAGTGACATTGTTGCTTGTTGTATTTTTTTCTTGTCGTTTACTTAGGTCGTGTCTAGGGTGGAACTTGCTTGGTGAGTGTTCCCAAATGCTGCCTGGAAATCCAGAGGTCACATGTTTAGAGACCTTAGAGAAGTTTTAGGGTGCTCCTGAGAAAGTCATCAAGTGCTACCGCAGGTCAGGGAAGTCAAAATTGATGGATGAAACTGACTCATTGTAGAAACCAAGTCCCTAATGAATTAAGTTCATCAGTACCCAGTTCTACCAGGTCCTGGCCACCCTTCCTCACCTCTCTTCTTCCAGGTCACTTAGGTATCTCCCTTTCTGTATGGTCACCTATGACAACAAGAGTCCTTTAAAGGCCCTTGAATATCCTCAGGCCTTCCTTCTAGAATCTTCTAAAGAGTGGAGAGAAACCAACTTAAAAGATAATTTAAACTGTCTTTTAAATCTATTCCTGCACTCCTCCCTGGCTCAAGAAAGCAAGCCAAATTAGCCAGACATGAATATGGATGGATGTTTTTAGTTCAGAGAATTGGCAGGTGCTAGTTTTCTAATCACAGAGACAATACGTCTGACAAAAACAACTTAAGGAGGAAAGGCTAGTCTGGACTCAGAGTTCGTGGGTGTTGTCCATCATGATGGGCAAGCCATGGCAGCAAGAATGTAAGAAAGCTGCTCACACGGCACCCTCAGTCAGGAAGCAGAGAACAGTGGATGCTGGTGCTCAGCCTTCTTTTCTCTTCTTGCGCAGTTGGAGAACTCTAGCAAGGAAGGTAATACCACCCACACTTAGGATGGTGTTTCCACCTCAGCTAACTTCAGGTAGTCAGTGCCTCACAGACAAGCCCGGAGCATCATCTCTGTGAGTCTCAGTTCTGCAGAGTTGACAGCGTTAGCAGGTAGGTATGTTACAGGCATAGACCCCAGTCTGGAGGGCACCTTTTTAGGTTTCCACGTTCTTGTATCCTGGAACAATGAATCGGACCAGGGATACACAGACAGCAGTAGAAATAATGACAGCCTATTAAAAGGGGAAATGTACCCACAAAGAATGGAAATGAGCCAGAGAGGTAGTAAAGGTTAGAAGTTCAAAATAGACTTATACCACCAGTCGTGACCCTTTATAGGCCTTTTACATGATGCCCACCTTCTTGAGGTTTTCTCTGGCTCTTGTAGGCAGTCCTGGTGGGGAATGTTTCTAGTCTTCCTGTCATTGGCTTCTTTCAGATATGAATCTATAAGCCCCTCTCTGCCTCACTCTACTGCCTATAAAATGCCCCACCCCATCACAACTTGTTTCTCAGAAAGCAAGAGCAAATTCATTTTCTCAGAGGTCCATGTTAGCTGGAACAGCACTCTCTGATAGTAACACCCATGGCAAACCTAATCTCAGTCAGCAGTTCCTGGACCTAGCAGAATGGCCACCTCTCTGGGCTTTGCTGCCAGTCATGTGAGCAGATAGTGGACTTACCCTCCTATTGAAGCAGAAGGTAAGCACAGATAATTCTAAGAGTGAACTCAGTGTCATCCAATCTATGGAGAAAACCAAGGTGAAGCTTCGGACAGATTCGATCATCTCTTTGGCATTTGGCATTATGTCTAGCGCCAGCTTGAGATGAGTTGGTACAGAGGAGGGAATTTCTTAAAGTGTGTTGTCAGACTTTAAAAATCCAAGCTGGGTGGTAGTGGCAGCGCACACCTTTAATCCCATAACTCAGGAAGGAGAGGCAGGCAGATCTTTGTAAGTTTGAGGCCAGCCTGGCAAACAGAATGAGTTCCAGGACAGCCAAGGCTACACAGAGGAAACCTGTCTTGAACAACCAAAAAGAAAAAGAAAAGAAAAACATCTAGAGCTCAGGGAAGGTTGAGACAAAAATTGGAGGTTGAGGGAGGAGAATGGGAAGACTGTTCTGTTTTAACACCAATGAAACCCTTCTTTCCTGACTTTAAAAAAATTTCTATGAACAGCACTTGCCAGAATCAATGTTTCTAGCACTTGGATGTGAGTCTCGGCCCACAGTACTGTTTTGGAAAAGCTGACCATGTGTCTGAGAGCCGTTTCTCTTCACCTGGGTGCATGGGGGTGGTTCCCATAGTTTACCGGACAATGAGGACATTGTTTCCCTTAGGAGAGAGGAGGCTGGGAATCTCATTAAGCTCCTGTGGTGTGTGTGTGTGTGTGTGTGTGTGTGTGTGTGTTCAGCACTGAGGGCAGGCAGAAGTGAGAAGGGTATGGCAGACGGTGTGGTTTCTAAGTGACATCTTAGCCTGAGGTTTCCTCGGAGTGGCTGGCAGGATTTACCTCTGTGAACCTGCAAAACGACTTGGCTCCAAAGTCACCTTCATGAAAGTCAATTTGCTATAGAAGAACCAAATTCAGAGATGCAAGGCACAACTTGTCACGGAAATTTACAGGTGACAAAGGCCCCTCCGGAGGACATTCCTTTTTCTTTCTTTAGCATCTGCACTCAGATTTAGAACAACAAGCAACATTAACTAGAGGAAGAAATAAATATGTTCAGAAATTCAAACTCTATTTCCTAATTTACTCTAGAGAGTCTGTTTTCAGTATATAAATCAGCTCTTGGTGTTTTGCCATTTAAAAATGCAAAAACAAAATGTGAAGATGTGTCATTCGGAAAATAAAAAGAATCATGATGCACATGCTGTTTATAACTAATCTCTCTTCAACAGTACTCAATGCTATTAGAAAACATTATGCGTGTGTATATATTAATACATTTTTTAAGCCTGAAAGATTTCCAGTTGCCATTTGTTTGCCATATGCTGGTGTGAATTCTACTTCTATTGGTGCATAAAAGATGGAAAGCTTTGTAGCCTGGAATTAGCACCATTTGGGCTCTGCCGTTTTTAAGGAGTGTGCGAAGTCATGCAGGCTTAGTGACCTTTAAGGAGACTTAAATAACCCTCCCCAAGACAGGAGAGACAGCATATCAAGCTAGGCTGAGTGAGATGCAAAGCCCCAAGGAAGATAGGCGGTCATCAAAGCCTGCACACTAACCCCTTCTCACTGCTTTGCTTGAGTGGCTGGTGTGGGTGTCTCAGTGATGTAGCCCACTGTCTTCTGGATTCCATCATGAAAGTAGCAGTAGGATTGGTAGGGAGGACTCAGTTGCTCAGAGCGGCTTAGATCTGGCTTAGATCTAGCAACACACGTTTTCTGGAACCCAAGCCCCTGGAGGAGATTCTGTGTTAGCGGCTTCAGGGGTATTGCATTCTTCCTGTCCCTCTGTGACATGCTAGGTAGCCATTATGAACTGCCATGCTGAGTGTCCCACAGCAGATAATTCTCTTTTGCTTTGCGATGGCTTGTGACTGTCTTCTAAGAAAGCTTCTGGGGAGCTTGGAGGACAGGGAGGCTTTCTTGAACTTGAGAACATCACTTCCTAAAAAGTGGCCAGTTGAATACCAGCCCTACTTTTCTTCCTCCATGTGAGGAAGAAGGAATTGGAGACTGGTGTCTTCTACCGAGTGATCTTTTGGTGATGGCCACCAAGATGTAGCTGCCCACTGGACACAACCCAAGCACCTGTATGAGCTCCAAATCTCATCTTTGGGCCAGTCCTCCCTGGCAGAGCTTTCCTCTGCAGTCTCAGATTGGGAGGTCAGGAGGGGCACGTCTAACTTCAGGGCTAAGTCACCAAGTCTTGCTTCTAGTTCTAGTGTAACTGGCTGGTAAAAATGGAGATGTTCTAAATAGACACTTGCCTTTCCCCAACAACGCGTTTGGCAAATTAATTCCACCCCTTACTGATGTTGGAAAAGGGAAAAAAAAACCTGGGAAATGTAATTTAAGCATATTTGTGATTCTCTTCATGACAGGTCTTTTTCTTCCTTCTTGTCTTCCTTCTCTGCACTCCTTCCCTCTGGCTCTACTGTCTCTCCTTTCCCACTTTCTGTGGCTCTTTGAAGAGCAACACCATCTTTTCAGGGCTAAGTACCACTACTGCCCCCTTGTGCTTCTGTAATGGAAGATCTCAATCCCAGGGATATCCTCACTCTGGGCAGGATGTGCAGAACTGGGAACACAGTACAGACTCCAAATAATAAAACAGGGTTGGCATAGAAAATCCCTATCACTGGGGCTGAAATCCAGACAAGGTGACCTGACTGGCATCTGGGAAGCCAAACAGTCTGGTCTTGGGGAGCAAGTCCCTTTGACCTGTATACAATGAACTAGAGTGTTAACCTTAGCTCTGGTGGACCCAAGGGCAAAAGCCATGTCTGCCATCATGCTGACATTTTAATGTTTAGCCCAGCACTGACCGCACCTTGATAGAAATTTGATTAGAGTAACCAGCACCCAGGTAAAGTACACCTCTGGGTGCGTCTGTCATGGCATTTCTAGTCAATTAGCCAAGGGTAGAAGACCACTCTGAAATATCACCAGCACAGTCCACAGGCTGGGAATTGTTAGAGAGGACCCAGGGAGGTTCAATGAAAATCAGACAAGAGCTCCAAAAATATTTACTTTGAACCTAGTCCCCTTGGAGAAAGCGGTGGATAGAAGATAGTAGTGGAGGGGAAGAAAGCCTGTGTGTGTAGGCATAGTCTACCTTCTATATCCCCTGTACAGTTTATATGGCTCCTCACCTGGCCACCATGGTGTGAGCTATTCTCCCCACCAACTCCTCTGCCAACATGGACTGAAACCTTCAAAAATGTGAGCCAAATGTGTTGGGTACTGGTTTAAGTATTCGTTTTACTAGTAGCATAAACTTGTAAATGATGAACATATTTTACAGATGAAAAGAGTAAAGCAGGGAGGTGGTAGCTCATCCGGACTAGGTGACAGAGCCAGGCTATCTGGCTCCTGCGCTCTCTCAGAGGCCCCTTCCAGCATAACTCAGGTCTTCAAGTTTCTGAATCCCCTCACAGGGTGAGCATCTATCGTACTTTAAAAAAGAAAACTTTGGCATGCTAAACAGAGTTTAAGAGAACAATAAACTCTACAAATCCCACTGCTTTTAGGACCAGAGAGGTATAGAGCACGACACTGTCCGGGATGGGTGGGCAGGTACGCCACTGTCCGGAGTGGGTAGGCAGGCACGCACTGTCTGGGGTGGGCGGGCAGGTGCTACTGGTGTCATAAACAACAACTTTGACCTAGAAAAATGGGACATAATGATTTATACTTGATTACTCAAAATTATCTGTGCATTTACAAAACTTTAATTACTTAATACTCCATTAAGCAATGCATATATAATGTATACATATGTAATTCTTAAATTAAACTGGATTTAGATTGAGGTGCCTCTGTACCTTGAATTTTCATGTAATGAATGGCATTTTAACTCAGTAGATGATTGAAAGTCTAATTCTCATGCATACACGTGTAGTGTGTGTGTGTGTGTGTGTGTGTGTGTGTGTAACTAAGTTTCAGCCAATACAGTATCTGTTTCTCAGCTGTTCACATGCTCCAGCTGATCATACCACACCCAAATATGGCAAGCAGAGATCTGGGGCCAATTTTTTTCCTTCTGCTGCTTCTTCCAGCTCTGTCTGAAACACTGCTTGCCCGTCTAGGGGAAATGGAGCTCTCGGAAACTGGGTTGTTCTCTAAAAGTGTCAGGGTTCAAGAATTTTTCTTTGCTTGAATAAACTACTTAATTTGTCAACACCTTTTTAAAACTACACAGTGAATGTTTCCAGTGATGTGCTCATCAGCTGTTCTAAAAGGATGGAGTTCACCATCTGTGAAAACGGGGATGAATTTGGAGATGTCACACAAAGTAAATCAGGCATAGGCCAGCAAATGCTGCAGCTTCTCAGTTGTATGCAGAGCGAACTGTTGCTCTCATAGAAGCAGAGGACAGAATTGGCATTGCCAGGGATGGGGAGAGGGGAAGCAGAGAGCAGGCTGACTGTGTGGAGGGCAGGAACTAAATTGGAGAAAGAGCTTCCAGTGTTCTGAGGGGAGTATGGAAGCACAACAATTAATTATGCAAAACACCGAATAAGGGACTTTGAATGTTTCCACCCTAAGCAAGAGTATGTGTGCAAATTACCCCATCAGGTGATGTGCAAATGTTATGAAGTGTAGACATTAACCCCATGAACCCTACTTACAATTAATGGATGCCAACTAAAACTTAAAAAAATATATTTCAATGTTTTAAAAATATAGTAAAAGGAAAACACTTTTCCTTTTTGAGTAACAGGCCTTGACTTCCACACTCTCATCTTTCATACAAATATAGGCATATACATATATTAGCACATATATATGTATACGTATACATACATGTATGTGTGTGCATGTGTATATATTAAAGTGTCTCAGTGGGTGTCCGTGTCCATCCTGAAGGGTTGTCAAGCTATGATAGATGAGCCAGTGGACACGAAGACATGCGAAACTCAAGACAAGAATGGAACACCTTCAGATTTATTGCCAGATTGGGTAGAGGAAATCCCAACCCTTCCTGTCCTGGGGATTGTGAAGAGCAGTCCTGTAGAGGAGGGCTACACATGCTTAGTGTGTGCCCAGATTTGTCTTCAGTTGGCCTTGGCTCAAACAGGCACAGAGAAGAGAGTAAGGGCCCTGGGAATCCTCTGAGCCTGCTCAGCTCAGACATGGGAAGGTGCATGCATTGCCTAAGCATGGTGGACTGCTCTGGGATGACTTCTGGCCTTCCTCGGATTCACAGCGCATGATTCCGGCACCTTCCCCAGGAGCAGCAACTACTGGTGGAGAAGCGCCTGCTTCTTTGTCTAAGAGGCTCTGGGCATGCCCAGAAGTACTGTTTGTGTCATTCAGTAAGACTGGATTTAGTTTTAAACTAATTTGACCATTAAAAAATTTTATATTATAAAAATCACAAAGGATTTATTTCTCAAAATTTATTGTGAACTAAAGCAAGTTACTTAGAAATTAAAATAAAAATGCATATAAATATTTATGTATGTATAAAATATATGTGTATATAACTATGTGTGTATATATAAAATATATGTAGTTTCAAGCTTTAATACATATGTATATGTGTATGTGTGTATATGTGTATCTATATATATTTACGTATGTCCAGACACTTTAAGTACTGTGCCGATAATGAAGACTGTAGCTGTCTGAACTAAAGAGGCAAACTGTGGTAAAGAGCCTTTGGATTGACTTAAGAGTACGTTGAGCAATTACAATAGCCCCATTTTTAACTGCCAGTGGGCCTCTGTTGCTGTATTTATGTTGCAATCTGTATAGCTCAGATTTCTCATTTGCTTCATTTGCTTTGAGAAACCTTTTAAAATTGGGATGTAACTCATATGTCAAAAAATTCATGCTAAGTGAGCAATACACAGTCTGTTTTGTGGGCAGAGGATTGGGACACCTTCGTTGTGATCTAACTGCAGAATGTTTTATAGCGCACCCCCATAAGAAATCCTGTATCTGTTCAGTCACCTATAGCGCACCCCCATAAGAAATCCTGTATCATCTATTCAGTCACCTATAGCGCACCCCCATAAGAAATCCTGATCTGTTCAGTCACTTATAGTGCACCCCCATAAGAAATCCTGTATCATCTATTCAGTCACCAATAGCGCACCCCCATAAGAAATCCTGATCTGTTCAGTCACTTATAGTGCACCCCCATAAGAAATCCTGTATCATCTATTCAGTCACCTATAGCGCACCCCCATAAGAAATCCTGTGTCTGTTCAGTCACTTATAGTGCACCCCCATAAGAAATCCTGTATCATCTATTCAGTCACCTATAGTGCACCCCCATAAGAAATCCTGTATCTGTTCAGTCACCTATAGCGCACCCCCATAAGAAATCCTGTATCTGTTCAGTCACCTATAGCGCACCCCATAAGAAATCCTGTATCTATTCAGTCACCTATAGCGTACCCCATAAGAAATCCTGTATCTATTCAGTCACTCTTCATGCTCCCAACTTTCAGCTCTTGGCCACTACTAATTTCTTTTATAGATTTCCCTTTCCTGAACTTAAAAAAACATATGCATGTATGTGTGACACACTTGTATGTGTGCATGTCTGTTCAAATGGGTGTGAGGGCCACATGCACATGTGTTCCCTTGTGTGTGGAGGCCTGAGACTGACATAAAATAATCACTCAATCACCCTCCTCTTTATATATTGAGGCAGGGTTTCTTGTTGAGCCTTTATCTAGCTTGACTACTGATTTGTAGACCGGGCTGGCCTCAAACTCAGAGCTCCTGAGTGCTGGGATTAAAGGCCTGTGCCACCACCACCTGGTGCTTACATGTTTTTCAGCCATTATAAATATTCTGAAATGAACTTTGGTTTACAAGTTTTTGTACACACACACATATATACACATAGACACACCTTGAATTGTCTTGAGTTTATATATATCAGCAGTAGAAACATCAGCCTATACGGTTACAGAACTACTACTTTACTATCATGGGAACTACTTAACTGTTTCCCAACACTGCTGCAACATTTTACATTATCATCAGTGTGTGCATGGGTTCAGATTCTCCACAACTTTTCCCTTACTTACTTTTATCCATCTTTTTGATGATGGCCATTCCAGTATGAAGTGCGATCATGTGTTAAGAATAATTCCAAAGGTTTCCAGCAATGCCTTGTATGGTTTGCACAGACTTCTGTTAAATGTTCTTATTCTTCTAGTATTGCTTCATTATCTGTTTTCTGTTGTAGTTTCCTGCTATGATAGTTTCTGTGTTTCTAAACTAAACACCTCTATCTAGGCTAGTGACTAGTCATAGAATCACATATATGGAACTATTTCTTTATCTTTGAAATCCTCCTAAAATAAAGTAGGAGCAGGTCTCTAGTGATTCCTGCTCTGGGGGCATGGTGTAATCTTTGTGTCCTGTCAAATTCTCTATGACAGATGCATGACCAAAGCTTACTATGTTAATAACTTTCTTTTTAATTGATCTGTACCTGTCACGGGCTGAGGGGCAGCTTATATAGTTGGTTCTCAGTTAATTACAACTGCCATTTTTTTTTATTTGTGATGCCTAAGCAAGTAGTAAATTAGCAAGCTAAGTCACACTTGCAGTGGGACTATGACGCAATTAGTGTTTTGAATAATAGGAGGTAGTAGCTAAGGTCACTGAATTTGCAGTAGCGGCATCCTGGAGTAGCCTGGCTTCAGCAAGGGCTATTTTACAACATCCCAAAAAAGGTGCTTAAATGGACACAGATAGAGATTCTTCCTGTCTCTTGCATATTGAGACCATTCTCTGTAATCGTTTAGCGTCATTTTATCTTCTTCTATGCTAAAACTTAAAATCCAACACAAAAACATAGGTTTTGCAAGGTAGTGTTTTTCCCCACTTAACCTTTCTGTGAATAGATGAGCTCCTGAGACTGGAAACTACACAATGGCTTTAACATGTAGCTGGATGAGTGGATATGCAAGGGAAATTAACAGCCCCTTCAATATTGACTTTGTGAACCCAAGCCTACAAAATTCCTTTTAGTGCAAGAGCGAATGTGCTCATCCTAGACATGAGAAGCTTAGGCCAAGTGTGATCACCTGACCTGGATGTGATTCCTCCAAGAGAGGCCTTGGTTGAGGGATCTTCTTTTGGTTTAAATTTTAGCACCTGGTATTTTCTGCTCTTCTGAACAGCAAATGTGTATATGGTTGGCTCTGGCCTGAGACTTTATGCTGCTCAAAGAAAAGCCTCTTTGGGGGATAAAAAAAATTAATTCAAAAGATGAGACATAAAATGAACTTTTGAGTTGAGAAAAATCACAGAAGACACTAATCTTCTGAGTGCATCAAGTTATCCTCAAACACAAGAAAAGTCTGAGCGCAGGTTCAGGGAAAAGCAGTTTGTGTCTAAGGATCTGTCCTCTGTCCCCACCACCTATTGTTCCAGTTGCTCAGACCTGCAGTCCTTGGTCATACTCAGAACTATATAGTCATCTGCCCCGCACGCTTCTCTAGGTTACTTGCAGATGGTTTCTTCCCTGGTGCCACTATTCTATGGAGTCTCAACTCCCTGTGTGGAGATTGGTACCCATTGGGTTATCACAGGGAGTGCCTTTTGGCATGGAGAGCAGCTGGTAGGACAGGACTTTTTAGGGAATACTTTCAGAGTTTGTGCCGATGGGGAAGAAGCAGAAGAAGGAACAGAGAGGGAGAAGTTGAGTGGTGGCATCATCCCTATGCACCTTGCTCCTGCAGAAAGTCTCAATTCTCACTTGTGCTGCACCTTGGAGAGATTTCTCAGGCTAGCGTGAGAGGCATGAATGCTCATAGTCTTTTGAGTAACTCTGAATACAAGCTGCTTCATGTGCTGTGTGACTGTTAGCAAAGAATAACACAGAAAGGGGTGTGACTACGAGCAAGGTCTGCAGCCAAAGGCAATTTCTGAAGAAGGACTAAGGGACTAAGAGATAGGCAGATTTCCTAATAGGTAGATAGGGAGGAGAAGGGGTCATTCCTAGGTAATGAAACCAGTGGATTTCCAAAATGGCGAACTTCTTCCTCACTCTCCCGACCTGAAGCAAAAGCCTGGCAACTTAAAATGAAGGTCTGTTGGACAGTTTCTCTTACCAGTAGAGTTCCCTTATTGATGGACCTGTGAGTCAATGAAAACTGAATTAAGATATGTTTACACCAAAGCTGCAAGCCTATCAGCCAACCTATCTTTATTAAAATTGACTAACCAGAAATCAGGGGACAAGGATACCGTCAAAGTGTGAGCCTTGTGCAGGTGGTCCTAGGTGGAAAGGAAAGCAAAGCAGTAAGTCATGGAGAGCAAAACAATAAGTAACCTCTGCCAAGGCCTCTGTTTTAGTTTCTGCCTTAAGGTTTATATCTTGAGTTCCTTCCCTGGCTTCCTTTCATGACAGACTATAAATTATGAGACAAAATATAAGCCTTTTCCTCCCAAGTTATTTTTGGTTATGGTGATCATCATAGTAATAGAAAGCAAACTAGAACAGCATCAAATGAAATCAATGGAATTTCCAAAAGATGAAGACAGACTTGTACAGCAACACTCAAGACTTGTTTGTCCTGTACAACTCTTTTATTGTGGGACAACGTCTCAGGTAACTAAGGTTGGCCACGAACTTGCTACCATAGCAGAGAGTGATCTTGAACGACTTGGTCGTCTCCCTTCATACATCTTCAGGTTACAGGGAGTTCATCAGAGATAACCAGTCAGACACAGTTTACAGCCAATTAAAAGTCTTTATTCCAGCTGGCTGGGACCACACCCAAAGTGTCTGGGGAACTGGGTGCAGCCTTGAGTCTCCAGAACAGGGGATTTTTGAAGGCAGGAACCACAGCCCAGCATCTTGCTCTGCAGTTGCACGTGGCTTTGAAGAAGGAAGCAGTTTTAACTGAAGTTAAGATAAGTGATTAGCTGGAGGGGTTTTTTTTTTTTGCACAAATAGACCATTTAACAGAAACTAAGTTTGCTAGGACATCCTGACCTTTGGTTCATAAAGTAGAGTTGGGTAATTTCCTGTGGTATTCTCCATCAAGGAGAGCAAATTCTAGTTAATACTGGAATGGCCTAAGCAAGAATAGAAGATGGATGAACCACTGCACCGCCTTGCCATGTCAAACCACACACACCTGACTTTATACAGTGCTGGGGGTCAAACTCAGAGCTTTGTGAATGACAGACACTCTACTGACTGAGCTCTATCAGCAGACTCCCACAAATACTTGATTTGTAAGATAGCTCCCACAAAATCCAATAACCAAAGGGAGTCCTCCAGAGACATGCATGGATTTCTCCTGAAGCGAATCTGTGCCTGTTGCTTAGATCACAGGGTGATCTGTGTTGATGGGGACATTGGAAGTGTTCCATATAAGTAAGGCTGGTCCCATTGTACGCACAGCCCCTGATTTCCCCTGCCTGCCTTTCCTTTGCTGTATCAGAGCTTTGACATCAAGTTCAGCTCCCAGACAGAACATCCACAAAAACAGGCTCCCTCAAATTCCCAATACTTATGCCACCATCTTTCTGCTGCCCAGGGAGAAGTGAGAGATGGCTGTCATCCTATTGATGGCAACTTCCTTGGAGGACCTATGGGAAATCCGGGACATTGGACAGGAGAATACAAAGAGGAAAAACTACAGTCTCCTCTGCCCTTCACAGTTACCCCCACAACAAAAGACAGACTAACAAGAGAAAACAAAACAGGAGTCTATTTACATGGATATTCCATACACAGGGGATACACGGAAAAGAAGGTAAAGCAAAAGAGCTTTAAGTTCAAGTTCAACTTCTTCACTAACTGAAATTCAGAGAAAAGGGTATAAGGGCAATGATGAAGAAGAATCCAGGAAAAGCAGGGTAAAATGTTTTCACTGAGGGTATTTTAGAACCCCATCTACTGCAATTCCAGTGGTTTAAAGTCAGTGTCTCTTTCCTAACGCAGAGTGAGAACTTACTGACAAATGTCGGTGCTCTTATAGATACAAATTTCTCTCCCCAATGAAACATTTATTCTGATTCCCTTGGGCTGGCTGGTTCTCTAAGTAATCAACTCAGAATAATCTCTAGCTGAAGGGACATAGTTGAAGGTGTCACATTCTGGCTTGTAAGGGTCTGGATAAAACTCAACTAGCCTGCATTAGCTTCCAGCAGGCTTATCTAAGAACTGTCTCCAAATCCTGTACTGCTCTACTCTGTCCTGCCTAGCTGATTTGGAGTGGGAGGGTATACAGGGTTCCCAATGAAGTCAATGAAGAAGGTAGAAATGGAAAAGGTGCAGGACTAGAATGTGGCTTTGGGGAAGGCATCCCCTCCAGGAAACTCTGAGGGGCGATTAAGCCATGGCAGCTATACCCTTCGCTGGGACAGAAGCTGAGGAAGATTTCATCCTGGATCAAGGTTTCAGGGATATCAGTTCATCTCAGTGGGAACAGGATGGTGGCAGCAGCTTGCTTTGTAGCTTGTTCGTATCTTTTTTTTTTTTTTAATAATTTTTTTTATTAAGAAAAGAAGAAAAAAAACATAAACAAAAAACAAGTTTCCACCTCCTCCCAGCCTCCCATTTCCCTCCCCCTCCTCCCACCCTTCTCCCCCTCCTCCCACCCTTCTACCCCTCCCCCCACTCCTCTCCCCCTCCCTCTCCAGTCCACAGAGCAGTCCAGGTTCCCTGCCCTGTGGTAAGTCCTAGGTCCTCCCCCCTCCGTCCATATCTAGGAAGGTGAACATCCAAACTGGCTAGGCTTCCACAAAGCCAGCACATTAAGTAGGATCAAAACCCCGTGCCATTGTCCTTGGCCTCTCATCAGCCCTCATTGTTCGCCATGTTCAGAGAGTCCGGTTTTATCCCATGCTTTTTCGGTCACAGTCCAGCTGGCCTTGGTGAGCTCCCAGTAGATCAGCTCCACTGTCTCAGTGGGTGGGTGCACGCCTCGTGGTCCCGACTTCTTTGCTCATGTTCTCCCTCCTTCTGCTCCTCATTGGGACCTTGGGAGCTCAGTCCAGTGCTCCAGTGTGGGTCTCTGTCTCTGTCTCCATCCATCACCAGATGAAGGTTCTATGATGATATGCAAGATATTCGTCAGTATTGTTCTCGGATAGGGTCATTTCAGGTTCCCAATCCTCAGCTACCCAAGGAACTAACTGGGAACCTCATGTTGGGCACTTGGGAGCCCCTCTAGGGTCAAATCTCTTGCTCACCCTAAAGTGGTTCCCTTAACTAAGAATTGTGGTTCCGTGCTCCCCTATCCACCTTTCCTTTATCCCAATTCTCCTGATTCCCCAAGTCCCCCCTCCTTCCCTTCTACCTTTTCTCTCCCCATCTCCCCTTACCCCCATCCCACCCCACCGCCAAGATCCTAATTTTCTCCCCGGCAATTGGGTCTACTTCCCTTAGCCAAGAGGATAACTATATGTTTTTCCTTGGGTTCACCTTCTTACTTAGCTTCTTTAGGTTCACCTATTGTAGACTCCGTGGCCCTAATTTATGGCTAGAAACCAATTATGAGCGAGTACATCCCATGTTCATCTTTTTGGGTCTGGGACACCTCACTCAGGATAGTGTTTTCTATTTCCATCCATTTGCCTGCAAAGTTCGAGAAGTCATTGTTTTTTACCGCAGCGTAGTACTCTAGCGTGTATATATTCCATACTTTCTTCATCCATTCTTCCATTGAAGGGCATCTAGGTTGTTTCCAGGTTCTGGCTATTACAAATAATACTGCTATGAACATAGTTGAACAAATGCTTTTGTCATATGATAGAGCATCTCTTGGGTATATTTCCAGGAGTGGTATTGCTGGGTCCAGGGGTAAGTTGATCCCGAATTTCCTGAGAAACCGAAACACTGACTTCCACAGTGGTTGCACAAGATGGCATTCCCACCAGCAATGGATGAGGGTACCCGTTCCTCCACAGCCTCTCCAGAGAAGCTTCACCATTCACAATAGCCAAAAACAGCATAAAATATCTTGGGGTACATCTAACCAAGGAAGTGAAAGATCTATTTGACAAGAACTTTAAGGCATTGAAGAAAGAAATTGAAGAGGATACCAAAAAATGGATGGACCTCCCTTGCTCTTGGATAGGGAGGATCAACATAGTAAAAATGGCAATTCTACCAAAGGCTATTTATAGATTCAATGCAATCCCCATCAAGATCCCATCAAAATTCTTCACAGATCTGGAGAGGACAATAATCAACTTTATATGGAAAAACAAAAAACCCAGGATAGCCAAAACAATCCTATACAATAAAGGATCTTCTGGAGGCATTACCATCCCTGACTTCAAACTCTATTACAGAGCTACAGTAATGAAAACAGTGTGGTACTGGCATAAAAACAGAGAAGTCGACCAATGGAATCGTATAGAAGACCCGGATTTTATCCCACAAACCTATGAACACCTGATTTTCGATAAAGGAGCTAAAAGTATAAAATGGAAGAAAGAAAGCATCTTCAACAAATGGTGCTGGCACAACTGGATGTCATCTTGTAGAAGAATGAAAATAGACCCTTATCTATCACCGTGCACAAAACTCTAGTCCAAATGGATTAAAGACCTCAATATCAGCCCGAACACACTGAACCTGATAGAAGAGAAAGTGGGAAGTACCCTACAGGAGCTGGGCACAGGAGATCGCTTCCTATGTATAACCCCAGAAGCACAGACATTAAGGGCAACATTGAATAAATGGGACCTACTTAAACTGAGAAGCTTCTGTAAAGCAAAGGACATAGTCAATAAGACACAAAGGCAACCTACTGATTGGGAGAAGATCTTCACCAACCCCACAACAGACAAAGGTCTGATCTCCAAAATATATAAAGAACTCAAGAAACTAGACTTTAAAATGCTAATTAACCCAATTAAAAAATGGGGCACTGAACTGAACAGAGAATTCTCAGCAGAGGAAGTTCAAATGGCCAAAAGACACTTAAAGTCGTGCTCAACTTCCTTAGCAATCAGGGAAATGCAAATCAAAACAACTTTGAGATATCATCTTACACCTGTCAGAATGGCTAAAGTCAAAAACACCAAGGATAACCTTTGCTTGTTCGTATCTTAATGCTCAGAAAACAAAGGCAGTAGCAGAAACATCGTTAGGTTATTTTACCTCCAGTATTTGCCTCCAGTGTCCACGACTTCTCAAACAGGACTGTGATGTTAATTAGGATCATGTCCTCTCAAATTCACTAGCCTTTTGGGGAAGTATCAGACTCAAATCAAACACTAGGAGAGCTACTATACATACTTGGACAGGATAATAGATCATAAAAGTAGTATTTCCTAAACCCCTTATCCTGCCTTCATATTTACCATTCATCAAGTTTGACTTACCAAGTTCAGTTATTTTTCAAAGCAAAACATCAAAAATATAGGAAAAACTTCTGGTTTCACAAAAGAAACACACGTGGGAGACTGTTTTGTTGCCAGTTTGGTTCATGTTGTTCGGGACTATTTTGCCAGTCAAACTACCATCTCTTTCAGTAGCCCAGCAGGGCCTCCTCACCAAAGATCACCACATCAGCGCAATTGATTGCCGACGCTCCCTCTTAGAAGGGGGGAGCAGGGAGGGTCATGGAACCCTTCCCAACCAGTTATAGGTAATTCTGCCCTAATTGCAAGTGACTTTGGGGTCCCTGGTAGGGGTTAGATTGTATAAGTGGGGAAGATGAGGGAAAGGGGTTCTGTATTTGCAGCAATAGGACCTAATATTTCTGGAGGCTACTGATCTTAGGGTCTGGCTACTTTAATGTCACCCATTGTTATATAAGTAAGCCCAATAAACTTATTTATTCCCTGGGAAAACTTCGGTAGAATTGTACCTCAGTTTATCAATAGGGTATTAGGAGGAAAGGTAGAGTTGCTTATGTCTAGCCCCAAGGGAAGGAATTTTAGCAACAATCCAGTAGCTAGACTAGAGTTGAATTCCAAAAGACTATTGCTTCTCTCAGAAATTCTGGGCCATGCAGCACCGTCTAGCACACTTCCTATTTCCCATCAGCCAAACTTTGCCTTCCTCATCACTCAGCCAAACACTATGTGCTTCTATTTATGTAAGCCTGGCAATCAGCAAGAGAGCCTCAAGGCTGTTACTCCTATAGCCTGCCCACTGTATGTATCAGGAAATGCATTTGTGTGGTGACAAGGAAGAGCCCAGGAAAATCTTGGTCTTTGGGGATTTATAAGGCCAGGTCTTGTGAGGGTGATTAGGATCAGTTGTGTGTCATTTGGCCATAAACCTTCACCTGTGAGACAGTGTCTCCCCAGTGTATGGCCACACTTCCACACCTTTCTTTCATCAGATAGCCCCTTAGGATAAGATCTGCCTCACAATAAAGTTTTTTCCAATCATCATCATCACAACTTTGCTATCCTAGGTTCAGTACCTGCAGCTCATAAACCAAACTGAGGAAAGATTAACATGTGGGGGTAGAAGTCTTAATATATATATATGTATGCATTGGAATTCATGAGGAATAAACATGCCTCAAGGAGGCAGCCAGATGTCTCAAGTCTATATACTATAGATTAAGTGAAGAAATTGGTGGGTTTGGGTGTCTGGGCAGGAGTGACAAGTTATGGAACAGTGAGGAGAGGACTCTCTGGTGAGTACAGTTTGTCTTCTAATGCAGATAACAGTGTCTGGGAAGATAAGCGTTATCTGTCAGTGTAGCTGTACTCTGCTAAGGAGACATTTACATGTCTAAATTTCATTCATGAATGCTTCATAAAAGAGGAAAGATTTTATTTAGTTTTAGGTAGGCAGAGAGATAAAATGCTTTTCCAGTATCTGCTCACTCTCAATTTCCTTTAATGCAAAGTAATTATTTTGCTAAAGTGGCATATGTGGTAGCATTTCTTCCAATATCGATATTTAAGCTACAACATTATTGCAAATACCATTCCTTTCTCTGACTAGTTGGTTGGGCTGGACATCAGGGACAAGGTCATCACTGTTCCTTTTGCTCTTGGCCCCTCTAACTTGTCTCCTCTAGACAACTGCCTCTGTTATGCTGCTGATTCTGTTTCAAATGCAGTCCCACTTGGTTGTCTCCAGTATTACCAGCTTTTTGTGTGTGGGTTCCAGTGTTCATCACGACAGAAACTCTGAGTCACCTGTAATACGGTGGAGCCCATCCTTCCAACAGCTATTTCAATGGCCTTGTGTTTTGTTGAGCAGTTCCGTTCTTTTCCTTTTGTGTAATAAGGCATAAGGGGAAATGGGTTTTTGAATGAAACTGAAACAAATTTCCAAATAATTTAGAAACTAAAAAATAAAATTAGGGATGGTAATTGATTGAGAAAGGAGATTCAAATCAACAGAAATTAATTTCTTAGGAAAAATATTTATTTTTTCTCCTCTACCTTCATTTAAACATTGGCATGTACATTATAGGATTCAACTCACACAACAAGAGGCAGCACATGGCTTTATTCAGACCAAGGCAAGCATATTGGGAGTAGGCAATACTTAAATGGATGAGAAAGGAGGAAGTTCTTTTGGTATAGGGACTGTGAACTATTCATCTTCATGCTCACTGACATGACTGCTCCAGATACTTGTACATAGTAGATGATAGATACAGGTTTGCCAGACTGAATTACTGAAGACAGCTGAATCGACAAGACTTGACGTGTGCTCTTAATCTTTTGATGCTATTGTCAAGGTCAGCCCTGTATTCTTAAAGGCGTGTGCATAGTTATTTAATCAACATGGCATCAAATTCAAGGACATGGTTTATTCACATTCTACTGTATTTAAGGTAGACTTAAAGCATGCATACTCAGCTACTCCATTATTTATAAATAACAAATACATTCAGGAATAAAATGTAGGAATGGCTAGTTGTGAGCAGGTAGAATTCTAACACTTTTGTGAGTATTGGGTCTTAAAAATTATGGGATTAATGAATATTGTTTAGTGGATAAATTGCTTATTATGCAAGTGTTAAGACCAGGTCTAGGATCCCCAGAACCCATGTAAAAGCACTTGGGAAGCAGAGACATGGCTTCCCCAGGCAGCCTAGCCAGAACTGTCACACTTAGGGTTCAGAGAGTGACTCAGTTTCAGAGAATAAAGAGAACAATCAAGGAAGATATTTAACATCTGCCAATGTTGGACTTCCACATGCACATGCACACATGTATGTAGAAAATGAGGACATGTGAATTTTTAAATAAATAATTTGTATAAGGACTTCTTTGGGCTCGGTTCCTGTAGAGACCCCATAGAACAGGCTAAATATTCAAATGGAGGTTCTCACTCCAAAGCTACATGATACCAGGTGGCACCAACTGGAATTACCTGGGTGAAAGTGAGAAGAGAACATGAACATGCAACAAACCTGCTTAAAAGTATATTAGAGGGGTGCATACAGGCCTGGGAATGGGTGTTTAGAGAGAGAGGACGATCGCGCATCCAACCTTTTAAAAGCTGCCTAGCACATGCGCACAGGGGGTTGGTGGGACACAGGTGATGGTCTCACACTTGCACGCAAGGGTTTAGCTGAGTCATACGCGGATGTAACCACACATGCGAGCCCGTGAGTCACACGGGGTGCTTTAACATTCAGGCAAATGTCTGAGGGCCCATCTGCATGTGCATGCCTTTAGAACCTGGAAGTACAACCTTATTTGTGGCTGAATAATTACACTGATCTTCTGAGAAATGAGTGTTAGGTAACAGCCAAGTTTCAAATAGAGCAGTTTTAATTGACATGATAAGAACGAGTTTTTTGTTGTTGCTTGTTTGTTTTTTTGTCTTTTATTTTAAGCTTGAACATTCCTCATTAAAAGGAAACCTAAAGTAACCTGATATTTAGCTGCCAATCATTGTCTCTACCTTCCAGTCTGCCCCCACCAGCCAGAACTGTTTTCTGTCTCTTAACTAACCACATCTGCTCAGCCCATTGGGCTAACTGGCTGAGTCTGTAGCAGAAGTGTTTTTGAAGCAATGCTTTCCTCCCTTCCCTGCCCATTTGCGTTCTGCCTCGAGAGGCTCCATGATAGGCTCTTCAAGGAAAACAAGGACTTCTGCATTAGCTGCTGTTCTGCTGCTGTGATAAAACACTATGACACAACTTATGGGGAAAAAGAGTTTAGTTGGGCTCACGGTTCCAGAGGGATGAGAGTCCGCCTCGTCAGGGAACATGGCAGCAAGCTGCAAGCCCGACAGCAGGAGCAGTGATGCCTTCACTGTAAACACGAAACAGAAACAGCAAACTCAAAGCAGGAGGAGGCCTTAAGCTCTCAAAGTCTACATCAGTGGCATACTTCTGTGAACAAGACCACGTTTTTTAAACCTCAAGATCCCAGGCAGTGGGCCCTGAGGCAGCCAGTCCCAGGCAGAGAAGGTTGCCAGTTCCCAAGAAGTGGCTGGTCCCGGGCAGGCTGGTCCCACCAATCCCGGGGGTGTGAGCAGGCAGCGACAGTGAGGTTCCCTGACCAGGAGAGCCACACAGACCCAGCCATGCTGCGAGCAGCTGGGCAGGTGACAGTGAGTCTCCGGAAGGCGCAGGTTCCCAGCTGCAAGCAGGTGGGCAGGAGAGCGGGTGGACAGGCGAGCTGGTGGGAGACATGTGGACAGACACATAGTAGAGAATAAAATTAGACATTCATTACTTATAGGAGGGGGAACGAAAGGAGAGAGAGAGAGAGAAAGGGATGAGAAAAGAGGACAGAGATAGCGAGAGAAGGGAGCAGGAGAAAGGAAGCACCGTGAGCCAAAAGGAATGGTGAGAATCAAGATGGCAAGAGGAGGACAGGGGTCACCGGGAGTGGGCGTGGCTTGTCTCTTAAAGAGACGAAAGTATTCAAAAGTCCTAGACTACAAAGAACATTCTCACTTCAAGCACCGCAACTTCCCTTTAAAACGTGAAGAAAAACTTCACTAAGAGGGATAGTGTGCAGGAAAGTGGTCTCTGCACCTCATCTGGGCATAACATCTGTTGTCAGGGGACAGGAGTAAGCTTCCCTGTAGTGACTGCCATAGGTGGTACAGGTAGGGGGGAGATGCCCCCTGCTGTTTGAGGCCAATGGGACAGTTGTCCTTGCCCCTCATCAGCTGCAGCACTGGGGAGAGTGGGCCCTGTACACGGTGAGCTGGCCCTGATGGTGTAGATGTGGGAGACCAAACCTGAGGACTTGAAACAGGATAATTAGCCCTGCCTCTTGCTTATCCCTGGAAGGTGAACTAACTGGAGCAATGCCGGAAAGTTCACGTGGTGGTGAGGACAATGGAGACCTGGCAGGCTGACCAACCCTACTACTATGTAGGCCCAGAACCAGGGTTATGAGTTGGACCACTCCAACATCCGTCCCATCTATGATCTGCTGGGGCACATGAAGGGGCTGTTCTTACAAACCCAAAGCTGCAGAATCTCCATGACACAGGGCAACAACAGGAGGGATATTCAAGAGTAGTCCCAGTGAGGGCCCAGCATAAATAATGTAGCAGAAACCAGAAGCCTGGAACAAGACCAATAACTCTGAAATGAACACTTGCAAGTAAAGATATATGGATAAAATGATTTACTGTGTGCCTCCTTCTGTCACACTACAGCTTCCATGACAAGATTGAGTCTTTTTCCATTTCTTCTTTTTTTCTCTCTCTCTTAAATTTGATTTTGTTTTGAGGAGGGAGGTTGTAAGGGCAGAGGGCAGTTGCAAGGGAATGGGGAAATGAATAAAATCAATATGCATGATGTGTAAGACACAAGGCATAAATAAAAAAAGAGAGATAGTGTAGGGTCAGGCATGGTGGCAAGAGGCAGAGGCATGCAGATCTCTGGGAGTTTATGACCAGCCTACTCTACAGAGGAAGTTCCTGGACAGCCAGGACTACACAAAGACACCATGTATTGGGAGAGAGAGAGAGAGAGAGAGAGAGAGAGAGAGAGAGAGAGAGAGGTGTCCTGGGTAGTTCTGTATTATCTTGACAACGGCTAGAGTCATATGTGAACTCCAATTGAGAAGATGCCTTAAGTTGGGATGTAGGCATACCTGTAAACACTTTATTAGTGACTGATGGGGGAGCAGCTCATTGTGGATGGTACCACACCTGGGCTGGTGGTGCTGGGTTCTATGAGATGGCAGGCTGAGTAAGCTCTGTGGAGAAAGCCAGTAAGCTGCACCCCTCCACAATCTCTGCCTCAGCTCCTGCCAAGGTCCCCGCCCTTCTTGCCTTCCTATTCTGACTTCTCTCTGTGGTGAACATCAGTGTTGAAGCCTAAGCAAAATAAACTCTTTCTTCCCCAACTTCTTTAGGCTGTGATGTTTATCATAGCAATAGGAAGCCTGACTAAAACAGATAGAAAAATTAAAATTAAGAAAGTTAGCCGCCATGGAAAACATGATGTGGGAGAAGCCCAGAGGAAAGGAACACAAAGCATCGTTATTCACAGAGGGGTAGCATAGAGGAGTCAGGTACTCAGTATGGCTATAGGAGGGGCTGTTAGAATATGGTAGGGTGTGTGGTCTGTTTTACCTGCTGAGGGATCTGACCTTTCACAGGGAACTGAAAGGACTAGGCTCAGATCTAACAAGGTATTCATCTGAAAAGAAAATGCAGCTGCAGGTTCCAGGAATCCAGATTTGGATGGATAAGAGTTTCCTTCTGAAGAGAAGGCCCCACCCAGCACAAGATTCCTCTCTATTTTCTTACTGTAACCCTTTGTTATGGTTAATTTTGATTGTCAACCTCACCGAATCTAGAATCAAATAAAAGTCACACTGGGTGAGTCTGTGAAGTATTTCTGAAAGTCTGCCTCCTGCAGAGTGGGAGACACCTTTGCCTTGAAGTGAGGCTATAAAGGAGGAAAGACCAGTCCAGCCAGCTCTCCTTCCTGTTACGTGCAATCTCTTGGCTCTGCTTCCTGTTGAGTGCAGTCTGTCTCTTCTTTATGTCCTCTCTTTTGAGAGGACAATCCTGGGTGTTTTCCTAGAGATCTGTGGGTACAAGGCCCTTCATGCTCCCAACAGTGGATCCGAAGCTGTCCTTATATCCCCAGGTTAGAGTGATTTGAAGCGTTGTTAGAGGCTCACAGGTGTTAGGGAGCTAGTCAGCTGTGAACACCCTTGAAGGTCATTGGGAATTGTATGAGTTACTTTTCTACTGCTGTGGTAAAATGCCATGACCAAAAGCAATTTGGGAAGAAAAGAGTTTTTTTCATCTTATACTTCTAGATAACAGTTCATCACAGAAGAAAGTTGTAGAAGGCACAGAGGTCTTTGTGCTTACAGATAATCACTAGGAGAATCTGCAGTCTTAAACACTCAAGGTTGTTCCTTCAAGAGAAGGAATGCAAAACTATTATCTGCCCAGGAGGCTGGAGCTACTGTGCTTCCTAGCCTTGTGACCTTTATGCTGTTTTTAGTACTAGACTCTCCCCAGATGCTTATTTAAATATTATTTGCCTCAATAAATCGATAAAGAACCTGTCTTTATAGACTTTATCAAGAATTTTGATGTAGTCACATTAGATCTGTATCTAATTATCTTGCTTTGTCAGACTCTTAAAATTTGATCCAACATTGACTACTGGGTTTTACTGAGCCAAACTGCCTTCATGCCTCCTAGGATTGTCACTGCTGGACATGGGGGCTGCAGAGACCCAAGCTGAAGGTCAGGGCAGGAACTCAAAGCAGAAACCATGGCTTACTGGCTTGCTCCTCATGGCTTGCTCAGCCTGCTTTCTTATACAACCTGCGACCACCTGCCACTGGTATCTCCTCTCTTCTTTCTAGCATACTCTGTGCCTGGAAATCTTGCCTAGATGTTAGCTGTTCAGCTCTTTATTAAACCAATCAGTGACACATCTTCACAGTGTACAGAATGATTATTCTACAACATTTCCCTTTTTTACTAAAGAATAAGGAAAGCTTTTAACTCTAACATAGTAAAAATATATACAATAAGAATTATCAGTTTTATCCCATGCTTTTTCAGTCACAGTCCAGCTGGCCTTGGTGAGCTCCCAATAGATCAGCTCCACTGTCTCAGTGGGTGGGTGCACCCCTTGTGGTCCTGACTTCTTTGCTCATGTTCTCCCTCCTTCTGCTCCTCCTTGGGACCTTGGGAGCTCAGTCCAGTGCTCCAGTGTGGGTCTCTGTCTCTATCTCCATCCATCACCAGATGAAGGTTCTATGAAGCATGGGATAAAACTGGACTCTCTGAGCATGGCGAACAATGAGGGCTGATGAGAAGCCAAGGACAATGGCACGGGGTTTTGAGCCTACGTAATGTGCTGACTTTGTGGGAGCCTAGCCAGTTTGGATGTTCACCTTCCTAGGAATGGACGGAGAGGGGAGGACCTAGGACTTACCACAGGGCAGGGAACCCTGACTGCTCTTTGGACTGGAGAGGGAGGGGAAGAGGAGTGGGGGGAGGGGGAGAAGGGTGGGAGGAGGGGGAGAAGGGTGGGAGGAGGGGGAGAAGGGTGGGAGGAGGGGGAGAAGGGTGGGAGGAGGGGGAGGGAAATGGGAGGCTGGGAGGAGGTGGAAACTTGTTTTTTTTTGGTTTTTTTTCTCCTTTTCTCAATAAAAAAAATGGAAAAAAAAAGAATTATCAGGTATTGTCTAAATAGAAAGGAAAGGGATTAACTCTCACAAATGAAACTATATACAATAAGAATAAACATAAAGTAAGACTTACCTTCACAATGTTCAATCTATCTGCATTTGACATATTTGAAGAGAATATTTCAGTATCTATCCTATCTTGATAAATTTAATGTTTTATGCCTAAACCATTTTTTATTACAGCTTGTATTACCATCCTAAAATATCTTTTTAGAACTTAAAACATCTTTTTAGGTAAACAACTTATGTTTTTTAACCTTATAAACTTTTACATCTTTTATGTAAGTTTCTTTTTTGAATTTAGTAACAATAAAAACTATAAAACTATAATTATCTAGTCTTCAATCTCCATTGGAGACCAAAGAAGGATAAAATATTACTTGAGTAACAGGAAGTGCATAGAAAGCAATTTTCAAAACTAAGAAATGGCAGAGACATCTGGCTGCCTTGACAGTCACCCCAAGGATTCTCTTTAATGTTGGGGCATCCATCTTTGGCCTAAAGGCCTAAAGTATATGACAGACTTTTTTGTGAAGTAGGGATTTTGAAGGATTGGTCTACCTTGTCTTTCCAAAGTTCATCAAATGCTTTCTTTTGTGTTCTGCTTGTCTAATTTAGACACCACACTGTCAATAGTTGAGTCAAGGGCAGTTTCTTACACAGTAACTAAAAGTTTTCAAAAAGAAAGCAAATTCCTTATGGAGGCTCTTTGATACCCATCATCTTCTCCAAAGTAGATTGGTGCTGCCAGAAGCAGACATATCTCATTGTTATAAAAAGCCTTATGTTATTAATACATTTTAAATGTCATATTCTGTAGTTCTCTGAAGTGTTTGAAGACCACTTATCTATCTAAAATTATGTGTTTAACCTTGAAAACATGCTTAATATGGCTACAAGCTTGACTATTATAAATGATTAACTACTAACCTTTATTTCTTAATTATATGTTACATTTTTAAATGACTTACATAAACACAAAACCCCCAAAAAAGTAGAAACATACATACAATATAACAAAAATAACTTTAAAATTGTATTGATATACCAAAATCCATATCAATGTAAAATGTTTCAGATTTTAATAACTATCTTTTTATCTTATATTCCTATATTTCCATAAATGATGACAAATATCCATAACCCACCAAATGACCAAAAACTACCCACCCCACTTTTTTGGAATGTGGGGTTGTATTCTCTAGACTGCTTCCTGCTGTCTGTGAGTGAAGCAGAGAAAATTGAGATAATGGTCAAGTCCTGGGGAAGCTAGCTGTAACATTTGTTCACCAGTCTTTGAATAATGGGAAAAAGCAAGACTTATCTGCATTCCTAGTTAGAATAGTTTGTCAAAGTAGACCATCTCAGCCAGCAGCCTTGAAGCTGTTATGGTTGCAAAATTCTAAGGAAATTGCAGCAGAGGCACTCTGAGAGGCTGGATCACCTGGGCCAATCACTTTCATTGGTGTCTGGTCCCCTTGCTCTGTCTTGTAGTTTTTCTAGGTTTATTTCTTTATGTCTGTAGCCAGTATTTTCAAGGAGTTTTCCCCATCAAACCAGATCTCTATCGACCTTGAAGGAATCCACAGCCTTTCATTTTCTGTTGAAACAAAAGTATAACTTCTTCTCCAAAGTAATATGATCTTTGACTTCCATTTTAAAACTAAGGCACTTTAAAAATAGTTAAATTTAATTTAGCAGTCCCTTCCACAATTCAATGTCTCTTAGTAGCTGTTTTCTGTTCATTAGCATTAAAAATTCAAAATTATCAAAGCACTATATAAAGTTCATATTAATATTATATTATTATAAGTAATAATATTTTATTATAATATTTATGAAATATTATATTTTTCCATCCTTATAGTGCTTATTTGTGTTTTTTTTACTTCTCATTACTTCTCTCTTTAAAGACTTTACTGTTATTTTTAAACTATTTTCTGTGACTGTCTATACTTTCTTTTCCTCTCTAGACTTTGCTTTACTAGGTTCCTGCAATGTTTTATGACTGCATGTGTCAAACCTTAAACCTACCCCATAGCTTATCTCGTGCTGGTGCCTCAAGCCCACAAGCAGTGGCTGGGAGATGTATATTTGTATAATGTGGATCATCAGAGACTGAGAAACTAGGCCGCTGCATTTGGTTGTGTTTTTGTGTGTTTGGAACACCCCCCCCCCTTTAAGCTTTTTCTAGGTCTTATGTGGAAACATGTGACTCCACACTGAATGTCATTTATAAATGAACTTACTTTTTGGACTACCAGCTCATAAAAAATGATACAGAGACCTATTATTAATTATGGAAGTTTGGCCTATAGCTCAGGTTTGTTTCTAACCAGCTTTTATAGCTAAAGTTAACTCATACCTTTTAATCTACATTCTTTTGCGTGACTTTGTTACCTTTACTTTGTAATCCCCATGCTGATGCTGCTTGTTCTGTGTCCCTGGCATCTCCTCCCTTCTTCTTTCCAGCATCCTCTGTGCCTGGAAATCCAACCCAGTTAATGGCCATTCAGCCTTTTGTTAAACCAATCAGAGTGACACATCTCACAGTGCACATAAGGATTGCTCCACAGCAGGAGATGGTGCCACAGGGCACAGGTGCACCAAGAAAGTGAGACAGAGATGCTGACCAGAACACAAGTGAAGATGACCTTCTCTCTGCTGTCATGACTTTCCACCATTCCTATTCTAAGTAATTTCATGGAAAATAACTATTTATTCTTCCATCTTTCTGACTCAAAACCATTCTTTCCTCACTAGAGTTTTTGCTTTCAGACTCTGAAAGCAGCACTGTCTTTTCCTCCCCTCTTCTCTTCCCATCTGCCATCATATTGGAAAACCAGCAAGTGAACGGTGGTGGGGGTGGCAAGCTGCTCTGCTTGTCAAGACACTGGGATTTGTGCCCTTCAGGTGGTGCAGAGCTTTCTGGTGGAGGAGTTACTTTCATTGGTTAATAAAGAAACTGCCTTGGCTTATTTTGATAGGCCAGCCCTTAGGTGGGTGGAGTAGACAGAACAGAATGCTGGGAGAAAGAAGCCAAGTCAGTTGGTCACCATGATTCTCCCACCCCAGACGGATGTAGGCTAGAATCCTTCCTGGTAAGACACCATCTCGTGGTGCTACACAGATTATTAGAAATGGTTTAATCAAGATGTGAGAATTAGCCAATAAGAGGCTACAGATAACGGGCCAGGCAGTGTTTAAAAGAATACATTTTCTGTGTAATTATTTCGGGTAAAGCTAGCCATGCGGAGCTGGGCGGGAACTCAGCCCATCGCTCCTCACTACAGCTTTCACACCTGACTTCCTGGCAAAAGAAGAGAACTAACAGGCAGCTCACATTTTTCAACCAGCTAGCCTAGGTGGCATTCTTTCAAGTGAAACCTCATGAATCCCTCCTAGGACCAGAGTTGGTTTGACACGAGGAGGGTTTGGGTAGCCTATCTATTCTATGGGTACTGTTTTGAGATGGAGAAGAAATCAAACTAAAGGTCTCAAGCTTTTTGTGGAATAGCTTCTACAAGAGATTTCAGATTAAAAACATTATGTAACATCAAACATGTAAGAATTATTCTCCTTTGATGGCTACCAGCTACAAACACATACCCATAGGCTTGAGACTGACTTGACAAAGAGTCTTGTTGTTGCCATTTTCAAGAAAAATATGTTTATAATCTGGGTGCATCATCTACTTGTATCTTATGTCTTATTTTTTAAACCCAACCTAGATGCATTCGTAAAAAAAAAAAAAAAAAAAAAAAAAAAAGATCCGTTTAGCTGTGCTCTTTGCCAAAGCAAAGAAATATAATATTGCAGCTGACTGCTTTGTTTGAAGAATGTTTCAGATTAGATTTCTCTCTCCAAGGGGAAGAGGGTTGTGTGTACAAATACATTTTGCAAAATTGGCTTGAAAATACTGATGGGTATGCTTCTGAATGAAAACTATTCTGGTTTTACTTTTCATTATGGAATTGGAAGAGTTTTTGAAATTGGGATAGCCATCATTTGCCAATGATGAAAGAACCAACAGGCAAAGAAACAAACCAATCCCCCCCCCAAAGTTAATAATAATACAGCAGCATACAATATAATTCAAGTAATATTTCCAATAAATTAATGGGCTGTAAATGAGGTAGCAGATACTTGGAAAGTACCACACTGACATATGGGCACAAATAAAGCCACAGGAATACGGGAAGGCTGATAAATGGTATCTGCAGACCATCCTTATCCCCTTTGTTAATTAAACACCTCTCTTTTCTCCTGACAGCTAAGTTTATTTTCTCTTTTACTGTGAAAATTCTCTGTTTTTAAAAGTTTCTGATAGTTCCCTGTCAAGATTCTTTTTTAAAAAAAAAAAATCCTGAAATTAGCTTTGATTTCCAGTCCTGTGCTCATTCCCAAATTTCCTCCTATAAGGTTTTGGCGAGGGAGAAAACAAGGGCATTCCCTTTATCTCTTGTCAGTTTCCGAACTATTTTCTTGCTATTAATGTCTAACAATTTCCCGGCCCCAGGGAATATGTGTGCTGCTCCTCTTGCTTTCAGCATTGCATGCCATCCTCATTGCCCATTGCTAAAAATACAGCACAGTAGAATTGAGCTTCCACTCCTATTTTTCCCCCTTAAAGGGATTTCACAAATGGGTTAGTTCTGTCTGGCATCTTTCAGAGGTTTATATTTCCTAGTGTCTGGAGTGTCAGTCTGGCAGTGCCATTTAGTAGAAGGTGCTACTGTGGTCTCTGCAACCAGGCCTGGGTTCTCATAGTGTTCTGTCACTAGCTGGGTGACCTTGGTTAAATTCATCCCTCTCAGCCAGTGTCTGCATTCCAATAACAGTTTCTTCTGAGTTTGTGATGGGTCTGAGGGAACTATGGCACATGCGTCACCTGGTGCCTTCTTTCGTTCCTCTGATAGCGGGAATGGAGAGGTCATAAGCACTCTAGGCAACTCTGGGCCCAGTATAAGTTTCCCTTCCAGGAAATTTAATACCTTCTCTTCCTTCCATAAAGAAGACACAGTTCCTGAGTCAAAGAACTTTACATTTTTTGAAAAGCATTTACTGGGCCCAATTTTTTCTTCAGGCAAGTAGAAACCAGAGTTGAGGTTTTATAATCCAGCAGGTATCTGATATAGCTCTCTTGGTATCTGTATTCCTTTATTATATTGCAAGCCCTCAGTGGAAGGCTATTCTGGGGAGATCATACATAACAGATAGTGGAACATCAAAAAAGATGCGATGACATGTTCAAAGGATTTGACTAAGTTGTGTAACTTAGCTCTGAGACAATGAACACCTCCTCAGAAAAGCCTTTCCAACTACACAATCAAAATGCTACACCCAGATACTGTCCAGTTGTCAGTTTGCTTCACTAACAATACACCACTTGCCACTATGAGAAATTATTTCTGGGCTAGGAGTTTGTGGTTCATTTGGCAAAGTCTTGCTGTTATAGAATCATGAAGATCTGAGTTTGATCCCCAGCACCCACATAAAAGCTGAGTGCAACAGTTATTATCTCAGCATTACTGCTGAAGAGACAGGAAGTTTCCTAGGACTCAGTGACACTGCCCTGGCCAATTGGAGAGCTCTGTGTTCAGTGAGAGACCTGGTCTGAAAAACTTGAGGTGGTGGGCAACAGAAGAAGACAAGTGATATTGGCCACACATATACAAACACAAACACACACACAAGCTTACTTCCTAATTTATATGTACTTGCTTTTGTGAGTTACTTCGTTTTGTTTCTTCTAAAATTAAATTCCACAACAGTTGGAACCTACTTACTTTGTTCTAGCCTCATTGCTTAGAACAGTATGTGACAGAAGTAGACTTCCCAAACACTTGTTATGCACATAATTAGACTATAGGTCTTGCTAATGTTGAACATGACCCCAGCACATATAAAGGAATGAATGTAGCAAAAAACAAACAAAAGAAAATAAAAACCACGTAGCTGGGGTAAGCACAGCTGATTTTAACTGGTTTGTTATGTGCCAATTGTTAGGCTGGGCATGAGGACCAGGGCGGTGTTTCCTTCTTAGAGTCTATGTGCATGTGAGTTTAACTCAGTGATAGATCTATCCAGCAATGAAGTGACTTTAAAAGCACAGTCAGGCAGCAATTAGAGTTTATATTCTAACTGATCAGCCCTCCACTCTTAAACACCTTCTTAGTTTCTCTTGTATAATGCCATTCTCTCTCAACTGACTCTTTACCAGAACCCTAGTTTGGATCCACTGTTGGTTCTTACTCAGGTTTTAACCTAGATCTCTTCCTCCTTCATTTCCTTCCTCTTGTCAGCCTTCTCTCTCTCAACCAAGGTATGGCATCTTGCCATTTTGTTATGTAGTTTTAGAGTAGCCTTAAACTTACAGATTATAGATGACTGATGTCTGGGATGACAGATGATTGATTGCAGGGGTGAAAGATGGCTGATTGATGGGATTACAGATGACTGATTTCTGGGATTACAAATGATTGTTGGGATTACAGATGATGAGTGCCACCATGCCTAGCCCTTCCTTGTCTGTATGACCATTAATTTTCTCACAGGTTCTCCAATCCTAGGCATTCGCATCCATTCTTATTCTGACACCTGAAACATTTTGATCTTTGGCCCAGAAATTAATTTCCATCTGTCACTGGGATGTTAAGGTTGATAACATATTGTTGAGTTGTGTAGACTGTGCTCACAGCCTCTGTCACATGACTTGTCGTTCTCTCTCGCTGAGGAGGCAAAGTCTGTTGTTCCTGAAATCTGTGATGTCCTCCTGCCACCTGTTAAACTAGAACTTAGTCCTCACCTCATTTGACCATCAAGGAAAAGTCGAGTTCAAAGTACTGTAGAGGGAAAGAAATGTCCCGTTATTAGCCATTGTGTGTAGCTGAACTCAGTTTAGCAAAAGACAGATAAAGAAGAGAAAAGTATATGAATTTACTAAACACAAGTTTTATGTAATATGAAATACTTCACAACAGCAAGCTATAAACCGATAAGGGTATGTATTACATATTTATGCTTAGTTTTGACAAAAGGTGAACCGTCATGGCAGAATTGATGAGGTATACAGAGGGCTCTGACCTAAAGTAATAAACCGGGGGATGTGGTGGTAGGGCTTGGTAAAGCTGTGCATTCAGACTTCTTCCTGTGTCCATGTCTTCTGAGATGAGGATATTTTGTTTTTCAGAGTATCTTTCAAAATCCTGCTTCAAAGAAGACGAGGAGATCAGAACATGAGCTTAGGTTTTCTGTGCTGCTTTAAGCCAGAAGAGTCAAAAGAAGAGGAGATGCTTTTGGCTTCTGCAGCTATTTCAAATAACAAGATGTCTTCTAGGGTGTAGATTGCTGTGAACATTTATAGCATGTATATTCCAAGCCTAGTCAATCAGAATGCTTGGGAATTTCCAGTTTTTATTGTGCATATCTGCTACTGGCTGCTGTCAAGAGAATTCCAGGACCAGGCTATTGCTTTGGTTCAATAGAATGAGAAAAATGCTTAGAGCATCCTAACCCAGGTTAGGATGTGAATGAACCCAGCTGAGAAGAATGGAGCCTCAGTTTGAGGTGGTTGCTCCTCCCTTAGCAACTACAATAAATAGCTATGGCTTTAAGCTGCTGCATTTTAACAAATAAGTAATATTAGATTAATTTGTGTATTATCAATTGTATACCTTTAAACAATACTAATAAGTATACAGTAAATAAACCTGGTATTGCCAGTCTTCTTCATTTCAACCCTTCTAAAGGTTAGAAGGAGGCATTGCCCTCTTCAGTTTTTCATTTCCTTGTGAACGGCAGTATTGATCGTCTTTTAGTCGCTTGTTGAGCATTTGTTTATCCTCTTTCTGTGAATGCCCAGTCACATTTTTCTCATTTAAAATTGCATGATTTGTCTTCATATTGTTGAGTTGTGGGAATTCTTATAGATTCTGGACACAAGCTATTGGATGTCCTTGAGGTTTTTTCTCCTGTTCATCTTACCATTTTGATCTCTCACTCCATCTTATTCTTCTTCTCTTATGGGCTGCACTTCTTGTATCCTACAAATTACTGAGTTTGGAAGTGGTTTGTGACTCAGCAATGGCTCACCTGGACAGAAATCAAATAATATTTCAAAATGGATGTGCCCATACTGGACTCCTGGTTCTCATCCTCTTGCCCTCTCAAATCTGCTCCTGTCACAGCTGTCTTCACCTTCAAAACTTGTCTCTTCTTCCAGTTGTCAGGCAAACAAACAAAAACAAAACAAATAGTCTTGATTCTCCTCTCCCTGCCCAACTCCACATGCAGCCACTAGTAATGCTGTTGGAACTGACTCAGTAGAATCCAATCCTTTCGCAGTCTCCTCCACTGAAACCTGAGTTGCCATTGCATCTTCTCTGCTTTGTTGCCCTCCTCTCTAGCCAGCACCCCTGCTGTGGCTTTGCCCCATCATAACTTACATTTAACCCAAGTGATCTCTATAAAATTTAGTGTTCTCTCATCTATTTAAGCCTATTTAAAACTCCCAGGCTTCCTTTATAATCCTGGATACCACTTACAGTCTTCATTTGAACTTGTCTTACTCAACCATTTCTGCTTCCTCTGCCATCACCTGGGAGTGCGCTCTCCCACTAGGAGACACTGCATGTTCTGTCCTCACTCCCCTTTCGGCATTCCGAGGAAGAACACCCTGCTTGCGAATGGACTTTGCATCTGGTATTCATCCTCTATATTACTGTTTTTTGTCTCTCATATTTATGAGACATGGTCATTCTTTTTTTTTTTTTGGTCTCTACTCAAAGGTTAATTTGGCATCTAGCATTATAATACGTATTATATTATTTTCATAATACTTCTCATTGTCTGATTTTTTCAATAATTTTGTTTGCTATTTGTTTTTTTTCATCCATTTTACCTCCACTACATTATGCATTTTGGAAGAAAGTTTGAGGAATAAACCTGTTGCTTTTACTTCTGGGTCTTCTGGGAATGAAAATGACAGTCATTTCAAGAGTGTAGTGATGGGGTATTAACCAATGAAAGTTCTCTATATTTGGAGAGAGTATTTAAAATGATGGTGTTCTGGAGAGTCTGAGTGTTTATCAGAGTGGATGATATACAAACTCTGGCTTAGGAGGCATTCATTGCAATTTCTCTTGAGAATTATATGCTATAATGATATGTACAAATTCTTGGAATATGGTTTTTTTTAAAGTAGATAAAAGTGTGAAAATCATGATGGTGAAAAAGCCAAGGTCCATGAAATCCAGGACACTGTAAGTTATTTTAGAGAGATCATTTCATGGTTGTGAAATAATGGTTTATTTTTTCTGCTTTTATTTTTGAAAAGTTCAAGTTTTTAATAAACTGTTTGGTTCTAATTGAGAGAATAATTCCAACTTTATTCCTTTTTTAAAAATATTTATTTATTTATTATGTATACAATGTTCTGTCTGTATGCCTGCAGGCCAGAAGAGGGCACCAGACCATGTGGTTGCTGGGAATTGAACTCAGGACCTTTGGAAGAGCAGGCAATGCTCTTAACCACTGAGCCATCTCTCCAGCCCTCCAACTTTATTCTTGTGTTCTAGAAAATTTTTTCTTCTGAAACCATGGAAGATCTGCAAATGCCTTTATGGTATTTTTCTCTTGGTTGAGAATGGCTCTGGTCATTTGCTGTTTATAACTACCCAAAGGCATAGCCTATGGGGAGGCTCACATCACTTGAAGACCTTAAAGCATGGGTTCAGGGGAGGGACTTAAGTCTTCTGTATTGCACTGTAGTGACAGAACCAGGAGCTGAGGGAGACTGGTTCCATATTCCTCTCCTGAAATATGAAAAGAGGGAGGTGCTGGAAGAACATGAATTTTGAGGGATTTTTGATCTCTATAGAATGAGTTTTAGGCTTTTTTTTTTTGCTCTCTGGATTTCATATTTTAATAAGTCACTATGATATATATCTGCAGGTTATATCTACAAAGAATAAATCACCAAAGACCTCATATTCCATTTTTACTGGTGTAGGGACTATCACAGTCCAGCTTAAGAACCCAGTCCCAGTCCTATAGATCTCCTTGAAACTCTTCCTTGTCAACTCCTCTTGGTAATGACCTGGGAAAGAAGAACAGAACAATGTTCACAGATCCTAGAATCTTAGAACTGGGAAAATGTCATTTATCTCACATCTCACATCACATTTAGAAAAACCCTGGGCCAGAAGAAGACAATACTAGTTTGAGGATTCAGACAAAATTCCTTTTTTGGAATTTTTTTTCTAACAAGATTATTTTTATTTATTTATTAAAAATTTCCACCTCCTTCCATTCCCCCCTCCCTCCCCCTCCCCTCCCTCTCCAGTCCAAAGAGCAGTCAGGGTTCCCTGCCCTGTGGGAAGTCCAAGGTCCTCCCCCCTCCATCCAGGTCTAGGAAGGTGAGCATCCAAACAGACTAGGCTCCCACAAAGCCAGTCCAGCAGTAGAATCAAAACCCAGTGCCATTGTCCTTGGCTTCTCAGTCAGCCCTCATTGTCAGCCACATTCAGAGAGTCCGGTTTGATCACCTTCAGTCCCAGTCCAGCTAGACTTGGTGAGCTCCCATTAGATCAGTCCCACTGTTTCTGTGGGTGGACACACCCCTCCGTGGTGGCAGGGATGTGGTGGGGGTAAGGGGAAATGGGGAGAGAAAAGGGAGAAGGGGAGGATTGGGGATAGCTTGGGGGAATGGGATGGTTGAGATGGAAGAAGGGTGGATATGGGAGCAGGGACGTAGATATCTTAATTAAGGGAGCCATTTTAGGGTTGGCAAGAGACTTGACTTTAGAGGGGTTCCCAGGTGTCCAAGGAGATGTCCCCAGCTTGTTCCTTAGGCAGCAGAGGAGAGGGTGCCTGAACTGGCCTTATCTCATAGCCACACTGATGAATATCTTGCACATCACCATAGAACCTTCATCTGGCGATGGATAGAGAGAGAGACAGAGACCCACATTGGAGCACTGGGCTGAGCTCCCAAGGTACAAATGAAGAGCAGAAGGAGGGAGAACATGAGCAAGGAAGTCAGGACCTTTTCTGGAATTTTCAAAATTCCAAAATTTTGGTCTTATGGAAGAGGAAGGATTTTAAGCTGAATGAGTCTAGAGAAAGTTGGAGCCTTCAATGATGATAGCTATGAATGAGAAAAAGCATAGAAAATTAATTTGTCTTCTAGCCTTTCACATGAGTGCTGATACAGGAAGTGACCTGCAGGACATTCCTTCACTATGCCATTTCTCCACGGTTGGCAAGAAACAGCTGGGCAGCAGTTTGGTAGCACTAGCCCCCTTTATTGAAAATAGATTTTTTCTTACAAAATATATCCTCATTATGATTTTCCCTCCTTTTACTCTTCTCAGCTCCTTTCTCCTTCCACTTTTCTCTGTTCCTTATCAGAAAACAAAATCCTTCCACTTTTCTCTGTTCCTTATCAGAAAACAATCAGGCTTATAATATAATATAATATAATATAATATAATATAATATAATATATAATATATAATGATAAAACAAAAAACTAACACATTAAAATTGAACAAAGAAAATAGAAGGAAAGGAACCTGAGAGTAATCAGAAGAGACAGAGACCCTCTCCTGATTGCCCTAAAACACAGAACTGGAAACCACAGCATATATATATGTGGAGGGCCTGGTGCTGCTGTGGCGCTCTCCTTATTCTCCCTCATTAGTAGATAATTTTCATGAAGGTTCAGCCTATTTCATTATTTTCCACTTTTACAAACACTTCTTTAACATCACCTAAACATATTATCTTTCTATTATTTTTTATGTATAAACTTCTTAAGAGTACTTTTTCTTCGTTGTTTCAACTTCAATTTATATTTTAAAAGACTCTTGTCATGCCGTAGAAGTATCAAGGAAATTCCTAAATTCAAGAATAAGGATCAAGATCAAGACTGGATAATTGAATGAGTTAAAAGAATTAATTTTGAAAATTGATTCCTTAAAAAAATGTAAGGATCATAGAAAGGCTGAATAATAGCCTAGTTATATTTTTCTTCTGCTGGATTCTCTGAATTTCCCATGTTTGTTTGATAAAGTCTATTTCTCTCATATGTGTAGTTTATCTCATAGATTTTCTTTATTCATTTACTCTTATCCCAATATGTTTTCTAGAAGATTATTTCTTGACTTTGTTTTGAGAGGAGATATGCTGCATACATCACTGAGTTCCTGAGAGTAGTCTACAATTTAGTATTCATGCCCATGATTTTACTTTGAGGAAACTTAGAAAACATAACCCATTCTCAGGTGTCCAGTTAGAAAGATGAAAGACATAAACTGTCTTAATAGTGAGTCCATTGTCTCATGATAGGAAGAGTCTGGAAGGAGCTTGAGCTTTAGGTGCCTCTGAGAAGCTTTGGCTCAGGCTGGCATAAAGAGGGCCTGCGGTGCTTCCATGCTTCCTATCCAGACATAGCCACATCCATGTAAGAAGGGCATTTATCATCTATCTTATCATTGTTTCTTTTGGGGTAACTGTTCCCAAGTACCTCTTCTTATTTCTGGCTCCAAGAGGACTTTTGTAAATGGAGGTTGAGCTTCTGTGTCTCAACTGCACGGTTCCAAATAATCACAAAGAAACTTATATTAATTACAAACTGGCCTTAGATCAGGTGTAACGGCGTAAATGAATGCAGACAGATTGTAAAAATATATACAGATTTAATGGGGAAATAGACTTACAGAACCACCGTTCCCGCGGAGACCAGGAAAGCAGAAGGGGCACGGGGGCTCCCACTCGCCCAATTTATAAGTAAACATTTGCCCGAGATGGACACGCCCCATAAGGGGCTGGACTTATCACTAAATCACCCCCTTTTGTCTAAATAAGACAGAACTAAACCAAATACAACTATATACAATAATAACAAATAATAAATATAACAAACAATATTGAGAACAAAAATTTTGCTAAACATTCTATCTCAGGGAGTCTAAATAATGTAGAGAGTAACTACAATTATATAATCTTCAACTCCGTCAAAGATCTGAGAAGGGAATAAATATTACTTAACAAAGGAGAGATATCCAAAATGTGCAACAAATGACAGAGACAACTGACTACCTGGGCAATCACCCAAAGTCTCGTTTGCAATGTTGAGTCAACCAACTTTGGCTAAGGCCTAACATAACTGACATACCATTAATAAATGCAAGGAACTTTCTTAGAATTATGCTACCCTGTCTTGGCAAGATAAGATAATCCTTTTTCATATCTTTGTCAGTAGTTGAGGTATGGGCTTTTCTTAACCCCAAGGCCAGTTCTGCCAAGAAGACAAGCTCCCAGTGGAGTGTCTTTGGTGTTCAACGTTCTCTCGGGAGTAGAGTGGCATTGCCAGGAGTGATTGTGTCTCGTTGGCACAGAATTCTAGGTTAGATTAAAGGCCATTTTCTACAGCTCTTTGAAGAGGCTGAAAATTATACTATCTATATTAAATATAATCTCTATATATCTAAAAGACCTGATTAACCTAAAAATAAATATGACAAACATATAATTCTCAATACCTATCTAACTTGAAGACTAAGAGAATAAACAACTCTGTAATATATGAAGACAATGATCTTCACCTGTAAACAATGTCATTACATATCAAATGTAAACAATGTTATTACATAAATAGTATCAGAGGTAGAAATGTACATTGTGATATGGTAGATGTATCAATACAATATAAGCATACTCTTATACAAAAATAGAGGTAGGAACACTCACATTCAATATTCAATATATCAATATACAAGAAACAGTACCAATACAATTTTCTAAAAACAGTAAATCACAAATACCAATCATCCCCTCAAACCAGTTAATCCCCCCCTTTTTTTTGAAAATACCACTAATTCCATAAAATATCTCCCCAGCCCCTCAACCCTAAACCAACCACTAAAAGATGTCCCTAACCCTGAGGGCAAACTCTGTTGGGAGAGGGGACGTCATCCTCTAAGATTGCTTCTAGCTGACATGGGGGCGATGTTCTTCTTAGGGGCTCTTGTGAAAGCAAATGATGGTAAAATTCCCAAATTAACCTTTGACCAAAAAAAATTGTAACTAGTGTCTGAGCGTTTTGAGAAGGTCCAGCCAGAGTGTTGTCAAAAATGTGAACCATTCGAAATTGTCTTGTGCAGTTGGTACCAAAAAACAGGTCTAATATTAGCGCTTAAAAAAATATTCATGACGTCATAAAAACAAGATTGAGTTGATGTTGTGGGGCCCCATCTTCATCCTGGAAACTTCAAAGATTACTGTAGGAAAATTTGTTGCTTGTTATGGGAAGTTTAAACATTAACAAGAAAGACATATACTGACATATAAAGAAAGACACAGATATGAGGAAAGGCAAAGAAAGTTTATCAAGTATATAATTATTCTTATTCTGTCCCATTTCATGGCTCCTGACCTGAGACAGAAACTCTGAGATATCTCTTATCAACAGGCTTGGAATTGAAGAGGGACTGAGCCATAGTCCAACTCCAAAACCAGCTCTACATATTTATAAAGAAGTGTTTAATAAGACATATAAAACAATCAATACTTACAGAATGTATAGAATTTTATTGTTGATCCTTAGTGGGTCATTACTAGTTTCCATCTGTCAGTAATTAAATATTCAGGGTCCCTTTATTTCTTTGAAGATGAGTATTTTCCTGTGGAGATAAGAAAAGAAACCTGCCCCCAACCTATCTGTATTCCTTACCATCAGTATGCATGCCATCATTGTGAATGAATTGTTATTTATCTTTTCCAAGTGGCTTCTTTCTTCAAACTGAACCTTTATTAATTTTGATGGTATCCACAGTTTTTCCTCACCTGTGGAGACAAGAGCAAAACCCCTTCCCCAATGCAGCACATCTCCTGGCTTCTATTGTGAGGTCAGCACATCCTTGAAATAAACTGGTTGATTTAGTTCAGTAGACTTTTCCATTATCCAATGTCATTCTGCAGCCGTTGTTCCCTTCTCATTAGCGTTGAGAAAATTCAAGGTTAACAAAGCATTGTGTAACCTATTTCTGGGGGTGTTTTCCACCCCTTTCTGTTTGTTCAACATATCCTTTATAGTTCAATTTGATCTTCCTATGACTGCTTGACCTGTAGGATTGTATGTTAAACCTGTAACATGCTTGATATTGTAATAATCAAAAAACCGTTTTGTTGTGATAGGAGCGGCAGGGCTGCATCCCCAGCACCCTGGCTGCCTGCTAGCTTATGCCTCGAAATAATTACGCGGACACTGTATTCTTTTAAACACTGCTTGGCCCATTATATCTAGCCTCTTCTTGGCTAACTGTCTCACCTGGACTAGCCCATTTCTAATAATGTGTGTAGCACCGAGGTGTGCTTACCGGGAAGATTCTAGCCTACGTCCATCCTGGGTCGGAGCTTCATTGCGTGTGCCTCAGAGAGCAGAGCTATCACGTCTGCCCAGGAGAGGGGAGCATGGTGTCTCTGAGCTCACTTCCTCTTCCTCCCAGCATTCTGTTCTGTTTACTCCACCCACCTATGTTTTAACCAATAAAATGGGCCAAGGCAGTTTCTTTATTTTTTAACCAATGACCTTCCTCCATCACCGTTTCACTTTCTTAGAGACATAAGCAGGACCATTATCCATCTTTATTTGTGTAGGTGTACCCATGATAGCCATGACTTCTAATAAATGGGTGATTACTGAATCAGCTTTTTCTGAATTTAAAGCAGTTGCCCACAGAAAGTCTGAATAAGTGTCAATGGTGTGATGAACATATTTCAATTTGCCAAATTCTGCAAAGTGGAACACATCCATCTGCCAGATTTCATTCCTTTGGGTGCCCTTTGGATTAGCCCCTGCTGGCAGTGGCATTTAGTTATAGAAAGAGCAAGTAGGGCATTTCTTTACAATCTCCTTAGCTTGTTGCCATGTAATAGAAAACTCTTCCTTCAAACCTTTGCTATTAACATGATGTTTTTTATGAAATTCAGAGGCTTGTAGCACACTACCAATCAATAATTGATCAATTTCTGCATTACCTTGTGCTAGAGGACCTGGCAGACCCATATGGGATCGAATGTGTGTTTATGTACATAGGGCAAAGCCTGTTCCTGATCAAATCTTGAACCTGGATAAACAATGAGGTTAGTTCTGTATCATCAGGTATAAATTCAGCAGTTTCAATATGTAAAATAACTCTTTCTGCGTATTGTGAATCAGTAACTATATTTATAAGTTCTTTAAAATCCCTTAGCACCATAAGAATGGCATATAATTCTGCCTTCTGGACAGAATCATAAGGACTTTGTTCCACCTTACCCAAGTCTGATTTGTAACCTGCCTTTCCTGATTTATTGGTATCAGTATAGAATGTACAGGCTCCAGTTATGGGAGCATCACAGATGATTGAGGAAGGATCCAAGAAGTTCTCTCTATGAAGTTAAGCTGCTTGCTTTTTGGATAGCTGTTATTAATGTCTCCCAAAAAATTAGCCCAAGCTCTTTGCCATGGCTCATTATCCTCCCATAATTTCTTTAATTCATCAGCAGTGAAAGGCACCATAATTTCTGCTGGGTCTATGCCTGCTAGTTGACAAAGTCTCAACTTGCCTTTTACAATTAAATCAGAGACTTTTTCCACATAAGTTTTCAGTTCCTTACTTGGTTTATGTGGTAAAAAGATCCATTCCAAGATAATATCATCTCTCTGCATTAAAATTCCTGTAGGAGAAATTTTTGATGGTAGTATGATGAGAATACAATTGAGCTCTGGATTCACCCTGTCCACATGTGCCTGTTGTAATTTTTCCTCAATCATTGTCAGTTCCTTTTCTGCTTCAGCTATTAATTCTCTGGGACTGTTTAAATCTTTATCACCATCCAAGGTTTTGTTCAAATGAATTATTAGATCAGGTGTTATCCCAATAGCTGGTCGTAGACTGGAAATGTCACCTAACAGTCTTTGAAAGTCATTAAGAGTCCATAGGCAATCTCTCCTAATTTGTGCCTTTTGTGTCTTAACTTTTTGCAAACATATTTTATAACCTAAATAATTAACAGAATCTCCCCTCTGAATCTTTTCAGGAGCAATTTGCAATCCCCATTTATTTAAAAGTATCTTTATTTCTTCAAACAGTCTGTTCAAGGTATCCATGTTTGAATCGGATAACAAAATGTCATCCATGTAATGATATATTATCTACTTGGGAAATTTCTTGTGGATCATTTGCAATGGTTGATTCACAAAATATTGGCACAAGGAGGGGCTATTTAAGATACCCTGGGGGAGGATGGCCCAGTGGTACCTCTTCGAAGGTTGAGAATTGTTATAAGTAGGCACTGTGAAGGCAAATTTTTCTCTATCTTCTTTTTGCAAAGGTATAGTGAAAAAGCAATCCTTTATATCAATAACTATGAGAGGCCATCCTTTTGGTAATAAAGAGGGCAAAGGGATTCCAGATTGCAGAGGGCCCATAGGTTGAATAACCTTGTTGATGGCCCTGAGATCTGTCACCATTCTCCATTTACCTGATTTTTTTCTTAACCACAAATACAGGAGAATTCCAAGGGCTGGTAGATTCTTCTATATGTCCAGCATCTAATTGCTCTTGTACCAGCTTGTACCAGCTGTTCTAAAGCCTGTAACTTTTCCTCAGCTAAAGGCCATTGCTTTGTCCATATTGGTTTCTCAGTCAACCATTTTAGAGGCAAGGCTGTTGGTATCTCTAAAGGAACATCAATTGCTTGTTCTTGTACAGCCCAAATGGCCGGTTTTCTCCGTTTGTAATATCTTTTAATATTATTCTCAGAAGCCGGGCGGTGGTGGCGCATGCCTTTAATCCCAGCACTCGGGATGCAGAGGCAGGCGGATTTCTGTGAGTTCGAGGCCAGCCTGGCCTACAAGAGCTAGTGCCAGAAGAGGCTCCAAAGCTACAGAGAAACCCTGTCTTGAAAAACTAAAAAAAAAAAAAAAACTAAAAAAAAATATTATTCTCAGAAATATAGGCTCTAGAAGTAGCAGGAATGTTAATTTGTGTATTCCATTTTTGTAATAGGTCCCGACCCCATCAATTCACTGCAATATTGGCTACATATGGCTTTAATTTTCCTATTTGTCCCTCTGGCCCTATACATTCAACCCTTCTCGTGTTCTTCCTTACTCGAGATAGAGTTCCAATTCCCAGGAACTGAACATTTACATTCTGAAGAGGCCAATATGGATGCCAAGATTCTGGGGTAATGATACTTACATCAGCACCTGTGTCCAGCAGGCCAGTAATAAAAATGCCATTTACACACACTCTCAACTTAGGTCTTTGATCATTTATAGAAGTTTGCCAAAACACAAATAACTCATCTTTCTGATCATTATTGCTTGTAACAGTAGGCATGGGGCTTCCTAATTGTCCTGACAAGGCAGTTCTTTGCAGAAACTGGAAATGACTGAACCATGTTTGCCATGGGGACCTGTGGGGCCCTCCCTCAAGTTTCCCATCTGTATCAGGTTGCCTTGTCTATCTCTTGTAGACCTGCATTCATTCGTCCAGTGTCTGCCTTTTCCACATCTTCTACATAAACCTGAAGGCTGAGTCCTCCTATTCCTGTTATTTCTAGAAGATGCATTATTATTATTTATGAAAATCTGTTATTTAAAATTCCTTTTTATAGGACTCATTTTGCCACAATTAAAACATTTGGTATTGTGGTGTCTCCTTTTACCACTGGAAATTGCTTCTTCTACCCATGCTTCAGTGCCATAGTCAAATGTATTAACATTCAGTGTATGCAAGACCCATTCTTCTAAGGGTGCTGATCTGAGCTTTAAAGGCCCCCAAATCCTTTTGCCTTCCACATTTGCATTTTCATAAGCCAAAGACTCAATCATTATATGTTTTGCTTCTGGGTCAGATATTCCTATTTGTACAGCCTTAGTTAGTCTTTGCAAAAAGTCAGTAAAGGGTTCTCTCTGACCCTATTTAAGTCTGACAAATGATTCCATTCTCTGTCCTGGGTCTTGTACCCTGTCCCAAGCCCTTAAGGCTGCTGTAGTACACAAGGAGAGTGTGTTTTTATCCAAATTAGCTTGTTCCTGAAGGTCGGAAAAGAGCCCTTCACCTAGAATATTATCTAGGGAAATGTCAATTCCCTTCGCTTTTTCCTGCTGTTCTAAAAGTCTAGCCTCTTGCCTGAATAAGCATTCCCATTTCAATTGCGGTCCACTCTCAAGTACCGCAGAGCTCAGCTGAAGCCAGTCCAAGGGGGTTGCTCTGCTTGTTTAAAAGATTTTAGCTTCTTTTTAACAAAAGAAGTGTGCATCCCAAAAGTCATGACAGCCTGTTTAATTTCTTTGAGATCATTCATACGGACAGGCTCCCATGTATCTTCCTTGATGACCCTAGGGTTTCTGGAACCAATCACCTTCTCTGTTGTTATTACTGGAGAGGCAGGTAGAGCTGTAGGTAGAGCTTTGTCCCGGAGAGATTTGCCCACAAATGTAGTTAAAATTTGCCTTTCTACCCTTTGCTCTTCTTCACCAGAATTTAGAAATTCCTCAGTCTTCTCAATTCTATTCACCATTGCCTTCTGCAATGTCTGAATCTCCTGCCCAGAATTATGTTCCAAAGCCTTCATTGAGGATTCTAAAGTATGAAGTTTGTCCATTAGATATAACATCTCATCTTTGGACATAATTTTTATGGCATAAACCGTGCCTTCTTGTATTGACAATCTTTCTGCCAATCTGTCATAAGCTTTAGACAAATCCGATTGTCACATTCAATTTGATTTTCTCAGTTAATGTTTCAGTTCCTACATAAAGGGACTGAAGCTTACGATCCAAATCAGCTGTTCCCTCTTCCATAGTAATGAATTTCTCCTTAATATCAGCTTGTACCTTTTCTAAATTTTGCTCAGTTGTTTGAGTCATGTTAAACAAAGATCTGTTCTCTTCCTCGAGAACTTCAAACTGATTCTTGAGAAGATTGTTGTCATTCTCAATTGTTTTTAAACTTTCAACCTCTGCCTTAAGAATCCTGGCTTCATCTCGTAAAGACTTTATCATATTTCTATGATCAAACCATATAGTGCCAAGGAAAACTATGAATCCCAGAAGGATCTATAGATGTGGGGTGATAGACACCTCTTGTAAAATCTCCCACATGGTACAACCAAAAAAACTGTTAAAGTCTTGAATGGTAACGTTTTCAGACATTTTATTTATAAAAGAAAATTTTTTACCTGCAATGACCGGTTCCTGCCAGTGGTGGCGAAAGAAATGCACTTGAGTCCACGTGGCTGAAGCCAGAGCCGGTCTGAAACAACTCAAAACCAAAAGTTATTGTTCTGCCTGAGGAATTAGAGTGGTCGTGGAAGGGGTCACTTTGTTTCTGCTGCTATGGCGACATTTGTTGCAAAACCGCAGGTACTTGAGCCTCCGCTTATTCAGGCAGCGGGATTCTGCTGCAAACTTAATTGCTCAGGCGAGCAGGTGGGGCGGAATGGGCGTGTGTGGCCGAATGTATCTCGGACTCGGCACTGGGGCCCGAGTCATGAACTAAAAAACGGCACCCGGGAGCGTGCTGTGTTAGCTAGTGGGCTATGCACTTGAGTACAATCGTGCTTCCTGAGCTCCGGTAGCTAATCTTGCTCGCAAAGGCTGGGAAAGATGGAGCTTTCAAACCCCCCCCCCCCCCCCCCCCCCCCCCCCCCCCGTGCCGGGGCAGGGGCAAAATAGCCCAATGTTGGACGCCAAAATGTAACAGCGTAATTGAATTGAGACAGATTGTAAAAATATATACATCTTTAATGGGGAAATAGACTTACAGAACCACCATTCTCGCGGAGACCAGGAAAGCAAAAGGGGTGCGTGGACTCCCGCTCGCCCAATTTATAAGTAAATATTCGCCCAAGGCGGACATGCTCCCTAAGGGGCTGGACTTATCCCTACAGTTCAGGCTTATTACTAACTAACTCTTACATTTAAATTAACCCAATTCTATTAATATGTGCATTACCACTCTGCTGGCATGTTGTTTCTTGGGCAGCTGCTCCTGTCTCTCTTCACTACATCCCTCCTCATCTAAGTCCTCAGTTTGATCTACCTAACCCTATCCTGCATGGCTATTGGTCAAAGAGCTTTTATTATTAACCAATGGGAACAATACATATTTACAGTGTACAGCCTAATCAAAAAGGAAGGTTTTAGCTTCAACATAGTAAATTACATACAACAAAATAGTTATCAAGTAAGGATTACAATTATAATATCTAGTCTATATTTGACAAAGTTAGAGAAAATTATTTATGTTGTATGAGATTTTGTTTGTGTTCTGGCAAATAAAGCTTGCCTGGAGATCAGAGGATGGAGTTAGACTCTAGTTAACCATAGAGGTCCAGAGGTCTGTACAGACAGGATATGGGCAGTTGTGGTGCTGGTCTAACAGAGAAAGTGATAGGGTAGGACATAGACAGGATCTTATCGTCTTGTGGTCTGAGGAGTCAGAGATGTAAGAAATAACTGTGCCCATTCCTTTGCTTCTCTGACCTTTCAGCTTTTACCTTGATATCGGACTCCAGGTTTTTATTGATAAGACCAATTAGGATCGGGCTTCAGACTTCACATCAGATAATAATGGATGAGGCTAGATCTCGAGATTACCCGTGTTGTCTCTGGCTTCGCATGGGCTCTTCTTAGAGCTAGAACTAGAATTATCTATATCTAAATCTCATGAAAGAAAGATGGGTGACTAAAAGAAAATGAAGCTTTGTTTTTGGAAGGAAGGAAATAGGGTGGAGAAAAGAGTTGTGATAGCTCTTAACTGTCATTGCCCCAGAAGCCGTACCTGGACCTTAGAGCACGGGTGGTGTGTGAGTGAACACGAATCCACCCTGATAACAGTGCCCATCTGTCCATGTTCACCAAGAGGACACAACTAGTTCGAGAGTGGAAATGATCAATATTTCTGCACGTTTGGAATAGACACACTTTAAAATATCAGTGTAGAATGAAATCCTCATGTGTGGAGATCAAACTGATGGTAATCCACTTAAAATATATTGTTAAGAACCACATAATTTCTATGCTGGGGGCTGAATGACTTATATAAACCTTGGAGACAGGACTTGCTACTTTAACTTGTGATGGCCAACATAACAGGATCTAGAATCTCCCAGAAGACAAACCTCTAGGCAGGTCTGCAGAGAGCCTCTAGATTGGGTTAACTGACATAATACACATTAAATGTGGGTTGCATCATTCCATCAGTTACTATCCTGGTTTTCTTTGATTTCTGCTTCTTTGATGAGGACACTGTGACCCAGAGCAACTTGGAGAGAAAAAGATTTACTCAGTTTCCATGTCGAGATCACCATCCATCACTGAGGGAAACGAGGCAGGAACTGAAGGAGACTTCTTGGGGAATGCTGCCTGCTGACTCACTTCCTTATGTAACCCAGGGCCACTTGGAACCACTCACGATGAGCTGGATCCTTTCACATCAACCAACAGTGAAGAAAATGCTTCATAGACTTGCCTACAGGTAATCTGATAGAGATATTTTTTCTTTACTTGAAATTTCTTTTCCCATATAACCCTAGTTTGTGTAAAGCTAACAAAAGCCACCCAGTACAGACCATGAATTCCATGAAAAGAAATCAAAGAGCTGATCAGCAGCAGCTACCTCTCTGCTCTCTGCACAGACCTGGTGTGCTGTCTCAGAGCGCAGGTGGTGTGATTTCTGCTTCTGTGACTGCTTCGAAACGGTGTGCAGATGAGAGACCGTCTAAGTGAGGCTGACCTGAGAACCAGTGTGTTGACATTTATCTCAAGTACTCTGGTTCATAAGAAAACATCTGCCTGGACACAGGTGACACAATTCTCTAGGTTTGAGTCCTGGATTGTATAAATAAGGAGAAAACAGGCAGAGCAGGATGCATTCATTAATTCACTGTTCTCTGCTCCTAACTGTGGATGTCAAATAACCAGTTTTCTCGAGCTCTTGCCATGTGACTTCCCTGCTATGGCAGACAGGAACCTGGAATGGTGAACTAAGACAAACGCTTTACCCTGGATTGGTTTTGTCACGATATTTATCATAGCCACAGGCAATGAAACAAAGACATCAGGTATCTTGTCTCAGCAAGAGAATAAAAATGCCAACTGACTTTGCGGGATTCTTGAAGCCCTGCTATTGTGTAGATGATGAAGACTCCTTGCAAGTAATGGTCATGGCCATTGTGTTATTGTTTTAGTATTCATTGTTATGATCATACAAAATATTTTACATGCTATAACAATGCCATTTGACTGTACACAAAGTAGTCATGAAAGTGTTCCCAAGGAAAAAGCACAGTACCAGAAAATTGTGTCTGATGGGAAATTATATGTAATACGATGTCAATAGGAGGCAATGCAACCTGGTAAATATGGGAGGCAGCACTCTGCGAAATGTCAGACGCGATGCTGCAGTTTTAAAGCGAGAACATGTTAGAAGTGGTAAATGTTCTCCGAGAATACATCTGTCTGCTCTTATATTTACTCCCTTGAGGAGCTCATCCTTGAATTATGCAAGTCCAAACTATACAGTATCTGGGGAGATGTAGCCTTTGTATGAAATAAGACCTCCTTGCATTTTTATAACCAGTAATAACCCAATTTACAAAAAAATAAGTCAGTGCCGCTCAGCTCTTGAATAAACAAGTTCCAGGTTGTCCTTTTAATAGCAGGACTGCATTTGTAGATTCTCTAGTCCATCAATTTGAATTGCTCGGAAAGTGCTTAGCAAAGCTCGCTACGACAAGAGTGAAGGAAATTCTTCTGGTGATAAGCATCATGCAGTTAATACTTTCAAAGCATTTGCTCAGACGTGAGGTGCTAAATTAATTTCCTTGGAGTGTTGAGGAGAATGCCGTTATTAACCTAATCCAGCTTTTGTCTTAGGCACAGCTCACAGGAGCATCACAGTGTAACAGTCAGCTAAGACATGATTTATGCCATTCATTATTTTTTTGAAAGGAGGAGTGTTGCATTTTTAAATATTTTCCATGTGATTACCCGGGTAGAATGGAATCCCATTTTTAGTTTCCACAGCAAAATAAAAACAGATTTGGTTCTCCAAGTTCAGCCGTGTGATTTGTATGTGTAGTTTCAATTCACAATGTGTCAGCCAGTGAGCGGCTGATTTCATAACAGCTAAGAACCTCGGCCACGTAGGAGTGACTGAAGTGACGTTTCTTTAGATCGATAGTATTGCTAGGTTTTACTGAGGAAATAAATCATGTTGCCACATGGTTCCCAAAATGTGAGGGTTTTCTGGATCAATGATACAAAACTGTGTTATCTTTGGAAAGTCTATGAAACCTTAGTTCATCAGTCAACTCAACTTTAATTAAATCTAATTTAATGGACTGCTGCCTAATAAAAAGGACACTTTAAAAGGCAGTCATAGTTGAAGCACACGGGCTTTTCTTTCGCCTCCATAGCTAATCCACAGAGTCAAGCAGCACTTGAGTGAAGCTGACTAGCAGTTTCTCCTGGCTGATTCTTTGTGGAGGTTTTCTATTATGCCTATGTAAGCCTTCCCTTTTTAAATACATGAAGATGAGGCTTCGTGTTGTAGCCAAGGGCTAAACTTATCTTTAGTTAGCTTGTCAGTGTTAAAAAGTGGAGATTATCAGGAAACCACTTGCCTTTCCCTGACGTCAGTCTCTTTCTCTCATGTTCTGATGTATGTTGACATCATTGTTGCTGTTGTTTGTATCACAGATTACATGGGAAGAGCCGATTATGGGGTGTTCAAGAGATACTACATTGGTTAGGGAAAGAACACTTGTGCCCTGAATTTGTAGGATTATTGCTGTGTAGAGAGGACAGATTCAAGAAAATGTTTCACAGACAAAGTTGTTCATGTTGTACATATTTACACCATTTCATGTTAACAAAGCCCTAGCAATGAAAGAAATATGGGTGGTGTATTAGTTACTTCTCATTACTGTGAGAAAGTACCTTGACTAAAGCAACTTAAGAAAGAGAAGGGTTATTTTAACTTACAGTTCCAGTAGGACACACAGGAAGCAGAGTGATGACACATAGAAAAGTGAATAGATAGATAGATTATATATATGATAGATAGATGATAGTTATGTATAGATGATAAATAGACAGACAGACAGACAAATAGATAGATAGATAGATAGATAAATGACAGGATGGATACAGTGCAAGGCCTTCAAGGCCTACCCCAAGTATCTACTTCCTTCAGCAAAGCTCTATCCCCTAGAGGTTTCATAGTCTTTCCAAACAGCACTACCAACTGGGGAAGATCAATCAAATTCATGAACCTGTGTTGAGAGGGGAGGTCTCATCCAAACCACCATAAGTAGACAGGAGAAGAAAGGGGTGAATGGACAACCAGGTCTTGGGCTAGCACAGGTAGTTAAATAGAGACTTTGGGGAAGTGATTTTGTGTGGGGGAAGGTCATGAGTTCAGCCCCGTAGGATGCAAGGTGCAGATGGTATTTATGGAGGTGAATACATAGCTCCAGAGCCTGAAGAGAAGGTCTGACCGTCAGGCATGCACAACCAGCATCACAATTCTAGACACTACTTCAGTGTTGAGTGCAATCCAGGATCTAGACATAAAGAATCTGATTTGGCAAAGGTTGTTAAAAAATGACGGAACTGACTTTTAGAATAGAAGGTTGGTGTCAGAATTGGGATAGCCAGTCAAGGGTAAACCCGTTATAAACATGACTATGCTGGACCTCAGAGGCTCCTTACAAAGTGGACTGAGGCTGAGTCCATAGGTTGCGACAGATTTGGCAGAGGGAGCAGGGAAGCAGAAAACATCTTAGGAAAGCCGACTGATATCAAACAGGGTTGACTTTGCAAATACCTAAAGAAATGCTTTTTCTCCAACCATATCCATATTCTGACTTTATGGAAGGACATTTATCCGATCCACAGTTTTAGACATATCTTGCTAGGCACACAGGAAGACTACATTTCCAATTCTTCTTGAAAGTGCATTCTTTCTCTGTGACTGAGTTCTGACTTTTAGGATGTTTGTAGAAATAGCATTTCTCATTTCTAAGCCTTTTCCTAGCAGATTTCCTGACACTTGTGGTGGTTAAGTTAATTGATAACTTGACTGAATTTGTAATCACACAGTGACACCTCTGGATGTCTTTGGATTTCTTTTCAGAGACCCATAAGCTGGGTCTCAGACTGAATAAAAAGAGAACAAAACAAGTAAATAGAATACCATGATTGTCCTTTCTCAGGACTATGCTGCTTCTGCTGCAATATTTCCCAATCCACCATAATGGACAGAATTTCTCTGAAACATGAGCCAAAATAAATGCTTCCTCATATAAGTGTGTTTTTTTTTCAGGTAGTTGGTCACTATGACAAGAAAAGTAACTTAAACAATATCACTTTTTTTCCTTTGTAAAATGAACATAAAACCTTTCTGAGCATGGAAGTTCCCAGATCATAGAAATGATGGTGAAAAGGAGCTAGATTCCTGTCCACTGCATTGGGGAGCGGCACCAAGAGGAAAGTACTTGAGTCATAGATTTTAGGCCAGAGAAATAAACTTTGATCATATGAAGCTTTCAAATTTTCTGGATAATATCCTGTGGAGGGCAGGACTCTATTTTCCCCAGGTGCCTGCTAAACTTGTCCCAATACATTTCTACAGAGACTGTAAATATTTTAAATTATGCGAAAGAGAGATTAAAACAGTAAATGGGTTTAGAATGTGAAGCAGCTGACCACAGAGCTCTGGAAAGCAGTGAATTGATGTTGGGGTAGAATGTGAGATGATGATCTGATGTAATAGATCATCTAAAGATAGATGTAATCTGATATGAAGTCATATCACAGTAATATGACTTCACAGGCTTTTCTGACAAAGGAAGATGGCCCAAACCAGACCACGTGGGTGGTCTTCAGAAGCTGATATCTGCATTACTTCTTTTCTTATTGCTATTGTCCCGGGTTTGAGGCACAGTCTGCCAGGCAGGAAAGGCAAGGCAGTAGACTGGCTCCGGTGGCTACAGGAGCATAAGACTGGAAGCAGAGGTGATGTCTTCCTTTGCCCCATTTTCTTCAGTCCATCACACAGGGTAATTCCACCCATGTTCATCCTGGGCCATCCCTCCTAGTTAATTTGCCTGGAAATCTTCTCCTACATACACATGGAGGGGTATATCTATTAGGTGATTCCAACTCTACCCAACTTGACAGTGAAGATTAGCCATCATGACCCTTTCTTAATTTCATTATTTCTTTAAAGGCATCAGCTCATCCAAACCCAGTCACATCAGGAGGGGAGGCCGGGACTTTGACATAAGAATCCCAAAGTGATGCATCCAGCTTGTCAAAATTAGATCGTAGACTTTCAGACTACTGAAATTGTGAAAACACAAATCACACTTTTATATGAGTTTGATTTGTATTTCAGGATTATTTCTATCATCACATCATTTCAAAGACCTGGTATGAACTGGACAGAGCAGTAAACTCCTAGATAACTATGCCTAGGCAGGTATTTGGGGATCTGGAGGATGACTGAGCCATGTTGGGGAATGACCAATTCTGAGCATTTGCTTGCAGACACCCTTGGAAGCAGCTCCCAGCCTAGGTGAGTAGCAGACTGCCCTCTTGTTTTCCATTCTCCCCTTACTCTTGTTTATATTCATGATGGTCATCATAGCCCCAAATATAGGCAAGATGTGTTACTTTGAAAGTGCAAGCTGCAAAAGAAAGTATAATTATATAAAACTATAGGTTCAAGGAAAAGCTATCCCCAAACTCTGTTTTATAATTCAAATTTCATAGAAAGCATCCATATCATATTGCCAGGCCCCGGCTTTGCTCTCTGCCTCCTCAGACTATGCTGTAGAACAAATTCTGGTAGAGGGTCGGTCAATCTTAAATGGCCTTGGAAGTTACACTTTTGCTTCATGGTAGTTATGGACCAAGAGGAAAATATGTATAAAACCACAATATCAATAAACATTTATAATCATATAAGTTGTAAAATTATGATCATAAAATAGACATAAATGCACTGCACATGTGGATTATAAAATAGACAGTAATGTATCATAAAATATCCCCATGTTATATTAAAAACTGAACTTTACCATAAATCTGACTAACATTTAAACAACAACCAAACAGACAATTAACATTAGATATGATGTGGTTGACTTATAATTTTGAGATATTTCTTTTTATTTATTTATTTATTTAACTTTATTATGTTCGTTGGTGTGAAGGTGTCTGATCTCGTGGAACTACATTTTCAGACAGTTGTGAGCTGCCATGTGGGTGCTGGGAATCGAACCCAGGTCCTCTGGAAGAGCAGTCAGTGCTCTTAACCGCTGAGCCATCTCTCCAGCCCCTTGAGATATTTCTTAAGCGTGGTTTTGAAAGCTTATTTCTCAAAATGTCTCAGTAATACCTTGAAAGGAAGAAGGACTGTCTTGGTTTCTGTTCGATTACCTACAGAGGTGTCTCCTGTAACTGATAAAATGTGAGTTATTGTCAGAATTATACTCAAAGAGGGAGTCATCTTTTCGTCGCAGGAGCATTACATGCACCATGTATCACACTGTGGTGATTTAACCATGTGTGCAATAGGCCCCAAAGAAATGCATCACCTGGTGATGCTGCCTTCATCTTAAATTAAATGCACTGTCTGATGTTTGTACAATGACAAGTCACTTAATAACACAGTTCCAGGACACATCTCCACTGTTGAACTGTGCCTGAGATATTCAGACAGGCTCTGTAAAATGCATGTGTTTTGAAAGCAGCTACCCATCGAGTAGTTTAGTTCTTATTTCTCTTGGTTGCCTTCTCTCACTTACAATCTCCACTGTCATCTGAGTGTTATTATCAAGTGCCCTAAAGTCTACCTACTTGCTCCTTTCTATGATATGAGTCTCGCAATGGCTAGAGGAAGAGGTTAGGGGGAGGAATGTAGAGTCCTTCCTTCCACTCAAGGTCGTAGACTTGCAGAGTCCTCTTCCTGGCCCTTGACTGCCGGCCTGAGTCCTACTTTAGCCAGGGGCTGTGGATCTCCAGAAACTGATGCCAGATGCAAAGACAGTGGACAGATGGTGATATAGGTAGGTCTTCTATCTATCTGTTGCTTTTATTGGTTAATTAATATAAAAAATTGCTTGGCCTAATAGGTCAGAACATAGGTGGGTGAAGTAGACAGAACAGAATGCTTGGAAGAAGGCAATGAGACAGCCGATATAGCTCTCCTCTCCAAGATGGATACAGGTTAAGATCCTTCCTGGTAAGCCATCACCTCGTGGTGCTACAGAGATTACTAGAAATGGGTTAATCAAGGTATGAGAATTAGCCAGTAAGAGGCTATCGCTAATGGGCCAAGCAATGTTTAAAAGAATACAGTTTCCATGTAATTATTTCGGGTAAAGCTAGCTGGGAGCCAGGCGGTGGGAAGCAACCCACCGCTCCTTCTACAGAATGGCACCTCCTTTGCTCAGTGTCCTTGTTACTGTGGCCTTCAGAATTCGGTTGAAGCCCTGCCAGCAGCTCCATTCAGGAGCCGTGCTTCCTTCTCCACAGCCTTACCAGGCTCCTGACCACTCAAGAAGCCTGAGTCTGTACTTCCTGTGGTGTGGACACGCTTCTTGGCACCCTTCCGGCAACTTCCCTTTTGCTCAAGTTATTCGGAGCTGGTGTCTGTGGCCTTCAGCTATTTACTGTGTGGGGAAGCTGGGTGGGTAGAAACTGATCCAGACAGTGACAAACCATTTCATGCAGAGTGGAGCAGACGACTGTACTGTGATGCTAAAACATGATTTTCAGGAGTCTGCATTTTATACGTCCTCCCTCCCTCCCTCCTTCCCTCCCTCCCTCTCTCTCTCCCTCCCACCCTTCCTCCCTCTTTTCCTTTCCCTCTCTCCCTTTCTCCTTCTTTCTCCTTTCTCTCAACTTTATCTCTCATTGGCGATATAGTCACGACTGTAGCCAGATGAGCTGGAGTCACAAGAAGACTGGCATCTGTGATTTGACATTTTGACACTGCCTCTGGTCTGCACATCAGACCCTGGTATCTAGACTACAACCACAGCCTAGAGCCAGGCCTCCTTCCCTGCCTGAGACTCCCAGCCTGAAGCTCCATTTTCTTTTCATTTCCCTACTCTCCTATCTTCTACTCCTTATTTACTATTTTCTGTGTGAGTGTGCATGTGCGTGGACACACACGTGCCACAGAGTTCCTGTGAAGAACAGACACCAACTTGTAGGAGTCAGTTCTCTCCTTCGATGATATGGGTTCTGAGGACTGAATTTATGTAGTTAAGCTTGACAGCAGGTGCCCTTGCCCACTGAGTCCACTGGCCTGTCCTTTGCTTGGATTTTAAAAAACAGCCTTCCCTGTGCCGTCCAGGCTGGCATCACACTTGGAACAAACCTCCTGACAATGGCTCAGAGTGCTGGGATTGCACAGATATGGCTGACACCCAGTTTGGGGGCTCCACTTTTCCTCCTAGCATCAGTCCTCAGCTGGGGAGCCTGGAGTGCAAACACCACCCTTGGGTAGGAAAGGATAGGGGTCTCAAGTGAGCATTCAGAAGCCCCTTTCTCCTGAGCGAACTTCTCCAACCGAGCCTAACTGACTCACTGAAAGCCCACCTCCACTCCTTGTTTAGGACCAAAGGCTCAGATGCTAAAGTTCCAGAATCCAGGATTTAATACTGGTGTCCAAAGAACAGGTTTCCTTTGAGAAAATTAAACAATGGCAATTTAAGATCTTGAACATTGACCCAATTGGGCAGTATGGTTAACTTAGTAGACATGGTAGCCTCCTGTGCAAAAGGCCAGGGTTATTTCCCCTTAGAAGCCATGCGCCTAGCCTAGAATATCCACTTATCCACATCTTTTGTAGAATGAATGGATTTTTCTTTCTTCCATGGCCCATATCCAGGAAATAAATTTTTTTAAAAAAATTATCAGAACTGGAAAGGGCTTAGGCTTGAGCAAGAGATTCACAGATTTCAAGTTCAACATCACTTTCATTTATTCATGAGACTGTCTCAGATTTGTGTCTTTGGATCTATTGCACCTGCAAAATTCATCAGAGTTGGAATTATATAAAACAGTCAATTTTTAAATTTGTAATTTGATTAGCTCTTTGCTAATGCTACTTCTTTCCTCGGTGTTCCTCAGGAAACTAAATCCAGATCGAAGCACTGCTGGGTAAGTACATAATGGGACTCTAAAGGGAGAAGCAGCCCTCAAGGAACATTTCTAACAAGTCATGGTAGCTTAACAGAGATAGCATTCTCTCTAGGGAGAAAGACTATTCCTATTCAGCAACTGCCTGGCAGCGGAAGCTGGGCCTGGGTAGCCCCAGCACTTATGTTGAGTGTATTTGAGTTTTCAGTGAAAACCTGTACTGCTCACAGAAATATTAGTGAGTAATTATTTATATTTTGCTATGAATTAAACTTTCTGCACCATTTCTCCAAGGTGTTTTATATTTTTAAGGCTCATCCCAAAATATGGGCTCCCAAAACAATGTATCAGTGAAAGGAAATCTGTGTGTTAGTGGGTCTGGGCCAAAGTATCTCTCCTCTCCTCTCCTCTCCTCTCCTCTCCTCTCCTCTCCTCTCCTCTCCTCTCCTCCCCTCCCCTCCCCTCCCCTCCCCTCCCCTCCCCTCCCCTCTCCTCCCCTCCCCTCCCCTCCCCTCTCCTCTCCTCTCCTCTTTTCTTCTCTTGTTTTTATTTTTATTTTGCACACAAAGGCTCTAGGGTTTTATGCATTCATGCTCTACCACTGACCTATACTCCCAGCCCTGAAACTATTTCTTGGTCAGACGGCCATGGTCAGTATTCTTAACACCATACACCAAGTGAGTGGACTCCTGTCTTCTCTATAAATAAGAATGTTTTCGCTTTAGAGACACAGGACTGTTTGTGTGGAATTACGTAACTCCTGGGTGTGTTTTCTGGAGGAAATGCTGACATTGTTTCTCAGCTATGTTTTTCTAAACTCCATGAGGACATTCTCTCCTCTTTTTTTTTTCTTGGTTTTTCAGCTCCCAAGTACATTTCCATGACAGGGCTTTGGTTGCTACAGTTCTTGCCTCTGCTTAGAAACTTCTTTCAGGAAGCTGTGTGGATCACTTTTCACATTCCTACTCAAATGTCCTCTTTTCCGAGACCCGCCCTACCACCCATCCAACATGGCAGCCACATTCCTCTGTCTTCATACGTTAGCTGCGCTTCATTCCCTGCCTAGCTCCCACCTGCTGTAAGCACATTGTGTATATAGTGGACCCGTCCTCCTTCCAGTTCTCTCCTCCTCATTCTGCAGCCCCCGCGATGCCAAGCAAGCACTCTGTCACTGAGCCCTAGTCCGGTCTTGCCTGTGTTAAAGGCAGACACAGATAAATAGTGAATGAAGGAGTCGGTCTCAGGATCATAGCTTATTTCCTCTGGGATATTTTGTCAGCTGTGCCATTTCTTTGCTTTATTTTTCCTTCCCTCCCTTCTTTCTTATTTTTCTTCCCAAGACAAACATTTACTGAGGCGCTCTGAAATTCCCAAGGCTAATTTTGAAACTGTTTCCTGTAGACCAAAGTCTTGCCCATGAGTTCCCATTATTTTCTTTTCCCAGATGGCAACTGCAGGTAATCCTATTGAACTCTTTGAATTTAAGGAGCTCAGGCCCTCAGCTTATTGGTGGCATCATTGTCATTGAAAAATAACAGTGGTGGGGAATTCTGAGCTCAGGAAGATAATGTTTGTGCGTGACCTGTTCTGTGCTGGGCTTTCAGAAGCAACTTGGTAAATTTCAGTAGGAGACTGATGTGGAGATGAAGGAGCTCGTAAAACACTGGGTGTGGGGACAGCTACACAAGGCACTCTAAAGGGATAATGCATACGAAGCCAAGTGCCCAGCAAACCAGCCTTTAAAATGTTATAGATAAGATTGATATCCCCCCCTTAATTCAAAATCCATTTTCTACTGCCCTTATTTAGACGTAAAGGGAAATGAGGATAAATGTACCAAGTCATTGTTTCACAGCTGATCATTAATCATCACTTATCCAAAGCATAAGCCCTGTAATTTAGCTTGAGTTACTGAAAACAAATTATGGCAAATTACAAAATGTATTTGTAATAATGACTTTACTTCTCCTCAAGCATTTATTTTTTAATTTTCAAAACAACTGACATATATTTATAGGTCAAAAAACGTAAAGATATCTAGTGAAAACTTGAGCCTCTTTCTCAGCCCTATCTAGGAGTCCCCAGTTCTAACCCCTGGTAAAGCATAATTCTTCCTTTGTCAGCAGTCTTCTTGTTTCTCTACACAAACATGTTCAAACATTCCTTTCAAAAGATACAACATACATTCAGTGTTCTTCCTTCACCTCCCCATTCCGATTTCACACGCAGTTTAGAGAGTGCTCTAGTCTGATCCTGTCTTCTCAGTGATATGCTGAAATTCTACCCCTTAAGGTGATGGCTCAGGGTCTTAGACTTTGGGGAGGTGATTGGATTGAGGCCTGAGCCTTAATGGTTTGGATGAGTGTTTATAAGAGATTCCAGTGAGTCCAGTTAAAGAACCAGTGAGTCTCACTCACCACATAAGGGCACAGGAAGATTCTCCATCTGATGACAATTCAAAATCAGATAACACATGTGCCTGTGCCTTGACCTTCATCACTTCAGAACTTGAAGAAATAAGCATTTGTTGTTAACAAGTCACTCAGTTTTTGATGTTTTGTTTTAATACCACATGTAGGCTGAGGCAGTAATCATCTCCATCTATTGACAAGAGAGCTCCCCTAATTTCCTTAAAAGCTAAACATTAATTCAGTTGTAGAAATTTGTGATAATATATATATATATATATATATATATATATATATTTGCGTGTGTGTGTGTGTATTTCAAATACTTGACTTTCAAGTAGTATAATTTTTGTGAGTGAGCAAGTAAAATTGTAAGATATAGTTGAGAAGGACAGGGCAGTTCAGCTTTTCTGTCAACCATACAACTACCTAAAAGACAGGTTAGGCAAACCCGCCAGTTTGTCTGTGAAGGAGTTTGCACAGAGGATTAATTGAACATAGGCAGTACCATCACATGTTCTGGAGACCCTGGGTGGGACAGCAGCAAAAAAGGGCAAGATAGATCAGTGCTCTTGTTTCCCCCTTCTGCTTCTTCGCCTTCCACTTTTTCTTCACCTTCCACAATGTGAAGTGTAATGCTTCCCCCATGGTAGACTGGACCCTCTGAACTATGAGCCCTAGTAAATCTTTTCTCCCTTATATTGTCCATGTTAGATATTTTGGCCACAGCGATAAATGTTAACCAATATGAAAGGGAATTGTTGAGTCAAAATTTATAAGAATGTCTTTTTCTAACTAATGCTAAATTGCTTTCCTTGAAGAATGAGCCTTTGTAACTGCTACTTTTGGTGACAACTCTCATTACAGATACAGAAATTATATTTATCAAGTGTCTTTAAACTTTTTGCTAAATTGCTAGCTTTTTAAGTGACAATCTGCCACTTCTGTTGCTATAACAAAATGTCTAGTCAGAGTAACTTAGGAGGGTTTTATTTTAGCTCATGGTTTCAGTCTATCATGATTGTAGGAGTCCTCTCCATTAAGATAGGATTTTTTTCTTTTTTTAATTAAGAACTTTAAATACAATCTTTTCTCATTTTTCATAGCTATTCCTGTTCCCACTCCCTCCCCTCCTTCTGCTTCCTTGACCTTCCCCCCATCCCACCTCCTCATCCACTCCTCAGAAAGGATAAGGCTTCCCATGGGGAGTCAACAAAGTCTGACACTTCATTTCGAGGCCCTCCCCGCATATCTGGGCTAAACAGGGTATCACTCCAAAAATAATGGTAGAATATAGGATCTTAAGGCTATTTCTTAAAGACATGGTAGACAGACCAGGAAAGAAATAGCTACATGGGGATTGAGACTGGACAATAACCCTTAAATGGTTTATTCCTACTAGTATACATATGCCAACTAGGTACTGGGTTGCAAAGGTTCTACAGCTTCTCAGAACAGCATCACCAGCTTGGGACTGTGTGTTCAAATTCATGAACCTGTGGGGATTTCCTGACAATCCATCACAGCATCTCTCATGTTGGCTGAGGCTGAACAGTTCTTCATAGGTTTAGGATTCATTTGTATCTGCTAGGATCTCTGCTATTATTTTTTCTTCATTTTTTATGATAGCCTCTTTGTCTGCTTTTGTTCATTTGTTAGGGCATTTCATACTAAAAAAGGTCTTGAAAATTACTGATGATAAGAGCAATTTGTTAGGGCTAAGGCCACCAGAACGAAAAACAACACCAAGTTATGATTTATTTAAATTTTATTTCACAATCCTTCATAGTCCAACTACAGTTCTCTCCCCATACTCCATCACTTCCCCCCAGTGTATCCCACGTCCACTCTTTCCAACAGGGGAAAGGGCTCCCATGGGGAGTCAACAAAGTCTGGCACATTAAGTTGGGGCTGGACTAAGCCCCTCTCTCCTACATTAAGACTGAGCATAGCATCACACCGTAGGGAATGAGCTCCAACTAGCTCATGCACCAGGGATAGGGCCTGATCCTACTGCCAGGTGCCTCTGAGATAGTCCAAGCTTCACTACCATCTTCCACATATGGAGGGCCTAGTTCTGTCTTATGAAGGCTACACAGCTGTCAGTCTAGAGTTCATGAGTTTCCACAAGCTTGGATCAGCTGTCTCTGTAGAGTTCTCCATTATGATGACCTTGACCTCCCTTGCTCATGTGTTTCCTCCTCCCTCTCTGATTTGTTTCCTAGGACTTGGCCTGTTGCTTGGCTGTGAATCTCTGCATCTGCTTCCAACAGTTACTGGATGAAGGCTCTATGATCATAGCTGGGGTATTCACTAATCAGATTACAGGGGAAGGCCAGATTGGGTACCCTTTCTGCTATTGCTAGGAGTCTTAGCTGGGGTCGTCCTTATGAATTCTTTGGAATTTCCCTAGCACCAGGGTTCTCTCTAACCCAATAATGGCTCTCTCTATCAAGAGATTTTTTTCATTGCTCTCTATTCTGTCCCTTTCCCCCCTCAACCATCCTGTTCTCTCATGTTCTCATCTCCTATCCCCTTCCCTTTACTGCACCCCCCCCCCAGTTTACCCAGGAGATCTCATCTAATTCCCCTTCCCAGAGTGACGCATGTGTCCCTCTTAGGGTCTTCCTTGTTGCCTAGCTTCTCTGGATTGTAGTCTGGCTATCCTTTGCTTTATATCTAGTATCCATTTATGAGTAAGCACATACCATTTTTATCTTTCTGGGTCTGGGTTACCTCACTCAGGATGATTTTTTTCTAGTTCCATCCATTTGCTTGCAAATTTCATGTTGTCATGATTTTTTTTTTACTACAACTGAGTAGTACTCCATTGTGTAAATGTACCACATTTTCTTAATCCGTTCTTCAGTTGAGGGGCATCTAGGTTGTTTCCAGGTTCTGACTATTATGAATACTGCTGCTATGAACATTGTTGAGAAAGTGTGTTTGTGGTACAATTGAGTATCCTTTGGGCATATGTCCAAGAGTGGTAATGTGGGAGGACCCTAAGAAAGATATACAGAGGTCCCCCTGGGAAGGGGAAATAGACAAGATCCCTTGAATAAATTGGGAGTGTGGGAGTGGAGGGTGGAAGGAGGGTGAGGAGGGGAGAAAGCTAGGTGGGAGGAAAACATGAGGGATTGGGAAGGTCGAGTTGGAGGAAGGATGGAGATGGAGAGCAAGGAAAGACATATTTTAACAGGGGGAACAATTATGGCCTTAGGGAGAAACCTGGCACTAGAGAAATTCTCAGCAATGACCCCAGCTACGAATCTAAGCAATAGTGGAGAGGATGCCTTAGCTTACCTTTTCCTGGAAGCAGAGAGTGGTGACTACTTAATTGTCATCATAGAACCTTCTTCCACTAACTGATGGAAACAGATGCAGAGAGCCACAACTAAGCACTGGTCCAAGAGGGAGGATCAATAATATGAACAAAGGGGTCAAGACCATGATGGAACAGTTGACCCAAGTCAATGGGAGCTCACTGACTTTGAACTGATACCAGTGAACCTGCATAGGACCGAACTAGGCCGTCTGAATGTGGGTGACAGTTGTGAGGCTTGGGAAGTTTGTGTGGCCACTGGCTGTGGAAACAGTATTTATCCCTAGTCCATGAATTAGCTTTTATGAGCCCATTCCCTATGGAGGGGTACCTTGCCCAGTCTATATATAGAGAGAAAGACCTTGGTGCTGCCTCAAGTGATATGACAGATTTTGTTGATTCCCCATGGAGGTTTTACCCTCTCTGAGGAATGGATAGGGATTAGGGGTGGGGAAGATTTGGGGAGTGGGAAGAGAAGACAAAAAATTAAATAAAAAAAGAACAAAAAGGAAAAAATGTACCAGTAGCACAGACACTGAGAGCAACAATCAATAAAAGGGATTCCTGAAACTATAAAGCTTTGTAAGGCAAAGGACACTGAAATAAGACAAAAGGACAGTTTACAGAATGGGAAAAGATCTTCACCAACCCCACATTTGACAGATCTCCAAAATTTCTAAAGAACTCAAGAAACTGGGCATAAAAATACAAAATAATCCAATGAAAAATTGGTAGAGAGCTAAACAAAGAATTCTCAGCAGAAGAATCTCAAATGACCAAAAGACATTTAAGGAATTGCTGAACAGCCTTAATCATCAGGGAAATGCAAATCAAAACGAATCCGAGTTACCATTCTAACCTGTCAGAATGGCTAAGATCAAAAATACTAGGAACAGCTTATTCTGGAGAAGATGTGGAGTCAGGGGAACGCTCCTCCACTGCTGGTGGGAGTGGAAACATGTCCAACCACTTTGGAAATCAGTTTGGTGGTTTCTCAAGTTATGCTTCAAAGCAACTTGGCAGCTTGGGAGGCTGAGGCTAGAGGATCACTTGAAACAGAGTGCAATGCCAGCTCAGACAACACAAATAGTGCCAACACTTTATGGCATTAAAATTCACAAGCTTTCTGCTTTTATAATAGATGATGCATTTAGAAATACATTGTAATAATAGCTTTCCCTAACAGTAATTGACAAATGATTCAGAAGTTTAGTGCCAGCACACATGCGTGCATTTCAGACAGTGTCTGGAGACAACACAGATTACCTTGTTCTGTTCTGTTTGTTATAGGTAAGAAACTAAGTACAAGGAAACTTGTTTTTTGGCTTTTGCTAAGAAGTTAGGGTCAAACAGGCAGATGATTCAGACAATGTGGAAGTAGAGGGTCAATGCAAGCTTTCAGGTTATATGATCCAGGTCAACAGCACATTCATTTCCTTTGACCAAGAGGCAGCTTCTAGTACTGAGGTGTTACTATGTGGAGTGGTATTCTCTGTCAAGAGGAGAGAGAGAGGAAAAATGGAGAGAGAGAGAGAGAGAGAGAGAGAGAGAGAGAGAGAGAGAGAGAGGAGGGGCCAAGGAAAGAAGAAACCTTAGGGAGAAGGAGACTATATTCTTTCCGTAAAAGCCTCTTGGAGAAACAAAACCAAGCAGGAAACTTCTTCTCATAGGTCTTTATTAAGCCAGATGACCTGCATCACTGGGCAATGAATGGCTTCCATCAGTCTAAGGACTATCCATGAGGGTGTTGTCCAGATCAGTTTCAAGTGAGACTCAGGGTCTGTTGGAGCAGGATGGATATCAAAACACAAACAGAAGTCTTGTGCTTTGTCTAATATTATTCAAAAATGTTTCATAATTGTTTTAATCAAGAAAACACAAAAGTGAAATAGACTTACTTGAAAATGGTATCAGGTTCTCTGTAGAAACAGAACCAAAAATACAGAAAGTCACAGAATTAGCTTCAAACACCAGTTCAAACTACTGTCAACTCCAGGAGAACTAAAATCTGTATAGTAGACCAGGCTGCTAGAAACTCAGGGAGGTACTGATGTTTGATTTTTGAGATGAAATCCCTTGTTCAGTAAACTTCAGTCTTTTCTGTTAAGATCTTCACTGGATTAGACAAGCCCCATCAACACCATTGAACTTAATCTCTACTCACAATACCTGGGCTGTAAATGTTAATCACATCTACAGAATACATTCACATCTAAACTAAAGTTTGCCAAACAAATAGGCATCACCATCTATCTAAACTGACTTTTTAAATTAGTCATACATTTTTGTGTGACTTTGGTGCACAAACCAGGGCCCTACACATCCTAAAAAGCACTCGACTGTTAAGCTATACCCAACCCAGTCATTAATATTCCATTACATAAATTCTGTCTTCTAACCTTACATTTATTTACTTATTTTTGAGCCAGGGTCTATATTGCTCAAGCTGACCTCAAACTCGCGATCTTGCTTTTCAGGTCCAAAGGAAACTCCATTTCCCTAAATTCGGCAGTTAGACAAAAGATAGCATTCCATTAGGAATTTGTGCAGCCCATTCTCCTCAATCAAAGGACTGATTTCCCTTACTGCAGGCAGAAGGGACAAATGTCTTCAGTGGTGTCTATTAGCATATCACAAGTACCTGTTATACATCTTCAGCCCATGATGGCATCCTGGCATTTCTCATCTCTTCTTGCCACCCCTGTCTCATGAACTTCCTCCAGCTCAGGAGTTCCCTTCCCCGGCTTCTCACTTTCTCCCTTTAGCCCTGCTGTTTCTGCTATGTGCTCTCTTTTCTCTTCTCTAGGTCTTCATTTTAGCTCCCCCTGTGCTCCTGCTCTGCTCTTGCTTCCCTCATGGCCTGGCTCAGTCTGCAGGCCATGTTCAGGTTTGTATTTTCTGTGTGTTCTGGACTCTTTCAGATGCTTCTGGTAAATCTGCATGGAGCAGTCATGTTATCAACTTAAGCATTCTTGTCTAGCTAGAATTACAGGCATGCCGCAGAATTTCCAGCTCTTTCTCAAAGCTCTTAAGTTTAAACTTATTTTATATGGGTGACAATAGAGTGGTTTTTCTTTGAAACATAAACCTCAGGGAAAGGGTGGAGATGAGGGGCTCTGGTAAGTTCAAGATGGCAAACATGGCTCTTGCAGGTCTTGCCCTTCCCCTATTCCCTCTTCCTTGAAAAAAAAAAGGACCCTATTAGATTATGTTCCTAAAGCTAGATACTAAGGTCTATTCCATTATTGGGCCACTTCCTCCCACTTAGGCTTACTACCAAGATCCAGCTCTCAAGGTGTTAAAACTCAGCAGTCAAAAGCCCCCTTTGACTGCCCTAATTAACCTGTTCAGTCAAAACTGAGCATCTCCTCCCAACACAGTGTCCCCTTTACCTTTATAAACCACCATTGTAGGGGCCATGTCTGTCTCCCCACTATTCAGAGGTAGCCTTTTGTCCCCCTAGGGCAAATACCCATTTCCCCCTCTCCCTTGTTCCCCTTCCCCTTTCTACTCTGCCATTGTCCTCTGTATCTTGTGTTTGTCTCTTATTCCCTGCCTTTTGCCCCTCTGGGGTAAATGAATCTCCTTTGTGCTGAAAACTTGGTCTTGGGTGCCTTGTGCTGATAATGGTCATTTCTGGAGCCATCATAGAAAAAGACACAAATTGTTTTTCACTTGTATCCCTAGGATCCAGACAAATGCTTCCAGGAAAGCATCAGCGGCAGAAGGATTCAGCACAGTTTTACAGAGGAGAGCAATTACACTTTTCAATCTTGACCCATGGTGCTCTCCTGTGGGAGGGGAAATAGAGAGGTTTTCTTTGGTATCTGCTGTAGTACTGAGAGCCTAGGAATTATCTCAAACATTAACACCTGGGGCGAGCAAAGGGGACAGAATTAGGTTAGAAATCTCTAACTATGGACTCTAGACGGCAAACCCCTCCTCCATGGTGATAACCCCTTTATTTATCAGCACAGTGACTACAGAATTCTGTGTACATGCGATTCAAGTATCTGGTGCATCTTATAAGATTTTGGTTCAAATGCCTCTCAGATTATGTAAGAACTGCTTCTTTTTCATGCAGTGACAGCTCTTGTTCATCTCAAAGTTTATGAACCTTTAAACCACTCGATTGACCAAACCAAAACAATGGGAATCACTAACTTTCAAATGAAAACATACACACAAAATAATCCTCCATTGGTTCTGAGTACTGGGTTTGGTAGAAGGCTCCTGTCAGTTCAACCCTGACTTTTCTCAAATATTTTCCTTCCAGCTCATTGAAGACAAATATACAGGGTGGCAGTGGGTGTGCATGTTTGCAGGAAGGTGTGGAGAGAACAAAGGAAGCTGACCAGTAGCTGATTTGGTACGGTTCTGGAAATCTAGCCTCGTGCAAAGCCAGCCCAAACAATTTATCCCTTCAGTTCTTTTAACAAGTAGTTGTCAAAACAAAAATAAATAAAAGTGGCTGATTCCTGTTTGGTGCTGGCATCTTCTTTCAGAATCCTCTGGGTAGGTTGCTGTCCTGAGACACCAGTGGGCTGCTGTCCTACTATGAGCCTGAGCAACAAAAGGGCTAGGCAGAGAAACCATTGCCACCTGCTGAAGAATCCAAGATTCTTTAGGATGTGCTACAACAATGTTCCTATGTTCCTTGACAATTTCATATGGATCTTTGCCCTCAGCACCTGTAGTGAATGAGAGGGTGGCTGTTGCTTTTTTTTTTTTTTTTTTTTTTTGGTATTTAAAGCTAGTTTAATTCAACGCATAATCAATAAAACGAAAGCATAAAATAATGGGATTCCTTGGCTGTTGCTTCTTAAATATCTCCTCTGACTTTTTAAACAGAGAAAACACTGAAAGTGAAATGTGCTTGGGACCTTGCTCCCAGCAGGTGCATGAAGTTTCTGGGCTGCAGGGGTTGAAGGCTCCACCTGTTTATCTAGATGCAGTAGGAGCTGAGGCACTCCCTCCTGTGGAGACCCAGGAGGAGACAGACACGCCTGTGGCATAAATAAGACTGACTGCCTCACAGAGTGACAATTTTCCTCTGAAAACAACAACTTACCTTGTAGGAAGTGAAGCAACTGAACCTCCTCCTCTGATATCCCACCACCCCTGCTCTCTCTCTGCAGAAGGAAGGACATGGATGCTGAGATGAGGGAAGATGTACTAAGGAGTTCTCCTTTCCAGACTTTGAGTACTACCAGTTTCTTCTCACATGCTCTGTTAGAACACTTCATGACAAGAGGCCTTCATCTCTGATCTGAAGGCCTTCCATTTAGATGCAGGGGCCATGACCACTAATGTGGGGGCCTTCCCATTTATGCTTGGGAGGTCAGTTCCTCTCTGACTCAGAATTCTTTGTCGTGTCTTCATCAGACTATTGAGCAAGTAGTTTTTTCCCCAAGCTTTCTAGTCCCTCTGCATTTCTGTTGTCATGGGCTTTCACAGTGTTGGCCAATTCAACTTTTATCCAGGACTCTCTGTATCGTGAGTACCCACAGAAAATGGTCTTGTTTTTAAGTTTTGGAAAAGTGCATTTAATTCAACTGTCCTTCCAGTTTCCTATCCCCTACCAACACAGCAATTTCAGCTGTGCAAGTCCCTTGTAGAACTCATATTTCATTCCTGTTCTTTAAAATTTCAGCTCATACTCTATTTGACATTGTGTCTTCACCTTAGGTTAGGGTTGAACCAGAGGACTCCTCCCCCTCCTCTTCTCAGCCCTCCCCTCTCCTCCTCTTCTCTCCTTTCTTCACCTCCTTCCTCCTCCTTCCCTGCCTCTTTGTAAGGAATATGTACAATCCAGTTCTGAGAATTCGCCTTTCCATATTGTCTTAGGTTACTACCTATCTCCAAAATAAAAGTTATAAGGTATTATTGGATTATAAGACAACTTAGAAAATTTCAATTTGCATTTCTCAAAAAAAAAAACTACTCCAGAGTGGAATACAAATTACAGGGTAATTTTTGTAGAACTGCAGAGTATCTCTGCATAAAACAATACGGCTTTGATTGTGCTGTGTTAACATAGAGTTGGTAACAGATGACGACTCCTTGGATGGTTCATCTTGAGTTTTATATCAAAATGGAAATCTTTCTTACTGCGACTCAGGCTCTAAACAGGTTAACATTTTGGGGTATGTGGGAGGTGGAATCGAGGAGGAAGATGCGGAGAAAGCGGAATCACAGGTGGCAGCTGGAAGTCAGTAGTGGAAAAATGTCTGCTCTAGCCCAGCCTAGATTTAACTGGCAGTCTCAAGCTGGTAGCCTCTGTTGCAGGCTTTTATTTTCTTATTCCCTAAGACTGGTGCTTGTGGTTTTCTGAGAGTTGTTTCTTCGGGTACCCTCACTGTTTCCATTTGACCTCCGAGTGGTGCATGTCTCCATCCTTTCTCATCATTGGGAACCCTAATTCAGTGACTGCCTAAGCAACCACAGCTCCTGTCCCATCACTGGCATCTGTTAGTATTCATGATGGACTGGGGGTCACTGGACTCTTCTAAATCCTTATAGTTTGTTTTTTCTTCTGTTAATGTACACTGCATCTCTGTGTCCGAAGATCTCTTGCCTGAAGAAACCTCTAGGAACAGACACCAATCTCTCTCCAGATGGACTCTTTTAAGCATCAGTGGCATGTATAAAGGAATGCTGTCTCAAAAGGCTAGCACATCTGCCCCCTGGGAGTGCATCCAGCAGGCTGTGCTCTACAGGTGGCACAGTAAGCACCTGCCTGAGATAGGTTGGCTGGATTCAACAAGTCCTCTAGAGAAGAGACGTGGCAGCAAGAGTAAATTAATTAGGGCTCTCTGACCTCTGTAAATGGCTTTAACTCCCATTTAGAGAAAACAGTAATGAAAAAGAAAAGCCAGCTAATTCCTGCTGATCAAACTTGTCAATGGAATGCCCACAGTCGGTGTCCATGTACCTGTCCTGCCCTCCATGCTTGGCTTCACTAGGTTGCTGTCACCTGCACTCTCTCTTCTGATCACATTGTCACATCCCCAAAGCTTTCTCCTAGCATCCAAAGAGAAGGTGACAAAGGCATCCTCTGGTCCTCTTAACATACTACAGAGTTTGCTTCCTTTCATCTCACAGGAGAACAAAAGGCTGCTTGTCAGATCCTCAAGCTGACTTTGCTTTCTGGATTCTGCAAACCAGAGCCCTCTTACCCTCAAACCTCACATAGCATCTTCCATAAAATTTATGCAGCAAATGAGTCCTTAACACATTGAATGACAAAAACGAATTCTTGGTCATCCAGAAAGATTTCTGTATAATTGTCTGGTTGTCTCTTAGGGATGTCATTGTCAGCCCAGAGCAGAAGTTTCATTGTAACTATTGGTTGAACTGACCTATCAGATAAAATTGCCTTACCCTGACTTTGAGTTTGAAGAATGCCATACTTCATGAGGTTTAATTTAAAATGAGTCTTGTCTCTAAAATACTCAGTGAACTCGATGGGTTCACATCACTCTCCCTAATTTTTAGATGAAGAAAATCTCCAGTGTTAGAAGTCTTATGGAATGCGTTGGGCTTGGGTTCTGTTCTTTCCCTTCTTTCCACAGAACTCTGACTTTGTTTCAGTAATGCCACCTAGCAGGCTCTCATGCTCTCTGGCTGAGTAAATAACCTCCAAGTGTCTTCCCAGGGTCTTCAGTGACTAGCTTTTGATCTCATCCCCAGCTGGTGCTGACTCATTGAGCATATGACATTGGGCAAGCCATTAACCTGTACCCACATCTCAGTTCCTTCATCCTGAAAATAAAGATGACAGTAGACGCCAGCTGCCTTGAATGGCTTGAAGATTAATGAGATGATGCAGGGAAGTGCCCTGAGCTCCTGGGATGAAAGGCTTAGTGGAAGAACAAAGTCTAGAGACAATTCTTTAGCAGTTTCAGAGGAGCCTCTGGAAATTTGAATTTGAAGAGGAATTTGAAGAGGAGACCTACCTGAGGTGAATACTTTTCCCTCGATTAGAAGCTCCACGTCTTTTTGTTCCATCTGGTCTTAATGGATTTGTGCTGATATAGCAGCAGTCAATCTACCCATGGCTTAAATGGATGTACAAGTTAGAGTCCCCTCATTCCTAACACAGTGACCTTGTCCTCATCTTCCCTTATCATGGAAGAAGCAAGAGAGAAGAAGCAATTTTGGATGGAAGTCAGTTGAGGTTTTATTGATTTTAAGGACTGTGGGCTCAGTCCCTTTCTGACTGTAGAACTATGGTATAAGTTAAGTAGGAATGTAAACAGTTTACTTGGCTCCCCATGGAAGATCCGTGTTTCTTAGTTAAAATGTCTAGAAGACCTCTGGTCCTTTCCTCAGCTCCATTATTCTGAACACACAGTGTGAGGTCTGAAGCCAGAAGCTGTTCTTGACCACTTGTGACCGAATAGGAAAGCCCCAGAGGAATGCAGGACTGCTAGCCTGACACATCTCAGTCACAGAAATGCCACAGAAGTTCATGATTAAGAGAAAAAGGGAAAATCTTTGCTTAAGCCACTATCTGGTACGTGTTTGCAGATACCTGTAACACAGATTACAATGTCTCCCATTACATGTTTATGAACTTGAGAACTGCAGGGTATGGGAAAAAATCTTTGATTTAGAATATTTTGTTTTATTTCAATTGTTTTCTTCTTTGAAAGGTGTTATTGTCCCTGAAACTCAATGTGTAGACCAGACTGACCTTGAACTCATAGAGATCCACCTGCCTCTGCTTCCCAAGTTGCTGGGATTAAAGGTGTGTGCCACTACAAACAGATAATTTGAAATCCTGAGTGTTGCACAGAAATCCCATGGCTTTATTCAGTTTTCCTTTAAAACCCAGCTATTAGCTCTTTCTCGTCACTCTCTCCCCAGGCATTTTTCTAGTGCTCTACCCGAATGCTGGGATGCCGTCAGCACCAGAGCCAGCATCCAGACCAGGAGGGCTTTGACTTTTTCTTTACCCATTTACCAGCTTTTGGTCCAGAAATTCAGATTCTTTAATGTCTGTGACTCCGCCCTGTTTCTCATCATTATCCAATGTCTTTCTTTCATGCTCCATTCTTCATAGTGCTATTGGTACTGGCTTTGTGTGTCACCTTCCTAGATGGCAGTGGATTTTCCCCACAGTGGTGATAACTCTTTGGAAAGGTAGTTTTGGCACCCTTGCATTGCCTTTTTCTATCCTCCTTCATCTTCTTCTACCAAAAGCCTTCAAATTTCTAGTTCCTTATTGATGTTATTTTTCTGTTATTATTCCAAGAAACTTAGTGGTGTTATTTTTGCTATAGAAGGAACTATCATTTCTCTCATCTGAGATAATACTCTTATCCTCTCATATTTTTGGATCATTTCCAGCTTTTAGCTTTGTGGAGAATGGGTCAGTCAAATATATGACCCATGAGCCAACTCATTCAGATGCAAAAACAAATAACCAACAGCGTCTGAGATACGCCTCTATGAACACACGAATTGCTGATGTGATTGTTGTTAACGGAGCCCCACTCATCCAGATTACAAGGTATTTTAGCTGTGTATTTTTCCTCTTGAGTCATACAGTTCTCATTCTCTACAGGGATTAATGGTCTTCTGTTATTTCAAACACTCCAAAGCTTACTGAGGTGACTGGTCCTTTGGTTGCACCAGTGGTCATTGAAGGGCCATGAAATGGTTGGTCCTCATGATGGACTGGAATGGTTCAGACTGGCTGTGAAAGTCACACACTTTGTTGTTTCCTCGTTAGCTATGAAAGGAGGCAACAGTCACAAGTTTAGGAATTCAGTTTTTCCAATCAACTGGTTGAGGTGAGAGGTGCTGAAGAACACAGAGGCGATGTCTGTTTTTAGTCCTGAAATTCTCTTCGGTGTTGCTGAGAATTTTCTCTGTATCGGATGCTGTGGTGGATTTTGCGACCATGCTGGAAGAGAAATTAAAAGATGAACAAGTATTACTCCAGAAGTTGATAGATTTTATTTGGAGAAAAGATTCAGAATCCATTCACAGTGTATTTTACTCACTTGGGGAGTAAATTGAAAGACATCTAGGAAATGCGAGAATATGTGAAACCACTGTGTGAAGACACATCATCAAAACAGCAGGCCGGGTAAGGAGTGGTAGAAAGAATACAGCTCCAGGCCACTGCTTTGGTTTCTAGCTGATCACAGCTGCTGTGACAAGATCCTACAGACTGGTGACTCAAAACCAGGGATTGATTCTCACAGCCTAGAAACCAGAAGAACAAAATTAAGGTGTTTATGGATTTAATTCCTGAATCTATGTGTACCTCATTCCTAACCTCGGGAGGTTACAAGCAATTCTTTTCATTTTTTAACTTGAAGCTGTATAATGCCACTCTTTCTATCCATTGTGACTTGGCCACTTTCCCTTTGTGTCTGTAGATTTTTGGCTCTCTTTCCCTCTTTTTATAATGGCAAATATTGTACTGACAGTCCACTCTGCTACAGTGAGACCTCACCTTAGCTAACTGTATCTTCAGTGACCTTATTCAAAAGTAAGATCCCATTAGGAAATTCTGGAAATGATATGAATTTTGGAAAGACATACTTCATCCAAACCTTCCACAACTGGTGACAAAATAAACAGCACAGGATAGTGAGGGAGTGAAGTAACATACTCACTGAAGGAGGAAAGAGCCACAAAGTGGCATTTTCTTCCACACTAAGCAAGGCACCCCAATATCTGAAGTAGGATGGGAAGAGAACTAATAAATTAGAGGAAGGAAGTGGGAGTGTTTTATATTACGAGGTGGGCATATTTTACTCTTCATTGTCCCTTCATTACATCAGAGGACACCTTTGTTTAAGCTCTGAACATAAGTAGCAGTGTATGGCCCATCTATAGAAAATGTAACCACCTCCTCAACTCCACAAAGCCTTCTGGTACAGGCGTGGTCTTGGAGTACTCATGTTAAACTGTTTAATTCCAGGGAAACAGGGGAATAGGATGAGAAGAGACAGCAGGGCCTAGGCAACTTAGGTTTGTTCTGGGCTCAGAAAAACTGAGAAATGGAACCTTTTGAGATTGTTTCTAACTTCTTTAGAATGGTTTCATTACAGCATGGTTGGTTTTAATGTCAATTTGCCACCAATGAGAATCACTGGAGTAGGGAACCTCATCTAAAGAATTGTCCCCATTGCCCTGATTGATGTGGGAATGCCCATTCCCGTTGTAGGTGGCACCTTAAGAAGCAGCCCAGATTTTAGAAGGGTATGACAGAAGCAAGGTTATACTCACCTCTACGCATTTGACATTGACCTTTGTCACCTGAGTTGAATCAGCACTTCTAACTTCTTTCCATGGAGTAGAAGCCAGTGGCTCTCCAAAGTAGTCTGGGATTCAAGTGCCAGATTAGGACTGAGATACTTTACTTTGTAGGCAGAGGGCCAATAAGCCGTGTGTGTGTGTGTGTGTGTGTGTGTGTATGCATATGTGTGTGTGTGTTTTCCATACCTTGGTTCTGTTCCTATAGTAAGATGACTAAAATACTTGAATAAAAGACAAGGAAGTAAGCAAAGGCAGGCATTTGCTGTAGAATAATGGTGAGCATTTAAATACACTTCCTTGAATATTTAGGATGTTAAACATGTTGTGTCCAAGGGGTAGAAAACTCCAAATATTCAGACAAAGAAAATCACAATTCCAGCGAATGTACAGATTTTCACAAGAAATGTGAAGTCTGTATATGAGGGCTCCAAAAAAGAGATCTCTGGACCAGAAGGCTTCATGAGATGAAGCTTAGTAGATGAATATACTTTTAGAAAGATCAAAGACTAAAGTTACTGCGTTATGTCTCCAATCTCAAACACTTATTATGTTAAATTTGAAGAAAAATAAAAGAACCAATTGAATTAAATTCATTCTTTTTCATGGAGAAACACCACAGTAGTGGAACATTCTCTGCATCAGTAGTTATCATTCTATCTATGCAAGTCATTCGATTTAGTCTTTTCCTGTCAACAACTGTTGCTTTAGTCTGCATGAGCTAGTGCACTAAGATAATGAATAATTCCAAAGCTCATTGGCTTAAGAAACGCTGATGTCTCTGTCATCAAATGTTTGCCATTGTTATCTCAGGCTCCAGACCTCAGATATCCAAGCAGAAGGAGGATCCATCTTGCAACAGAGTTTAGAGGTCACTGTGATGGGGAGAAAAGAACATGCAGTATCCTATATTGGCTCTTAAGACTCACATGCATATTGATCAGTTAAACAGATTTAAATGGCAATGCTCACCTTTGAATGGATGATGAAGCGAAGTTCCACCTGAAAGGAGGGTGACTTAGTCACTTTGGAGTACACTAGAGACTGCCATAGACTGGTGTGCTCAAGCAAGTGAACATTATTTTCCTTCGGTTAGGACCTGGATCAAGGCCTTGGTAAACTAGCATCTAGATGAGTCTGTTTCCCCTGGCTTGTACACACACTGCTGTGCCCTCACATAGTCAGGAGAATGAGCTGATCTCTCTTCTGAGGAAGGCTCACTCTTGTTCCCTCATCTAAACCTGAATTCCTGTGGGAGTTAGGCTGTATGTAACATGTGAGCTTTGTGCTGGTGCAGATGTGAGGTCCGTTAGAGGAGCACTGGAACACCTGTCAATAGATCTAGCGACTTCTGTGATCTCCTCAGTTGTGGATATTTTAGTTTAGAATGGTTTCTTACTGGCTTTACCACACCTCAGTTTGGGAGAAGAAGAATTTCCAGCTGCAATTTGGAATGTTGACCAATACAACTGAATACTTTTAGAACATGGTCAAGTATAATAATACTATGTATAGACAGCATTGAATAAGCCATAAGAACAGTACTCAAAAACTTAGCCTCTCAAGTATACTAGTTAATGTAGAGGATATAAAAATAACCTACTTAAACTTTCTAGCTTTCTTGTTTGTTCAATTAGTGCTTATTAGACATCTTTGAGAAGGACAGTCAAGTAATAAATTTGGTTAGAAATTAGAAATGTACATGGTCCAATTTTGTCTATTTTAAACTCTAGTCTGTGCTTCTCTAAGGTATACTATGGAGACTTTTCTGCTCATAGTTTCTACTTCTGTCACCTCAAGATTCTCATAAACAAGAAATTTCCATTTTCTTTTCTCCCATAGGAAAACGTCTCATCAGAAGAGAACCACAACAAGGTGATACCAAAGGACAAATCTTAATAAAGCTCGATTTTCGTGAAGTCTTAAGGACTTCCCACAAGGCAGGGAACCCGGACTGCTCTTCGGGCTGATGAGGGAGGGGGACTTAATTGGGGGAGGGGGAGGGATATGGGAGGCAGTGGAGGGGAGGAGGCAGAAATCTTAAATAAATAAATAAATATCATCTGGTGTGCTCTACCAGTGTGGATGACATTGAAACGGAAGGAGGCGAAGCACCAGCTTTCTGCTCCAATAAGTCAAATAAACAAAACAACAAACACGCCTGCCTTCTTCCTTCGGAAAACAAAGGTTCCAGTTAGTATGAGTATCAGGATTTCTACTTGTGGAATACTGTCATGGATTTTCAAAATGAAAGACCAGTTCTGAGTAATGAACAGTCTCCCTTCAGAGCAGGAAACTGCTACCAGGCGCTTCTTGGCGATGGTGTGTAATCATCAGAAATATGAGCAGAGCTGACCTTCCAAGTTGGTGCTTTACCTGCTCAGTGTCACAGTGGGTGCTGTCAGAGAGACCATGATAAAAGCCCCTGATGAAGACTTCTTTGCCAAATCCAAAAGTAATTGCTTGCCAAATGTGCCTGAGATGCTCATGGCATATGCTCAGATCCGTGTAGGAGCTGGATGTGGCAAGTGCTCTTGAGTTTACAGAGCATTTGTATCCTGTTTGTAGGAATGCAGCATACTGTCCTGTGGCCATATGCCAGTACCATCCAGAAATAGCCTTCTGCTCTTTCAAGAGGAGTCTGCCTAGGTTTATATAAGGTCTTGATAGGAAAGCCCTGTTTGATGACATCCATTTTTAAAAAATGCTTTATACATAGTGTTCTGTCTCCTTTCTGTTGCTGGGATATAACACCCTGACCAAAAGCAACTTAAGGGAGGAAGGGATTATTTGGCTTACATTTATTTCTAGGTCACTGAGGAGAGTCTGAGCAGTAGCTCAAGCTTCACCACTGTCCCATGCTTACTTAGCTTACTTACACAGTTCAGGACTACCGCCTGCCCAGCAAATGGTGCTGCCCACAGTGGGATGGGCTGTCCTTTATCCATTAGTAACCACATCAGTCTTCCACAGACATGCCACAGGCCAGTCTCATCTAGGTAATCCCTCAATTGAGATTCCCTTCTCATGTGACTCTAGGCTAAGTCAGAACAACCTGGACAAGAGCATAGCGAAATCACGCTTTCAGGAGAACACGGAGGAATGGACAGCATGGTCAGTTGTTTCGTAGATGATTTGAGCAGGTGTCCTTACCTGGTTTTGGCTGTGTACTTTTCAAGTCAAGCTGTCGTTTCTCAGGATTAAAAGTGTAGAAAGAATATCAATAATCAGTGTTTAGGAGGTGAACTCCCCTGTTACCATTCTTGGACGAGTGAGTAGTCTGGAATCCAAGGCGAATGCTTCACACATTGCTTTTGTTTCTTTTCCAGTTTTTTTGTATTTATTTTGCTTATTTTTGAATGCCATTTTAATTTAAAATCTTAGTAGTGTGTGTGTGTGTGTGTGTGTGTGTGTGTGTGTGTGTGTGAATGTGTGCCTTCTAACACACCTATGGTGGTCAGAGGATAAGTTTCAAAAGTTGCTTCTTTTCTGCCAGTGTGGGATCCTGGGATTGAACTCAGGTCATCAGGCCTGCGTGGCAGGCACTGCTAATCCCTTGAGTCATTCACTCATTTTGACATGGTACTGTGTGTCAAAGCAACTAGCACTGTGCTTTCCCTAAACCATGCAACTAAGGAGTAGAAATGCCAGTCTGGAGCATGCTCATGAGACCCCTTGAGGTTTCCGAGTGTAATCAGTAGCCACCTACAAATAGAGCCTCCCAGAGAGTTGCATTGTGCACCAACCGTCATGAAGTTCAACTGTCAGTATGAGGATGGTGGCAAATACTGAGTTTTGAGGTTGATGAGGCAAATCTTGTAAGCACCAGACCAGACCAATGGCACCCTCCAACAGACCAGTGATGGACAGCCATCAGAATGGGCTGATTTCATTGCATGTGGGCCAGGCAGGACGACAGCAGAGAATTACATCAGGCTACCGGGGGCATTGAGGCAATGCTAAGCGTGAGACAGAAGGGAACCCCACAGGCTGGGCTCTGAAGGTTAATTCTATGACTTTGCAGTGGAGTTCTTTGCCTACTGAGAGTCATGGCAAGGGGAAACCGACAGGCCTGCCACATATGGCTCACAGATGAACAGTGTGTGGGCCATATGTGCCGGGTACCTCTGAACATTGGCTTTTGGCTGTACCTGTATACCGAGAAACAGCAGTGCTGTTGCCTGTAAGCATGACCTCCTTTCCCCACTCTCTGTGACCCTCTGCATGGTCCATAACAGTGAGGTCACGTGAATGGAAGTATCCCTTCAGCCATCTGGTGATTCATGTGCCCTACTCCCTGCCTGCAACAGGCTTGAACACTGCCAAGTCAGCCGCAGAAGACGGCTGCCCCCCATCCTGCTAGATTGCAGTGGCGTCTTCAGAGGCTCCCCTTGAGCCATATGTCAGGGCTGAGAGGAAAAAAATTCTACAAAATGAACGCACTGGTTGATTAATAGGTAAGCTGCTGTGTGCAGGTGTGTACCTGTGCTGTGACTCAGAGTGACAAGAGCAGGTGAAGGGCTTGTGCCTGCCTTTTTAATGTCACAATGGGATTTTAAACGTGTCACCTACATTCATACATGTATCATCTAAGTTTATAAACTAGGGCAGCTACAACAAACTGGCTTGCTTAAAACAACATGATTTTATTATCTCGTTGAACTAGAGGCCAGAAGTTGGCGCTCAAGGAGCTGACAGAGGCTGTTTTTTCTGGTCCCCAGATGGACGCACCACCTCTTTCAACACTGAGTGGTTGCCACCAAACTTTGGCATCCCTGGCTTGGAGAGATAGCACTCCAACATGTCCCTCTCCTCACATGTTCTCCTCTCTGTGTCTGTGTCTCAGTATTCAAACCTCCCACTTTTTTCAGGTGCATAGCATAGGGATCCATCTGAATCCAGTATGATCTCAATATAACTTGATTACTTCTAGAAATAAAACTCGTATTTTTTATAAAACATAATTTTTATAGATTCTTTGAGAATTTCACATCACACACCCCAATCTCCCTCACTTCTGAGGCCCTCCATATCTGCCATTTACGCTTGTAGCATCCCCCCAAAAGAAAATAAAAATATTAATTAAAACAGCTAAACGAAAACCCACTTCACTCCAACATCTTTCTTGCCCCTCCATTACCTATTTTTCTCAGTGGCGTTGAGAGCTACAGTGTGTCACCCAGTACACCCTTTAGTCCAAATAACTTTATTTGCAAATGTTCATTGCAATGAGTTGTTGGTCTGGTTCAAGGCCTCTGGCTTCTGGTGTACCACCATTCCTGGACCCTCACTGAAACTCTTCTCAGATATTCTGCTGCTACCCCAAGTCATGGAGATCCTGTGACTATGGTTCCCCAGGATCAGTCCCTTCACATGCTTCAGCAGGAAGATGTTGTGGTAGGCCAATCAGAGGCCCTGGATACAGGCCTGGGTGGTAGCTGAGTTGGTCTCAGGTGAACGGTGGGACCAGCTCTTACAAGTATGGAGGCAACTCTCTGTCTGGGTTGGTATTGTGTTAATTATACTTTATTTTTAAATTTATTTTCTATTTGTATGTGCTTGTGTGTGAGAGCAAGTCTATGTGAAAACAAATTCTCCTCTCTCTTTCTCTCTCTCTCTCTCTCTCTCTCTCTCTCTCTCTCTCTTTCCTCGTTGTTCTTCTCCCTACCTCTCGTTACCTCCTTTCCTCTCCCCTCCATCCCTCCCTCTGTTCTCTGTCTGTGATAGCTGGATAACATCAAATGTTTCCTCATTGTTCTTCTAATTTTTTGAGGCAGACTATCTCACTGAACCTGAAACCTGAGATTACAGAATGGGACTGGCTGGCAAATGCCGAAGATCCCTGCCTCTGTTTTTCCAAAAGTGGGACTGCAGGCAAGTGCTACCAGACCTGGTTTTTATACACAGTATTAATTAGCATTTTGAAACTATAATTTGAATTGTGAGACATAGCAGATAATTTTACTGGAGGAATCTTTAACATATCCATAATGGGAGCTACTTGCGTAGTGTGACTTCTCTTAGTGAAAGTCCTAGTGTTCTTTCAATGCTCTGGGCATTCTGATATCAAGGTCTAGTTGAACACTATTGGTGATCTGGTATTAACTGTTGCTCAATGTGCCTATCCTGATTTTTATGTCTATGGATTCTGTTTTTAGAATTTATAGGTTCTTTCTTGTGTGTGCCATTTCATCTTTTTGCTGTCTACTGTGCTGAAACACCTTGATTAAAAATTGATTGTGATTTTAGACTTTGCTTGTATTCATCTCCAGACTGTAGTTTTATGTTGGATATGAAATCAGTTGACTCGCACAGATGCCCTCCTTTCCTCAGTATGCCACCCCGGGCCACTGTGTCCACCTGTAGTGGTGAAGGGAGAGGTGGAATGACTTTATGGCTCTTCGGCCTAACCTGAACAGGCTACCTGCTGCTTAGTTACTGTCTTTTCCTGCTCACTGTAAGAGCATCAGCATGGTGGCTCACTACAGCAGGAGAAAGGGATTTTTCAGATCCATTTGGAGGGCTGGAATCTCTTTCAGCTTACAATATGAGCTGCAGTAAATCTCCCATTGTGGGCTTCTTTCAAACTTCCTGTATTGTACTATTAAGCATCCTCCCAAGAACTAGAAGACACAGGGAATTGCTTAATCACTCCATGCCCGTTATCATGGGGACTCTCTTTGCAGGATGTGGGGCATGATATTCCCTTGTGGTTAAGATAACAGATGTGCCCAGTTGTAAAGTATGCAATATAAAGAGAAATAGTTGTAAAATTATCCTCAGAGCTTATGGAAGGAAGGAAGGATGTTATTGACGTTAATTTGCCCAACTTCACAAAATCAGTATGCTGGAGAATCTAGGCTGGGCACATATTTCTGTTTTATTCTCTTGCATTGTTAACTGTATTTTTATGTTGTGCTTCACCCTCAAGGAGGCTCAGTGAGAGCTGCTTGCCTTTCATGGGCAGTAAAAGTTCATCTACAAAAAGATGCAGATGAGACTTGAGCTGTTGGTACAGCTTGTGATGTGCACAGAATTACATCCCACTGGCTGCAAGACTCTCATCTGCCTTCTGAACTCTTTGATCATTATTCTTGTACATTTGTAAAAATGATTTTATTATTAGAAGAGATTAATAACAGCACTGTGGTGATAGAGTAGGGTTCATGTGGGATGATGATATAATCTTCCAGAGAGAGAGAGAGAGAGAGAGAGAGAGAGAGAGAGAGAGAGAGAGAGAGAGAAAACAGAAAGTGGGGTGTGAAAAAGAAGGGAAGGGGAAGGGGAACTAGGGTAAGAAACAGAGCAGTGTGTTGGTTCGCAAAATGTGGTTCCTGCACCAGCCACATCAGTATTACCTAGTAACTTGTTATAACGGCAAGTTGCTTCCGTCTGATGCATTACTGCATCAGAAATTCTGTGGGTGAGATAGTTCAATGGGTCCTCCATTTGATTCTGATACATGGTAAAATCTGACAGCCACTGCTATAATTTAGATTATCAGAATATTATTTTGTTCACAGTTTTACTGATAACTATGTAGTAATTCTTCATTAATACGATGTCAAAGCGAGATCTTTCCCAAGTCTGTTAGCTAAGCACTTGTTCAACGTCTAATGCATATAAAGGATAAAGTTAGGTATATATTATATGCCACTTATTTTAACTACTATAGGGAAAGAAGTTGAATAAAATTTGTCCCTCCAATAATGAGCTCTTCTTCAGTGGATAAACTGATTTGTATGTGACTTGTCTTTGAAATAGAATTGAAAATGATACAATATCTTGCCTCTTTGTTGCTGTATGCCCTCTCCCAAAATTAAAAATACATGCCAAATTCATGATTGTGCCATTAGTATTAAATGGTCCTTTGCCCCTTTTAAAGAATGAAGTTGTCAATAAAACATTAGCTATTGAGGGCTGGAGAGATGGCTCAGAGGTAAAGAGCACTGGCTGCTCTTCCAGAGGTCCTGAGTTCAATTCCCAGCAACCACATGACAGCTCACAACCATCTGTAATAAGATCTGGTGTCCTCTTCTGTACTATAGGATACATGCAGGAAGAACCCTGTATATATAATAAATAAAAATCTTAAAAAAACATCAGCTATTGAAGCATATTATTAACATGGCCAGCTATCAACACAGAATTCACAGCCTCATGTTTCTCTGACACGGTTTCTGTGTTATGAAGCAGTTCCAACCTGAGGTAAACCATGATCATCTAGCTCAACAATGAAACAAATGTGAAGGTCACCTTCCTTCTATTTATTTAGCTTTTATTAAAAGAAGTGCTAAGGTACTGAGATGTAGTACATCATATTTATTAACAAAATTATTAACAAATATACAAAACTTTTACATGTAATTCTCTTACATCCATTTCTTTTCTATAATACTGGTTTTGTTCAAGTAGGTTATCTACAGTATGTAAACATCCCTTGGATTGACTTTACACAGATTAGGAAAGCCTTCTAACCCATGCTTTTATCAGATACTTCTTTATATTTGGCTTTCGTTGGTTGCGTCTAATCTCCACATTTGGCACATGGAAGAGACATCTACAGTGCAAAAGAGGCAGCTTTTCCGGTTTCCTTCCGACTTTTGAAAGGGCTTAACAAGCTGAGAGGAGAACAGTGCAGTCTGACTCACTGATGCTTGATTAGCTGGAATGCCAACTCTTCGTTCAGCTATTAAACTTGAGCACAAGTCAATGTCTCTTCCTTCTCCCACCCTTCCCACCCCTCCCTCATGCAAGGCCCAGTCAATCTTAACCTTGTCTCAAAAAGGTTAAATGAAATACCATCCATCTTAGAACAATTTCACTGAGGAATAATTTTTTCAGTGGTGTGTGTGTATGCGTGCATGTTGATTTCTGCATATCTGATGATCTGGAAAAACAATCTGAAATGGAGAACAAAGATAAAATGGGTACTTTTCGTGGTGGCAAAATGTCAAAGGCCTTGGTGAATAGTTAAAAAAAAAAAGCCAAGCTTTTGTTCACAATACTTCAAGTCTTTGAATACAGTGTGGGGAAAAAAAATAAATAAAACGTCTAAAACGGTGACTGGAGATTCTGCCCTCTTCTTCCTGGGTTTTCTTCTGATTATTTAACTTAGTCTAACCAAGTAAAGCTGATCCAGAGAGAGCTCTGCTAGGTCCACTCACTCCCATCCTCACTGACCAGCACAATATTGCTCCTGTGGCGGCCACACCTCGTGCAGAGAAGCGGCCTTTGAGAACGTCTGGGTTTGGATGCGCCTCGGTCTCGGGGCTTCCGTCACCACAGGGGCGCGGGCCCCTCCGACGCCCCGTAGAGTTCCGCGAGTTTCCGGAAGCGGGGCCCCCAGTCTGTGAGGAAGTCAAAACTCTGCTCCGAGTCCGAGGTGGCGGACTGCAGGGAGCTGAGCGAGCCGGCCACGGAGCCATCCCCCTCGAACATGTAGGTCTGCAGCGAGTCGAAGGGCGGCGCCCACAGGTCCATGTCGGCCTCGTAGAGCTTGGCCAGCACGTAGCTGTGCACCGTGCTGCTGACGGCGCACGTCTGAGGCACGTAGCGGGAGAGGCTCTCGATCTCGGGGAGCATGTCCTGCCGCGCCTTCGGGGCGCCCGCCTGCGCCTGCGCCTCGCGCGGGTTCCACATGGCCGCGATGTCGAAGGCCTCCGTGTCCTCCTCGCCGCCGCCCTCGTCGTCGTAGCGCACGATGTTCTCGTGGATGTTCTCGTCGTCGTCGATGATGTAGGGCTGCTTCTGGTGCCGCCTCATGGACAGGATGAGCAGCACCAGCACTGGCGGCACACAGAGAAAGGCACGAGTCAGTCCCTGGAAACAGTGGCAGCCAGGGCAAGCTCTGGGCATTTCAAACCCCAGTTACTTAACCAGCTCAGGCTGACTCCCCCTCCTGCATTGTTATATTAGGAGCTCCTGGGCAAATGAGGCTTTCTGTTTCTTCAGTTGATTCGTAAAACACTGCACAGCTTCATAGAAGCCTGTTGCTTTGAAAGTCTGTGTAGACACAGAACCAACCGGTATGAAATCCCACTAAGATGCCACAAAGCATGTGCCCTGCTGTAGAAGATATGCACCCTGCTTATAGAATAATGAGTTTAGTATACATTTATTATAACCTAAAAGTCGCATGTAGGTGAGGTTGGAGGGTGTAGACATTCTGCTTTCTTGCTTTAGCATCTTAACAGGATTCCACTATAACTACAACCATATACTGAGAAATAATGAATGTAGACACTTACGGTAGGTGTCAGCAAAAATAATTGTCTTTTTATGCCCCATTCAAAAACTAACAGCATTGTGGGTAGGGGTTTATCGGACTCCAAACCTAACCAAGGAGCTTTGGTGTTTTCTTCAGGAGTCTGGCTCCTGGTGGGTCAGCCTTGATCCAGAAAAAAGCTCTGCACTAGAATATCTGGATGCCACAAAGTGGAGTAGTTGGGTATTTATTTATTTATTTTAAAAAGGACACAAAGTTGGGGATGCGGTGGGAATATGGGTAGACCTAGGAGGAATTTAGGGGTGAATATATATGATTAGGATATAGTGTATGAAATTCTAAAAAAATAATGAAAAGATTTTTAAAAGCTTGAATGACCCTTTAAGTCCAATAATTTCGATTCCTCAAAAAGACCTTTAATTAGAGGGGTATTTGTGACTTTCTGGAACCAGTGGTTTTCATGGAAGAGAAGGAATGGGCAGAGATGTTTTATATAGTTCAATGTGTTACCAGAGAAGCGCCTCACTATTAGATGTGCTGATGAAGGTTTGGGTAAAATTTTATCCCAACAAATGCATTTTTCCCTAGGTGTGCTCATTAGGGTTAAAGGAGAGAGAGACAATCCCATTGAACTGTTTATCGCTGTAGCTGGAAGCATTTTCCAGGAAGAGTGTTGCGGCTTCGGCTCTAGCACCGCTATTGATTTTCTCCTGCTGTGCTTTGTTGCAGCCGGTGAACAGTGACAGTTTGACAGCACTGCAGAATAAACCGCAGTTCCTTCGAGGATGGTGGCAATGGTGGTGTGTTGTTGTCTGTGTGCTACAAGGTTACTAACTAAGAAAGCTCACAACAACAGATCTAAAATGTGTGCTGAATACAAATTGCAGTTAGTGATGTTAGCACCTAATATTTCTGTGACTGGAATTAATTGGTGACAAAATGCATAATCAGAAAATAATGAATGGCATACTCTTGCATATTTTCTCTATGTGTAAAACTATGTGGCTTGGACAAGAGCTGCAGGATTTCAGGAAAAGTGACTAATAGGACTCTAAGGGACTGGGTGGGAGGTTTGAACTTAGTGTGAAAGACTGGAACGTGATTTGGATTTAAAATAGCATAGAAAAAATGGGTTTCTAAGTGACATTCATATCTGTGAGGTACAGCGAACACTAAACATATATTTTAAAAGGCTCTGCTAAATGACAAAGAAATAACATTGATTATAACAATTCTAACATGAACTTGTCCTTACGGAGTAGCTGTGTTAATGAGATTACTGTTAATATAAACTAAGTAATGATGAAAGCTGTCTTTGGGTCACAACTATTGCTAATAAAGTAGAGGCAAGGCTGCTGAATTCTGCTAGAAATGCTGGGAAAGAAGGCACTTGTGTCATGTGCTAGCGGTAGTAGGTATTTTAGATGCTGCTAGGAAAGAAAATGGAAAACGTTTTTAAGTGGCCAGGCATTGTGTGTGTGTGTGTGTGTGTGTGTGTGTGCACGCGCGCGCGCGGGTGCATGCGTGTGTGTTTCCAGTTACTAGGTTGTCTGGGCCTGGAGGATCACATAGCATAGGAGCTTGGGAGTTTGAGGCCAGTATGGGCAATATCATCTTTAAAAAATAATAATAGTTCGAGACCAGCCTGGTCTACAGAGCTAGTTACAGGAGAGGCTCCAAAGCCACAGAGAAACCCTGTCTCGAAAAAACAAAAAACAAAATAATAATAATAATAATAATAATAATTCCAGCCAGGGTAGCCTAAGCCAACTTTGGATTTTACCTCTCCCGCCTTCCCTCCAAATCTAATCACCTAGTTTCTCCAGTATCACCCCCAGAACTTAGCAGACCACCAGCTGCGGCCTCTCTTCTTTTCTTTCCCCATCTCCAGTGGGTCACACAGGCCTTTTCCTCCCCCTCTCTTGTTTTATCCCAGCCTCCAAATCAAGCATTCTTTTTCCTGGGAATGCTCCAGGCAAACCTGCCAGGAAAGCAATTAGGCCATCTAAGAAGGTAGGCAAGCTTCAGATCTTCAGTCTCCCTCTTCTCCTCCAAATCCAATTTTCTAGTCTCAGCCCCAGCTCTGTAGCAGATTACCCTTGGGGCCTCTACTCACTCTCTGCCCTGACTCAGAACTAAACAAATCCTAGTGGAACAACCTGCTAACCTCCCACCTGTGAATTCCTCAGCTTCAACTTTCTTAACCATCTCCATTCCCAAGTGTCAGCTCCCAATACCTAGAAACACATTTACCTGAAATCCCAGCGGCACATATGGCAGGATCCCAGAAGAATTTCCTATCAGGCAACATACAACCAACACAACCCCCTAAAAAACAGAGCAACAAAAACCAAGGGACAAAACACTCACCCTGAAAAGACAAGACCAGATATCAGCACCCAGAATTACAATCATACCAAACCCAGATGCCTAGACCTCAGTGCAAATACACAGTAACGGGACTAAGATAGAAATCAAGAAAGAAATGAAAGATTTCTATAATTGAATGAAAAGGAAACACAGCATATCCAAACTATGGGACACAACGAAGGAGATTATAAGAGGCAAGATCATAATACTAAGTGCCTACATAAAATAAAAACAAAAAATGAAGAGATCTCATAATAGTGACTTTAACAACACTCCTGAGAATTCTGAAATGAAAAGATGAAACTACACCCCAATACACCCCAAAGGAGTAGAGGTCATAAAATAATCAAACTCAGGGCTGATAGCAGAAAACAAAACAAAACAACCCCACAAAAAAAAAAAAAAACAACTCACAAACAAAATCAATGAAACAGAGTTGGTTCTTTTAGAAAATAAAATTGACCAGTCCTTATCCAGACTAACTAAATGGCATAGAAAAGATCTAAATTAACAAAACTAGAGATGAAATGAGGAACATAATAACACACCAAGAAAATCCAGAGAATCCTACAGACATAATTTAAAAACCTGTACTCCAACAAATTGGAAAATCAAAGAAATGGATAATTTTCTCAATAGATACCACTTACCAATTTAACTTGAAGTCAGATAAACATTTTAAAAAGACTTACATTCCTTAGTGAAATAAAAGCAGTAATTAAAATTCTCTAAAACAATAAATGCCTAAGGCTAGGGGGTTTTAGTGTAGAATTCTACCAGACTTAAAAAGAGCTAAGACCAATACTTCTCAAATTATTGCACAAAGCAGACACAGAAGAATCATTTTCCAACTTGTTTTACAAAGCCACAGTGGCCTTGATACTTAAACCACAAAAATTCCAATAAAAAAATTACAGATCAATTTACCTTGGGAACATAGATGCAAAACATTCTCAATATAATATTAGCATCCTGAATTAAAACACATCAAAACCACCATCTATTGTAATCAAATTGGCTTCATTCATAGATTCAGAGATAGTTCATTATACATAAATCAATTAATACAATCCACTGTATAAACAAACAAATACAAAAACCACAAGATCATCTCATTAGATGTACGAAAAAACCTGTGACTAAATCCAACACCTCTTCATGACAAAAAGTCCTAGAAAAGTTAGAAATATAAGGGATATACATCAACATAATGAAGGCAGTTTACAGCTATCCCATAGCTCACATAAAAACAATAGAGAAGAACTCAAAGAAATTCCACTAAAATCAGGAACAAGACAATGTTGTCCACTCTCTTCATACATTTTCAATATATGGTACTTAAAGTTTTAGTTTCAGCAATAAGACAACCAAAGAAGATCACTGGTACATGAATTAGGAATAAGTCAAATATCTTTGCAAGTTATTTGATAGTATACATAAGTGACCCAAAAAATTCCACTGGGAAACTCATACAGCCGATAAACACTTTCAGCAGAGTAGCTGGAAACAAAATTAACTCACAAAAATTAATAGCCTTTCTATTCACAAATGACAAATAGACTGAGAAAGAAGTCAGTGAAACAACACCCTTCACAACAGCCTCAAATAATACAGAATATCTTGGAGTAACTCTAACCAAGCAAGTGAAAGATTTGTATGAGAAAGATTTGTATGATAAAAATCTTCAAGTTATTGAAGAAAGAAATTGAAGAAGTCTTCAGAAGATGCAAAGATCTCCCATGTTCATCGATTGATAGGATTAACATAGTAAAAATGTTATCCTACCAAAAGCAATCTACAGATTCCATACAATCCCATTAAAATACCTATATAATTCTTCACAAATCTTGAAATGACAGTCTTCAGCTTTATATGGGAACACAAAACCCAAGATAGCGAAAACAGTCCTGAATAATCAAAGAACTGTTAGAGGTATCACCATTCCCTCGTGAAGGAGGTTCTTCTGTCTGTGTTGCTTTCATTGGTTGAATAAAGAAACTGTCTTGGCCTTTTGATAGGGCAAAACTTATGTAGGTAGAGTAGATAGAACTGAGTGCTGGGAAGAAGGGCAGAGACAGAGCGCCATGGAGCTGCCAGGTCAGACATGCTGAATCTCTCCCAGTTAGCCACGACCTCGTGGTGACAATTAGAAATGGGTTGAATCAAGATGTGAGAGTTAGCCAATAAGAGGCTAGAACTAATGGGCCAAGCAGTAATTTAATTAATACAATTTCTGTGTGATTATTTTGGGTGTAAGCTAGCCAGACAGGACGACAAGCAGACCACTCCTCCTTGTACTACAGTGCTATAGTAATTAAAAACTGCATGGTACTGACACAAAAACACACAGTTGGTCAATGGGATTAAATTGAAAACTCAGATGGACCCAGGTGAAGACACCTGTGTACACTGATTTGTGATAAAGAAACTAGAACTATACGATGGAAAAAAAACATCTTCACTGAATGGAGCTGGGCAAACTACATGGCTGCATGTACAGTAATCCTAATAGCTTCGTACTACTGAAGTTCAAGTGAATCAAAGACCTCAAAATAAAACCAGACACACTGAACCTGATAGAAAGTTGGGGATAGCCTTGAATGCATTGGCATAGGAGACAACTTTCTGAACAAAACATCAGTAGTGCAGGCACTCAGATCAACAAATAATAAATAGGACTCATGAAACTGAAAAGGCATGTAAGGCAAAGGGCGGGTCATTCAAATAAAGTGACAAGAATGGGAAAAGAATTTTCCAAAATATATAAAGAACTTTTAAAAAGTGGATAACAAGAAAGTAAATATCCCAATGAAAATTGGGGTACAAAAGGAAACTCAAATGGCTGAAAAACAAAGAAATGTTCAACATCCTGAGTCATTAGGGAAATTTGCAAATCAAAACTGCTTTGTATTTTCCTCTTACAACCGTCAGAATGGCTGAGATCAACAAAACATGCAGGCCAGGATGTTGAGTAAGGAGAACACTTATCCATTGCTGTTGGGAGTGCAAACTTGTACAGCCACTATGGAAATCAGTGTGTTCCTAAGGGAGGTGGGAATATACCACTTTTGGGCATATACCAAAAGGATTCATCCTACCACAGGGACACTTGCCCAACCGTGTTTATTGGTGCTGTACTCAAAATAGCCAGAAACTGAAAACAACCAAGAAATCCTTCAATTAAAAAATGGATAAAGAAAATATGGTACATTTCACAATGGAGTATTACTCTCTCATTAAACAAAGGAAATTTGCATGTAAGCAAATGGAAGTAGGAAAAAATATTCTGAATGAGGTAACCCAGATCCAGAAAGACAAATATGGTATGTATTCACTTATATGGAATATTCGTTGCTAAGTCAGTAAAAACCAAGTTACAGTCTGTGGAAACACAGAGGTCAAGTATAGAATAAGAAACTAGGTGGGGCAGATAGCTCTCCCTAGAAAAGGAGAATATATTAGATAATTATGGATGGATATGGGGGCAGGGCAGAATGGAATGGGAGAATCAGGAAAGGAGATAAGAGAAGGGGTTAGGGAAGGATTATAGGACAAGACAGCTAAAATTAAGGACCAATTGAGGGGTAATACAGAAATCTAATACAGTTGAAACTTCATAAAACATATACATAAATGAAGGTGATGAAAACAATATTGCCAAATAATCAAGGAAGCAGAGCCTCAATTGGCTGTCCCTTGTCACCAAATGAAGTTTCCAGTACTGGAAATGGGTTGCATCTAATGGGTCCCCTAGGAATCCCCAAACACTTGGGCTGTTGCCAACACTATAGGAAGTTCTCCACAAAGAGATGGCAAGACCCCTTTGCTGAAGACAGCCATACACAGCTCATTGAACTTGGAGAAGTAGAGCTAGTGTGGTACGGGTTGGTACTCTGCATGCTACCAAAGGAGAAAAGTAAACATCAACCCAGCTAGAAACCCTCCCATCTTCAATAATGCCCTTTCTTCAAGATATGCTAGTGCGATGGTGTCACAGAGCTTGTGGAAATAACCAACTAATGTTAATTGACTTAAGATCCACTCCGTGAGATGACACTCCATACCTGACACCGCTTGATTGAACAAGAACCCGAGACTAGATTGCCCAGACGCCTAGGGTGAGACCAAATACTGTTCTAGTGAAAGAATGCAACAGTAAAATGACTCCTCACGACACTTTCCTATACTCACAGATCAGTACTTTGCTCAGCCATCAACAGAGAAGCTTTCTCTTGCAGCAGATGGGAACAAATGCAAGACCCACAATCAGACATTACACACACACACACACACACACACACACACACACACACACATCAATGGCATCGTAAACCTGGGAGTTGTGTGAATTGTGTTTAACCAGGGTTGTGCTCTGTAGAAGTAAACAAGTGTGAGACTAGGGGTTTTATGACACTTATGTTTACTTTGACTTCTGGAAATGTCTTTCTCTGTACAATTTAAAAGATGGGTCCTGGTTTATCAACTACATTGTTTCTTGCACAGCACTCTGAGCCAGTCTCATTACGCTTACGTAAAGTACTTCTGTAATGATGACTCTTTGTGGGCCAGGATGAGCTTAAAGTATTTTCAAAAGATAGAAAAAAGTAAGGCCAGGCACCTTGGAAATTTCTCCTGGGAAGAGATTATTTAAAAGGGGAAAAACTCCGGGTTCTTTTTCTGTACTCAAGGTCTTCTAGTGCCACCTGACGGACATTTCAGGAATTGCAGGTAGGTTTTACTTGTTAGTACAGCCGAGAGCCAGGAGCCATAACAACTGTCTCGGGGAGAGGGGGAGTTATTTATGTTCTTTTCTCATAAGATGTAACACTCAAAATACAACCAAAACCCATGTTATATTTTCAAATGCTTTTGAGAATATTCCACAGGCCTATGTAGAAAATCAGTGCAATGCTGACTGACATTTTCTATAGTGAATTTCATTCAGTCACTTGGTGTTTAGGTAAGCTAGAGATAAAAGGTATGCATGGATGTCTTCAATCTATTTTAATTTAAATTCCTAGTGTTTTATATTTTTCACTTGTGGAATAAGCACTAGGAATTTACTCTTAATTACCTCTAACATCTGGGCATTCACATTCAGGAGAAGAGTGTCATCGAGGAAGGGTGCCCCATGCATAGCCTGCCTGCAGTCAGGCTTGGATCTGCTTCTGACATTTGGTTTTGGGCCTTTTGTTCAATCTCTGTGATTTAGCTGCTACTTATCAGAAATGTATGTGAAAATGTGATTATTATATCCTCTCCCACATAATTTTGGTTCTATTGTGTCAATATGAATTTGTATCCCCTGAGGTAAACTATGAAGGTCAGGGTGTTTCTGTCTCATTAATCTCAGTATGTAGTATGGTATTAAGGATTACAATAAATAATTGATAAATCTGTGTTTTCTAGTCTTGCCAAAAAGGCCTTGAGGGAAGGGACTGTCTTCAACTTCTGTACTTTTCTCCACGCTTCGCTCTACCACCTTTTGAAGTAAGCTTGGGAGAAGGCCAATGCCAAGTAGCTGCAATAGGGGGTTAACTGACTCATGGCTAAAAGCATGTGGACTCCACCCCCCCCCCCCCCCACACACACACACAAACAAGGAGCCAGCAACTCACCTAAGAGGACAAAGACGCAGGCCAGGATGGCGATGAGGGCACCCCGGCTCAAACTGACGGGGAGCATATAGGCCTCTGGACTGCAGGACATGACATGGCCGTCGTCGTTGCAGCTGCACACTTGGATGGTGAGTGTGCTGGTACTGCTGAGTACTGGCTCTCCGCTGTCTGCTATGAGGATGGGCAGGTAGAATACACTCTGCTCCTGCTGCCGGAAGCCGGACCTCCTGGTTAGAATCCGAGCGGTATTATCTGAAGGAGTAAGGCATTAGGCAATTAAAAATGAGAACAAGAAAAATGAGCGTGGGGTAGGAAGTGGAAGCCCAACCATTGAGTTAGTCTCCTGGATTGAAGAAAGCAGGGAGGCAGGGCAGAGGAAGAAGAGAGGTTAGAAAGAGTGTGCACCTGCAGCCATGGCGCGTTGGTTTGCCTCAGCACCTAGATTAGGAAATAAAGATTCTCACTTGCTTTCAGGCAAAGCCCTGAGGCCTACGAGAGAAGCCCTTTAGTGAGAGGCTGTCTTACTCTTTGTGACACAAAGTGCCCAGGGCGAACTGTCAGCCTTCAAATCTAACAAAAGTGTCCCGGAAAGCTTGACAGAAATGAACAGTCATTGATGATTTGTGGTCTCTGTTTGTCCCCGCTCAGCCTCTTGCCAAGCCCTGTGCCACTTTCTGCCTCTATGAAAGGAAGGCTGAGGCACCCACATAACTGTGCAAGAGTGCTTATTTTTGCTATTCTGACTGGAATTCATCTTATGCTATTTTCTTTTATGCCTCTTAGTTGACATCAACAACTTCCTGAGGAACCTGCTCATTTTAACAGCACATTTGAGCCCCCCGGGCATATGACACACCTTGTGACTTCTCCTGGCCTGTGGGCTGAGTCTAGACAGTTGATAGGAATTTGGTGACTTCTACTCTAATTTATGTTATGTCTATGGTTGTTTGGCTTGTGTGCTTGTCTGTATTCCACCTGTGTGCCTGGTAACTGCAGAGACCAGAAGAGGGTGTTGAATCCCCAAGAACCAGACTTACAGATGCTTGTGAGCTGTCATGTACGTACTGGAAATTAAACCTGGGTCGCCTGGAAGTGCAGCAGGTGCTCTTAACTGCTGAATTATCTATGCAACCCTGGGGAAAATAATTAGTTACTTTTCTTCCCATTTAAAAGATAAGAATTTAGGATTTTCTTTCTATTTAAAAAGTAAAAATTTTAGCTAAGAGAAAATCATATACCTTTATGAGGTACAGCGTGATGTTTCAGTAGGTTTTTTATTGTGTAATAATTAACTCAGGACATTTAGGCAACCCATTGTCTTTTGTGTGTGTGGGTATATGTATAAGATTGTGTGTACACGTATGTTCACATGTGTGAGGAGACTAAAGGTTCATGTGGGGTGCTTTCCTTGCTCTCCACTTTATGTTTGGAGGCAGAGTCTCTCACTGAACGTGGACCTTTATAGTTGGATAGGCTGGCCCAGTGAGCTCTGCAAATCCACCTATTTCCCTCAACCAGAGTTAGGCTTTGAGACAGGCACTGCCACCCCTGGCCTTTCCAGGTGTGCTAGGCAGCTTTACTCAGGTCTTGCATGTGCAAGAAGTAGTATGCTGGCTTTGTGGGAACCTAGTCTGTTTGGATCCTCACCTTCCTAGACCTGGATGGAGGGGGGAGGTCCTTGGACTCACCATAGGGTAGGGAACCCTGACTGCTCTTTGGACTGGAGAGGGAGGGGGAATGGGGGAGGGGGAGAGAAATGGGAGCAGGGCAGGAGGTGAAAATTTGTAACAATAATAATAATAAAATAAAAAAAGAAGTAGTATGCTGACAAAACTATCTCCCATCTGCCATCTGAAACATTTCTTCTTATGTCTTTGTAATTAGAATACAAAAAAAAAATCATCTCCTGTAGCTATGTGAACTTCACATTATCACTGACTAAACAGAAGATATAACAGAATATAATCCTTCCTTAGCTGAATGGTTAGATATGTTTCTCAAACTCTCTGTGTGGTAGGATGTGTTGATGTTGATACTTATCAAGTATTATATAGTTTTAGATTTAAGAATTTTTGAGTTTATATTTTTAGGTCACCTGAAATAGCTTTGAGTTATAAAGCAAATATGTTGTTTTGCAATGTTGTGATCATTTTTTTCAGAGGAATAATTTGAGAGATGTGGTAAGATGCATAAGAAGTAACTCATGAAGCCAAAAGCAAGATGGATATGGTGGCACATGCCTGTAATCCTGGAACTGGGGCAGGGAGCTGAGGTCAGGAGGCCTGCAGAACATTCTGAGCCAGCCAGGGCCATATAGTGAGGTCCTGCTAAACAAACAAACAAACAAAAACCACATAACTCTGAAACAAAAAAATAAAAAGCTAATATCGTCAACAGAAAATTTTCTGGGTATGTTTCACATAGACTAGAATTTCACAAAATTTGTAAAAGCTTAAAGCAAACATGGCCAGTAAGCGTCAATATTTCTGTTTCTCCTTCCCTTCTTATTTTATTTTTTTTTGTTTATTCTTTTTAGTTTTTTTGTTTTGTTTTGTTTTAGATAGTGTTTCTCTGTGTAGCTTTGGCTGTCCTGGAACTTGAATTCACAGAGATCTGCCTGCTTCTGCCTCCTGAATGCTTGGATTTCAAGACATGCACCACTACCACCTGGCCTCTCTTTTTCTTCTTGAATGTAAGAAAGAACTCTTCTTTCCTACTTTTTTTAAGTTGGGCATAGCAAAATAATTACCTTAGTTGACAAAAGTGAGCAGGTTGGAGCTGGTGTCTGACTTTCCCTGTTCTCTTGCCTTGAAGCCTTATTTGAAAGAACACAAGATTTATGGAGCCTGGGACACAGCTGGATGGGGTGGACAGCCTTCAGGTGCAACTCAGACCTTTCTAATACAGTATTCTCCCATTTATATTTACTTTTCTCCTGTTTATTTGATTCGTTTTGTTTTTGTTTTTGTTTTTAATGATACCAGCTAGGTTTTGATTTTGTTTTCAGTTTTGTTTGTTTTTGGTTCTTTTTTGTTTGTACTCAAGTACCAGTTTTCCTACTTAGTTCATGTAGTGTCTTGTGTAATCTTTGTAACAATTTGTTGGGTTACTGAATGATTCTACCCCTTTACAGTGAAAGAATTAAAACCTAGTTTAATTGCATTTCCTTCCATCACTAAGCTAGATAGTAGCAACGCTGGTACTCGAGCTCTGGCATCTCAGACTCCTTCCATGGTGTCATATAACTGCTCATTTAGTTTCCTAGCACTAATGGTGTCTTAGCTGGTTTCCTGTCTGCTTTACACAAGGGGCATTTTGAAAGAGGAAACTTTAATTGAGAAAAATTCTCCCACCAGATTGAGCCGTGGTGCATTTTCTTGATGATAATTTATGTGAGAGGGCCCAACTCACTGTGGGCGGTGCCACCCCCCGCTGCTGGCTCCGGTGCTATAAGAAAGCAGGCTCAGGAAGCCATGGAGAGCAAGCCAGTGAGTAGTGTTCCTCCATGCCTCTTTCATTCAGTCCATCCTCTGCTTCCCCCACTCCGCTTAATAACTAACTACCATCAATTACCCTTTGTAATTTTAACTGTTTTCAAAATTAAAGTTTTCTCCAAACAAAGCTTGTATGTATGTTTTGGTTTACTTTATTTAGCCTAGATCAAAAGGGTCTTGTTAAGAAAGACTGACATAGAACTGAAACAACCACAAAAGAACAACAACAACAACACAACAGAAGCTCACCCAGAACTTTCTCACATGGCTGAGGCTGGGCCTGCTGGGACTGCATATGTTGGTCATGTTGAATGTTGTTGTTGAAAGTGATAATCGGCTAGGCATGAAGGTATACCCTTGTAATCCAAGCACATGGGAGGCAGAGGCAGCAGAACTGTGGAGGCCTGTGAGGGTCTGTTTAACAGCTTCTAAGCTAGTGAGGTTACAGAATGAGACTTGGTCTCTAAAATCCAAACCCAAATAAAAAGACAAAGAAGAGAAAGACTGGGGATATTGCTTAGTGCTAGAGAGCTTGCCTAGCATGTCAAGGCTCTGGATTTGTTTCATAGTCCTCCCCAACCCTTGCTAAAAGGCCTTACTTCTATTTGTAAAAATATTTACATTTATTTAAGTATTTATTAAGTAATATTTAATGTATGATATTTTATATATGTATATATAAACATAAAACACATTAAATATAATATATAAAAATATAAAAATGTTAAAAGAATGTATTCATATAAGTAATACTATTTAAATATATATATATAAAGTATTTATAAGTAATATTTTAAAAGTATTTACTATTTATTATAAAAAGTGGGGACACTGGATGATGGGAACACGGTATTGGAAGTCCATCTGTTTTTAATAAATCTTTGGAAAAGAAACCTTTGGGATAAATTATCAACTGGAGATTAGGTGTTCACACTTTCTGTTGAAGATGCACTGGCTTCTATTTGGGGAAACCTTTCAAGAGCTGATTCATCTTCTTTTGTTTCAATCCTGTTCCAGTATCCCATCTTTATACGACATTGCCTCCATGGACACGTGCCCAAGGTCACCTTTAAGAAACTTGCAGCTTTTTTTTTTTTTTTTTTTTTGCTGTATGTTGTTTTTGTGGTAGTTCTGCCAGTATGCATGAAAAGAGTGACATCTAGCTGAAAATTTGAAGAAAAAACTTAATGCCTAGCTCTTTTCACCCTAGGGTTTCTTCAAAAACTCAACCCCAAGGAGGATGAAGCTTTTCCATAGGGAGAGTTTTTATATGAAACAGGTAAGTAAATAATTCAAAAGTTTGACTCAATAAGATTCTTGGGGTAGAGATATGGGGGTGGAAGATAAATAAATATTGGGCAAACTGCTATATAAGGTGAATAAAATGCCAGATAGAAATGGTAACCCACTTTTAATCCCAGTGCTAAGGAGGTGCACACAGGAACCCTGGAGCCAGCAGATCAGCTCAGTTAGCTGATTCAGCAAGCTCTGGCTTCAAATGAGAGGTCCTGCCTCTGTATATGACAGAAAGAATAATCAAAGAAGAGACCTGTGGGACCTGAAAAGTGGGCTCAAGATAAGAACTCTTGCAGAAGACTTGAGTTGTGCTCCCAGCACCCGCTCCATCTCCAAAGGATCCCATGCCTTTGTACTTGTACTGGGTACTTCTACTCACACGCACATACACACTAATAAGCATCAAAATCAAAAGGAAGATACCTGATATCTGCTCGTACATGTGAACATAGCACATACCACACATAAACATACCAAAATCTCAGGGTATTTAACTGTAAGTATTCCTTCCATAGACATTTTATGGTAATTAAAAGGCTGAAAAATACTTATATTTATGAGGTTGTAGCAGTAATTCAGATCTTTAACATGGTGTTTGAGAGGAAGAGAAGGCACGTCTGACCTTGTCACTTTTCTTCCCCTTTGTTTTGATTGTTACAAAGCCACTCTTAAGATGAGGGTGTTGATGAGGACCCTAAGAGACACATACATGGATCTAATCTACATGGAAAGTAGAAAAAGACAAGATCTCCTGAGCAAATTGGGAGCATGGGGACCATAGGGGAGGGCTGAAGGGGAGGGGAGAGGCAGGAAAAGGAGCCAAGAAAAATATAGAGATCAATATTAAAAAAAGACGAGGGTGTTGAAGCCCAGAGAAGTGAGGATACCCAAGTCAGTTAGTTGGAAGCAGAATTAACAAAGGGATCTGTCCAGTAGTTAAATGTGTAGTTTCAATTACTGTGACCTTCCTTTGAAGTATAATCAGTTGGAGAAAGTTTTTATTTTCCCCATTTGAGCCCCCAAGTTCGTGCTAAACCCCTCTGCCAAAGAGTGTTTGTTGGAAAGGTCCTAGAAGTCTAATTCCATTAGAGATGTAGTGGAAAGCAAGCCCCTTCTGCAATGGGAACCTCATCTGAGTAGCTTTTTCTGAACCTAAAGTTGTTTGAGGTCAGGCGGATGGTGACTGACTATGGCCTTAGCACCCTGGAGCATTAGACAGGAGGGTCATGCCTTTGAGGCCAGTGCCGTTTGCTTTACAAGATCTTGGCTCCATAGAAAAGTGTATGAATTCTGTGAATACTATTGAGTTCTTGTATTTGCACTTTGCTACCTTTAGTATCTTTGTTGTTAGTATTACCCTTTAATTTAACATTGCCTCTTTTGTTGTGGGGGCTTTATACTCATCCTCCCTTTTGATCTTTGGTTAGAAATGTTACTTCAGGTTTGTTTCTTTTTCTGGGAACTTTAGGTTGTTTTTCCCTTCAGAATGCAAACAAGTTGCTCTGAGTTGGACTCAAGGAAGAAAATTTATCATTGTGCTTTGAATAGTGTCTTTCACAGAACAAGCATCAACAAATATCTGTAGACTGATGGAGGAATGAAGGTTTTAGAGACAGCAGGGGGCACTCTTTGTCTTTGATGTTATGAAACAACACTTTGTAACTACAAATTAGCATTAATGCCCTGCTATTAGAAAACCTGAAAACTTGGTACTGTGAGTATGGTCTAGTAACTCAAGATGTCCAGTCTGAGCAGGAGAAAAGCACAGATAGTCCCAGGTCCATTGCTTACCTTGGTTGTCCCTGACCGTGAAGTTGGGGTTGTTAGCAGCTTCAGGAGCCAAACTGTAGTAGAAATGCTGACCATTGTGAGGGTCATCTTGATCCACAGCACTCACTGTCTGGATGAGCTGAAGCAGAGATGTGAGTTCAGGGTGAGTTGGATCCAGTGGAAAAGGCAAAGCCTAGACACTGATTCCAATAGTAAGTCATTTCACAAAGAGAAGATGTCCTGAAGCTAACCTGGAGACCCTCCACGCTGTCAACAGTTCAGGATTAATTAAGCATGTTCTTGATCCTCAGTATGTTAGTAGGTAAAGAATAAGTGTGGCCTACATGTTTCAAATGGATTATATTCCTGCAGTTTGGCCAGTTACTTTAAAGTGTTTTAAAGTGAAGAAGTGAAAGAAGCATGGAGTGTCACAAGGTCCTAGGTGTCCCCAGTTTTCTCCTCTCACTCTGTCTGTATCCCATCATCAAGTAAGTATTGACTAAATTGACTGAATTGCCATCTCTGAGAAACCCAGGTTTAAAAATCATCACTATCATCAGGAAATAAACAGAGCAGTGTGGATCTATGGATTGTGTGTGGGAGGGCATGGGCCACAGGACAGGCATGTTCTGTTGGCAGGAAGGGACTTAGAAAGGGTGTGGAGCTATGGATTGTGTGTGGGAGGGCGTGGGCCACAGGACAGGCATGTTCTGTTGGCAGGAAGGGACTTAGAAAGGGTGTGGAGCTATGGACTGTGTGTGGGAGGGCGTGGGCCACAGGACAGGCATGTTCTGCTGGCAGGAAGGGACTTAGAAAGGGTGTGGAGCTATGGACTGTGTGTGGGTGGGCATGGGCCACAGAACAGGCATGTTCTGTTGGCAGGAAGGGACTTAGAAAGGGTGTAGAGCAGAAGCTCACCATTGTGGAAAGCAGACTAGAGTCAGAGATATGAGGGCATAGCTCAGTTGGGAAAAATAAAATGAAAAAAGGAACTCAGTGGCTGGGAGGGCAAGAGGGCTTCCCCTTGAACCCATTGGCCACGTTCTGTCTTTTCCACAGTGTTCTGAAAAGGAATACTTATCATGAAGGCTATGGAAATGCATGGAGAAGCCATTAAAGAAAGCAGGGCCACAGAAAGGTAGGTGGCCATAGTGCGGTGAGGTATGGACAAAGTTTGGATGAGCTGCTTTTCATTGGTGTTCACTGTAACACCCTGTAGCACAGATGGTTCCTATTCAGCTTGGGCCTGGCCCTGTAAACCTGCTGTTTCTGCTAGAAAGACTGTCTTTCTTCCAGGACAGAAATGACTATATCAAAAGTCAGCTTGAGGGCACAGAGTTTTAAAACATGCTGAAGGTTAGGGAGGCTGCGCAGCAAGGGATTTCTCATACTTCAAGGAATTCTTTCCTTGCTCCTCACCTCTGGTCTCCTCAGGGATCACCTTCACTGCAGACTGCTACCTTAACTACACAGTTATATCCTTTCAGGGCAGCCTAAGTCCAGTGATGCAGGGTAGTATAAAGGCTTCCCTATTCCCTTGAACTTGGGAAAGCTCTTATTCTAGAATTTTGTAAGAATGTTAGTAGAACTTTATTGCAGTTGGACTTTTAATTTTTTTATTTGACTTAGTTCCTCTGTCTTTCCTTTTTATAGATCTCACAAACATTTTATATCCAAACTCTGCCTCAGGGTAAGCCTCCTGGAATGTCTGAATATTGAATCTTAAAGCAGGTGCAATAGAGTAGGAATACAGCCAAGGCTCAGGGAAGCAGTGGAAGTTACATACAGTACAGTCTCATGCCCTCATGCTCACATGTGCCCTTTCCCCATGGAGAAGCCGATGCAGATCCGCTGCTCTTCTATTTTGATTGCCAAATGTAAAGAGATAAAATGTTTCTTAGGGAATGTTCTGAACAGACAATATAGTGGGAAAAATCTTAAGACCAGATCTTAAAATTTTGTGTGTATTGTTGAGCTAGGACTTGGAAGGGTAGGTAGACAGTCTGGTGGGAGCACCATGGCCCCCAATAAAGGCCTCCATTATCCTGACAGTCCTTAGCCCCACTATGTAATACCTCACTCAGCAGTCTCCATTCCATCCCGTCTAATCATCAGACATGCATTTTAATTTTGTATGGCTCTTATCCACTGTAAGAGGAGAGTATACACGCACACCTGGTAGAGTGAGGATGACCAGTGTTGGGCAAGTACAGGAAGAACTGGTGGTCCATATAACAATATGAGAGCTTTAGCTGTGTCCTACTGAAGACCTTCAAACCCAGAATCCATATCATAGTTTAAGTGGTCCATATCTTGGGCTGAAGATGACAAATGGGGCAGGCTTGTGATACTGTCCCCTAACTCCAAGTTACAGATAAATTGCACTTCAAAGTCTTATACAAAGGACAACTAGAGATGTCCTTAGAAGTGGAGGACACCCACACCTCCAAAAGTAGGAGAAGTGGCTAAGATATTATTCTCTTGTCATAGTGCAGCTTCTCTTTCAGAGCCTTCAAGTGAGGAAGGATGGCTTTCTTCATTGGGCTACTGAGCATCCTCTAAATTCATGACTACTTTTAGCCTCTTTTGTCATAGCATAAAAATATGATATTAAATCATATTTTAGAGTAAACAAATATTATGCTGTATTATGTGTATCAATCAAAAAGTATGATAGCAAAAAAAAAAAAAAGAAACCATCATTTTAAAAGTCTGAACCACCTAGTTAGAACTTTAGAAGCCCAACCTACCCATCAGAACTTGTCCACCTCAACACAGTAACTCTGTTGCCTTCTTCCTAACCTTGCTTCATGTGCAACCTGATCTACAAACTGCAGTCCTGTGAATGTGGTTAGACCTCAAAATGTAATTTGGGTTCCAAGTGGTTATCTTAACAAATAAATAGTTTGCTCCTGATATAAAGAAGTTGGGAGCCCTTTCTGTTATGAACATTTATCAATCATGAATTCAGTTATTCTGCTGATTAGTTTTATGCCAATTTCACACAAGATAGAGCCATTTGGAAAGAGCAACCCTCAATTGAGAAAATGTATCTATAAGACTGACCTATAGGCAAGATTATAGAACATTTCCTTGATTAATTATTGATATGGGAGGTCCCAGCATTTTGTTGGTAGTACCACCCTATGCAGGTCATCCTGGGTTGTGTTAAAAAGCAAGTCAGGTTAGTCATAAGAAGCAAGTCAGTAAGCAACCATCTTCCATGGCCTCTCCTGCCTCCAATTTCCTCCCCTTCTTGAATTCTGCCTTGATTTCCCTCAGTAATGGACTATTACCTGAAAGTGTAGGATGAAATAAAGCCTTTCCTTCCCAAATGACTTTTGTTCATGACGGTTTATCACAGTGCTAGAAACCCTCACTAAGACAGTTATCTTTAAGGGTTACCTCTGTATATCTAGGGTTTTCCTTACCTGTCCAGCTTTGGCATTCTCACAGATGAAAGCTTCATAGAACCTGGGAAACTCTGGAGCGTTGTCATTCACATCTAAAACTTTGATTGTGACAACAACACTTCCCACTTGGGAGGGATTGTCTAAAGAGAGGAACATTGATAGTGAGAGCGTGGAAAGGCAGAAAGGCAGTTTGTCAATCTGGTTTGCTAAGGAACAGGTGAAATACATGGGCAATCTAACGTGGCCATACAGTGTGTGTTGCCTGTTAAGAGTGTGACCACACATACGCTGAGACGGAAGGAAGCATCTAAGGCGTGTTGGGTGTCAGGAGCTATGCAGGAAATAACAATACTTCATGGGAAGCAAGTGCTCCAAAATGAACTTTAAAATTTTGATTTCTGCTTGGTTCATTCTTTGAGTTACAGAATTAAAAATCTATTTTCTATTCTAGGATTTCCAATAGTCACTTCCGATTAGGATGTGTGCTCATGGAACACTTGGGTGGGATAACCAATTCTTTGACTTAAGTTTCAAGTTATGCATGGGGATACATGAAACACTGCACAGTTATTTCTGTCTAGGGACTAAAAGGATATTTATAGGATCAAGCTCATTTCAAAGCCACAGCTTTGACTTGGGCAGGAGCCATGTTCTTTCTTGGGGAAATGTGTATTTTGTTTGAGTCTTTGGAATTGCTGCCTTTAGACAAATGCACAGCCCTCTCTATTTTTCCTGTGTTGGTCTCCACCCAGAGAGACAACAGTAATTACAAGCAAAAATGTATGGAATTTTGCTAAATCCCAGAATACATTGTTCTTCAGGTTCATTTTTTCTTTCTTTTTCAAAAATATTTATGTTTTATGGTTTTCCCCCTAAATAATCCTATGTAGATTAGGTTGTTCTGGGGGAAAGATGGTGAGTTAGAAACTGGCCCTAGTGATACCATGACTGAAGAGTAAGATTAACAAAGGGAGGAAGAGAGGAAGTGTGTTAGCTAGGGTAACACACAGGTAAAAAGTACAGAAGAGAAAGGCTGTGCAATCAAAACCAGGAAGCCATCTGTGGTTGGGGCCGTACAGGGAGGAAGAACAATACATTTCTGGAGAAAGAACCTACCTGCCCCACAGACTACAGGGTTAAGTGCACCCAGTCATCAATGGCACCTGGTACAGAAAGAAGGAATGTTCCTAGCACAAATACAGCCCTGTCTGGGATAACTGACAATTCTTGGGTTCAGATTTAACAACAAGGTGAACCTTAGGAAGGATAGGAAATTCCAGCTGACTGCTTCTCTACTTGCCTGCAAACTCCAAAATTCTATGTTTTGGGAAGAAGCTGCTTCAGGTTTTTGTTGTCAAAAAATTATTTCTTCTTCCTCCTCCTCCTCTTCCTCTTCTTTTTTTCTTCCTCTTTCTCTCCTCCTTTCCCTCCTTCCTTCTTTTCTTTCTTCTCCTTCACTCAATTAGGGTTTTTCTCTTTTTGCTATACTTTTAGTATTTAATTATTTATTTGTTTAAAATTATGGTATTTCATGTGTGTATGAGTGCGTATCCATACCACTGCTCATGTATGCAGTCAGTTCTGTCCTTTCACCTTTATGTGGGTTCTAGTTTACACTGGTCAACAAGTTAGTGTGGCCAGCACTTTAACTGCTGAGCCCTCTCATTAGCTCATTATTATTTTTAAAAGAAGCATTTATGATTTGCATTTCTCTTGTAATGTTATCTGGTTTTGTTTGTGTATTTCTTTGTAAAAATTTACTATGCGTATGGAGGTTTTGCTTGCATGTAAGTGCACCACGTGCGTGCCTGGTGCCTGTGCAGTTCAGAAGAGGTTGTCAGATGTCTGGGACTGGAGCTACAGATGGTTGTGAGGTCTCATGCGCAGCTGAGAATGGAACCTGGGTCCTCTGCACGAGTGCTCTTAACTCTGAGCCAACTCCCCAGCTCTCTCTATTTTTCTTTTCTGTACAGTAGTATTTCAAGAATACTTTACTTTTTCTTTTCCTCTTCCTAATATTCTTTCCTCTTTTCTTTTATTTAACATCATTGATTTATCTTTCTCCTCATCCCCCTCTATTTCTTTAATTTATTATTTTTAACTAATTAATTAAAATTGTGTGTGTACACACATGTGCATGAATGTGTGTTAGCATGCGTATGCATATGTGTGCGAGAATGTATGCATGATGTGCATGTGTGTGGAGGTCAGAGGACTACTTTGTAGATTCAGTTCCCTCCTCTCAACTTTATGTGGATCTTACGGATCAAACTCAGGCTTTTGTGGTAAATGTATTCACTGGCCAAGCCATCTTGCTAGCCTTAACCAAATTATTTTCTAAGCCTATAGCTTACTCTACATTAAATGTTCTACTTGCTTGTCTATGGTCATTAGTGATAAAGTAGTTGAGTATGACTATTTTTAAGACTATTTTTGTATCAGCTTTGATTTAGTCTTGGTATTATCAAAATGGCTTGTTAGTTATTTTATTCTCTTGAGTGGTATTGGAATTGAGTCCTGATGAACAGACTGCTTTCTAAACCTAATAATAAACTAGAAAATATATCTGTACTGACAGATAGACAAATCACAAAACATAAACACAGATATGAAAAGGTAGGTGACATGTCTCTGCTAAAGATAATATGTTATTAAACTGAGTCCAGCAATATTGAAACCATTGAAGTTCCAAATAGGACTTTGTAAGAGGTTACAAACAAGCAGATGAATGCCCAGAGTCTGGATAAGAAAGTATCATGCATGAGGAATTCAGTAAGAAAATGAATATTTTGAGAAACAAAAAACCCAAGCAACTCATGCCTTTAATCCCAGCACTCAGGAGGCAGAGGCAGGTGGAGCTCTGTGAGCTCAAGGCCAGCCTGGTCTACAGAGTGACTTCCAGGACAGGTACGCTGTTTTACAGAGAAACCCTGTCTCAAAAATATCACAAAAACAAAAACCAACCAAACAAAAACAAACATACAAATACACTACTGAACAATTATTGGAAATGAAAACTCAATATGTAAACACTGTGAAAATCATCACCAGTCAACTAGATTAAGCAGAAGAAAGAATATCAAGAATTGAAAGGCTTGTGATGGCACACATATTTACTCTTAGCAGTTAGGAGGCAGAGTCAGGAGGATCTCTTTGAGTTTGAGGCCAGCCTGGTCTTAGAGTGAGTTCCAGGAGAGCTAGTTACACAGAGAAACCCTGTCTCAAAACAAAGGAATTTGAAGATGAAGTTGAGGAAAGACTGTATTTAAACATAAGTAATGAAATAAATGAACACAACTACAACTTTCAAGGACTCTCAAACATGGAGAATTTATAGGTAGGAAGAGCTGAGATACAATCTAAAGGCATAGAAAACCTAGCCAATTAAATTATAGCAGAACTTTCCAAGAAATTAACATCTAAGCTTTAACACCATTCAAACACAGAATTGTCATGTCCAGAAAAGAATCTCTTATCATAGTTACAATGCTAAAACTACATAATAACAAAAGGCTGCAATAACTCAAAAAAGGCAAAGACATCAGAATTACATCTTCTTTGTTAGAGGGCCCCAAAGCCAGGAAAACATGGAATATTTGAGTCTAGAAACTAAATAACTGCCAACTGAGATTGCCTATATTCAGCAAAGTTATTGTTTAATAAGTGAAAAGAGCATATTGGGCATAAACTAAAACAGTTTTTTACCACTAAACCCACACTACCTACAGAAGATTCTTAGAGGAATACTACACATGGAAGAAAGAAACACAGTCAAAAACTTGAGAGCTCAGGAAAGGAAACATTTTGTGAGAGGAATAAATGAACAAAGGTGAACTGGGAAATAACCAGTCACGTATAACACAGTAAACCAGAAGATCACTGTATTCATAGGAGAGAGAGAAACATCAGTGCTAAAACTAGGGAGGAAAACAGTGAAACAAACTTAGAGGAATCAGAAAACCTTTCTAAAAAATTAAAGGTAAATAGTTTTAACTTTTCTATTAAAAGATAGAAACTAGCTGGTTGGATCAAAAACAAGACATGACTGTTTTTTCTTTCCAAGAAGCACACCTCATGTCACAGATTGAAAATGATAGGATACACCTAACAAATCCAGAAACAATTAAGAATAGCTGAAGAATACCTTAGGATTAATTAGAAGAGGTAAATAAGGTCACACCAGTTAGCAAAAAGAAAAAATCATTTAAGAAGACCCAGTTGTTGTGGCCAGTTGTGGTGGTAAATGCCTTTAATCCTAGCATATGGGTAACAGAGGCAGGCAGATTTCTCTGAGTTTGAGGGTAGTCTTCTCTGTCGATTGAGTTATAGGCCAAGACAGGGCTACACAGTGAGACTCTGTCTCAAAAATGATTGTAAATATATATGCCTTCAATATTGATATATATAATTTCATAAAAACAAACATTATTGGGAATAAAAAGACAGAAAGACCCAGATATAATGACAGTGAGTAACATTATTGCTCCACTGTAAGAGATCATCTTTAAAACAAGAAACCAAAGAAATTTCAGAGTTAAGCCTCCTTATAGACACTTATGTAATATTTCACACATGTAGAATATATATATTTTTTATCAACTTATGGGACTTTCTCTAAAATAAAGTTATGTTACAGTAAAAGTTTTAGCAAATAAAAAAAGCAAACTCAAAGTCATTTCTGCCATCAGATTATAATGTAATACAAAACCTAAAAATCAAAATTAGGAGAAGCCATAGAAATATGAAATTAAACAATATATTCCTCAATAGTCATTGGGTTATTGAAGAAGTCAGAGAATCAAAACAAAATGGAAACAAAGTTTCCTAGCACTTTAGGGATATAGCAAAGGTAGTTCTAAGATGGGACTTTCTAGCTAATCTGAAACTTGAAAAACAGAAATGGTAAAGTTTCATGGTTCTGCTCCTTAGACTTGATATCAGTGTTGTGAGCTTTACTCCAGGCCTTCTCAATCATAAACATGTGATGACCCAACTCCTGACAGACACAGGATTTACTAGCTGGTACTTGCATAAAAACAAAACCAAAACTGAGCTCAAATAAGGATGTCCCTAAACCAAAAAATGAACAGTAGACCAACTCACATGACCTTCTATTTGTATAGCATATAATTTCAGTTTCTCCTGTGGAACATTTGTTTATTATAAGGTCTAGAAACTTTCACTTTCTATACCTTTACGTTTTGTAACTTTGTGGAGACAAATAAATTAGGTTACTTACTCATTTCCATAGCAAGGATTGTTATGTTATGCCAAGAAAACTCCTCTCTGTCTAGTGGTCTTGCAGTCATGAGAGCACCCGTTGTAATGTCAACGTAAAAAAATCTCCCAGGGTCGCTGCTTCTGTCAATGGAGTATCTGCAAAGATATGGAATATGTAATTATTTTTCACTTGAATAAACATGAGAACATAGTACAGGAGAGAAGTGAGTATATACACTGTGTTAAAGGTGGTTCAGTCACCTCTGAGTTGTGAATATGTGGAACACTGAGGGTTTTATCATGCTTGAGAAACTTGTTTTTCACAACTTCAAGTATCTTATTGAAAAAATGAACTAAACAGAGTATTGAGGGCCTTATGGCAGCTTCAATGTACACAGAAATCACTTCTGCTATTTAAAGACTAAAACTGCTCCAAGAGTTTTGTGGCGCCCTTAATATCAGCCTCTATTTATATGTGCTTGGCATTCAACTAAGTTCTTAAATGCTGGAACTTGAAGCAAAGCTACTGCAGTCATGTGGTTCTGCTCCTAGAACTGTTGTCGCTGTTGGGAAGGAAAGGTTTGCTCCTGGCCTTCCCAACTCGTAGACATGTAATGATTTAACTCCCAACTGACAGAACTTACTAGCTAAAGATTCCATATATATCCTGCTTTTATCAGGATAGGGCAGGTCTATTTCATTGCCAGTTATAAATGAAACTGAGTTTCGTGAATTTCCAATGGACAACCTTCTGGAAACTATCATATGACTTTCAGCATTCAAAGGGCATCATAAGCAGCTGTTGTATTAAAACAAAGGCCCCTTTGGTTCAGGCCACAAGTCTTCTCTGTTGTTTCCACCATGTATGTTCAGTATGGACCAATGTGCATTTTATTTAGGAAAAGAAGGGTAGTTACAGGCACTTAATCCAGACAGCTTTCATCTTCTGCAAAAGAAGAATTACATGACTCTTCTTGCTGTTGCTCTATCTTTTGAGTCTTTAGTGGATTAGGTTGTGAGTAAGAATTGTAATTATTCTTCAGTCTGATTTGGCAACCTGGTTCCCTCTATTCATCTGTATTCTCTCATCTGTTTACTGTCTTGGGAGATGGAGGTAAGGTCAGGCATCATGATGTTTAAAAATGAGACATTTTGATAATTAGCTGTGACTGAGAACTATCATTGTACTCCTTGGTAAAGGTTAGCAATTTATTTTTATTGAGAATTATGTAGTTTAGGATATAGTATAATATTTCTTTTGTTTGTTTGTTTTTATGTTTTCATTTTTTGAGACAGGGTTTCTCTATAGCTTTGGGACCTATCCTAGAACTATTTCTTATAGACCAGGCTGGCTATGAACTCACAGAAATTCACTCTGCCTCCCGAGTGCTGTGATTAAAGGCGTTTGCCACCACCACCCAGCTGTGTATATAGTATATACACAGTATATATATCTTGTGGTATTAAAATATCGAACTAATTAACACATACATCATTTCACATATTACTTTTTGTGACAAGAGCCTTTAGAATCCAATTTTCTACAATTTTGAAGTATTTAATATATAATTAACTAGTTACCATATGTATAATAGATCACCATATCTTCTTGTCTATCTAGAACTTTGTTTCCCTTTACCGAAACATTCTGTTTCTCTGTCCATCAGCATTGCTGGCCTTATACTATGATATCCACCATTTTTTTTAAAAAATCAGTTTAACATTTTAGAGTCCACATTTAACTAAGATCATGGGTATTTGCCTTTCTGTGCCTGGCTTATTTCACGCAGTATCACGTTCTCTAGATTCATTTGTGTTGCTACAAATGACAGAATTTCCTTATTTTTAAAGGCTGAGTGGTATTCTCTTGTGTATATATAAAATGCCAGATTAAAAATCCATTCATCTGTTGCTGAGCATTCAGGTTGTTTCCATATCTTGGCTTTGTGACTAATGTGGCAGTTAACATGGAAATGAAGGTGATTCTTCTATAGGCTGATTGTAATTCCTTTGGATATATGCCCAGAAACAAGACGACTGGATCATATGACCATTCTAGTTTTCAGTAATCACTACACTGTCAAAATGGCTGTGCTAACTTATATCCTCACCCAACATGGTACAAAGTTTCCACTTTCTGAATGCTCTGTTATTTTTCAATTCTGGGGGACAAGGCATTCTAATAGATGTAATGCCATCTCATTGTGGTTTAAAGCTGTATTTGCCTGAAGGTTGGTTATGTTGAGCTCCCCCTGCCTCCTCACCTGGTACATTTGCAAGGTTCTTGTGTATCTTCTTCTGAAAAACTATTTGTTTAGGTACTCTGGTATTTCTGAAAATACTGTTATTTGTCCTGGCATCAAAATACAATACAAAGCAAAAGTAATTAAAACTGTCATATGCTGATAGCAATAAAGACATTGATCAAGGGAATGAATTGGGCTGAAAACTTAGAAATAAATGCATATGCGGTGCTTTTGCCCACAGATCTCCAGGGAACCCAGGATATTAGCATTTAGGGTTGTTCTTTCAAAGGGAAGAATATATAGTCTGTTTTTCCAGAAAGCTGGGAATTGGAGGTGATCAATAGCCTGCAGGTCTGCATTATCTATTGGACCAGGCCATGTCAAGCTCCTACAACCAGGACGAGGGTGGTTAGTAATTTTAATTACCCTTACATCCGGGGCTCCCTATGCTCCTACAACCAGGATGAGGGTGGTTAGTAATCTTAGTTACCCTTACATCCGGGGCTCCCCATGCTTCTACAACCAGGATGAGGGTGGTTAGTAATCTTAGTTACCCTTACATCGGGGCTCCCCATGCTTCTACAACCAGGATGAGGGTGGTTAGTAATCTTAATTACCCTTACATCCAGGGCTCCCCATGCTTCTACAACTAGGACCAGAAGTGGCTAATAGCTCAAATAGCTGTAGGAACCAAACAAGGTCAGATCCTTCCCTAGGCCCTTAAGCTAGTAACCTGTCTTTAGAAGCCATCTTCTTGGGAGAAGTGACATGTACCGCAAGTCAAGTTTTGATGTAATCATGCTTCCTTCTGCACCGGGAATTATATTACAACGGGAAACTTTTTTTTCCAAATTGTACTGTGTTTTAAATATGCTGACAACGAACCACCTGGCTGCAGACTCCCCAAAGTCTCGATCCTGGTTGAGAAGTCTTTCTGCACCAAGTTTTCAGTTTCATCTTTCCGTGGTTTGCTTCCCTGCCTGGAAACCTACAGCATTCCCCTCAATTCTTTGGATTTTTGTTAAGATAACAAGACCACATAATGGTGTGAAAGAACTGTCCTTGATGGCTGGTATTTGGAAAACTGCCTGTCCACATACAGATGTGCCTTACCCTTTTCACAATAATCAACTCCAATGAAGAAGAGACTTAAGGTCAGAAAGTCAATCTACCAAAAGAAAATTATTCAACATTGGTCTTGGCTGTGATGTCTTGGATATAATCCAAACAGCACAGAAGCAGAAAGAGCAAAAACAAAAACAAAAACAAACAAACAAACAAACAAAAAAAGAAACTGCATTGAACTGAAGATTTTGCATAGCAAAGGAAACAATCACGAGATAAAGAAAACTCCAAAATTGGGAAAAAGAATAAGGAGTTAGTGTTCAAAATAAAGAAGTGGCTAGTTATTCAAAGGCCAGTAGATATAATAGCTGAAGTGTGTCTACAGTGGTCACATTACTATGCATCTAACACAGCTTCTTTTAACATTCTCATAGCTTTGGAAATTTATCCTAATCCTCAGGTAAGCAAACAGAAATTTATAGCAATTAAGTCACTTTCAACTAAGATTTAAACCATCTCAATGGCGTTATAGCTGCACTGTTCTTACAGATTGCTTTTTTTTTATTTATTTTTTTAAATTTATTTATTTATTAAGGATTTCTGCCTCATCCCCACAACCGCTTCCCATTTCCCTCCCCCTCCCCCGATCAAGTCCCCGTCCCTCATCTGCTCGAAGAGCAATCAGGGTTCCCTGACCTGTGGGAAGCCCAAGGACTGCCCACCTCTATCCAGGTCTCGTAAGGTGAGCATTCAAACTGCCTAGGCTCCCACAAAGCCAGTACGTGCAGTAGGATCAAAAACCCACTGCAATTGTTCTTGAATTCTCAGTATTCCTCATTGTCCGCTATGTTCAGCTAGTCCGGATTTATCCCATGCTTTTTCAGACCTAGGCCAGCTGGCCTTGGTGAGATCCCAATAGAACAAGCTTCTGTAAAGCAAAGGACACTGTCACTAAGACAAAAAGACAGCCCACTGACTGGGAGAAGATCTTCACCAACCCTGCAACTGACAAAGGTTTGATCTCCAAAATATATAAAGAACTCAAGAAACTAGACTGTAAAAGGCTAATCAACCCAATTATAAAATGGGGCACTGAGCTGAACAGAGAATTCTCAACAGAAGAAGTTCAAATGGCCAAAAGATACTTAAGGTCATGCTCAACTTCCTTAGCGATCAGGGAAATGCAAATCAAGACAACTTTAAGATACCACCTTACACCTGTCAGAATGGCTAAAATAAAATACAGATTGCTTTTAAATAGAGCCAGGGAAAATATTGAGTTCAAAACTTTAATAAAAGTTGACAGAATTAGCAGTCTTTGTCTTAAAGTTGTTGAGGTGGAGAAATTGCAATTTTCTAAAAAATTTATTTTTAATTTATTTTGAGTTGTGTGTGTGTGTGTGTGTGTGTGTGTGTGTGTGTGTGTGTCTTTTGGGGGAAATGTGCCAAGAGAAGGCATTGGATCTCCCAGAGGTCGAGTTAACAGGCAGCAGTGAGCCACCTAATGTGAGTGCTGGGAGCCAAACTTGGGTTCTTTTCAAGAAGAGTGAGCATTCTTAGCCACTGAAGCGTCTCTCTGCTGAAACTGTAATTTTGATAGTAATAACTTGAAGTGCAGTGTTTTTCACAATTCAGCTTGGTGAGGTGTGAAATGAATATAGCTCATTATGATTAGTATTGAAATAAAATGAAGTGGAGTGAGATATGTGCATGCCAAATTATAACATATAGTTAGGGTAAATATTAATGTAAGAAAAACTATATCTATCTATCTATCTATCATCTATCTATCTATCTATCTATCTATCTATCTATCATCTATCAATCTACCTACCTATCTATCATCTATCGCTCTACGAAACATTTTGCTTCAAGTGTATACATTTCTGTAGAGATTCACGATTGCTATTCAGAGACCTAGGATTTAAAAAGATAGCAGATGAGTAAGAGTCAAAGAAATTGGAGTAACTTCATTTACGAATTCAGAGGGAATAACTTCTGTTATGACTTCTTAAGTCATAATAGGGAATTTAAGGAAGTCAACTAACCTCTCTGCAGGTTATCCTGTTTAACAAACATTTATTATTTGCTAGACTTTGCTTAAAACATTGACTGTAGTGAGTCATTTAGCATACAAGAAACACCACTGGTAGGCATTATTATTATTTCTGTTTTATAGATCAGACAATCAAGAGGCTTAAGAGGTTAAGTCACTTATCCAAGGTCACACTACTAGGAATCAAATCTAGGGAGTTCAGCTTCAGGTTTTGACCCCTTTGCAACACCTACCAATGCCTTATTGACATATGGATTGTAGAAGACTGCCCTAGAACACAGTTTTACTTCTTCATGAGACATGATAACAAATGGTTAACTCTTTAATAAAAATGACCTTGTATTTACAATACTCATTTTAAAATGAGTTGGGCTCTGGTAGTTTCTTCTGAATACACCTGTGACTTAGCTTCAAAGTTTATCAGCTGCCTTAAGAGCTGAATTTCTTTCAGAAAATAGAAGTACTGGTTGGCTAACGGTGGTCTAATCTTTCAGCCTGGAGACACAAGAAAAACCCCACATTTGGTCACCAGAGCATGACCTGGATGGCAGCTCTCCAGGCTGTTGGCATATCGCTGGGGGAGAAGAGCCCATGGGGAACTGGAGAGCTACCCCACCACAGCAAATATCACAGATGGCATGGAAAATGGAGTGACAGAAATAACCAAGTCACAGGACCCCTGACAGCACTGCCTGGTAGACACAGCAGGAGCCTGCCTTAGGGAGCTTCTCTCATCAAGTAGAATCCCCTCTTCAATTTCCCAAGCTAGACTACAGTGAGGGAATAATGGCCTTTATTTCTCTGAATGAGGCACTGGGCCAATTTCCAGGGTGTAGGAGAACAAATTGAAAGTACAGATACAGATGGAAAACAAGGAAATTGGGGCCTAGTAGTGAAGCCTATATGCAGTTTTCCTGTCTCCAACTGTAACATTCTCGCCTATGACGAACAGAATATTCTTAGCACACATATGCAAAGCTGCCTTGGGCAGATAGCACTGACATTTGGCTGCTTGGATGAGGACATTCTCTGTCATGAGCAGGATGGCTGGATTCACATACACACACACAACAGGATGGCACAGGAGGTCAGGCTGTTTCCATACCAGCAGACGTTGATTTTAGTTGCTAAATGGCTCACTATCCTCCTGACCGGAGTTTTTTTTTTTTTATTATTACTATTTTTTGAGTATTTATCAATGTTAGGATGGATCTAAACTTTGTAATTCTCATATGCAAACAATTAAATCTATAGCATTTGGTGAATTACAAGTGAATAAGGTCTGGCACATATCTTAGTACAGCATCATCTTTTTAGAAAGGAGATTATGTAAATCCTAATAATCTAATAACCTTTTAAAAAAAATTTTTGGTTTTTTTTGAGACAGGGTTTCTCTGAATAACAGTCCTAGCTGTCCTAGAACTAGCTCTTGTAGACCAGGCTGGTCTCAAACTCACAGGGATTCACTTGCCTGTGTCTCTCGAGTGCTGGGATTAAAGGCATGCGCCATCACCGTCCAGCCCCTAATAATCTTCTAAAAACTTTAAATGGCCTTCAATGTGTAGTATTTTAACTTTAGATGATAGGTTGGTTTGGGAGGCTGTTTAGTATGTGTTTTGCTTTTAATGATCCAAATATTTATAAGAAAATTGTAAGTTAGCTATGTAACATAATATACAAATTATACTTAAAACGGTTTCATTTAAAAAGATTTTTAAATAATATTTTTGTATGTTGGTCTATGTAAAGGTATTTGCATATTTGTGTGCAGGTGTATACACCTGTGTTCATATAGAAGGGGTGAGATCCATTGGGAACTGGAGTTAGCAGGCATTTGTAGGCTGCCTAGAGATTATTTCATGGGTGATGGAGTCTGAACTCTGGTGCTCATGATGAATCAGCAAGAACTCTTAACCACAGAGCCGTCTCTCCAGCTCCTCCCTCCAATTAACTGGCATCTACAAATGAGGATATTATGAATACTTTGGAGAACTGTTCACAGGGGAAAGCAATTCCAAATAGCTTAGCAAATAAGAACCACAAAGCTGACTTTTCATTAATTTTCCTTTTGAGATCTCTGAGAATCTAGGATCCTTTATGTTCTTCTGAACCTAGAGGCAATTCCATGCTTCTGTGGGATGACACAGAGTCAGCCAAGGACCTTATATCTACCACTGTAAACTCTATTATTTGAGGAGAAATTGTGTACATGACACCTTGTCTTTTTACTCTGCACCTGGAACCCTGTTTTTGCCAGTTTTTCCCCTAAGGATAAAGAGCTATGCCCCAGAGCAGCCAGTGGATCCTGTTCTAGCCCCAGTGTGCATGCTCTTGAATTTATCCTGTCTAGGTTTCTTGGAACAGCCAGGGGCTTCCTTAGAACCCCCTCATGCTGACAGATGTCTCTTCAAAGGGCCTCTCTGAAGTGACATTTTTCTGTTCCTTCATTTTGTTTGCTGCAGTCACAAGTGCATCTTGAAACATGAATGCTTTTCTCTCCCCACTGCCCTGCTGAGCTGGCTTAAGATAATGGCTGTAGTACTGAATCCCAGATAGTCCCTGTGAAGTTATGTGTGTGTGTGCGTGCACGTGCGCATGTGCATACGTATGCACACACACATACTTTTATACTGACTGCATTCAGTCTCCTGATTTATTTGTTACTTATTAGTGTGACACTTAATCAGACTTTGTTTCCATAGAGGTCATCCACAGTCAGAATCTGGGAGATCATGTGGAAATATACTGCCCAGTCCATATTCCATGTTAGAACTTGTATCTCCTTTCCATTCCATTCACACTTGCTTTATTCTCGGCCATGAGTTGTTATTCTGTATAGTAGTCCCACATTACCCTCTTTGACAGCAAAACTACTATCTCACAAAATAATAGATATATGATTAATAAGTCATGATCACAAAGATACAATCATGGTTTTTTTAAAATAGAAATGTATCCGTTTCATTGTGTTGTGATGGTTATGGGGACATTATGCTTCACTTATGTAGTTTTACAACAAAAAGACTAAAGTTGAAATATAAATTTACAAAGTATAACTCAGAAAGATTTGCTGTTTTTTTATTTTTAAATTAAAGCACTAAAATCACTTTTAGCCATTTCGATGCTTGAACATGTAATGTGTTTACTAGTTAGTCAGAGAAAGCAGATTTTCCCCTGGTAGAGTTATTCTCTGGAGAAAACAAGTTAAACTCCAAAAACACATTTTCATTAAATACAAAATGGCACCAGATGAGGGAAGTAGCCAGGTGACAGAAAGGGCTTGATAAATGGGGGTGTGTTCAAAATGTTTTATCTGTACCGAGGCTCCAGATTCATTTTACTGTGCGACTTTTAACAATTAACGGGACAGATGGCCTCAAACAGCCTTGGAGTTCTGATCTTTGTGAATCTGGCTTCAGAGGCTTGGCAGTGGCTATGGAAGGTTGAGGTGTCAACCTGTCCACCAGCTTCTAGAGATGACTGGAAACAGCCAAGGTTCTGAGAGTCTTCTCCAGTCTTGAGTGGGGAGAATCCCAGTTGGAATCTTCTGTAGCAAAGCAGACCTTGGAGGGACAGAGATGGAGGTCGGTGCTTAGTATAGAGAATTCTCTGACCAACCTGTCTGTCATCAAAGACACTGACCTTAGGAAATGTTTCTGTGCCTGTTTTTTTCTATAATATAAAGAAATATATGGTATAAAATATGTTCCTACTTGGTTTTAATTAGTGTTTGGGATCAGGGACTCCCTGCAAGTAACTATACAAAGTATCATTCTATAGTTGTTTAATGTTGGGAGTTGTGATACCTCCAACCCTGCACTTTAGGATTGCTTTACCTATTTAAGAGTCTTTGCTTTTATTAGCATTTGTTATACATAATTACATAACAATGGGCTTCAATGTGATGCTTTCATAGATGTATACAATGTATTATCATCACACCCACTTCCTGTTACATTCTTTTGTCCTCTCACCATCTCCTTATCTTTTTCCTCTTCCCAACTAATCCCTCTTCTACTTCATGTCTGGGGATTTTTTATTTTTATTTTTGGTTGTTTTGTTCATTAGTCGATTGGTGCTAGAAGTGTTCTTTGATTTGGGAGTACCCAATGAGTTTTATGAGGGTTGCTTACAGGAACAGAGGCATCTTACCAGTGCCTAAACCTCTGAAGAAAATGTTTCTCCTCCTCCAGCAATCATAAACTGCTTATAGATTTGTAGAGAGAGGGATGAGGCCTCATGAGCCCGCCCATTTCCATGGTAAGATGTAGGTGGTGCCTGTCTTCTGCAGGTAGTCATAACTGCTGTCACTCAAGCATGAAACTGCCAGGCTACGCTTAGAGGACAACATTCCTCAACACTCCATCACGTCTTCCAGCTCTTAAATTCTACCTGTCCCTCTCCTCCTCCATGTTTCCTGAGCATTGGAGGGAACCTTATGGCTATATATCCAAAGATCACTTAGAACCCAGAAATAAACACAAATGGTTGTAGCTACCTATTTTTTTTCGGGGTTGTTAAAATCATCTCTTGGAAAAAGCACAAGCTCTTCAATAAGTGATGCTGAGAAAGCTGGATATTCACACACTGAACGACGAAGCTGGAGCCATGTCTCTCACACCTTACACAAAGGAGCTTCAAGTAGATCAAAGATCTTAACATATGGCCTGGAACCTTGAAACTTTGAGTGGAAAATACAGACAATGTGTTTCAAGATACAGGTATAGGTAAGATCTTTCTAGAAAGGAATCTAACTACACTGGACATAATTCTGAAAACTGACAAATATAATTACATGAACTCAAGCAGATTCTGTAAACCAAAAGAAGAATTCATCATGGAGAATAGATGCTACATGGAAAGGAATAAATCTGTGCGAATTGTGTATCAGATAGGAGATCAATGCCTAGAATACACAGTGAACTGCAAAAATTAAATACCAGTACTTCCTACAAATCATGCAAGTTGAAAAATGGGCTAATAACCTGATCTGACAGTTCTTAAAAGAAGAAATAAAAGCAGGCAATAACTGTTTGAAAATGTGCTCAATACTCTTAACCATCAGGGAAAGCAAATTATAACTGCCTTGAGATTGCATCTCTCTCCAGAAAACAAACAAGAAAATGCTAGTTGGGATGCAGAGAAAAGAGGCCCCTTTAGACATTCCTAGTGGAAATGTAATCTGCAGCTGCTACTATATCAGTGTGGGGGTTCCTCCAAAATAGAACGACCATGTGACTCTATTTGTTCTGGTTATTTACCCAAAGGACTCAGGCCCACATACTCCAGGCGCAGAGATACTTGTACAAACATGTTTGTTGCTCCTCTGCTCATAATAGCTAAGTAGTAGGACCAGCCTAGACATCTATCAACAGATGGGTAGATATAGAATATGTGGCTAATACACACAGTGGTATTTTGTTCATTCATGAAGAAAGAAAAATGAAGTCATGGCATTTTCAGGAAAGTGGATGAAATAGAACACCATGCTAAGCAAAGTAAACCAGACTCCACCATGTTTTCTTAGATATGTGGTGTTGTGGAATGTACAAATAAGTTTGTGTATATGCACATACACACGTGTGTGTGTGTGTCTGTGTCTGTGTAGGACATAAAAAGACCATAAGTAGGATATCTTAAGGAGGGGAAAATGGGATAGTAGAATTTCTGTGACATGAAAGTAGAAAGGATGGCCATTTGTGGGGGCAGAAGGGAACCTAAAAAACGGGGTAAAGGTCATTATGGAGGGAGAGGAATAAGAACAAAGTATGAAGACATAAAAATGCCACAACAAAACCCATTCCTTTGTATCTTAACTTAAAAAGAGAATACTAAACTTGAAATGAGGAGTGATTTTGAAGATTTTGACATTTGTGTGTGACTGAGGTTGTTTTGTATTGGTGGGTCCTCTCTTAGGCTGTTCGTATCACTGCTACAGGACATTTGGCAGTACCTGGGTACATTTTTGGTTACTAAAGCTTGGAGGCTGATATTAACATTTTGTGGGTGAAGACCAGAGATTCTGACTTTAGTGTTTTCAATGCTTAGGACAGGCCCCAAAATTAACAAAGACCAAGTAGAAGTGGAGCCATGATTGAGAATTAAAGGTATGCATATGTGTATATCTGAGCTAAATGAAAGTGAATTTAGCATATAATGACATTTAATTATCCAATTACATGATGTTATTATGTTATTTGAACAACAACAAAAATCTCAGAAAAGAATTTCCAGAGGAGGGATTTAAAGATGAAAAAAGAAGGGAGAAAATGCCAGAACTTTGCATAAAAGGTAAAGAAAAATTCCAGGATATAAAGACAAAGTGAAATCTATAGGAAAACCTGATTGAGTTGTTGGACACATCTGGGTCCTTGGCAGAAATAATCTGTATGGTTGTTCCAATCGTCACATCCTCAGGCACCTCCACAAAATAAAAGCCAGGTTCAAACACAGGCGGCTCATCCACATCCTCCACACTGATGTGCACGGTGGTCGTGTCCTGAAATGGGCCAAGGTTCAGAAAACGCATCTCCAGGTGAGGATTGGCTCCTTCCACCTTCAGAGTATAGCTTTTCTTGCTTTCAAAACTCAGGGGCTGAAAGGCAATGAGAAGAAAAATGGTCAGCCGGTAGCGTACATATCCAGAGTCAAAAAGACGGACAATTCTGGTGATTGGTTGAGAACCCCCAAATTCATTGAAACAGTGAGAAAAGAGAAAAAAGTAAAAACAGGGACATCTTGTCTTGTTCTAAAGCTCTCAGTGATAACATTTTATAAGATTTTATAACAGGTAAGAAGGAAGGAAGATGTCTGGTAAACTCAGTTTTAACTTATTTAACTTTACTCAGCATGGTCTGGAGAGAAAGTCTGAGGACCCGTTTTGGCCCACCCTAATTTTAATAAGGAAAGTTTTGTTTCCTGAAAACCCTTTTGTTGCAGGTGGACAATATGGCCCTGATGACCTTGTGTTCAGAGGCATTTCTCCCTTGGAAAGACGTTGGGCAATTAAGACCAAGCTTGTGTTCTGTCTTAGGAAGACCATGTGATTAGACTTTTGATTTATTGTTTTCTTCTTAAAATTTTTCTTTTTGAAGGGAACTGCTTTTGGGGAGAAATTGGACTGGTGAGCATGGAGGAGTGAGGAAGGATGGTGGGGGAGTGAGTGCAAGCAAGATAAAATGATATGGAAATGAACAAACATTTCTTAGTGAAACTCATCATTTTCTATGCTAGCTAAAAAATGAGTAGATTGTTTTCTTCTTGAATTCAAAGCAACAGTGATTCTTTCTAAGGAAATACATTAGGTGCTTCACATAACATATATCCTTGGCACACTATGTCACACAGACCTTTGTTTATTTAGTTTATCATAGATGGTCCCTTTTACACTTTACTTTAAAATCAGTTTGGCATTGAACTTTGAATTCAGAAAGCTCAGAAGATAGGACTAAGTTGATGCATAGTGACAGCTAAGATGATGGCTCAAATGTACAATTTCTCTGACCAGGGCTCATGAACAAGAAATCAGTTTTATCTATTATGATTCCATATTATAAAATATAAAATTGGGAGAGTAAAGAGATGGATGGTTCAGTGGTTAAGAATGATTTATGCCTTTCAGAGGACCCACATTCTGTTCATAGTATCCATGTAGGGAGGGCAACTCTTTATTACAAAATATTAGTGTTTCTTCAGATTCAAGGTCAAAAGCAAAGACTCAGTTGGGTTTTTATTCCCCAGTGTGTAGTAAGGCCAAAGATCCCAAATGTAGTAAAAAGTTATTAATGTATTAAGTAGTGTCACAAGTTTCTTCTATGCATTAACATTTATATTATGGCATATATGGGCTTGGTGTTAATATCTTTTTCTGGGGTGTAGGTTCTCAATGTATTTTATACGTTGGGGGTTCAGCCTTTTTCTAATAGATGCTACATCACAATTACTGGTGCTTAGCAGGTGATGAGCTCTGATGTTAGTGCCCATGCAAGCTGTATGCAATGAAAGGCATTAGTGCTGCATGCGAGTCTCATTTTGTGCAGGGTTGATACTGCATGCACTGGAATTTACTGCTGTCAAAATGTCTTCTGAAAGACTGTGTAGGCAGAAGGGTACTGAAGCACCAGCAGGGAGCAAACCCGATACAGGCAAGGTAAATATAATATATCCAACTGTGTCTCCAAGAGCTCTTCAAATAATTACAAATAAGGCATTGGATCACATAAAGTTGGATTTTTGAAGGGCTATATAAAATAATAATGAGGATTGTAATTCATGGTCTATTAGAATTAGAGAAGTATAGAACTTATGTGTTTTGTGACCTGCCTAAGAAGAGAATGGACTCCCTACAACTAATTTTTGCTTGCAGATGGAAGCTAAGCTGAAGACTAGAAAATGGCACAATATCATGCTACTATAGAACAAAGAACACTCTGAAAATTACATATTTCAAGGCATATTTCAAGCATTTAAGAAACTAAAAATCAATTGACTGCTTACTTAAAAGCTAAAATGACACATGTCCTGTGTAACAATCATGGTGATTGTATGAAGAACCAGTTCTTTCAATTCAGCTTAATATTTTTTGAAAAAAAATGTACTTTTTAGACAAATAATAGACCCTAGGGAAAATAAATCAAAAGTAAAACTTTTGTTTCAATTTTGACTGACATTATTAATGACAAAGGAAGATGATGGGTGTGGATCAGACATCTGGGAGTTGTTCTAGACATATGGATTTATCAGTCAATCGCCTTTAAAATGTTTATTATATGTGTCTAGTCTATCTATACATTTTATTGGTCTTGTTCTTAATTATATTTTTCTGGCAGCTCATATGTTCAGAAAAGGAATTTAAACAGCCTAAGAAACATTTATGTTTGTTTTGATTGAACTTGGATACTCTTTGGATAGTGACATTGAGAGACAGAGTTCTAGCTTGCAATGTCTAATCTTTTTCAGATAAAGAAGGTAGAGAAAAGAAATTTTTAGTTTGCTCAAATTATAATATTAATAAATATATTTTAAAAGTGAGTGTTTGTAATGACATCTAACCTATAAAATAATTTAATATGTCACTATACTTGTATCATTTAGAATGTTTTTAAAATAAATTTTAACTTAAATATTAAGTCTCTTAAAGGCTCCATCTTATGATTAGTTAATTTTTTGAATAGGTGACTTTTGCATTCAAGAAATTATTTTAAGCTTTGAGCATTTTTTAGTGGTTAGTGGTGCGTTAATAGCTGAAGCAAAATATATAATTGGAAGATGTTTTCAATCATTTTCCTTGTAAAAAATTGATATTATTTTTAGTCATCTTATAAAGTTAGCATATATTATTAATTTTCAAATTTAATGACTTATAATGATTGATTATATGAATGTGTTTGAGGATTCATAAGTCTGTCTTAGCATTTTATACTGTTTCAAGATCAGTATGTGCTGGCCATGAAGATTTCTGGTTGGAGAAATTTGGCGTATGTCTGTTCTTTTGCTGTCCTGTATTTTTGCTATTACCCTAATGTGGCTGGCTTTGGATCAGGTTTCTGAAGTTCAGTCCTTTGGACACTTAGTGTTGATTTGTGAATGAAGAGGTGAAAGTGATTCCAGTTTAGTGACTACCAAGGGTTGCTGGGGTCCTGCCGGCCACACATGCTGCTGTTTGGGTAATGTCCCAAGCAGATAGATGGTAGTGATGAGAGCAAGGGTGATTACTAACAGAGGCCACCTATAAGGCCTCTGCGTAGATAGCAGCAGGGTAGGGCTGTGGAGTTCTTACCAACCAGAAATGATATGAGTGTGTGGAAGCTTGGGGAAAGTCTCTGGCAGGTCAGAGTTACAAGTGCCTATGTGCATGGCTGCTTGGGACGGGCCTTGGGCAGCAGGTGGTGGGTGGATTGAGGCGCCTTAACATGTGCACTTGGTGTGAGCAGTGTGAGCAGCTGCTGGGCAAGGTCACCAGGAAGGCAGCAGGTTGAGGTTGCTTATAAAACAAACCAATGTTTTACAAATTAATGTTTTAAATTATATGTTCATTTGTAAATTAGTAGATTCAATTTATTAGTATGTGTAGAATGCATGCATTTGTATAGGAATGCTTATGTCTGTGCATAGGCTCAAAGTTGGCAACATGTGTCTTTAACTGTGCTATTCTGTGTTTACTGAGGCAGGATCTCTCACTGAACCTAGATACCCGGGATCCTGTGTTGTTTTAAAATCCTGTGCTGGATTAAACATAGGCTGCCACAACTGCCCACCTTTTTAGTAGGTTCTGGGGAACTCTGGTATTTATGCTTTATTCACTGATCCAGCTCCTTAGGCCATAAATTCAGTTTTAAAAAAAGTTTAATCTGTGTTAGGAGATTAAGGTGGGATTTCCCTCTGTATGCTGTGATTATGTTTTATTGCCATTGGTTAATAAAGAAGCTGTTTCTGCCAGTGGCTTAGCAGAATAGAACAAGGCAGGAATTCCAAGCAGATAGATAAAACCTGAGAGAACTTAAAAATAAATTCTAGATACACACACACACACACACACACACACACACACGGTTTAACACAGTTTCTTGGTAGCCACATTTTTTTCCAATGGGCTCTATTTGCTGGTGGTAAGCAAGGGTGTCATGGCTCCTTTAAGAGAGGTCTTCCTGATTCAGCATTAGCAGCAAAAAAGGAAAAAGAAAAGAAAGAAAAGAAAAGAAAAAGAAAAAAATGTAGCTTATATGTGGGAGCCTAGCCTGTTTGGATGCTCACCTTCCTAGACCTGGATGGAGTGGGGGAGGACCTTGGACTTCCCACAGGGCAGGGAACCCTGACTGCTCTTCGGACTGGAGAGGGAGGGGGGGTGGGGGTGGGGAGTGGGGGGAAGGGGAGGGAAAAGGGAGGCGGGGAGGAGGCAGAAATTTTTAATAAAAACATATTGAAAAAAAAAGAAATGGCATCTTCTTGGTTTGTGCTAGTTTCATGAACAGCTCTGACTCTTTCAGGAGGCCAAACACTTGAATGAGATTTGTGGGCAGCATGCTGCAAGTTAGTTGATGACAGCATGGACCAACTGTTTACCTGGGTTGAGGGGGTAAGGATGACTCCCACCTGGTAGTCTCAGAGTGAATGGACCTCTGCCTTGTTGGATTGGGTGGAACCAAAAGAAGCCTTAGTCCTAACCATGCTGCTTAGTATTTTAAGAAGCAGTCCTGGTCAGAAAAGGATTACAGATACATAATAAAGACAAATTCAGATGAAAAAGACCTCTAAATGGGTCATAGTGTTGGATAAATGAGAGAGAAAAAAATAGAAAAATAAAATAATGTCTTTAAAGAGACAGAGCACAAACAGTAAAAAGGAGTAAAAACAGTAAGCCACATAAAGATGGAAAATACACAGAGTTTGGATTATGTATACTATTGTGTTTTCTCTGATTTTTTTTTTTTACTGTGAATGAGCTAAGTACAGAGAGACATTTTATTGTCCAGGCTGCTAAGCTATATATATACATATACATATATATATGTATATATATACATATATATTTATATAGTATCTTGACTTCAAAATTTGAGTCAAAAGATATGTTGCTTTGGAAAAGAGGTTCTGCTTTTGTTTCCACAGAGGTTGAGAACCTGTGGATTCCTGCCAGACTAATGTCGTTTGATGAACCAAGATCCCCTGAAAGGTCTCTGTGAACCCCAAAATTACCTCACCCAACAAAAAGCAGGAAGCAGTTTGGAGAGAACTATTCCCAAATATTGTTTATAAATGTTTGTTTACATTTAAAAGGGGATTTGCTCTAGAGATGAATACTTTGTACTGGTATGGATCTTGGTCTATTGATACAAATTTAAAGTCAAATTTCTTATATATATTTCTGCTCTTATTTAAGGTATTGTGCTTGTGTAGTTCTTTTAAAAATGTAACTTATAATTAAGAAATACAGGTTAATGCATAGTCATTTGTCAAGCTTATAGTCACATTAGGCTTTCTAGATGTACAGAGACTTCAGATGGACAGTTATTCTTCAAACCGTTCAAATACTAACAGAACATGGCATTTAAAATGTTTTAAGAACTTAGGACTTCACTCGGGAGGCAGAGGCAGGAGGATCTCTGTGAATTCGAGGCCAGCCTGGTCTACAAGAGCTAGTTCCAGGACAGGAACCAAAAGCCACGGAGAAACCCTGTCTCGAAAAGTCAAAAAAAAAAAAAAAAAAAAGAACTTAGGACTTTTCATGACTATGAAATTCATCTGCTCCTGGCAGCACCAATCTACTTCAAGAGGATGATGGGTATCAAAGAGGCTTATTATTGAGTTTGCTAGCCATTTGGGCAAGAAACTGCTCTTGCCTGGATTCTATGCTGCATGAATGGGACGTGCAGGACCCACAAAAAATAACTGCTTAACTTGCCTAAGGCAAGGCAATCCTTCAGGGTTCCAGATTCATGAAAGAGTCTGCCAAGTATATTGGATATACAGGACAAACAAGAAAGTGACTGACAAACTGCCAATATAAGTGGAACTATCTTTGAAATTTTCTGCTTCATGGAAAAGTCTGCCAGATACTATATGCCTGTAGGTTGAAGATGAATGCTCCAATGTTACAGAAGAACTTTGGGTAACTATCCAGGCAGCAAGATGTCTCTATCAATTCTAGAATTTTGGAAATTGCTTACAATGCACTTCCTGTTTATTTAGGTAATGTTATATCCTTCTAGGATCTTTGAAGAGTTGAAGACAGATAGTTAAAGTTTTCCCAGATATGATAAAGGATAAATTAGATATAAGAGCTAGCTAGAAATATGCCTGATTGGCCAATATAACTGATTGGCCAAGCGGTATTTTAATTAATACAGTTTCTGTGTGGTTATTTCGGGACTGGGTGGCTGGGAATGAACAAGGAGCCTCTGGCAGCAGGAGATGGTTTAGGTAGTAAAATAATTGCCACACAATCATAGAGACCTGAGCTGGATCCCAAGCATCCGTGTAAAAGCCAGGCCAAGTGATGTATAATTAAGAAATACAAGTTAATGCATAGTCAGTCATTTGTAATAAACCCAGTGCTAATGAGGCAAAGGCAGGAGCATTTCCAGGGCTAGCAAATCAACCTCTTTCCTCTGCATGCATCTACACAAATGTGTATGTGCATAAACACTTGTACACATGTACACATGTGTATACATATGTTGCACACACACACACACAAAACAAAAATTAAAATAGGAGAAATTTACCTTCCATTTATTGAATTTATACATATGTGCTTTATGGCACATAAGAAATGAACATTTACCTTTAGGAAGCTTGGTACCTTGAGATGGAACAAAGACGTTTTATGTTTGATAAAACTTTTCAAGTTTCATTTGCATTTATGGGTCTTCAAGAAGCAATTAAAAAGTACTATGTATTATTTATTAATAATAATATAGCTTGCTTTTCTATTTATGATAAACTAATGTAAAGATGTGGGATTCAAATATTGATTAAATCATTAACAACATTAGAGCATTAAGCTATAGCAGTTTAAGTGGCTAAGTAAAAGTGGCTTATTTGTAATGTATTTTAGTAACCCTTTCTATAAAATAATGCCACAGCCAGTGATTTTGCTCTAAGACCAAGCAGTAAGAGGTGTTTATTTATTAAGCTAATGAGGAAGAGTTATTTTTTAAATTGTGTGTGTGTGTGTGTGTGTGTGTGTGTGTGAGAGAGAGAGAGAGAGAGAGAGAGAGAGAGAGAGAGAGAGAGAGGATGTGACTGGGTATGGGTGTACCAGTGCCATGCTGCCATGTAGAGCTCAAAAGGAAAGCTTGTAGAAGTTGATTATCTTCTAGCAATGTAGGTTCTAGGTCATCAGGATTTTGTGAAAAATGCTTTTACCTGCTGATTCATCTCATTGGTCCAGGAAAGAGATTTTATCAGAGGATAAAACAAAACATATCCTATGATACAACCACCCTTCACTAGCATTCCCCATGCAAAGTACCCTTGAAAATGATTTGAAAAGGAAATTAGATTACCTTCTTCACAGTTATGATGCCAACTTGGAAATTTGGGTCTGTATTAATATCAAAAGCATCTGCACCATCTCCATCCACAATAGTATATTTCATCTCTGCATTGATTCCTTCATCCAAGTCCTTGGCAAACACTCTCCCCACAGTGGAGCTAATTGGAGCTGACTCCAGCACACTCATCTGATAATGTTCTGTGAAGAAAAGCAGGAACATGTATTCTTGATAATCTACCATTAAAAGTTGGCCTTATTATCACATATCAGGCATGCCATGTAAGCCATTTTTTCCGTGGTTCATAAGTTAAAACTTAAGTTTTACAGTTTAAAATTTCAGTCCAGAGAGTGAAAGCATCCTCACCACCTTATAGGCTGTGCTGAACGTTCAATAAGGAGAAGTTGAAATAGCTCCACGGAGCCCAAGAGTAAGACAGGGTAACAGTGGACCTCTCTTTGTTTCATTTATCCTTTAGTGTAGGAAGAAATTCCTTGCTTCCTCATTTTTAAGATGCCACATGAATGGGATATTTCTCCCAATGCCATGCTTTTCCTCGTCAGCATGGGATCATAAAGCACATTTATTTCATCAGATTTCAAATGTCCTAATTTCCGTTTATGTCCTGGCCTGTGTGCTACGGTCCCATCTCTATAACCAGTGGCCTGAGTGGATGGAGCTCTTTGAGCTCCATGTGTGGTAGGTACATCAACTTGTTTTCCGTAGCTGTGGCTATCTGGATGCCTCTGCATGGGCTTTGTGTTCTAGTTCTAAACTCAAATACCCAAACTGGATCCCACATGTAGAAGAAGCTCAGCGTTGATAATGCCTTCTTTTGAGTTGATGCCCAGCATTGGTATGCCTTCCTTTTTGAGTTGATGCTCTTGTTCATAATCTTTATTTTTTTAGCCTATTTTCACCTCTGTGAAGTTGTATATTTGAGAACTTACTTTTTTAGCAGTCCCAGGCTGGCTAACTAAATAACTAAAATCACACACATTTTCAATATTGTTTCAGTCTCTTATCAATTTTTTGTGTATATAGGCATGACTACATGAGTTTCTGTGTATCACATGCATCAGGTGCTTGCAGGCTACAGAGGCCATCCTATTCTCTGGAATTTGAATGATAATGGCTGTGAGTCATGAGCTGCTTGATGTGGGTGTTGGGAACTGAACCAGAGTCATCTGCCAAAGCAGGAAGCACTCCTAGCTCCTGAGCCTTTCCATAGTTCCTCTTTTTTGTTATGTAAAACTATGAGGAAGCCTGAGGCAAAGGAGCTGATGGCCCCCAAGGGTTGTGGGAGAAGAAGCAACGTTTGTTCCTCACAAGTATGAGTCAGGGACTCTCTACTGTGCCATGTGAAGTTATCAATGGATTACACTTTTTTTCCCAGAAATTTTAGGCAAAACATACATGTACCTATAATCTTTTCAGAAAGGAAAGCTATCCTATGTGTTTAAACACAGTTATAAGTTCAGCATGTATTAGAATTTCTACATGGCATTAGAAATAAATATCTTGCCGGGCAGTGGTAGCACATGCCTTTAATCCCAGCACTTGGGAGGCAGAGGCAGGCAGATCTCTGCGAGTTCAAGGCCAGCCTGTTTTACAAGACAGGCACCAAAGCTATAGAGAAATCCTATCTCGAAAAACCAAAACAAACAAACAAAAAAAACAGAAGTAAATACCTTGAGCACATAATATTATTTTTCAATGTGGTTCAGTTAAAGGTGATTAGGCTTGTTCAACATAAAAGAGTAGGCATGACATTTTGTCAGCATCTCACAGTTAGTTATGATAATATTTTTGAGAAAGAAGCTAAACGGATTTCCTACAATAGGGAATCAGAAGAACAGTAGAGCAGAAGCATTTAATTCAAGGTAGAGTTAAGAAATAATAATTATTTATTATTATTTTTAATAATAATAAATAGTTATATTTGAATAAAATTATTCAAATTTGACTTTCACAAATAAATGGAGAAATATTTAATGATGAATTAATTTATTTTGAAAAGTGCAAAAATACTGTATGGTCTTAGAGCTTTGATTTGGGGGTAGGACTAAAGTCCCCATCTTCACTGTATTGCGTAATATTCTAAGGAGCTGCCATGCCTGGAGGAACATGTGACTATATCCACAAGGGTCCGGATCTCTAAACTGTTGAGCTTTGCAGTTCCTTGGCTCTTCTGCTTCCCATTCTGCCTTCATCACGGATACATATTTAGTGTCGTATTTGAAAAGTTCAATAATTCAGAATATTCAGAACCCACAGTGTTTATGTGGGGCGCACAACACGAGTCATTTGTGAATGAATATGGAACTCAGGATCAGTAAAGCTGCACCCATCGCGCTCCGTATGGAAGTTTATACTGCACTCTGATTGGTGAATTAGTCATCTTAGTAACTTGCTCATTTGTATTATTGCAAAACACTTGCCTGATATCCTGCCTTTTGTCTTCCATGAATGGCCATGGCGACTTTGTGTATTCCATTTGCACACAACTGAAAGACCCTCTGGACCCCCCTCCCTCAGAACCCACAGCTAGCCTGCTCCCATGGGAACATCCTGTTTGTTTGAAAGATTTTCAGGACCTGCAGTCAGCTATACCATGAGAACATCCTGTTTGCTTGAGACCCTCAGGACCTGAAGCTAGCCTGCTCTCATGAGAACATCACTTTTGCTTAGCAAAACAGGATACCTGAGGTCAGGACCCCTAGCTGCAAAACAGAATATCTGTGGTCATACATCTGTGCTGGGAGGGGAACCGAACGTTCAGGGGGGGGGGGGGGAACCATATGTGCCCCTTGCCTCATTCCAACCTACCAATGGGATTCCTGTAACCACGCATCTGCTTTTGTATGCTTGCTTCTGCCCGCCCTTTTTCCTATAAAAAGACCTTCACCCAGTCTGCAGGCCCGCAAGTCCTCCGAATAGACTTTGCCACCTGCAGGTACCTGTGTACACCCAATAAAGAAACCTCATGCTGTTTGCAGCCAGAGGTCTCGGACTGTTCTTTGGCTTCAGGGGTCTCCTCCTGAGGGAAGGTCCTCTCTGAGGGTCTTTCAACAACTATTTGAGCTCTCTTTATTTACATAAATGAAATAAAAGTCATTTTGATCCAGCTGGTTCAAAATGCAAGCTATTCAGCTAATAGTCTGAATTTATTCTGTTTGTAATTTAGGTGTGTGTGTGTGTGTGTGTGTGTGTTTGCGCATGCACGTGCATGTGTGTATACTTGTGTGTAGAAGCCAGAAGTAAACCTTATGTGTTGTTCCTTAGGTGCCTTTCCCCTTGTTTTGATCGAGGGTTTCTCACTGGCCTGTAATTTACTGTATATTATGTTAAGTATGTTAAGAACATGGAGCAGGGAATCCCGGGAATCTACTCTTTTCTGACATCCCAGCATGGGGATTACAAAAGGGTACCAGCATTGCTAGCCTGGGATTCTTGGACTGTACTTGGGTCCTCATGCTCACGCTTGCAGAACAAGCTCTTGAATGATCGAGCTGTTTCCTCAGCCCCATTTTTGGGTTTTAGTTTTTGTTTGTTTCCCCCCTTTCCTTGCTAAGTGTTCAACCTGGAATTGTGTCTGCTGTTTCTTCGGTTTCTTCCCTTCTGGCATCACTTTCAAGGTCACATCTTCATTCCTTAAGGACATTCAAGCTGATTGCTTTGCTGTCACTTCATATTCAAATCTGAATTTGTCTTCCCCTGCCTGCCACTAGTTCCATTATGTATTCTCTACTCTGTCAGCGGTACAGTGGTACAGTCCTGCTCCAGATTAAAAGTGGTGTCCTCTTTGACGAACCCTCAGCTGTGCTTCCTCTAGCCGGGAGAGTGAGAGTCAGGAGCCCATACTTACTTTTTCCTGTGCTGTGTGCTTTCCCCCATGCCCACCCCTGTCTTTTTCTGTGTGTAGAAATAAATAAATAAATAAATAAATAAATAAATAAATAAATGTGTGTGTGTGTGTGTGTGTAGACACATATATTGTATATTGCATTCCTAGGTAGTATCTCAACTTGATAGTTCTTGAACGAATGTGGGTTCTTCGTTTTGGCGTGTTGTGTTTTCTTTTCTGCTAGTGTAAATCCTTTCTCTTCTTCAGTCTTCTGTTTAAGTCTCATTACCCTGTGAGACCTTCATTTTTCACTTGTTGAGAACAAGTAGCAAACTCATGTGCATTGCACAAACTGTTCCACGACACTTTAGTCTTTCCCAGCTGCAGAATTAGTCAACATAAGAATCTACTCAATCTGCACCATTTATGAACCCACAAGTGGCCCACCAAACATTCCTTATTGTTTTCCCCCTCTATAACAGGACATGTGCTCGCTGGGTGGATTTGAAGTTTGGGAGACAGAGGTTAGTACCTGTGTGCCCGAGCCTGGTGTCCCTACAGATCATGTATGGCACCGAGTTGTATATTGTTTGGTTACTGCGGTCTGTTTTGGTTACTGCCTGTTTTGCTACAGCTCTGGCTGTCTCACAAAATGTGTTCTGAACTGGTGCCCATTTGGAAAATCATTTTCGTGAAAATGAGCTCTTGATGGAGATTAGTGGTCAAAAACAAATCTTACACATGATGATGATTTGTGACCCATGAAAATTTAACCCTATATGACAAATATTATGCTTAGTACTCAGTGTGCAGGTGGGTGATGTGGCCATCAGGTTAAAAATATGGGGAAAAAAAAGTCTAAGAAGATTTAACAGGGATGAAGTAGTGAAAAAAGAGTTGAGAAACACTGATTCAGTGATGGTTGATGGTTGTGGTGCAGAAAGATATTAATAAATGACATTTAATGCAAGGTAACAGTACCCCTAAACTCTATGAGGTGCGGCTCCCTCTGGTCTGAGAGATATGTCTTGGTACTTACTCTGGGGAAAGCGGGGTGGGTTATCATTGACATCTGAGAGGGTGATGTTGACTGTTGTAGTCCCAGCTAATCCGCCAAGCTGCCCTCCCATATCCTTGGCTTGGATGATTACTTCATAGTATTCTTTGGCTTCTCTGTCCATGTTCATGAGTGCTGTTCTGATTACACCTGCAGGATAGGAATTGTTTTAAAAAGCAAACTGGCAAAGCAGGTCTTCTGAGGATGCGTGTGTTCTTGTCTCCTTTGTGTATGTAAATACCTAATACCAAGATGCACAGCGCCTATTTTTATTAAACGTGTGGTTAAAATCCCAGCTTCAGAAAAGCACCGTGTGAAACAAAGGACCAAGAAATAGTCAGCCATCAGGAAAGGCCCAGAGGCTGTGTCCTTGGCAACGTTACTGAAGCAGAACAGGAGGTGGCAGCAGTGGTTTTCCTACAGACTGCAGGACATGCCTGCTAAGGCGGTTGTAGAGTGTATTTACCTGGGATTTGAGTACAGGAAACAAAGCTCCATGTGTCTACAAATCTGTGATTCTAGATAATTTCCCCGCTCCTTCTGCCTTCAGCCCTAGAGCCCTGGTAGTGTGGATGACTTTCTAGAAACTGTCTCCTAGTGTGTTTCCCTGCTTCCCCCTGCCGGGAAGGAGGGATAAAAAGGATTAGACTCCCTTTGTTTACAGTCACTGTTCTCTTTTCCTCTGCTTACTTCTGTGCCTCCAGTTCCTGAAGCAGGAAGGGCAGAGAGACTGTGTGTTGTTTATTTTTGCTATGCATAAAAGATTAGCTTCCCCAGACAGTTCAGAGGAGAAGCAGCATGAAGGTATGGTGACTGGATTTCACTAAGAAGAGGGGTCTAAACCATATGCAGCGACAGTAGATTCTAATCTGCCAGGGATGTTTAGAGTTTTATCTCCTTTTTAACCTCCAGTTTAGGAAATCTGGCTTTCCTACACTTGCCGGAAGGTTAAGGCCTATTGTTACAGGGTTATGACATAGCCTGTGACTAAACTGGCATCCTGCAGGGAAAGGCAAGCCCGTGGGACAACACCCTGCCTAAGTTTCCTCCAGGGATGTATGTGGTATAGTCACTGATGTTGTCCTGAAAGGAAATGTGCAATATTTTTCCTTGTAATTGCCTCTTGGCCAAAGCAATGACAATCGCCTCATGTATTTTTGACCTTAACACTGTTGACGCCCCTCATGGGCATTGTCAGAATAATGTACACTCCTTCCGAGGATGTAAAGGTGGCACGACCCTGTTTCTGCCAGGAGTTTTCTTCCCTGCGGGCATCCCTTCATTCATCCCCTTCCCCGTTGGTAGAATTACTGAAGCTTCTGCTTTATAGACATTTCTAGCTCTTTCCTCCTAGTAATTTACACTCTCTCACTTTCTACCTTTATGATACCATTTTCTGAATGCTGGGCTACCTTGAGGACATATAGGAAAGAAAATTCTCCCAGTAATAACAGAGATATATTTCTTTTCTATCAGAAAAGGAGGTGGCTTTGACTGTTCACTGGTGACTTAGGCTCTGTGGTTGTTTCTTTGCTCAAGTTCTGCCTCTTAGGTCGGCTTTCCCTCCGTAAAGTGGGAGCAATAATACTTCCTATTGGGAGGTTAAAAATGGTAATGTTTATGAAAGTGCTTGGAGAAGGAGAAACCCTGACTCAGTAACAGTAACTGTAGCTATTCTGCCCAATACAGACACCAAAGTGATTTCCCTTGGGATAAAACATGAATCCTGTAGTCAAAGTTCCTGGAAACAAGCAAAGCCCTAGGCTTCCCAGTCTCTCCTCTTCTGCCATGCTGCCTCTTATCAGTTCTGTTCTCTTTGCATCCCCTGTTGGAGGAATGACCTCCAACAGTGTCTGCCTTTCTGGGGACGATATTCATGTGCTCTTGCCTGTCTCATCAAAACCCACTTGCCTGTCAGTCATTCACTCTGCCCTTGTCTTTTGCTTAGCAAGGATTGGCCCAGTAGATAAAACGTTGTGGGTATATCAGTAACCACAGGAACTTGGTTAGCACTTGAATGAATCCTGATGGTCAGCTGAATGATTGCCCAGAAGGCTCTGTGAGTCTAACTATAGAGCAAGCCCAGGTGAATGTGGCTTGCTTTGGTCTTGATGGAGTTATAGAAGACCTTAAACCTTGGTAAATAAATATAGACATGGGAGTTTTGGGGAGGTGATGAGGAGACAATTTCTGTAGGCAGGGCTTTAGTGTTGCTCAGCAATCCATGAACACTGTCTCACCCCCATACCCAACACTTCCAGTGTGCTCTCATAATCCTAAAGATTATGACAGTCTTTTCTGTGGAATACATTTCCTGGAGAGTCCTTGAAAAGATGAGTTGGGTCTGTCCTAAGAAGGAAACACAAGGATTATTCAATAAACAATCACCTCTGCCTTGACATTTGTACTATATACCTGTTTTGGAGTCCACAGAAAAATACGGTTGGCCCTGGAGAATGCTATACACTACCCGGGCACTGTTGCCATAGGTTGGGTCATCAGCATCTGTGGCTGTCACTTGGATAACAGAGGTACCTGAGGGAGAGAAGTGGGAGAAATCTGTTCAAGCAGTTTTAAAGAGCTGGTATATCCTGAATGGTCAACCTTAAAACATTTTGCAGATGTTATGCTTGCTTCTTTGGGAGAGTTTTCTTCCTAGATCTAGCCTCTTGTTACTCAATGGGGTGTTTAAATTCTTAGTAACCAGTAAAAGTAACACTGACTATGTAGTCTTCTTTGTTCATTGGTAACAGCCAGTATTAACCCTTAGCAACCAAATATATGCTATTAGCCTTCTAATTCATAGTTTATTCTTAAGGAATCAGAACTGGAAGAGGCTGGGAGATTTATTATGCTTAATGTGGTGGCTTCAAAAATCTGCATAACTTCCTACCCACTGAACAAGTTGGTGGTCATCTTGGTTTCACTTTTATGATTTCTGCACATTTTCTGCTCTATGTGTACACAATAGGGTCACCTAGAGAGTGTCTACTGTTTGTGAAGAATCAGTGCATCCCCACCTTACCTACTGGTGACATTTCTGGCACAGTGGCAATGTAAGGTCCATCGAGGAACTTGGGCTCATTGTCATTGATATCTTGGATTTTGATGATGAACTCTGACTCTGGCTCCATTGGTCGGCCTGTCCGCCTATCTAGGGCTTGAGCTCTTAAAGTGTATTGGGCTCTTTCTTCTCGGTCCAGCCTCTGAATGGCATGAATGTCTCCAGTGGTGTCATCAATAGTAAACACGATGCCTGCTCCTTCTCCTGAAAGGATGTATTTGATGGATCCATCTCCTCTGTCCATGTCTGAATGAAGCTGGGGACAAAAGTACTGAAATTTCATTATGGACATACACAGGAGTAGGAAATAAATTGATTTCCACTTTTGTACAGATGTAAGACCTTCCTTTATCTATGAATGTTCTTTCCACATTTGCGTTTAGAAAATCTTTCTGTAAATAACTACCATGCTTTAAAATGATAAGTAAAGGGAAATACAGCTTTCTATGTCATAGTCAGTGGAGTTTTCTCTCCTACCTGCTAGTTCCTGAATAAACCATTCTGAGGCTTAATATGAGTGACAAGCTGTTTGGCCTATTAGCTCAGGCTTACAATTTAAATCAACCCATTTCTATTATTCTATATTATGCCATGAGGCCTGTGGCTTGTTACCTCACATCTTGCTTTTCTAGTGGCTGCTGGCATCTCCCTGACTCTGCCTTCATTCTCCTCTATCTCTGCCTGGATTTCCTGCCTAGCTGTATTCTGCCCTACCATAGCCCCAAACCAGCTTAAAAGATGATGAAGTGACCCATTAAAGAATTAAGACCAGGGACTACAAGATGCCTGATAATTTATACTTGTTTCTGGGACCCCATGATGGGAGGAGAGAACTGACTCTTTAAATTGTCTGTTGACTTCTGCACATGGGCCCCCACACATACATACATTAAATAAATATAATTCTAAAAAATTAAAGGTAAAGGCATTATATATAGGAAGTAAAATGTGACTTTCATGGACTCCTGCAAAGCTTCAAGTTCTGAGACCCCCTAACTTTCTAGTTTCCTATTTAAGACTAAGTTTGTGTCAGGTATGGTTTAAGTGCTGATTGCATGTGTGTGTGTGTGTGTGTGTGTGTGTGTGTGTGTGTTTTACAGCAGTATCTCTCTGAATTTGGAATCAGTTGATTCACTAAAATCTATGTGTGGATGGTTGAGTTAGGGGCTTGCTTCTGTGTTTATCTGATTATATTTTTCTCAAGTTGATTTAAAAAAATTATTTTATTTTTATATATACATGGATGTTTTGCCAGTATGTATAACTGCACTATTTATGTGCCTGTTGCCTACAAAGGCCAGAAGAAAACATCAGATACCCCGGAACTGGAGTTACAGATGGTTGTGAGCCACTGTGTGTGCTAATAATCAAACCAGGGTCTTCTGGAACAGCAGCCAGTGTTCTTTTTACTCCTGAGCTATCTCTCTAGTCCCATCTTCTCATATTCTTTTGTAATGATTTCTCCAAAGACATCTGGGAGTACCATTTTACCTTGGCCTAGAAACATGTCTGTCTTGATAATTGCACATAATGAGTATAGACAGAAAGAATGCTGAGATTTTGTGTTATCTTATAGGCCTCCCCAAAAGAACCTGCAAAATCATTAAGTTTAGTTAGCGTTAGCACTGCTAACTCTGCTGCTGTCTATGTTTCCACACTTGTACACTTCAGCACCAAGGATTAAATCATAAAACAGACAACAAGTGGTAGGCTGAATGCTGCAAGCTCAATATATCTGATATGAATATGGTTTATGTCAGTTATCAACTAAGTGTCCCTGTCATGAGGAAATATACTGTCTATAATCCTTAATTTTCCCATATTGTAGATGGAGAATAGCATTAATACTAAGGGTTACTGGGTTCATTAGAGATTAATGTATGTAAGGTACAGAACACCGTTCCTTTTCCATAGGAGGAAAGCTATAAATGGGGCCAATTACGGTGATGACATACCTGCTGAGAGAAAGGAATAAACATACCCGGCTCTTATCTGCTCTCTTCAAGCCTCCAGGCGTAAAAACTACCTAGAGCTAGAGACCTTGTTGCTATGCAGAGCCCAATGACCAGGGCCCCTAAAGCACTGGAGGGGCTCTGATCCTACTCCTGTGAGGATTAATGTGTAGGGACACTCAGGGGACACCTGACAGTGTAGTTACAGCCTCCTCAGACAGGGATGGCTTTAGAGACTGGGACTGGTTTGGAGCTAATCTTAGATTTATTCCTGGCCAAGTCATGCTGCCTAAGGATTGAAGCTATGCCTTATCTACAGAAGGGAAAGAAGAGAATAAAAATCACCTAAAAATAGATTTGGACTTCTTTCTACTTAAAAGTATTCTATATAGAATATGACAGCCTCACATGTCTCTATTCCATATACATTGTTAACACTAAGGTCTCCTATTTATTCAGTTTAAAGAGCAAGGGGAAAAGCCTAGCACTTATTGTGTAGAAGTAAAAGACACTTAGTTTGGAACTGGGCACAAAGAAATGAAGATTATTTCCTTTGGAAATATGTTCCCCAGCACCATAGAACTGGAAGGAGAAAGACAAACGTTTCAGGAGTTTCTTAAATTATGAGATTAAAAGAAAAACTACATCTATATATTTCCATACATAATTTTAAGACATATGACATTTGACTTGCAATAGGACAGGTCAAGTTATGACAAGTTATAATGGACACAGAGCTTGATACATTAAGCACACGGTACCATAACAGACCACGTGTAAGTGGCCTGCATTTAGTGTAGGCTTAAACAAGAGAAACCAAGGCTAGCACTGCTGAGGGGCAACCACGCTTCCTACGGTTGATGAGGCTGACTAGGGTCAAATGGGGTCAGTGCTGAAGCTCACAGCCCTTCTCTGGCTTCCCTCTATATGAGAAGATACTGAAGAATCTTTGTAGAGAGTTCTCTGGAGGAGACTATGCAATCCTCTTGGTAAGTACTCTGGCCTGTAGCAGGTTGTACAGGCTGAGGCTAAAGCTTTTGCAGGAGCCTTATGTCACCTTCCTTTTAAGGAATAGTATCTTGCAGGTTGCTTCTGAGTGTGTCTACTGCTTTTCAAGGTGTCCTTGTCAGTTTTGTTGTCAACTTGACACACCGAGAAGAGCAGACCTCAGTTGAAGAATTGCCTTCAGCCAATGGCCTGTGGGAATCCATGCGGTTATTTTCTTGATTGCATGTTCTTGTAGAATGGCCCAGACAACGGCTAGTGGTACCATGCCTTGGTGCTGGTGGAAAAGGAGCTGAACTTGACCTGAAGAAAAGTTTGTAAGCAGCATTCCTCCATGGTTAATGCCTCTGCCCCCCATGGTTAATGCCTCTGCTCCTCTGCTCCCCATGGTTAACGCCTCTGCTCCTCCATGGTTAACGCCTCTGCTCCTCCATGAGTTTCTGCCTTGACTTCCCATAGTGAAGGATTGTTACTAAAAGCCTCATATAGAATAAATTTTTTCTCCTCTGATTTCTTTTTGTTAAGGTGGTTTATCATAGCAACAGAATGCAGACTAGAGTATCAGGGGAGGGGAGAAGCTCTACAGTGCAGCAGAAGGGCCTTTTATGACCTGGAAGCATATCACCTGTGAAAGAGACTTGCACGGAGCTGAATTCTCCAGGACCCACTTGTGAAACAAGCCCTCTATCAGTTAGTTTAATAGCAAGCAAGGAAGAGGGAATGCTGGGGTATCAGATCTACAATGACTCTGGGAAATAGCCAGGGAATCTTCCAGCAGGAGCAACAGGTAGGGCAAGAAGTTAGGGTTTTCTGGCATCAAAATGTGGGAGGACCTCTTCAGGCTGGGTCTGAGAGAGAAGAGAGTACTGCTTACGTATGGTTTCAGGGACTCGGATGAGCCCTCCCCACTAAGGAAGTCCAGGAACATCTTCCTTTGACACAGAGTAAGTAATGTCAGATTGGTCTGATAATGAGAGTTTGAAAAATCCTCCATGCTAGATCAGTTGATGGTTAAATAAGGGAACAAGTCTCATCTTCCTCCAGCCTCCTGCCTTCCCTATGATAGAGTGCAGTTGGGAAATGAGAAATCCCAGCTCCATCACAGTATAGAGCTTTAACAGGTGACTATGGAGGTCAGGGACACGTTAAGAAGCTAAAAGTCAACAAAGGAATACACATGGAACATTTGGGTTTGTGAGCCACAGAATCCCCATTTGGTTGTAAAAACTACATAAGAGGACATATAAAACATTCTTCTCTAGGCACATGGAAAATTGGTATTAAAACATTTTGCTTTTATTCATATTTATTCCAGTGAACACTAAGTGAACTTCAGCTACAGCATGTAAGTACATTCTGGAAGATATCTTTCCCAGAGAAATCTTCTAGAAAGATAAATGGCTATCTCATACACTAAAATATAGTCTTTAGGATCTTAGCCAGAATAGGAGTGAGTGCTGGGAAGTACATGTACATGAAAAGAAATCTCAGTTGATTTAAGATTTTGGGAACAGGTGGTCTTCACACCCTTTGCCAGTGAAGTTTCTGCTTGCTCAGTGACATTCTGGAAAGGCACCGAGTGCTTCTAATTGTGGTTAGACAGGGGTCTTGTAATCCTTAGCCTCTACATAACTTGTGACTACAGGTCTGTGCCCAAGCAGACCTCTCTGTACCCTGTCCTTGTGAATGTCAATATAATCTAGCTTTAACTTGACAATGCCACGTCCCTGGGAAGCGTAGAGCAGATTTTATAAGACCATGCTGAATAAAGCTGATCTTTGTTGCTATATTCCTTCCTGAAATATCAAATACTCTGGCAGGCTCTCTAAACAGACATTTCCCAGGACTGTAGGTGGCAATCTAACTGTCTCTGGTGTAAAGAGATTAAAAGATGGATGGCTTTTCTTTCTAAAGAAAGTAGAAGGGAAAGTACACAGGTATGTGAATATCTAAGTGTCTGTGTGTAGAGACACCAGTATGGCGTGAGCCCAGTGTTCACCTGGGACAGGTGACTGGGGCGACTTGTCAATGTGCCCTAGGTGGAACGCGTTTCCATGCTTCCCAGCCCATCAGCAAACATCAAGGAAGCAAGTCTTTAGGTTCTTGATGCTGCTGCACTTGTCTGAGTGATGCCACGGCTACATTTCAAGTCGCTGACCAGCTATTTTCAGAGCACTGGGAATGAAACCCCATGGCTGTGGGACAAGAGTAAGGGCTATGGAGAGCTGAGCTTTACTTAACGCTCATGTGACCTGGCTGGTTGCCAGAACCCCTTCCCCAAGCCTCGTTCCTTAGGTAACGTTTGCTCACCGCCTTGTCATAAAGGTCTGTCTCATGTAACTGTGGCTGAAAGTACTAGGGAAATCCACTACAATATTGATAGCTATTTTCCTTCTGCATTATTGTTTCAGCCACTTCGTACTGGGCTTGGGAGGTGATGTAGATGAGACTGGAAAATAGCACCCCTATTTCTATCTTTTAAAAAAGGAAAGACAGCCCAAAATTGTAGGAGAATGTAAATTAATCGCTAGATATTAGTATGTTATTTTCTTAAATGTATTTTAGCAATAACCACAGATTCCTACTGTTTCACAATTATCAAGGAGTTGAATGTCTTCAGAACTCTGAATAGACTGAAGAAATGTTCATGACATAAATAGTTTTTGGGTAGACCCTGGGGAACTTGAATGGCATTTAAGAGAGGTGGCTATAGGATGTTCCTGTGAGGTCAGGAGAATGAGCACATGCCTGGCATGAGTGTTAGGTGATGGGTGGAAGCTGGAAGAAGGCCTGTCTTGGCCCTGCTCTCAGAAAATATGAGAGGGTCTGACGAAGATGGTGTTATTGAATGATACATTGATTCAGAAGGTTGGCATACTGGAGTAGGTGCTTCCAAGAGATGAATGTTCCCAGAGGAATCATTCCCCAGGGAGATGAGGCGGTGCCTGTGCCGTTAATCTGACCTCGGGGAACAGAGGCTCACTCACAGTAGTGTAGAAGCAGAAGGAGGAAGTGAATCTAAGAGAAACTGGCCTGGAGATACCAGTATCTGCCGTGGATGATTGTGCAGAAAGAACAAAGAAGATGAAGGAGAACTTAGAGTCTGGGGAGCTTGCAGCAGCATTAGGCATGCCTTAGGAGCTGACGCATTCTCAGAATGAACTCTGTAACACCATTGTTACTACTGAGCACTCCAAAATCACAATGAGCAATCTCCTAGGTTCTGTGCTAAGCACTTTATGTGCATCGGTTTAGACAATTCTTACCACATCATCAGGTGGCCATTTACCCATTTACTAAGCATCTTTTTAGCCTCCCTTTGTGTGCCAAGTGACAATTTTAGTGCTGATTACAAAATGAGAACAATGTTCTCGTCCTCAGGGAGCTTCTAATCCAGTCAGAGGTTTCAGATACTAAACATGTAACTCAAAAATACTGCAGGCTGTGATTATTGCTGTGAAACAAGCATTGGTTAAAATTATTTGTTATTTTATATGTGAATATGCGTGCCTTAGTGTATATATGTGCACTGTGTGCATGCAGTACCTGAGTACCTGTCAGAGCTCCTGGAGGTGGAGTTACTGGTGGCTGGAGTGATCTACTGTGCGTCCTAGGAACTGAACTTGGATCCTCTGAAAAGAGCAACAAGTGTTCTTAGACACTGACTCATCTCCCAGCCCCAGGCAGTGGTAAACTCTTACACAGGTTTCGGCCTAGAAAGGGGCCAGGAAAGCCTTAGATTCAAAATAAGCAGACATGGGAAAAGGTACCCACTATGGAAGAAGCCAGGAGAAGGGCATTTCGTTGTAAGTAACCATCCAGAAAAACCTTGCAAATTGTGGAAATTGCGAAAGGCCATGTTTCTGGAACATAAGCACCAGACAGAGAGTAGCATGGGCACATAGGATCTCAGTGGCAGGTGGTTGGGAAAGCTACAGGGGAATGGATGTAGATTCTCCCTCCAATTCAATGCGAAGACATGAAAGAGTCTTAAGTTGAGTGGTGGGTGGTATAATCTGACTGCCTTTTTACAAAGGTCACATGTGGAGATATGCTGGAAGTGCAGGGAGACATGAGGAGAATGGCAGGGAACGAGGAAGCCATTTACTCCAGTGAGAATAATGGCAGAAGTACAGGATGGACAGATGGAGGGCTTGGGAAGTTTTTGACAGTGTTTTAGGTGGAGAGAATGTAGAGCATTGAGAAAGAAAAAGAAGCTATTAAGTTGTCTGTGTGTGTACATGTGTTTGTATACGTGATGTTTATATATGTGTATGTACAAGCACATGTGTGTGAATGTGGGTATGCACATACCATGGCATGATGTAGTGGGGTCAGAGGAAACTTTTACTTTGTTTCAGACAAAGATTCTTCTATGTTGTTGACCACTGTGTATACTAGAACTGATGGCCCACACATCTTCAGGAAGTCTCCTTTCTCTACCTCCCATCTGGTTGTAGGGGCACTCGGAGTGCAGATTTACTTTTCTGGATTCTAGCTAAGGTCTTCACACTTACACGGCAGATACTTCAACCGCTGAGCCACTTCTCCAGCCAGACTACTAGGTTTTTGGTTCTACAATGGGGTCCTGGCAATGCTGAGATAAGAAAGATTGGGGAAGCCGGGCGGTGGTGGCGCACACCTTTAATCCCAGCACGCGGGAGGCAGAGGCAGGCAGATCTCTGTGAGTTCGAGACCAGCCTGGTCTACAAGAGCTAGTTCCAGGAGAGGCTCCAAAACCACAGAGAAACCCTGTCTCGAAAAACCAAAAAAAAAAAAAAAAAAAAAAAAAAACAAAAAAAAAAGAAAGATTGGGGAAGGGGATTTAAAAAGGTAAGAGTTTTTATGTAAAATAATGCATTTAGGCCCATGGATCATAAACATGAAGACACTAATTCTCTAGGATTTATGAATACAAGGGTTATAGAGTTGTGTTCGAAAGAATGGAGATTTTTTTTAACTTTTTTTTTATTGAGAAAAGGAGAAAAAAAAAAAAAACAAGTTTCCACCTCCTCCCAGCCTCCCATTTCCCTTCCCCTCCTCCCACCCTTCTCCCCCTCCTCCCACCCTTCTCCCTCTCCTCCCACCCTTCTCCCCCTCCCCCCACTCCACTCCCCCTCCCTCTCCAGTTCAAAGAGCAGTCAGGGTTCCCTGCCCTGTGGTAAGTCCTAGGTCCTCCCCTCTCCGTCCATTCCTAGGAAGGTGAACATCCAAACTGGCTAGACTCCCACAAAGCCAGCAATTTATTGACCTAGAAATGGTGGTTAAAACCATACACATGAGGCTGGAGAAAGTACCAGAAGTTAAGAGCACTTGCTGGTCTTGTAGAGTACCCAGGTTCAGTTTCTAGCACTTAAAAGACAACTCACAACTTCTTGTAACTCCAGTTCCAGGGTATCTCACGCCCTATTCTGGTCTCTGTGAGCAGTAGACACATGCAGTGTACATGAATATGGACGTGCGGGCACATACTCATCCACATACAATAAAAACAAGTAAAGCCTGAGGGGCGTTGAACTTTGTACTTGCAACCATTTCATAGTCTCAATCCAGAGTAAGGGACCATGTTGGGGAATATTACTTTAAGGTGTGTTAGTTCTGTTTATGCTGTGGAACATTTGGTTAATGATGCGAAGATGTGCTGTTTTGTTTCTGCTGCATTTCTTTAACTCTCTAAAACGCCGGATGCTCTAACATAGAGCTGAATGGCCAATAGTGAGGCAGGAGCAAGGAGAGGCAGGACTGGCAGACAGAGTATGAACAGAAGAAATGAGGAAGAGGAGGAGCCTCAAGAGAACAAGGAAAGGAGAATGCTAGGGGCTAGCCACTCAGCCACACAGTCAAACATGGAGGAAGAGTGAAATTAAGATATACAGAAGTAAGAAGAAGAAAAAGCCCAGAGACGAAAGGTACATGGCATGGGTTAAATTAAGGAAAGCTGTCTAGAAACAAGCCAAGATATGCCCAGGAATTCATAAGTAAGAATAAACCTCCATGTGTGATTTGTTTGGGAGCTGAGTGGTGGGTCCCCAAAAGAACAAAGAACCAAAGCAGTAAGATCAAAGACATCACACAGCAGGATCAATTAAGGGAAAAGGCATCTTCAAAAACATTGAAATACACTTTTAAAGAGAGGAAAGCATAACACACAAGCAAGCACAGCTAGTCTTCTAGGAGACATGTATGGGCAGAGAGGGTGGGAGGAAGCAGACAGCTCACTAGTCAGGCGTCAGTTGGCATAAGGCTAACAGTTGGACCTGAAATAAAGGAAGAAACCAGTATTGTGATGGACATTGGTATTGTGATAGTTCAGGAGGTCAGCAGAGCCCAAGGCCATGACTGGGAGTATTCATAAAATGAAGTCACTGAGCAAACAATGCAGGAGTTCTTAGCAGTAATGGAAACAGTTTCATGACTGTGGTCAGGACAGGGCCTGGTACCTGGATTAAGAAGGGACCAGCAGGGGCTGGAGAGATGGCTCAGCAGGTGAAAGTGCTTACCAATTTTCATAGGACCTGAGTTTAGCTCTCATCATGTTGTTTACAACTGGCTGTAACTCCAGCTGCAGGGGATCCAAAGCTCTCTCTGAATGCAGTAGCCATTGTAGCTAGACATGCTCATGAGCAAGCATGCATGCGCACACATACACAAACACACATGCATGCAATGCATGCGCACACATACACACACCTGCATGCATGTGCACACATACACAATTATAAACATTAAAAAACTTAAAAAAAAACCAAGGAAATGGTTGGTATATAATTGTTAAGGACTCTGGTTCACAGGGCTCCCTGGAAGCTCCTGGCAGAACTAGGCATGGAATCACATGTGATTGTCCTGAATCATATTCTTACAAGTGTTTAAGTTATCATCTGAATGAATTATTTACTTTCTAAATAATTTCTTGTCTCCCATTCTCTCTTCCTTGGTTTATTTCATTGGATGGTCAGTCTCTGGTTAACATACAAATAAGACATACAGAAGAGAAAACTAGGTTTAAAAATAAAATGATGGACAAATTAAGGGACTTTGAATATAGTTTATAAATATGTTGATTGTTGCTAACTAACCCCAAAGCAGTCATACTAGGAAATTACGGAGGAAGAATATTTTATCCTTTTGTTGTTGATTTTCATTAAACGTAGGTCTCAAGCTAGACCTTTATAAACATGCACACACAGATACACACACATAAACACACACGCACACACACACAGATACACATGCACACACACAGTATGAACATTTTACTCTTCCCATTGTGTTGTTCCCAGAAGGTTGCTGCCACCCCTGTAAAGGGTTGTGTGGTTTTTGTAAGGTCTGAGACTCTTCCCATAAAACACAGTTGTGTTTTTTTCCCCACTGAACAGAGACATAGAAAAAGAGAGAACCCCTCTCTCCTTGTCTACCAAAGCAAAGCTGTATTTTAGCTAGTGGCCAACTCATGTCCTATTAGCATTCTGAACCTCAGACACAGGCTAGGTGGGTCATTCATATTCAGCTTATATTAGAACCCAACTTAGGCATCAGATACCCTGGGAATTTCTCTTTCTACTGGGCATATCTTACCTTGCCGACATATAAAGGGTCAGTCCCAGTGTATTCTTCCAGCACGAAAAACTGATTCCAAACCCAGCTCCTCTTGCTTCGCAGATGTGGCTGTGGCCTGTCTGAGAAGAGTGTTTCTAGTTCAGCTCCCGGCTTTGGAGTGATGGAGAGAACAGTGCTTATAAGGTCCATCAGTGCCCAGAAGTACAAGAACGTGCTGAGTCCAAGCCGACCCTTTGCATTGCTCATTCTACCCGTAGTCCACATGGGCTTGCAGAAGTCCACACGTCAGTAGGATGGGAAGCACTGGTATTGCGTATTTTCCAAGTGAAACAAGTCACGCCACAGGTTACTGGAAACTCATTGCTTCCCAAAGCTTTCCGTTTAAATCAATCCACTTGGAGTCGAAGTCCTGTCAAGTTAAGGGAAACACTGTCAGGGGATTCCTTCCTGGGGGCTGCTTGCCAGTTTGCCAGTAATGGCAGCAAATGTTTGGCTTTCTGCTCAATCAGGCAGCTGGTTATCCCTTAAAAAATGTTTTCTTATAAATAATATTTTGAGCATAAAAGCCCATGTATGTTACTATAATCGGCCCCAAACACTTGGATCTGAATTCTAAGACAGTAAAACTAGTATAAACTCTTCTCAACAGTAACTTACCTTGAGGGCTAGACTTGCTATTAACTGGCTTGAAAGATTAATAGTATGTTCTTCAAAAGGTATGTAATCAGAAAACTTCCTAAACTCTTCAGAATAGCATTCGCTTCTAAAATTTGCATCCACCAACGAGCATTTTCACCAGCTCAACTGCTCTCTTAACTTATTAAACATAGAAACGTTAGACTCCTTTTTCTTCTGCCGTTGGCAATCACGTACCTGTCCCTGTTATTGACTATGCTATGAATCCTGGGCTTCATTTATAAGCAGCCATGGACTGCTTCTGATGTTAATCATTTTCTGAACTCATGAGAAAGACGTTCACACTCTACTGCTTCAGCTGCAAAGCGTCAATAGGGGCTGTTGACGTGACCTTTCTAGGTATGAATGGCCAGTTAATCATCATATCCTTCCTTCACAGGGGACTTTAAATGCTGTTTGTCACATGCCACCATGAGAAAGCTAAGAGTTGATCTAATAGATTTCCTTTCCTGACCCAAAAGACTCATTTAGGAAAAGGAATGTTAACTTTTACCTGGCAAACACCTTTTCATCAGTCACACTTCTTCTGAGGCTATGGAGTCAGATTTAAGCAGAGACCTCACTCCCAGGCTATGACCACATCAACATTTCCTTCCCTTCCATGACCGGGCTTGATGAGGTAGCGTTGCCCTTAGGCTACTCATAGAGCAACAGAGTGTTTTCTTTTGGGGGCTTAATATTTTCACTGCTAACTTGAAGAGCTTTTGCTGTGATTTACAGCAAATATGTATCTGCAGGTTTCAGGTCAGTACAACTAAATGGTGATTCTTTTCGTGAATGTGACTTAGAATGAATGCACTGATGCTGAGTCAGATCCCCCCTTCCACCTGTCATCTTCAGAACAGGACTTAGAGTCATACTCATACTCATCACTGAGATGCACAAAAGTATTTAAAAATAACTCCCATCATTTATACAGTGTCATTCAGTCTGTGAGAAGTCACATCAGTGAGGGCTGATGAAGAGGGAGAGTCTGAGGAAACTGCTTCTGTAGCAACAGAACAGGGTGGACTTGCAAGCTAAGTCTGCCTTATTTAGGCTGATTCCTTTGTGATATCGGTAGAAGGTGAGCTCCCAGATAGTAGGTGTTCTTTCTCTTCATGGATTCAGCAACAGAAAACGAGACATTCTTTTTTTCCAGTCCCTGGCTAAGGGGAGGTGTTTTAGAAGGAGGACCCTTCATATGGGAATAAACTTGATGGAAAAGATAGATGAGGCCCAGATATGCCTTCTTGGGGACATAGAAGGTGAAGTAGAGTATATCACCCCACAGAACCGGTAGCCCGATGGCCATGTTTGGCAACCATAGGAAATGCATAGTCTATGCCTTATGTAGACACACGGTCACTTAGAATTTCTCCAAGAGAAGCAGATTAATTTAGACAGGCCAGCGTCTTATTCTTTCTTTGCCTCTGACTTGTCTACGTCAAGTTATCAAGGCAGTGATTGGAGCTCTGCTGATTGACTCCATGAATGATTCCCGCATTTACTTTCCTTATCTGTTAAGCAGGAACAGTAATTCTTCTGTCCACTCAGCAGAACGCTCTTGAGAACATGATGGGATAATACAGGTTAATGACAAAAGTGACCTCTGGCATTTCTTGAATTACATAAATTGCCTGGGTCTTGTGTGAAAATAATGAAGACAAGCATAAGATATATTTCATGGGTACAACTGGGGAGAAAAATCCTCCAAGGGCTTGTGATATAGATCATCCCACAAATCTCTGATATGTGATAAGTACTGTTTGATAGAAAATTCTGGCTCAGTCCAATTCTATAGTAACTAGTCATGAAGTAGTTAAATGAAGATATTTATGAAGATATTTAACAAGGGGATAGTTACTAGAAAACTCTGTAGTAGTAGAGGAGTTCTAGGTTGAATTTATCAATAAAGAATGTGCTTTTTGTGTGTGAACATAAGTGCATTTTGACTAATATCATGACATATACGATTCCTCCATAGCACTCTTATTAGTGACTTTTCTATGGCTCTATTGAGGACCTTGCTTTAGACTGCATGTGCATGTACACATGTGTGTAGATATTTAAAGGTTCCTGCTATGCTCCTATTGACTAAATATCATGAACAGAGCAAGATTTGAGGAAATATTGAGGGAGTTTAGGTAATGAGCACTGTATTCTCCCATCTCTCATAAATTAGACAAATATTCTTGCCAATTAAACTTTCCTGTCCTTACCTATAGATATGATCTGAAAAATTCAAAAAAAAAATTCCAGTGGAAGTTTTGTGATGAATATTTTGTAGGCAGTACAGCTTTTATCTTCCTCCCTTGCATATTTGGCCCCTACAAATGAGTGCAAAGATTTTATTTTCTCTCCTTTAACTGTATATGCACAAGTATGACTCTCCGGTATCTAGATTGTATTGGCCCTCTGTGATTCCATGAAAGCTGCTGGTCCCTAGGCCCTCTCAGATCCAGTCATAAAGGTTTCCAATGCCTGTAAATGCCTCCCACCATGTTAGGGAACTGGGCAGTGACAGGTGATGGAAAGCACAGTTTTGTTGCTTGATGTTTTGGTCCTTCCTGGTTTCTGTCCTCCCACCAGGTCCCACAGCCGTTTACCCACAAAGAAAATCACACAGAGATTTACATAAGTTATAAACTGATCGGCCCATTGTTCTTATCTGTGTTAGCCACATGGCTCTGAACTTTTTTCAGTGGGGCAGGTCACATCCTGCTTCTTCTGTGTCTGGACAGGACTGGGGAGAAATGGGCTTCCTCCTTCCCAGAATTCTCCTGTTTTCCTTGACCCACCTATACTTTCTGCCTGGCTACTGGCCAATAAGCATTTATTTAAAACATAATTCACAGAATACAGAATTTTTCCACACCACTTTCTCCTCTTTTTTAAAAAACAAAGGAAAATATACATTGTCCACTTTTTGGGGAATGTGGGCATAGTTTTCCAGGCTACTTCTGCCTGGTTGAGGGTACTGATAATCTTATGGAAACCTAAAGAAAATTTAGAGTTATGATCAAGTCCTGTGAGGCTTGATCATCTCAGGCAGCACTCTTGAATCTGTTCTTAATGTAGAACTTAAACATCTAAACATCTGGGCCAGCTGTTCCTACTGGAAATTTCTCAGGTGGTCTTCCTTGATTAAACCTGATTTTTCTTAATTCAGAATAAATCCACAGCCTCTCATTTCCTGTGGAAACAAAAGCAAAATCTCTTCTCCAAAGTAACATATCTTTTGATGTCAATTTTGAAGTCAAGGTATTTCCAAAATACCTATCTTGGATTAATTCAGCAGCATTTGTAAGCAAATATCTTTTAGTAGCTGTTGTTCCTTCCTCAGCATTCAAACAATTCAAAGACAGCATAATAACATACAGTATCCAGATTCTCTGTGTATTTTCCATCTTTATGTGGATTTACTTTAACCTCTATTTCTTTTATTTTTACTTTTACTTTTTGAGACAGGTTCTCTGTATATCTTTGGCTGTCCTGGAACTCACTCTGTAGATCAGGATGTCCTTGAACTCACAGATATCTACTTGCCTCTGCCTCACAAGTGCCGGGATTAAAGGTATATGCCACCACACCTTGACACAGAGGTCTGTCTGCCTCTATCTCCCAAGTGTTGGGATTAAAGGTGTGTACCACCACACCCAACTACTCTTTCTTTCTTTTTAAGGACTTTTACCTTTATCCTGCATATATTTTTAACACATTGTAAACTATTTAGAGGTTTTCTTCATTTCTGAATCTCTTTTTACTGTATATTTCTCTTTTTTGACCACATGAATCTTTAATTTGTTAAGCAATATGGAAAGGATTAAAGCTGTGGCTGTGATGGCTGGATCCAGCCCATTCCTTAGCTTTATGAGATTCTAGGCTCATTGTGTAAGTACCACTGGAGCCATGTTTATTTCTACAACTCTATGGTGTTTCAAGGTCCCTACTAGTAAGCAAGCTGCAGCAGTGTGCTCACAAACCACATTCAAATGCTCCATTGTTGGACCACCTGCCTGAAAGTGTCAGAGTTTGCCCTGGCATGATGGCCCAGAAAGCTGGCATTTTAAAATGGCATGGCTTGTAGTCTGCTACAGCTGAAAACCAAAGCACATGTGGTTAGCTTTTCATCAACACCATTTAAGTGTTTTGTGCCAGGACCTCTTAAAAGAGCTGCAAGTTTTTGCAGCTAAAGCTGAGTCAGGAAGCCTCTCTTAAATAAGAGTGCTTGCCTCTAACAAGCAGAGCATACCTGAGAAATTGCTGCTACCAAGAAGCCATGCTTTACTCTATTCTTTTCTGTCTAGAATTACTTCCCAAGCTTGGTGAGGCTTTATGTGGATACAGTCATCCACACATTGGAGCCATTCTGTGAGTAGCCAGTTAAGGTGGCACACACCTTTAATCCCAGCACTTGGGAGGCAGGGGCAGGTGGATCTCTGTGAGTCAGACAGCCTGTGAGAAAGTTCCAGGACAGCCAAAGATACACAGAGAAACCCTGTCCCAAGGGCCAAAAATTAAAAATAAAAGAAATAGAGGTTAAAGTAAATCCACATAAAGATGGAAAATACACAAAGAATCTGGATACTGTATGTTATTATGCTGTCTTTGAATTGTTTGAATGCTGAGGAAGGAACAACAGCTGCTAAAAGATATTTGATTATAAATGCTGCTGAATTAATCCAAGATAGGTATTTTGGAAATACCTTGACTTCAAAATTGACATCAAAAGGTATGTTACTTTGGAGAAGAGATTTTGCTTTTGTTCCCACAGGAAATGAGAGGCTGTGGATTCATTCTGAATTAAGAAAAATCAGGTTTGATCAAGGAAGACCATCTGAGAAATTTCCAGTAGGAACAGCTGGCCCAGATGTTTAAGTTCTACATTAAGAACAGATTCAAGAGTGCTGCCTGAGATGGTCAAGCCTCACAGGATACACCAGTCAGGACTTGATCATAACTCTAAATTTTCTTTAGGTCCCCATAAGATTATCAGTGCCCCCAATCAGCATGAAGCAGCCTGGAAAACTATGCCCACATTCCCAAAAAGTGGACTATGTATATTTTCCTTTGTTTTTTAAAAAAGAGGGGGAAATGGTAAGGGACAATTCTGTGAATTATGTTTTAAATAAATGCTTATTGGCCAGTAGTCAGGCAGGAAGTATAGATGGGTCAATCAGACAGGAAGTAGAGGCAGGTCGATGAGAACTGGAGTATTCTGGGAAGGAGGAAGCTCATTCCTACCCAGTCCTGCCCAGACACAGAAGAAGGAAGATTTGTCCCGCCTCACTGAAAAAGGTACCGAGCCATGTGGCTAGTATATACTCGAATAATGGGCTAATATAAGCTGTAGTTTAGAAGCCTGAGCTAATGGGCCCATCCATTTATAACTTATGGAGACCTCTGTGAGATTTTCGTTGGGGCTAAACAGCTGTAGGACATGGTGGGGGGACAGAAACCCCCAACAAGCAGGCCCTTATGTTATACAGTTATAACGTCGTAAATGAATTTAGACAGATTGTGATAATATATACAGCTTTAATGGGGAAATAGACTTATAGGACCACAGGTTCCCTCCACAAACAGGGAAGCAGAGAGAGCACGCAGGCTCCTGCTTGCCCGATTTATAAGGAAACATTCGCCCGAGGAGAACATGCCCCCTAAGGGGCTGGGCTTATCCCTACATACAGTTTCTGCTTCTTTAGGGTGAAACACATGAGAAACACTCCCTGCCTACGTTTCCAGAAAGAGAAAACCAGGGTGTACAATAGTAATACTTGTTCTTACCACAATTAGAGTTGTTTTCTACAAAAGAGGGGAAAATAAGTCATATTAGAGTTATTAATGATTTTGCAATTATAGATGATATGATCTCACATTTATATTTTTCCTACAGATATGAATAGATTGCTGGTTTATGGTTAATTACTGTTCTTGTAAATGAAGATGCTGCCATGAATATCTGTATACAGAAGTCTGCTTTTAGGAGAATATCCATGCCACGGAAAGACTACATTAGTGGAAACTGACTTCTGTGTTAAATGACTCTTTAGAAAGTTCCCCACCCCCTGTTCATCTGAAAGAAAGCAAGCAGCTTGGTAATGAACACAGTAGGAGGAAATTAAAGTTGTGCTCAAAGTGTGTTCTCAGTGAATTGTTTATTTCTTTACTTAAATTCGTTGTGATATTTAAAATGTAGATGGGAGGGTGGTTACTGCTTTCTCCTTGAAATGAACTGGGCTTTAATGGTCTTCCTCTGCTTTCTCTCCGCATTATCCCAGTCTTCCTGAGCTCTTCATGGGAATGGAAGAACTGCTCAGAGAACCTCAAATGAGTCCCTGCAGCAGACGTCGATGCTAGAGACTCCCTGTAGGAAGGGGGGTGTTTGCTACACTGATTCAGTGAAGTAGTTAAGCATGTGTTGACAGTAGTATCTGCTAACATATCTGAAATGCTTATCTCTTTAGTAAACTTCAAAAAATTCATGTAAACTTCAGGGAGTTGACTTGGATCCACCTCTTGCAGGTCCAGTGGTTCTGTGGCTCTCCTCCTCAAACTACTAAGACCATAAGCTTGAAAGTTTCAAATATATACCCAAGATAAAAAATTTCCCCTAAACTCAGTAGTTTTACTTCTGTCCCTAATATATATCTGTTCCAGGAGATTTCTAATGAACTGGAGATTGCAAGCTGCTCCAGACTCACCAGCCATAGTCCCTCTGTTGGGATTTCCAATCAGCTTGAGCTTTTGCATCCCAGAGGGCTCCAAAGCAGCTACCCCCAGGTGGTCCAGCCTTAAGCTGTTCCAACTTGCCCTGCCATTCTCTACCCCGTATAGTCTTACAAGGCCTGGAGATCTAGTGAAACAGCTTCCTCTTCTTGCCTTGACCAGCATTCCAGCTTTCTTGGGTCCCTAAGAACAATGCCCCAATGCCAGTCAGAAGTAGTTATAGAAAAGGTTGCATCTTCTGTTCTCATTTATTTTTTTTTATTTTTATATTATTATTACAAATTTTCACCTCTTCCCCTCTTCCCATTTCCCTCTCCCTTCCCCCCATTCTCCCTCCTCCTCCCTCTCCAGTCCAAAGAACAGTCAGTGTTCCCTGCCCTATGGAAAGTCCAAGGTCCTCTCCACTCCATCCAGGTCTAGGAAGGTGAGGATCCAAACAGATTAGGTCCCCACAAAGCCAGTACATGCAGTAGGATCAAAACCCAGTGCCATTGTCCTTGGTTCCTTATTTATTATCAACAAAAAGTATCAAACCCAGTACAAATGGCTAAAGGAGGTACCTATAAACATTTAAAAATGACCCCTATCACCAGGTTCTCTCAGCATCCCCCAGTTCCTATATGTTATAGGGTATGGCTGGCATACCCTCATCTTAAACGTCCCTAGCTGAGAGACAGGGCTGCTCTCCCTCTGTTTCCCTTCCCTGTATAATCCAGCCATTTTCATTTACTTTTTATTCTCCTGGCTCTTTCCCTCTCTAATCTCCTTCCTCTCTTCATTTGGCCTGACTCACGGTCATTGTTCACTCTGGACTCTCCCAGGTGTCCCTGTCTCTGGCTATGCTCTCCCTTTTATATGCAGTAAATCTTCTCCTCCACCATATCTAGGAGCAGGTATATCCTTCCTTTATTATTAATTTTTATTCAATATCACTGTTTTCAGGTTTCTGTACTTCTTAAGCAGTCACTTTGATTCTTATTATGAGCTTCAAAAATGTGCTTCAAAGAAAGCAAGGAAAGAAAAACTTCATGGAGATCTTAGAGATCACAATGAAACATGACAGTATACCATAAGGTGCCTCACAATAAATCAGGTTGTAGCTCAGCATCCCACACTGTTCCATGTCTCAATCAAGGGTCTCTTGAGAGGCTTAAAAGTCAAACTCCTTCAGTATAAACTAAGGACTTGCAGAGAATGACATGTGTGGTCCCAGGGAAAGATATAATAAAATGCTCATACAGTGACAATCTATTTAACTGTCCACTCCTTTCAAATAATCGCTCCTTGGGTATTCCATGGTAACTTTGTCAGTCATGTTTGGACATTCCTGAATCTGTCTGCTGCCTTAGGAATCCATTGCAGAGGGGTGCATGGCACAATTCTGAATGCTGGAAAGAGAAAGAATCCTCCGAGTAGAAGGCAGTTTCATTACTTGCAGAGGATTCACCTACGCCTATCTCTCCCAGTAGTCATCAGATAAGAAAGAACCCCAGTCTTCAGGACAAGAAACTCACCAACCCACCCAAAGTCCTCTGCTGCTGAGGCCCTTGACCCCATGTTTATTAAGAATAGAATCTTTCCTCATACAATATATCCTGATTACAGCTTCCTCTAACTCTACTCCTCCTAGTTCCCCCTTCCATTCCAATCCTCTTTCTTTTCTGTCTTTCCTTAGAAAAGAGCAGGCTTCTAAGAGATAACAACAAAACATAACAAAATAGAATGTAATAAGATAAAACAAAACCCATCATATCACAGTTAGACAAGGCAACCCAACAGAAGGAAAGGAGCCCGTAGAGAAGGCACAAGAATTAGAAATCCACTTATTCACACACTCAGGAGTCCCACAATAATACTAAACTGGAAGCTATAATGTATATATATATATATATATATATATATATATATATATATATGTGTGTGTGTGTGTGTGTGTGTGTGTGTGTGTGTTTGTGTGTGTGTGTGTATGTGTGTGCATGTGTGTGTATGTGTGTGTGTGTGCATATGCAGAGGACCTGGTACAGACCTGTGCTTGAAGTTTCAGTCTCTGAGTTCATATTAGGTTTACTCAGTTAGCTTAGAGGGTTGGCCCTCAATTCTTAATGGATCCAGAACATCCCAGGTAAAGATTTTTAGTTCTATTATTACCCCCCCCCCCTCCAGAGTCCTTACCTGCCCCACAGCACCTCATTTTCTCCAATTAATGTTTCTAAGATGGGCTCTGTCTTAAAACCACTGTGCAAACATTTCATGTGCTCTTTTACCCTTCAAGGAAGTAGTTAGTAAACTGATGGTGTATACAGCACTGAGAGATTGTGGCATTTGAAACAGGAACAGAAGAAGAAACAAGAGGACACCCAATTTCCCCAGGGATTTCTCAGGGTGAGTAGGCAGCACCCTTGCTTCCTCTAATTTTAGTTTGTATTATATCATTTCTCCTGGTGTTGGTTCAGACTGTCATCAGCTCTCCTCTTCTCTAGCTGCTTGCACTCTCCATCTTCCCTATAGAAAAACTGGTGTATGCACAGGGAACTGTGACATTCACACACAGACCTGTGGGCTAGATGTAGCTAGAAAGCAGAAGAGAACTTAACTGAAGGTTAGAACTGTGCTCCAAATTAATGAAAATGGTTCCATAGGCTCTTAGAAACTGGCACTATCAGGAGGTGTGGCCTTTTTGGAGTAGGTGTGACCTTGTTGGAGTTGGTGTGACCTTGTTGGAGTAGGTTTGACCTTGTTGGAGTAGGTGTGACCTTGTTGGAGTAGGTGTGACCTTGTTGGAGTGGGTGTGGCATTGTTGGAGTAGGTGTGACCTTATTGGGGTAGGTGTGGCATTGTTGGAGTGGGTGTGGCATTGTAGGGTAGGTGTGGCATTGTTGGAGGAGGCACGTCATTGGGGGTGGGTTTTGAGATCACAGCAACTCAAGTCAGCCCTAGTATGTCTCTCCTGCAAATCAAGGTGTAGAACTCTCCTTCTCTAGCACCTTTATGCCTTTATACCACCATAATTCCCACATAATGATAATGGACTAAACCTCTGAACTGTAAAGCAGCCCCAATTAAATGTTTTATTTTTCAAGAGTTTCTGTGGTCATGGCATCTTTTCACAACAATAGAATGTTGTGTAATATTTGTACACTATGCAAAACAGTATTGCTGTGATTGGTGTAATAAAAAGCTGAAAATTAATATCTAGGCAGGAGGTACAGATGGGACTTCTGGGCAGAGAGAGGATGCTGGGAAGAAATTAGAGTCACCAGTCAGACAGAGAGGAAACAGGAAGTACAAGATGGAAGAGAGATAATGCCATATGATAGAAGATAGATTATTATAAATAAATTAATTTAAGTTATAAAAGCTAGTTAGGAACAAGTCTAAGCTACAGGTTGAGCTTTCATAATTAATGATAAGTCTCCATGTGATTTTTTTGTGGGCTGGTGGCCAAGAGGAATCTAAGTGTATATAGAAACCTCCACTAAAGCAAAGGTTGATACCAGGGACTGGGATATTGCCGTGAGAGGCCTGACCATGTTTTTGTTGGAGGACTGTGGAGTTTGGGATTTTGGATTAGAAAAGCAGTTAAATGCTTAAAGCGTGATTAAAGCATGATTAAAGGGTGATTTAGTTGACCATCCTAGTAGGAGTATTGAACTGGCTCAAGAGATTTCAGAGGAGAAGAATATTTGTATATGGCCTAGAGATCATTCTTTTTTGTCTTCCTTTTGTCTCTTTTGTCATACTTTTGTCTGAAAAGTCTGCCTGAGCATAAACTGAAGAGTTTTGGGTTAATGACATTGGCAGAGAGAATTTCAAAACAGCCTAGTATACACTCTGTTGTGTGGTTACTAGTGTTCTTTATTACGAAGATCTATAATGAAAAGGAGCAAACTGAACAATGAAAACCACAAAACATACAGTTCAAGGAGAGAAGGTACACCAAGAAGTGGAATGGGGGCAGACTGAAGAAAAGCCTGACCTTAGGTGGAATACAGCGAGTGGTGACCCAGGCCAAGGCCCCACCCAGCTGAACTTCCAATTTGTGAAAAAGATTGAAAGCAAAGCTTAGGGCTGGGTGTGGTGGGTACATCTTTAATTTTAGCTGTCCAATGGCAGAGTCAGGCCAGTCTCTGAGGTCATCCTGTCCACAGAGCAAGTTTCAGGACAGCCAAGCTCAGGCAGTGAAGGAAACTATGGAAAACAGAAATCTGGTGAAGATCCAATTGAACAAGGGGGCCATGTTCCAGCCCCAGCAAGCAGCAGAATTTGGCAGCTTCAGCTTTGTGGTTCTGGCTTTAGAGTCAAAGATAGAAAAAAAAAACAGTTATGGAACCTCCCCCTGCAACTAGAAAAGCGGCTGGAGTCAGGCATGTATCAAGGGTGTCCCTACATGGAGGCCCAAAGAGGACACTGGGTGAATGGTGATGGTGAACCCTGGATTGTGTTGGGGATTCCAGAGCCATGGGCTGCCTGCTGGGGAGAGCTGCGAAAGAGAGTGGAAGCAGCCCAAGAGAAAGGAGAGTGCCGCAGTCAACAAAGCTGAAAGGAGGGGTCATCTGAAAAGTGCTGTGAAGTCAGATGGAGATGCAGAGTTTGGAGTTTGCCCAGATGGTTTTCAGTCTTACTTTGGTCCAGTATTTCCTCGCTATGTTCTCTCTCCATGCCTTTGGAATGGTAATATATATCCCCTGCCATTGTATGTAAGAAGTATATGATCTGCTTTCTGATTTTATGGGGGATTATAGTTAAGAGATTGCATTAGTCTCAGACTTTGAACTTTGGATTTGTAAACCATGCTGACACTATTATAGACTATGGAGACTTTTCAAGTTAGACTTAAATGCATTTTGCATTATTATATAGTGATAATATATATGTATATGTATAAATATATACATATATTGAAGAATGTGATAACTTGAATTAGGCCTTCATAGGCTCACAGGCTACTGGGAGGTGTGGCCTTTTTGGAGTAGGTGTGGCACTGACTTTGAGGTATCAGAAGTTCAAGTCAGCCCTAGTGTGTCTCAGTCTTTTTCTATTGTCTGCAGATCAATAAATATAATGCCAAGATCCTTCTCCAGGCTTTGCACTATGATGGTCATGGACTGAACCTCTGAACTGGAAGGCAGCCCTAATTAGATGCTTTCCTTTCTAACAGTTGCTGTGGTCAATGACATGTCTTCACAGCAGTAAAACCCTAAAGAAGGCAGGGTGTGAGTGTGTCTGGGTGAATTTGTGTGGGGTGGGATGGGGTATGGAGGTAGTAGGAATAGAGAAACAAATGAGCAACAAGCTTAATTATGTAATTAAGAACTGGATTTGAAAGCTGTAGCTGGCCCCATCATGAAAACGCACTGATGTCCTAGCTCCCCTCCCTTGGTCAGGATTAATGGCATTCCCACTTTAAGAATCTCGCTGCTAGCATTCATTCCCAAGCCTTCTCAGCTTTGCATCTACATTAGAAACAGTTCTGCAGGTGAGGACACATGCTTCCCTCTCAGTGCCTCTAAGGCCAACACATCCCACTGGTCCTTCCACACAGCAGGTAGTAAGTGCTTTAATCCCCTTGGAGGCAAGAAGTTTTTGACCTACTTTTTCCTTCCTTCATTTTGACTTTTAATCAAGCTAATGAAACTGCAGCCCAGTCCATAGGCAATTTCTCTGACCGCAGTCAGACAAGAATGATCACTTTTGATTTCTGTGGCTTGTCCCACGTCCTCACTAATGTCTCATCTTATTAAACATTTATAATTGTGTTAATTTCGTAAGTGTTTATTAAAAACATGTACTTAAAATACAATTATTTGATTAAAGTTCTTTGAGAAGGAGTTGAGGACAGTTGTGGTGGCATACACCAGTAATTCCAGCACTCCAGAGGCAGAGGTAGGAGAACTGGTCTACACAGTGAGTTCAGGGCTGCGTGATGGCAAAATCTGAAATAAAAGAAAAAAAGCGAAGAAAGAAATGGTAAGCTACTGACCTACAATTTCCCTCTGCTCTTTGCCTTTGAGTCCCTCACTGAACCACTCATCTCTGGTGACTCTAGGCTGTGCCAAGTGGACAGTTAAAGTGAATTAGGAGGGACCATAACAATTGGTCTGTAGGGCAAAGAACTTGGAGCACAGATAAATTTGTTATCTAAAGGAAGTTTGTTTGTTTGAGATAGAGTCTCCCTGTAAACCCAGAGCATGCCTGACCTGATACTCCCGGAGGATCCTAAGAATCTTGAGTGCTGGAGTCCAGTCCAGTACCACCACAGCTAACCTAAGATTAAGAAGCAAGACTTTCTATCAAATACATTTACCTGGAGCATGAGAGGCTAGCCAGAAAAAAAAAAAATCATGACTTAGTATTTGTATAATTTTGATTTTGAGCAATGACCTAAAGTCCTTGTGTAATGGCATTTCATTTGTAATTTAATAAATAAAGCTTGCCTGAAGTTCAGAGAGTAAAAGAGCCCCACTGGTCAGCCTTACAGACTAGACAGTGGTAACACACACCTTTCACACACCTTTAATCCCAGTAGCCTTGTTGCCATAGAAACTGGGCAGTACACGCCTTTAATTTCAGTGGTGCACGCCTTTAATTCCAGTCCTAGAGAGAGGATTATAAGATTTATAAGACATAAGATGGGAGGAGACAGCTCTCAGACACAGTCCCATTCTGAGAATGCTGAGGCAGAATCGCCATTTCGAGATAAGAGCCAGTGGCTTGGCTGCTTTGCTTTTCTTCAGGTTGAGCCTCAATTTCTGACCCTGAGATTTTATTAATCATGCTTCATCCTTGAGTCTGACTTTTTCATGTACAGATGCTATAGTCATAAACTATCCTAGAAGACCTTTAAACTAAGAAGGTGTGACATTGCTACCATAGTGTCTGACAGATGGGTAAGCTTGTGCCTGAAAAGCAGAAGTGCTCAATAGATGATTTTTGGCTTTGTCTCCTTTAAGAAGTTTATAGTGTAGGGGGAGGAATAGGAGGAATGAGCCTTGACATAGTAGCATTATTAGCAGCAATGGCAGTGGTGCAGCCATCTGCAGCAGGATGAACTCCAGGTGGTGTCTGGAGTGCTCATTCTCTGCCAGGCTGTGGTATAGCATTCACATTCGTCTTGTCATTTAATTTTTCAAGAATTATGTGGATAGATTTTCATTTTCCTACTCTGCAAGGAAATCAAGAGTGGTGTGCAGAAGTCAGTTTTACAGACATGCAAATGGTCACTGCTGGTGGCCACAGCTAGAAAGAGGCCAAGCTGGGATTTTTCTTCAGGAGTTGTTCCCAGCATGCTCAGCCTCAAGTACTGCATCACAGATCTGACTGTGACAAGGGCCACAGGTCTTTACTTGGCCTGTCAGGAGAGGGAGATGCAATTTTTTTGAGAAACAGAAGGTTTAGGGAAACTTACGGCTGGCCCTTGAAGGACAGAGGTGGACATTTCAGCTTCAGAAAACGCTGACCCAGAGGTGGTGTTTAAAGTGTCAGGAGCCTGCTTGGGAGAATAGTATAATTTCTTAGAGAACAGGGCCCGTTTCAGGGAGTAATGAGCACCGGGGAGATGGCTCTGCAGGTTAAGCACTTGCCACGCAATCCTCCCTCAGTATCCACATGAATGCTGGGTGGACATGGCGGCCTGTAACCCTAGTGCCTAGGAGGTGAAGGCAGGATTCCTGCAGCAGGCTGCTAGAGAGACTAGCTGAATCAGTGAATTCAGGGTCCATGAGACATCTGCCTCAGTAAAGTGGAGAGCAATTGAGGAAGACATCTGACATCGACCTCTGGCCTCCATACAAACCTACACATGTACACTAGAATACACATACACATTTGTGTGTACACCACATACATACTTGAAAACTTAAGTAAATTAGAGTGTAATAAGGCACGCTACAGGAAATCAGGACAAGTCACTACTGCTGGGAAAGCTTTGATGTGTTTCCAACATATGGATCTGTTCATAGTGCCCTAGCCAAGGCTCTGACATGCCAGAACTGTAGCGAGCAAAGACTGCTGGCGAGGAAGGCCGGGAGAAACTGGGAAGGGCATGGTTAGACAAAGGGCCTGCCAAGGAAGAGCAGGTTAGATATTGGGAGATACAGGCTCTCCAGGACTTTTCCAGTGTCAGAGAAGAGGCCCATGACTCTTTGCTGGGCTGTGGCAGGAAGTGGGGCGGAGGCATTCATTAGAGATAATAAATTTGGATTTAGACTTTAGGATAAAAGATTCATCATTCCTTGCCTGATTATTTTAAGAGGCAAGAATTTTCCTTCTCTTTCTAGTCCAAAACTTCAAAGTAGCTTTGGGCATAAAGAATGTGAGCCCTTCCCTCTTAGAGAACATCTTGCCTCTTGCGGGGCTCGAGCCTTGACCCAGCTCCCCACAGCTCGGGCTGTGTGTGTGACAAGTGGCTTCCCTGTGGCTGCTTTGCTGAAACTTCAGCTTCGCCTTAGCCAGCAACTTTGGACTTGTTTCCATTCAATGCTGTTTCTTCTAAACATTTTCTTTCATTCTGGAACAGTGAGTATTTAGGACTTCTTTTTCTAGTGTGCAAGAAATGACACAGATACAATTGTTGATCTCTCCAAGAAGAAAAACAATGGCCTACTCCCTTAAAAAAAAAATAGAACAAAGCCTGGAGAAGTGGCTCAGTGGCTAACGTTGCTTGTTGCTAAGCCTGGAGACTTGAGCAAGATAACCCTGGGCTGGGAATGCTGTAAGAGAGCAGACTCCCGTGTTTTACAGACTCCCCTCTGACTTCTACTTATGAACTGTGGCAGGCATATGTGTATCCACACTTGAAAGTGCCCCCCCCATACACACCCACACACGTGCACATCATAAACATTTTTAAAAAATTTAAAAGTAAATAAAAACAGATCTTTAATTGGTATTAATTATTTTCTTGTTAAAGTTCAGTAAAAATTTCCACTTTATGCTTTTAGAAAAAGATTCTTGTAGAGCACGATATATATTCTAGAATCTTAAGACTAGGTATAGCCCGGCCACTCCAAGTAAGAGCTGGACAGTTTCCTTAATGTTATAAGCCTAGATGCAGAGTAATGTCCTGTAAAAGGTTGTATCAGGTTATCATGACCTAATCTTATAGATTACTATTATCATTTTAAGATTAATTCTTCCGATGTTCCCTCTCTGGTATCTTCTTAAAGCTCTTTGTATAGTTCCTCTCACAGCTTTGTTCAGTATTATAATCACTTATATATTTTATATTCATATTACATGATCTTGGAGACATAGGTAATATCCTTTATTCATGTACCATTGACAAGGCAATAATGGACATAAACAAAATACTTAGTAGCAATGAATTTTTCAACTGTAAAAATGTATTTACAGTTGAATATTATTTCTGCCTCAATGTTTCTAATCCAATCAACTTTGTATTTTCGATGTTCAATTTTAATATTCATTACATATTTACATTTATCTTGCAGTGCCGGTATTGGAACCCAGGACCTTGCACTTGCTAGGCAAAATGCTCTATTACTGAGCTACTTGCCCAGCCTTTTCATACCAGTTCTTACCAGGACACCTTAGTGAACATCTTAAGGGAACCAAGGCCATGGAACATTAGCACACAGCAAGGAAATATGGGGAGCTTTCACAATTGAGGTCCTTCTGAGCAGAAATGTGTATGCCCTTCAGTGTGAGAAGTGCTTTGGAAAGGCAATATCTCACGAAGGTCAAAGACCTTTGCAGAAATGCTTCAGAATCCCATGTGGGAACTGGGATTGAAAAAATTATAGCATTCTAAGATTATGTGATATTTATTGATAGTGTAGTTATGATTTAACACCAAGTTATCCCTGGAGATTGAGATTCATGTGGGTAGTATGATACGAGTTTATTTAAGTGACTTATTAAATAAGCATAATAAGCACCGAAGAACTGAATAGTTAAAAAGGAGGTTCTAAGGAAACCCAATTATTTTAAAATAATTTATGTCTTAATACTAAGTTCATAATAAATCTTACATCAATTTTACATAGCTTTTAATGACTTGATTTCTTCAGAAACTTGTAACTATTATGGTCATTGTATTCCTTACATTTTTTAAAATTTTATTTTAAATATTAACTGTCTGCATGTGTGTGTGAGGGGGTGAGCACACATGTGAATATTTCCATACGTGTGTACCCTAGTACATGCATGGAGGTCAAAGAAAAGCATAGAGGAATCATCTTTCCTCTCCTACCTCGTGAGTCCTGGAGACTGAACTCAGGCCATGAGGCTTGGCAGCCAGCACCTTTGCGCACTGAGTCACCTCACTGCTCCTGCGGTGTCTCTCAGCTGTGACTTTGTAAGTTCGGTGATGTAGATATGCCTTTCAGAGCCATACCCTTCTTAACTAGAACTTCTCAAATTTCTTCAAGATCTGCAATAACATTGTTCTGTTCTCCTATTTTTAAAAATTCTCTCTTTCTTTATTGGTATTTCCGTGTTTAAGTCCCACCTTAATCTGTATGCCAAGAAAGATACCTTAACCTGTCTGGTTAGCTATAGCTAATAAAAGTTAGCAAGTAGTCATTTGATATCCACTAATTATCTGTTCCTCATGTAGTGAATAGTCAAATGTGAAAAGGCACACATGCAGGCCAGTAGAGTTTACAAACAACACAACACAACTGAACAAAACCCCAGGACAAGAAGGTGCAGGTGAAGTGAATACTAAGATGTAGGAGAATATTATTTTTTTAATAGTAGGTTGGGTAACTCACATTACCAAAATTAGTAAAAAATAATTAAATGATTATTAGAATTCAATTATATATCTAAAAATTATGTAGCAGGTATGAGAAAACAAGTACATATAAGGAAATATAAGGAAGTAAATATAAGGAAGTAAATATAAGGAACCTATAAAGGTTCCTTATGTTTGGTGTTGAAGTGCTGGTCACTAGAACAGAAAGCAGGCAAGTGACAGTCAGAAATGCATAGACAAAATGGGTTGACCAATGAATCTGGTATGAAGTGCTGTTGATTTTCACAAATACTGAAGTACAATATCAACCGATTAAGCTGGCAAATATTAAAAATAACGCTAACTAGTATTGTTGAGTATATACATGTATGTTACTCATATCCCTCACACTGGAATGCAGCTTGAACTTTACAGATAATCTTGCATTTCGTATCATGGCTTTTGAATGACTATGTAATTGATCCTAAGGAATTTCTTATGATACCTATATTATTTAGATCTATATTTATTTTAGGCTACTTATTATAGTACAAAATAAAAACAGCAAGGTATACAACAAAGATGATTAAAATTTTTTGGTGGGCTATTTGATCCTTAAAGAGAGGTTAAAATAGTATTGAAGCTGTTTTGAAAAGCATCGTCTTCGTCAGCTTCTTAGTATACTCTTGTGATAATCTTCAGTGTGTGTGTGTGGGGGGGGACAGAAAAGTCAGCCACTTCATAGTTCTGTGAGCAACTAGGAAACTGCTCTGTAGAAATACTTTATAGTGAAATAGTACAATGAATCTTTACGTTAGTATTAACTGGTCCAAGACTAACAGCGAGCACTACCTCAATGCCTAGTTACAGTCAGAGAAGGTAATGACTGTACCCAGTGTCCTGCACTGCCTAGAAGGTAATCACTGTACCCAGTGTCCTGCACTGCCTAGAAGGTAATCACTGTACCCAGCGTCCTGCACTGCCTAGAAGGTAATCACTGTACCCAGCGTCCTGCACTGCCTAGAGTCGCCTGGAAAAGGAGTCTCAATTTAGTGTCTTTGGTTGTTCTGTGGGCACTTCTGTGAGGGACTGTGTTGAATGTCAATTGATGTTGAGGACTTCTGCCCACTGTGGGAGGTACCACTTTTGTGGCTGGTAGGTGGCCTCAGGTTTTATAAGAATGCTAGCTGAGCAAGAGTTTGAGCACTCAGCAAGCAGAATTCCTCCATGGTTTCTGCTTCAAGGTCATGTTTGAATTCCTGACCTGATGGCCCTTAATGGTGGACTATGGCCAGAAGTGCAAGCCAAACAAACCCCTTTCTCCCCCGTATTGCCTTATGATCTCCCCCATATTTCGTATAGCAGCAGAATGAAATCACAACACCCAAGATTCAATATTTTCTTCCCCTTGATACTACTGTATCAAGCATATCCAGCAACATGAATATGAAAAATAATTGCTTGACCTATAGGCTACAGTTATAACCTGTGCATAGAAGTATCAGACAATAAACCCAAGGAGCAATGATTGTTAAATGTCCTCATTTTCTGGGATATTTTTATTCCCAGTGGTGGTGCTTACTTGGCAACTGAAACCATCTTTCAAGTATATGAAGTGCTCTTAATGTGGACTCTGAACATATTAGAAAGTTTCTGTTCCTTCCTACCCCTAGAGTCTGGTTTAGTCAGCTTCTGATAGATCATTGAGTATAGACAAGTTTTTACTTGTCTTTGGCAAGTCTCCTGTTAAAAGGGGAATTAATTTGAATAAGATTTTTCTCAAATGACCCAAGAGAAAGTGATCCCAAGTTAACTTCTTCTGAGAGAAGTTGGAGAGTCCAGCACTACTAGGAGTAAGAACTGCGAGTGAACCCTTTTCTAGTCACTTGAGGCTGAGCAGAATCCAGGCTGGATTGCACCACAAGGTTACAACTAGCATAATGATCAAATTAAGAGGTGAAATTATAACCACTCAATGAAGGATGAGGGAAGAGGGATCTGCTCACTGGGTCTCCATGATTTGACCTTGTACTGGATCATTTTGGCATTAAGATCATTTTCTGGCTCACTATAACAAATCACAGTCCAATCTGAAACTCCTAACAGCAATCACCATCTTTTAGCTTATGTGGTTTCTTTGGCTCCTGAGTCTGGGTGGGTCTTGTTTGACTGACTCTAGTGTGGGCTTTCTTGGGTATCTGTAGCCAAATGGTGCCTGAATTCGTAGGGTCTGTTGTAGTTGGGGATGCTGGGCATGTCTCTCTCTCTGCCTGGTCTTAGAACCAGAGTATAAGATTTTCACAAGAATTGATTTGGGCTTCCTCACAGTGTGATGGCTTCTGGGAAGGCATTGAGATTCAGGATTGCATGTGAGTGTGCCTAGTCTCAAAGCAGAAGCTGTGCACCCTGTACTGTGTAACCTCATAATGCCTTCATGTCCATTGCCTTCTGCTGGTTGTGAGCCCTTTGAAAACTCACCGTCAGGGTGAAGAGAAGAGACTCTTAGGTTTATCTTACCACAGAATTGAGAAGAATAACTATCGTGTCCTTGCACAAATATACGCTTGGTGGCTCATACTGGACATCACTTCTTTCCTATTGGACTCTTTCTTTCTTTCTTTCTTTCTTTCTTTCTTTCTTTCTTTCTTTCTTTCTTTCTTCCATGGCCCACTGGTTCTATTTACAGAGCCTTGGAAATGGCAATTTCAGCCATCCAAGTAGAAATATAGAAATTAGAGTTTGTGTCACGCCATTTCCACCTCTCACCATGTCTGGTTACTTAGACCTGGCACATTCTATCAAGGATACCTTCTAAATTTTTATCAAAAATGATTTTTGTCTCAATTCCTGCATGACAACAGTTCTTGTGTTTTAAGTTTTCCTTTAATTATTTTTATTCATATTTTTTGTGTGTATGTACACATCTGTACACACACAACATCCATCCATACCATGGCGGTTGAATTCAGGTTGTCAGCCTTGGTAGCAAACACCTTTGCCTGCTGAGAAATGTTTCTGGCCCTGTTCCTGTTTTACACTTAGACCTTGACCACTGAAAGCTTTCTAATTAGTGTTGCTGCCTAATCTTCTCTTCTTTATTGGCTACTCATCATCCACAAGTTCTCTAATGGCTTCTCATTTCATAGATGACCAAATCTGAACTCCTTGACCAGACAATAAAAGGAACTCAGCAATGTGACTCCTGGAATCAGCCATTGCCTCTCATCTTCTGCCCTTGCTGTGCTCCCTTCCTGTTTGGAAAGGAGGCTTTCCTGCATGCTACAAACTGTTTTAGCACCCCGCACTTTTGCTTAAACATAAATGCTTGCCCAGCCCCTCTTTTCTTGGCAACTTCTCTTCCAGGGAACATTTGTTTATTCCCAGGCCGATCTTCTGTGCCATATGACACACTCTTTCTTATCCCAGCATGCCCACATGTGTGATTTGCCTTCCCCAGCAACCTGTGAATTCCTCGAGGACAACACTGGGCTCCCCCACATCCTCAGAATTAGCAGGATATCAAACCAAAGAGGAATTTAATAAAACTTGGAGTAGAATTAAAAACAAAGTGACCAATAACTTGGCAATATGAGTTGCCATTTCAGAGATGCTCTTGGCATTTCCAAGGCAATATCAAAAGAGGTGATTTGGGAACCAGTAGGGGGACAGTGAGACTGGACGCTCACTATTATGTCAGTCTCTCAGCACAGCTTGCCTGGGTTCGGGGAACTTGAAGCCCCAAAGGTGAAACCCAAGCAACCCAGAAAAGGGGAGAAAAGGCTGAGGTGCATTTCAGTAGTGACATCCATATGTTTTTAAGAAGAGTATCACAGAAGACAGACATGTTTGAGGCGGAGGCACAGGACCACGATCTTATCAGAGCAGTGGGGACTTAGAAGACAGCTTCCTATGAGACACTGGTAACACAGGGAGATGAAGAAACATCACACCCTTTCCTGGCAGTAGGTGCCAGGGGCTGCAGTGACTCCAGGCAAGTTTTCCATTAACTGAAGCTACAGTCTGTCATGAAAGCACAGACCTCAGCTGCCCCACAACCCCAGGAACCAAGGGTGTGGTCACCGCAGTAGGCACTGATAACATTTCACTAACATTTGCTCAGGAGAAGTGTTGAATTGCAAGCATGCAGCAAAAAGAATTATCTGTCTTTTAAAAAAGTGCAGTCCTAATTAGTTCTGCTCTTGCTGTAAAGTGTCAGTTAAACAGAAAAAAAACTCCCTTAACGACCTGATGATTGAAGGCACTTTGCTCACCACACCAGCGCGGATAGGATGCTAGCTCCTTGGTGTGGAACAGCGATTGTTATTAGGGAATTATAGTCAGCTTTGATGCTGGCATTTTTTCCCTTTCTGATATGTAAATACCGTGTAATAGTGCCACAAAGATGCCCAGTGTTGCTGGTGGAAGCTGCACTGACAGCTAAGATTCCTGCGCATTTATAATGTCAGGAAGGGAACGGGGGTTTCTGTGGAATAGATAATAAGAACAATTTCGTTTACTGTTTTGTTTCTTATAGTCCTTTTCATCTTCCCTATAGTGAGAGGCATCACCGAGGAAACTGGCAGAAGCTCAGGTTTTGTTGTCAGACTATAAGGCTAAGAACCATTTAACAGAAACAAAACCCCTTAATCCACTTTAGGGAGATTTTGCAAATGTTTCTCTGCTAAGTGTTAAAAGTAAACAGAGGTTAAAGAATGCAGCAAAAATGAAAGCCTTATTAATGGGAAATACATGCTGATAAGTCAAATGGATTTCAGTCTGAGTATTCAATTTAAATAATGGAACTAGTTAGTAGCTTCAAATTGGAATTTAAAAAAGAGGTAAAAACCTATTCTCACAAGTTGTTCCAAAATAAGGCATTTTTCTGCCGGATTCTTTATTGCATCAGCCTGATTGTACTGTGTATGATAAAGTGAGCCTTGCCATCAAACTCCACTGAAAGAAGTGTTTAATCAGGTGCCTTTGATATTATTGGAGTGAAAGCTACTTTGGATTCAAAAGAATCAAAGTGAAAAATTCATTGCTTCTGCACTCTGTTTTAATCCATGGTGGTGGTCCATGATCTTTGTATATGCAACCCATCCAAATCTGCTCCCAAATGCAATCATGCCCTGACTGGTGGAATTTCAGGCTTGGCTTCAGAATCTTCTGAGAAAATTTGCTTTGGTTAACAACCATGTTCATATCCAGCTCAATTCTTAGTCAATCACAAATTATATCAAGATAAAGATCATCCCTGGCAGGGATTTTAATAGACTCTAGTGACTACAATTAACAACCTCCCAATACTAATTTTAAATTACTCTTTCAAATAGCTTGTCTGACTTCCAAAAGAACTAAATGGACCCACTTGTTTCCCAAAACAGTCTGCATTTCACTGACTGATCTTGAATTTTGCCATAGAAATCACAGATGAGATGAAAAGTCAAATAACTTACTTTTCTCCTTCCATGGAGCGAGTTTGTTCTACTTGTGCATTTTCTCCAGGCTTGTTGCTGGAGTTGTGGAGTTCACCTCCTGCTGCCAGCTCCCACTGGATGTCAGAACAAGTTAGAGTCGTCCTTCTACTGCCAGTTTGAAGTTGGTCTTTAACTTATAATCAACTCTGAAAGAGGCTTTTGGATTCAGGGAATTTAGTTCAGTAACATCTGATGGGGCAGGTTCTGCTTTCCTGCAGCCAGTGTCATGAAATTTGAGTTGGTCTTTCTGGGGTGGGGTTTGTGGTTTAGACCCAGCCATCCACCAAGAAGCATATGTAACCTTACAGACTTGAGAAGGGAGCTGGGACAAAGGACATCTCTTTCTGGGAGGTGGTCAGCAGCAAATGATGGATGGAGGTGGGAGGGAGCAGCGCAGACAAGCAAAGGGAGCTGGCAGTTGCCCTTGTCTCCAGAGGGATAGGACAAAGGATGCTTGGCCTTGAACAGTTGAAGCCCCAGGGGATTTAACAGAATCCAACTGCTAAGGACTGTTAACAGCATTGTACAGTAAGGGCTCAAGTTCTTTGGATACAATGACCTTACAGACAGCTGAAAATAATCTAAAGTCAGACACCTTTAATCTATTGATGTATTTCAGAAAGATAACATAGGAGACTAACAAATTACATGTCTTTTCCATTTACCATTACTTAGTGTTTCCAGTAAGTGTAATTTCTTAGCTGAACTGTTCTTTCAAATTATTGTTAATTAAATAATACTCCCTGAGAAATCTGTCATTACCAGCAGCCAGGAACGGGTTTGTTGAGCTTGCCTGAGACTACTAATGCACCAACAACAGTCTCTTAATTGCCATAAGATTCATTTCAGTGGGGATTATAGTTCGCTTTTCCCCGAGAGTCTCATAGTATGCTATATATCTGAAAGTTTTCCTTTGTGCTTCTGTGTCAGGAGTCCTGTAAGGCCAGAGGGATCATCCACTCTCTAATGACTCGGCCACTCGGTCAGTCTTCACAGTGGAAAAAGTATGTGTTGTTGAATCTGTGATCTCCTCCTCTGTTTCCATTGTGGCTAAAAAAAAAGCAACTGAGAACAGATTTTAAAACTGATCCCCACTCCAGTTCATTTCATTATCTTTACAATAAGTGACTTTGGCTGGGAGAAGTCAGTTAGGGTCTGTCAAAGGCCTCACTGTGAGATTACTCCTTGTCATGCTTCCTAGAAGGCAGTAGGACGGAGTGGACAGAAAAGGATTGCTGGATACAGTTGGAGGCAGCAAAATGAGGGCGTTTGTCTCACAGAAGAATATGTTTCTCAGCCTAGGTTTGAGCATGACCTTATCTGCAAGCATCTCCTTTCTGCTGTGCACACAAGCATTAAGAAAAAGTCAGTCCTTTCCTGTGTGGGAAAAGCCTCCATATGCCATTTCAGAAAGAAGTGCTATTTCAGCCTTTCCCTACATGACCCCGTTTCCATCATAATGTATTATATTTCTTCACCTTTTGACAGGTATTTGGTGTTTTAATAAAGTTACATACTTGTTTCAGAGGAAATACACTTTAGAATGCATTTTGGTGGCATTTCATCCTAACAATTTAATTTGGTTGAATTAATGTGCAGCTGTGCCTGAGTGGAGAAGGAGCAGTTGTAGGAGAGAGAGAGACAGAGAGAGACAGAGACAGAGACACACACAGAGAGACACAGAGAGAGAGACAGAGAGAAAGAGAGAGAGACAGAAAGAGAGAGAGAGAGAAAGAGAGGAGAGGAGGGAGGGAGAGAGAGACAGAGAAAGAGAGAGAGGAGGGAGAGACAGACATAGACAGAGAGACAGACAGAGACAGAGAGAGAAAGACAGAGAGAGAGTCAGAAAGAGAGGAAGGAGAGAGAGACAGAGACAGAGAGGAGGGAGAGAGAGACAGAGAGAGAGACAGAGAGAAACAGAAAGAGAGGAGGGAGAGAGAGACAGAGAGAGGGGGAGAGAGAGACAGAGACACACAGAGAGACACACACACACACACACACACACAGAGAGAGAGAGAGAGAGAGAGAGAGAGAGAGAGAGAGAGAGAGAGGGACCCATACTTTAACCATAACCCTCAGGTTCACATTTCAGAATCATGACAATAATATTTTTAATAGTAAAAGGATAATTTAGGTGAATAGAATGAAAACATATATAAAATATTCTCAACATTACTTTCCTATGGTCACAATTATTGATTGCCTTTCTGATTATATTTTGACTTTATCCCATTTAAATCTAATTTTCCTTGCTAATCTTTCACTTCCCATGAAGTCTCTCATTTTTTTTATCTCGGATTCTCATTAAGACACGGATAGACAGGCATCTCTGCATGTTTGGGGATACATGGCTGAGCACCCTTGAAGAAAAGCAGAGTCTTCTTCTGAACCCTGGGTGCCCACATGTCGTTCTGCTCAAAGGGCAGGGCCTGCCTCACAGTAGGAACTTTGTGATGATTGACAGAGCTCAGGTGTATTCTTCCTTTCTGCTTCCAGTTCGAAAGCATAGAGACTAAGACAACAAGGCCATGCCTGAGCAGTGACAATTCAGCATAGAAACAGGTTGACACAGCGCTGTCCCAGAACCCTGCAGATGGCAACCGGAGGGCAGATTGTTTGCAGGCCTGGTGAGCTCTGGCCTCTGCCATCACTGGACTAACTCAGCTTTGTCCCCATGTACCCCGAGCATCCGAATACACAAGCAGACATACACATAGCTAGTCAGCAAATGGAGCACAAAATGTGTTGGGCTGGTGTTCATGTTGTTTCTATTTCCTGAAGACCAGCAAAACCAAGACTCAAATGCTCTCCACCAGATAGCAATAGAAACAATGGCCTTTGGTAAGGGTCTGAGTCTACCGCAAAGGAACTCATTTAGAGCTGATTTCATCATGTGCATATACTCCTGCTGGTACGTACTTTTGTACATGTGTACATATGGTGGGTTTGTAGTTGTACTTCTTTTATGTATGTGATATATATATGAGTATATGGAGGAACACTCACATTCATGTTTGGTGTGGGGATGGATGTCTTCCCCTGATGACTCTCCATCTAATTTTGAGTGAGAGTCTCTCTGCTGAACCCAGAGCTTGTTGTTGGGCTAGACTTGCCAGTCAGCAAGCTCTTGGGATCTGCCTGTTTTGCGTCCCATTACAGATCCAGGAAGTCATATCAGCTTTTTATGTGGGTCTTCACCATAAACTCAGGTCCTCATGCTGAATACCAGGCACTGAGCATCTCTCCAGCCCCTAGCTATGTGTTTTCCTTCATTAATTTTGTATGCATGCCAGGTAGCTGGAAATAGATGTAAGCACAGAGAGCTGTACCACTTGGGGTGGTTTGCTCTTTGACACACACGCATCTATACCCCGAAGATGGCTTCTTATCTACACGCCACAGGCTCCTTACAGAATCCTCCCACTTTAATGAAAGATGGCATCGGCGTGAGGGTCACATGCGCAACTGTGACTGTACACCATGTCACTCCAGGATGATCGGGAAGGGAGGGGAAACTAGGCTTCTGCTAAACTGGGCAGCAAGCCGGTATCAAAACTTCAAAGGCAGTCAGCCAGACCACCTGTCTACATGACAGCCAGTCTGTATTTTAAAAATAGTGTTATTTATATAAACATTTGCAAGTGTGCGTATGTGTTTGTTCTCATTCAACAGGAGTGAGGTTTGCTCAGCTGCTTCCAGAGTGACCAGGGCCGCTTGGGGGAGGGGGACATAGAAGACAGGGGCTCCAGCCAATGGAAAAGCTTTCCATCTGCCCTCTGCTCTGCTATTAACTAGCTAGCCAGACCAACGGTTTCAGCTTTGTTCTTTTTTTTTTTTCTGTTGTTGTTCTGATCTGAAGCAGAGGCTGACATGAAACAAACATGGCATTTCCTTTTGAAAATTGAATCCTGAAATTGGCTCCCTCTTCCCAGAAGCACAGCCCTGTTGTTGTCCCTCTCAGTTCTGTGAATGTCATAACAACTTTGCATAAAAAGCTCCAGGTTTGGAGGCAATACCACAGTTTTCTTGGGGGTCTTTTTCTTGGAGGAAGTTAGTGTGTGGTTTGGGTGGTCTGTTGTAATGGTTATACTGAAAATGGTTTTCTCTCTGTAGAAGGCATGAAAGAAAACAAGCGATCAAATTAATCCTACACATTTTCCCTACCTTTTTATTAGCACATTTTAAGGGAACATAGCAAACTGTGGAGTCATTGAACATGGCTTCTTGAGGAATGCCTTTAGTGTCATCCACATGCTAGAGTTACATTAAATGGCCACAGGTACCCAGCAGGTCATAGCCCAGGGCCAACTCACTGCAGCTGATGTGATGTTTATGGTAAGTAGAGTCCCATGGGCATGGTGTATGTTCTATAAATGGTTTTGCCTTTTCTAAGTCAAGTTGGAAGACTTAATGGGGTACTCAGCGGGCCAAAAAGAGTTAACTGGAGGAAAAGGAGCTGGAGGCAGGAATAAACAGTGACACACACACACACACACACACACACACACACACACACCTACTTGTACAAGCCGACAGGGAGCTTCCTCACAGTGTCCTGAGCATATATTGAAGTCTTGAATTCTTATGAGCTGTAAGGAAAATGGGCTGTTTGGGAAGAGGGGAGGATCTGAGAATCCTGGCTATCGCTTAGGGCTGCTGCCTCTGCCCGTAGTGAAACTTGGGTGGTAACTCTGTTTCGCTCGTGCTAGGCAGAGTGGCTGTCAGATGGCATTGCTCTTGCAGATGCAGTTGAGGCATTATTGATTAATAATGAGAGCAGTGACAAAGAAGGGACATGAACTTGGTGGGAGGTACAGCTGGAGTTTTTAAACTTTCTTTTTAAAATTTATTCTCTGTGTCTTTCACATCATGCAATTCCATCCCATTCATCTCCTATCCCTCACATCCACCATCTGCCCCTGCAACCTTCCCCTGCTCCAAATAGAATAAAGTAAAATTTGAGATAAAAAGGAAGAAAAAGGAAAAGAGGAAGAAAGGGAAAATCTTGTCATGGAAGCTTCACTGTGACATAGTGGGTCACACAGTAAACCCCTTTAGCCATTCATACAGCTTTACATGCAGGTGTTCATGGCAATGAATCATTGGTTTGGTTGGAGGCCTCTGGTCTCTGCTACACGTATTGATGCTAGAGCTGCACTGGGCTTCTTCCTGGATGTTCCATTGCTGCCCTGTGTCATGAAGGTTCTGTTGCTCCCAGTCAGCAGGACACCTCCTCCCCTCCACACCTGTGCTCCAGCATATCACAGATGGGGTGGATGTTGGTTTGGGACAACCCATCACCCTGGTTCTGGGCCTGGGTAGTTGACGCACTGGTCAGCCTGCCTACAGTTGGATTATATGATGTAATCTCTACTTTCTTCACAGGTTTTGTAATCGTGGGCAAATATTTGACCTCTTTATGTTTTCCTCCTCACCCATGCATTCGGAAGTAAAAAGCCAGTCCCTCAGAGATGACCCAAGTCATTATCTAAGCTGTGGGTCTATCACTAGTACACTCCAAATACTCAGTGAAGCCTACTGTTAATACTACAAAGGCAGGCACTAGAGGCTCTGATTTCAGGCATTTTCCAGTTTAGATTCTACTGTTGTGGTTTGGAGAAAGTGATTTAACTTTTTTCCTGAGACTTAGAGTTGTTCAACACACAGAAGTGTAAGGCTGCTATGAAATTATCTCACAAAACGCTAAAGCATAGCGTAGAACATGATAGATGTGCAATGGGAGCTGCAGCCTTCCCCAACATAGGAAGCACAACAATCCCAGGGGGTGAGCCATAATGTACAGCTTTCTCCATAAATGTCTGGATCTTTCTGTCATGTATCTGATCAGGTATTGGTCAACAGTGGTGGTTTTACCAAGACTGTTAATGTTGTAAACTCCATGTTCGGTGGGAAATGGAATCTCTTTGTCATTAGGCTAAAAAGTTTTACCTCAACTGTCATGTGAATATTATTTCTGATTTTCTTTTCAGAGGCGAAACCCCTAAATGCCGCAAACATGCTTCTCCACTGTGACTATAGAACTGTTAATGTTCTCAGGAGGGTAGGGAGGAAAGCTGGGCCTCGTGCTTCCCCAAGAACAGACCAGGAAGCACACTCTACAATAGCACTATTTGTATATGATCCTAATGAGCCAGTCTGATGAAGATAACTCAGCACTGTTTCCGAGATCTATTCACCATGGTGTACCAGAGACTTAGAGGCAATATCACTTTTTTTTGAATTCCTGATCAGCAGTACTTCTGCCTTGCCAAAGGATGCTCCCCTGCAGTCTTTGCTAACAGTGGACTCTGCCTCTTGTCAAGTCAAAGCAAGTCTTGGAATGCGTGGAACTGGGACATTCAATGAGGATCCAGGTGTCTGTCTGTGCTGTGCATAATCAGAGATTCACAGTGAAAAAGTGGAGCAAAGAGCAGTAGGAGGGCAAGGGACAGCAGCTAGATGCTCTCTCTGCTCCTTTGGGAGGCTGAACTGAGCCTCCTGCCTCAGAGCCTGGGGATTACTTTGGTCATTGTGCAATAAAGTCTCTTATTTCCTCAATGTTAGCATGAGAGAGCTCTGTTTCTCTCAAACCAAAACTTCAGCAATGAAATCATCTCTCTCAGGAAGGCCTTAAATGGTGGACCTATGCAAAACAGTGTCTCAAGATTTCCATAGAACTGATCCCTTTTACCAACCTCTGGACTGTTTTTAACATCCTTATTAATGAGTTAAATTGAGTGAGGTAGACATAAGAGGACAGCAATGACATCACAAACAGAATATTTTATCACTGCATGTGGCCAGAGCATCATGTCATGGAAGACTTGCAATTTTTTAGGGAAATGTAATGTACAATATGTAGTATTTTATTGAAATAAGTTTCTATGGTAGATGATAGAAAATAACTTTGGACATTCATGGCATAAACAGACTAGGTTGTTTTTGTTTAAAAGAGGGACTCTGGAGTCACTGAGAATTATTTACCTTGTAAATATTGCATCTGCATCTATTTTTAAAAATGCCTCAGCAATGACTATTCTCACATCAACAAGAAACTGTAAGTTTCTGCTAAGAAATATACCTATGTTCAGATTTATATTGCGTTCATCACCAGTGTGCCTGCTCCCCAGGACACAGTCCATATCTGATGGCATCCTAATGGTTTCTGTAGACTGAGGCATGGGGACGTTGGTTACTGACTTTGTCCTCACACTCATCTACTCATCTTCTTCAACATGTGTTCCTAGGACTTCAGTTTCCCCTGCTGTCAAATCTTCTTGTCTCACTACAGTGTGTGGTGTGTGTGTGTGTGTGTGTGTGTGTGTGTGTGTGTGTACAAGTGCATGTGTGCACAGGCATATACCATGTTGTATCAGAGGTGGTCAGAGGACAACTCATGGAGATAATTTCCCTCCTTCCTGGGGTTTGAACTCAGATTGTCTAAGCCATCTGGCTAACCCTGCATGGCTACTTTTAAAGCAAGGCATTAAAGTTCACTCGGTATAGTTATAAATTTTCAGTCTAGGACATTCTTTCTTAGAATTAAGATTTACTATATTTATAAGGTACTACATTTAGAATTTAATTTTTTTTGAAGATTAGAATATTTATTCAATTTTGCAACCCTGGTAATTCTAGCCAAATACAGGGCTCTCATTTCTATTTTTTCTTCAATGTGATTGGAAATACGTGCTGAAGGCACAGACAGTTATGCTATGGGCAATGTGACTGTGGGCTGGGGAAGGGGGTGCAGTTAGAAAATATTTACTGTGCAAATCTGAGGACCTAAGTGTGTATATTCAGCACCCATGTGAGAAGCCAGATGTGCTTGTGCTCGAATATAATCCCAGCATCAAGGCAGTGAAGACTGGAGGATCAGCCTTGCACAGCCAATATGCTCTTGGTTAGTCAAAGGCTCTGTCTCAAAAACTAAGGAGAAGGGCAATTGGAGAAGATACTCCATGTCAACCTCCGGCCTCCACACCTACACGAATGAATACACTGCCTATTCCCACACAAACAAGGAAATGGTAGCTTTCCCTCTCATATGACAAATTAGGACAGGAAACGGGCTGGGAATGATCACAGTGAATAACAGCTGGTGCTTTTGTTTTGCTTTCTGTGTTCACAGGAGTATGAAGCTAAGTTTTGTTGAGAATGACCCATTTTCAATTTAAGAAGTGATATTCTTGAATAACCAGATTGCCCAGTTTATCTTCTAACCCCTGTGAATTCTATTATGAGCACTTTAAAAATGTTCTTCAGGCCGGGCGGTGGTGGCGCAAGCCTTTAATCCCAGCACTCGGGAGGCAGAGGCAGGCGGATCTCTGTGAGTTTGAGACCAGCCTGGTCTACAAGAGCTAGTTCCAGGACAGGCTCCAAAACCACAGAGAAACCCTGTCTCGAAAAACCACACACACACACACAAAAAAAAAAAATAAAATAAAATAAAAATGTTCTTCAGGACTAGGCCCAAGGACGTGACTTAGTCAGTGTGCCTGCCATCCAAGCATGGGGACCTGGGCATGGGTTCCTGTACTCATTTTGAAAGCTGGTCCTTGTGGCTTGCATCTTCAGTCCCAGTGCCAAAGAAGCATAGTCAGGTGGCTTCTTGAAGCTCATTGGCCACTAGGCAGCCAAGATGAATTGATGAGTCAATTTCAGTGAAACTCTCAGTCTCAAAAAAGATTGTAAGCAATTGAGGAGGGCAGTCAACATTGACCTCCAGTCTTTGCCAGCATAAGAATGTGAACATCTGCATGCACATGTGCACACAACAGCATACACATGTGGATAATAACACACACACACACACACACACACACACACACACACACACCCTTCCCAGGTTTGACCTGGAGAATTGACAATGTTATATATCACATGGGTTATTTTGCACTGAAAGAGTCCATGTGTTGATAACATTATTTCTTGACATTAGTTATGAGATAGGATGATTGTTATGCAGTGGTAAATATAGTAGAAGACTTATTTTAAGTTATTGCCCACGCCTTCCTAGGTTTAAAATATGAGAACAATTCCCATCTAGACCATGATGGAGAATTCTACCTGTGTTCCCCACAAGTTCAATGTCAACTTCAGCTCTAGGATTGTTCCTTAATGTCTGCTTTCAAGTTGGAAGGGTCTGGCTATTTTTCAATCTGATGCTAATGTTTTCTTCTAGACTCATATTGATAAGTGGGTGTGGTTGCTTCCAGCTTCTTGTGGCTCTGAGTGACAGCCCACACTCACTTCCAGCCAGTGTTTTGATCAATGATTTTGAATCAAGATTTGCTCTGGCAGGGAACCATCCGCTCCTACAGTGAGCACTGGGGTACTGACTGGAAGGCTGAACTACACAATGCATCAAAGCAGCCCAAAACAGATGGAAGAGGGGCCTCCTAGAGACTTCTTGGTTTTTGCTAGCAGTGACAATGGGAGGTTTCTTTATTTTTATTTATTTTTTTAGATGGGACAAAGGAGAAAATGTGGAGAGAAAGTTGGTTTCTGGGGGAAGACCAGGGTGAAGGGTTGTGAGCTCAATGCGCTAAGATAGAGGAGCTATTCATATTCCTAGAAGTTATTAAACTGCTTTTCTCTCAGATGTGCCTTTCTTTTTAGTAAAATTATGAACAGAGCCATGCTACATAAGCAAAAATTACTCTGAGCTTACATAATGTGTATAATGATGTTATCAATAAAATTAAAAACCAAAATTACCATAGTGGTACATATTTAATTATGCACATACTTCTCACTGTGCTACCCAATGATTATGGCCAAATAATCATACAAACACTGTAGCTCCTGTTCTTTTTATTAGGGGTGGCAACTATTATTTATTGAATTTCTAATATCTGCTGGGCTTCATGCTGGTTTCTTTACATATGTTATCTCCTTTAATGTCTTTCCTATTAAGGCGTCTCCAGGGCCTGTGTGGGTGAAGAAGGGAAGGATTACTCTGCAGGAGTCTTCCTCAGGACTGATAAGTCTCTCTTTTGCCAGGGGCACATTGCATTTTCCTGACCTTGGGCTTAGGGTGTTTGTATTTCTTTCAAAGTGTTTTTTTTTTTTTTATAAAAAAACACAATTAGTTTATTATTTGAAGTCTGTGTGTATACACCCAGGCGTGGCGATGGGTGGTCACAGAGGCTGGAAGAGTGCATGGGATCCCCTAAGGCTGGAATTACAGATGGCTGTGAGCCACCCAAGGAAGCAAGTAATCTTAGCCACCAAGCCACATCCTCAGCCTTCCTTCTTTCTTTCCTTCCTTCCTTCCTTCCTTCCTTTCACTGTGTAACAGGCCTGGCTGTCCTAGAACTCACTGCAGATCAGGCTGGCCTTTAACTCATAGTGCTGGGATTAAAGGCTTGTGCCACCCTTGCCCGACCAGGCCATATTTTTAATTTAAAAATCTTGCTGTAGTTCTGGGGATCGAACCCAGGACATTGTGCATGTGACCCAGTGCTGTACCACTGAGCTCCAACTCATCCTTCTACTCAGAGTGGATACAGCTTTTCTTCCGTCACTAGGGCAGGGTTGACAAGGCAGCCCCCACACTGGTTTTAGTGGCAATGTTGAGTACAAGGAGACAGAGTCCAAAGAAGTCCTTTGAATTTTTGAGGGAATATGTTATAAATATCTTTGATAGTTTCCCACTTGGCTCTTGTCTGCTCTTGTGACAAGCAGCCTCATTAAGGTAACGGTAGACAGCCAGGAGCCCTCACCCCACCCTTTCCATACCTTCCAAGCATCTTTATTGACTGTACCTGGCATTTTGTAATTGAGAATATGGCATGTCATATTTTGGGGCTAGGGAATTGGCTAAAGTCTGATGATTATGACCCCACTCCCAGAAGCATGTTAGTCTATTAGCCTGGAGCTCTATTGGATACTTGGCCGATAGACAGGTGTCAAGGCTGATTGGTGGAAGCCAGAAAGCAGAAAAAAGCAGGGAAGTGCCTTTCCAAGAGCCCCCAAGGAACAGCATAGGAGCCCAGACAGGAAAAAATGCAGTGAGAACAGCACATAGGGAAGACGTAAGGTTCTGGTCTGGGAAGCTGGTAATCTATTTTAAATACTGGCACAGAACTGGAACCACAAGGACAGTTTACTATGTTCAGTAAAGAATGGGCTGTAGCTTACAATGAGTTACGCTTTTTAGACATTTACGTTACCTAAGAATGACTCATGTCGCAGTAAGTTATTTGTAGTATTTATAATGTAAGTGACGTTGGCATTATCTCTTTGGTGAGCTTAACTTTATCTGCTTCTTGGAGCCCCAGCCTTCAAGCACAAGTGTTGCCAGACTTGAAGGCTCCATAGTGTTAACCCTATGGTCTCACACATGCCAGGGCGGCACTCCACCATCAAACTCTACACCCCACCCTTAGTGTTTAAAAACATAACCGTGGGATGCAGCCCAGGCTTGCCTCAAACTTGAGACTCTCCACTTTCACTTGCAGAGGGCCCTGCTTGTTAGGCATGGCTGCCTGTTCTCCTGAGAGGCTTAAATTGCTAGTTCCTCCAATTGTTGCTATCACAGGCAGGCCCTAGACACCCTTTATTTTTCTAACAGAAATTTGAGGAAATACTCATTGTGTAGCTTTGATTAGCTTGACTACCAACTACCCCTTGTTTTCCAAAGGCAAATGGAGCAGAAGGAGAAGAAAGTTGGTTATTTTGGCAAAGTTTTATTCTACACTGTCACTGGGAAAAGGTGAATCAGAGATGCTGGTCCCGACTAGGACAAGACTGTTCCCTTTTTGTCTTATCAGCTCTCTACATGGTTGTCTATGCCTCTCCTGTGCTCATGCAGGGAAGTCTCCACAAAATGTAGCAGGACTTCCTGCAGGGGATTCTGGGCGGCTACCCATGTGGAGGCAGGACAGAACTCTCCGGCAGCTCCACAGCCCTTTTTGTCTCTCGCTGTTGTCATCGCCACTCGGGTTTTCTAACAACGTTTATTTTTTTAATTTTTTTAAAGATTTATTTATTTATACAGTATCCTGCCTGTAGGCCAGAAGAGGGCACCAGATCTCATTATATAGGTGATTGTGAGCCACCACGTGGTTGCTGGGAATTGAACTCAGGATCTCTGGAGGAGCAGTCAGTGCTCTTAACCACTGAGCCATCTCTCCAGCCCCCACTTTTGGGTTTTCTAACAACTTTTATTTAATTTTTTTAAAAAGAACAATGTTTTCTTTTTGTGAAGCAAGGAGCACATTGATCGAATCTGGTGAGGGGGTATTGGGAACCCTGATCGGATGGTTGGAAGCAAGGACAAGTCCTGGGACTCACAGCTGCTGTCTGAAGAAAGGGTTAGGAGCTTGAACCCTCAACCTATCTGACAAAACCTCCAGATAGATTGTTTCAGAATTCGAACTTCATTAAAGGAGCCCTAGCTGGTGTCCATTGCGGAAGTGATGGCTGGCATGTAGTGAGGACTGGAGGTCACAGGCACGACACAACCAACTACGTGTGTTCCCCTTAATTTCTACATGGTTAGACTACTGTGTGTATACGTATATACCCATATATATATATATATATATATATATATATATATATACACACACACACACTTTGGTTAAATTACATATATTTTGTGACTTGTATACTTTTCTTTTGGTCATTTGCCTAAATGAAATTTAGCATAAAATCTGTTGTTTTGGACCCAGTGCCAGGAAGACAAGTTACAGGGTACGCAGAGAAGCCTATTTCACGATGGCTCTGAGATGGGCATTTTGTCGCAGAATTATAACAAGGTCACCTGTGTTTGTTTATTTATTTTCCTAAACTTTTTCTTGAGTCTAAAATGCCTGTGGAATTTCAAACTCAAAATTCTAATCCCATTCAGTGAGCTGTGAGCTCAGTCTGTGCAAACCCTGCTTTGGGCTGCCAAATGGAAAACGTCTGTGTAGAAAAGGGAATTTAGGTCATTGCTTTTGAAACCAATGTGTCCTCTAGAAGAAAAGAAATCAAATCCAATAACATCACATAGGGAAGACAGTAAAAGAGTCCAAGGAGGGTTTTTCTTTGCAACAGTGAGCTGGAATGGAGCATGCAACACTTGGCCCTCCTCCCGCTTTCCCCTGCTTCAGGACCCAGATTGTGAGGGTTGATTTGGGTCTTCCCAAACGTTTAGAAGCCACAGTCTTCCACTGCAGTATCTCTCCCAGGGTGGAGGACTAGCACATTCCTGGGTGACCCCTGGGGTTAAACAGAAGCTTTCTTTTCTTCCTGAGAGTTTTCTGGGGCGATATTGCCAGCTTCCTTGGACTTCATGTGTGAAGAGAGCCTGGAGTCTTGTTAGCATGCAGATTTTTATTAGGTCAGTGTCAGTCTGGGATGGACCCTGAGTGTTCGCATTGCTAAGAAGCTCTTAGGGCTCACAAGCTGCTGCCAGATTCTCTGGTGAACACTCAGGGCTGTAGCAAGTTCATATAACTGTAGTTTGGGTCTGTTTGCTTAGTTAGTCCTTCTCTCAATACTTGTCCTTCTCTGGACATTAGGGCTTGGTCCCCAGATTCGTGTGTTATAACACTTGGTCCTCAGCTGTTGGTGCTATTTTGGGAGGTTATGTAACCTTTAAAAGCGAAGGTCCAGCTGGGGAAGTGGGTGACGAGTTGATCCTTTAGGCTCATAGCCTGGTTCCACTTTCTGTCTGCTCTCTGCCCTCTGATCCAGTGAGATGCAAGCAAGCAGCCATATTTGCATACAGCTGCTCCTTCTGCCATCTGTCCATGGGGCAGTAAGCCGCACCCTCAAATCTGGAACCAAAATAAACCTTCTTCCCTCACGTTGCCTGTTGTCAGAAACTAGGTCACATCAACAAGGAAAGTAATTCTGGCTCTTTCTCACACAAGCTTGCTGGGATTCCCTTTGAATAGCAGTCACTCAAACAAGGCTGTCACAGCGCCTTTGTCCTGTTCCTTCTGCTTCAAATCCCTCCTCACTAAGTCATGGGATTTAAAGGCAGTGCACACAGAACCTCCCCATTTCACTGAACCCATTTTTAACTGACTCAAGAGACACTGACCTGCATTTCATAATGAAAAAATTCAGGCAACAATTTTGTCATTAATGATAGAATTTCATTAGTCTTTACTCAGCACAGAGGTGAGCAATGGTTAGGGTGGTAGAATGAGGCACATTAAATTTACAGCTTTCCAAATGCTTTAAATAAAAATGTTTATAGCAATCCTGCTGAAGCTGTTCTAGCCAGAGTAGCACTTAAGACTGATAGATATACTGTTCCACTTAGGAGCCATTATGCTACAATTAACTAGCTGGTATTAAAAAGAAGATTCTGAAAACACTTGAAGTTGTAAACCTACTCAGAAATAGATCTGTGCTTCTCAAGTAAATACAAACAAAGGATGGAGACATTTGTGAGGATAATAAAAGAAATCAACGAGCCCAGCACCAGCTCCCCACGGCTGAGATTTAAACTTACACTTCTATGTACTTTCTGCAATTAACATAAAATATACTTAAATTTGGAAGATTTACTCTGCCATCACCTGCCCACACAACAAATACAACTTCCAGGCTAATTTGCCTTCATTGCTTCAAATGTTGTTTCAAGCCTGACTAGATGCTTATGCATGATCTACCTTCAAGTACCCTGTATATGGGCCCTTCAGCGTCTGTCCAATCCTGAAGGAACCTAGGTTCTATCAGCACTGAGCTTTGTCGGCTGATTTCTCCATCCCGAGGGAGGCTCTAATGCTGTATGCAGAATCAAAGAGGGCTATGGAGACAGCTGCTTGTTTATGGGTATTCAGCAGAGCTGAGACCTAGTTGAATCCCTTTGAAAGAGTGGGAATCATGGTGGCCTGATGTAGGAAAAATACCTTCTAAGATGGGCTTGATTTGCACCATTGTGAACCACTTTCTCACCAGGTATTTTAAGCAGTGAGTTTAGCAGATTTTGATGGAGGCCTAATGACATGAACAACTTTCAGTCTTGGGCTTTGTTTTGAAAAAAATATTTTTTAATGCTACACTCTTTAACTATAGGAAATCTTATTTTGAGATATAGTAAACAATAGGGGCTATGTTGATTCAATATAAAGCCTCTTACAGCGAAATAGAAGAGGGTGGAGGGCAAAAGGAGAACGAGAAACAGATTTGAAAGAAGACATGGGGGAGGCAGGGGAGATCCTCAGAGCACTGGGACACAATGGTTTAAACACACGTTATGCTCTGTGTGTGCAATCTTTAGATGTGTTTGAGAGATTAACTCCTTTACTTTACTTGTAAAAGGAGTCAGCTAAGAATCCAGACTGCTTACTGTAGAATTTACATTTTAAAATTAGATGTAAGAGAGATGAGAGGCAGCCATGGTGTGAGGTCACCCAGAAGCTGGTGGTTGGTTGCCACGGCAACGAAGTCTCCAGGTCTACTTATAGAGAGAGGGTAGAGCAGAGCCTGGAGAGGCATAGCTTCAAGTATTTAGAGTGGGAGTCTGGCTCTAGAATACCCCTTGTTTCTGCCAGAGTCTTACAACACATTTTGTATGTACACTGTATATTTTAGGACAGCTTCCAAGAGGAGAGAAAACCCAAAACATTCTTTCCCTATTTTATTTGACCCTTTAAGCAAATCTGTGAATTAGATATGACACATGTTAATACTCGTGTCTTCTGGCTTAATGGCAGATGACATCAAGATGTGATATTGACCCCTTCAGGAAGAAGTATGTGCATGAGTAGGAAGTGGCCTTGCCTACTTTTCTGTGCCTCAACTTCCTTATCTGTAAGGTGAGAGTGGTAATATGAGCACTGGCTTAAAAAGTTGATTCTTCATTAAATGAGATAGTATGGTGATCAGGTAGAATAGTGTTGGGGAAACTTTAACATGCTAAATGAACAAGCTTACTGTCACTTGCATTGTTGGGAAGGACTAAGGTAGGGCAAGTATTCTACTTTCACGTCCACTAGTCATCTTGGGCCACTATGGCTAGAAAACTACAGAAGCAGCCTGGAGTGAGCATGGGCTACCCCTCTTTCTAAACTGACACTGCCTCCAAATCAAATCCATGCTCTGTAGTAGGAAAAGAACAGAGGCTTGAAACACAGCAGTATCTGTGTAGGAGCATCCCTGACTGGAAGATGCTCTCCCAGAAGTGGGTTCCTTTTGTGGACTATGTGCTTTTGTTTGTCAGAATCCGTACACTGACATTTTAATCCCTACTGCTACAGTGTTAGAACATGGAAAGTCAGGGAGGGAATTGGTCACAAGGAGTGGAGAACAAGACCAGTGACTTTCTGAGAATAAACCTAACAGGAGGTGGGGGCTCACGCCTGTTTTTTCCTAGTAGTTGATAGGCTGAGGTAAGAGGATTGCCATGGAGCCACATCATTTTGGATACACCATGAAACCCTGACAAAAATGATAAACACCTTAGTGAGGGGAATTCTCGTTGAGACAAGAGAATGCAATCAGAAGACTGTAGACTACCTGACCTTCTTCAGAGAGCTGACCTGTGGGCTCTTTGATCTTGGGCTTCTGGGCCTTCAGAGCTGAGAAACTGAGAAACAAATGTTTGCTGTTTCAACCATTCTGTGGTTGACTACTGAGGCATCTTGGCATTCCCAAACAGGATGCTTAGCTAGGGAATCTTTCTGCTGTTAAAGTGTTTCCAGTACAGAATAGCTCTCATCCAATGTAGGTGTGTGTTTTTTTTAAAAAACTAAAAATGTCTTGCTCTCAAGATATCTCCTCTCAAACTTGTCTTTTTGAGTTTTCAATAGTTATGCAATTATATAGTCTGTTGAACTGTGAATAGTTTTTTTTTTTGTTTTGTTTTTCAGACATAAAAACATTGTTACTCTTAGAATTCCTTGAAGTTGTGGAAGAGTCAAGTCTTATTTTTTTTTTAAGATTTTTTTCTTTTATTCTGGGTGATAGATCTGATGCAGTAGTGGACGAGGAATGGCTCTTTAAAGGGCTTATGATAGCCCAGAAGAAAGGGTAATTAGCCTACCCATCAGTGACATTCATGCTTCCAGATTTTAACCACCAAATATAAGAAGTGACTCCTAGACAATTATTACTCTCAAGCAAGAAGGAACTCAGAAGACTTCAGGGCTGGGAGGTCCTAGACATCTACTGCCCAGGTCCTGTGGAGAACGTGGAACATCCAGGCCAAACTGGAAACAATTCTCAGGGGGTGAGTGATTAAAATAACTGTGTTACACCTAGACCATAAAACACTACTCTGCAATGGAGGATATTGTATGTAAAAACCCATGAACTTCCAGAAAGCTATACCAAGTAAAAAGAAGCTGTTCCCCAAAGTTATGTGCTTTATTATTCCTTTACTATGACATCCATGAAACATAAATATTAGTCAAAGAGGTAAAATTAGCCATTACTAGGGATTGGGGAGGGGGAAGAATAAAACAAGAGAGCCTATAGCTTCAAAAAGGCAGTAAGAGGGATCCATAGGCTGATGGAAAAAAACTCAATATATTAACTAAATCATTGCCAACATCCTGGTTGTGTAATTGTAGAATAGTTACCAATGGAGGGAGATGGGGAAAGGATACTACTGACTTCACTACATTCTTATAAACTTATTTATATACCATTATGCCAAAATAGAGTTTAATTTTTTATAGACATAAATCAGACCCTAAAAAAGGAAAGGGTCTATTTTACTTTACTAAAAATTCTTACGTCAGTTTTCTATAGGCAAGTATTACAAGAAAATCCCCAAAATACAGAAGGATAATTGAGGTAGTATATGAATTCTCTAAAGAAATTGTTAAGACATAAAACTTGGTTCTTTGTCTACTTTTTGTCAGGACCAAGAAGGCGTTAGCACGAAAGAGTTAGCAGAGCTGCCAAATAGAAAGGAAAATATAAGAACCACAGGACTGGTGCATATTTGAGACCAATATTATTTTCATAACCTACAGTGTAAGAAGCTTAAAGTATTTGAGAACCCACATTTATATCTTGTTTGGTGACTCCTGGCATAGATAAATAGATTTTTGCTTTTATTGGCAATATTACGCAACTTGGTTGGCATTTGAGAACTCATAACATCATTCTTATTTTTTTCTTAGAAGTAGAAATTTAAACAAAATAAATATAACTGAATTCTAGGTAGGGAAAACAGGCTTATATGATGGTGATAACAAACAATGATTCGTCTACTATTCTTGCTGGAGTTGATTTGCAGCGTTTTTAAATGGTAGTTTTTGCAGCAAGGCTTTAATAATTCTTAGCAGTAGTAAAACATCTGTGATGCATAATAACTTTAATATATACTACAGTTTTACATGTAATACCCATAAAGAAACAAGTAGCTAGTTCTGAGGAATAGAAAAACAAGGCGTATATAAGTGAAATAATAAAACTATGGAAAGAAATATGAAATAAGTGTTGATGGGAAGGACATGCTATCATGAGGGAAGCAAGAGTCTTTTCTTGCAGTTAATCTGGGTTGGAAAGGCATGAACATTATATGCTCTTCTAGTGTTAAGGTCATTTTAAAGTCTTGATATTTCAATAATCGCATTATTAAGACAAAGGAACTTCAGTGGTGGTTTTCTGGTGAAGAGCACAGAACCCTCCTGCACAGGACTGATTTAGGTCCCAGAACCCATGTGGGGCAGTTCACTGCCTGTAACTCAACCTTGATCTGATGCCCCCATTTGGACTCCATAGGAAAACGCACTCAGATTTACATATACCTACACTGACATAAATTCATACACATAATTAAAAATAAAATGTATCTTTAAGAAACATTTATTTTATTTTAAGTGTCTAAGTGTTTTGACATACACACATGTATGTCACCCACATTCATGCTTGGCATGCATTGAGGTCAGATGATGGCATCTGATCCCCTGGAACTGTAGTCATGAATGGTTGTGACCTACCATGTCGGTATTGGGAAATGAACTTGTGTCTTCTGCAAAATCAGCAAGTGCTCTTAGTTGCTGAGCTATTTATACAGCCTCCCAAAGTAAAACAAATCTTCAAAAAGATGAAAATATACAGAAAGTTACATGGAAAAAACTGTGCATTTCAGAAAGGGCTAGTTACATGTGAAAACCTTAGAATATACACATGAGGCAACATAGATGTTATAAAAGGAAAGTTCCTCAAAATTCTATGCCCATGCAATGGTGTGTTACAAGGGATCTGAAAAATTCAGTACTTCTTAGTGTAAATAGAAGTAAACTCCATGTGGTCAACTAATTTTCAAATCTTTTATTTTTTTCTATTATGGAATTAGTAATTAATAATCATCCTCTTTCATTATAAGTTTTTATCATTAAATCTTATCTGCAGCCTATTGTGGTTAAAGTATAGAAATTGAAAATTCATCTTCAGGACTCAATTAAGGCCTGAATAGTTGATGGTGTCCACAGTGTAAGTTTTTCCACCAAAAAGCGATTTCAAATTGTCAGCAAGGTCACCAAATGTGGAGTTGGAATAATATTCAAGATAATTTCCTACTAATAGTATACACATTCCCCCTATATGTTAGTTGTAAATGACTTGAATAACATAGATGATGTTTAAATGTAGTAATATATGAAGTAGCACACTTCGAGTTTTTTTTTTTTTTTTTGGTTTTTCGAGACAGGGTTTCTCTGTGGCTTTGTCACTTTGAGGTTTTTGCCTTTGTATTTAGTCTAATTCTATTACTTGCAAATTTGAATATCAGATATACAGACTAACAAGTAAAATACCCAGTACCAGGAACTGTTGGGTGATTTCTAGAATTTGCTCTGTTGCTGAAAACACATACTAGGATCATAAAACACGAAGAAATCAGTCTGGTAATGGCATGGGTCTCCTCCCTGCTGCGAGCTTTCATAGTGCTGGCAAGTGCAAGGTGCACCCTGTGAGCACCAGTAACGACTAGCCTAGCAAGACATGCCTATGGGCACAATACTGGCACGAATGTCATGGGAGTCACATACCACTTTCTGATTGGTTTTAAGGTCACAAAATAAAACCCATATGTGATACTGTTATTTAAGTCAAAAATTTGTGGGCCAGTAGGTGATAGGCTGTAGAGGAGAGCCTATTACTATCATTCTGCTAGATGGACATAGTATTGTTATCACCAACCATCAGCGCGTTTCTCTACTGTCAACAGCAAACTTCCTTTGGTATTACTTTAGGTGGGGATTAATATAGAGAAACACACCCGGCACAGAGAATAGGAGTCTGTGGAATGCTCAGCTCTAAGTTGAACATCTATATTCCACTCCTCTTCCCAAGGCTCAGGAATCATTCCAGTGAGGGTAGAAAGATATTAAGAACCAGTGGCAGTGACTGACTGAGGAAACAGTGTTTTCTGGACACAGCAGGGCAGGCTGCAAACATGAGCTCACGGAAGTTGTGACAGTATACACAGAACCTCCACAATCTCAAGTCACACAACAATCCCAACATGGAGAGGGGAGGGCAAAGTGAATTCTCCCTTCTAGCTGCAAAGCTATCAGCAACTGACAGCTGCTGAGAAAAGGTCAGCCATGTTCTACTCAAAGGCCCCACCCCCGAGAGTATATGGGCAGCACTAATTAGACCCAATGCCTTAAGAAAATGCGGACCCAGTGTTGGGTTGATCTGGAAGGCATTGGAGGAGAGGGCGAATGTGATCAAAGTACATTGCAAGACATTCTCAATTAATTTTAAATATAGAAAATTTATATATTAATAGAATTCACCATGTGTTAAAAATAAAATAAAAGGTACATTCTACAACTGACTCCCAAAATTTCCAGAAAATTTGCAACTTACTTTTTTATGCTAACATGTCACTACCACAAGGCAGAACCCAAAGTAAATGATCTGAAACTTCATGAAATATTTAAACTATGAACAGAGTTTACAGAGCTAAATTGAAATATATGACTGGTAATTAAGAAGTTCAATTGTTATTAGCTGTAAAGAAGGATGCTAATGATGTTAGAACATGCCTCCAAATTTTGTTGTGCACATTAAATGAAATAAAAGAGTTGACAGCTAGAAAATACTTACAGCTTATTAATTTCAAATACACTGGAAACTAATATGATGGAATCACAGCTAAGTTTTTTTTTATTTTAGAGGTTAGCTTATGTATTTTATATCCTATCAAATCTAGAATCTATATAACAGAAGATGCATGCAAAACTCTTGATTTTAATTCATTGAAGAACCAAAAGTCTTATTCATTTATCCAGCATATTTTTCCATTTCAAGATTTAGGCTGTCTTGCTAAATAGCACAAATATTTTTATAAAATTTTACTTCTAGAATTCTCCATGGGATAAGCTTAATTTTTATGATTCTATTAACTCAAAACAATTTATATACTGTCTTACTTGATAATCTCTGTAAATGGAAGCGATGCAATTATGCTATTTTAAATAATTTGCAGTGCCAAGTTTTCTACCACATATCCATCTGGACAATGTATTATTCTGTCTACGTGACTATCGTATGCCAACACGCTACCTGGTCTTTTAATGTAAATGCCATTAGCAATATAAGGATTAGGACAAAATGTATGTGTTAGCGATGTATTTTAATTTAACACATGGCAGAGAAGGATGAGTGACAGATTGCAGCTAGTCACAAATAAGGGAAGAACTCATTTCTTTGGAGTGTTCAAGTCACAGGTGAATAGCAAAAGGGTTTTATTTCTCCCCTGATGGAGTAAATTCATCTCCTTAAAAGTCACCTTTACACCTTTTACTTACCACCATGAAGGCTGCATTTTGTGTTTCAATTTCATGTGAATAAAACATTAATTTTAAGTGAAAGACATTGTTGGGTGCTAGAATTAAATGAAGTTGTTATTAGTTTGAGTGGTAAAGGTGGAGCGTCTGGGTTCATGTTTGCCTTTAGGAGGAAAAGTATTCTATGGATATGGTTTTTTTTTTGCCACAGAAAACAACATATAAATGAGACTGTGAAATTGTAAATCATCATTTGCTTCTCTAAGTACCAGGAGTCAAGGTGTACATCTGGTATCATCAGGTAGAGGAGGTAGTATGTGAAGTTATCAGTTCTTTACTACTCAAAGAATAGGTCTGGCCACTTAGGATTGATTCTGATCAGTGGGGAGTGATGGCTTGACATCGAGAAAGGAACTTCAGAGGTTACTGGGCTAAAAGCCAGAGCTAATTCTTTCAGTAATAATGCCTGGCATTTTCTTAAACACCTCGAGAAAGTTTATGAATGATATATAAAGTCTTCAGTTTGGCAGGATAGGAGAAAAGGTAGTGATACAACAGGATGAATATATGTAGCAATGTTTCATTTGTATTTCAATAAATAAAGCTTGCCTGAAGATCAGAGAGTAAAACAACCCCACTACTCAGCCTTACAGACCAGGCAATGGTGACACACACCTTTAATTCCAGTAGCTATGTTAGTTTGCCATAGAAACCGGGTGGTAGTGGTGCACACCCTTAATCCTAGCCTAGAAAGGAATATAATATAGAAGAAGACAGCTCTCAGACAATCTTCATTCTGAGTTTCTTGGAGGTGGGATCACCATTTCAAATTGAGGTAGAGGTAAGAGCCTGTGGCTGGCTGTTTTGCTTTTCTAACCTCCAGGTTGAAGTCTAATATCTGTCTCTGGATTTTTATTAATTGTACTTCAGCTTTGCAAAAGAGCCTTCTCATACTCCACATTGTTATAGTTTGAATAAGAAATGTCTCCCACAAGCTCATTGTTGAAGGTTGGGTCCCCAGGTGATGACACGATTTTGGAAGGTTCTGGAAATTTTAGGAGATGGAGCCAAGATGGAGGGAGAAAGCCACTTTCAGTGATTTCTTTCTTTCTCACCTCCTGCCCCAGTGTGAGTCCCTGCTGTCTACTCTAAAGCACATGTATGGACTCCCACATCTGTCTATGTCATTGTGTTGTACCTCACTCCAGGTCTATAGTCAACAGACCTATGGACCGTGAGCATCAACCTCTGTACTTGTAAGCCGTAATACATTTTTTTCCTCACTCAAGCATTTGGTCAGTAAATGACATGTCTTTGTGAAAACAAATGCTTTGGTTCAGTAAGCGCCAGCAGACCCATGCAGCTCTAATAAGGATAAGTTCAGGTGATTGTTGATATGTGTGAGCTAAGTATCAAGCAATGTACACTCCTCCTTTCTGCCATTAACACACTTTCTGACAGGGAAGTCCTATGACTTTCACCTTTTTCCTTCCCTTCATTCACTTCTGTATCCTTTAGTATTACTAGGCTTTGACGTTTATGGTTTAATTCAAATGTACCCAACTCACCCAGTACATTTTTGCTCAGTCATGGATGCTTTTGAGGCTTGTATTATTTGGTCCATCTATTTCTCTGAGTATTGAGTAAAGAAGAAAGTTATTCTAAGAGCTCTAAAGTGTTTATGATACCATGATTTTTCTATGAGGCATGAATGTTTGAGATTGAGCTTTCTGTAGCCTCTCCTCAAGGTTGAGCAAGACCCAACATTGCTTAGCATAATTTTGTTCTTGATTTCCCTTCCTTCATTTTGAAGTTAGATGATCGTAAGTGAAACACCGTTTTCTCTGCTTTAGACATATGATCGGATTCAGCATCCTGCAGTGACAGGAGACAGAGAGATCACTTTGCAGATAAGAAAGCAAAAGTTGGCAGTAGTCAAATTGTATAGCTGTACTGGTGCGGTCTGCGGTTAATACCACAGGATGGAGTCCTCGTCAGGTGCAGAGTATCAGGCAACTGTTGTGAGAAGCGAACATTGGTTACTGAGAACAAATACTGCCGTGGGAGGAGGGAAGCATGTGTTAAAGGATGGTCTTTATAAGGCAGATCAGGGGAGTGCGGAGGAGTAGAATTACCTACATGGGGGTTGGCGATGTAGCTGTAGCCAGTCTGGGCAGGGGAACAGGGACAGAATGTAAACTTAGTCACTCTTTTATGTTCTCTTTCCAAAGCAAACAGTTGCTTTAGTTCACCAAACTTATGCTGATTATTTAGATATCTGTCTCATAAAGAGTGGATTTTTTTCAGGGGTTTTGGCTGCGACATCTTCAACTTTCAGTGTAAATACAAACACATAATATGATTGTGCAGTCCCCATTCCTTTTGATATCCTCTAACGTTTGTGAAATCACACATTCCAGGTTGTCCTCTCAACATGCTGGCTCCTCTCCTTTACTATTAGGGTCTTCTGTTTTCTCTCTGATCTCTTGCTGTTTCTCAAGAGCCCACCATTCCCATATATGTAAATCTACCACCCTTAGAGGTTGCAAACCTATCCAGTATATTTAGTTAACTCATAGCTATTAGTTATAATCTTTAGTTCAATTTAAATTTCTTACCAGAGCATAAGACTTGTATGCACAAATCTCCCCAACTCTGGAACTCAGTTCTAAGTGTAAATTTTTTGTAAACTCCTTTGAAGTCCCACAAGAATCCTGAATTTAAAATGTATATGACCCAACTGAACACAGTAGGTCTCTATATGCAAGCATTATGATCATCTGTCTGTCTCCAATCTTTACAAAGACAGGCCAGAAGACTTTCAGAAGATATGCTGCAGTTCCATGGCCTACAAAATGCTTAGCACTATTGTGTAGTCTTCCTAGATGAAACTATGACGTCCACAACGATCCTCATGGCTGAGAAGATACTCCTGTGCAGGCTTTCATTGGAATATTAGGCCCCTTGTGTAGAGAATACAGTTACTGGGTATCCACCTTTGCAGCTTGCTTTGCTGTGTTAAAGCTGCTCGTATGCTTACTCTTGGTTTTGGTTTTAGGATTAATCTTCCTGTTACTGTGTCTTAAACTCTGTGTTTAAACTGAACTTAGACAGGACAAACACATTTCTGTATATAAAAAGATGAAAAATTTAAAGCAGACTCAAGTAGGCAAATGTATCAAATGATACAGAAAGAAGAAGGATGAGAACTGAGGAAGGGTCAATGACGGTGATGGAAAAAAGTGATTATGCGTTTTGATTAATTAATTATTATTGAGTGTGAATGTGTATGTGCATGTGAGTGTAAGTGCACATGTGACATCACACATGCGCAGGACAGAGGACAGCTTTACAGACTAGATTCTCTCTTTTTGGCTTTTATTTGGCTTTTGAAGACTGGATTTAAGTTGACAGGTTTTGTTCTTGCTGGATCCTAATTTGTAATTCTTGAGTACATAATTTCAGAGAAATTGAGGGAGAGGAAGACAAACTACAGGGCCTTAAAAGGGATTAGATACTTGTGGTGGTTTGAAAGAAAATGGCCCGCAGAGAAAGTGGCACTATTGGGAGGTGTGGCTTTGTTGGAGTAGGTATGGCCTTGTTGGAGAAAGTGTGCCACTACGGAGCAGGCTCTGAGGTCTCATATACGTTCAAGCCACACCCAGTGTCTCCTACCACTTTCTATTGCCTACAAGACCAAGTTGTAAAAATCCTCAGCTCCTTCTTTAGTACCATGTCTGCCTGTATGCTTTTTACCATGACAGTAATGGACAAAACCTCTGAACTGCAAGCGAGCCACCACAATAAAGTGCTTTCCTTTATAAGAGTTGCCGTGACCATGGTTTCTCTTCACAGCAGTAGGGCCCCTAATGAAGTATATGAGATTTTAAGGTGCTAGAAAGTGTAGCAGTAGAATTAAGCACTATGGAACCTCAAGTCAAAGAAAGGACTTGAAGGATATAGGAAGGGAGAGGTGTCCTTGCTGGAGAAGATCCAGTACAGAAGTAAAGTGGGGAGAGTGTACGGCAGGGAGTGTCAGGGAAGGCGAGCTTGGACTTGGAGTTTTGGAGATGATCTTGATGTACGTATTTTGTTCTCCTGGGAAGATCCGCAGACGGATGGGGAGCAGGTTGGAGGTCAGAAGCAATGTGTGCATCTTACAATATGCCTGCAGATTCTTTCATGTTCTCCCCTTAAGAGCTGTGGTGCATTTCCCTTTAGTTATAGTGAGCTTCAGAATTATTTTGTAACAAGTTCTCTCTTTTCCCAGTTGAGATCCTGGCCACTGGAACTCAGCTATTATGCATTGAAGCACCCAAGCCACAGTGAGGGGATCCATGATTGGATGCCCAGGCTGAGCTTCTGGGTATATCCAGTAGTAACTTGGCACCCTATACATCAACCACATGGAAGACATATCCCCAGCTTACTCCAGATAATGCCTCGCAAAATGGAGAGGAGCTTTCTTTGCTGAGCCCTGAACATATTGCAGGTTTGTGGGGGGAGATTAGTGACTTCTGGTTTTAAGGTGCTAAACCCAAATGGATTGTAATACAGTAAAGAGGATCTACAGTCAGGGTGAGCAAAGTAACAAGCGGAGATGTTTCTGTCTCTGCCAGTGTGGTTTGTACAAAAAGCAAGAAAAATCTGTCTGTATTTTTGAACATCCATGTGACTTGGAATACATTACTTAACATTTCTAACTTAATTTCTTCCTATAATTAAAGTGTGAATGATTAGGACTTGTGAGGTTATTATGCAGTTTGGAAATAATTTAAAGCTAACGGCTCCAATACGGCAGTGAGTCAAGTAGCCATCTTTTTTAACATTAAGGACCCTGTCAATGAGCTGAGCTCCAGCATCAGTTAGACTTGTGTTTGCCTTTGATCCCATTGATAACTATCTTTGAAATTAAGGTATGCCGTACAGTCCCACTGAATCATGTTACTTTGTAAGTGGCGGGTTAATGCCACCCTGTAAAATGTTTCATCTGAGCAACAGAGATGATAAGACAGGGCAAGGGCTGGCACGTGATTGCCACCAACTAAGTGGTAGTTTTAAGAGACAGGGGAGATGACGCAGTAGGTAAAGTACATGTTACATCAGTGTGAAGATCTGAGTTCAGATCTCCAACATCCATAAAAAAAAAAACAAAACAACAAGCCAGGCCTGGCAGTTTATACCTGTAATCCCAGCGCTGGGAGACAGAGGAAAGATAATTCAGAAGGGTCATTTGTCAGTCAGTCTAGCCAACTCATGATCCCTAGGTTCAGTTAGAGACCCTGTTTTTTTTTTTTTTTTTGGTTTTTTTTTTTTGGTTTTTTTCGAGACAGGGTTTCTCTGTGGTTTTGGAGCCTGTCCTGGAACTAGCTCTTGTAGACCAGGCTGGTCTCGAACTCACAGAGATCCGCCTGCCTCTGCCTCCCGAGTGCTGGGATTAAAGGCGTGCGCCACCACCGCCCGGCTAGAGACCCTGTTTTAAAAACTAAAGTACAATAGAAGAATTTATGTGCTGACATGAGGCCTGCCTGAGCACCCACCCATTCATAAATACTCTCACATGACTGTACAAATACATGTACATTCTCATATATATATATATATATATATATCATACATATACATACAAAATAAGTACAGACTTTGCAATTAAAAACATATTAATTAGTTTGAAAACTCCCAGCATACTATGACGGCTGAAATGAATATGGTAGACAAAAACTCCCCAGCCAGTACTAGGTATGGTAGCTCATGCCTTTAATTCTGGCATTCCAAAGGGAGGGTAGGTAGCTCTCTATGAGTTTGAGGTTAGCCTAATCTACACAGTAAGATCCATGTCAACTAAAGCTACACAGTGAGGCCCTGTCTTAAAACACCAAAGCAAAAGAAAACAAAGCAAAAAAAAAAAAAACAAAAACAAAACAAAACAAAAAAACCAAAAAACTGACCCAGATTGAAACTTTGAAGGAGTTAGAAGAAGTTTGTGTGCATCAGTAGACGAAGGAATGATATAAATAAATGATGAGAATTTTATTGAAGAAACTGTTGAGTGGTGAATGTGTAATAAAGACTTGAGAAAGCATTTAGAGTACCCCCTTTCTTCTGCTAGCGCCAGGCACAGGAGGAAGTACACTAAAGAAATTAGAAAAACAATGAGTTTCTAAATGTGAGAAAAGCTACAAAATGCCAACATATGGACCTGAAACTTCAAAGGAGCAAAGAGGGTCAAGAACTTAAAGGTACAGTCGATAGCAGTATTGTTTCAAGATGTCTTAGCATAGAGAGGATATGTTGAAAGTCCTGCTTCCTTCAGCCACAACCTCTGGCTAAAACTCTGCCATGCAATTTCCCATTAGCCATACTTACGGCTTTTCACAGAACTTGGAATTCATTCTCTCTGTGTGTGCACACACGTGCCCATGCATGTGTGTATGCGTGTGGGTCTCTCACTGAACCTACGTTTCTACCTACCTGTGTCTGGCTTTTACATGGGTATTGGGGATCTGAGTTCAGTTCTTCATTCTTTGCACCATGCTCCTTATGGATACCCCAGGCCTTCTTTCACTTTTGACTCTGTTGAATATTCCAAGACAGACTTATCTACTCTTACTTTAAAAGACTACTGACTAATCATTTACAAAGTCAAAGGTTAAGAAATTTAATCCCAAGTTTTCTCCTACTTATTACCATCATTTCTTTCAAAATTGCTTATTTATTTATTGTTTGTGTGTATGATGTGTGTGTATCTTTGCGAGTGCCTAAGTGCCATGGTGTGTGTGTCAAAGTCAGAGGACAACTTTCATGAGACAGTTCTCACCGGCTAGTTTCTACCATGCTCTAGGCTAAGCCAGAAAGCTTCCTACTGATTCTTCTGTCCCACCTTCTCTTCAAAGTGCTATGATTACAGGAATCCACCACCACATTTGGCTTGAACATCTCACCCTTTTCCTTTCCTTTCCTTTGCTTTCCTTTCCTTTCCTTTCCTTTCCTCTCCTCTCCTCTCCTCTCCTCTCCTCTCCTCTCCTTCCCTCCCCTCCTCTTCCCTCCCCTCCTCTCCCCTCCTCTCCCCTCCTCTCCCCTGCCCTCTTCTCCCCTGCTCTCCTCTCCCCTGCCCTCCTCTCCCCTGCCCTCCTCTCCCCTGCCCTCCTCTCCCCTGCCCTCCCCTTTTGCTTGTATTATTCTAGTCAGGGTTACTCTTTATGGCCCTGGCTTTCCTGGAGCAGACCAGGCTGGTCTGAGAGATCTACTTGCCTCTGCTACCCGAGTGCTGGGATTAAAGCCTTGAGCCACCACTGTCCAACACAAAAACCTTTTTAATGTGGTTCCAGGGATTTGACTCAGGTGGACAGGCTTATTCAACATCCTTCTTGGCCTTGACATAAAGCAAAGCATATGTAATGGTTCCTGGAAAGATACAAGCCAGTCTCTAGACACACTAAAACATCTGTTTCTCTTTCTAGGACCTAGGTAATCTGATGTATCCATTTATCTTTTGTATCCATGTTTTTGATGTAACATTCTCATCCAGCTGCTGTTTACTTCTATTTAGTGGATTCTGGCCTGGACATAGCCTTCTGATATTTGTGCTCTCTGGGCTGTGAGGAGTTGGAGACAATCCACATATTAGCAAATTCTACAGAAAGAACATCTATAACATGCAGGATCCCTTAACTAGAAGCAAGCTACAGACTTGTACATTACTGAAATGTGCAAACTGAATGATGGATATAGGAAGAGAAAACGGAATGGACCTGCATGGCCAGGGTTTCGCCCGTTCACACTGCACTCATTCCACAGGTGGGCAAGTGGACTTGGGCTGTCAAGGGTGTTTTGGCACCTGTAATTTGCCAGACTTTACTGGTGTCTACTGTCTCCTTTCCCTTTCTTTCCATTGTAGGGCATTGCTGATCTTTTGGAATTTGTGCTAAAACACCATGAAGGGACCCTGAAGATTTTCTTCAGAAAGCCAGGCTGCCCAGAATGCAATCCAGGAGATAAAAAGCTCATTCCAGAATGTAAATGTCCTGCTTCCTCTATGAAAGAAAATCCTTCCAGAGAAGCAGTGCTGGCAGGCCAGACAACACACTCACTGATGCAGATGATTTGCATTCTGGTGTTGGCTCCCTGTCTTGTCACAGGCTGGGAACGATTTATGGACAGGTGTTTATCAAGCTCCACTGTGAATAGCACCGCTCTGCAGGGCAGATTGCAAACGCAGGGTCTGTGATGCTGGGCTGCGCCTGCCTGTGGGCAAGTTTGCTTTAGACAGCACAGGAACCCCTGTCAGCCTTTCAGCAATGGAGGTTTGCTTAAAATCCCACATTTCCAACCTCTCTTCATTACATCTTTACTTTGGTACCTTAAACATCAGCTGACCAGGTTGGTTCCAGATTCTTATAAGGTAGCAATCAATGGAAATGATGGGCACATTTTCTGTGAGTCAGGACATGAACTTTCAAGGAGCCCAAGGGGCATACTAGGCACTAAGCACATTTGTGTTTGCTGCAGGCTCCAGAGTCTTTTGATTTCAGAACCCCTAAGGATAAGGCGATTATTAAACAAGGAGGAGCTTAGCTCATCCCCAGTAGGGAACACCAGCTTGCCCACAACTGACACTAACCCTCCCCCACTCCTCGCTTCCTCTTTCTGTCCATTCCAGTGTATAAGCGTTCTCTCACACCTTTACCATTGTAAAGACATTCAAGTTGCCCTCCAAGAACCTGTTCGGCTGTGAGACGGAAGAAAGAAGCTCATCATTTTATTCTAAGCCGAATCCTAGTGAACAGCACCGGTCTCACAAGCAGCATTTTTGTCCAGGCACCTGGAACTTAATCTGTAGATGAGGGAGGGTGTCAAAGGTCATTCCAGAGAGCCAGTCCTAACTTTTCAGAACTGTTTCGCTGTTCACATCCTCAAGGGAGTGGAGCATACCCAAGGACCACTCTAGAAGTGCCTTTCAGTTTCTAATAGTTCACTGATCTCCTTGGCATGAGCTTTCTAATTTCACTGTTCCCTTTAATCATTTCAAATTTCAGCAAATGGGGTTTGATTTGCCTTCCCTGGAAGCATAGCACAATCTCTGGTCTAGGCCACATTTCTTGAAGCTATTTTCCTGGAAGTTGAAAGACTTACGTAGATTTCTCCCTGTTGAAGGAAGGATGCTAATTAAAGCTGAAAGTTCTAAGTGAGCACAGTAACTTATGAGGCTGGACAGCGGGTAGTTTTTACTGAACCATCCTTGGGTAAACATCTGGAAGAATGCTCTGATGTTGGTACAGCTGCATGACCAATGCTTAGCTGGGGGCTTCTTGATTTTGTTTTGTAATTTCTTTGCTTTTATATATTTACTTGTTATAAAATAAGAGTTGTTGTATCCAGAGATTAGAGGAACACGAGACATGAGTGTCATGTTAGCTCTTCTTCAATCTAAAGTCATCTGAACTCACAATTCAAAGCAAGGCATGGATGAGAGAATACAGAAATGATACATCATGTAAAGCTTTGCACACAAGAAACCTCATCAGAAGTGTTTGGCAAAGATACAGAATTATACGTGAAATCTTCAAAGATACATTCTACCCAACGCAAAGATCACACTTTTAGGAATTAAGTTTAGCTTATGGCCATGGCACTCTGAATGTGCCTGATCCTGTCTGAAAACTAAGCAGGGTAAGATCTGGCTCATACTTTAATGAATAAAGTGTTTTTACTAAATAAAAAAAATCATATAAATGTTATAAGACTTTGAAGACCTATAAAATAAGGAGTGATCAAATTTGAGTACTAGTAAATACTTGAGGGAAGCTGGCATTGCAAATGGTACCAGGTCCCTGGCTGTCAACGTGGCTGTATTTTATGGGTGCCATTGCTCTTCAGTATTTCTTATTTTGGTCTCACCATCTTCAATATAATTTATTGAATGCCTTCTAGGTGATAAGTCCATTTTATTGCTTATTTGGTTTACTAAATAAAAAGAACAGTTAACACTAGAATGAGTAGAAGTCCTAAATGTTGTTCTTCTTTAAGTTCCTTAAAATTTATTCATCAGTATGTTTAACACATGCTGAGTCAAAATATGCTTCATGAAATCAATACTTTGTAAGATGAATGTGGAGAAGCCTTTTAAAATTAATATTATTAAAAGGATTCAGAAAATAATTAGAATCAATCCTACAACTTAATATATTTGGGTTGTAAACCTAGACATAACTATATACCAAGTTATCATTGATTTCTACACATAAGAAATAAAGGTAAACTAAAACAAAATTGAAACAAAATGACTACCACCTAGTCACAGTGATAGGAGATGCTACATATTATACTAGAAGAGAAAAATAATCACCAATTTACTCAGCTGTGAACTCTGTGAACAAGATATGTCCAGTGTATAGTAGTGGCACAAATGTCATAGAAGTATCCAGTCAGTTTCTGGTTATACTTAAGGTCACAAGATTAAACACATATTTGGTATTGTTATTGAAGCCAAGAATCTATGGTTAGATAGGTGATAGGCCCTATAGGAGAACCCATCACTCTTACTCTTACACTTATTATTAAATTGGTTCCTAAAGAGTTGCTATGTATAACGAATGATTTTTATACATAGATTACTGCTTCTCTCAACCATTGTCAGAGAAGCTTTGTTTTGCAGTAGATGGTGATTACTACGGGGACTCACACCTGGCTGTAGTGAAGAGAGTAAGAGACTGGTATACTGGTATGCTCTCCTAAATGGGGCATCTGTATTGAATACATCCCTCCCAATGCTCAGAGACCATTGCAGAAGAGGGCGCAGAAATGCTGCGAGAACCATGGCTACAAGGGAATGGTTTTCTGGAGCTACAGGCAAGGTGCAGGTCTGAACTCACAATGCCTGTGTTAGCAGGTACAAGATGGACTCAAGCTCAAGCCAAATAGAACCCCAGCATGGAGGGGAAGGTGAGCAAAGTCCTCCCCTTGCTGAGGAGCTACTCTTTGAGATTGAGAGGAAGTTCCCTTAAAGCTGTGGCTTCTGGTAGGTTAACTGTTTCAGCCAATAGCCACCTAAGAGTACTTGGGCTACAGAAACTAGACTCAATGATTTTCATTTTTAGTATTTTTAAAAGAGGATACAAGGTTGGATGAGTAGGGGATGTGGAGAGGTGGATCTGAAAAGAGGTAAGGAGGAGATGAATATGACCAAAATTAATTGTAAAAAATTATCAAATAATTAATAAATATTTTTTAAAATCTAAAAATATCTTATTCTTTTTGTGTGCACAAGTGTGTGTGTGTGTGTGTTTTGTGTGTACGTGTTTTGTGTGTGTGTAAGTAGGCAGGTAGGTAGGTAAGGGAATGTCATGGTGAGCATATGGAGGTTGGAATACAAATTTTGGGGGTCATGTCTCTCTTTCCACATTGGTTCCAGAGATCAAACTTAGGTTGTTGGACATGGTGATGAACACTTTGATTAATGCACAGGAAAGAGGATGGAATCTTATAGCGCTGAATATGACAAGACATTTACAAGATTGAATCTCATGATCAACCAATTTGTAAGCAGGGACATTTTAGATGAAGAATTATTAAGAATGCTCACTTACAATAAAGATTTTGTGTATTCTATTTGTTTTTTTAACTAATGTTTTTGAAATGGTATCTCATTACACACAGCCTAAGCTGTACTCAGACTCACTGTATAGCCCATTGTGATCCCACATTGACAAGCCTCATGTCTCGCCATGCCTCATTCTAGGATTATAGGTGCGGGCCATGATATTCTCTCTGTTTAGATTGGATTTTCCTGTACTGTGGCCTGAATGGTAGAGTAAGTATTCTACCATTGGAATATTATACTTCAACCTCATTTCAATTTTTATTTTGAAATAAGGTCTCACTAATTTGCCAGGCTGGCCTTGAACTCACAATGTAACCCAGTCAGATCTTGAACTTTTGATTAGCCTGTCTTAGTCTCATGAATATTTTAGATTTCAAGTGTGTGCCACCAGGCCTGACTTTCCCTGGATTCTTAATTTTCTGTTTAAAACACTGCTTTAAGTCTTACTCAAGTAAGTGATTGCATAGACAGCTACAACCCTCTTCCCTTTTCTCTTAATCAGACACATTTCAGTGTGACCACAGTTTTATCTCATCCAGAAAAGAATCACCGGACACATGGAAGAAACACAAGAGTCACATTCAATTGAACACACGAAGTCTTTCCTTGTCTCATGCCACCAACACCCTTTTGTAGAGAGAAGTTACATGGTCGGCCTATGTCAAAGTGGCTTATAGATTTTACCTGTGCTGCTGGAGCCCAGCAAAGCCAGGGGCAATAAGAATATACAATAAATTTTAGGAGAAAGGTAAAGATTTAGAAGCAATTATTGGCCAAAGGGAGAAGGTAGAGAAATTTATCTGAAATACTTAAAACTCACCAAGGCAGTGACAGTTTGACCTGAAAACCTTTAAATAACCCACTAATAGCCACCACCTTCTACCAACATGTTATAATTATTAAATACTATTTTTCTATAAAATAAGTTCTATAGAAGAGGATATGTTAAATTGCATTGATTTTCTTTTTGTTCAGCTCATGTATCTGGGTCCAGTTTCCCCTTTTAAAATATATTTGTAGAACTATTTGCTCACATATGTATGTATGTATGTATGTATGTATGTATGTATGTATGTTCATCTGCATGAGTTTGCCTATGTGCCATGGGGTGTGTGCAGTGGTTGGAGGAATCTGCGTGAGTTTGCCTCTGTGTCACGGTGTGTGTGCAGTGGTTGGAGAAATGTAAATGAGTCTGCCTGTGTGTCACGGTGTGTGTGCAGTGGTTGGAGAAATGTGAATGAGTCTGCCTGTGTGTCACGGTGTGTGTGCAGTGGTTGGAGAAATGTGAATGAGTCTGCCTGTGTGTCACGGTGTGTGTGCTGTGGTTGGAGAAATGTGAATGAGTCTGCCTGTGTGTCACGGTGTGTGTGCAGTGGTTGGAGGAATGTGAATGAGTCTGCCTGTGTGTCACGGTGTGTGTGCCATGGTCACAGGAATCTGTGTGAGTTTGCCTGTGTGTCACGGTGTGTGTGCAGTGGTTGGAGAAATGTGAATGAGTCTGCCTGTGTGTCACGGTGTGTGTGCAGTGGTTGGAGAAATGTGAATGAGTTTGCCTGTGTGTCATGGTGTGTGCCATGGTCACAGGAATCTGCGTGAGTCTGCCTGTGTGTCAGGGTGTGTGCAGTGGTTGGAGGAAATGTACAGGTGTTGTTCCTTCCTCCTACCGTATGGGTTCAGGATATGAAGTTCACGTTGTCAGCCTCTGTCTCCACTCCATCTTGCCCATCCCTAATTCCTGTCTTGGCACTATGTTTGGAGGCTATATGGTGCTCCTCACTCTCTTGGTTTTATAATTCTCTGGACCCCCTTTTAGTTACATTTCCATGGGCTATAGTATTCCAGGGATAGGAAAATGCCTTCTGAATGTTGAGGAAGCCATCTATGCTGCTGCAGGCTAATATGCACCCTTAATTACAAAAGGGATTTTTGTAAATCAGATGCTGAATTCGTGTTATTACAGAAACGGAGACCCTTGCCTTGTACATAATACACTACATAGAAAAGAGCTGTCAGCGCCCCATTGTAAGCGGTGCTTTGAGGTCCTCTCCAGCTGAGGCTTTAGAATGCAGGCTTGGCTTTGCCCAATGTTTTTTTCAGACAGGCCTTCCTTTGAACACTCACTTTATTATTTGGGAAGTGTGACAGTGACAAAATCATTTTGCTTTGTTAAAAACAAGACAATACTGTTATTTCAGCATCTGAAGAAGTCACTTATCGGATGATCTGGCTTGAAATGAGTTTAAAAACCAGAGCACTGTAGGCTTTTTTGGTTAGCTTCATTGTTAAAGATGGCCTCTGTCTGTCTGTTTTCCTGTGCTGAACATGTGGGGCACCTCTGTCCAGAGCACGTGTGCTTGAGAGAGAGCGGCACTCTCTCCAGGCATATCTACCTGGTCGGCTGCTCTCTTTCTGGTTATCCCCATATACACAGCACCCATGATGCCAGGGAAGAAAGCCATCATGCTCCTTAGGCACCATCAGTGTCGGAGGAGTCAAGGAGACATAAAGGCAGGGAGGTAGGCCAAAGAGTAACAGCAGAGAGTTAGCACAGAGGAGGGAGTAGGCAGGGAAGGAGCAGATGGAGACAGGGACACAGTAAGTTTGTATACAGAAGTGCCGGAAGCCAGTTGAACTGACAATCACCTGCAATGATATCACTGGTCCCAGTTTCTAACCTTTGAATGCTTCTTCCTTTTATCTGTCTGTCTGTCTGTTAATTACTACCTATGTACCTTACTCTACTACTCAAAGTCTCTGCCTTCAGCTGGGGAATCTGTGCCAAGTGCCAGCGGTTTCATGTCCTCCACCTTGAGTTTCATCTCACTTGACCTAAAATTATCATAAGAAAGGAGTAGAGGATTCCCCGGGAGAGCAATAAATCCTGAACACTTCTGTGGAATTAGAGTACAACACTTTCTAGCTACTGTGTACAAATCATTGTTACAAATGGCCTGGAATCCAGAGGAAAACGTGAATTCCTTAAGATAATATAGATGCCAGAGACAGCATGTGAATCAGGCTATTGAGCCATGGGGCTGTGTGTGCTCTTAATCCAGAACCTTACTTCCGTATAGCCCCATTGAACCATTTAACAAAGGTTAGTAGGTCTGTGCAAGGATGAAAGAGGGATGGGCTGCCATTACTTCCTGTGGCATCAGTGGGGTTAACACATCCTCTCAGCATTCAGAAATTTAGTGAACACTCTCAACCCTTCATTTAACAGTATTTAATAACGTCTATGTACGTCCTGTGTATTATGAAGCAAGCACACAGGACCAATAATATTTTATGCATTCTCATCAAGAGTGAAATTGTAAGGGTCATAAATAGCCTGATGGAAGGGGATGATGAACACTTGGCTCATAAATCCCATTTGCTCAGCTGGAAGAACAGAGGGTTGTGGATGGGAATTCCTCCTCTGTGTCAAGCTCTCAAGGAGACACCTGGAAAGGGCAGAGCATATAAAGAACTTGCCGTTTATGTTTGTTCTTGTTAAAGGCTTATGGTGGATCTGAAATGTTTGTCTTTCCTGATATACTGTTTGCATGTATTGGGTATTAATATGGCTGCCAAACAGTTAGTAAGTGTAAGATAGTGGATGAAATATGGGTGTCCCTCAGTACCTGCTTCTAAGAACCCTGAAGACACAGAACCCACAGATGTCATAAGTCCTTTATAAGATGATTTGCATGTCACCTATGCACACCCTCCTGTGTATATTTAATTCATATAGACATTACTTATAAATATCTAATTAAATGTAAATGTTATATATATTGTTCAAAGAATAACAGTTTTTAAAATCACATTTTCCTGAACAGTATGGATGTCTTCTCCCCCAAGATGTTTTAATTCTATGATTGATTAAATCCACAAATTCAGACTACACAAGTTCTGGTTTTCCCGTCACAGTGGAAAAATGCTTAATAAAAACTACATCCGGGAGGAAAGGTTTACTTTGGCTCTTGGTTTCAGCACATAGCCTGTTGGCTCTGTTCTTCCTGGTCTTTGTGAGGCTGAATACAGGGAGCATGCAAGGGCTGACATGCTTGTCCAATGGCAGCCAGAAAGCAAGTAAGCAAGGGACTAGTGACAGGGAGTTTTCAAGGGCACAGCCTAGCTACTTTCTCCAGTGAGAAATTACCTACAAATAGCTCATTCAACCATGGATTCATCAACTCTATATTACAGAGGCGCCCACACTTTGACATTGTAATATGATGTCATCTAAAGGTGTGTTGGTTGTACTATAGAATTGCATCTATAGCTATCTTAGGACAGCCTATAGGCTATGAGTTGGATATACATAACCTGGGTAATTGATGAGGATAATACTCTAATTTTCCATTGTTCTACTGGCTGGGCACTAAGACTTTAGCTGAGTGTCCCTTTGGGCTCATTTCAAATCCAAGTCATAACACTATAGGTAGAGTGGGACCACTGTGCATGTATTCATTCCTTCATCATTTATTGTCCACTATGTGAGACTGTGTTATATTACCTTGTTATTCTTCTCAAAGGAAACTGAGACTTAGGTTATGAACAAAATCTCAAGTCACACACTGTTTAGTGTACATGTCAGGGTTCAGACTGAGCAAAAGTCACTACCAACGTGGCCTTTCCTGACATCAGGAAATATCTAGATATAATACAGAATAAGAAAATCCTGGAAATAATTTGCTTAGTCAAAGCTAGAAATAGCCGGCTGGAATATGAAGTGAAAAAAAAATCTAAATCTTCAACCACTAATTTATTAATACCTAAAATGTGGTATGTTCATAGGGGTGAACATTATTTAAAAATTTAAAAAAATGAAGTATTAATTAGTGGTTAAAAATTGAATGAACCTTGAAAACATACAAAACAAAAGAAATAAATTACAAATGACCTTACACTATATTATGTGAGAAGTCTAGAACATACAAATCTATGACTAGGTAGAGTAGGTTACGGTAGCTTAGACCTAGTGAGGTGCCTGAGTATGCTTGTGGAAGTGGAGAGAAACATCTAACGTGTCAAGGGTTCTCTTGGCAGTGTCAGAAATGTCCTAGAACTGATTATGGTGGTGTTATATGACTGGGTCAAGACACCATCTCAATGGGCGAATTAACAATTGTAGATGATCCTTCACCCATGGTGCTGCATCCCCTTTTCCACAATCTTGGCTTTGTACATTCTGTCTTTGTTCACAAATCTACTTCTGATATTCCCTATTTCTAAAGCAATGCATTTCTGTGTGCCCCCTGCTGTATTTTGTGTTGTTTTTCCTGCAAGGGCCAATAGTCCCTTCACATGCCTAGCCTGTGTTGTGTTCTTTTTTTTTCTGATGAATTACATTGGGAAGGAAAATTATTTTTCCCACAGCAAGGAGGACCTGCATAACAGGAGAATGTGGGAGCCTAAGAAACAGGGCACATTGAGAGGAAAAGGAGGACAGAGAATGACTATTAGGAGGAATGAGAAGATCACATTTAGTCAGGGGCACTGACTCTCAGTGTAGTGTATAACGGAACAATAATGGGTAGTTATTGTACACTAGGGGCAGACTGCTAGCTTTGTTTAGGGTGAAAGAGACAGCAGCTGATGGGCCAGCTGGGCAAGTGAAGGAACACTTTCCTCAGTGTCTCCTTCCTAATGTCCAAGAAGGATACTGTACGCACATGAATATTAAAAATGTGTAGATGGAAAGAACTTAGTCAGACAGTGGTGGATTATGACTTTAATCTCAGCACTCAGGAGGCAGAGGCAGGTAGATCTCTCTGAGTCTGAGGCCAGCTTGGTCTATAAGAGCTAGTTTCAGAACAGGCCCCAAAGTTGCAGAGAAACCCTGTTTCGAAAATCAAAAAAGAAAAAAAATGTCTATGGGTATTTTTCCTGCAAGTATATTTGTACCACATACAGGCCTGGGGCCCGTGAAAGTTGGGAGACATCATTGGATCTACCTCTGGGACTCGAGTTACAGACAGTTGTGAGAAGCCATGAAGGTACTGGAACTGAACCTGGGAACCTGCTCTTTGGGAAGAACAACCAGTGCTCTTAACTACTGAGCTGTCTCTCTAGCCCCAATTCATAAAGATTTTACGTAAAGGGGACTGAAAGTTGTCTGGAATACAGTGAGACTGTTTGGTATTACTGTTTTATTACATTTTGACTGTTTGTTCTATCCTTCCCTCCCCTGTAATTTCAGGTCCTCTTCTCATTTCCTTGATTCCCTTTAAATCTGTAGGTAGAGGGCTGCTCATATGGAGCTGACAAGAATCACCTCCAGGAGAGCATGGGCAGCCTTCCAGGCTCCACACAACTGAAGGCAACTGACTGTCTCTCCCTCACAGTCTTCAGCTACCAAATAGATGCTCATCTAGTGACGAGAACGTCTGGATCCCTTTCCCATCCATGCTGGAGCCTTCAATGGTTTGATCCTGTGCAGGCAGCCACAGCTGCTGAGTACAGGAGTGCATTGATCCTGTCACGTCCAGAAGACCCCTTTTTGCTCGAGTCCTACCTGACCTCTGGCTCTGTCATCGTTGTAGTCTTCTTCGGACATGGGCCTTAGGCTTGGCTGGGCATACAATCTAGATGCGCCATGTGTGGCAGAGCACTCCCGGGCACTTACTCTTGGCACTTTGGTCACGTGTGAGTTAGTGTGTTAATTGCTGTCCACTGGAAAAAGAATGAGTAGAACTGCACTAATCTCGGTGTTTCAGATACCTGTGTAAAGAGTAGATTGATGCAGTACTGAGTTTAGCCTGGGAGCATAAAAGTCCCTCTCCCAACCATTTCCTATAGAATGGGCTTTAAAACAACCAGGAAGTGATGACTATCATCATAACATCCTTGCCACTATTTCCCCCATGGGAATCTTGCCACATTGGTTGCTATTAATGGCTCACTGAGTTCCCAGTTGAGTAAGCGTATTGATGACTTTTCCCCACCCCAAAGCTTGCCGTAACATATGGAGATGGCTTCTGATGGAGGAAAGGATCAGTTAACTCATAAGGGGTTGTTTAAAACACCAGGCACTAATGTTGGAATGTTTGTATGACTCCATGTTTGAAAAAACACGTATTATTCCACCCTCTCATTTATGGATTCTATATTCTGGTTCTTTATTAAGTAATTTACATGCATGTGTCATCATATGTTATACAACAATGGTTTATCACTTGTCTGTGTTTCACAGATATGAAAACTGAGGCCCAGGCAGTAAGTAACTTCTTCAAGGTCACACCAAGTATATGTTGCCGCCAGAAAACGCTTGACACCAACAGTGTCTCTTCATGCTACATTGCCCAAAATAGATGTGAGAAATAGACCTACACATGTTCCAAATTGTTATCTGTGGGTGACTGAGAATTCATCTTTCTAAATGCAGGGGTTCTTGTTAATCACTAAAGGAGACAGAAATGAAATTCAGGACTGTCTCTGACAAGTTTGGAAGCTCAATTAACAAGTCAAGAGAATCCAGTCACAACAAAAACAAAGAGCATGGATGTGAATGGCAATAATAACTTCTGAAAAGCCTTGCTTCATTAGTTGCCAGAGAAACTCAATTTGAACAACAAAAATATTTCTTTTCATTTTTCATTTTCAAAATGACAAAGATTATTATAAAAAGAGATGACAGAGCTACTGGCTTTTTGGCCTCATCTATGATAGATGCTTCTAGACCTTCATTGTCTCTCAAGATTTAGTAAATGCTATCTTAGAATGAGATTCGATTTGCAGAGAAGTTTTAGGCTTCCCCAGAGTCCCCATGTGCCCTTCCTTGGTTTCCTCTTTCATCATTTAGTGGATTTGTCATAGCCCAGGAGCCAATGCTGACACTTCGTTGTTAATTAAGTCTGCACCTCTGCACTTGGCTTAGCTTTGCTTCATGCTCTTGTTTTTCAGGATCCAGATAGGTTTAGTCTTGCATCTCCTCAGTCTCTCATTGTTTGTTGGATTTTAAAATGATGAGCTCTGGTTTGGTACTTTAAAGAGTGTTGTGTAGTTAGGTGGTAGTTATGCAAAACTGTGGAGAGGATCCAGGCTACCACAGTGAGAGGTAACAGATACAAAAGACAGGAAGCTAGGAGGAGTCACACAATACTGACTGAGAATTAAGGACCTGAGTAAGACCTGTCATTAACAATAGAGATGTGGATGGGGTAGACTGTGTATTCTAAGTAACAACCATCATTGACAATACAGATGTGGATAGGGTAGACAGAGAATGTATTCTGAGTAAAAACTGCCATTAGCAATAGATGTGGATAAGGTAGACAGAGAATCTACCCTAAGTAAGAACTGCCATTAGCAATAGATGTGGATGGGGTAGACAGAGAATCTACTCTAAGTAAGAACTGCCATTAGCAATAGATGTGGATGCGGCAGATAGAGAAGATACTGTAGACACACAGATATACATGTGTCACCTCGTGGCTGCCTCCTGAGAGAATGGAAAAGTACTATGGGTCTGTAAGTTGAAGATGGATGCCCCAACATTGCAAACAAACTTTGTGTGGCTGTCCAGAAGTCTGTCATTTCTAGAGTTTTGGAAGTTGTTTTCAATGCACTTTTTGTTTATTCAAATAACATTATATCCTTCTGGTGCCTTTGATGGAGTTGAAGACTAAATAGGCGCAGTTTTTCTTAGATATGATAGAAAATAAGTTAGGTATAAAATTTTGCACTTACTAAGATGGTATAGATTATGGAGTGTCTTTTTTAAATTTACCAGACACAAATTAATCAGAATTCAGTACATTATAAATGTAATCTTTATTTGAGTAGTGGTGCAGGAGAAAGGGTAGGAGGTCTGGCAGGCAGAAAGTATAAATAGAAGGAGAAATTTGAGAAGAAGCAAGAGAGAACAAGGAGAGGAGGAGGAGGAAATAAGGGAACGGAGAAAGAAGTAAAGAAAGGTAGACAGGATAGAGAAAGACAGAAACCCGGAGGGAAAAGTTAGATGGTATAATTAAGATACGGAAAGTGGGCTAGAAACAAGGCAAGCTAAGGTCAGGCATTCCTCACTAAGAATAAGCCTCTACATGTGATTTATTTGGGAGCTGGGCAGTGCCCCTTTTCCCAAAATGCGAAAGAAGAAACCATTCCACTATGGAGAAGAAGTACCCCTGTAGCAACCAGCACTTCTAACCACCCAGTCTTTCTCTAGTATCATTCTTTTGTAAAAGGACCAAGGACTCCTTGAAGAAATAGCTAAGTTTTGGATTAGGACAGGAAACACAAAAGCCTTAGGAGATCTTATAGTATGAGAAATCAAAACAGACACTTTTAAAAATGATGGAACATACCAGACTGACAGGAGTCAGTACGAAAGCACTCCCAATGGCTGGGGTTAGAAAAATTTCACAAAATTAATAATATAGTAATGAATCATAAACCAAAGACTAAAATAAATGAATATCTATTAGCCTATGTTGATAAAAATGGACAATCAAATAAGGGAAAGGAAACTAATTGCTTGCAGAAGAATTCCCAATATTTTGTGGAAATACTTTACCCACAAGGAAGTGGAGCGGGACCCCCTGTTTCCTTACGAGGGCACCTGAATAAGTTCCTTGTAAAGAGTTTACTGTAGGAGCCCGACTGTATGGGGAGCAGGCCGGACAGCAGTCTCCTGGCCTGCTGTTGCTGGTTAACACTGTGGTGAGAATGTTGCTGGTGTGCTCACAGCTCTTCAGATGGGGTGTGATGGAGGTGACACTAGACTCTTGGGCTCTTCATCAGGGTTTGCCTTAGAAGTAAATCGACTGCTTGGTTCAGAGAAGCTGTATTATGCAGCTGTCATGATTTGAAAGTATCCATATACACAGAGTGACGAGACAGAGACAAAAGGGAGAAATAGCAGGGAAATAAAGGAAATGGAAGACCAAGGAAGAAGGATGGGAAGAAGGAGAGAGGAGAAGCAGCAAGAAGAGGAAAAGAAAGTAGAAGACGGAAGGGCAGAGGAGGGAGGAAGAACATAAAATTGTGAGAATTATGTCTGCAAAATGGCCAAATGTGAAGCAATTGAGAGTTCCCTGAGAAGTATGCGACACAGCTCGTGGGGGTGCACCAGCAGGAACTGCTCCTCACCCCCTGCTCACTGAGCCCTTCCAGAGAGCCCCGCAAAGCAAACGAGAGTCCATTGCGTAGTTCTGCTTCTAGTGCGGCTGCGGATGGCTGTGACGCAAAGCCCAGAAGTCAAATGTAAGGATGCTAACTTCTCTTCTCCTTCTCGGCTACTGAAGAGTGCCAGTCTGTTAAAGTAGAACACTAAAATGAAGACCATTGCAAAGAGGAGTAACAGGTAAAGAAAGCATCAGTGTTTCCCTGAGATGGGATCAGTGAGGACTCACAGCAACCCCGTGAAGCTGCTCCCTGCTCTAGAATTGATAGGTATGTTGCTGATAACTGCAGGGTTGCCAAGCTGGATAAACTCCCTCCTGTATTGGGCAGTCTGGACATGGGACGGGAGCCTGTCTGGATTTGCCCTATATAAAAACACTTTGTACTTATTCCAGGTGATTTAGTGGATAAGTCAAATTTCACAAAAGCTAAAAATGTTTTAATGTAGTGTATCTACACTTGAAAAATAGCATTTCTTCAGAGAGCAGAAATCACTGGAGGTTTTGCATTAATTTGCTCTTAGCTTGAATAGCATATACAAACAGCTGTGATTATCCAGAGGTTATAAATAATCAGAAGGTAGAACACACAAAAGCCATACCTCATTGAAAACTCAACTTTTAGATAAGCTGGAAGAATGGAAAGGGACATTGCAGTCCTAAGATGTCACAGATAAATGCTGCCCAGCCCCCTATCATAGTCTCAGGGTCAGAACCCAGCCCAACAGCTCTTGTTCAGGACAACCAGGCGACAGAGTCGGTGAGAAAGGTGGGTGAACTGATTAGCTAGCTAGAGTCATTGTGATCATTAACACTCGTGTGTGTCAGTGTTAAGGACTGGACTTATACATGTGACACCGCTGCTCTCCCACTGGGCTGCTTCTCTAGCCCCACTAACAGCTAATTGTACACCTTAGAAGGGCCCAGACCCACAGATGCTGGTGACCGTGGGCATGCTCCTTATCTCTACCTGCTCCCCACCTCTGCAGTAGCATCGTAATGATCTCATACATTATAATTTACCTTTCGAGGGAATCTTGGATGGGAAAGAAACAACTGCTTGTTTGTTGCACTTATAAGACTTAGGATTCTCTGTGTAACCCCACACTACCCAGAAATTTAGACAAAATGCCCCTCACCTCTCCATGGAGATTTCCACCCAGTGCTCTCCATTGTGTATTCATTATAATGCATCATTATAATCACAGGGTGTGGTGTGTGAGGCTAATTCATAGTGGACATTATTGTTGTGGTATTGGCAGGTACTGGGCCCTAGAAATAATAAGGGTTGCACTATTGAGCTGCAGGAATAATGCTGATCAGGTAGTGTAGATTCTGCAGTGTCTGAAGTGCTGGGTGGTAGGCCCATTTGAGTCAGTGTTCTAGAAAGAATAAGGGACCTAGAATGATTTCATTTGCTGTACTTGGGTGTAATTCTTAAGAGGAAGTGTTTGTTTCAGGAGTCATGGGCCAGTGTTTGAAAATGCAGTGATTTTTCTCAAAATCCATCTGTGTTCTGGTTTATGAGAACTCAAGACTTGAGGCCTGTACAACAGGAGTGAGCCGTGTACAGTGAAGAAATAAGTCAGATCTATGAGCTGAGACACTGGGATGCAAGGCACCAGCATGAACTGGACTGTTCTACAGAAAGGGGCAAAGGGTCACCTGATCTGTGGCAGGACCCTTATTACTAGGCCCTGGAGATTCTGGCTGAGCTATCAGGAACAGTACAGGGAACATCACCCCAATAAATCAGGTCAAAGTATGCAGTGAATGACTCATGATACCCAATGGGCATCTTGAGGAACATACCAAGAAGCTCTCTGGGGCCACAGAGACCTCTGTGGGAAGTGTTAAGGGGAGAGAGGCCAGAGTCATGGGAGCTTGGGAGAGGAAAGAGCCTAAAAGACGCTGTCAATTGACTGACGAGTCCATTGCATGCAGCCAGATACCCGTACTGTCTACTTGGTGAAGGACAACTCCAGAAACAAGCGTCTTCCCTAATGGAAGAGAATTGAGGAAGGCTTCTCCCTTCCCTGAGCTTTCCCAGCTCTACTGTGATCTGCAGTCTGTTGATCTCACAGCATCTAGTACGTTTTGTTATCTCTATTGGACGGTTTGCAGGCTGAGTCTTCACCACCCTATCTGTGATATCCATCCCCTCCCCCACTGCCCATCACAACACTGGGAACTGAGCAGGTGTCCCACTAGTGCATTTGGATAGGCTTACCTAAAGCTAGGATGTTGGTTCATTTGAGTTCACTTTTGACTTCTTTAAAGTTTAATTTATAATGAGAAGGAGTCTGGACAGGTTTTCAGTATTTGCCCTTGCAAACCACAGGGCTGGAATGAGTCGAGAGAACATTCAGGTATACACTGTCTATTGTGTGATCCATCTGCCTGCAAAGTATATGAACTATGTATTAGTTTGCAGTAAGAAACCCAGGCTGGAGAGCCTTTGGGGACTTTTATAATATTTGGTGTTGTAAATAGGGGCGGCGGGGCTGCGTTCCCAGCACCCCGGCCGCCTGCTCGGCTTATGCCCGAAATAACAACACACAAACTATATTCATTTAAACACTGCTTGGCCCTTTAGCTCTAGCCCTCACTGGCTAATTCTGATATCCTGATCAACCCATCTCTAATAATCTGTGAGAACCGGTCTTACCGGGAAGATTCTAGCCTAGTCCATCCTGGGTCAGAGCTTCATGGCATGTGTCTGCCCAGGAGCGGGGCATGGTGTTTCTGCTCCAGCGAGCAGAGCTGTTGAGTCTGAGCTCACTTCCTCTTCCTCCCAGCGTTCTGTTCTGTTTACTCCTCCCACCTATCTTCTAACCAATAAAATGGGCCAAGGCAGTTCCTTTATTAGGAACTCCATCAATTCCTCCATCAATTTGGGCATTGCTACAACATCCATTTGTGTGATCATTTTTCTAGCATTTCATCTCAAACAAAACCTTGAGTCCCACCTGTGTGGTTTGTTTCCCACCTTTTCAGGGAAGCAACACAGCATGGTGGGGAGCCACTGACCCTGGAGCTGGGAATCTTCCTTTCTCTGTTTTTGAGGTGGGTGATCTTGAAAATCAACCTCCATTCCTCAGTTTTATCATCTGCAAATGGATTGTAATGATGGTCGCAACTTCTGTGTTCTTCAGATGTTGGCGTTTGTGGAAGACAATGGGGTCTGCTATACATGGCAGTTATTGGCTTTTATTGTTTTTTTTTATAATTTAGACAGTAGAGACAGCTGCCAGGGTTGACAGGGTTTTCTGTGGACTCTCCATGTCTACTCCCCCTTCTTCCCACCTCAAGTCCTTCCTTCTCCCAACAATGATATTCTATTAATTCTTGCCTGATTATTGCCTACTTTGCTCTGTGTCCCACCTATCTTGTCGCTTCTTAAGACATATTTGAGTTGCTGTGGCCTCAGTTAGGGTCTTAACTGGCATACCCTTGGCCGGAGTCCCCACATAGAACCCCAGGGTTAGAGGATGTCCTGACCACAAACTGACTTGCTGTTTATCAAAACCAGGACATATCACAGGAACACCAACGGGAAGATGAGTAGGGACTGCAAGTGTTTATTAAGATGATGACTAATTTCCTTGAAAAGAAAATGAATCATACATATGTTTCTTATGCACGTCATTAATTCAGTCCTTGTGAGACAAGGGACACTGGCCTTCCAGGGGGAATGGCAGACATGAATACGTTTAAGCTCTTGGCAGGGCCTGGCTACATGAAGGAGAAGATTCACATGTAACACTAGAGTTGGAAAACCTTCCTCATGTTTGGTTAAAAAGCAAGAGACCAAATAACTCAAATAATAGCTCTCTCACCAGTGTGCTAGGCATATTAAAAATTTTGTATTTTGAGAAGATAAAGAATGCTATTTTCCACAAATAATTCCTCTCCTTGCCTCGGGCTTTAAAAACCCATTTTCAAACTCTTTTCTAAATTTAATGTCCTTTGCCCTCTCATATGCCATACTGTATTTCTTACAAAATGATATAATGAGAGCATATTGTGAGCTGGGCCCTGTTCTGAGAGGTTTACGTATGTTAACTCAGTTAATCTTCACAGCACCCTGGAAAGGCTTACTTATTCCTGTTTCAGATGGGACTCAGAATGAGAAAGTGAGCGCCAGGCTAACAGGCTCTCGGTAAGCTTTCTCTGGGGTCTCCATAGCACCACTACCTGTGGGGAGCTGGCAAAGGTGACCCTCAGAAGCAGGTAGAATTTCACGTGTCAGTCACACACTTTCCCCTGTTAGTCTGTTGCTTTCCAGGCTCCTACTGTTTTTCTGTCTGGTACGAGCCTTCTACTCTGTGAGGGCAATGAGAGGGTTGTAAAGTTCTCTCCACTGTCCTGCTCATCTTTGCCTTGAGACCATGCCTGAGCAGTAAAGCCAGGCGAACTGTAAATACAGACCATATGGTCAGACAGAGATTTCAGGATGCTAGCTCTTCCCAGCAAACACAGTTTTCAGCTTGGTACTGCATTTTACAAAGCCAGGAGAGGAGATGATAGAGTTAGAGAATGCAAACCATTAGCCTTCTCTATCTGTGGGCACCACATTCATGAATGTAACCAACCGGGATGCAAAAATATTTAGGAAAGAATTGTGTCTGTAAGGAACAGACCAGTTTTTATTTTGATTCATTTTGTTTTCTTGTTGATTTTTTTTCATTTGCCATTCACTTAAACAATAAAAAAGATCAACTTTCCATATCTTTTATAACATACCAGTTTTATAAGTAATCTAAGGATGATTTAAATACGGCAAAGGATGATGTAGGTCATATGCCAACACTACACCATATATATCAGGAACATTTGTGGAACTTAGTATTCTTAGGAATCCTGCAGCCTGTCCTCCATGGGTTGGGTAATGGTGGGTAACGGAAGATCATATGCATGCATGCATGTTTGCATTCACACATGCAGCCAATTGTTGTGACTGCCGAGTTAGCAGACATACTTTGGAAACTCCGGAGCTTTAGCTGTTGATGACATCATCAATTCTTCAATCTTGTGATCAATTCGGGCTGAAAATGTTAAGGAAATCCTGACATGGTGTGTGACATGGTTCAGGGCCAGAATTTTGCGTCATTTCTTTTAATGTTGGAAAGAAAGATTATAAAGGAGGAAGAAGCTCTATGTGATTTAAAATTGTGTGTGTAGAGGGTAGGTTTTATGTCGGGTTAGACTCCACTACTATTCCAGCGACACTAAAAAGGCTACCTGAAAGCAAATGTCAAAAAGAATATGCATTCTGGGAAATGTTATTTCAGAGACTACATCAACTAATCCTAAATCAATTTCTTGTGACATTAAATAAAATTAGTATATACCATAGTAGAGATGGATAAGCTCTCAGAAGAATAGTCACTGTGTATTTTATAAGTTTCTATAATATGATGGATGTTGTATTGATTGAGAAGAGAATACTAACTAACCTAGTGCAAATTAAGTTGAGTTGAGACACAGATAATACGCACTGCTCATATGGCCATACTTCCTGTTATCTGAAAAGATAAGACCCTTTGGTTTTGGTTGCCCTTCCATTTACTGAAGGTAAATTCAGTTTTCTAGCATCCTGTCAGCAAAATGAAAGATGTCTTTGCATACAGCCCAGTTTTTATCGAATGTATTGCTCATTTGTCTTGGCTGTGGTATATTGATGAATATGCAACAACAAGGCTAAAATGAAGGTACACTTGCCAAAGCATGGGAAGAAGATAAAATGGGAAAATTCCAGATCTCTAGAAAGACTAAAATTATTGAAAATGAGAACATTATCTTTGCGTATTAGCTAAATCCTTTGATTAATTTTGATACTTAAGTAAACTATGAAGTCCTGTCTCACTGAAGAAATTTAAATTTATTAATTGTAAATGAAAAAACAGACAGCTCATTTTCTAGCATTTGGAAGTGAGATACAGATAATTTGTGTTAAACTCAGATTTACAGAGTCAGATGACAAAGTCTCGAGTTTAGTGGTTTGTGTGAAAAGGTGTTTGGGAAGGAGCAGGGGAGAGGAGTCCGAGCTATGACATTATCATCAAATAGTGGCTCTTATCAAAATGTAACTCTCCTTTCTTCTAAGGATGGTGATGACGACATGGAGGAGGCAGGTGAGGAGGGAAGACAGAGGAAGAGAAGCAGCAGTGTCCTGGCTTGGTGATCCTCATGGGAGGCATGAGAAGGATCTCATGGTGGAGGCCAGCTTGAACTAGAAAATGAAAAGAAACAAACAAACAACAGCACCACCAAAAACTAAGCAGGGAGGTGGTGGAGCAATCCTTTAATTCCAGAATTAAGGAGGCAGAGGATGGCTTATCTCTGAGTTTGGGGCCAGCCTGGACTACAGTGTGAGCTCCAGGACAGCCAAGACTACACAGAGAAACTGAAACTCTATCTTAAAAAACAAAAACAAAAAGATGAAGCAAAAACAAACAAACAAAAACAAAAACTGAAGAAAAAGTTTCCCTGGAGGTTCAGAACAGATGTGGGTCTTCAAGATCCAAGCTCCAATAGCTCCATCAAACTCAGGAATTGGGAAGGAGAGGGTGACTCTAGATGATTAACCTAGATTTTGATTTAGAGACTAAACTATTGTCATTGTAGAATTCCAGGAAGAATACAGCATCCACACCCAGAAATAAACTGTCACATTCACTCAGAAGTGGAGCTGAAGGAACTGGGCTCAGAGCTCTACGAAGGACCTGGGACTGACAAGACACACTTAGAGGAGCGGCACCTCTTTTCAAGGTAATTTTCCACTCTCTGGACATCTATTGCTTGCTGCTGATCTATGCCTGCCCTGCCCTTCTCTTGTAGGTCTACATGTAGGGATCATTACTGTTCCTGATTCCCTGTGTGCTGCCAGCCATTACCTAGCTGTGGATGTTAAGCGATAAGGAGCAATGAGTCTATCATCTGTGAGCAAGACTTAACTTTTACAATTGCTAGTCTGGTCCCTTTCTCTCTGTCGCCTGACACTTCAGAGAGTTGTCTTGCTCACTAAAGAGAGAGAAGAGTTGCAAGAGCTTAATATAAACAAAGTGTTCTTTCTCCTTCTAACTATTATTAGTATTTAAAGGCTTAGGGACAGCGAATAAGCAAAGTTACAGGAAAACCTTCTCTGTGTTAAAGAGAATTCCCACATGAACACAGCAAAATGCTGTAACCACTTGAACATACTTTCCATTGTTTTATAAGGTAAGTTCTGTAAGTGGTTAACTCTGGTGATCAATAACAGCTCCTTCATGCTTACCAGTTGGTTGTGCTAAATGTGACCATATATGTAAACACATGTTTGTAAATACATGTTTGTTTACAAATATAAGTTTACTATGAATTCATATACATATAATGTTAAAATCTATTTTTGTTCTTCCAATATGTGTGGCAATTTCCTACTAAATCTCATACAATCAAAATCTCAGCATGATGGTGTGTTTCTAAATCTTGCCTTGCATGCTGAGTGACAATCATCCTTCCCCGTGAAGCAAGGGTACCTTGAGCTTTCGAACATGTGGAATTGCAGCTACAGCTGTGTAGTTTGCTTCTGAAAACACTTTCTCCCCACAGCACAGAACAAAGTTCAATAGCAAAGCAATTAGAGAAAATCTTATTAATTTGACTATTTGATAATTTTTTACATGTTGTAACATTTCTCTTTCCAGTGAAACATTAACTTACATTTCAACAATAATATAAGGACAGAAGAGGGTGAAGTGTAAAGACAGAGACATTGAAAAGCTGGAAAGCAACTTAAAAAGAACCAGCAGTTTGCCTTTTGCCTGCAAGTTGGCAACAGTTTTCCATATAGCTGTACTGGGTACAAAAGAACATTCTTGAAACAGAAGTTAAATATATATTTAATTATGTCATTAAGCTTATGTTGAAAATCACTTTTCCATCCTGTGGAGCTAGGGAACCACGCATGCTAATTTACCAGTAAGTTCCATGATGTTTTTTTATATATTATAAACTTCCTGATTAAGGTCATGAACACATGGATTTAATCCTACATTAATCACGAATCAATATCTCCTCTTGTTAGTGTAAATAATAAGTCTCTCTCCCTGTGTGTGTGTGTGTGTGTGTGTGTGTGTGTGTGTGTGAGAGAGAGAGAATGAGAGAGAGAGAGAGAGAGAGAGAGAGAGAGAGAGAGAGAGACTGTGTAGAGGTTGTTGAAGAGTAGCTGGGAAAACGAGCTAATCTGATGACATTCAAGCTGCTGGAGATGAAACTGGTGATTATTTACGTGAGACCACTGGGTCCTCATCCTTCACTGGCAGGGAATGAATAAAGCTCAGATTTTCCAGAAGAATTGGATCTAATTCCATGACCATGTGCTCTCTTCTGAAGAAGCAAGGGCTTATAGTAGTTTATATTTATGAGAGCTTTAACCATTCAGTGGTATAGCTGTGTTTAACAGTTAGGTCGCATGACTAAACAGTAAGACTTTTAAGTATGATTGCCAGAGACTAGGCCCTTCAGTCATGGGTTTCCCTGGTGAACTATGAAAGCAGGAATGGTGCCTGGAGAGACTGGGGAATTTGCAAACATAATAAGAGAGAATATTATGAATTTCATTATGTAAAATTTATCTTCATGGTCCATAGATTAAATTACACTTTTTCTTATGTTCTGTATTTACTGCAATATTCTTGCTACTTTCTTGTTTCCCTGCTTTGCTCCATTTATTTATAAAATAACTCTTAAGCATTTTTAAGAGTCCCAGGCTCTACAGTCTGAGCTAACCCAGCATTTTGAACATCCTTTTTATGCCATTTTATTAAATTTACTATCCTTAGAGTTAAGTATACTCTAAGGTTATGCCAACCTTAGTAATTAATTCTCTACTTAAACCTGAAAAGTCCAAGTCTTGCCTCTCACCCTTAAAATATATAGTTGGCAACATTTCAGAATGGGTTACTATGTAGGAGTTTTGCAACAATCAGCAAGAAGCCAGGCTAGATATTATTATTCCAGACAGAAAGCCACTAGGGAGGTGTCATGCTCTCCCATGGGCTCCTGGTTCCTTCAACATGCCCAGCACCTTGAAATCATTCAATAAATCTTTAAAAGATTCAATTAATCTTTAAATGATTCAAATATTTCAAATAATCTTTAAAAGAATACATAGACTATCCAGAACAATGCAAAAGTTAGTTTTTATTTTGATGTTTAGATTACTAAAGGATAAAATACACAAGAATGTGCCTGGACTTTTTAACAGGCTACTGATCAAATTCACATATGATAATTTTGTCTGGAAGACAAGCTTCTTATACCACAGTGGACTCCAGAGCCTGATTCTAAGTGATACTAAAAAACATCAGCTGAAAACAAACGAGGAAGAGAAAACCCTGGTAGGCTGCCTGCAGATCCTCTCTTCTGCCCCACTTCACCCAGATTTCATCCCCCAGTCTCTTCTCCAGCTCTGCAGCAGCACACCGGTGGCAGCCTTACCTGCCCCCTCCCCCAGTCTCATCTCCTGTGGAACGCACAGATCTTATTCTTCTAACCTCCCTCCCCCCACTCATTGCTTTGTCCCAGGCACCAAGCTCAGCAGATACTCCTTGTTAACCTAAGGGCCCCTCTAGTCAGGGCAACAGAGACCAGATCCATACGCCCCTCCCTCACCATCCAATACTTCTAGTCTCATCCTCAGCTCTGTGGAAGAGGACCTTCTGCAGTCTCCCTTGCCTCTCTGACTGCATCCTCAGCTCTGAGGAAGAGGACCTGCTGCAGTCTCCTTTGCCTCTCTGACTGCGTCCCCAGCTCTGTGGCAGAAGACCCTCTGCAGTCTCCCTTGCCTTTCTGACTGCGTCCCCATCTCTGTGGCAGAAGACAGTCTCCCTTGCCTCTCTGACTGTGTCCCCAGTTCTGTGGCAGAAGACCCTCTGCAGTCTCCTTTGCCTCTCTGACTGCATCCCCAAAAGGCACAAAGATCGTCTACTCTAACCTCCTTTCCCCTAGCTCATCCCAGTACCCCAGCCTCCATCGCCAGCAGCAGTCCACTGGGAACACACCAGCTGAGCTGGGCCAGGGGAGCAGGTAAGTCAACTGAAGATCTTTATTACTTCCTGCTCCCTCCGAATCCAGCCCCCAAGTCCCACCTCCCCTCTGAAGAAGAACACCTATGGAATCTTTGCTGTCTCCATGCTTGCATCTCCTGTGGATCACACAGATATTGTCCTTCTAACCTCCCGTGCCCCACTCATTGCTTTGCCACCCGACTCTAGCAGGTATCCCTTGCTAACCACGGGCTACTCCTGCCATGGAAGCCTGTAGGTTGTCTGCAAATTCTTTCTTGTTCCTGTGTCCCCAGAACCACTACTCCAGCGTCATCCCCAGCTCTGCTACAGAACACCTGAAGCAACAGTTATCCCCCCTCCATGCAGCTCCTATGGATCTCAAAGCCCTTCATGTCCCAACCTCCTTCTCCCCAGCTTTGCTTTATCTCAGGCCCTAAATCCAGCAGGCACTCCCTGCTAACCTATAAACTACCCACGCAGAGAGAGCAGGTCGGTTGTCTGTAGATCTCCCCATCTCCTTGTGTTCGTCTGGATCCAACCACCCAGTCTCATCTCCAGCCAGACCCTCTGGGGTGAACTCTCCTCATCGTCTCTCCACATTCCAAGGAGACTAAAGCAGCATATTCTTGTTGAGTCCTCCTGTGTTCTTCCTCAGACCCCTACCCTGTACCAATGCTAAGTGTCATCTCCCAACGCCCAGAAACCACCAGTGGCCACAACTATCAGGTCTACACAACCATTTCCTGTCAGGCAGTATACAGGCACTACACTCTCTGAAATAGAAACCTAGGAAGAAAATACTTACCCAATAAAGACAAACCCAGAAATCAGCACCCAGAGCTAGAATCAGCCCAATCCCATGGCCAGACGCCAGCATAAAAACAACCCATACCAGACAGGGCAATGTGTTTGCACTAGAGTACAGCTATCCCAACACAGCAGACCTTGGATGCTCCAATATAGCTGAGGTACAAGAAAAACATCTTAAAACTACCTGTATGAAGATGATAGAGGTCTTTAAAGAGAAAATTAATAAATTCCCTATTGAAATCCAGGAAGACACCAAATAAGGAAATAAATAAAGCAGTTTAAGACCTGAAGAAGGAAATATAATCAATAGAGAAAACCCAAACTGAAGGAATTTTGGAAATGAAAAACTTAGGATATTGAATAGGAACTACAGGTTTCATGAACAGAATACAAAGGATGGAAGAATCTCAGTTTGAAGATATGATAGAAATGGATACATAAGTCAAAGGAAATGTTAAATTAAAAAAAACACATGACACAAAACATTCAGGAATTTTGGGACACTATAAAAAGACTAAAGCTAAGAATATTAAAAACAGTGAAAGAGGAAGAAATCTAGCTCAAAGGCACAGAAAATGCTTTCCACAAAATCATAGAAGAAAAATTTCCTAATCTAAAGAAGAGCATACCTATAAAGGTACCAAACGCTTACAGAAAAGAAAATTCCACATAGATTGGACCAGAAAAGAAAATTCCCTTGCTACATGATAATCAAAACACTAAACATACAGAGCAAAGAATACTAAAAGCTGTAAGGAAAAAAGATCAAGTAACATATAAGGCACAATTACACCTGACTTCTCAATGGAGACTCTAAATGCCAGAGAACCTACAGAGATGTTCTCTAGATTCTAAGAGGCTATAGATGCCAGATACTGGGTTAGATTACTAACCTCACAACTTTCAATCACCGTAGATAGAGAAAATGAAATATTTTATGATAATGCTAAAATTAAACAGTATCTACCTACAAATCCAGCACTATAAAAGATGCTAGAAGGAAAATTACAACCTAAGGAGGTTAACTACACCTATGAAAACACAGGAAATAAATAATTTTGCAACAGCAAAACCAGAAGAAGGGACACACACACACACATAAATAATTTCCCACTCACACACACAACCAGAAACCAACAATAAAATAACAGAAATCAACAACCCTTGGTCATTCATATTTCTCAATATTAATGGTGTCAATTCCCCAAATAGAAATATGCAGACTAACAGAATGCATGTGAAAACAGGATCCATCCTTTTACTCCATTCAAGAAACATACCTCAACATCAAAGATAGATATGACTACAGGCTAAAGGTTTGGAAAAATATTCCAAGCAAATGGACTTATGAAACAAGCTGGTATAGTCACTTTAATTAACAAAATAGTCTTCAAACCAAACCTATTCAAAAGAGATAGGGAAAGAAATTTCATACTCATCAAAAGGAAAACTCAACCTAGGTGACATTTTAATCCATAAGATCTATGTCCTAAACACAAGGGCAACTGAAGTTGCAAAAGAAACACTACTATAGTTTAAATCATATACTTCATGCTCACTAATGCACAGGTCATCCAGACAAAAACTAGCCAGGGAAATGCTGGGGCTGACTTCCAAACAGATGAACTTAACAGATATATACAGAACATTCCACTCAGACAAAAAAGAAAATGTATCTTTCCTGTATCATACGAACTTTCTTAAAAATTGACCACATACTTGGAAACAAAGCCAGTCTCAATGGATACAAAAAAGTGAAATAACCCTCTGGATCCAATCAGACTACCCTGTATGAAAGGTAGATTTCAACAACAGATACAGCAACGTCTTAAAAAAGCATGGATACTAACCAACCCTCTACTGAATGAAAAATGGGTCATGGAAGAAATTAAAGATTTTCTAAAGTTCAAGGAATTCTAGAATTCAGCACAACATACTTAAACATGGAACATAATGAAAGCTGTGCTAAGAGAAAATTTCTAAACACTTAGTACCTACATAAAAACTTGGAAACATCTTGCTGGAGGGAGGCCACTTGTTGGTACACAGCTGCTCAGACCCAAAACAATCACACAGAAACTATATTGTTTAAAAAACAGCTTGGCCCATTATCTCTAGTTTCTTATTGGCTAACTCTTACATCTTAATTTAGCCCATTTTCTTTAATCTGTCTATCACTACGAAGTCATGGTCTACCAGGAAAGTTCCAGCGCATCTGTTTCTGGTGGCATCTCCATGTCTTCTTTCTGAGTCCACCCTTCTTTCTCCTAGAATTCAGTTTAGTTTTCTCCACTTAGATTTATTCCCCTATTGCTCTGCTATAGGCCCAAAGCAGTTCCTTTATTAACTAATGGTATTCACAGCATACAGAAGGAAATCCCACATCAATATCTCATACTAGCTAATTAAGAGCATACCTGAAAACTCTAGAATAAAAAGAAGTAAGCATGCTCAAGAGGAGTAGATGGGCTGAAACCAATAAAAGAGAAACAAGGAGAATAACACAAAGAATCAATGAAACAAAGAATTGTTTCTTAGAAAACATCAACAGAATAGATAAGCCCTTATGCAAACTAAATAAAAGGCAGAGAGAGAATATCCAAATTAGTAAAATTAGAAATTGTTATTAACTAGACAGATTCTAAGGAACAACAAACAATAAGGAAATTCAGAGAAACACAAGGACATGCTTTAAAAGCTCTCCTCACATCCCTGGGATTCCCAGATATCTGAGGGTGAGACCCAATGGAGTCATCCAATTTAGACTCTCTTTGCATAAAGTCTAGCTATGGGACTGTGCACCTGCTCCAAATAGCTGCTGAAGAAAGCCTCTCTGATGACTACCAGAAAGACCCTGAGCTATGAGTATAGCAGGATATCGTTTGGAATCATTTCATTAATTTTTTTTGCTAGTTGTGTTTAATTCCACCCTAGGTCTCTAGACTACCCAGTCTCGTTTTCCTGTGTATCCAGTCAGTGTAGGACATGGGTCCCCTCTCATGGTGCAGAACTCAAGTTAAACCAAACCTTGTTGTCCACTTCCACAAGCTCCCTGAAACCCGTATTCCATCAAATTGGAAAACTGAAAATAATGGAAAATTTTCTTGATATATACCACTTACTAAAGATAAATCAGAATCACTTAAGCAATTTGAATAGACCGATTGCCCATTAAATAGAAACAGTCGTTAAAGGCCCCCCCCCCAAAAAAAAACCCAGGGCCATATGAATTTGGCACACATGTCTACCAGACTCCAAAGAAGAGTTAATGCTATATCACTCCTCAAATGATTCCACTAATCAGAAACAGAAGGAAAAATGCCCAATGTGTTTTACAAGGCTACAGTTACCCTGATACCCAAAGCATATGCAAACACAACAAAGAAAAAGAATTGGAGAACAATTTTGCTGATTAAACTTGCAAAAATACCCAATAAAGTTATCTGAAAACTGAATCCGAGAACTCATCAAAAAAGAATTGTGGAAGTGGACAACAAGGTTTGGTTTAACTTGAGTTCTGCACCATGAGAGGGGACCCATCAGGATTAAGCAGGCTTTATGCCAGAAAGGCAGGGATGGTTCAATATATAAAAAACAATAAATGTAATCCACCATAAAAAGAAACTGAATGAAAAAGCACATGATCTTCTCATTGAATGTAGAAAAGTCCTTTGAAAAATTCCAAATCCCCTTCAAGATAAAAGTCTTGGAGAGATCAGGGATACAAGGGACATATATAAAAATAACAAAGGCAGTTTACATAGCTGACATTGAATTAAATGAAGAAAAACTCAAAGCAATTTAATTAAAATTGGGAATAAGACAAAGCTGTCTACTCTCTCATACTTATTTAATTTAGTACTTAAAGTCTTAACCAGAGCAATAAGGTAACTGAAGGAAATCAAAGGGTTACAAATTGGAAAGGAAAAAGTCAAGTTATTATTATTTGTAGATAATATGATAGTATTCATAAGCAATCCTAAAAAATGTACTAGACAACATCTACAGCTGATAAACCCCTTCAGCAAAGTATCTGAATACAACATTAACACACAAAAGTCAGTGACCTTTCGATAGACAACTGACAAAAGGACTGAGAAAGATTCATAGAAACAACACTCTTCACAAAAGTTCCAAATAATATTGAATATCTTGGGGTAACTCTAACCAAGCAAGTGAAAGATTGGGTAAAAATTTCAAGTATTGAAGAAAGAAATTGTAGAAGATATCAGAAGATGGAAAAATCTTCCATGATCATGTATTTGTAAGATTAACATAGTAAAAGTGGCCATCCTACCAAAAGCGATCTACAGATTAAATGGAATCCCCATCAAAATTCCAATACAATTCTTCACAGACATTGAAAGGACAAGTTTCAATTTCCTTTGGTAAAACAAAAACACAGAATAGCTAAAAATAATCCTGACCAATAAAAGAATAAAAAATCAGGGGTATCCCCATCCCTGATTTCAAATTGTGCTACAGAGCAATAGTAATAATAAGGAAAAGAACATGTGGTATTGGCATAAAAACAAATGGATTGATCATTGAAGTAGAATTGAAGACACAGAAGTAAAGTAAATCTACACACCTATGAACATATGATTTTTGAGATAAGCCAGAAAGACACACTGAGAAAAAAAAAGCAGCATCTTTGACAAATATGCTTGTCAGACTTGGTGTATGAATATAGAAGCTCCATATTTGTCACATTGCACGAAACTCAACTTCAAATGAACTGCAGACCTCAGAATAAAACCGCATACACAGAATCTGTCGGATGAGAAAAATACAGAAAAGCATTGAAATCCTGGTGCAGGAGATTTCCTGAACAGAACACCAATAGCACAGACACTAAGATCAACAATTAATGAATGTGACCTCATGAACTGAAAAGCTTTTGTAAGGCAAATGACAAGGTCATTCACACAAAGCTACAGACTTTAAAATGGGAAAAGATTTTTTTAAAAATAAACTCTATATTTGTTAGAGGACTAATATCAAAAATATTTAAAGAACTCAAGAAACTAGGTTTTAACCCAAATAATCCAATTAAAAAACAAGTACAGATCTAAACAGAGAATTCTCTACAGAGGAAACTCAAATTGCTGAGAAACACTTAAAGAACTGTTTAACATTCATAGCCATCAGAGCATTTGCAAATCAAAACTACTTTCAGAGTTCATCTCAAACCTGTGAGAATGGCTAAGATATATAATGCAAATGGTGACCCATCCTGGAGAGGAAGTGGGATAAGGGGAACACTCCTCCATTGCTGATGGGAGTGCAAACTTTGTAGAACCACTATGAGAATCAATATGGTGATTCCTCATAAAATTGGGAATTGATCTACTTCAAGATCTAGCTATACTACACTTGGGTATATACTCAAAGGACACGGCATCCTATCACAAAGCCACTTGATCAACTATGTTCATTGCGGCTCTATTCATAATAATCAGAAATTGGAAGCAGCCTAGATGTTCCTAAACAGAAGAATAAGTAAAGAAACTGGTACATTTACACAATGGAGTATTACTCAGCTGTTAAAAATAATGACATCATGATTTTGCAAGCAAATGGATAGTGATCAGAAAAAAGCATTCAGAGTGAGATAGCCAGGACCCAGAAAGATAAATATGGTATGAACTCTTTTCTATATGGATACTAGATATTACATAAATGATAACCAAATTACAATCCATAGACCACAAGAGGTTAGGTACAGAGGAAGGGACTTGGGATGATACATGGATTTCCCTGGGAGGGGGAAATAGAATATATTTTATGACTGAGTCTGGTTGGGATACAAATGGGAGCATCATGTGGGGAGAGGTAAAACAGATAGGGTTGAGGGAGAGAATGAGGGGGAAAAAACAGCCAGAATTGAAGGGTATTTGAGGAATGATATGGAAATTCAAAGTATTGGAAACTTCCTAAAATGTATGAAGGTGCTCTTAATGAGGTCTCCAATAATGGAAGGTTATGGAGTCCCGACTGGCCCCCTCTTGTCACCAAATGAGTCTTCCAGTACTGGGAAAGGGTTGCTTTTAATTGAGTTGCTAATCAAGGGCATCCCATGGCAATCCCCAAAGAACCCCGGTTGTGGCCAAGAAAATGGATTGCTCTCTGCAAATTGCCCCATTGCAGGGGACAACACCCATACAACTCATTGAATGTGGAGAATTCAAGTCAGAGTCTACATGGAGCCTTCACCCTTATATTCTAGTGCCTTTGGTGTAGGAAGGTACTCTGTAAACACCAAAAGAGAAACATAAATACCAAGTCACAAAACCTTTGACCTGCCTTCAAGATATGCTAAGGTAGTGGTGATACAGAACTTGAAGTAGCCAAGCAACATCTCTTTTGACTTAAGGCCTACTCCACAATATGGAATTCATACCTGATACTGTTTGCATGACCAAGAACCAGAGACTAGATATAGATAGCTCAGAAATGTAGGGTAAAGCCAAATATCGCTCAGTAAAAAAATTAACAATAAAAGGACTCCTGTTGATATTCTGTTATACTTACAGATCAGTACCTTACTTAGCCATCACCAAAGACGATTCCTCTTGCCACAGACTGAAGCAAATATAGAGACCCACAGCCAGACGTTATGCAGAGAGAGAAAGACAATAGAACACACAACTCGAAATGAGTTGTATCCATTGAAACCTTCATTTCAGAGTTTAGGAACCCCTGTGGAAGTGGAGGCAGAAAGAGTGTAAGAACCAGAGAAGATGGAGGACACTGAGAGAACAAGGTCCTCTGAATCAGCTGAGAAAGGCTTATATGAATTCACAAAGACTAAAGAAGCATGAGCAAAGCCTACACTGGCTGCAATAGATCCTATGTATATAATATTGTAGTTCTTAGCTTAGCATTGTTATGGGATTCTTGAGTGTGTAAATAAGTGGGTCTCTGATTCTTGGGCCTGCTCTTCGGTCTCTTTCATTCTCTTGGTTCACTTTATCTAGCCTTGATGTGATGGTATTTGTTTAATCTAATTATATTTTATTTTGTCATATTTGATTGTTATCTCCAATAAGCCTGTTCTGTTCAAATGAGAGATAAAAAGGGGAGTGGATCTGGAGAGGAGAGGAAATTGGGAGGGGACTGGGAAGAGTGGAGGGAAAGGAAACTGTAATCAAGATATATTGTATGAAAAAAATTTATTCTTTTTGATTTTGTTTGCTTTTTTTTTTTTGAGACAGGGTTTCTCTGTATAGCTCTGCCTGTTGTTAAACTCACTCTGTAGACTAGGCTGGCCTTGAACTCACAGATCTACGTGCCTTTGCCTCCCAAGTGCTCGGATCAAAGGTGTGCAAGACTACCACCAAAACAAAAGAGTCTGTTTTCAATAAATAGAAAAAAAATTGCACAATTTTAAAAATGAAAGAAAAAAGTATTGGATAACTGTAGACATGATCTACAAAGGTGTGTTTTACTCATATTTCAAACATTTTTATTGAAATGGATGAAGTCATTCATAAATTAGGTGACAGCAGACTTGGAATTTGTAAATAGCTAAATAGGCTGATGAATAGGCACAAATTCAAAAGATGAAGTGTTAACAACACAGTGAAATGCTTGGCATCTAGCCTAAATAGTATTGAACTATATAGACTTGTAAGGATGGAGTTTTTAATACAAATGAGGCCTGAGATTTACTTGATTGCAAACTCAATTACACGACATCAGTTCTAAAATATAAATGTGATTTGGTGCTACATTAATGATTAACAATGTTCCTATGGCCCATGAAGCTATCTTTGTGCATACAGCACCACATATGAATGCTTTTCTTAGGAAAAAGAGCTCCTGCCGCTGTTCATTAGCTTTTTAATGAGAAAAGTGACTCATGAAAAATGAAGCTTGAGCAGCTCAGTATGAAATGGTAAAAAAGTCTTATTCTGGATACATGTTAGGTCAAATTACACTTGTACCACTGGAATCAGTTCTGGAAATGCACTTTAAGAGAGAAGCGGATTAATTGAAGCATCTCCAGAAGGCAGTCTGGAGCAGCGAAAAGTCTGAAACCATGACCTGTAAATGTGTATTGAAGGATCTAGAGGGCAAAGCTGGGAAAAAGTATGATTTTACAGAAATATCACATGTGACTTAAAAAGTAATGGTTAGATTGAAAGAAGATATAGTTGTAAGTATGATAGAGACTGTGAGGAAATGGAAATTCTCATAAATTGTTAATGAGTGTACAATGATATGATTATACTACACAGCAATTTTGAATGATTTCACATTTATTTGCTCATCTTTTAAAAGTATTTTGTAGACAAAGTATATGTAAGACACCAAGACATTTATAAGGTGATTACCATAATAGTTTTATTAATTGTCCCAAACTGGATATTCTCAAAAAACTTATCACATTTAAAAATACCACGCAGCAGTTTAAAGCAAAGTAGTGGTAGACCGGATGTGCATAGATAAAGATTTATCTCGTAGTGTGAGCATCTAGTTCATGATGGCAACCCTATGTGTGTGTGACCCGGGATCAACTCATTGGATCCTCATGTCACACAGAAGACTCTGAAAGGAATCTTACCTCCTGCTGGTGCATGATCAGAAATTTAACTCAGTGAATATCTGTTTGTTTTTCTTTGAGACACCATGTGCTGATCAGTCTGGATGACTACAGTTCCACAGGAGACACAAGCGGCAGGCTTCCCATCAGGATGGTTGCGCCATCAGGCGGGGTCCTGGCTAGTGTTTTGTCAATGTGACACAAGTTAAAGTTATTTGGGAAAAAAGAACCTCAAATGAGAAAATGTCTCCTCCTCGTTTTTGCTGACAGGCTTGTACGACGTTTTCTTGAATGATGATTGACATGGGAGGGTCCAGCCCAGTGTGCATGGTGTTACCCGTCAGCAGGTGCTATGGTGTGTACAAAAAAAACAGGATGAGAAAGCTGTGGGAAGTAAGCCTGTAAACATTCATCCTCCCTAGCCTCTGATTCAGTTCCTGCCTCCCTGCTTCCTGCCTTGTCTTTCCTCAAGGGTGAGTGTGACTGAAGAGTTGGTTTTGATCATGGGGTTTCCCCACAGCAATTGAAAATTAACTAAGAAAGATGGCTGCAGGGGTGGGGGTTGGGCATCCAACACCTATTCCAGACAGAAGTATTTACTACTTCTGTATTACTTTAATTTTACTTTTATATCACTTTGGCTTTCGTTCTTATTTGTTAAATCTTTACTCACCTCTTAGCTATTTTATCTGAGTTTCTGCACTGTCTAAGTTTTTTATTCTGTTTTTGTGTCTATTTTATTTTTTCTCTACTATTTCTCTTATCTATTTTATTGTTGTGTCATATCTTTTCTCCTCTTACTTTTCATCTTAACTGTACCATTTTATGGATTGAATAATCTTTAACTTGCAGTTACCCTAATAGTATCCCCCAACTCTGCCTTTCCATTCACCTTACTTTCCTATTTTTATCTGTTGCTCTAATATTACTTCCTAGCCCTATATGGTTTGTATTCCTCCAACTCACTTCCTTAATAGCTAATCTCTTAACACACATTATATTATATATTATTACTTTTTTTTTTTTTTTGGTTTTTTTCGAGACAGGGTTTCTCTGTAGCTTTGGAGCCTGTCCTGAAACTCCCTTGGTAGACCAGGCTGGCCTCGAACTCACAGAGATCCGCCTGTCTCTGCCTCCCAAGTGCTGGAATTACAGGTGTGCGCCACCACCGCCCGGCATATATATATATATATATATATATATATATATATATATATTGTTTTTCTTTGGTTTTTCGAGACAGGGTTTCTCTGTGGCTTTGGAGCTTGTCCTGGGACTAGCTCTTGTAGACCAGGCTGGTCTCGAACTCACAGAGATCCGCCTGCCTCTGCCTCCCAAGTGCTGGGATTAAAGGCGTGCACCACTATTACTTTCTTCTAACAAACTTATATAAGGATACATCCATAAAAGAAATTTATAGGTCAATATTTCTGATAAACACAATTACAAAACTTCTCAGTAAAAATACCTGTGAACTGAGTTAAATGATGCTTCCAAAAACAACATTTTCCATGAACAAGTTGGATTCATCGCAAGGATACACATCAAAAAGTGTAACCTGTCACATGAGGAAATGTAAAAACAGAAATCAAATTATTATTTATGTCAAGTGATGCAGATGTCTAATGTCACTTTATGATAAAAATTCAGAAAAACTTTGGAATAGAAAAAATATTCTTCTTCATGATAAAAGTTAAATACAAAAATAAGTGTTTTTAAACATAAAGTAAAGAAAGCCAGCCCACAAATCATAATCCTGGAGAACCTAGACAACAATGAGGACCCTAAGAGAGATATACATAGATCTAATCTACATGGGAAGTAGAAAAAGACAAGATCTCCTGAGTAAACTGGGAGCATGGGAACCTTGGGAGAGGGTTGAAAGGGAGGGGAAGGTCAGGGAGGGAAGTAGAGAAAATGTAGAGCTCAATAAAAATCAATAAACAATATTTATTTATATATTTAAATAATATTTAATTAATATATCAATAAGCAATTGATATATTGCTATTTATGAGAAATACCTATAACTAACATTATACTCTATGTGAAGAAATTCAAAGCTTTTCTATGAAAATCAGAAATGAGATGATGATGATGTCCCATGTCTCCCTTCTTATGCAATATAGTGTTTGAAGTCTTGGCTGGAACAATGAGACAAAAGATGAAATTAAAAGGAATACAAATAGGAAAAGAGAAAGTCAAAGAATCTTCATTTGTAGATGTCCTGATAAAAGAGATCCTAAAGATTTTGCCAGAGAGCTCTGATGCCCGATATGTTTTTTATCACAGTAGTGAAAAACAAAATCAACATACAGAAACTAATAGTCTTTCTATAGACCAATGACAAATGTTCTGAGCAAGATACGAGAAAAATGATAACCTCAGCACAGAACCATCCCCCACCCAACACCCTGGACTAAGTCTAATAATTTAGAATATTATATTAAATTCTCCAAATGATATAGTGAAGAAATAGAGGAAACTGCTTTCAAATTTTAAAATGAATTAAAAAATAAATGAAAGTAGGCAGATGATAGTCTTCTTGCTTTGAAAAATGGCTGTGAAACGATCAGAGAAGCAGGATTAGACAGTGAATTTGTATGTTTGTGTAATACATGAATGGTCTCACCGTGAAGGACACATGAGTGACTGCATGCATGGAAATGTGTTTACATGATTTCATTTTTGGGAGACTTCAATGAACAAGTTTCTATGAGAAGGCTTATGAAGGCTATGTGTATACCAAATTCCATTTCCTGAGGAAATTTATTTAAAGTTTTTTTATTACCTATCCCTTTATTTTCTTGTAACTTATTTGTAAAATAATTTAAAATATAAAATAATAAAGAGGACTCATGATATATGATGATGATTTTCTTGCTATAAAAGAGTTAAGTGGAAATAGATAATTATAAATAATCAATTATTATAAGTACTTGATAGAAGCATAAGAATGTAGCAAAAAGCCACATAAGAGGTTTTACAAGAGTTTGAAAAATATCTTATGAGAACTTTTTCTTTATTCTATCTTTGACATAAATTTTTGTGTCATTTTTACTCTTGATATTTTCCCAATGCTTACAGTTTATTCCAATGGAAATGGCTTTTTAATTGGTGTGGGGTTTTGTTTAGGAAGATGAAATAGTTCTGGTGATGGATGGTGATGTTGTCTGTCCAGCAATGTTATTGTAGTTAATGCCACTGAATTGTACATCTAAAAACGGGCTTTTTATGCTATTTATACTTCATCTAATTAAAAATTCTCACATTCACTGACAATAAAATAATTACATTTTAAATTCACCACTACAGAATACTTCCGAAATAGCATATTCTCACTAAAGCCTTGATTTTGAGTGAGCCGTTAGTTTTGGGAAAGAATCAGTATAATGTGGATGTTGTGTGTATGGATACACTCACATCAGAGAGTTCAGAGTGAACACACCAAAATACTTCAGTTGAATACTTGATATAGCTTGATGTTAGAAACTGCTGTTGTGTGCAATGGGGGTTGCAGTGGGAGAACATGTTCATTCCCAAGAGGAATTGATTTGGCTGAGTAGCTTCCACTGTGTCTGTCTCCTGAGTCAAGCTGCATACAACAAGGCTCTGAGATCTTATACACTTGAGTAATCAGCATCCTGGACCCCTTGGGGCTCACAGTTTGCCTCTGGCTACTTGTGTCTCCTTTCCCACTGGCTTCCTTCCATCACACATGATCCACAATGCCAACCACGCCTGCTGTCTTTGGAATCTGATGATGGGACCATGAAGAAACATTTGTGAGAATTTCAATAAATGTGATTTTGATCAAGAGCAAACCTTGTGTGAAAGAGTGAACCTTGTCTACATAAAAATAAAATCTTGAATTGCTGAAGTTCCAGGGCACTGACAGTCTTAGACGTATTATTATGCTAGGCTTAGATATATGGGCAATGTATAATAAACTGGGGCAAGGGATAGTATTTTTCTTTGTTAGCTTTGGAAATTTCTATATGTTTGCTTAATGTTTTCACCTTATTTCTTATGAGTCTCCCATTTTCCTGAGAAGCTGAAAAACTTTTGTGCTCTATTCATTACAAGGATTTCTCTGCAATTTTTTAAAAAGGATTTCTAGCAGTGGGGTCCTTTCAGAACACCTACAGAGGATACAAAAACCACACTGTTGTGTATTGTATTGATGTCAACAGGATTGTGTCTGCACCCTAGTGTGATGTCAGAACAATAAAGTGTGCCTTTCACGCTGCCAACTCACTGGAATAAAAGAGCCATTCAGAGAGAGCCTCTTGGATGGTCACAGTTCTTTAGGAGGTTTTATGCATGCTCACACAAGCTTATAACTTTGGACATTTCTTTAAACACTGCCCTTACCATCTCTCCTTGTTGAGGCTGAGTTTTCAGAAATGAGTGAATATTTTTATATTTAGAAGATGAAACATCTGTTCATTCTTTACTTAACAGAAATAAATAAGCTTTCTAGAGTGACTGCGTCTCAAGGCCAGGGTAGCATGTCGCTCAGGCTGCTTTCTAAAGGCCCTATGGTTAAGATCAACAGTCAATGTAGGTTTCATGAGTCTGGTCTCTGTGCAGTTGTGAACCCCCCCCCCCCCCCCCGAGGAAAGGATTAACTCTTGCAGGCATGGCTACCCCAGAGGATAATGGGAAAGAAAATGGGAGCATTTCACATTTCTGTGCCTCACATGAGAAAGCATTCCACTTCTGCATTTAGACTTTGGAGAGAGAAAATGAAGCACTTTACCCTACTTTCTGACTCGCCAATTAATTGTGACACTTTCTTTCCCCAAATTACAAGTTCATTTTGATTACTGGAGAAACTGGATGTCCAAGGGAAAGACATTGATTACCTGGGAGCTACCTTTCCTATCCCACCCATCCATGTCTGTGTTCTTGTTTTAGGCCTTCCTCTTTGGAATACAGAAACTTTTTCTTCATAAGTAAACACTGAAAAGCATAATTTTAAAGATCATAAGGTACTTCATTACAGAGTAGCTACTGATTTAAAGCAATAGCTTGATTGGGATACCTGGTTATTTTTATTTTATATAACTTTCTGCAATTTTAAATATTTTTTCGGTTGAATCACTATGTCTCTGCTTAACTCTATTGATTTGTTATGAATAAGAAATGACATAATCTCCCTTTTTGTGAGCATGTCTAGCACTTATGGAGTAGAGACTTCTAGGAGGTGCAGATCCTTGCAATGGGGTGTGGGCCATTTATTCTCAAAGGACTTGAGATGGAATTTAGGTCTCATTGAAAGATAAGCAAGCACTCCACCTTTCAGTCACGGCTGAATTCTGTATTTTCTATATTCTAGTAAATATGGTCAAGTTGCTACTGAAACAGCTCTATCATCTTGCACCCCCAATAATAATGCACTTTTCCACTTTTTACACTTTCAAATATGATGCTCACAAACTAAGATGTTGGCATTATGGGTAAAATGTCATAGGTTAATTCTTTGGTTCTGCCTTTGTATTTGTTTAGAGATAGAGACACATGAGGTCAAGGAGACCCATAAACCAAATATAGCCAAATGTGATTGAAGTCCTGATCCTTTTCATCCACTACCTGGTGCTGGAATTACAGGAGCAAGCCGCATTCCCAAATGCTATAGCTTAATTTCCATTGCAATATTTTTAAAAAGCCAGAAATTTTGTCACTGGTTATTGAACATTTATATATACAATTTTAATTGATTTTGTCTTGGAAACATTTGCATGGTTTCTATTTAATTAGATCTTACAGATTAGCAGAAAATTTTAACCTTTGTTTTCTATGTCTGGCAAGTTTGTTCTTTTAATTCATCTCTTATCTTTTAATTTTACTTGTGGTACTTTTTACTTAGAAATATTTTTAATTATAATCCACATTTTTATCAATTTCCTTAGGATTTGTAGGTCTTACAGGTATCCTAAAAGTGATTTCCATAAAAATATTGTTTATGTTTTCTTCTAGGATGATTTGCTTGAATATTAAATCTGTCTGAACTGTGTTTGTGTGTATACCTATATGCATGTGAATTATATAGATTTGTGTTTCTGTGGGGCTGTTCATGCATGTACAGCTTCGTATGGTAGTCAGAGTGAAGGTCAGGGTCTTCCTCAGTCACTTTCACACAAGCTTAAAGCACTCATATGCATATAGAGCATGCAATATAGAGTAGCAAGTTTTCTAGTGGTACATTTGACCCACACTTGGCAATTTTGTGAAGACTAGTTTAACTAAATTAGATAATCTTTAATTCTATGTAGCATAGTAACTTTTTAAATAATTAAGTAAAAATAGACAGTGAGTGGTTTTGTTCTGGCTTCTACAATTGGCTCAGCCAAAAGAACCAAAATGCCCAGCTATGGTCCTGGTGGCCTTCTCTAGTTGTGGTTTAGGATCTTTTGGGAGAAGTGGAGGGGATAAAAAGGAATGTACAACTAAACACTGGTTGAAAACAAGCCTTAAACAGGCTGGGTGGTTCTTGTACACAGGTCTGAACCAGTAATTGATGTGTCTGTAGCTGCCACTACAACACTGATCAACTCTTCCAAGAAGCTTAGCTTACGATGTGATATTTGTATGATATGTTGAGAATTCATAACCAAGGATAATTGCATTTAAAAAGGTGTTATCCTTAGTGTCCTCAGAGCAATGACATATCACAATATCATTGTGCTACACCCTATAAATGATCCCCATCCTTCATTTCTCACATGAGACAGTCTAAGCCCCGTAAGTTTTGTCTCCAAAGTGCCTGGCACTTCCCAACTTTTTCCATTTTTGCTTGTACCATCTTGAAACTATGAGCTTTCACTTACTTCTTAATGAGCCCAACTTCTTCCTCTGTCAGTCCATTCACTCAGTAGTCTAAATGATAAATGATCTTTTCTTCTCGAAAATGGTCTCTTTTTACAAATAATGCTACCATAAACACAGTTGAGCAAATATCCCTGTGGTATGAGTGTACATCTTTTAGGTATATGCCCAGGAGTGGTATTGCTGAGTGTTGAGGTAGATTGATTTCCAATTTTCTGAGAAACTGCTATACTGCTTTCCAAAGGGTCTGTATAAGTTTGCACTCTCAATAGCAATAGAGGAGTGTTCCCCTTATTCTACATCTTCTCCAGAATAAGCTATCATTGGTGTTTTTAATCTTTAGCCATTCTGACTGGTGTAAGAAGGTTTCTCAGAATTCTCTATCTAGATATGTACCCCATTTTTGATTGGATTATTTGGTATTTTAATGTCTATTTTTTTATTTCTTTATATATTTTAGAGATCAGTCCTTTGTCTGATGTGGGGTTAGTGAAGATCTTTTCCCATTCTGTAGGCTTCCATTTTGTCTTAGTGACTATGTCCTTTATCTTACAGAAGCTTCTCTGTTTCAGGAGGTTGCATTCTGGAAAAAAACTAAGTGCACCTCAATCAAAGAATGGATAAAGAAAATATGATACATTTGCACAATGGAGTACTACTCAGCAGTAAAAAAAAAAAAACAATGACGATTTGAAATTTGCATGCAAATTTGCATGGAACTAGTAAGAACCATCCTGAGTGAGGTAACTCACATCCAGCTAGACAAACATGGAAACAAAAAATGTATTTACATATAAGTGGATATTAGACATAAAGCAAAGTATAACCAGTTATAGTCCATGATCTGAGAGAGCTTAGGTAACAAGGAGAACTCTAAGAGAGGCATACATGGATCCATCTGGGAAGGGAAAACAGAGAAGATCTCCTGAAAAAAATTGGGAGTATGGGGCTCGGGAGGAGAAGGGAGGGTGGAAGAGGAAGGAGAGGGGATAAGGAGAGGACGGAGAAGAACATGAGGGAACAGGATGCTCAAGAAGGGGGAAGAGCAGAGAGGGAGAGAAAGGAAAGAAGTATCTTGATTGAAGGAGCCATTCATTAAAGGGCACTAGGGAAATTCCTGGGAATCCACAAGGATGACACCAGATAAAAGTCTAAGTAACAGTGGAGAGGAAGTCTAAATTGTTCTTTTCCTGTAATCAGATTGATGACTACCTTAATTGTTATCATATAACACTTATCCAGCAACTGAAGGAAGCAGATACAGAGATCTACAGTGAAGCTCTGGACTGAACTGCCAGAGATCAGTCCAAGAGAGGGAGGAGCCATAACATGAGCAAAGGGTCAAGAGCATGATGGTGATACCCACAGAAACAGCTGACTTGAGCTAGTGAGAGCTCACTGACTCTGGACTGATAATGGGGGACCCTGCATAGGACCAAACTAGGCCCACTGAATGTAAGGGACAGTTTTGAGGCTTGGGCAATCTGTGGGGTCACTGGCAGTGGGGCCAGGATTTATCCCTAATGCTTGAATTGGCATCTTGGAGCACATTCTCTTTGGAGGGATACCTTGCTCAGCCTAGATATAGGGGAAAGGGCCGTGTTCTTGCCTGGAAGTGAAGTGACAGACTTTTTTGACTCCCCATGGGAAGCCTTACCCTTTCTGAGGAGTGGGTGTGAGTGGGGGTGGCAGGAAGAGTGGGGTGTGAAGACTGGGTGGGGAGAGTGGGAATGGGGTAGCTATGTAAAATGAGAAAAGACTGCATTAAACATTATTAATAAAAAAGAAAATATATAAATGATGTCTTTTAATTGGCACATGATAATCCCACATCTTTGTGGATGAACTATGCTAATTCAATATGTGAATTCTTTGTTATGATCTAATCATGGAAGTTAGCATTTCTGTCTCCTAAATGCTTGCCATTTCTTTCTGCTGGGAACATTCAAATTCCTTTCTTATCTCTTGTTGTAATTCTTTGTTGTTGTTGTTGTTGTTTTGTTTTTGTTTCTGGTGCAATGTGTACAGTTTTTTTTTTTTTTACCCTACTGCACTACTTGTAGAACTCTAGAATGTTTTCTTCCTACCTGACTGCTTGTGATAATGGATCCATCCTATCTTCTTCTCTACTTCCTTCCCCTGCCTAGTAGCCACACTCTGCTTTATGAATTTCAATTCTGTAGTTTTCACTTGTGAGAAAACACAGATTCATTTATCTTTCTATCACATGTGTGTGTTTAACCCAGTGTTCTCTGGTTCTATAAATATTTTTTAACAATTAAAAAAATAATTTAAATTAAAAAAACTCAGATTACAAAATTTAAAAAGTCTTTTAGAAAGTTCTAACATACAACCTACCAATCTTCTTTTAACTTTAATGTCTTACATATATCCCTAATTATGGACATCAAATAACTGACCTGATTCAATGCTATTCATTAAACTACAGACCACGTTCATTTCACCAGCTGTTCCTCTGATGTTTCTGCTCCAGGATCCAATCTAGGTTCCCACACTTCATTCCCATGTCATAACTCTTTAGTGTACTGCAGTTTGTAACAGGTCCTTGGTCCTGCCTTTTGGAACTTGCCTTTACTGACTGGTTCTGTAGAGAGTTTGCAAATTTAGGTTTGTCTGTTTTTCCCATGATTACATGTGATTATTCAGTTGGGGGAAAAATAGCCATGAAAACAGTGTGCTTTTTTTCCAGACATAATGCCATTTGTGGGTTAAACACACACACACACACACACACACACACACGATATGGCTGACTTATTAAAGATAAAAATTAGATTGTGTCACACACATTTATTGGTTTCCTCTGTCCTACTCTACAATACTATATATTACTTTAACTTAAGCATTTTTTAAGGGTCAATGAATATTAAAAGGAAAATGCTTATAATTTTCCCTGCTGAAAACAAAGAGAAAAACCTCCATCCTCTTCTGCTTGGTACATTTGTTTCGGAGACTTTGTTTTTTTCAGTCTGTTTGAAATGCATGAGAATGAGAATTGTGTTTAAAGCTAAATAAACCTCTTGCCCGGTCTAGACTGTCTCTCTTAAGGCTTGAGCCAGCTGTTGAACATATAAATCCCAAAGAAGGCAGCACTATCTTGCACTTCCTGTGGAAACACAGCCCATTATTCCAAGTTGCAAAACTACCTGTTGTCATAAAGAGTCCTGTGGATAAAGGCGCACAGCTAACTTAGGTGGTGTTAGCTAAGTCATTTAGAAGATGTGTGGGAGACAGGATATGTTTCAGCAGCTCTTAGGGGAGAACTTGCCACCACGAGTCTTGGGGAACTTGAACCCCACTCATTGCATCTGCTCTGCTATGTAGAAGGGCAGAGCCCTTTTGATCATTGCACTGTGCTAGGGGACTACCTGTGTTGTGTTAATATTATTCAACAATAAAATTCTTTACTTTGCGAGATGATGTTTTTAGCTCTGTTTCCCCCAGAGTTTGCCTTCTACTTGCTCCACTCATTATGGCTTTCTTTCATATACTGGAAAACACTAAGTTGTCTTTTACCTGAAATGTAAGATGTACGATGGCAGTTGAGGCAATGCATGCAGTAGTGCTTCCCATGGCGGGGGCTTTTAAGGCACAGATTGCCAAAACTCAGCCTTGAAGTTTCCCCTGCTGTAGGCCTGGGGAGGGGCTTAGAATTAGCATTTTAAGAGTGATGCTGCCCTTGTTGATTTGGGCTCAGCACTTTGAGAACTACAAGTATTGCATGAGTACTGGAAAGAAGACATTTGCTCATAACAGCCTTTTCAGAGTTGACCATGGCTTCTTTCTAAAAGTGTTTGCTTTTATTTTATGTGTATGACCACTTTGCCTGCTCATGTGTGTGTATATCACATACATGCCTGGGTGAGTTCTTTCTCACAACAGAGAAGCAAACTGGGATACTGGCTATGCACTCCACCAATGGAAACGCGTTATTAACCCAAGGAAAGGGTTATTTTACATGTTCCATTTTAAGGCTTCTATATCTATTTTTTTACCTTGTGTGTGTGCATATGTGTGTATCACATGTACCAGTTACACACATTATATCATTTAATGTTTTATTCCTGGTTAAATATTATTCCTTTCTCTGTCACCCATGAAATACTTAAGCCTCTGAGTGCTTTATTACTGTCTTGTGGGTTTTATGTGGTTAGTGACAGGTGCACTTCTTCTATAGGGCTTTCTGACTCAAGCATGAAGTCATTGTACTAGGTTGCTTTTCAGGAGAAATAGATACAAACTTTAATTTGAGGCTAATGTGTTGTTTGTTATCAGACTGACAAGGAAGTCACTTATTTGCTTAAAGTATTCATATTCTGATATGAAAGACTGGTTAATATAAATGTCCTGACTTGAAGTATTGTGTCCTGGTCCTTTGTTAAACATGGAAGATGATAGCCTTGCTTACTGAGGCAGCTGGAAGTATTTTAAAGTTGAAATCTATGCCTCAACAATGCTGAAGCATGCATGGGCAGCCTGTATATGGAGCATGCATGGACAGTCCGTATATGAAGCATGCATGGGCAGCCCTATATAAAGTATGAATGAGCAGCCCATATATAAAGTATGCATGGGCAGCCCATATATGGAGCATGCATGGGCAGTCCTGTATATGGAGCATGCATGGGCAGCCCGTATATGAAGCATGCATGGACAGCCTGTATATGGAGCATGCATAGGCATCCCGTATATGAAGCCCGCATATAAAGTATGAATGGACAGCCCATATATGAAGTATGCATGGGCAGCTTGTATATGAAGTATGCATGGGCAGCCCTGTATATGGAGCATGCATGGGCAGCCCATATATAAAATATGCAGGGGCAGCCCGTATATAAAGTATGCATGGGCAGCCCGTATATAAAATATGCAGGGGCAGCTCGCATATAAAGTATGAATGGGCAGCCCATATATGAAGTATGCATAGGCAGCCCTGTATATGGAGCATGCATGGGCAGCCCTGTATATGAAGTATGCATGGGCAGCCCTGTATATGGAGCATGCATGGGCAACCTGTATATAAAATATGCAGGGGTAGCCCGCATATAAAGTATGAATGGGCAGCCCATATATGAAGTATACATGGGCAGCCCATATATGAAGTATGCATGGGCAGCCTGCATATGAAGTATGCATGGGCAGCCCGTATATAAAATGTGCAGGGGCAGCCCGTATATAAAGTATGCATGGCCATTCTGTTGAACTTGTCCATCTTGGATTTCATGGTCAAAGATGATGAGGATGCTGACCAGTCTCTTCCTCAAGAGGGGACCAGATCTTATTACAGATGGTTGAGCCACCATGTGGTTGCTGGAATTGAACTCGGGACCTTTGGAAGAGCAGGCAATGTTTTTAATCTCTTCAACCACCTCTTCTTGCATTTGAATAATTTTCTAAGTAGCAGAAACAAACAACTTTTCCTTTCTTTTGTTTAATTGCCTATATGATATTTTGTGTTTTCTATGAAAAGAAACTAAGTCTAATGAGTATTCAAATTCCCAGGAATACATAGATCACCTTGAAAACCCCTGAGAAACCAACCAGGAAAGGCACATGACTACACCCACGAGTGCCCCTCTTTTTTCAAGTCAAAACTGATGGCCAATAGGATGGCATGGGTACCCAGCCCATGCTGCCACTATTTATAAAGTCTTGATATTTTAGACTTGCATTGTACCATTAATCCCAGAATCATAAAAACAGTTGTTAAAATTTATACCATATTAATCTGATTAACACTGAGATGGTCAAAATAAAGGATTGGAGAGAAATATTTATTTCACAAGGGTAAGGACTTTAATATGCAGAAAGCTGCATAAATCTGCAGATGTTCTAATTAGATTCAGCTGAACTGCCTCAGCATGCAGAATAACATGGATTTACTCTAGCAACCACTAAGAATAACTTTTCTGATGCAAAAAATGTTGAACTTCCAATATTGAGACATAAACTACCCCAACCCAGGGGACAGATTCCTTTCACATAAATTTCATTGTTTCCAAGTCCCCTAACACTGAAGTCCCTTTATTCTAAGGCTCCAAATGCATTTGCTGAATTGTACCCTATTGGTACTCTCCTTTGATTACAGTACCTGGAACCTTACTTCCTGTTAATAGTTAAACATTAACCTTAGATCACTAGGATTCCATCAAGAAAGTTATTCATATGATGCTTAATTTGCAATCTGGGAGTAGTGCAGACAATGAGAAAATCTGCCTCACAAAAGAGGTGACATTAAGAAAATAAGGAATATATTTCATAGGGAGCATTCTGCTAGCTGATTTTGTATCTATCCAATATTTTTGTAATCTTTGTGTGTACGAGTCTCTGTCTCTGTCTCTCTCTCGTGTGTGTGTACCATGATGCATCTTTGGAAGTCAGATGACAGCCTTAGATATCGTGGTCACCTTCCACCTCATCTAAGCCAGGACCCCATCACTGCATATGCCATGCCAGCTGACTGCCCGATTTTCCTGTCTCTATCTCCAGTCTCACTGTAGGAGTGTGGGGATTGCAGACATTAGCTACTAGTCTTGGCATTGTGTCGATTTGGGGATCTGAACTCAGGTCATCACACTTGTGTGGCTAGATATTCACCACTAAGACATGTCCCGATTTCTTCAGTTCTTGAAAATGTGCCAGTTTTTATCTTCCCTACCTTGTCAGGATAAATCTGTGTAGTCTTATGTTAAAAAGTGGTTTGGTGACTCTTATGGACCTTCAAGGAGGGCCAAGTAATGGTACAGTGTGAAACAAACTCCCATCTGGTATAGGGCCCCTTACTTGATTTTTTTGGTGCCCAGCTTCGGAAAGTCCCCCTCAGCACCACCAGACTTCCCTGTCTAATTACCACTAGATCTTTCCATCAGATGCATTTAGAGGTTTTTACTTAACTATTTTTCTTACTTCAAGAGCAAGGTAAAAAAGAGGAGTGTTCTTTCCAATGCATGTCAAAGGGAAATGTGATGCAGGCTGTGTTGGGGCCTCATTTCACTGACTTCTCCTAGGACAAACCTCCCTTTGATCAGTATTTTCTCAATTACTGTTGATAAGCCAACCTGTTCTCCTTAATTACAATGCTGGCAGGCCATCTTTATGTGAACCCATGCCAAGGGTTTGTTATAATTTCCATGTTTTATGGTTTTCCATTTTGAAGAGTGAAAGAATAATTTCCTGAACCCTTCTGAAGGAGCACCTCTTGTAAGCACAATTTTATCTCCCTCATAATCTTTTTAGATGTTGGTGAATTTGTGTGGAACAAAAGCCACATAGCTCAAATATACAGTGTTTTAATTTTTTGATAAAAACAGTGTAGCTGTGAAAGGCATTTAGAGGAAATTGATTTGAAATAGATGTTTCAGTGTCATAAGCAATAGTTTGCAACATTAGGAACAATTACTATAGAAAATCAACATTGTTTGTAGGCTTATTAGCTACCCATTACTGTAGAATCTTAGCCAGGAATATTATGAAGTATGTAGGACAAGCTCTCAGCACTCAAGTTTAACATTATTTCATTTAGTTCACATATTTTATTTTCTATATATTAAATTTATATGTCACAGAATATATGCATTATTTGTGCATCTTATAAACATGCATTTTGTAATACACAGACATACAGTATTATGTGTAACCGATATAAAACCTAATATACAAGAAACTGTGTGTCAGTTTCCCTTGCTTTCTCTCAATTTTCCTCTTATTCCTTGGACCCTTGCCTTTGCATGCTCACTTCCGCTGAAAGGTGGGTTGGAATTAGACAGAGACTGAATTGGGTTAAGCTTATTAGAATGCGATGTAGCACACTGCACAGGGAAATATTGGCAGATGAGCTTGGACACAGCTAATGTGAGTACAAGAATGACCCGCCCTCTTCTCACTCCAGGACAGTGTTCCTATCAGAGGAGCTCCTGAGAATGAAGGCAGAGAGCAGTGTCAGAGTAGGCAGACAAGAGCTGGGAGTTAGCTCTTCAGATCACAAGCTCTCAGAAGGAGGAGACCTACACATCTCTTCCAATTTGGTGTCCAAATGACAGCTACTTCTACATCCCCTTATACATTAACTGTTGACTATGACTCAGATTCTGGTCACGTGTGGCTTTCTACCTATGAAAACAATGTCTTAGTCTTTATTCAGTTCATTTGAATGCCAATGGGACACTGAAAATGGATTCAAGGTCATTGTTGGTTCATAATTCTAAGTTTTTTTCACTAGCTAAGGGGTTCCTGGTGTACTGTCTTAGCTGGAAATACAAACATTTGCCTTTATTATATGCTTGACATAAATAATGTACCTATTTATCTATCATTTGATAACACTAGACAGGAACAACTGTCCCTTCTGGATAACATCCTGGAAACAAAATTGTGCTGGCATAGAATAATGCATGATATGAACCATGGGTATGGGTAGAGAGAAGAGCAGGGCTCTTTTTTTCTGTCCCTGGTACCTCTTCTGAACCAATGGAAATCCAGTTGTTGTTACCAGCTTTCCTAGGTTCATTAGACATTACTCTCTTTGCTTATTTTCACATTATGGAATCTCAGTGATATGCCCCATACCTGAAAAATGAGCCTTGATTTTTGCCTCTAAGTCTTTGACAAGTTAACCAAGGAACAACTATTCAGATTTACTATTATCTCACTAATTCCATCTAACCCCCAAGTTTAGCAGTTTCTGTTTGACTCTGTTCCGTCTAGAGCTGGCAGCTTAGACAGAGTTAAAGCTCATTAGCAGTCTGCAGCGTCCTGCTAGACTTCCTGAGCCAGATAGTATGATGTCACGGTTTTCCTCCTCTGATAGAATCTGGAAAGGGCTGACCACAAGTCAGGGGAGGTACATGCAACAAGAAGCAGCCCCATTGTCCCTGCTCTTGGTAATTGTCTCACGATACGGCTACACATTCAGCACTCAGGACAAAAGAAGGTGTTTTGCTTTAATTAAGACCAACGGAGACTTTTCTGTTCTCAATAGACTTATATTTTTAGATACTAAGGTAAGGCAAAAGAGGATATTATTCTATTCTGTGCATAAAGAATAAATATTCTGCATGAACTGTGTAATTAAGAACTGAAGCAGGAGAAATGCAATTCAATTAAAACTGACAGAATAATACATGGAATCAATGGCTTTATTTGGTGTTTAATGATAATATTGTTTTCATTTCATTATACATGAGTCATAACCAGCATTGCCTTAGTTTAACTGTGTTCCTTACTGTGTAAACCTAAGTGTGCACTTGCAGTAGACTCATCAATTAAAAAGAGGCTTACTTAAGATTGTACTAATTGATTCCCATGAGTAAAACCCAATTTTCCCATTCTAATGAATTAATCTACTGTAATTATGATCAAGCTTAGGATGGGTGGAGAGAGGATTATGTATAGAGATGGAGTGAGGGAAGAGCAGTGTGCAGAGTACAGGAAGACTTTCATGAAGAATGACAGTGGGACAATTTCCAACGAAGGAAGGATAGGTCAATGTTGTTTTGATATAGCAACCTGAACAAACATGATGGTATTTTAGATAAGAGAAAAAATGCTAGATACCATGGGAAATGAATAATGAAATTGGCACAAAATCAAATGTAACAGAGAGATACCATTTTTATGATTAGCTATGGATATTTGAGATTTGTGGGTTTTATTTGTGGGGTAGTAAGACCTGCCTTAGCGAGGGTTTCTATTGTTGTGATAAATTAACATGATTAAAAGCAAATTGATGAGGAAAGGATTTATTTGATCATAAACTTCCATGTCGTAGCCCATCATTAAAGGAAGTCAAGGCAGGAACTTGGAGGCAAGAGCGGAAGCAGAGGCCATGAAAGTATATGGCTTATAGTCTTATTCCCAATGGCTTTCTTAGCCTCTCTTATATAACTTGGGACCACTTGCCTAGGAGGGATCACCACTCACAGTAGGCTTGCCACCCTACATCAAACATTATTTTAAGAAAATGCCCTCATCTTTGCCTACAGGGCAATCTTCTGGAAGCATTTCTCAATTGGGATTTTCCCTTCCAAGAAGAACTTAGCCTGTGTCAAACTGATATAAAAATCTTGCTGCAAAGCTTTACTATGTAGGACAAAATAGCCTTGAACTTGCTGTGTGGCACAAGTCAGCTTCATATTCTTGATCCTCTTGCTTCAGCCTACTCAGTAGTTGGACCATAGGTGTGTACCATGACTGGATCATTTAGAGCTAGAGCATGAGACCCAGGAAAAGCAGACAAAGGATTGGATACTTGAGTACTTGGTGGGTTTATCAGTAGAATTTGGATATTGTACTATTGGATACATTGGAATATTGAAGTTCAGTAGAGTACATGATGTAGGATTCCTCTCTATATGCTGTGAATGCATTTTATTATCATTAGCAAATAAGGTTTTGTCTGTGGCAGAGTACAGTAAAGCCAAGCAGGAAATCTGAACAGAGATAGAGAGAAAGAGTAGGTGGAGTCAAAGAGATTCTATGTAGATGCTGAAGAAGACAGTCACTGGATCCTTACCAGTAAGCTTCAGCCTCATACCAATACATAGATTAATAGAAATGGGTTAATTCAATATGTAAGAGCTAACTAGAAATATGCCAGAATCATTGGCTAAAGAGTGTTGTAATTAATTCAGGTCTGAACAGTCGGGAAATGCATGAGCAATCTCCGTTTCCATAATGATGAACCAACATGGGTCAACTACATCCACATAAAAACTAAGAGAGCTTGGGAAGGAATTCTAGACACAAGAGAACAGAGCAGCTTCTTGGTGGCTGCAATTTTCAGATAGACGCTATTTGCTGGCAGTGAACAAAGGTGTGGCTCCCTTAAGAGAAGGTTTCCTGACTCAGCATAAGCAGCAAAAACTGTGTGGCTACTTTAAAAAAAATGGCTTACTGGTCTGTGCTGACAGAACAAACTCTGGCTCTTTCAGGAGGTCCTTCACTTAAATGGGGTTTGCCAGCATTGTGCTCCTAGTTGCTTAATGGCAGCATAGACCCATGGCATCCCTGAAGCTGGGGCAGTGAGCATGGCTTGCAGAGTTGGTGAACATGCCTCCACCATGTTGGACTGGGTAGAGCAAACAAGAAGGGCTGTGAGTTGGTCCTAACCACAAACACATAGCAATTAAAAAACAACAACAACAAAAGGCCCTCCTTGACAGAAAATAATTAAAGATACACAATAAAGACATATTTGAACAAAAATAAACCTCTAAATAGGTCACAGTACATTTAAAAAATTTATATAGGCTTTGGAGAGAAAGAAAAGAAAGAATATAGCAATAGATTAAAAAAGAGAAAAATTAGCCATGTAAAGATGGAAAATGCAGCATCTGGATTTTGCATATTATTGTGTTTTCTTTGATTTTTTGACTGCAGAGAGATATTTGATTTGGGGGATTGCTAAGCTAAACCAACAGAAAGGTATCTTGACTTCAAAATTTGGCTCAAAGGATATGTTGCTTTGGAAAAGAGGTTCTGCTTTTGTTCCCACAGAGGATAAAAACCTGTGGATTCCTTCCAGACTAATGTGATTTGATGCAACAAGACCCCCTGAAAGGTCTCTGTGAACCCTAAAAATACATTGCCCAACAAACAGCAGGAAGCAGTTTGGAAAAACCTTGTTCATTTTCCCAAAATGATTGTTTACAAATATTTGTTTTCATCTAAAGGGGATATACTATAAAAATGAATACTTTGCATTTTTATGAACTTTGAACTACTGATACAAATTTAAGGTCAATTTGCTATACTGTGTATATGGATTTCTGCTCTTGTTTAAGATATTATGTTTATAAAGCTCATTAAAATGTAATATATAATTAAAAATTACAGATTAATAGTCATCTATAATACTCAAATTAGTAATCATGTTAGATTTTTTAGATATACAGAGATATATTTCAGATAGATAGATAATCTTCAACCCTTCAAAGACTATGGAATATGGCATTTAAAATGTTTTGAGAACTTAAGACTTATCATGACAATGAGACACTGGCAGCTCCAATGTACTTCAAGATGATGATGGGCATTGAAGATGTTCCTTATGGAGTTGTTAGTCATTTGGGCAAGAAACTGTTCTTGCCTGGACATGCAGGACCCAAAGAAAAATGGCTGCAGAACTTGTCTAAAAAAAGTGAGACAATCCTTCAGGGTTTCTGCTTTACACACACACACACACACACACACACACACACACACACACACACTGCCAGACATTCTGCAGGATACAAAACAAAGTAACTGATGAACTTTGCCATTATAAGGCAAACAGATCCAAAGTTCCTGCTTCACAAAAAAGTATGCTGTATATTATGGGGCTATAGGAGTTGCTTACAACACACTTCCTGTTTACTTAGGTAATATTATATTGGGGGGGGTCTGTGAAGAGTTAAAGATAAGATAGTTATAGTTTTCCTTAGTTATGATAAAAGATTTATTAAATGTAAATATTATATCTGTAATTCTTGTTTGAAACCTGTTTTGTTATATGTAATGTTACTATGTTAAAGTTAAAACCTCCCTTTTTATTTAGAGAGAAAAGGGAGATGATATGGGATTCCCCTCTGTATGCTGTGAATATATTTTATTATCAATAGTTAATAAAGAAACAGCTTCAGCCTATAGCAGGGCAGAATAAAGTCAGGCAGGAAATACAGAGATATATAAAGAGAGTAGGGGGAATCAAAGAGATGTCATGTAGCTGCAGAAGGAGACAGGCACCAGAACCCTTACCAGTAGACCACATCCTCGTGGTGATACGCAGATTAATAAAAATGGGTTAATTTAAGTTGTAAAAGGTAGTGAGGAATGTGCCTAAGCTATCAACAAAGCAGTTTTGTAATTAATATTGTTTCTGTATGATTATTTGGGTCTCGGCAGCCAGGAATGACTGAGCAATCTCTGGTTGCAAGTACATACACCATTTCTTAGTGTTCTGTGAACCTCTCTTCAGATACTACATGAAATAGCCCTAAATAGCAAGTGGGAGGGGCAGATTCTGATGAGTTAGACATAACAGTATGTGTCTAGCTTCCATATTTATTATTCTTGACTAAAATTGAAGTATATAAACAGATTAAGACACTTTGACTTGCCCATGACAGTCCCAAGTGTAGTCCACCTTAAAGCCTCATAACAGATTTATTGGTGAACAAGTGATTTTTACCCTCACCTAGAGGCCAAAGGCAGTCACCCCACTTAACCTGGAAGACCAAATCTAACCACTACGCTGTACTTAGGTGAGCTAGAATTTCATCTGAGTCTTTGTTTGCCTATCTATACCAGAATAGTCTGACTAGATCATACTAGGTCAACTATGGTGATAAGAATTTTATAGTGACCTTGAAAGGGCATAGAAAAAGCAAGGAAAAGAGATAAATATACACCATAAAATCTTAAAACACACAAAGCAAATATCAATAAAGCCTATGCTCTATAGATTGGTTGCTAGTGTTAAATTCCTAATAGCTCATCTGTAAGAGTCATATTATCTTTAAACATAATAGATTTTCTGTTTCCTTTTTGTTTCGATTTCAAGCATTGAGAAAAGTACCAATACACGGATCAATAGGAAGGCTTCTCAGAGATTTATCCAGATTATCCATTTAAGTACTGAAATTAAAACATCTCTTCAAATGATGTGTAGTTGTAAATATATATGCACATATATACACACCAGTTAAATATATACATAAATAATTTAAAGGAAACTAGAAATAAATTGTTATTATTCCTTTTTAACCTTTAATCTTAAGGGTTATTGTTAGCAAACGACACAATTTTCAGGGGATGGTTAAAAACAAGAGTCATCATTTATGAATCAGGCAAAATTATAAAATGCAGTGAATCACACAGGTAAATGTTGATTTGTGTATTAATGGTGAAGATTGGATACTCATTCACCCAAACTCTCCCTTTATCTGGTGTGCTAACAACCCTGTGTGGGTCACAGAGGACTGAAGAGATGTACTTAGAAACTTTGCATTAAGCAGTTATGCTACCCTCTTCAGAATCTAAGCAAATAACCTTATTTTTACTGCGCCGTGCTTCACCTAGCAGGGCAAGTGTATCACAGATGAGAGACACTATGTTATTATAGTACATATTTAATACATTTAGAATGGTAGTACTCAATCATACCATTAAATAATTAGATTGTGAGTAGCCCATAAGTTTTAAGCATTGTGTTAAGTAGTAGATATTATATATGGGAGAATATACACTTTATCATATTTATTGTATATTGGGCATTGACTCATAATCTCCTCATAACCACCCTATGGAGGTCACTTTCCTTCTTTTTACAAATAGGTTGAGGCATTTGCCCATGGTCACATAGCAAGCAAGTGGTAGATCTAAGATTAGAGCCCAGGAAGTATGGTTCCAAAAAACTATCTTGGCAAACATAAGGAAGTCTCTCCTCGTGGTACTGGGGACTCACATGGGATACAGACAGCAAACAAGTAAAAAGAAGAAAAACAACAAACAAAAAAGAGGAGTTAAAACAGGGCAGAACTAAGTAGGGGAGTTAGGGATATGTAAGATACTGTGCCCCTAGTCTGGCTGATACCAGAGGTAATATATAAGTTAAGCCAATCAGGGTGATCAAGGGCCAGCCAAGAGCAGGTCTTGGCATCCAGAGCATGGTAAGACCTGAGTAGTCAGGGAGCCCAGCCAGGGAAACACTGTGCTTCCTAACTTGGGAGAAAGATCAGCCAGAACAGGAGGGTGCCAGTGACCTGCCTGGAAGGGACTTTAAGAGCTGTCGAAGACGGTACACTTAGGTGGGACGAATATCCCTTGGAGTCCGGGTGCAATATGGGATGGGAAACACGTGAAGAAAAGTAAAGCGATAAGATACAGAGACAATTTGGAAAGAAGCTGGGGAGAGAATGCCCATTCCCCAAGAATCTGAAGGATGCTGAGCTCAGCAGTCACCTGCTTCCTGCATCCGGTCTTAGACTCTCAGTTATCAACATTCCCTCTCCCATCAGAGAAATTGAAAGTTTGTAAGAAGTGGGGAGATGGAAAGTCAAATGGTCCTTAGTCGTTAGCAACACAGAAAGGACAGACTAAGGAAGAGATAATAGTGCCATAAGGTCTGTCTCAGGAAACAGTCAACAAGTAGCAATGGTTCCTCTCCCCCAGATGGTCAGGCTGCCACCTCAGTAAAGTGGAGCTTCTGATTGTTGGGGATTATCAGCTGATCACCCCTGGAGAATGGACCTTGGGCAAAACATAGACTCATGGAAAAGCTAGAGCGGGTCGCCTGCACATCTGAGTTTGAGGGCAGAAGTCTCTGCCTGTTTCATGTAGAGGAATCTTCTAGGTTTGCTGAAACAAGCTGTAGCAACAGCTACAGTGTGGATTGATTGTCTAAGAATAAAGCCAACACACTGGTAGGCAATGCTGTAGCCTTGTGGGAGAGCTGCTGAGCAGGAGCCACTGCTGGTCTGGGAGAAGCCAATGAGCTATGAGAGGCGGGGTCACAGAAAGCAGTAAGAGGATGTTTTAACTCCTTGGGCAGATCTGAGGTACTCTTCCGAGAAAGGGTAGATAAGCTGATGTGTCTTGAGAGGTTTCTAGGCAACGATTTATGTTTTGGTAATTGTCAATTTCCAGGAGAAAAATCCAGAAGGGGATTCTGAAAATAATTTTTTGTGGCATTTAACTTAGACTATGTTTCTTTTTTGTTTTTAATTTTAATTAATATTTTTGTCCATTCTTTGAAATTTTCTGGCATCTGTGCAATGTATCTTGACCATATGCAGCCTCTTACATCTAATGTGTCTTAACGCAATCTCCCAAGATTCATGATTTTTCCAAATACACTAATGCCCTTCAAAAAGGAGGGGGTGAGGAGGGAGGGAAGAATGGAGGGAGGGAGAGAGAGGGGAGAGGAATAGCAGTGTTTATGCCTGGGAAGAAAATAAGACTTCATTGTGGGCTTGGCAGATAGTTTCAAAAAGCAGAGGTTTCTAAGGCTACGGGAAGAACACATTTTCTTTAAAAACTTAACTGTTTGCTTTAATGAGCATTTTCTCACTGTGATAATTTGAAAGAAAATGGCCCCCACAGAGAGTGGCACTATTGGGAGGTGTGACTCTGTTGGAGTGGGTGTGGCCTTGTTGGGGGAAGTGTGTCACTGTGGGGGTGGACATTGAGGTCTCCTTTCCTGGAGCTATGGTCAGGGTGGTAAACAGTTCTCTTCCTGTTGTCTGCATATCGAGATGTAAGAACTCTCAATCCTTTTCCAGCTCCATATCTGCCTGCACGCTGCCATGCCCCACCATGGTGATAATGGACTAAACCTCTGAAACAGTAAGCCAGCCAAATTAAATGTTTTCCTTTATAAGAGTTGCAGGATCATTGTGTCTCTTCACAGCAATAAAAACCCTAAGACACTCAGAGAATACCCAGTTTGAAGGGTGTTCTGAGATCTTAGAAAACCAGAAACAGGGGGCTGGAGAGATGGCTCAGAGGTTAAGAGCACTGACCACTGACTGCTCTTCCGGAGGTCCTGAGTTCAATTCCCAGCAACCACATGGTGGCTCACAGCCATCTGTAATGAGATCTGGTGCCAGAACACTGTATACATAATAAATAAATCTTTAAAAAAAAAGAAAAAGAAAACCAGAAACAGTCCCGAGAATAGAGGCTATGCTTGGAGGGTAACCATTTTCTTCCTGAAACAGACATCCATTGTTGACACTGATGGCTACAGCCAGGGACTGGGTTTGGAAGCAGTGTCCAGGGACAGCTGCTCTCACACCCAGTGGTTATGAGATCATGCCTACTAATGCGTATAAAAGGAGCAATCTCACGGCTGTGAAGAAAGCTAACAGAAGGGACAGGCGTATTAAAAATATGTTCAATTCACTGAAACAGTTTAATGACTTTATAATTCTCTTTGGGATTGTTTACCTCTTTGAGTGTGGGCATGGAGAGGGGGCTGTGCACGAACTAAAGACAAGAAGGGATTGATGAATAGAGAGAAAGGCAGGTGTGGATTGGAAGTTAGAGGAAGTGATAGAATTTTATTAGTGAGAGCACCTGAATGACATCTATTCTTAGTAAAAATAGACTTGACTTTATTTGTTAAAAATGCCAAGCGCATATGAGAAAGCAGGCTGTGGACTGTAGCTTGCGGTTTCTGCTTTCATTTCAGGGGTTGAAGGTGGAGCACATCTTAGAGTTGCTAAGACTCAGATAAGATTGGACTGTCCATGGCTCAAACAGCACAATGGGAAGGTTGTTAGAAGTTAGCAGGTCAAGGAAACAAAAGCTAAGACTTGGTATGGGTCCCCAGGGTGTGTGTCTAAGAAGACAGTATAATTGCAGATAAAAATGACAACTCAGAACTAAAAGTTGATATAAGAGCTCACACGTATTCGGTGCTTAACAATTTCCAGGCATTCTTCCAAGAACTTTCAATATTACTTCCATTTTATAGATGAAGAATACAGGCTTGGAGAAGCTGATAGAATTTTCTGAGTGACCTTGCCAGTGAGAGTAAAGGTCAGCTGGAGATGTAGGCAGTTTGCCCAAGGACCTCTGACTTCAGCCTGCTTGGTGTCATGCACGTGTGACTGTGCGCTTATGGTACAGGAGGAGACTGGTGAGAAAGTGAATGACCGACAGCAGAACAAGGGAAGTTACAAGGAGAAGGAGAAGTCTCAGGCAGCTGAGGTTCTTGGCCACGTGGTTGGTGGTTAGAGATCTCTGAATGGCCAAGCAGCATCCTCATAAGATCCACTGAATGACTTCAGTTAGAGCTATTATCACTCCCATGTCTAAGGTAGACGTCCAGGATTGAAGCAGCCACAGGGTTCACAGGGGCTCTGAATGGAGTCTGTGTAGCCTTCACGTAGCTTCTGGTGAATGCTGGCAGTCTTTGGTGTTTCTCAGGGGGCGGCAGGAGAAACAGCTCTCTGAGTCCTGCTTTTCCATGTGGTCTCCTGCCCTAACATGTGTGTGTCCAGAGTTCTGTTCATAGGATATTAGTCATGTTATATTAGTGCCCATGTTAATAATCTCATTCTAAGAACAACTTTCATTTACGATGATGCTATTTATATATCAGAAATTATTGAGGTAGAAAATGTTAGGATGGCCATTTTTAGATGCCATTTAGGCATCTGTAGTGGCCTGACCTTGGGATAGACATCCTCAGCTGTAGCCGCTAAGAGCACCTCCTGTGGACATTCACTATGTTCCCTTCTAAAAACGTCCAACCCATCTCCCATCTCTCTCTCTTCCCCTCTGTCTCTCTTTCTCTTTCTTTTCTCTTCTCTCCTCTTCTGCCACTCCTGTCCCAAGAGGCTGGTCTTCCCTCTCTCCTCGCCCCTTTTCCCATTCACTTTCCCCCAATAAGAGCCTTTAATCCCACCACTCGGGAGGCAGAGGCAGGCGGATCTCTGGGAGTTCGAGACCAGCCTGGTCTACAAGAGCTAGTTCCAGGACAGGAACCAAAAGCTACAGAGAAACCCTGTCTCTAAAAATCAAAAAATGAAAAAAAAAAAAAAGAAAAAAAAAAGAAAAAAGAAAAAGAAAGAAAGAAAGAAAACATCTCCATCTGAGCTCTGTCACATGGCATCTTTCTCTCTCTCACGTTGCTTTTTAAAGTTACAACAGCCATGCTGCGTTGAGCGACACAGTGTAGTCCCCCTGAGGTGAATGTCACAGAGACTGCTCATTCCCAGTCATTTCTCTCATCACATTTGATCTGTCTTGTTAGCACCTGAATATTCAAAGCACTTTACTGGGGAAATTAGTCTTCTTGTTGGTGCAATAAGATACCTTAGGCTTCTTTATGAAGCAAAAAGGCTTACTTTAGATTATGGTTGCAGGAGATTCATTTGGTGATGGCTTCTTCCAGGCTGCATCTTGATGAGGCATGGAACATTACATGACAAGAGACAGCATGCATGTCTCTGCTGATCTTCCTGCATGGTCTGCGACCTTCGTCTTACAAAGCCACGAATGTTAGGAATCGGAATTTCTCCCAAATGCTTTACTTGCACTTCATGGCTTTCTCCAAAGCCCAGCTCTGGACAATGGCACAGATTGCTTCTCTGTTTCCACCGCAAGCGTGGAACTCTGTGGATTAAATTCCTTTCTGAGAGCCATAGCATCGGAACCACAGGGAAGACAGAGGTTACAATATGGAGATGACTGAAAGCGTGAACACCAAGTCACAAGCAGGACCTGGTCGCTGCTGTGATGCACAGACAGACCACATGAATTAGAGGATTATCTGAGGAACATAGAACGGGCCTGTAGCTAGTGAGGCCATCTTGCTTATTTTCTTTTTTCTTTTCCCCTTTGCTTTTTGGTTTGTTCTTTAGGTCAGGAATTTCAATCCCTATAATGCTAAATGACCTACTGAAGGTCTGCCAGCTACCAATATGCTGTTTTAGTTATACTATAAATGTAAGTGTTCCTGCAGGCCGATTTTTCAACTTTGTCAGATGTCTCTGTATATAATATTCAAAATTTTATTTTTATATAGCTATTTAGGGAAATGTGTATAAGAATATATAAAAACAATGTAGAAAATAATGTTTAGAATAAGTCATAGACATTTATATCCTTAACAAAATAAGATTTGGGGTAGATATCGATTATAAATATTCAACTCCCCACTATCTACAGGTGCCAATCTGCATACATCTACACACAATTCAGATACATATGCCAAAATACATAATGCATCTCCCTTTTAGTAACATTTATTGTACTATTATTGTATTATTAGTATTATTATTTTATTGAAGCCACAAGCCACCTTGAACTTGCAGTGTCTCCTTCTTCCACCCTTAATCTCTAAAAATATCAGAATAGCTTCACTGGGAAAAATAGATGCACACCACACAAAAGCCCTGATTCTTCACTGCCTAGATAAACAATGTCTGCGGACAGCATTGCTTCAGAATTTAAATATACAGTGCTTAGTTTGGAACTGCTTGATAACCAGGGGTTAAGAATTCTGTGACTAGGTTTGGTAACCAGTGTAGTATGGAATGGAAACCTAAGAAAAGGAATAGATGAAGAGATAATCTCCTTCCTCTGTTTTAGAGTAGAATTTTTCCCAGAAAGGCGGCCATGGAAAGAGGGAATAAGAAATAGACATCTCAACTCATCAGTTCAACTAGAATTTTTGATTTACTGTATGCTAAGGAAAAAATTGAACAGGTGTCATCACTCATAAGATTCGGGAACTCAGGGATCTGGGTCAGGGTGGGTTTGGATCATGGCATTAGAGTTCACAGTTTATTGTAAACTTGACCCTTGACCCTGGGGATGTGTTTTCTCTCTGGTCTGCAAGGACCTCCAGGCACTAGTGTTTTTCTGAAACCAGAAGATCAAATTTAGCAGGAAAAGTAAAATTTCTATAATTCAAAGTTTTTAATGGAAGAATTATATTCTTGTAACAATTAAATTTTTATTACAATTCATCTACTTATGGACTCAAATAACAAACAGCAGCAAATCACTATTATGTCTTTCCTGTTTCTGGACATCAACTAAGAGGGGCAATCCCCCTTTACCTCTTCCTTGCTCTCCTCTCTCCATCACCGTATGGTATTTACTATGTGGTGTAAGCCAGTTCGTGATGATAAGTTCACAGCAGCGGGCATGGAGAAGAGGTCTTATCCTCAACCTGGACACAGATTGGTGGATGCTATTGATACAGGCTTCCAAATAGTAATGAGTGACCAATAAAAGAGGAAGATGGCTGTGAGAACTTAGAAAAAGGGAGCTGTTCTTGGGTGGGTGATCAGGAAAGAATGCCCTGAGAAAATGCCATTCATGTGGAGTGCCAAATGCACGGATGAAATAGTGGGAAGAGGAAAGACTGGGCATGGCTTGAAGGCTCCAGGCAGAAAATGCCAGTTGTGGAGCATGGGGGATAAAAGTTGCATTGAGCAAGACAGGTGGTAGAAAGGAAAGATGGCTGCTATGGTAGGGCACTAGGGAAAGTAAGACAGAAGCAAGAGGAAGGGAAAGGGGCTTGGAAGTGAGCAAGGGCAAGACTGACACAGCAGAAAACTAGGCAGTGGTGAACTGCACAGTCTTTAAGGAGAGTGACATAAGGACATACCAGACCCTGGGAATGCAGGGCTATACTCTGCATATAACACAGCACTGCTGTGTGAACAGCCAGCAGGAGGAAGCTGGCAGGGAGCTAGGGCAATGAAAAAGGGGATTGCCAAAAACAATGTGGTGGAGGAATGGGGAGAGCTGGTATAACAAATACCAAGGGGATACTGTGGTCTTATAAGCTGCCTTTCTCCACTAGAACTGTTGTGGGCCTTTCTATGTTTCAAAAATATAGGGAGAGCCCCGAATTAGATCCCCTTAATAGTTCCTTGAACAGATCAATGGAAATATATACAATAATCTATTGATGGACTGTTGTTCTTAATTCCTGCGGGTTAGACGACAGTTACGCGAGGAAAAGACACAGACACGCGGCGGTCCCACGTGGGTGCACTTTTAATGGAGGAGAGGCAACAAACAGGTGGGGAGGGGCGTGCAGACACGGTAGGGAAGGCGGGAAGAAAAGGGACGAACTCGTGATGGTCCTTGCTTTTAACGGGGAAAGCAAAGGCTTCTGGGAAATGTGTTCCTTGCTTGCATGCGCTGGAGTCCAGAGGGATGCTGGGAGTTGTGGTCTCGCAAGGGAACAACATGGACATCTTTTTTTTTTTCAGTTTCGAGTGACTTCCAAGAATACCCCTTATATATTAGCTGACAAGTTAATTCCTTCATAGATACTTTAAGTGCAAACTAACACCTAGGGACATTGCACCAGTTAGCTCTCATGAACAGTGCCTCGAAAGTCTATTCCATTCTCTGCACCTTGGTATACTGACAGTCTTTTCATTTTATCTCTCTACTGGGTAAAGAGGACTTAATATTCTGAATTTATTCATTTAATCACTCATGAGTTTTCCATCTTACATGTATTTGTTGATGACTTATACTTGTTCTTTCATGGTCTATTTCCTTTGCCTATTTATCGATGCAAATGTTCCTATCTCTGATGATTTGAGCATGATTCTTTTTGTAACCTTTGTCATGTGCATGACAGAAACTATAGGCTAGTTTTCTATTTGTTTTTCAATCTTGTGTATATGCATTTCCAATTTTGGTGTGTAGTTTTTGTCATATATATTTTCTCATTTTGAGCCATTGATTCTGTCTCTTGCCAGTGTCTTTGCTTATGATTCCAAATTTGTTAATACATCTAAAAACCCTGACTCCATGCATAGAAAACTGTTTTTCAATTTCTTGGTTTCTCATGGGAATACATTTAGGATTAGTACAAGGTGTTAAGGGGCTATTACTGACATGTTTGATAATACCCAGGACATTGTCCCGATACCTTCTGTTCAGGATGCTTTTTCCTTCCCTGACTTGCCATGCTGTGTTTATATAAAACCTTTTGGTACATGAACTCTGTTTTGTTTCTGATCTCTCCTCTCGTACCACATTCACGCTGTTTTAATTTCTGTTATTTTGGAACACCATTTTTATATCTGCTAGCACAGATTTAGCCACGCTATTCATCATTCTCAGATTTCCCTACTTATTTTAAAAAAAACTTATTTTTCAAAAATGGATTGTAGAGTTATTTTGCCATGTTATAAAAAGGTCCTGTAGTAGCTTTGGAAAGAATTAAGTTGCATTTATAGATTAATAATAGCATCCTGGGTTATCAGAAATTTTTAAATCCTAAGAAAGTTATTTAGTTTGGAGCCAGGTAAAGTTAAGAATATATGGTGACTTGTCTTTTATAATTATATGAGAAATTAGCAGCCTATGTATTGGGGACTCATGAAATCATGGTTTTAGATGATTTATCTTTCAACAAATATTTGCTGAGCTGGACATGTGGTTGGCACCGTGCTAGTGGTGAGGATACAGGAGCCTTCTTCCTGTATTCCCATGAGAGATAGAAGGGCATACTGTCTGTGTTGGATGGGGCAGAAAGCTGCAGTGACCACAGATAACTGACAAAAGATTATGGTCTAGAGAGATGATTCAATTCAAAAGTACTCATTGCTCTTGCAGAGTACTTGTTCCTAGCAGCTCACAACCATCCCTAAATCCAGTTATGGGGGATATAAACACTTGATTCTGGACTCTGCTAACAAGGGGAGACATGTAGCACACAAACATACTTGAGACAAAACACTCATACACATAAAATAAATCTAAAGAAAGTATAAGAGACTGGATAGCAACTGATCCATGAGGACAAAGAGGGTTTTAGTTTGGTTTGCAAGATGTGAAACACAAGAACACATTTATTTATTACTACAAAGGGGGGCGGGTGCTGTCAGGGAACTGTTTAGAAAGGATAGAAATGAGATACTGGAAATATTTTCACAATTTCTTGAAGTTGGGAAGGATGAGGTACATCTCACAGGAGCAGTATGAGGTGTTCACTGGAGTGGGTTTGTGCACAGGTAAGCTAGTGGTACTGCTGAAATGGAAGGTGTTTTTGCATGGGTAATAACCAAATAACCTGTAGAATATTCCCCCATTTCATTAAAAATTTGTTTCTTTTCTCCTTCCTTCCTTCCTTCCTTCCTTCCTTCCTTCCTTCCGTTCTTGCTCCCTTCCTTCTCTCTCCATTCTGCCCTCAATCCATCCTTCCTTTTCTTCCTTCATTAACAAGTTTCACTATGTAGCCTTGGATATTCCCTACTTTTTGTTCTCCTGTGGCTTGTAGCTCAAAGTTCTGGGCTACAGGTATGTTGATTCTGTGCCACTGGATGTTTTATTTCTTGTAACACTGGGAAGTGAGCCCAGGGTACTGAGAATACTAGACAAGGGCTCAGCCGCTGAGCTGCATCCACAGCTGGGTGGATATTTACCCACGTGGGAGCTGAGCCCAGCCTGTAAAGTAGACATTGTAGGACCTCCTCAGAAGGAAGTAGATCCAGGAAATATGTGGGTTGCATACATCCAGTCCTAAATGTTTGTAGATGACATCATATTGCAGTGTAGAAGTCTGAACACCCTTGTACCTAAGCCATCTGCAGTAGGCCCTTCAGCCTGACTCCTCCCTTCCCGTTTTTGCTATTAGGAGGCCATTAGTGGAGCTTACTAGAGCAAAGCTCAGGAACCTAGTAAGATTTTCTCTCCAGATTTTAGTTGTTACAAAACTTATAAAGTAATTTTCATAATGCTATGAAGCAAGGAATGTAGTGTCCTTAAGTCTAAGCTTAGAGATAGGGCAACTCAAATTCAGATTGGTCATTTGTTGTAATCTCTTGTCTAGTGAATGGAGAAGCAGGGACCAGAGCCCTGGGTTTCTGTTCTTTGTCTGGATATTATTATATTGTTAGCAGACATTTTTCCAATTGGCCTTGAATTGATTTCAATAAATATGCTGGAAAAGTATCGGGAAGAATTTCTGTGAGGAGCTGCCACTCCACATTTCTTCCGCATCCTCCCATGTGTCCCCAACCTGCTAACAATGTTTCTTTGATATTGTTCTGGACTTGGCAGAACCAAGTTTGGAACCTTTAGTCAGCGATAATTGTCTGTGAGGAACTGTTCTAATCCTCAACAGAATATAGTGATATTTTACTTATGTTTTGGTAAATAAAACTTGCCTGATGATCAGAAAAGCAAAGCAACCAAAGCACTAGAGTAGTCTAACCTCTCCCAAGATGGGCCGCTGCAGGCTCAGCCCTGAGCCTCTGTCTCCTCCAGTCTTATATTTCCCTTTAGTGCTGGGATTAAAGATGGGTGACTCCTTAGGACTGGGACTGAAGATATGTGACACCACTGCCTAGCCTCTAGTGTCTTAATTTTACCTTCTAATCTACAGACAAGTTTTATTTATTAAAACATAAATAAAATACCACTATAACAGAAATCTCTAAAATGCCGATGAACTGAATGGAAAGAACACTTGGGTCTGTGTAATTTTTGAGATCAGTTTAATTTTTTGATTGAGACAAATGACTCATTTATTCTTATTTAATATAAAACACATTAAAATGGAAACTCACTTATAACCTCAACATACATTACAGAATTAAGTTAATCAAGTCTAACATTGAACTTAAAGGGAATGACAACTGAGGTATTCCCACAAGCAAGACTATCACCCTAGGATGAGGCAGGGTGTACCCTGTGCTTCCATTGGAATTGTCTTGACCACACAAAGGTATTTATTGCTTCTCCTTCAAGGCTCATCTCATAAGTCACCTCCATGATCATGTGTCCTGGCTCTTTCCTTCCTGGGGATGGCTTCCCTCTCCTGAGAGCTGCCCCAGAGCCGGACACTGCAGATGTAGCTCTCTTTGTACTATGGTGCAACTCGTTGCAAAATCTCAGTTCTTGCTGGGATTTAATTTCTTTGTGAATGAGAACAACAGAAAAATACTCCCCCTATTATAAAAGTAATATGTACTCAATGAGGAAATTTTAGAAAAATACAGAAAAGTCAAAATAAAAAAGACTAATTTCCTTAATATAAGCAATGCTTGGAATTTCCAATGGTTCTGTTTTCTTTGCCATCAACCAATAATGTTGAGTTTAATTGGGTAGGCATTGTTTCTTTTCAAGTGCTAGAGGGCTATATATGTCTTGGCCACCCTATGCCCAATCTGGTAATATGGCTCATGCACATTTATAACCTTGTCTATATACCCATATAGTATCATATAGACACTTAAAATTGAGAAGGGTGTTTTTGTTCGTTGTATGGACAAGCTAGTCTGAAAAGTATTGTGTAAAGGTATTTAATTGTGTAAATCACTTACTCTTTTGTTTTTAGTTGTTTATTAATGATGCAGAATTAGAAATTATTATGGGAAGACTTTAAAAAACAAACAAACAAGCTTAGATGTATGCTTCCACACTGGGTAGGGCCGAGGGGTATGTGTAAGATGTGTGGAGCTCTTAGAGAGACCCCTGAGCTTCTTGAGAGTAGGAACCTCATCCTCAAAAAATTCAGCAGAATTAATGAGATGTATTGCAACCTTATTGTGGAGGGAGAACCAGTTATTCATCCGGCTGAGAGATCTGACTCACACCCAGGAAGGAACGCATACTCCCTGGGTTCTGGTAGTTAATGGCATGGGTGCAGGTGAGGACAAGCTCCTAATCTCAGTGACAGTTTCATCATTAAAATGAAGGACACACTGGGGAGGTTTTAAACACAGACCCTGACAATAATCTCCTTCAGGCGACCCTTCTTCCACTGTCTGCATCTTTTGGCAGGACTGACAGTCTGTCTGGGTAAGCAAGCCAGGCTCCAGAACAGCAGGGAATATGCTTGTAGCTGGGACCACACCAATAGGTCATTGGCATTAGTTACTCTAATGAATGTCAATCATGTTATGGGAGTTGGCTTATTTCTAAAACTTGAGTAGAAGCATGGATGAAAATAGACTACTAACACCGGAGCTTCTTGCTGGCAAAAACTGAGATAATCTCACATCATCCAGCTGCAGAATATCATTAATGTAGGCTTTCCTATATTTATAACATTTTAAATGCATAAGATTATATAAATACCTCATAGCTTTGAAAAGTAGAAAAACATATAAAGATGTATTCCACACAGAAATAACTACTGCCAACATTTTCATGTATTTTGCATTTCAATGCATAATCAGGATGTGTATTCGTTGCTTTTCTTGTTGGTCTAACAAATAGTTGGCCAAAGAAACTTGAGGAAGGGTTAGTTTGGGCTCCTGGTTTGAAGAGATAGCAATCCATTATGGTGGGAAAGACAAGGCATCTGTGGTGGGAAGCAGAGGGAGATGAATGCTGGTGTTTAACTTGTTTTTCCTTTCCCCATTTTCATTCTTCAGCCTTTGGGATGGGGCAATCGCCTTTAAGACAAGGGTTCCTTCCCCAGTTAACTTCCCTGGAAGCTGCCTTGAATGTCCATCCAAAGACATGGCTCTTTAATGGTGTAGGTGTGTCTAGTTCAATGAAGCTGGCAATAGACATGTAGCATCACCACATTGTTGCATGTAAATAAGCTCCCATTTCCAGTCCATTATTGATATCTAACTTGATAAAGATCTCTTAAAATAAGTGAATGTCCATGCATTAAGTTAGCTCAGAACGTTGGCAAAAGTAGAATTAGTTTAACCATTTTTTATTGTGCTAGTTTAAATAGTTCAATTCTTTTTCCTTGGTATCAAATATAACATTTCAAATAATATTTCTGTATAAATTTCAAGTTATTCCTTCAGGATAAGCATGTACTATAATGATTACTATATAAGCAGTAGTTTAGTCCTTTGCTGTTGCTATAACAAAGTACACTGAATGGCTTAGAAATGTTACACATTTATTTCACACAATTCTGGGGTGCTGGGGTGGAGGTGGGGGGACCTGTGCTGTCCAGCATCAGTGGAGCTGGAGTATTGTACAGCCAGACTCCTTCTCAGGATGCTAATTGTTAATCCCATTCCTGAGATCTCTGAGCATGTGAGCTAATCATCTTCTTGATGGACAGCTTTGATTGTTGTCTTGTTACTACATAAAATCACCAGAGAAAAGAGTCTTAATGTGGTGTTGTCTACACTGGGTTGTACTGGGGGCATGTCTATAGGGGGTTGTCTTAATTACTTTAATCGATGTGGAAAAACCCAACTCAATGTGGGCTGCTCTGTTCCCTAGGTAGGGGATTTGGAATTGTCTAAGGGTGTAAACAAGGAGATGAGCACAAACAAACCGATCATGCATGTAGCATGCACTCATTTCTCTCTGCTCTTGACTATGGGTGGAATCTATTTTCTGTCTTAAAAGTTCTACCTTGACTTCTCAAGAATGGACTGAAACCCTGTCTCCCCCTCTTTCTCTCTCTCTCTCTCTCTCTCTTTCTCTCTCTCTCTCTCTCTCTCTCTCTCTCCTCTCTCTCTCTTATTGTTGTTGTTTGCTTATTTAGGTTTTTTTTATATGTTTATAAGAGCAATAGATATGGAACTAGAATATCTTCCAAAAAGTGTATCCCATAAATATGCTTACATTCACATTGGGGATTAAATTTCAACTAATGACTGGGAGACTCACACACGGCAAATGAAGACACAGGATGTGAAATATGTAAAACCTTCATTTCTATTAGTAGATTTCTGATCAAAGAAGTTAAAGAAATTTACTCTTCTACAAGCAATTGTTTGAGAAAATCTGTGGTGATATTTTGTTTGTGATCTAACAAATAAACCTTGCCTGAAGATCAGAGTGTGGAGCTAGCCACTAGTTAGTCATAGAGGCCAGACAGAGGTGGCACACACCTTTAATCCCAGCACTGGGGAGGCAGAGGCAGATGGATCTCTATGAGTTCTAGGCTACCCCGGGATACAGGGGAATGAACCAGTCTAAAAGAGAAACAGAGCTCACACCTTTGATCCCAGCACTCGAGAGGAGAGGTAGGATAGGAGAGGAATGGCTGGGGGGAGACAGGAAGACAGGAGCTCAGGGCATTCAGTTGCAGCATTCAGTCTGAAGATTCTTAGAGACAAGGTCAACTTTTGGTCTCAGGATTCGGTAGATGTAAGAACTAGTGGCTGAATGCTCTGCTTCTCTGACCTTTCAGCTTTCAACCCTAGTATCTGACTCCGGGTTTTTATTATAAGACCAATTAGTTTTGTGCAATAGATGTCCTTTTAAAATATCAAGTAATATATATGAAGTGGTTACTATTTTAATAAAGTATCTTATTTCTAAAAATGGTACCCTTAATTACTAGATAAGCTTATAATTTTTCAGTTTTTTTGGTTGCATTTTTATAGAGAGTTTTAGGTGATAGTTTCCCTCTTTTTCATATTGGTTGAAAAGTTTTTTTTCTCACCCTAATATTTTTATAGCCTCATCCCTTTGTATTACTAAACATGATAGCTTTGTTTTTGTAATTTGTTTTTGCCTTTTTATTTTATTGAGTTCCTGAGGGCATAACCTTTTATACTTACTAAGATTGTAGCTTGTATTTTTAGGTTTTCCTTTGAAGTGTGGTTTCTATTGTAGTAGAATATATCACATGAATATTTACTTTTCTTTGTTGTTACTTTCAAAATATAATTTGCACTCAGTAGCCAAGACTGACCTGGACTTCATAATTGTAGCCTACACATGGTGATTAGAAGTATTTACTTTTTTATTTTTATTTTATAGATACTGGTTGTTGATATAAAGAAAACGCACCGTATGAAGCTAAAATCTTATCTTTTCTTTACTAAGAGGGACATTACTATACAATGATGACTTTAAAGTAAGTTTCAGAAATAAAATATAAGTGGAAGTTTTCCCTTTCCCACCCCATCCCAGCAACCACTTCTAAATAATTACTCAAAGGCTTAATATTAATTACAAAATGCTTGGCTGAATAGCTCAGGCTTATTACTTACTAACTCTTACTTTTAAATTAACCCATTTCTATTAATCTATATTTTGCTGCATGTCTCATGGCTTTACCTCAGCAATAATACATCTTTTTCTTCTGGCACTGGGCTAGCATCTCCTCCTGACTCCATCCTTCTTCTCCCTGGAATCTCTACTTGGATTTCTTGTCTGGCTATATTCTGCCTTGCTATAGGCCAAAGCAGCTTTTGTTATTAACCAGTGAGAACAACATATATTCACAGTGTACAGATGGATTATCCCAGAGCAATAAAAAGTGTTTTGAAACCTTAATTATCAGGGTCTGTGGATGTTTTCTTAAAGAACTGATGAGATGGTTAAGGACAGGCATCCACTTCACACTGGACCTGGCACATGAAGGTGTTCAAACAGTGTCAGCTATTATCTTTACAATTCTTAGGAAACCTCTTTTGAGTATTTGTTAACTAATCAGAGCAAATTTCTTTTTGTCTAGTAGTAAAGACATACTGTTGGGGTATTAGATAGGTGGTTGAGCCATTAAGAGACCTGGGTGCTTTTGCAGAGGACCCAATTTAGATTTGTAGCACCACATGGTACACAGCCATTTGTATCTTTAGCTCCAGAGGATCTGACACCTTCTTCTGGTCTCTGTGTATACCAAGCACATACATGGTAGATACACATACATGCAGGCAAAACATCCAGACACATGAAAATAAATGAATACTACTTTAAATGGCATCCTGTTAGGGTACAGCCCTTGGCTTTAGTGGATGGTTACTTTTTATATGCCCTTGATTGCTTTGAGTCTTTTCAAAGGAAAGTATTGATATGGTGTTGTTTAGTAATTATTCTCTTGGTATTTGGAATCCCACTTATTAGTAATTATTTAGTATTAAACTCTGAAAAGAGAAGAAATAGCCCAGTAACAGACTTACTGGAGATAGGGAGGAATTACTTCTGAGAGCTTGCAATCTCAAGCGCAAAGCCAGCTCCTGAGGTGTGCCTAGCCCTTCCCCACTGAAGGTGCTTCTTGGCTTCTTGTTCCCCACACACTAGGATGTCCTGTTGAGGCTGAACCCACCAAGGCTGGCCTCAGGAACTCTTTATGAACAATCCCATCTCTTCCTTATCTTTCTTTTAGATTCTAGAGATCTGGGGTATAAGTGGGCAGAACTTCTTTCTATGTATTGAAATAGCATCAGTATGAATGCTAAGACTAAATAGAGCATCTTTTGTTGCTGTCGCTTAGACATTTACACTCAGTAGATTTACAGAGTCTCTCTAATTACTCTAGGTAACTGTTTCTTATCTTAAACACTAGGTCTTTTAGAAGAATGTAATATTTCTGGTTGAACTTTAGAAGAATGTAATATTTCTGGTTGAACTAAGTCTCAAAGATATTGCCATTTCTTTCTAAGAAGCAAAGATGTAAACCAGATCTGGTAATAAAGGTTTATTATTATAATAATTAAAGGTTTATTAATTTGTAATTAAATTATCTATTTATCATTATTATTTATTAATACAGATATTTGAGAGCCTGATGTAGGAGGATCACAAGTTCAAATCCTGCTCGTGCTACAGAAAGAGTTCAAGTCTAACAGCTATAAATTAAAAAGTCCTTCCAAATAAGAAGGAGAAAGATGACTGAGGATACAGCTCAGTGTAGAGGACTTGCTCATCTTTTAATGTGTGCTGCTTTAGGTTTAATTCCCAGCACCACGAAGAAGACAAGCCACCAACACAAGACCACAAGTGCACAGCTGGTGCTTCTGATGAAGCAGCCGCTCTAGAAAGTGTCACACGCAATGTTCCTACAGGGAAACATGGACCAGTGTGTCTGTGATCACTCACTATCCACCAAGCGTGGGTTATTTGTACATTTACTTACCTCTCTGACATGGGTAAAATGCTTATCTTCATTTTACAGAGAAGTCTTATGCCCTGAGCAGTTGAGAGCCATGTTTTTTGACCATGAGTAAGCCAGCAGAGAGCTGGGAACTAATCTGACTCCTTCAGAATTGTGTCTGTGCCCTTAGCCTCCCCTTCAGGTTGCATCTATACCTCACGATGGGTCCCCCACCCTAGCAAAGGCAGCGTGTCGGGCTGCATGCATCTCCAATTCTTCTGTTTTTAAGGCAACATGCTCCCCTGAGCTTTCTTGCTTCCATCTACTCTTTTCGTCACTTTGATTCTTCCTGCTGTTCCCTCTGCTGCTAATCATCAGACTTAAGCTGAGGAATCCCAATCCAAAGGGCCTTCCTAGAGTAATATATCATTACCAAGCAGAAATTTTGCAGTAGACTTAATTTTGACTTAAAAAGAAAAACCAAAACAGTATTTTAGAAAGGCCTGGTTCTAAGCACTGTAATTGTCAGTTACATGCAGAGTGTTGACTATCACTTTACATTACTTTTTAACTTTCGTTACTTCATTTAAAACCCTCGACAGTCCCCAGATAGGAGACTATGCAGCTGTGTTAATATGTAGAAGTCCCTTTCCTGCCCAGTCCTCACTCATCCAATAATCTAAGCTCTGTCTATGGCTTACTGACTGTAAAGCCCTGGATTTTCATGTTTTAATTTCTTCTTCTTCATTTACTCAATTTATTTTAGCAAATACTTTTCCACTTAAAACATTTTGGGTTTTGTAGTATAATTTCCATCACCCTAAGTGTACCAAGTTCTTTGACACATAGACTTATGGACAAGCTCATCTGAAGTTTGATACAATACTGAGAGCAGCTTGAGAAACTTTTGACTTGGATTTTCTCTCTGTCTATCTGTCTCTCTCTCTGTCTGTCTGTCTGTCTGTCTTTCTCTGTATCTGTCTCTGTCTCTGTCTCTGTCTCTCTCTCTCTCTCTCTCTTTGCTGGTAGGGATATTTTGGGGTCGGGTGGAAGGCTGGTTCAAAGGAATCTCCCAGGAGTCTACAGGGAGGACCTCAGTGTAGACTCCTAGCAATCAGATAAGTAGCCTGAACTGACCATTTCCTGTGACCAAATTGGTGCCTGGCCCAATTGATATCAGAGAGGTGATGAAGGCAGGAACTGATGAAGGCAGATGCAGAGACCCACAGTCAAACATTAGGAGGAGTTTGGGAATCGTGTAGAGGAGCGGGGGGGGGGGGAGATTGTAGGAGTGAGAGGGGTCAGGGACACCGTGGGAAAACTCACACACTCACCTAATGTGGCCTCATAGTGGCTTGCAGAGACTGAACAGACAACCAGAGGACTCTTCCTGGGATTCACCTAGGCTCTCTACATATATGTGACAGTTGTTTAGCCTTTCCCTGTGTGGGACTACCAGCAGCAAGAACTGGGGTTGTCTCTGACTCTTTACTGGCAGTTGAGACTTTTCATGCTGGGAGGTGCTTAGTCTTACTGCAACTTGATTTGCCATGTTGTATTGATGCTCGTGGGAGACCTGCCCTTACCTGGATAGAGATAGAAGAGGAGGGAGTTGGGTGGTGGAAGCAGGGGAGGAGTAGGATGATGAACTTGGAGGGGAGGATAGAGGGAAAGCTGGAGCTGGGGTGTAAAATAAATAGATGAATTAAAAAACAACTTTGAAGGGTTACAGGAAGCATCCAGTGACTTCTGTTGTTCTGACAGTGGGGAAGTGACAGGTGGCAGTTGAGTGAGTCTGAAGTATGAAGTCCAGTCACGACCTAAATAGATCTATTGCCAAATTGCCTCAAAACTTAAATTTACACCACAAATCAGTGCTGCTTTCAACCCTGGGCGGTGAAGCTTCTTTTTTTTTCAGTGAGTAGCAGTTAATGTAGACATAACCTAGAGAAGCTGCTGAAAAGTAGTGAGGCTTGAGGGCTCAGTCTTAGATGGGATATGTATATCAGGACCTCAAAGACTCAGAGGACACTGTGAAGAGGGCGTGAAAAGACACAAGAGCAAGAGGATAAGAAGAAATGCAAAAAAATGTCTTCTGGGCAGGACATGGTTGTTGCTTTCAGAGTCGCTGTGATTTCCTGCAGCTGTTCACAGAGTCCAGTATGATGGGGAGGGGCTTGAGAGATCCCACATCTATCTGAAGAGCTGCTACCAGCTGGTGGAGGGGAGTCATTGATCTTCACGAGTGAGGCTATTGGTAGGTTGCTCATGATATGGCTGCAGTAATAAGTGGACTCAATAGGTTATTAAAAAGCAATAAAAGAAAAGGGTATGAAGGTGGGCAGCGAACATGCATACTGAGGGGGCTGGTTCTGGGGAGGGAAGGTAGGATTGCGATATGATAGAGATACATCGCACATGCGGGAGTGTGCATGTGCATGTGTGTGTGTAGTTGTCAAATAATAACTAAGAATTTCAAAACAGTTTAGGGTATGGAAGGGTGAGCAAAGAGGAAATAATAATCTAGAACTGGACGGTGGTAGTCCATAATTCTAGTGCTCAGGAGGCAGAGGCATGTCAGAAAATGGCTGTCTTTCTGGTAAATGTGCTCTTTACCAGAATCAGAATTTTAAAAAGTATTAGGAGATCAGTTCAAGGTGAGTTCGAGGAGAGACTGGTCCTACCTTGAAAAAGCAAAAACAAACTAGATACAGAATTAATAAGAACTCTGACCAGATTGGAAAGTAGAAATAGAGGAGAGATCAAGATGGCTTTGATGTTTCTCTTATTTTGCTTGGTGGAGGAGGTATGGAATATAGAAGTTGCAATGATTTTATAGGGAAAGAGTGAGTTTTACTCCAACATGTTGAGTGTGATGAACTTGGGACACATTTCGAAAAAACACTCAGACCTCTGAGAATGAGTGTTCTGTGTGGACTCTCCTTTCATGTCTTAGAGATTCCCCGGTTCTTGGCCGCAGTGAGAATGGTGTTCTTGCTGGTGGTGGACTCCGTGTGCTGCAGGCAGAATCGTGTGCTTTCTAAACATCTCTGCTTCCATTTCCTTTTTTGAAGTCCCTGAGATTTTTCTCTGGTCATGGCTGGTGATTCTTTAATGTGCTTTGCATCTTTGTAGCTAGGTCGTTGTATTTACTCCAGGAAACCAGAGTGATGCCTTTGTATTCAGAGATGGTCACATAGACAGGAAGTCAGATGGCACTGGCTCAAAGGTTCAAGTTTGAGAAAAACATAAACAGACCCACACCAAAATCTCCTGTACTAGAAAACACACACAATTCTTTCTATTTTGTTCCAAATAATTATTTTAGAGAGTCCTCCAAGACACCCTGTCAGAAATTAAACAGGACACTCACAGTGCACACTTTGAGATCTATGACCTGCTGCTGTGAGGACTAAAAATAGCCCCTTCCTGATGATCACAGGGCTGGCGTGTTGTAGGGCCTCTTATTTTAGCTCCAAATGTCCTCATCCTCTTTGAGTGACTGGCAAGTTGGTCATTTTTCTATTTCCTTCTTTCCTTTCACGATTCAGTACAAAATAAGCAAATAGGTTAGAGGAATACTGCTCCAAAGGCACGCGTTACCTTCCTCCTTCCTCAGGGGCTTTAGTCAGATTTAAGTCCTTAGTGGAGAAGAATTGCAGTAATAATGTTAAGGGCTAATTAGCATTTATAGTAAACACATTGTCCATCACGCTGAGGGAGGAATGGCTGCATCCTTTCTGCAGAGTAACTGCTTTCAAACTCAGAAGCAATGTATCTTTTGGCAGTATCTGCCATCAACTGACCAACAGGTGCTCTTGTGCTGACTTTTTTTTTTTTTTTACCGTTTAATCCTTACAACAAAAGTTTGAAGAAATTTGACTATCGAAACATAAAGTAGTCATAATTTCTACTTTTATGAGCCACAAAATGCCTTGTGTATTTCACATGTCTTTTGTCATCCTCAGTTTGTGTAAGGAAACTGTGTGCACCCTGGGGTCACCCTCTTCGCTGCTTAGAAATGCAGGAAAGGACCAGAATTCTTTTTTTTATTGCATCAGGTCTTTCACCCTCCATGATAGTTGTGAACAAATTCATGTATACTTTTGAGGCTATTGGCTTTCTTCCCTTGAAGTCTTCAGGGTATTTCTCTGCCTATAGCCACTTTCAGTACTTCCCTTAACCCACAGTTACTGGACAACTCAAAACAGACACAGCGGCCAGAAGAAACGGTCTGAAATAAGCACCCACGTTTCTGTCAGTTTGCCAGTCCTGACAAGAATGCTTTGCTGCAGCAACTGCATGCAGTAACCTTTGAATGCACTTTGCTCCCTGTGGTACAAAGCCGGATATAGGACACAGATTATTTTGTTACATGTTTAAATGGTTCCTGGTGTAAAGGTTCACCTGTTTTCCCTTCTCCATAGCCTTATTCTCAGTGTTGATGCCTCCTTCAAGTGAATCCTTTGGAATCAGTCCGAAGATTACATTAAAATGCCCTTCACAACAACTACTTTATAGACGAAGAGACAAGATGAGGAAGACACACAGATCTCAGATCCACACTTTTGCAGGCTAAGCCCCCTTATGTGTCTCCTTAGCTTAATGATCATTAAAACTGGGAAATATCTTATGACAGCAAGATTATCAGTTAATGATACATGTTCTGTCTCTATTGTCCTTAAGAACTGTGTAAAGGTTTTCCTTTTTCAGCTTTTCACTGTGAGCTGCTGTCATAAAAACAGAAAAGTCATGAAGCTTGCATGTTCTGTCTCTTGAAGCCAGGGTGACCAGAGCAATGTTATGAATGGGCTTTTATTAATGTGCTAAAGTCTGGTGTACACAACAAAGTCATTATAATTTTGACATTACAGTTTCTTAAGCAGCCTTAATAAACATTTTAAAGAATATTAATAATACTTGCAGGCTTTGGAAATTATATGTCCAGAAAAAAATAAATAGAAATTGCTTTGTTGTTAGACATATCCAATGAATTAAAAAGAATCAGTTAAAATAGCAAAAATCTACTCTTCCATAATTATCTAAAATGATATTCTGTAGTCTTTGTACCTAATATGAGTCATTGTAGTTTTTATCTGTCACTTCAAGAGTACGGTCAACCTAGGAACCCCAACTTCTGTAGCAAGGGGATGATCTAATAGCAAAGTTTGTTGCTAACATTTAAATTCATATTTATATAGAAATCACAGAACACTTTTAATGCTGAGAGAAAATTTCTGAAATGGAAGGGAAGTACTGTTAGGTTCATCACAAACCCTTCTTAAATTGCCACGTTCTCTCCAAGACAGCCTATTTGTGGATATGTTCTATTTTTGGGAAGTAGACCTGAGTATTTCATATTAATTCTCCTTGAGCATGGTTTCCTTAAAATAAATCCCAAGTCTCACCTAAGTTGAAGTAGCAAACGATGGTCCTTTAGGATGTTTTCAAGGAGAACTGTCCTCTTCATTATCTACCGAGAACTTTCGTCATACCTTCTCTAGCTCACATCCTTACCAAAGAGAACAAGGACTGTCATCATGTGTAATGTGAATCTTGCTGGGCCATGGAGTGCACAGCCAAGCACTGCTCAAGATGTGTCTGTCAGAGCGTTTCTGCATGAGATTATCATTTGAATCTGAGTAGAATAGACTGTCCTCCCAGTGCGTGTGAGTACCAGCCAGCCCGTGTGTCTGGGTGTATAGGAGGGCTCTGGTAAGTGGGGCTTGGACTCAGAATGGGCTCCATCAGCTCTCCTAGCTCTCTAGTTTGTACATGGAAGATCCTGGAGAAGATCTCCAGCCCATTTTTCTCTCTCTTAAATCCCTTTAGCACACACACAGGCACACACACACACACACACACACACACAGGCACACACACACACACACATACACACACACACACACACAGCACACACAGGCACAGGCACAAGAACATACCTTTGCCACATTGGTTTTATTTCTCTGGATCACCAAGACAAACACTTCAGCTACCCAAAGTCAATACCATTGTTTCATAAAAGTCTTATTTTAAATTTTAATTAGAATGTCCATACAAATATTTGCTCCCGGTGTGACAAACCAAAAGTAAGCAATCTGCTACTTTATAATTTGAACTCTCCTAATGTAAACAGAGCTGTATTAGCCTTTGGTACTCTGTAAAGATGGCCAAGGGAATCAAAGGAGTGCCTGGATTCCTTCACATATGTTATCAATCTGAAAAAGTTACAAATGTCTCCTGCTTTAAAGGCCATTCTTGGACTGGAGAGATGGCTCAGTGGTTAAGAGCATTGCCTGCTCTTCCAAAGGTCCTGAGTTCAATTCCCAGCAACCACATGGTGGCTCACAACCATCTGTAATGAGTTCTGGTGCCCTCTTCTGGCCTGCAGACATACACACAGACAGAATGTTGTATGCATAATAAATAAATTTAAAAAAGGCCATTCTTAAAGGTATAGCCACATTTCAAATGTGTGGAGTTAATACATCATTTTTTGTTAAGACATGAACTCAATTCACTTAGCAAAATAGTAAGTGGCCTCATATGTAGTTTGCTTCACTGAAAAGTAACATGTATCCTATTCATAATTTCTTCAAGATTTAGAAGCACAGTATCAAAAACAAATAAAAAGGAATATTTGGAAAGCTATAATAATATCAATAAAGTATCCAAATAATCAACTGAGGTATTAATTCTTGATACTAATTTGATAACAGCTAGATTCTTTCTATTATGAGAGAGGACACAGGCATATTGTTAGAAAATATAAAGAAATATTAATTTAACTAACTTGGCTTTAAGAAAATAGATACATCTTTTAAAGGAATTAACAAAGAATCAATAATGATGACAATCAAAATCTGGTAGTGTTTGGTTCTCTTGGAGGAAGATAAAAAGGTAGTGTGTGACCTAGTATTGCAAGTATTATTTTTATGAAACAGACTGGAGGCAATATGGAAAGGGCTCAAAGCTCTATTGTCATCCCTAGCATCTCCACTCTAGTACTGTAGCCCTATTTTTTTTTACCTTCTTTTCTGGGTATATAATTTCTCACAAAGGACACATTTATTAGACTTATTTGCAGATAGATGTGGCCATGAAACTCTATTTTGTCTAGTGAGATGTGAGTGGATGTTAAGTTGTACAAGAATTGTCTAGAAGGGAATTATTTGGAGCAGAATTCTTCCCATGAAAGCAAATTTTCAGGTGAATTCCTCACTGATCATATAAATTCTAAGGCTTCTGACCTCATGTTCCTCCAACTTGGACAGATCTCATTTCTGAATGACCTCATGGAGTGGAGATGCTCTGATGTTTGTTATGGAAGAAATAAACTTGTATTTTATATTTTTTTGTTGCATCTCTAAATCTTTATCCAGTCTCACTTTGTGAGCTTTCTACTCTTGAATAAACAGGAGCATCACTTAGCTTGCTTTTGGTCCCCTATAGTAGTCTCTCCAGCAACAAGCAACTCCTATTCCTAGCCGTTTTCTCCAAAGCCATGGATGCTGAAGGACTGAGTCCCTCGAATAGCATAGAACACTGAAAAGACCACTGTGAATAGTTACTTCTTTAAACAGATATTTGGGGTGAATAGAGTGAACTTTGTATCTATTATTATTATTTTTAACTTACAGAGAGACTACACACACAACAAATTTTACCAATGCTGATCATGGGTCTAGATTTCTTTTGTTTTCATCTATCTGTCTTATACATACATTGTATTTTAATGATAGAAAAAGTACAACAATCACACATCCAATAAGGGGCAACTTTTGAGAGAAAAAATCATGTTAGACAACTTCATTATTCAGAAAATTAACACTTGGAAATCTGTCCATTTGTGTTTCCATAGTTAATGCTAAAAATATGTCTTACATAGTACTGGTTGTTTGAGAAGTTTGGCTTTCTGATGGAAGAAATAGATAGATGACACTTTCTATCCAAAAGTAAACCAAGACTGTCTGGAAGTATGAGTTTAATGTGGAACATTTGTTTAATGATGCAAAGATGTGTTGCATTCTTTTGTGTTGCACTTGTTTAACCCTGTGAAGCTGTGTTACCTTGCCTGTCTAAAACACCTGATTGGTCTAATAAAGAGCTGATTGGCCAATAGCTAGGCAGGAGAGAGAAAGAGGCAGGGCTGACTGGTAGAGAGAATAAACAGAAAGTGAAGTCTAGGCTCAAGAGAAGACTAAGGAGCGAGAAAATGAGAATGAGCAGAGTAAGGCAGGGGCCACCCAGCCACACAGCCACACAGCCAGTCACAGGAGCCTCTGTCACTACAAATTTTGGGTAGATTATAATAAAATCACAAGTGAAGACAGGACTGAGAGGGAAAAGTGGGCCTGATTCTTTTAAGATCATTTCAGCTTAGAGAAAACAGTGACAGAATGAAACAACTCAGCATTTGGAAAAAGATGTATTGAAGTCTCCTACTACTAGTGTGTGTGGTTTGATGGCAGCCTTGAGTTTTAGTAATATTTTTTTTACATAAGTGGGTGCTTTTATATTAGGGGCATAGATATTCAGGATTGAGACGTCATCCTGACAAATTGTTCCTGTTATGAGTATAAAGTGTCCATCTTGATCTCTTCTGATTGATTTTAGTTTGAAGTCAGTTTTGTTAGAAATTAATATGGCCACACCTGCTTTTTTCTTAGGATCATTTGCTTGAAAGACCTTTTCCCAACCCTTTACTCTGAGTAGATGCCTGTCTTTGTGGTTGAGATGTGTTTCTTGCAAACAGCAGAATGTTGGATCCTGTTTTCGCATCCAATCTCTTAGCCTGTGCCTTTTTATAGGTGAATTGAGACCATTAATATCAAGTGATATTAATGACCAGTGGTTGTTTACTCCGGATATTCTTATTATTTTTGGAAGTAGAATTTGTGTGTCTCCCTTCTTTGAGTTGTGCTAGTGAAGGGTCGCTAGATGCCTCAGTTATTGTAGGCAGTGTTGGCAATGTTGGATTCCCTGGGTTGCGATTTTCCTTCTATTACTTTCTGTAGGGCTGGATTCGTGGCTACGTATTGTTTAAATTTGTTCTTATCCTGGAATGTCTTGTTTTCTCCATTTATAGTGAACAATAGCTTGGCTGGGTATAGTAGTCTGGGCTTGCTTCCATGGTCTCTTAGCTTCTGCAGTACCTCTATCCAGGACCTTCTGGCTTTCATAGTTTCCATAGAGAAGTCAGGTGTAAGTCTGATCGGTTTACCTTTATAAGTTACTTGGCCTTTTTCCTTTGCAGCTCTTAATATTCTTTCTTTAACCTATATATTTTGTGTTTTGATTATTATATGGCGAGGGGATGTTTTTCTTTGATCCAGTCTTTTTGGTGTTCTGGCATGGACAGAATAGAATTTTGTCAGGGCTACTAAGCCAAACCAATCTCTGACTTTTCCCAGTATGTTTTCCCTTGAGAAGTCCAGATGACTAGGGTGACAGATAACCTCCCTGCATATGGAGGGAGACATGAAATGGACATTGGATCATACAGGCCAATGCCACCCAGTGGTTCTGTTGGTCCCAGGTGCGAAATGGATCAATTCAGGTTAATGCTACTAGCTGTTGCCAGTCATGATTTTGCTTCCATTATCACCAATACCTCATTAAAGACTACATCCCCTCATATACACTATAGCAAAAAAATTAGGTATGCTTCATGACTTGGGGATAAGCAACTACTAATGTAGACAAAGTCTGTGTGGGCATTGGCACGGCTGCCATGGAGACCATGACTAGGAACAGGTGATCTAGGAGTTAGGCACACAGCAATAGTCCCCCAGAAGTTACAAGGGAGAGATTTGTTGCCTTAGAAGAGACAGGAGAGTATGATATGAACTAACTTCTGTAGTTATGTAGAGTAATTTCATTTAATGGTAATTAGGAGATTGAAGTTTAAAAATACTCAGTGAGGAACTGGAATATGAATTTTTTTTTATTTTTGTTTTTTTTCAAGACAGGATTTCTCTGTGGTTTTGGAGCCTGTCCTGGAACTAGCTCTTCTAGACCAGGCTGGTCTTGAACTTACAGAGATCCGCCTGCCTCTGCCTCCCGAGTGCTGGGATTAAAGGCATGCACCACCACCGCCCGGCTGGAATATGAAATTTAAACATAATACACATCTCTCCCTTAGCAAACAATTAAATAACACTAGACCACAAAACCAAGCCAAATACTTGAGGCTAAGTGGATCCTTCAGTATCAGTCAGTTACCCAGCAGCAGGTACAGTACAAACCTAGAAACATCACCCAGCTATAAATAATAGAACTGCCCATGCTCCAGTAGACACTCTGGGCACTGAAGTGTGCATTTCCTAGCATTATTTTTAATTTAGCAAAATATTTTTATTATTTTGATTTTTTCCAACTGCTTATGAACAGAACACACAGAGCTAGGAGGAAGCAATGGTAGTGGGGCATAGGGAAGGAATTTGAGAGGACTTTAGGGGACAGAATGAGAGATGGACTTGATCAAAACTCAGTGTGAGCCTGAATAAAATTCTCAAGCAATAAAAAAGGAGCAAAGTAAAGAAAAATGTGTAAAAATCCATTATAAAATTTATGATTCCTACAAAACCAAGCAGTGGGCCAAAATTTTAATTTCTAGTATAAATTGGAAATTCTTACTGGGGCAGATATATAACCTACTCTATGACATTTGTAAATAGTCATTGACTTTTTGAGTCTAAGAGTTCTTTTTCTGTGTACTTACATATTGAAATTCTTGTTAATTTTATTCTGAAGTATGTTCCTTTTACTGATAAAGTATTTTCAGATTAGAACCATGTTGAACATTGGAATGGCTCTGTGGTATCAGCAGATGTTTTTAGCATGAGTATTCTTCACAGTAAAGCTAAATAACAAAGGATCCCAGGGAAAAAAGATTCTGAGAAATTTCTGGAGAGCTAGAAAAGACCAATGAAATTTTATAAGATAGTGTCTATTAGTCCAAAATTGTAAACGAGTAAAATATCTTGGGCGATTATCTTTACTCATATCCACATACACACATTTTTATTGAATGAAAGTATTAGGCTCGAAGGGTCTTTCCTGAGTGTGACCTCTGCCTCAAGATTTTCTAGTGATTGCTTCTCTAGTTGCGATCTTACTTCCCCAGGGATTTTTAAGGAATGTGACTTTCAAGCACCAGGAGAGGATGACTACTGTTGGAACACATTCTCTCAGTGTGTACCTTCAGTGTGGCTATGCTCTTTGCAGGTAGCAGGACTTGCTGCCACCAGCCTTCAGAGCTGGTTTGCTATGGTCTATATTTCTGTAGTGACGGAAGGGAGCTTCAATTGGAAAATGCAAGGCCAATAATCATATTTATCACCAATTTAGCTAGAGGTTATAAAAAGTCATTGCTTTCTAAGTCCTAATGAGCTACTTCTCTTTCAAGGGGTTATTAGCCTTTCTTGAGACTAACTGCTCTGGGCAGCTGTCAGTCATTATTGTATAATGACACCCAGCGCAAGGGATTTCTTTTGGAAGGAAAAGAACTCCCCCCCCCCCATTTCTCTTCAGTTCTAACAAACGTTCTTTCTGTTTCTAAGGCAATGCACATTTTTATATTCATGCATAAAAATGGGTTACAAAACAGTTGTGACCTTATTTTCCTGAGTTCATCCTCCTCGATTTAGTAAATACTATGTTCTAATAATATGGATAACGACACTAAGGAAGAGTCTAGCGGTATACTAGCACTATACAAAACCCCTAACAAGGTGCAATCTAGGACATATGCCAGATTAGTATTATCAGAGTTGTTTTCCCCAGTTGGAAACAGAATGCATTGACAAAGTCCACCAGCACTAATGAAGAAATACTGTCCCTGGGGCTTGCTTTCCTCAGTGACAGCAGAGACCTTCCTGATGAGCATGAAGAGTGTGGTCACAGCAGGTGAGCTTCAGGTTCTCAACCCCTTCCCATGCCCCCTTTTAAGAAAAAACACATGGTCTCTCTTTGTAAAGGGTTTGTGGATACGGGAGTGAAAGTGTGTGCACTTCCTGTGTGAATGGGGTACAGTGCTCAACTTCAGCTTCTTACTTACCCTCAGGAGCCTTTCGCCTCCTTTGCTGTGACAGGTCTCTCACTGGGATCAAGATCCCCTCCTGGGGTGGTAAGCCTGAGCTACTGTGCCTGCCTTTACCTGTGGGTGTTGGGGAATCAGACTCAGGTCCTAGTGCTTCCATTGTAAGCAACTGAGCTATATCCCCTAGCTCACATATTATTTTGTTCTTAAAATTCATTCTTAATTCACAGGTCTGTCAGCTAAGCATTCCGATGAAAGGGCTCCTTTGCCACTCAATAAAATAGATTTAATTACCATCATAACTATTGCTGGGGACTCTTGGCTTATCTAAGTTTCTTAAAGTTTTAGAAAATCCTGTTGTGTTAAAAGAATATTCTGTTTATGGTTTTCAACTTAAAATTGATTTGTTATTAGATAATCATATTTTTCAAAAGAGACACTTTTGATGTTCTTTGCTTTCAGAGGAGTCAATATTGCAAAGGAAAAGATTATACACTTTGACCAAGAAAGTGTGAGTTTCGCAGGATGAGTATACTATAGATATATTCAAACTGCAGGACTGCAGCTACAGTTACACTGGTGGGCTGTACAATGCAAAGTGGTGAAGTGGGTAGATCTTAAGCTCTTCACACACACACACACACACACACCCCACATATATACAGTATGACTACTCTGTGAGATAATAGACTCTTTTGGGTGATGATCAAGCTGTGACCTTAGTTATATACAATTTATACTTACAAAAAGGAAAACGTTCATATTAGGAAAGGCACATGGTGATATAACAGATCAATTATGAAAACTACCCCACATTTAGTCTCTATTGTAAGTAAGTTATAGATGTACCACTTCCAAATGAGCCACCATGTAGGAAAGGGCAGGTCAGGTAACAAGTGTCTGTCAATTTCTCAGGAATGTCACTATAAACACCCTACAGGCTCAGCAGATGAGCCTATCTTGTTAGATGTCAGTCCTCTGTCTTCTGTGCACAGGACTTAGATTAAAAGCAATAGAGGAATCATCAATGTGAACAGAAATCCTAGTTATGAAGCTTGAGAATTAAAAGAAACTATTGAAATAGCATTCAAACCAAGTGCATTCCGTGTTTAAAATTTTTCTTTACCTTTGAGAATTTTGTGCAAATGTGCAATGAAGCATGATAATATTTACCTTCCATTTCCCCGTCAAACTGCCCCTATGACTCCACATCATGCTGTACTCCCAATTTTGTGTCTGCTTTCTGTTAACAACCCACAAAATCCTATTACTGCTACCCATATGTGCATGAGTGTGTGGAGGATGAAGAACCTATCAGTGGTCATAGCATCAAAAAGAATGGTTGCCCCTCCCCCAGCTGCTACCCAATGCCAGTAGTTCCTCAGTAAGGGGAGGTGCCTGGAGGCCATCTACCCCATCTATGTCAGGATTTGGCTAACTTGATTTTACACACAACAGGTACAAGAAACAATAGCTGCCTTGACTCCATAAGAAAGCCATGTCGTGTCTGAAAGAACACATTTCAATACTCCTCTCCAACCTCCTACATTCCCTCTGACTCCCCTTTGTCTGTCTTCTCTGAGCCTTGATTGTAGCGGTATATTATTTGTTTTAATAAATAAACCCCTGCCTGAAAATCAGAGTGAAAAGCAGCTATAGTACTCAGCCATACAGGCCAGACCAGGCAGTGGTGGCTCACACCTTTAACCCCAGCAGCCACACTAGTTAGCCATAGAGGCCAGGCAGTGGCGGTGCATAAATTTAATCCCAGCACTAGAATGATAGGAGGAGACAGGTCTCAGCTCATTCTCAGTCTGAGGATTCATGGAGGTAAGATGGCACATTTTGGTCTGAGGTAGAGGTAAGAATCAATGGCTGGCCATATTGCTTTTCTGATCTTCAGATGAACCCAAATACAACTCTCTGTTTTTATGATTTATGTTGCATTTGGCACCTAACTTTTGGGGTACAAATTCATGAAAAAGTCATTTGTCTGTGGCTTTACAGCCACTGGCATAGGCTGGAGCTATATGCAGCTGGAGTCATTTTCTTTTCTTCTCTCTTGGTGGCTTTTCTCTGAACTTCCTTCTCTGACTGGTGCCAAACTAGAAAGCTACCTTGAAATTCAGGCAGGCTGTTACTGTTCTGTGCAGCAGCAATAATCCTCACACCTTCATCATCACTGGCAGATTTGGTGAGAAAATTGGGAATTCTTAAAGGTAAGAATTAGTTTAACAGAGGTTTTCTTCTACATTAAAAATGGTAAACACTATCACAATGGAGGGATTTAGGTCTCTGTATGATAATATGCTAGACAGTTTGAAAATGGATTGATTAAATGAGAAGATAACTAACTTAGATGGGATTTTTGTAATGTCAATTATAAATATCAGCTTTATTATTTTCGTTTTATCACTAAAAAGTTGATCATCTGAGGGCTAAGATACGTGTTTTAGAAAAACTTAATAAAACAGATCATAGAGATATTCAAATCCAGACAGAGAAATTTAATGGAGAACCAATTTCCATATTACATGATAAGGTTAGAGATGAACAGCCTAAGGTTTTCAAATAACCACTCAATATATCCAGTAACCTTTTATGAATTGCCAAATGACAGAGGCTCTGTAAGAGCTGAATGGACTCCTGTGTAAATGTTAGATTTAAGGAGATTCAAGAAAGCAATAATCTCATATGGCATGAATTCACCGTTTGTGAAGCAAACGTTAAACTTGTGGTCAGTTTGTAATAGAATAATTCCTAAAGACAGGATAGACTTGGTTAAAGCTATTTTAGAGCCTGGTCCAAAAGACTATTGAGCAATGGAGTAAAGCTAGAGATATGGAAATCTCCCAAAATCAACTTCTTGGAGAAGGAAAATATGCTACTATAGAAAGGCAATCCATGTATGATAGTCATATACTGGCTTTATGCCAGGCAGCAGCTTAAATGCTTGGGACAGAATTGAAGAAGTAGGGAAGAAAATTGAATCATTTACTAAACTCATCCAAGGTCCAAAAGAAACCTTCATGTATTTCTTATAAAATTGTCATCAGCAGTAAATAGAATGATACCAAATTTAGGAGCTAGACAAATAGTAATGGAATCTCTGGCTTTTGAAAATGCTAATTCCAATGCAAAAGGGTAATTAGGTTGTTAAAGGCAAGATCAGTACCCTTCAAGGATTGGATCCGAGATACAACCAATATTAATTCTCATGCCAAGATGATACTTGGATAAGAGAGGTAATGTTTAGAGGTTTGAAGAAAAATCGAAATGTCAAGTGTTTTAATTGTGACAAATTACATCATCTTAAAAGGGATCACAAACAAAGCCTTTCTAGAAACATTGTCTTTTCCAAACATAAATAATTAAGAATGCCCCTCCCTTCTTGGTTATACAGAAGGTGTGGCAAAGGCAAGCATTGGACTAATGAATGTAGGTCAACAAAGGCTATTCATGGTAATCCTTCGCCATTGAAAAACTGCTTGAGGGGCTTTTCGCAGACCCCTATGCCACAACTGGTTCAGTCATTTCCTGCCATCATTGAGGAAACTCCTTCCCAGAGCAATTGAAAGACCTAATGCTTATTGTAAGAACCTATACTGATCTGGATAATGGAACATCTATAAAAGAGAAAACAAAAAAAATCAGGGGCAATCGTAAAGCAGGTATTTTGGCAAACTTCTATAAATGAACAAAGACCAAAATTAAAAATACAAATAAATGACATTGTCATTAAAAGTCTGGTAGACACAGATGTGGATGTAACAATAATTGCACCAGAATCTTGGCATCCAAATTGGCCTCTTCAGGAAGTAAATGTTTAGGTTTTAGGGGTTGGAACTTTATCTCAGGTAAACAGAGCATGAGATGGATGAAAATGTATCAGACCAGAAGGACAGAGAAGAAAATTAAAGCCATATGTAGCTAACATAGCAATAAATTTGTGGGGATGTGATTTGTTACAGCAATGGAATACTCAGATTAACATTCCCCCAACCTCAGAAACAAACCATAAATTAACTTATGTTTCTGGGGAAAAATATTACAAGATTTTATAAAGAACAGTCACTGACCATTCAGGTTGTATGATAATAGGGCACAACAGCTGCTGATATTTCTAAAGCACCAGCAGCCCTACCTTAAAAATGGTTGACAGACAAACCTGTATGGATTGTGCAATGGCCTTTAACAACAGAAAAACTTTAGAACAGCTGGTACTGGAGCAACTAAATGCTCACCATATTTAAGAATTAACCAGCCCTTGGAATTCTTCTGTATTTGTTGTTTAAAAAAAAATCTGGAAAACGGAGCACGGTAACAGATGTAAGAGCTGTTAATAAGGAGATTAAACCAATGGGTTATCTACAGTCTGGCATACCCTTGCCTTCTCTGTTACCTAAAGGATGGCCCCTTATAGGTATTGATTTAAAATAATTGTTTCTTCCCTATACCTTTACAAGAAAAAGACAGAGAAAAATATGCCTTCACAATACCTACTTAAAATAGTTCTCAGTCTACTAAGAGATATCAATGGAAGGTTCTCCCAAAGGGAATTTTAAATAACCCCACCCTATGCCAGTATTTTGTACAGCAGCTGTTGGAAATGATATGTAATTCATGAATTCAATTTCCTGAATCTATAGTTTACCATTACATGGATGACATTTTGCTATCTGATTCAAATGTAGATACTTTAGAAGGAATGTTTGAAGAAGTAAAAAAAAAAAAAATGAGAGGCTTTGGGGGACCGGCGCGGCGGCAGACCCAAGCGGTGGCGAGGACAGGCGTGCAATAAGGAGAGCAGATCGCCCTACTACAATTAAATCAAAGAGGTAGGCCTTTGGTTGGCCAGGTCACTGGCACACGGGGAGCCTGGTCCGGTCCTGAAGACCCTTTGGAGGGGTGAGAGGGTTCTTGGCCTGCAGCAGGAACCAGGAAACAGAGAGAGGGCATTTTGTAAGCGGAGCCCTTGGCCAGCAGGGAAACCTGATCCAGTTTTTAAAAGACCCACTAGATGGGATCAATAGGAGGAGATGGGCAGGCGCCAAGGCAAGACTTCACCCAATAATCTGAAAAACAACATGAAAACACCAGAACCCAATGATCTTACAACAGAAGTATTTGAACAACCTAACACAGAAGAAGTGGAAAAAATTGAATTTATGAAGGCAATAGAGTCCATTAAACAACATGTAAAAAATGCCCTTATAGAAATGGATGAGAAGTATAACAAAAAGTTTGAAGAAATGAGTAAATACGTGCATGATACCCTGGGAAACCAAGAAAAAACGATCAAACAGGTAATGGAAACAGTTCAAGAATTGAAAACTGAAATGAAGGCAAGGAAGAAAACACAAACTAAGGACCAGCTGGATATGGAAAAGCTAGGTCAATGAGCAGAGTCTACAGAAACAAGCATAATCAATAGAATACAAGAGCTAGAAGAAATAATCTCAGATGCTGAGGACACCATAGAGAAAATAAACGAACAGATCAAAGAAAACAGCAAAGCCAACAAATTCTCAACACAAAACATTCAGGAAATATGAGACACAATAAAAAACCAAACTTAAGAATAATTGGAATAGAAGAAGGAGAAGAGTCACAGGTCAAAGGCCCAGAAAATATTTTCAACAAAATTATGGAAGAAAACTTTCCCAACTTAAAGAAAGATATTCATTTAAATATTCAAGAAGCAAACAGAACACCAAACAGACTGGATCAAAGAAAAACATCTCCTCGCCATATAATAATCAAAACACAAAATATACAGGTTAAAGAAAGAATATTAAGAGCTGCAAAGGAAAAAGGCCAAGTAACTTATAAAGGTAAACCGATCAGACTTACACCTGACTTCTCTATGGAAACTATGAAAGCCAGAAGGTCCTGGATAGAGGTACTGCAGAAGCTAAGAGACCATGGATGCAAGCCCAAACTACTATACCCAGTCAAGCTATCATTCATTATCAATGGAGAAAACAAGACATTCTAGGATAAGAACAAATTTAAACAATACATAGCCACAAATCCAGCCCTACAGAAAGTAATAGAAGGAAAATCGCAACCCAAGGAATCCAACACTGCCAACACTGCCTACAATAACCCAGGCATCTAGTGACCCTTCACCAGCACAACTCAAAGAAGGGAGACACACAATCTCTACTACCAAAAGCAGTAAGAATAACCGCAGTAAACAACCACTGGTCATTAATATCACTTAATATTAATGGGCTCAATTCACCTATAAAAAGGCACAGGCTAAAAGATTGGATACGAAAACAGGATCCAACATTCTGCTGTTTGCAAGAAACACATCTCAACCACAAAGACAGGCATCTACTCAGAATAAAGGGTTGGGAAAAGGTGTTTCAAGCAAATGGTCCTAAGAAAAAAGCAGGTGTGGCCATACTAATTTCTAACAAAACTGACTTCAAACTAAAATCAATCAGAAGAGACCGAGATGGTCACTTTATACTCATAACAGGAACAATTCATCAGGATGATGTCTCAATACTGAATATCTACGCCCCCAATATAAAAGCACCTACTTATGTAAAGGAAATATTACTAGAACTCAAGGCAGACATCAAACCACACACACTAGTAGTAGGAGACTTCAACACACCTCTCTCTCCAAGGGACAGGTCAATAAGGCAGAAACCTAATAGAGAATTAAGAGAATTATTGAAGGTAATGAAGCAAATGGACTTAACAGACATCTATAGAACATTCCACCCAAATAGGAAAGAATATACCTTCTTCTCTGCACCTCATGGAACCTTCTCAACAATTGACCACATACTCGGAAACAAAGGAAACCTCCACAGATACAAAAAAATATCAGTGTCCACCTGTGTCTTATCGGATCACCACGGATTAAATTTAGAAGGCAACAACCACGCTACCCCCCAAAAACCCGACAAACTCATGGAAACTGAACAGTCAACTACTGAACCACACATGGGTTAAGGAAGAAATCAGGAAAGAAATTAAAGTCTTCCTTAAATTTAATGAAAATAAAGGGACAACATACACAAACCTATGGGACACAATGAAAGCAGTGCTAAGAGGTTCATAGCACTAAGTGCCCACTTAAAGAAAACAGAGAATGCATACATTGGGGACTTAAAAACACACCTGAAAGCTCTAGAAAAAAAAGAAGCAGACTCACCCAGGAGAAGTAGAAGACTGGAAATAATAAAACTGAGGGCTGAAATCAACAAAATAGAAACACAGAAAACAGTCCAAAGAATCAATGAAACAAAAAGCTGGTTCTTGGAGAAAATCAACAAGATCGACAAACCCCTGTCCAAACTAATTAAACGACAGAGAGTGAACACGCAAATAAATAAGATCAGAAATGAAAAGGGGGACATAACCATAGACACAGAGGAAATTCAGAGAATCATTAGATCTTACTACAAAAGCCTGTATGCCACAAAACTGGAAAATACAAAAGAAATGGACATTTTTTTAAATAAGTACCCTATTCCAAAGCTAAACCAAGACCAGGTGAATGATCTAAATAGACCGGTAACTCGCGAAGAATTAGAAATGGTTATCAAAAATCTCCCTTCGAAAAAAAGCCCAGGACCAGATGGTTTCAATGCAGAATTCTACCAGAACTTCCAAGAAGAACTAATACCTATACTCCTTAATGTATTTCACAATATAGAAACAGAAGAGTCATTGCCAAATTCCTTTTATGAAGCTACAGTTACCCTGATACCAAAACCACACAAAGACCCAACCAAGAAAGAGATTTACTAGCCTATCTCACTCATGAACATCGATGCAAAAATTCTCAATAAAATACTGGCAAACCGAATCCAAGAACACATAAGAAAAATTATCCATTATGATCAAGTAGGCTTCATCCCAGAGATGCAGGGCTGGTTCAACATACGCAAATCTATCAATGTAATCCACCATATAAATAAACTGAAAGAAAAAAACATATGATCATTTCATTAGATGCTGAAAAAGCATTCGACAAAATTCAACACCCCTTTATGATAAAGGTCTTGGAGAGAATAGGGATACAAGGGTCCTACATAAATATAATAAAAGCTATTTACAGCAAGCCAACAGCTAACATTAAATTAAACGGAGAAAAACTCAAAGCCATCCCACTAAAATCAGGGACACGACAAGGATGTCCACTCTCTCCATACCTCTTCAACATAGTGCTTGAAGTTCTAGCAATAGCAATAAGACAACATAAGGAGATCAAGGGGATTCGTATTGGAAAGGAAGAACTTAAGCTTTCGTTATTTGCAGATGATATGATAGTATACATAAGTGACCCCAAAAATTCTACCAAAGAACTCCTACAGCTGATAAACACCTTTAGTAATGTGGCAGGATACAAGATCAACTCCAAAAAATCAGTGGCCTTCCTATACACTAAGGATAAGGAAGCAGAGAGGGAAATCAGAGAAGCATCACCTTTCACGATAGCCACAAATAGCATAAAATATCTTGGGGTAACTCTGACCAAGGAAGTGAAAGATCTATTTGACAAGAACTATATGTCTTTGAAGAAAGAAATTGAAGAAGACACCTGGAAATGGAAGGACCTCCCTTGCTCTTGGATTGGGAGGATCAACATAGTAAAAATAGCAACTCTACCAAAAGCAATCTATAGATTCAATGCAATCCCCATGAAAATCCCATCAAAATTCCTCACAGATCTGGAGAAGACAATAATCAACTTTATATGGAAAAACAAAAAACCCAGGATAGCCAAAACAATCTTATACAGTAAAGGATTGTCTGGAGGCATTACCATCCCTGACTTCAAACTCTATTACAAAGCTACAGTATTGAAAACAGCTTGGTATTGGCATAAAAACAGAGAAGTCGACCAATGGAATCGAATAGAAGACCCTGACATTAACCCACAAACCTATGAACACCTGATTTTTGATAAAGGAGCTAAAACTATACAATGGAAAAAAGAGAGCATCTTCAACAAATTGTGCTGGCAAAACTGGATGTCAATCTGAAGAAGAATGAAAATAGATCCATATCTATCACCATGCACAAAACTCAAGTCCAAATGGATTATAGACCTCAATATCAGTTCGAACACACTGAACCTGATAGAAGAGAAAGTGGGAAGTACTCTACAGCACATGGGCACAGGAGACCACTTCCTACGTATAACCCCAGCAGCACAGACACTAAGGACATCATTGAATAAATGGGACCTCCTGAGGCTGAGAAGCTTCTGTAAAGCAAAGGACACTGTCACTAAGACAAAAAGACAACCCACTGACTGGGAGAAGATCTTCACTAACCCTGCAACTGACAAAGGTCTGATCTCCAAAATATATAAAGAACTCAAGAAACTAGACCGTAAAAGGCTAATCAACCCAATTATAAAATGGGGCACTGAGCTGATCAGAGAATTCTCAACAGAAGAACTTCAAATGGCCAAAAGACACTTAAGGTCATGCTCAACTTCCTTAGCGATCAGGGAAATGCAAATCAAGACAACTTTAAGATACCATCTTACACCTGTCAGAATGGCTAAAATAAAAAACACCAATGATAGCCTTTGCTGGAGAGGTTGTGGAGAAAGGGGTACACTCACCCATTGCTGGTGGAAATGCAAACTTGTGCAACCACTTTGGAAAGCAGTGTTTCGGTTTCTCAGGAAATTCGGGATCAACCTACCCCTGGATCCAGCAATACCACTCTTGGGAATATACCCAAGAGAGGCCCTATCATACAACAAAAGTATATGCTCAACTATGTTCATGGCAGCATTGTTTGTAATAGCCAGAACCTGGAAACAACCTAGATGCCCTTCCATGGAAGAATGGATGAAGAAAGTATGGAATATATACATATTAGAGTATTACTCAGCAGTAAAAAACAAGGACTTCTTGAATTTTGCATACAAATGGATGGAAATAGAAAACACTATCCTAAGTGAGGTAAGCCAGACCCAAAAAGAGGAACATGGGATGTACTCACTCATATTTGGTTTCTAGCCATAAATAAAGGACATTGAGCTTATAATTCATGTTCCTAGAGAAGCTAAATAAGAAGGTGAATCCAAAGACAAACACAAAGGCATCCTCCTGAATATTAACCTTCATCAGGCGATGAAAGGAGACAGAGTCAGAGACCCCCAAGGGAGCACCGGACAGAAATCTCAAGGTCCAAATCAGGAGCAGAAGGAGAGGGAGCACGAGCAAGGAACTCAGGACCACGAGGGGTGTACCCACACACTGAGACAATGGGGATGTTCTATCGGGAACTCACCAAGGCCAGCTGGCCTAGGTCTAAAAAAGCATGGGATAAATCCGGACTAGCTGAACATAGCGGACAATAAGGAATAATGAGAGCTCAAGAACAATCGCAGTGGGGTTCTTGGTCCTACTGCACGTATTGGCTTTGTGGGAGCCTAGGCAGTTTGGATGCTCACCTTAGGAGACCTGGATAGAGGTGGGCAGTCCTTGGGCTTCCCACAGGTCAGAGAACCCTGATTGCTCTTCGAGCAGATGAGGGAGGGGGACTTGATCGGGGGAGGGGGAGGGAAATGGGAAGCGGGTGCGGGGAGGAGACAGAAATCCTAAAGAAAGAAAGAAAGAAAGAAAGAAAGAAAGAAAGAAAGAAAATGCCTTTTGGGATTATAATTTACACTTGAAAAAAAAGAGAAGATTCTTTTAATTAAGAATTAATTAATTTAAGTTATAAAATAGGTTTACAAAAAGTTAGACCCCAAAAATCCAAATTAGGAGAGATTGATTGCAGACTCTATATGACTTTCAAAGATTGCTATGAGACATTTTGTACCTATGGCTTACAATTGGGATAAAATTTGATAAACTGATTAATTTAAACAAAATCTTAAATGGTTACAAGGACTTAAATTGTCCCAGAAAATTATCATCTGAAGCTGAGAGAGAATTGGCATTGAAAGAAAAAAAATTACAGAAGGCACATGTGGATTGTAGGGAACTGAATCTTAACTGTATTCTGGTTGTATTATCCTCCAAACACTCCTTACAGAAATTTTAATGTAAAAGAAAGATATATCTAGAATATATCTTAGAACACATCCACTGAGTAAAAAGTTAAAAACTTATGTGGGAAAGTGCTCTGAGATAATTCTAGAAGGAAAATTGAGACTTTGTCATTAGGTAGAATGGACCAGGCAGGAATAATGATGGAATTGAAAATTATGAGCAGAGTGGACCCTGGCAATGAGCTTGTAGCAATCTTTAGGAAGACATTAACTGAGGCAGGGCAGAAATAAAGTAAACTCACAATAAATAAGCAAAATTGCCAAAATAACCCATCAGTAGACCAAAAGCCTGGTAACTAATGACACACACTCCTGGCCAATCACAACCCACCAACTCTGATCGCCAGTACAGAAGGTGTTCCTGCCATTGTTTAATTTCCCTTATCCCATAAAAAAAAAACCCCACCCTTTTACAATAAAGAGCTTCTGCATTGGAATCTTCCAGAGTCTCTATGATTGGCTCTGTGTCTCCTCATCCCCTGCTATACCAAGAACCAGGATCATACAACAGGCAGCAACAATTAATGACAAATATTCCAAAAGCAAGAGAATACAATTTACAAAAAAAAAAAAAGCCAAAAAAACTAGCTGTATCCTTCCTCACATTGTACAGTAAAAGCCAATAAGTGGAGCCCCTACATTCTATATTGATGCAAATAAGTTGAGAAAGGCAGGTTACAAATCAGAAAATTTAAGTGAAGTGGGTCAAAGCCCTTATGGTTCTGTCCAAAAGTCAGAATTATATGCTATTCTCAAGATATTAAGGGATTTTTTAAAGAACCTCTCAATATAGTTACTGATTCCTAATATGTAGAAGGAGTTGCTTTGTATATTAAAGCCACTAAATTTATACCAGATAATATAGAATTGACTTCATTATTTATTCAGTTACAAGACACAATCAGGAATAGAAATAATTTCATTTACATAACACATTTCTGACCCCACATGGGTCTCTTAGGTCCTCTAGCACAAGGTAATACAGAAATCAATCAGTTATTGATTTGAAATGTGCTGAAGGCATCAGAATTTCACAAAATACATCCTGTCAATAGCAAAGGTTTAAAAAAAGACTTTTCCACCATGTGGCAAGGAGGCAAACACATTATAAGAAAATATCTTTCTTGTTCTTTATACAACCAAACATCACTACCTATAGGAAGTAATCCAAAGGTTGCTCAAAGAAATGAAATCTGGTGCATGGGTTATGCTGGGGAAGGGGCTTTGCTCTTTTTTTTTTTTTTTAGCACAGGAGAAAAAAAAATCTATGGATACCATCAAAGTTGAAAAAGAATCACTTTAAGCAAGAGACACCTCTTCATTAACCAACATGGTTATTTAATTTAAAATAACCTATAAAACTAACAAATTTCCTTTGATAAAAATATAACTTGTCAGTATTGCTATAGGATAGGGTCATTTCAGGTTCCCTATCCTCAGCTGCCCAAGGAACTAACTGGGGACCTCGGCTTGGGCATCTGGGAGCCACTCTAGGTTCAAGTCTCTTGCCAACTCTAAGGTGGCTCCCTTAACTAAGAATTGTGCTTCCGTGCTCCCCTATCTAACCTTCCTTTATCCCAATCCTCCTTTTTCCCCAAGTTCCCCCCATTCTCCCCTTCTCCCTTTTCTCTCCCCATCTCCCCTTACCCCCATCCCACCCCACCCCCAAGATCTCAATTTTCTTCCCGGCAATTTTGTCTACTTCCCATAGCCAAGAGGACAACTATATGTTTTTCCTTTGGTTCACCTTCTTACTTAGCTTCTTTGGGATCACCAATTGTAGACTCCGTGACCCTTGTTTATGGCTAGAAACCAATTATGAGTGAGTACATCCCATATTCATCTTTTTGGGTCTGGGTTACCTCACTCAGGATAGTGTTTTCTATTTCCATCCATTTGCATGCAAAATTTGAGAAGTCATTGTTTTTTACCACAGCGTAGTACTCTAATGTGTAGATATTCCACACTTTCTTCATCCATTCTTCCATTGAAGGGCATCTAGGTTGTTTCCAGGTTCTGGCTATTACAAATAATACTGCTATGAACATAGTTGAACAAATGCTCTTGTCATATGATAGGGCATCTCTTGGGTATATTCCCAAGAGTGGTATTGCTGGGTCCAGGGGTAGATTGATCCCGAATTTCCTGAGAAACCGAAACACCGATTTCCAAAGTGGTTGCACAAGATTGCATTCCCACCAGCAATGGATGAGGGTACCCCTTCCTCCACAGCCTCTCCAGCAAAGGCTATCATTGGATTTTTTTATTTTAGCCATTCTGACAGGTGTAAGATGATATCTCAAAGTTGTTTTGATTTGCATTTCCCTGATCGCTAAGGAGGTTGAGCATGACCCTATCCTATAGCAATACTGACGAATATCTTGCATATCATCATAGAACCTTCATCTGGTGATGGATGGAGATAGAGACAGAGACCCACACTGGAGCACTGGACTGAGCTCCTAAGGTCCCAATGAGGAGCAGAAGGAGGGAGAACATGAGCAAAGACGTCGGGACCACGAGTGGTGCACCCACCCACTGAGACAGTGGAGCTGATCTATTGGGAGCTCACCAAGGCCAGCTGGACTGTGACTGAAAAAGCATGGGATAAAACTGGACTCTCTGAGCATGGCGAACAATGAGGGCTGATGAGAAGCCAAGGACAATGGCACGGGGTTTTGAACCTATGTAATGTGCTGGCTTTGTGGGAGCCTAGCCAGTTTGGATGTTCACCTTCCTAGAAATAGACGGAGGGGGGAGGACCTAGGACTTACCACAGGGCAGGGAACCCTGACTGCTCTTTGGACTGGAGAGGGAGGGGGATAGGAGTGGGGGGAGGGGGAGAAGGGTGGGAGGAGGGGGAGAAGGGTGGGAGGAGGGGGAGGGAAATGGGAGGCTGGGAGGAGGTTGAAACTTGTTTTTTTTTTCTCCTTTTCTCAATAAAAAAATATTCGTAAAAAAAATATATATATAACTTGTCAAAAGAGAATCTCCCCAAAATTAAGGTTGAGGTAAGTTTTTGTTTCTGTCTTTTTAGGAGAATAAAAGCATCCAGTCCAGCTAAGGACTCCAAAGACCACTGGACAATTGAGACATTTGAAGGAAAAGGACAGATCATCCAGAAAAAACAAATGTCTCAAGAAAAAGCAAATTGGCCTATTGGTATATCACATTTCCAACAGGATAAAATTTCATAAATCTTTCCAAATGTTTGTTTCTACTATTCTCTACAAACATATAATACAAATGGTCATTTTGTAGTACCATCCAGTTAAAGATTAAAGTGTCTTTGGATTTGGAGTGTGGCTCTCTCCTTCTCTAAACCCAAGCATGTTTATTAAAGTGAAATCCAAAATATCTGTCTCATGTCAGAAGAAGCCATTGGATATAGGCCAGAGTAAAAACAAATATTTAAGGGCTATTTTATTGCCACTAATCTCATAATTCTTTGATTTTATATTAACTCTTAGTTTTTCTTAAGGTATAACATTTATAGTATATTTATAATTTATATTTATATATTACATATATATATATAATAAACTTTTTCTCAAGGTTATATAGAGTACTAATTCTAGAAAAAGGCTTCATCTACCTTCCTGTATATGTTATCAGGTTTGAGTCTCTATCAGTTTTCTGCAGTGAACCATGAGCTCACCTAACAGTGACCTTTGAAGTTGCTGGAGGATGGAGCCCCACAACGATTCTTCCTTGAGGACTATGACATTGCCATTAAGCTTAAAAAAAACCACCTAACTATTGGCTTTTGGACGACAAACTTCACAGAACAGTTTCTATGTGACTAGCTTAGAAGATCCAACTCCACAGACTACTCTAGCCAGGATTTGAGGCAATCCCTGCACTTTCCCATTACCCAGAGACTGAACAACAAACAATAAAGCTACCTCTTTCAGGACTTGACAATTAACCCATTTTTTCTTTTCAGGAGCCCCTAAAGATGCCATTGCCCCCAAAAGCAGGGAGTAAATATAAGAGTATAATACCCACATCCCCAGGGTTGGGGTGGGTGGTTTTGGTCTTTCAAATACTATAAGGATATTTGTCATTGTTTAGTAGGATTGGTGGCAAGTTGTTATTGGGAATGGTTAGGTAAAAATGTTAAAAAGGAGATTAAATTTAGGGTTCTTGTTTTGAAAAGAAAAAATGGGGATATAGATATGATAAGATAAAAAGTTGAATTATTGAATATACTTTTTAAAATAGCTACTAGTTTTAAATATTTTACATTGGACTGGACCTTTGTATATTGTATTCAAATTTTGTATATTAATACAAATTAATGATTAATTTTGTTAAAACATACTGTACATATGTTTCTAATCTTGTTCATGGTATTGTTCCCATACAGCTCATTTAACAATATAATGCGGTAAATTACTATTACTGACTTATTTAGGATAATAAGAAAATTCAGGTTAGTAATTTGTCACCTATTACAATTAAACTTATAATCACATAAGATATGGTTTCAAGGTCAAACAGAGATATATTTTATATAGGTCATTTTCAAACACTTCAGAGAGCTACAAAATATGGCATTTTAGATCTTTTAATGACTTTTTTTTATGACAATGAGTCATGTCTGCTCCTAGCAGCACCAATCAGCTTCAGAGAAGATAATGGGCATCAAACAAACTCCACATAGAGTTTACTTTCCTCATGGCAAAAGTAAGCCACTGGGCAAGAAAATGCCCTTGTCTCAACTACTGACAGTATGCTGTCCTAACTGGACAAGCAGGACAAAAAAGAGAGTGACTACTAAACCTTGTCAAGACAAGGCAGGACAGTCCTTAAAATATCCCGTTCCATAGGAAAGTCTGCTGAATATTCTAGGCCTTCAGGGTGAAGATGGATGTTCCAACATTGTAGAGGAACGTTGTAGGTGACTGTCCAAGCAACCAGTTGTTTCCATCATTTCTCACTTATTTTTTGAAAGTGATTTGCTTGCACTTCCTGCTTAATCAGTTAATATTATTTCCTTCTTTGACCTCTGAGGGAGTTGAAGACTAGATAGTTATAGTTATTGCTTTCCTTGTTTACCAGACTCAGGAAAGAAACTCACTATAGAGGTATAAAGTGTAAAAAGTTGAGAGACATTAAAAGATAATTTGATAATGTAAATTAGAATAGAAAGTGAATTAGGTACAACCTTTTGGACTCATCAAGATAGGATAGATGTGGAGTATTTTCTCTGAATTTTTAAATGCAAATGGACTTGGCATTGCTGATATATTTATTTCTTGTATATATTGTATTGAGTTATTGAACTTATTGTATATACTTTTTTATATTAGTTATAGCCTTCATTTTAATTTTAGACAAAAGGGGAAATACAGTGGTTTATTATTTGTGTTTTAGTAAATAAAGATTTCCCGAAGATCAGAGTACAAAGCAGTCACACTACTTAGCCATAGAGGCCAGGGGGTGGGTGCATGCCTTTAATCCCAGCACTAGAGAGGAATATAAAATGGGAGGAGACAGGTCTCGGCTCAGTCTCAGTCTTAGGATTCTGGAGGCAGAATAACTCATTTTGGTCTGAGGTATAGGTAAAAGTTAATGGCTGACCTCTTTTCTTTTCTGATCTTCAGCTTGAACCCCAAAGTCTGTCTCTGGATTTTTATTATTCATGCTACACTTGGTGGTTTTTTGGAGAGGCAGTAATACATGTCCACTTCAGGGTTGAGCATCAGTCTCTTCTTAGCAGTTTGAAAAGCCAGGTAAATCCAAAGAAGACAAGCATTTTCAGACTAAAATGTGCTTAGTAGTATACAAGTTTATAAACTTGCAGATGTGTAATCAATTAAAGGGTTAGAAATCTGTAGGGTTCAGGTTCTTCTGAGCTGGGGACGCAGCTTGGGACAGTCAGAGAAACCTGAGTTCATCTTCCAGTTTGGTAGTAACAGGTGGTTTGGCCATGGATAAAGCAGCCAGCTTTGATGAGCCTTCTCCATCCCTGCCTCCCACCAACATTTGAAGTGTGCACCATTCTCTGACCTTGTTTCTACATAACAAATAGTGCTGTTTCTCTTGGATTCAATGTAAACAAACTTTCCAAGGCACTGGGAACTATTTTTATTGTATCACTTACCTTCAAGAAAATTAATACACATATATTTTGAAGCAAACCCTTCCCTGAGAGTCAACAAAGCAATTCAGCACGGTCAACATCTGGAGGAAGAAACATAGCTGAGTATTTTAACATCAGCCTCTGGCACTTTTTAAGTTCTATTGGTCTTCAAATGAAGAAGGCAGACAGCAATAGAGGAAGTCATCTTGACTGGCCATGGCTGACTTTCAATAAGTAGAAGGGACCGTAAACCGGGGAATACCTGTACCTTTAGCTTAAAGATTCCAGAAACATCAGAAGAAGAATAGGGCCTCTCATAGATGTCTTAGGTTAGTTAGACCCACTTTTGACGTCGAAGTTGCACATCTGTAAGTTGACAAGTTTATGCTGTTTCCAGATGTGAAGGAGCATAGGTGGCACCAGCCCTAGGAAATGCTGTGACTAGTGAGTTTAATTTCTTTACTAGGAAACCACATTTCCTTAAGATCCTTCTTGGCTTCTTTTTGTTCTGGCTTTATCTCTCTCTGCTTCAAAGCTTTCAGGCTCTCTCTGGGTTCCTCTGTCCCTATTGTAGAGAGCATGTAAAACAAGTTTAAAGGCTCCTCGTGAGCTTCCTCTCTTCTGACTTTCTTAAGAAGCTAAGTCTCTTTTAGGATGTTCCCTCGCTCTACAGAAGAGGAAATGTTTGAAAAATGTCCACTTTTCCCAAAATACCAGTGAAGTCCTTTATGCGAAAGCATACAATGGGTCCATTTTCCTGGGCTGCCTTCTTCTCTGAAATGATTCTACAACCAGAGTAACTCTTAAGTCCCAGCGGAGATGGCCATTAGTTTAGTAAGAATTAGAGACTGATTTTACCTGTCTGAGTCCTAATGTATTCACCTTTTCTTTCCACGAGCCTCATCTACAATGCCATAGCATTGCATAAAATAACACTTAATAGATTATCGGCCTGTAAGAACACAGCCATGCTGGGAAAGACTGGTTCTTACCATCTCTGCTTTGCTTCACTCTTGGAAATAAAATTAAACAAGAGAAATGGGGAGTGGTGTGTGTGTGTGTGTGTGTGTGTGTGTGTGTGTGTGTGTATGTGTGTGTGTGTGTGTGTGTATGTGTGTGTGTGTATGTGTGTGTGTGTGTATGTGTGTGTGTGTATGTGTGTGTGTGTGTGTATGTGTGTGTGTGTGTGTATGTGTGTGTGTGTGTGTGTGTGTGTGAATTATTTGCAAGTCTTCAAGTAGACTTTTTTATTGGCTAATTTGTATAATGAATGAGTTTCAATTTTAATTAAGACATGCCTGAAATCTCAGATGGTGGCTACTCATTACAGATTAGTTTCACATTAATAAGAAATGTGAATCCCACCATGTTTGAAACTTTTGTTAGTTTCCTTAAAAATGGAAAAATGTGAAAAAACAGAAGCATTTATGGGAATGTCCAGTTGCCCTGTGCATATCTTAGGGAATAAGATCAATTCTGTAGAACAGTCCTAGATTTAAACTTCCTTTACTGTATTAGTGATGTAATTTGATAAAGTCTGGGTAAGGTTAAAATGATCAAAGGCAGGCTGTCTAAAGCAAAAACCCATTCTGTCTAGCTTTGATAGCTCCTCCGTATTTGTAGTACTTTCAGCAAATACTGTCCACACTAATGATGCTGGACTAGAGTCCTTGCTTTATGCCGAATGGCAGGATGTGAGTTTGTTTTTCTCTGGCCCCTGACATTTACACAAGAAATGAATCATATGTAGGATAAGAGAATTCTGAAGGCTAGTTTTAGAAGCAAATGAGATTTGAGAGTTTAATATTACAGATAATTGATAAAGACCTCAGAGTAGCATGCATTCACCAGCAGTCATTATAAGGATCCAATTAAGTAATGGATGTAAAAGCCACAGAGGCTAAGAGGTGCAATGCTTTAAGTATTGCTTTCAAAAAAGGTAAGAAATAACAAAATTTTCACTATTCCTACTGAAACATTTACCTATGAAGTTTAAAATACTTCAGAATTATTTAGCACATGCATCCTTAAAGGTCACGTCTATTTTGCCAATATAGAGGAGGTTTGTGATCCCAATGTATAGCCTTGTGTGTCGTACTGAAACACGACTCTTGTGCCTTCAGTAGCTTGAAGTCTGTTGAATGAAGAACTTCAGAACCTTTTAACTGCAAAGGGTACTCATCTCCAGGGATTTAGCAAACTTTCCCGACAGCAGGCATTCTTATGCTTGGGACATAGGAGCTCCCAACTGTCTGGTGAGACATCTCATCTCTCAGGTACATAATTGACAAACAAAAAAGACTTAAGCTTTAAAAGTGATGAGAAAGTTCTCTGCATTGTTGGAAGTGAATTTTAAAAAAATACTTTATTAAAATTCCTATTTTTATTCACCATCCCCGAAGCCCATTAATATGCTGAAGTATAGGAGGTGAGGCCAGGACTTTCCAGTTTCCCCAGGAGATTAGAAATATCTAAAACTAAAAAACTGGAAATAAGAATTTAAAACCCACAGAATCTGAAACTGTGAAATACAGAGGGAAGACGTTTCAGCCCTTAGTGGTACCCAATAGCATCCTAGGAGATAGACTATCTCAATAGTGGATATTCCTAATAATGCCCAGCTTCCTCCTGGAGAGAACCTTTTGAAGAGACTCTGGCCAGTAACAAGAGACCTGCTGCGTGTTCCTCGAAGCATTCTGGGCAGCTGTTCTCTGGTACACAGACAGTTGAGGAAAAGAATGATTTCTAGACCCTGTTAATAACATGGATCTATAATACTGCAGCAACACGGGCTTTTCTAGGAATGTGTCTTCCAGGGACATTAAAATAAGAAAAAATAGCTGCAGATTCTGGATCCTGTAAAACTTGAACCTCAGCTTAGGTATTTAGACAGCCATTCTACAAACTGTCATGTAGAGGCAGCCCTGCCGTGTTTCCCCTGATAATTAGCTATGATTTATAACTTCTGGAAGTTTAATAAATGTGCAGCACTTGTGGAGATGATCGTCTTGTGGGTCTTAGTGTGCTGAGGGGCTCCGTGATCTCACTGTCTGCGAACATCGACATTGCTGGAAGCTGTTCTGCACTAAGGATTCCTTTTCTCCCCCTGCCCTTTCTTCTTTAGTTTTAAACACAATATTTAGAAAGTCACCCAGGGGAAGAACTTCCATCTTATTTCATCTAGGTCATGAAGTTATACACCATATAAGGCTGCTTTTTCCCTCCATAACCCATCACCAACTTTAATAAAGTGCTGTTACCACTTTCTAGTAGAATGGATTCTTCGATTCTTGCTTTAAGTAAGAAAAAATAAATTTTATAGGCCTTCTTCATAAATCTGCAGAAATCATTATTTTCTTTTTTTCACACAGCACAAGTCCAGAAAATAGGATTACCTCAAGTCTCACGAACGGTCGAGTATGACAAGCTCCCAGGTAAAAACTGCAAAACTAGTTCACTTCATTCACAGTGTGCCTTCTGTTTGTTTATTAATTGATAACTCCCAGTGCATTCAGGAATGCCCTCATTTATAATCCCTGTTGTTTCTTATTCATATTTTTTAAAACGTCAAAAATTATATGTATTTCTCTCTCTCTTTGTGTGTGTGTGTGTGTGTGCTCACATACGGGCCCATGGCATGCATACTATGTATGTGGAGGTCAGAAAACTTGTGGGAATCTGTTTTTCCTTCTACTGTGTGGATCCTGAGGATCAGACTCATGTCATCAGGCTTGGTGGCAGTGCATTTACCCGCTAAGCTATCTCTTTAGCCCTAAAGTTTTACCTCTTATGTGTAAGATATTTTATTTCTGTCACTATAAATTGGATACCACGGAAAAGATAGTATTACACTATACTTGCTACATGATGATTTGATGGGAGATAGAACTCCACAATAAAACAAACCTTTATTTTTATTACAAAATTCCACAATAAAACAAACCTTCATTCTTATTAAAAGTCTCTACTTCGCATAGGTTTGAGCTTAGAATATTTGCAAAACTCCTTCCTAGCAAGTTTTGCTTATGTTACTGCCAACATTTCTTGGCGTAGTCTCACATTGCTCTATGGAGTCTTTAAATATGTTAGTTTTTCGTTATCAGTCAAGATAGAGTACAAACACTCCCATTAAACCAGTTTGTAAATAAACTATAGATGCATATGTATTTTAAATATAAACTCACTTATGCAATCCAGCAAAACAACTACTCTCAGTATGAGTGCTTTGCCCACAACTGCTATTTCCCCTCTTATTCATATGCTCTCGTTCCTCCTCTGTCATGTCTGAACTGTGTATCACTGCATTAGTACTTGATTTAAATATATGCTATTTATTTGTCTCTTCTAAAATATAAGTTGCAAACTGGATGAAATTTTAATTTTTTTTCACGTAGAGTTTTATGTACTCCAAGATACCCTTGAACTTACCATGTAGCTAACAGTAACTTGGAATTCCTGATTCTTCTGCCCCCAACACCCAAGGACTGATATCACAGGCATGTACCACTACTCCTAGCTAGGATTGGTGTTTTGTCAAAACTAAGATTTCTTATCTCTTGGAAATGGTAACTCCTTTCATATATGTTTATATCTATATTGTCTATCTATCATCTATATCATCTTACTATATGTACACACACACATTACTAGAGGCTGTTTGACTTTGGTGATAATTCATAGCTAAAAATCAAGTAAATGGAACAAGCAATTATCAAAAACCAAAGTACTATCAGTTTTCTAGAAAGTCACTCTTTCCTTTGTTAAAGGTGAGTCTCCATTATGCCCTGTTAGATGGGGGGGGGGGGGGGCATGTCCTGGCGCTCATGGGCTCATTGTCTTCCCTTTACTCTGGTTCCACCTCGCACACACTACAGCCAGGACAAGCCATGGGGAAAGCTGATGGAATTTGTTGTTTGCATACCCGCTCACGTTCTTGTGCTCTCAGTGCGGGAATGGCCACAGGCTTGCATAGGAGCTCCAAGATAGTCACCTTCTTAGGAAGGAGATCAAACTGAGACTTCACCTCACTTTTGTGGGCAATAAAGAGGCAAGAATCATGGTGCTTTCAACATTGCTAACTGCTAGTGTACAAACAGAATATGATTTCTATACATTACACCTAACAGCAAGAAGAAGATGTATGTTTGTAAAGCCTGCATGTACTGGGAAGCAATTATAGAAAATTTTGTTCACCACCCTTGGTTACTCACTCCTTTGCCTGGCTGTGCCTGGCTCTGTTTCCCTTAATTGTTAACTTGTCCTTAAGGATTAATTTCTTTTTTCTTATTTATATTAGCTTACTCTCATTAACGTTTTTTTTTGAGCAAAAATTTTATTTATTCATTTCTTGCACTTGAAGTACTCTTCCATGACATCCTTGGCCTGAGATTTTTTGCCATAGTCCTTAACCGCTACACAACTGCAACCAACTACTTTCTGTGGCTTTCCCTCTCCATCAATCTTACAGAGACCTACCGTTTTCCGAATTTCTTGCTGTCATCAACCTTAATGAGGTTGATTTGGTGTTCAGCACAAAGGGCCTCCACCAACTTGACATACATAGGCTCATCACAGTTGGATGCAAGCACACAGAGATGGGCTTGGCACTTGTCTAAGGCTTTGGCAGCTTCGCAGATGCCACGTGCGAAGCCATCGTGGATGAGGGCGGTCTTCAGCACCTCTTGAAGAGCAGTGTTGACGTCCATTACATCTCCAGCAGCAAAGCTTTCCTAGGCCATGGCGGTGGATTATGGGTGAGGCCGAATCTTGACCGCACCCGTGGCTCTGCCTCCGCAAAACTCAGCGGCGGCAGGGGAAAAGCTCATTAACGGTTTTGATTTGAACTTTTCACCTGTCTTTTTCCTTTTTTTTCTGACACTCCCAGGGCCACCATCTTTCTTAGTATATCCCAGATCCCACCTTCCCCTCTCTAGTCAGTCCTTTTTACACCTTCATGATACAGGCATTTGAGTCCCCTCTTTTCTCCATTCTACTCTTCTCTTCTTCTCATGTCTCCTTTCTAGTTTCTTGTCTTATATCCACACTTCCATATGCAAAAATTGAAATCCAGAATCCACACACAAGAGACGACATGTTTTCTTTGTGTCTGAGTTATCTCACAAAATATAAAGGTGTCTACAGCTATTCATTGGCACCAGGAATTTTCTTGTTGGTTTTCTTTGTGCTGTGATTTCTTGTCCGGAGGTGGATCATCAGTCTCCAGGGCTTGGCACAGGCTCCCTGCTCTGCTAACCTTAATCCTACTCTACAGTACCTCCTCTGTTTTCCTTTCTAATGCACTTTAGGTTGGGGCTTATGCACTACTCGTGAAACTGGCCATTTCTTGGGCAAGATTGTTTCTTTTGTGCTGTATTCCTTCCTTTAATATTTAGTGAACAAACATTCCATCGAATTGAAGACCCTGATATAAATCACACACCTATGAACACCTTATTTTTGACAGAGAAGCTAAAATTACACAATGGAAGAAAGAAATCATCTTTAACAAATAATGCTGGCATAACTGGATGTCAACCTGTAGATGAATGAAAATAGATCTATATCTATCACTATGCACAAAACTCAAGTTCAAATGGACTAAAGACCTCCATATGAATCTGAACACACTGAACCTGATAGAAGAGAAAATAGGAAGTACTCTGCAATACATGGGCACAGGAGACCACTTCCTATGTATAACCCCAGTAGGACAGACAATAAGCACAACAATAAATAAATGGGACCTCCTGAAACTGGGAAGCTTATGTAAAGCAAAGGACACAATTATTAAGACAAAAGGCAACCTACTGAATGGGAGAAGATCTTCACAAACCCCACATCAGACAAAGGTCTGATCTCCAAAATATATAAAGAACTAAAGAAACTAGACATCAAAATTCTAAATAACCCAATTAAAAAATGGGATAATGAACTGAACAGAGAATTCTCAACAGAAGAATTTCAAATGGCCAAAAGATACTTAAGGACATGTTCAATTTCCTTAGCTATCAGGGAAATGCAAATCAAAACAACTCTGAGATACCATCTTAAACCTGTCAGAATGGCTAAAGTCAAAAACAACAATGATAGCTTATGCTTGAGAGGATGTGGAGTAGGGGGAACACTCCTCCATTGCCAGTGGGAATGCAAACTTGTGCAACCACTTTGGGAATCAGTGTGGCAGTTTCTCAGAAAATTGGGAGTCAACCTACCTCAGGATCCAGCAATATCACTCTTGGGAATATAACCAATAGATGGCCAATCATACTATGGAAAGGTGTTTTTTACTAGGGGATGTCCGTGTTATTCTACACAGTGACAGAATTCAAGCTTACATTAAACAGAGGGCAAAAGCACATGGGCCCAGAATTTCCTTGGAGGAGGAGCTGCCAGAAGAATAGAGAAGTGATAGTTAACTTCTAATCACCCGTTCCTAAACCCAGGTTAGCAACACCAATTTTGGGTCACCTCTAAGAAACACCCGTTTACTCCACAAATTGTTAACTCTACTCTCAAAATGTCCAAATGCTCTCTGCTCTTTAAAAAGAATGTCCAGGAATGGAGCAATTCTCTGCCTTTCTCTGAACTGTACCAAGCACCCAGCTTCCTAAGAAGGACATGCGTTATTGGACAGTATCACTACCTCTATTTTACTCAGCTAATCCACGCTTCCTAGACTCAGTTGGTGAAGTTGAAGTGAAAGAAAAAATAAATTCTTAATAAATTCTTAGAAACTTGGTCATGAAAATGTTCTCATTTAGGTCTAAGAAGGAAAATGAAAAAAGATTTCTAAAACAGCACATTTTCCTTCTCTCCTTATTTCTTACTGTCTTGCTTTTTGTCCTTGCCCTTAGAAAAGTGAATAGAAAAGGAGGTTTGTACCAGGAAGTCTTTAGGAGACTTGCACTTAGTAAATGTTAACTCTCTAGGATGGGAAAAATTGAGTCCCTATATCATTTCTACAAATTTTATTGTTAATGATGCAAAGTGTTGGTCTGAATAATTACTAAAATACAACACTGAGTCAGGAATAAACACAGACTGTACAGATATGGAGATGTGACTGTTGTACAACATGAAAACCAAAGGCTACAGCTACTTATTTCAGGAAGCTTTTGAAAATGTTTGTGAGGAGCACCAAATGTGCACTTGGATTTTAAAAGTTAAAACAATATAGGACAAGTTCTGAATAATAGTTTTTAGAACACAGGGGGTCATTATGAAAATGTGGAAATAATGTTGGTACAAATATTTGGAGCAATGCAAAACAGAGGATTAAAGGTCCAATGGATACATAACCCCTTAGCTATCTTTTCTGAAATACATTTTGTGATAAAAAAAAAATCGTACTTAAAAAAAAGCCAGTTGAGAAATATAAGAACTGAAGAAAACATGAAGTGTTGCTGGAAAACTTAAACAGCACCCCTAATGTGTTTTTATTCATTTCAAAGTAGAAATGTGGTGGACAAAAGAGTTGACAGCCCAGGATAGAGCAGAAAACTCGCAGATCTGTTTATTAGGTAGGAGGGGGATGAACCTGACCTGGCTGGGTACTCGGCAAGGCACTACCTGTAATACTGAAAGACAGGAAGTTTTCTGAAGGGAGGTTGTGTTCTAGTGGGGCCGGAGTGGGGTAATTAAGACAAGAAGCACCAAAACATAACAAAAGCAACATGTGTCAGATATCAAAAATGCCAGTTTTTTTAAAAGGTAACAACAACAACACAGACTAAAAGATGAGGGGCTGAGGTTGCAGCTCAACAGTCAAGTGCTTGCCTACAGGCTAAGGCCCTAAGCTTCCCACAGCACCACAAGACACAAAGAGCAACCACAAACTGTGAACATGTTAGCAAGACATATCAGATATGGCGGCTGTCCAGAGAAGCTAACAAAGGAGCACATGTATGGGCTAGGGACTGATTTGGAAAAGGCAAGTTTGAGGGAACAACAGGCAGTAAGGGTAGAGGCAGGACTGAGGACTGTGTCTGAGAACCAGAAGGTAGAATGACTGAACATGAAGAACGGAGCTGGAGTTGGAAGGAAGGGTTGGCTAGGAAACGTATAATTTCTCTCTCCTATTCAGCCTCTCTCATAGAAGCCCGGGTTTATATGTAGAGGGAATTATCGAGCTTAGAAAAGGCTCAAAGACAAAAACAGACTTGATTTTATTTTGTTACAATGGTCTGATAATGTTTTTCTGGGCAATGAAAGACTCCGGGGTGCAATGCACATTCTAGGAAAACAGTTATTCGTATGACTGAAAAAATATGTCCAGCAGTCATGTGATATGCCCCTTTCTTGCCTTTCGCCTTTGTCCTAACTGGAATATTTACCCAGTGGCTGGACATAAAGCTGCCATTTTGTAACTACAAGGACAAAAGCCACATGGACAGGCTCACAGAAAGCATTTGGTTTCTTAATGGCTGGAGCTGTACCAGCCTCGCACTGCCAGCCTCTAGACTTTCTGATAAAGGAGAAAAAATAGACCTCTTGTTTAATGGTGATAGACTCAAATCTTTTGCTTATTTGTGTATGATAATATGTAAGCCATTATAAATGGGTTTTAGTTCCAGCTACCACAAGTGATGGTGGTTAGGGTCAGTTATGCAGGGTTTATTTTCTGTGGTAGAGTTTTCTGCTTTGTGTTCTAACTGCAATAAGAAGACATTAATAGGTTTCAAACAAAAGGTGGGTGTAATCTAGCTTTATCTTGGAGACTCTTCTGGCTGCTGTGTGTAATTAGCCAGAAAGGAGAGAATATGGAGCAGAGAAAACACCCGGTGGACTGCTGGCAGGAAGGCAGCGGCTCTCCTTCCATCGGGTTTTCTACAAGCATTTTGGTGCAGTTAGCCTTCTGACATTAGGTGTTATAATGCTGCTGTCTGGCAGGCATTCAGGTAAATTTCTAGGTGTCTGCCTGATCTAGAGCCGACACTTCCAGGCATTGTCCACAGCCTTCAGATCTTTGATTTTCTCCTTGTGACTTGTAGATGCTTGCTTGAATGACGAGAGTTAATGAATGGTTATGTGCTCTGCCTCCTTGCCAGATTTCGCCTGTCCACACCACTGTAAATCTCCCTCCACCTTATTTTCCCCCTCTTATTTCCTTTGCTACACATTGTTAAGACATTAGTCAGAGCTGTCAGCCAAATTGCTTGTGGGTCACCTGCCTTAAGAACAGTTCTAATAAAAACCAAAGGCTTAGAATATTGAATGGATTGGAATTTTTAACTACCTGTGAATTGTTGTTAGCCTGGATTTAAAATAGGGATCAAAGGGAGTGATAACATAAGTTATTCCATTAGTTATTGATTAGTAAATGAATTCCCTTTATATATATATATATGCTATAGGAGAAAATAATTTCTCATACTATACATTTATTTTAGTATAGCTCCTGGTAGCGATAGAAGTAAAGTTTTGGGGGTGTTGAGGAGATGGCTCACACAAGGACTCGAGTTCAGATATCCAGCACGCATGTGAAAATCCAGACATGGTATCACAGTTTTACTTGCAGGTAGCCAAAGACAGGTGTGGCCCTAGAGCTGGCTGGCAGCCAACATGGTTGAATCAGTGAACTCTTGGTTCAGTGGGGGACCTTGTCTCAAAAGACAAGGTTGACACTGATTGAAAACGACACCCAATGTTAACATCTGGCCCCTGTATGTACACACACACACACACACACACACACATGCACACACAAATGTACACACATCACGTTCATGCACACACACACAAAGGAAGTGAAATTTTTGAATAAATAACACTTTTTATACAAGTACCCATTGTAAATGTCTAATTGCAAGATTAAGACAAAGATAATCTGCGTGCTAAAACCAAAGACACTCATATATACTGCTGAGCACTGTGGAGCTCCAACACTAGCACTGATGTCAGAGGAAAAGGTTTCGATTAAAATTGAGGACTGTTTTTTATCACTGTTTCACTTAACTATTACCTACCAAGATATCTGAGAAAACAATCCTAAAAAAAAAAAAATCTAAGCAAGCAAACAAAACCATTGACTGCTCTCTACATGACAAATTGGGTGGTTTTTAGTAGGAAACTGCTGCCAGACCTGTGCTTTCTCCACAGAGATGAATGAAGGGGCAGTGACTGGCTGGCTGGGAACGTGCCCCAGGAATCGTCGGCCTTGGTGGAGGTGACCAGGAAGGAGGCAGCTGCAAAACAGGAAGGCTTTCTTCATAGGTGTGGAGAGCTATTGGAGTAAGCTAGGGAATAAGCTATTGGAGTAAGGTAGGGAGTAAGCTGTGTGGCACCCAATGACTGAAATAGAGCTGTAAACAGAGCAGAGCATGATTGGATCCAAAGTGTCAGTAATTTCCTAAGACAGAGACTTTCTGGGGATGGAAGAGAAAATGGATAAATCTGTTAAAGCCTTTGGTCTCCTGAAGACTTCCATGTTGCGTGTTACATGGTGCCAGAATTTGCTGGTCTCGTATTTTGAGATTCCAGTTATTGGACAAAATGGAAAGAGAATAGTTAATTTTATTTTGCAAAGGAAGAATATTAAATATGCTCCCCCACTCTGCCTAAACTATACCCTACTATTATTTCCATCGGACATTATTTCTTATCCATCGGAGACAAGAAAGATTATCTCAACAGTCCCTGATGGATACCCACGAGACAGGAAGGAGGTAACTGTAAACTATTTCTTTGTCAGAGTGGCAAACTTAACCTCACCCCTGGTTTTCTGTCCCTGCTCATGTGGTGTGAGCTATCTATCTGAGAACTTAATCTCCTCCTCTAGCCCGACAACCACTATGGCATGATTATATTTAAGCTGAAATGACAGTTAGTGCTTGCTTAACACTGGCAGGCAACTAATACAGTTCCAGCATCTAAGGCAATTGTTCAGTCTTAAATTCCCATCAGAAAAATTCTTATTGTTGAAATGGTATTAGGATAAGCCCCTAGGAATACAACAGAATGGTTAGAGAAATTTGCTGGTGGTCCAGATATAGAACTCCATAATAATCAGAACAATAAATGTCTCTTATAAAGTGTCCAAAAATAGTAAAAAGGGAGAAGGTACAAACAGTAGAAGTAAAACTTTCCTTTTCTTTATTTTCATAAATCACGAGGTTCCATTGATGCATATTTTATCACAGGACTCTTGCCATATGTGATCTGAAGTTTCAGAGCGTATCCCCAGGGGCCACGGTTACTGAAATAGATAATCAAGAATTCCTTTTATGCTCCTCTCAACACCGGTGCTGCTCAGATTGAAATTAGCATCTTTTACAATAAAATACCAGTTGCTGTCACAAACTGACTTGACAGCTGGAACGAGAGGCCTGTTTATCCTGTTCTTCATGTCTTCAGTTCATTATGGTTTATTAAGATGTGTACTGTAAGTTCCTGAATGAAGAGACACTGAGTTTTTGCATAGTGATTATCATTTGAATGGAGGTTTTTATGAAAAACCCATTCTCCAAGGAGGGTGGGAAGCAGTGAAGGTCAAAGATCAAAGCCACCATTGTATTAAGTGTCTCCTAGAATCCTTCAATTATTCTCTCAAAATATGTCCTATAGGATGGCTTTTTTCACTCTCATAGTTTGAAACATTATTTTCAATAAGGGACAAGTGTGACTCCACAAAACTGTCTCCCCAGGTACAGACTTCTACAGGTTATCCCATGACATGGTCCTTAGTCATTAATCTTGTAACATGAGAGGTAGCTCTGTATTAAAACAAGACTTCAAGACACGTGTCCAGAGTCACCTTGCTGGCAAAAAAAAAAAAAAAAAAAAAAAAAAAAAAAAAAATGTGCTGCTTTCTCTACCCCATGTTTGTGCAAAAGATTTTTTTTAAAGTTTAATTTTTCAGTTATATTTTGGGAAGGGTAGATGTAGTATAGAGTCAAATATTCTATTTTCCATTAACATTTGTGCCAATATTTATCATGTTCTATGTATTGAGGAAGGTAAAAAAGGCTTTCTGTAGATAATCAAATTCCATCCCTTTGGTGTCAGCATTATTAATCTTGCTTTTAAAATGCTTGAATTTGAGGCAGGTGGTAGTGGCGCATTCCTTTAATCCCAAAACTCAGGAGGCAGAGGCAGGTGGGACTCTCTGAATTCGAGGCCAGCCTGGTCTACAAGAGTTTAGTTCTAGTACAGGCTCCAGAGCTACAGAGAAACTCTGTCTTGAAAAACAAACAAATAAAATAAAAAAACAACAACAAAAACCCCCCCAAAAGGCCAGAATTTTCTCAATGATTTGGAGAAACCTGTCTAGAAATATAAGAACAGAGCCAGGGTTTACAGACAACAAGACCCTAACATCAGGGGCCTGAACTCCTACTCATTGCTCCAGAGCTCATCCTCATCCCCAGATGGAAGAGAGACATTCACATAGAATGGGATGACTTCTGGCAGTGGTGGTACTTATCATGTTTTTCTGGATGCAATTCTTGGATCCATAGACAGTGCTCCTCTCTATTCTATTTTGAGATCTGTATCTTTGCGTCTTCCACATTTTATACTAGTTTGTATTTCTTTTTTTTGTTTGTTTTTAAACAGAGATGTAGATGTTATTTAATGTTTTATCTCTTTTCATATCCAGTGCCACAAAACAAAGATAACTGATATAAATTGACAATTGAATATGCATGGAGGTCCTCCTTTGCTAAGGAGAAGGAGTCCAGAGAACAGTGAAGGAGCCGGCCCTCTACCAGTGGATACAGCAGAACATGAGCCTGTAGTCCTCTGCCCCTGATATACTGTGTCTTACTCTAGTTTACTGCTGCAGTCTGTCATCAGGGTGTCAATGGTGAGAATATTAGAGACTCTACAAACAGAACAAGTTATGTTTGCAGGGTTCTTATCTCTGAAGAACGTTTGTTTTGGATCATGGACAAGATAGGGCCTGGGATTTTACTATTTAGTATTTTATCTTCTCTCTCTCATGTCCAGTACTAGAACCAAAGACAATTGATGCAAATTGCTAATTGATGAGCTATATTAATATCAGAATTGAATCAGAACCTGAAAGATATTTGTCTACCTCCTAGTGCATGGCACACAGGAAGGGCATACTTCCCAGCCTCTCTTGTCCTAAGGTTACATCAACATGGCAGGAGTCTAGACAATGAAAGCCTTCTCAGCACTGACTAGAAAGCATTCCCAAAGACCATCTGTACTTTTTGTCTTTATTCCTCTATGACTTTGAGGGCAGGAAAAGCTTTTGTTTTCTCATTACTAGGAGAGGTGGAGCCAGAAGGTAGAAACAGCCTGAATTTGAAAGTGACCACTAAGAAGACAAGCCCTCAGGAGGAAGCTGTATTCTGTTGTGGACAGGTGGACAAAAAGCACCTTTCCGTTGGGTTCATTTTCTGACTTTGGGTGCTTTGCTAAGGCACATCACTTTCTTGGTAATGGTGGTACCCTTTGTTTCTGATTTGTAACCTCCAGTAACCCATCTATAATTCCTTCTGGATGAGAACATATCCTGCCATTGTTCACCCCATCTTCATAGTGACTGTGACACATCCATGAAAGACCCCAGGTCCCTAATAGAACTTCATTGGAAAGCATCTCAGCAAGGAAGTGGGGAGACAGAAGAGGGATGCTGTAGTGCACAAGAACAGTGGTGTGGTGTTAAACTGGGAGGCCGTTGGTAATATGATTGTGTGACAACCTGAGTTTGCTTCCTAAAGCTCACTTGAAAAAGATCTGCACAGGGCCAAAGAGATGGCTTGGTAGGTAATGGGGCTTGCTGCCAATTAGACAACCTGAGTTAGACTCTTAGAACTCACATGGCGGAATGAGAGAACCAACTCCACAAGCTGTCTTCTTGCTTTCCAGGGAGTGGGAGGGGGCAGAAAGAAAGAATGGCCCTGGAAACCAGTAAGTCTCCTGTTTGAGCACTGGGGAACAAGGAATGTTCTAGACACTTGGGAGATGTCTCCATTTCTATGATCACTAAAAAATGGCATGACTTTTTTTGTTGTAATCTTCACAGATCTCTGGAGGGGGAAAAGTGAATAATCTTTGACCAAAAACGCATTGCAAGTTCGAAGAGAACTGTAACTGTGCACTCATCTGGAAGGGAAGCAGTGTGTCGTCTGTGAATTTGTTTTGTGATACCTGTGAAATTCTTCACATCTGAGGAGCTGCATGGGAAGCTATTCCTTTTAACTTAAGTGGAAAGAACTCTAGATGATTCTGGAGGAGGCCATGCAAGGCAAAGGTAGAAGAAAGATAAGATAAAATGTGTTTGCTCCAATAATTATTTTCCCAAGTTTATTGACAGCTCTGCTTCTTAATTACAGCTTTGTTGACAGCTATTCACTTTGCATAAAATCCCTTTTGAAATAATTCATACTCTAATTTGCTTTAGAAATAGAGACATGTTTAAAGGATGATTTTTTTGTTTGTTTTTGTGTTTTTAATAGTGGTAAACACTTTGGAGACAATCAGACCTGGGCTGTGTCATCAGCATTAGCTGCTAGGGCAAAAAGTTCTTTGGTTAATCAATTCAAGAGCTCCTATTTTGAGATGTCAGACCCATACATTGAATAATAACAGGACTGCTAAGGGAATCAAATACAGGGTCAACAATAAAGCACAGACCACTGAGTTTTCTAAAACTCTTGACAAAAGGTAAGCCCAGTATTATTCTGATGGAACCTACCCCATTCAGGACAGGGAGAAGTTGGAATGATAGAGAAGGGGAAGTGTCCAATGGAGAGATCAAGCTGATACTGACTTAGATTCTTCCTACCTATTTATACTATGTAGACTGTTGGAAGTCATCAACTGTCTTACTTAGCTGCAAACTCCAAAGACTGCAGACACCAATGATATGCCCATTGGGACAATAGGGGCATGAAGTAAGAGGGTTAACTAATAGCTTTCTGAAAAGATATAATGTCTTTTCTATAATAGAGAGCTCATGTTTGCCATTTTAAACTTGGTCAAGAACTGTTAGCTAAGGAGACCATAAACCCTAGGGAAAAGCAACGTGTATTTTGCTAATTGGGTAGTATTGAATTTTTCTAAATACTTATCCTTAAGCCCATAGATTGGTGTGGCTGTCACCTCTCTAGCTTAGCTACTTTCTATTCCTATGTTAAAGCACCATGACCAAGGAAGTTTATATAAAGGTATTTATTTTGACTTACAGATTCATAGGTTTAGAGTTCATGGCCATCATGGTAAAGAGCATGGCAGTATGCTGGAAGGCATGACTTACATCTTGATCCATAAGCAACAGGCAGAGAAAGAGAAAGAGAGAAAAAGAGGAGAGAAAGAGAGAGGGGGAAATGGCTGGAGTCTTTCAAAATTTCTAATTTGACCTCCATTGATATACCCCCAATGCGGCCATACCTCATCGTCCTTCCTAGTTCTACCACCTGGGTGCTACTGAGTATTCAAATACATGAATCTATGAAGACCATTTTCATATGAATCAATCCACCGTCTCAAAGAAGCTTCCTTCCCCTACCCCCATTGGTTACAGATTTTAATACAGAGACCCATGATTGATCAAAGTTCTGAGAATAACTGAAATGTGAGTTCTTTATCATATCCCCTCTCCCCAAGCCTCAGGCAGAAAGCAGAGGAAGGAAGAGAGAGGCTGGAAAAGCCATAACATAGGAGGGCTGTTATAACCTGCTGCAAAATGCTGTCTTCTGGGCACGACAGGGCCAGAGCCCTCACAAACACCCAGCAGCTGTGGATGCTTGCATAGCATCAAGCCTGCCAGCTTTCCTGCCTGGCTGGGTGAGGTGTTTATAAGACCCTACCCCTAGAGAAGGAAGTATTTGCACCCAGGCCTGAGAAGGGGAAGAAAGTCAGTTTCCTCCAGCTGTCTGTCCCCTGGAAGCTGCCAATGCTCCAGTAGACAACCCTACACTCACATGTATGTGGGCAGCACTATTCTTAGTGTATTGAAAGTAAATAAGGAAAATAAGAAACATAAAGTTGTTGGTGGGGGGAGCTGTACAGGAGGAATAGGAAGTGGGGAATGAGGTGTGACTATGATCAAAACATGTTGTGTACATATATAAACTTCTTAAAGAATGAATAATTTATTTTCTTTTGCAAAAAACAATCTTCAAACTTGGCTACCTGGAGCTGAATTATAAGACTTATTTATCTCTAGGAAAAATTAAGTTGCTGGAACCTATGATGGCTTATATTCAATTCACCAAAACACTTCCTTAATCAACTATAAATTTTTTTGAATCTTTTATAATTTCAAATAATCTTTCTGACCTATTCTGTTCTCTCAATTAATGAAGATAATGATTACTGAATTAAACTATGTAATTAACCTCAGATCTACCTAGATATCCCCTTTTGCCAGATATCAAAGAGAAATGTAGGAGTAAAATTTACATTGTATTTTAATATTTTCATGTTCCATAAAAAAACTCTACTTACACTCATAAATAAAGACCACTTGTCAAGAACTATGCTTTTCAATTTTTTTAAACAACAATATTTTTTTCTGAGTTCTTTCCATAAATTGTTTATTGTTGAACATGGCTGTGACTTTTCAGTATAGTTACTTATTTCTGATGCCTTCAATTTGGCTTAAATACTCCTTTTACCCAGCACTGCATTTGAGAGATATTTCAGAGTTCCCTTTGGGGTTCTCTATGGTGAGGAGAGGCTGCAGAAAATAAGGTAAAGACCCCTACTTTAAAGGGTGCCTATTATAATAAAAACAACCTGCAGCAACGGTCCGCTTCCTTTCTCTTCACACAGAGAGGCTACGGCACAGCAGTCCTTCTTTCTCTTTTCTCTGTATCTTTTGGTTTTGCTCTAGTTATTCAAAAAGCTTAGCCAAAGGTATTTGTATATCTAGGGTATTCAGTGGTATTCTTGGCGTGGCGTTGTTTAAGATCCTCTTTGTGTTGCAGAATTCGGAATGAGTTCAGAGATGGCTATAGTAATGGCTATAACTTGCACCAAAGCAAAACAGTATGGAACAGTCAGAACATGAGTTGAGCAATAGTGAACATCTGAACATTTTTTCGCACTGGTGGGACTTCTTTGGTCTTAGGCTTAGTGAATCTAGAGAGGGAAACATCTTTGTTTCCTTCTCAGGCTAATCCTATTTTATACTGCCCAAATCCCCCAAACAGGCAATCAAGCCCTCCATTCAGAGAGTTAGTGTAGGACTCAAGGCTTGCCTTTCTAGGCTCATATGCCACATTCCACAAACTTTATAGCTGAAGAGATCTTTCCTGTGCTTCCATTATGGAGATGTCTGAGTTCTGATTGATAATACCCACTATCATGAAGCACATTGAGAACAATCTTTTTATAAAGGTTTCCTGGTATGAAATAACCTAAAAACCTAGGGGAAGATTTGTGCATAAAACATAAGCTTTCTAATCTCCATTCCTTTTCACAAAGCTCAGGAAATGTTCTTTAAGACACACTTGACTTGGTGAAATGGTACCCTGATGAGCAAGTGCAAAGGTAAGAGACACACCGAGGCAGTGATTTCTGGCATGTCGGGATGGGCTACTGCAGGCTCTGAGCATCCAGCACCAAGCCATCCCATTAACTGCAGATGGCCCTGGTCATTGGAAGATATAAAAATGGGCATCCCTGCAGCTTCCCAAACAGCGAAGCCTTATGACTTTTAGCAAAACAATTCCACAAAGAGCTAAATAGGATTCGGTTTTAAGTTGTATGATAAATCCAGGGCCTTATTGCAAGTGCCTAGATGCTTTGTAAGAATGAGAAACATAGAATTACAAACTCCCATAAACATTCAGATGCCTGTAGGCACCAGAGGAGCAGTAGCTTTAAGAAGGCAAATGCCAATCTGATTACCCCTGGAATAATGTTCAGGAAGCTGTGGTGCTGAAGATGTCACTAAGTTCCAACTACAGAGTAGAAACTATCTTTACCTCCACCCTAGCTCCAAGGTGGCTGGATCTTAGGCATGCAGGGAGAATGACTAAAAGCGTTTACATTGGCGGATTTTTATTTATTTATTTATTTTTATTTACTTATTTATTTGAGACAGGGTTTCTTTGTGTAGCCCTGGTTGTCCTGGAACTAGCTCTGTAGACCAAGCTGGCTTTGAACTTAGATTTGCCTCCTTACTGTTTGGGAGACACCCAGATATTTTATTTTAATTTTTTTGGAACTGAAATAATAAAGCCAGAAAACAGAGTATGGGTTTCTGTATTTGTATATACATGTTCTGTGTGTAGGTGTGGGTGTGTGTTCAGGTGGACTCCACGTTGGTGTCTTCCACAATTGTTCTTCATCACATTTTTGGAGATAGGGTTACTCCATGAACCTGGAGTCCACTGACTGGCTAGAGTGGTTGTGTCAAAGTCAAAGTGCTGGGATTACAGGCAAGAACCATTTCTTTGGCTTTTTAAAATAGGTTCAGGCAGATTGAATTTAGGTCTTCGTCGTCACACAGTGAGCATTTTACCGACTGCACCATCTCCCCAAACTGTGAGAAAATGATTTTTAAAATCAGTCTGGTTTTTGAAACACATAGTAAGATAATCATAAAACAGAAGATAACTCAATATGGCAGTCACAATCAGAAGAGAGAACAATGTATAACGAAATAGTAAGCAACAACAGAGAGTTTACTGCCAGGTTTTCCTGGGGTTGTAGGATGAGAGCTGTGGAATGGGTTTCATGTGCCTTTCAGCCTGGAGGCCTGAGCTCCTGTTCCCTGAATTCCAGAATTGCATCAAAATGCAGTTGTCAGTCTTTCCTTTACAGACATTTCAATAAGCACTAAAAATCTTGTTTTGCTCATTTACTTAACATCAATTTCAGACAGTTTGAACTGTTTGAATGGAGCAACATCATTTGTAATAGAAAATAGCAAATAATTTTTGAAATGATGTATTTTAGGCTTTGGAAGATGTTTTGAGTATTTGCATAAGTAGCCATATGTCTCAAACTCTGGAAATTGCCAAAATTTCAAATAAAATTGTGCATCCCTGATGAACAGATGAGGTGGGAAACTGTAGTAGCTGACAAGAGACTTTGTAGTTTGGGGCAGAATCAGGTTCAAGTAGGAAGGCTAGAGTCACTGGCTGTGAGCTCCTGGGAGAGCCACTGACATCCCCTGTGACTCACTTCCCTTAGGTCCAAGATGGGATGGGACTTGCTTCTAGTTCACAGTGTTCTGTTTGATCATATGTGTGTCATGACTTACATTCATGTTTGTACAGGTGCAGATGCATATATGCCATGGCACATAGGTGGGGGCAGGCAACAACCTGATGCTCTCTCCCTTGTTTGAAAATGGGTCTTCTGTGTCTTTCCACCAACTATGTCAGGCACTCTGATCTAAAAATCTGTGAGGACTTCCCAGTCTCTGCATCAAATCTGCCCACCACTGTTCTGTCTGGGACTGCAGATACTCACAGATACCTCTGACTTTCTGTGAGGCCTAAAGCAAGGCCATGCCTCTCAGAGCTTTACCCACCGAGCTATCTCACCAAACTTTCATGGAGTTCTCAAGAATACATGAGATCTTGCTCATGAATTCCTTTGCAGTTGTTGGCACTGCAGAGATTCTTATTCTATGTGGCACATGGTAAGACTCTTTTTCCCATCTATTCTACTACACTTACCCCAATAACTGAATGTGTAGGCTGGGGAAAATAATATATCTTGTTTTTCTTAATAAAATTATTAAAGTAGATTGCAAGGACACTAATAGCCTCTTCTAAGGTAAAACTTCTTCAGACACACCGAGTGCTAGAAATTGCCTTGGAAATTTCTGACCCATCCCACTTCCTGACGTTTGTATTCTTAGGGGCCCTTGCTGCTGCCACCTCTCCACTCATTACTGCAGAACCATTTATCATTAGCAAGTTCATCACTGTGCTGAGATAAAATATGCTACCACGCGTTTTCTGTTCACTGACCCTGATCAGGCCTGCAAGGTAATGCAGAATAAATTGATTTTCTTTTTTAAATGAAGATATCTCCTATACTTGAAGGTGCCTATTTTGGTTCCTTTTAGTCTGGTGTATGTCAGGTTTTCTATTTGAAGACCTTCAATCATTTCTCATGTGAAAATATGTGGTAGGCTCTTTCCAGTGCCTGTTTCCATAACTATGACTTAAGGAGAAAGTGAAGGGTGGAAGAGATCGTATCAAGTGCACCTTGATCAAAATCAGAGCAGGGTTGCTCATGTTTGAAAATGCGGAATAGTAACCAATTATGAGTGAGTACATCCCATATTCATCTTTTTGGGTCTGGGTTACCTCACTCAGGATAGTGTTTTCTATTTCCATCCATTTGCATGCAAAATTTGCGAAGTCATTGTTTTTTACCGCTGAGTAGTACTCTAATATGTATATATTCCATACTTTCTTCATCCATCCTTCCATTGAAGGGCATCTAGGTTGTTTCCAGGTTCTGGCTATTACAAATAATACTGCTATGAACATAGTTGAACAAATGCTTTTATCATTTGATAGGGCATCTCTTGGGTATATTCCCAGGAGTGGTATTGCTGGGTCCAGGGGTAAGTTGATTCCGAATTTCCTGAGAAACCGAAACACCGATTTCCAAAGTGGTTGAACAAGATTGCATTCCCACCAGCAATGGATGAGGGTTCCTGAAAAAGCATGGGATAAAACTGGACTCTCTGAGCATGGCCAACAATGATGGCTGATGAGAACCCAAGGACAATGGCACGGGGTTTTGAACCTACGTAATGTGCTGGCTTTGTGGGAGCCTAGCCAGTTTGGATGTTCACCTTCCTAGAAATGGATGGAGGGGGGAGGACCTAGGACATACCACAGGGCAGGGAACCCTGACTGCTCTTTGGGCTGGAGAGGGAGGGGGATAGGAGTGGGGGGAGGGGGAGAAGGGTGAGAGGAGGGGGAGAAGGGTGGGAGGAGGGGGAGGGAAATGGGAGGCTGGGAGGAGGAGGAAATTTGTTTTTTTTCTCCTTTTCTCAATAAAAATAAAGAAAGAAAGAAAGAAAGAAAGAAAGAAAGAAAGAAAATGCGGAAAAAGCAGGTGTCTAGTGGCTTAAGCATGAATATTAGCTCTCCAGCTGAGTGAGCCTCATGTACCCTTAGCTTCCATGCAGTTTGATTTCCTCCCCGTCAGGTGGTTGTTAAGGCTGACACATGCCTCTTGGATCCTATGTCTTCATCTAGTATATTTTCCTTCAGGGAATTACAAATTCCACGGAATTTATAACTATGATTGACATACAATAATATGTGCAAACATAATACTAGATAAAGCAAAATGTAATATGCCTTCAATAGAGGAGCCACACCCTGATACATGGCCAACAAGATTTCATTGATTCCTTGAAGAGCTATTTATTGCTATGGACTGGAAGTATAGTTCAGTGGTGTGGCACTTACCTAGAATGCTTGAGACCCTGGATTCCATCCAGGCTTGGGGCTGTTTGGAAAGGAGGTGATATAACACACAGGGTCCTTGGTTTGCTTTTCAGTATTATATCCAAAAATAAATAATTTTTTGATAAATGTGGTATACCATGAATATACTCTCAGGATTTGCAAAGCAGAGACAGGAGGATTGTGAATTTTAAGGCTACCTGAAGTTGAAATGCTGAGACTCTGGTTCAAAAAGCCCAAGACACAGGGCTGGAAATCAGAAGTAGAATGTTCACCTAGCATCATAGATCCTGGGGGGAAAAAAAAGTGTTCAGCAGCATTGAGGCAGATATCACCCTAAGGAAATGCAAAGTTGTTCTTCTAGAACATTCTAATAGATCATCTACTAATTGGTTTGGAGGAAACTGTGATTCATTTTTTTTCAACTGTTCTAGTCATTGTTTTTAGACTGAAGCAGTCCTAGCAATCTCCCAGTCAACTTGCCCCCCACCCCCCCAAATTGAACTTAGTGGGAAAGGCTTGGTTTTGATAAAGACACATTGACTTACTTCATTATTGTCCCCCAACAGCTTATCTAATTTTTTTACAAATATATAATATGTACAAAATTATTTAGTATTTAAAAACTTCAACTTGAAATATATTCTTTAATATGCAAGCATGGAGTAGTTCTCAGCCGGTACTAGTCTGATCCTTTGGGACATTTGGCCAAGGTTGGAGACAGCTTTTTTTTTTTTTTTGTATAAAGCATTCAATTTATTGATCTTTGGGGGAGTGTCACTGGGTTCCAATTTATTGATCTTTGGGGGAGTGTCACTGGGTTCCAATTTATTGATCTTTGGGGGAGTGTCACTGGGTTCCAATTTATTGATCTTTGGGGGAGTGTCACTGGGTTCCAATTTATTGATCTTTGGGGGAGTGTCACTGGGTTCCAATTTATTGATCTTTGGGGGAGTGTCACTGGATTCCAATTTATTGATCTTTGGGTGAGTGTCACTGGGTTCCAATTGAGCCATTAATCTGGTTGCTTCATCAACATTAGCTGATTCATTTTCATGGTGCTTCAGCTCCTTCTGCACAAATTTCAGAGAAAGGCTTTTAAAAAAGCTTGCAAGTTCTTTCTGTATGTTTACAAAAGCTCTGTTCATTCTGTTGACTTTTTCATCATTCATAATGTTTATCTTCTTAAGATTAGTAGTAACTGGTTTTGCCTTGTTTTTAGCCTTGAAGGTTTTTTGGCTGACTATATGAAATACATTCCTGGACTTCTGTCCTTTTAATTTGTTCTTGGCCATTGTCTCATAGGTGTCACACCAAACCCCTAAATTCCACGCGGCCACTCAGGCTCTCAGTGACGCCATTCACAAACTCAGGACACAGGACTGGAGACAGTTTTGATTGTCCCAAGTGGTAGTATTAGCATGTAGGCAGGTATGTTGTTATATGTTCTCCAATGTAGAGGGTACTCTCCCAGGCAAATCAGTGGGGTACAATATCAGTAGTGATGGGGTTCTGAGAATTCTTATTAGAAGGAGGCAATGTGATTGAGTTATTAGATTATGTTGGACCTTGAGTCTTAAGTTGGAAACCTGCCTACATTGATGCTTGAGTCTTTGTTTCCGCATGTGTAGTATGATACTAACAGTAACGTGGACAGAAAAGACAATGTGGAATTTATGGGAAATTCTAAACAGAGCATCTGGGCCAGAGGTAATGGGATAATTACATAATGATTTTGGTTACTGTATTTTCTTTCTTGCTTGTTAGTATACATTTAATTGACATGAGTAAATATTTAAAAGTACCCAAGAAGTGTATAACTCTCTCATGTTATTTATTTGTGTATGTGTGTATGTGTGTGTGTTTAAAGAAACAACTAATGGTGGTATATGTTTTTAATCCCAGCCCTTGGGAGGCAGAGGCAGGTAGATCTCAGTGAATTTGATGCCAATTTGATCTACAGAGTAAATTCTAGGACAACCAAGACGTTCCACAGAGAAACCCTTCTTAAAAAACCACACACACACACAGGTAGATAATGGGTAGGTAGGTAGATGATAGAGAGATAGATAGATAGATAGATAGATAGATAGATAGATAGATTACAGATAGCTAGATAGAGAATCATTCATGTGGAATTTGACCACCCAATGTCAGATAACTCCAGAAATGTCATGATGTTCTCTGTGCCAAACTTGTTGATATATTCCACCAAGATGAGATGCAGAACTGCCAAATAGAACAATTTTTTTATGATCACTCAAGGTTTTTATTTCCAAATATGAATATGACTCACATTTTTAGACTGAAGTAAATATTACAATAGTCTGTAGCTGAGCAAGTAGGCTAAGATAAAGGTAAGGCAACTAAAATGCTTCAAGCTAGAATATCAACAGAGATGTACTTGGTCACCAGATGTCATTTGCTTTACATAGAATTTCATGATTATAATGTTACTTAATCTTTATTTGCAAGATGAATATTCTTGGGAGTTCTTGCCAATTTGTAGAAAGTATGCTCAAAGATGTGAATTCTTATTCAGTGCATTCTTCTTCAGTGCCCCCTGAAGGCTACATGATTCAGACTTTCAACTGGAATACTTGTTCTTATGTAATGCTGTTGACTGTGCAAATTTGTACTCCAAATAAAACGTCTGCTATAGCAACTCAAGGGTTTACAAAGCAGAAAGCTTGAATCTGCTGGGATAAGTTAATAGGCCAAATGTTTCTGAACCTTAGGATTCCCAAGCTGAAATCCCAAACCACCATATGATGGTATGAAGAAGAGAAGTCTTGGGAGGTAATTGTATCATAAATGTGGGACTCTTCTGAGTGGGGTTAGTTCTCTTATATAAGAGCACCTGAAAAGAGTTTGTTTCTGTAATGTGGGAATACCAGAAGAAGATGGCAGTTTGCACTCTCAGAAGAACATGATATTCCAAGTATCCTGATTTCAGACTTCCAGTTTCCAACATCCGTGAGAACTAAATCCCTGCTGTCTATTAGTCACCCAATCTACAGTGCTCTGATACAATATCTAGACAGGCAAAAATATAAGAAAATGTAGAAGCTTGAATATGGAATAGGCAAAGAATTTTCTGTAGCATCCAATGGTTTCACTTGATCTTTCCATAGGTCTTAAACAGGTCTAAGATTTCCTTAGATACAAAGAGTGTTTTTTGTTTTGATAATATTAGTAGACTGATAGGAACCTTCCAAATTTCAAAAACAATATTTTGCCACTGATTGTAATTGAACATGAAAAAGTGTAGCTGGTGACCACCTTGAACCTTCATCCCTCCTTTCTAGAATTCATGGTATTGGAAGTTACCCAACAATATCAATATCTCCCAGCTACACACTCTGTGACCTACAACTGACACCTGCCTGTGACATATACAATAGTGCAATAGTGGCACAAGCATTATGGAAGTAATCAACCATTTTGTAAAACTGGATTTAAGGCTCACTCATGAGATGGAACAATACCTGACACTGTTAAAGTAGACAAGAACCTAAGACTACATAGTTCCAAGCCTAGGAGCAAACCAACCACTATTATTCTCCCGAAGGGACATAGCAATAAAATAAACATAATGTTCTATCCATAGATAAGTGCATCGCTCATACTTCATCAGGTTTCTTCTTGTGGTAGATGATAATTAACACAAATACTCACAACTGGACAATGTACAGAGACTGAGAGACTTTGAAACACTCAGTTATAAACAGATGCCTTCACCTTCGAGACTCAGGGATCAAGCTAAAGAAGAGGTAGGAAGATGTATGAGCTAGACGGGATGGATGACTCCAAGGAAATGGTGTCTTCCAGATGCTGTAGGACTGGTACACACATGAGCTCACAGAGACCGTGGGAGTATGCACAGGGCCTGCAAATGTTGGAGCCAGACAAAATCCCAGCACTGCCAAGCGGAAGTGGAGGCAAAGACCCAGTCTTAACCAAGAATCTACCTGCCATTTATACCTGCTGGGGAAAGGAAAATCAGTTTTTTTTTTTTCCAGCAAAGTGTCACAAGATATGTCAGCACATCCCAGGGAAAGCTCCATGCCCAGGAATAGCTGGGCAACACAAATACATGCCATAGTATTCTTGTGGACTGTTTTTAGATTTGTTTTGTCTTACTATTTTTTGTTTGTTTCCCTTCTGTTTGTTTATTTTTATTTTCTCTTTTGTTTTGACTTTGAGAAATTTTGGACATGAATTTGGGTGAGTAGAGAAATAAAGAGAATGTGGGAGGGTCTGGGGGAAAAGAAAACATGATCAAAAGAAAAAAATAAATAAATAAAAAACCTTTACAAATCTAGATAAAGTGTCTTTTAAGTGAAATTCCTTTAGCCAATTCATCATAAAATTATTGAATGAAATTATATCTGTTGGTTTATAAACATGTTATGACAGGAAAATCTACCATTTGTAGTAAATACAATTTGACTCTCTATTTGGCCTTGACAGACATTTCCTAGACATTGACTTTATCATGGCTATGCTATAAAATACACTCTTCTTTTAGAGAGCTATATCAATTATTTTATTCACAGATTTTAAATGAATGTATCCAAAATGTCTAGTCTTGGGTATACTGAAAATGTCTATCTAAAAATTACACAAGCTGGATTTAATAAACTATCTTTTAAATTATTGGTATGAAGTAGAAATCAAAACTTGGTTTGCACAAAGATCCTTAGCACAGAGTAAGTGAGCTGTACCACACATCTTTCTGTGCTTTGATCACAGCCCAGTAACAACCTTCTCTGGAAGCAATGGGGAATTAAATCTCCATGCTAATTCTACTGGACCTTCTTCTGACTGCTGGATCCCAATTATACCAACATATTAGAATATATACTGTTCTCTGGAAAACGCCAAAGCCACCTTGCTCATCCAACATTTAAATGAGGCCAGACCTTAGAAACATGAGATACAATTTACTTAGAACATTTTAGTTCCTCAGATACACCTATATTCCAAACTTAGGATGGATAGCTAAGGCGGCTTATCTTACCATAAGGCATGTGCCAGAACAGGTGTTCAAAAGGGCATGGCCACAATGACATCACATGAGTGGCAAGCCTGCAGTTTCCCTGGTGCTCACAGATGTTACAAGCAGGGCTGCAGTTTTGTAGTTGAGCCTGAAAACTGGCCATGTGTCACAAAAGCTATGTGACCACCAGATGTAGCCCTTGCCACAGAAGGAGATGATCATTTATTAATTGCCCTTCTATTACTTGATACAGAGAAGAACATGTAGTAATTTAGTGAATATGGTCTGATTAGGACTCACTGCTTAGAAGGTAGGTGCTTGACAACTAGAAAACGATCAAACTATAGCATCTCCTTTATTACAGAGAAATATTGAACATTTCAAACAGCTTATTTGAATATAAGCACATTCAGTAGCCAAGCTACAATTAAAAATATCAAAATCTTTAAGTTGAAGCTTTTCTACTCTCTCGTCTACTCCATGTCCACACTAGAATATCAGCAATGGTTATTACAGTTATTTGTGTACACATCTTTCCTGTTTAAAAAAATAACATGACAGTTTTGGAATCTCGCTTTAAATATAGTAAATACATCTAACTTGAACATGCCATTGATTTAATTTTACTTACTTTATGAAAAAGGTCAAAACTAAAAGTCTAGACTTCAAAGAAACATTACTTGCTGTGGGACAATGGTCTGTACCCTGTCACTTGTATTTTAAATGAATGCTGATTGGCCAGTAGCCAGGCAGAAAGTATAGATGGGGTGACTAGGCAGGAAGTAGAGGTGGGGCAAGGAGAACAGGAGAATTCTGGGATGGTAACTTAGAGCATCATTGGAGCTCTGCCAATAGGAAGGTAGGTAACTGTGGGAGATGATGGGGATGTTCATTTTCTTCCTCTTGAGTATGGGTGTTACTCTTCCTACATGTGTTATAATGTCCTACTAATTTTCTTAAAAATTATTTAGCTTTTTAAATGATCTAAAAATTTTGAGAGCTGGGACTGAATCTCAGTGGTAGAGTATTTTCATAGTACCTGAACAAGTACATAAGATAAAACATTGTCTCAATCTTGGGATGCAGAAACAGGTGAATCGCTGTGAGTTTGAGGTCAGCCTAGTCTACAGAGCTAGTTCTAAAAAAGCCAAGGATACACAAAGAAACACTGCCTCAAAAACAAAATCACAAGCAGAAAATAAAAAAGAAGAATATTCTACAAGTCAAAAAGTAAAATTCTAGTTATATATGAAGGAAGATCTAGGAACTAAAACTGTAATCTCTCTTATAATAGATGTCTCTTTTTTCTTAGGAGATAACTGTATTCATCTGCATATGTTCTAAATTCAGATTGTCAAACTGTCCTAAAAATTTTTAAAACAAACAAACAAACAAACAAACAATATAAAAACCGTCATTCCAGGAATTTCAAGTATGTTTTTATTATATTCTATTCATGTATTTGGTGTTCATATATGTTTGTCTCTGTGTGTGTACTCACATGACCCGGCATGTGTATATGGAGATCAGGAGATAACTTTCAGAAGACGGTTCTTACTTTCAACCATGTGGGCCAAGGATCAAACTTAGATCATCAGGCTTGGTAGCAAGCATCTTTATCAACTGAGCCTTCTTCCAACCCCTGTGTATACTGTTGACATGAATGCTTTAGTGAGGGACTTTACCTGAACAGTGTTTATATCTTTTGGAAAGATGAGTGGAATAATTGAAACTTAATTTATTTTAAAAAGCAACCAAGGTTTGTAGCTTCTATATTCTTTTTCTGTGCATTGATGTACTTCCAAACCAATTGCCCTCTAATGTATAATCTCTTAAACATTTAGACAGTCTTTGAAGGGAGTTGGGCCATTTTCATTTTGTGTTGTATTAAGCAATGCTTTAAGTAGAGTGTTCCCAGGGTTCTAAAATTATCAGTCTATGTGTAATTAGGAATGTTCTCAACTAGACCATCTTGGTTAAGAAGAGATGGGTGGATTATTCTGGAAAACTATTTAGCAAGCTACAAATAGCAATTAAATGTGAAAAGACTAAATTTCTCTTTAAAATGGGTTGTTGCCATAAGTTAACATGGCAATGTGACTTTCTATTTTTAATTGCTGTAGAAAGTGCATTTTGTGAAGTTGAATTTTTTTCCTGCTGAGAGCTAGATAGTTCCATATTTTGAACCATTTACATTTTGTAACATTCAGCAAGTGTTCTGCCTTTGTGCTACCTTTTGATTCATAGTGTGTAAGAAATGCAAAGGTTAGTAAAGATACTGTCATCCTCCTTAAAAAGAGAGACAAGATCTTGGAGAAATTGAGTATTTCTCTCCACGAGATTGCATGACCTTATCTTATTTCATTATGCTTTTTCTATAACCGTGCTTTTTATTCCCAGAACAATTATACTTAACATTGACACTTAAAGATAGTCCATTTTAAATTCAAGCAGAAGGAACTTCGATCCATATTCTATGCCAATATTAGTATTGTGGAAGTACAATCTGGTGAATACACAAGTCTCCAGTTGCATGTCTTGACCACCATGGGTCTCCTGCCATCTGTGATCCTAACATCTGTCTTTTCATAAGGAACTGATAACAGTCCCATATTTTAGTAAATAATACTATGTCACAGTATGTTGCCTCTAACAACTACAGATACTCTATTGCTTTAACCACCTTGGTCATTAAAAATGCATTTTTTTGCCTCTAAATTGCAGGGGGAAATAGAAAGGAGGGGATGTCTTCAATGCATGTGAAGTTTTAGTCACTGTGCACAATTTATTTCGAAAAGAAAATTAATAAATGGCAAGAATAGAAATTTTTCTCCTTGAACTTCAAATCTCTGTGAAAAAAAAGTGTTGGAGAAGAACAAGAGTCTGGCAACATTTGTACATATTTTGATTGAAACAATGGAAGTAACTCCTAATATCTTACTAGCTAATACTAGTTATTGAGTACAAGCATTGATACTATAGCTTTATATGTTGGTTTTAAAACATGAAAAATCTTGTCCCCAGTCAAAATAGAAGGTGCAGGAGGGCACATCTTGACTCTCTGCTCTTCCAAGATTTCTCGTCCCTTGAAACCTTAACTATGATTTTTTTGGAAGTGCCGCCAACAGGAAAAGAGAAGAGCAAATGAGCATAGTAAATGCCACTTTCTTATGTCCCCAATTGCTCTTATTTCTGTTGCCTTGCAACCCTGATCGCAGTGTTGCAGGTCAGAATGAACAGTCAGCTGTAATATTCTAGTCACATCACCTCACAATGAAATCTTTATCCTGTGTTTACAGCCCTCTTTGGCAGAGGCTGTCCTGCTGTCTCTAAACTAAGAAGAACCGCCCTTTGGCTCCTCTCAGCATCAGCTGCCTGAGTTTCAGGCTGGGCTGCCAACAATCAGACTTCCTTTTCTTCCAAAGTGGACTTCTTCTACTTTTTTAAGAGTGAAAAGACCTATTCTCACCCCCCCCCCCCCCGACATATTCAGACTGATTTATGTCCTAACCAGCAGCTCTTCCTTCCGTATCTCTTTACATTTTCCCTCCTTCCATAGACTGGTATTAGACAAACCACATTTAAAGTCCAAAATTATACAAACACATAAATAAATAAATAAATAAATAAATAAATAAATAAAATGCTTAAGCAAACAGTACCTACCACTATGAGGGGGAAAATGTAAGAATTGTTTTATGGATAGAGAGCAATCAAGGCAATCTTTCTATAACTTTGACACCAGGGAAAGAAATAAATGATTCTCAGTGGTTCTCTTGATGAAGTCCAGCTATTGATTTAAATCCATCGACAGCTGTAGACTGAGAAGCTCCAGAACTGGAGGAAAATTGAGAAACACCCCAGGGTCTGAAAGCAGACTGCTAAATCCTCTGTAAGAAAGAGAGAAGTTCTTCCGGAGCAAAGGTCAGGAGCAGACACTACTGTCATTTAAAGTCTCCTGATAGAGGTGGCCAAAGGGCCTTGCTTAGATACCTCACAACATCTGACAGAGTCTCCTGAAATCTGAGAACACAGACAACCAATACTGGCTCCTTAGCCCTGTGCTGCTCCACTGATCACTCCAGAACTCTTAACTGCTCTCGAAAGACTTTGCATCTTATCCCCCATCCAGTCTTGAAACCCTAACTGACTTCTCTTAAGAATCCTCAGTTTCTCCTCTCAACCCCCAGCACTTACAACAGTAATACTCTCTGGAGAGAACTGGCTCATAAAATTTCCCAGAAGAGAAAGGTAGAAAGGGGTGGTTCAGTAGTACAAATATTGATTAAATTCCCTCAACAACTCTCTCCAAATTAAAGATATTTTTCCACAGGTATGCACAAGAATGTCAAGAATGCTAAGTCATTTTTATGATTGTACTTTGCTTTCCCATTTTAATGTCACATTGCCACATGGCACACATGCTAAATTGTACCTCCTTAACCTGCGAGGTAGCAAGCTTTTCACAGAACATTAAGATTATGTGTTTCATAGACTGTCCTTTTTTAGTATGCTCAAAGTACTTTTTAAAATTCGAAGTTAGAAGCCCTGTCTTGACAGCCCCCCCTATCCCACTCTCCCCAAAAATCAAAGTTAGACCATGCTATGAGAACAGTCCTATCAGGAAAGGCTGCTAAATGCATTGGCAAATCAGAAGCACAGGGAAGGTCACACCAAAGTCAGTGACCATAAGCACCACAGACTCTAAGATTTGAGTGTATCATTCGTGTCCCATTCTCGCTTCATTTGTCTCTCTTCTCTGGCAGGAAAGGATGTGGCCAGCTCTGAGGTTTGACCTCATCTCCTGCGCTCAGTAACTGCCAGGCTGTTTCTCCCTCACTCCTGCCTTGTTTTCTGCTTCATCAGCAGGGCCAAGACTGCACCCTGGAACGGATGTGATCAAGGGCTAAGCCAAGAGGGGAGCAACCATCCTCATGTGTCCTTGAGGCTTCTTCCTGCCTCTAAAGGGAAGGTTGCCCCTACTCGGGAGCATACTCTTAAGACTGAGGGGGTCATGCAACTGCAGGCAAGCGACAAACCCATGCTGTAGAAACAGAGGGGAAAGCTGGGCCAAGTGCAGGGTCGGCGCAGGCTCTGCCTCCATCGTAAGAGACAGGAAGGCAAGTGCCTAGGAATGCAGTGAGCAACTACAAGCAGGGGTGCCTGCGCATTACAGTTAGGACTTTCTGTTGTTCTGCTCTCAGCTAGACTCAGTCCTCGGCCAGATCCCTGACACCAAAATTCTGGGGGCATTTATTCCCTTCGATGTAGACAGCTCAGAGACCAGAGGAAGTCTGGGTACATTAAGTGGGGGACAGCGGCTGCAGACTCAATTTCCATGCTATTATAGTGGTCAAACCCCCAGTCCTTCTGATGTCCACGCCAGTTAAAAACAAAACAAAACAAACAAACAAACAAAAAAACCAAACCAAACGAAAACAAAAAACGGTCTTAATAATAATCATTGCAATTCCACAGTAAACTCTGAATCTACTCAGCGTCGAACTCCTCTGTTCTCCTGTGCTTCACTTCCTCCCTGCTTAGCTAGGTTCAGCTCGGAAAGGACTGTGGCACTGCCTTGAAGCTGCCCTCCACATTCCAGCTGCCACAGCATGGAGGCCAACTCAGTCTGCCTTATTGCCTAAGACAGGTCGAGGCTTTGCGGAGGCATTTTCTTTGCAGATCTGAACGTTTCACCTTATCTGACCCCCTCCACTCGCCCCCTCACCTCCCGGTTCTATCCAAACATCACCACCAGACAAGCAGAGCTCAAACCACCGGCGCGCAATTCAGAGCTTTCCTAGGGAGTGCTAGGACTGGAAGACAAGAAATCCGGGGAGTTGGTGATGTCCGGCAGGTGGCAGAGACTAGAGTCACCACCACATTCTCCTCCCACCGCCAAGCTCTGGTGCGGGGATGCCTCGCACCCCAGAGCCACGATCGGTCGGTAGGTGCTTGCACCTCCCCAAAGCCTCAGGCTCCGATGCTCTGCTCCAGGCACAGCTACCTCCTTGGAGACTCAAGCAGCCTCTCTTTTGGCAATATGAGGGAGACGCCACTGACTGTGAAAGAAGCATAGGGCTTGGGTCAAGCGCCTGTACCCCGCGCTCCCCTTTTCACAGCCACTTGGTGCGCACACTCCAGGTACCCAGCGTACAGCACAGTCTACCTGCCCCGCTGTCTAGCTGCGCAGTGGTTTTCTGAATCCCAGGCCAGTACCCTAGCTGAGGCAATCCCCTTTTGATCCCTTTCCCCCAAAGTCCCAGAAAGTGGAGCTCAGTCCTGCAGGGAGTACCCCTCGTACCCCCCCCCCCCCGCCCCGACAGCGGATAGTAGAGGAGGAGAAGGTGCGGCGCGGAACCGAAACACGCGGTGTGCTTGTGGCTTTTCCAGAGTGACCTCCGGTGTGTGGGGACAGACGCGCAGGAACCAACAACCCCAGCCCTCTGATTTACCTGACACAGCCAGAGACTCCCCGGAGAGGTTGAGACTCCTCCGTGGCGGATGTCCAGTTCACATCGCTGCCTTCCTCTTTGGGCGAACGTGTTATCCCAAGTCTCTCGCCCCAGCTAGCGTCGCTGCCCCCACCCCACCCCCTTCCCCCCAAGTCAAAAGTGTCACAGCTCTGCTGCCTTCGGATGTTTCCAAAGTCTCCGCGTGATAGCTAGGAGTTGAGAGCTGGTGACAAGCACTGCAAACCCGCTGATGTCCGAGGTTCCAGCTCTCCGCAGGGAGAGTGAGAAGAACCGCCTGGTCCTCCTGGTCACAGGCCCCGGAGCCCCGCGCGCGGTCCGCTTCTTCCCCTCCCTCGCGTCTTCCCTAGCCGAGCGGCTGCGCCTGCCTGTACCACCGGTCTTGGTTCCCCTGCTCATGAATATTCTGACAGAGGCTAATGCTGTTGAAGTAAATTGAATTAGCCAATTGGTGCCAGGAATGTGCGCTCGCTCCTTCTTTCTGAGCTGTCTGGAACCCCACCAGAAGAAAGCAATTAACGTCCGGTTGGCACCCTATGGTTTAGACCAGCGAGGGGCAAAATGGGTTAATTCCTTAAATGCCATTTTAAAATCACATTTAAATATTTAACTCCTTTATTAGATGGAGGAGTTAGAAAGTGCTAACCCAGAGTGCAATGAAAGAGAACAAAGGGCAGGGGGGACGCTGGTGTGTGTGTGTGTGTGTGTGTGTGTGTGTGTGTAGGGGTGCATCTAAACTTTGTCAGGAAGTTGAGGTTAGTAACTTTGCATAGACTCTGGGTTCTGGGAGAATCAGTCCATGACAGGGACAGAGAAAGAGAGGTAAATGAGATCATAGAGGAGATGGGTAATAATCCAGGTTGACCTTGAGGATGCAGAGTGTCCCAACGATATTTTCAGAGGGAGGATTGCGGAGAAACGACAGAGGGGGGCCTGATTCCGGGAGTGTTTAGACAATGTTACAAATTCTTTTGTTCTCTTAGGAGTTTTTAAGTTTGCAGCCTATAGGCTAAGTAGGAATGATATAAAGCCATCCTAAGGGTTCAGCGTTTCAGGAGGGCTGTATGTAGCTCGTGGCCCTAGCACAAAATACCAAGTTTGATCCCCAGAGCCCACAAGAAAAAAAAAAGATGGAAGCGGTAGGTAAAGTCAGGTGGGTCCCCAGGCTCACAAACCAACCAGTATAGCTTACTGGTTAGGTCCAGGCCAAGGGAAGATCATGCTTCAAGTCAATCAATCAGTTACTTAATCAATTGTCAACCAATTAATCAGTGGGCAGTCCCCGGGGTTGGGGACTTCTAAGGCTAACCTTTGGTCTATACATGACCAACCTAGAAGGCACTGCCTGCTTCATAGTTCAAACCTTTCTTCCTGGAGTCAAATAAAAACTGTCTAGAAGGAGCCTCTCAGTCGGAATCCCACCCTGAGTGGGAAGTTACTGATAAGCGAAGGACTATTGGCTGCAACTTTGGAAATGCAGATGAGTAGGCCCAGCTGAGAATCTGCCCGGTTCTGCCTCTCTGTGTCCTTCCAGTCCTCTAGTGAGAGCATTCAGAGTTTCCTCCCCATCACTGAGCTCCTAAATACAGAAACTAGTTTGGTTGAATTAGTATATTATCAAAAGATAGATTGTGCAAATGCCTTGTGGCAAAATGATCTACGTAAACAACCAATAAAAATATGCACTTACATAATCCCCAAATGCAGGACAATATTAAATGTTCTAGTTAATGCAATGGTGCCATATTTCTGACATTTCAGGAGGCCGAGAAGCAGAAGTCATATTTGTAGCAATATAATTAGTTATCAACACTGAGCAGTTATGGTTACTGAGAATTAGTGTGATGGATTTCTGTAACATGAGTCATCTTATTTAATCTTTCTAAATATTATAATCAGAATCTGTTACAATGTTGTACAATTTAACAAATGCAGCAGGTGAGGCCTAGAAGGCCATTTGTATGCCTAAGCAACATAATTTATAGGAACCGTGACCCACTGCTGCCCGTTGGCAGTCCTTTTCCATCAGACCACCAGTAGCTTATACTGCCTCCTAACCTAAACAGAGAAAATTTCTCCCAAGTTTCTGAAGGGGCCTGTCTTTGGTGATAAATCTGTGCTAAAGTTTGCTACAAAATTTCATCACCAAATGATATGTTTTTACACCTTACCAAAACACTATATGAAAACAAACTAAGCAATGAAAAAGAGTAGACATGTTGCTTTTGTATCGCTGCTATCAAAGTGTCTGAGAGATAACTTAAAGGAACAAAGATTGAGTTTGGGCTCCAAGTTTCAGGTCTTTCAGGCCACAGTCCTTGACTCTGCTGATTCTGGGCCTGTAGTGAGACAGAATATCATGGCATCATGGAGGAGGAACGTATCCATTTCACAAATGCCAAGAAGCAAAGACTAAGGAAGTGTCTGAATCTAGGTACCCAGAGCATGTCCCCAGTCACCTCCTTCTTCCAGATGAATCCAAAGCCTCCAAAAATAGCACTCAACACAGAGCCTGTGGGACACCTTTCATCGTCAAGCCATAACAAGAAGTTAATTTGCCTTGTGGTTCTGGGTCTTGGGAAGTCTAAGAGCATGGTGCCCGTCTAGTGAAGATTTTCTTACTGATTTAAAGAAGGTGGATAACATCGCAGGAGAGATGAGCAAGTGGGCTTGACTCCCTTTTTCTTATAAAGCCAATCATGTCCTCACCATCACGATTTCATCTGATTCTAGTTACAAAAGACTCCATCTTCAATATCATTAAAATATGACTTTGGAGATTACATTTCTAACATCAGAACTTTTAAACCGAAGGAAAAAGTGTGATGGTTAATACATCTAACTTGACAGAGTGTTTCTATAAGGCTGTTTTAGGGGGATGAGATTAACATTTTAATTTGAATGCAGAGTGAAGCAGACTGCCTTCCAGCATGTGACTGGGTCCTCCTCAGGCAGCTGAAGGTCTCAACAGAACAAAATCTGTTCTTACCCGAATAATAGGTAGTGTCACATGATTGTCTGAAAATTATGGCATCTGTTTTTGGAGATTTTAGTTTTGCCAGTTCTTCTTTTTGTCTATCTGTTCTCTGTTTATGTATGTATAAATGTACGTATGTATGTGTATCTGTCTTGTCCATCTGTCTCTGATCTCTCTGTCCACCTGTTTATCTATCCTGTTTTAGTTACTTCTCTATTCCTGTGATAATACATCACAACAAAAGATATCAATAGAAGGAAGGGTATTTTGCGGGGGTGGGGGTGGAGTAAGAGTTCATCCTCGTGATGGCAGGGAGAGTGGCAGCAGGCATGACACCAGAGCAGTAGATGAAAGGTCACAGGGCAAACAGGGCATGGTAGGAATCTTTTGAAACATTAAGCTTGCCCCCACTGATAGCCCTTCTCCATAAGAACACACCACCTAATATTTTCAGATGGGGAACAGTTATTCAAATGTCTGAGATTTATGGGGAACAATCTCATTCAGATCTCTCTCTCTCTTTTATTTATTTATCTATTTAGCATCTATATAAATCTTTTGAGAACAGACCAGACTAATATAGATGAATATACATAAATACTGCTTGTGAATTTAGCCTTCCTTGTCAGAAAATATCTGTCTCCTAAGACATTGTCTGATAAAATATTGCTGAATAAAATTTAATCTTTTAAAGATTTTTTAGAATCATTATAGGTAAATAAGATCAAGCATAATTTTCTCTTATTATTGTGAATCATTGGATTTAAATAAAGTTTTATTTTTAATGAACAAAATTGGAAAATATTATTTAGATTTAAGCAAAATGTATAAATGTTACACAAAGGGAGAAATTTTATTATTTCAACTTTAGGGGTAAAAATAATCAAGTTAAATAAGATCTCTAAATTCAACAGTTATTGAATATACACAAAATATAAGGTATTAATTCAGATATTTTCTTTAAAAATTCACAGCTAAATCAATTTAAACAATTGGAATGTGCCATGTTTCACACCATGAAACACTGCTTGTTTTTAAACCCTCATTTCAAAAAGTATATGCTATTCTATTTCTCCACTAAATACTTGAGATTTTACTCAACAAGATGCTATATTATAATGCATCAATGGTTCATTCTTTGACATGGAGAATCCTCAGGAGTTGGAAGCATCCTTCCACAGACAAGTCTTCAGATGTTAGCATGTTTCTTTATATGAGTATATTAACATGATTTTAGAACACAGAAAGTATTTTCAGGCTGAATGCTTTCCATATTTCCTCAAGAGTCTCTGTGGGGAGGGTTGAACACAATAGCCAGAGTCAGGGAAGGACGCTGCCATTGGGTGGGAAGAACTGAGGCCTCTCACACAAGAGCCAGAGTCAGGGAAGGACGCTGCCATTGCATAGGAAGGACTGAGGCCTCTCACACAACAGCCAGAGTCAGGGAAGGACGCTGCCATTGGGTGGGAAGGACTGAGGCCTCTCACTTTTGGAGCAAACTAATTAGTGTTTTGGAAAATGAACTCATAACATGCTATTTATTAAGTACTCTATTAGCTGCAAATTGCCCATCTTCCTAGTAACCCGGTGAATCTAGCAATGTGAGCATATTTAATCAGGGAGAAATCTCAAACACACAGGGATAGAGTTACGCTCAGAGATTCTCCCAGGTGGGAGAGGGAGCAGGGCACCTTCCCAGTGATGCCGTTTTTGATGCGTCTCTTGGCTCATCCTTCCTTGGCTCCACCAGAAAAGTGTGGCGCTTTTTGTGGAAGATAAATAATGCCCTCCTTTGCTCTCCCTAAGAGTATGTAGACGTGTAAAGAAATAATTAGAACACAACGTGCTATCTCTATTAGTAATCAAAAGCAGCCTGGATTCAGGAGCAGTCTTAATCATTTTTGCATGCCTGGACTGAGCAGTTGGAGGCTGTCAGAAACCCTATCAAGAGGGTTCCAAGTACTCTTTAAAAAATGTGTGTCATGGGCTTTATTGGGCTATTAATAAAGTAAAATCACTTTATTTTAAAACTTTATTCAAAAACTACCATATGGTAGCATTATTATTGTTTTCTATGAATAAATTCAGAAATAGATATATTGATTTTATAGCCCTGACCTCTGGCTGATTAATCTTAGGAGTGAGAAAACCAGTTTGATAATTTTTATATTGGTCACTGTTATTTGGGACATACTTGGATTATAATCATCCGATAAACAGTAACACTAAACTGGCCCTTTAAGCAAGAAGGTAACAGTCTGGGAAGGGTGGGTAAGAAAATATAAATGCACACACACATAAACTCAAGCACACACACACACTATGAAAGTACACACACACACACACACACACACAAACATGTGCCTGTGTGTGTGCAGTCTTTTTGTAGTTTTCTGCAGCCCAGCAGCTTCAGCCCCAACTACATCTGTATTCCCTAAGGAAGGCATCTGCTTTCTCACGTGGGGAATGATCTTTATTAAGAGCTCCCAAGGTTAGCAAGTTAATGACAACCACAGCTCCTGACCCTTGTTCGAGGCTATTTTCGCTTCCCACATAGACCCCGATTGGCAACACTGCCTGCCTGGTGTGGTTTATGATTTTAAGAATGAGATGAAAAACAAGCAGCTCAATACCTCATTATAATTAGTTTCCTGAGTCAGCTCATACACTCCTAATGCAATTGGGGGCTCTCGATTATTCTGTATTGTTCATTCAAGATATTTTTGGGTTGACAATGAAAATAATTTAGTAGAACTGATGACAAGGGCACACTAAGATCTCTTCTGTGGTGTCATAGCTTCTCTTTTCCATAAATATTCATTACTGGACAGTTGTACTGGTCATATCCCTCACAGAATTAGGAATTTCTATAAATCCATAGGTTTTTGTTTTCTGGAACATCAATGTGTAATTCAATGATGTTTCTGAACTAATTTTCTTGAGGTCGTTTGTAGTTTTGTGTAACTGGCTTTTGTATCTGTGTAACATGTCCATTTTGTCCTTTGAGCTGGACGGTTAGCTAGTGACACCTTCTTTGTCAGAAAAAGACAATGGTTCCTCCTCTGTTGATGCCTGTCAGTTCCTGTCTGGGTGTCCTGTGATTGTGAATAACACAAAGGAACAATCCACTTCGCGTTGCCCCCTCCAAGGAGAGTTCCCTGTAAAGGCACAGCCCTGCTGGCAGCACTCTGGAAGTTGACACTACAGATCTACAGAATTCTGTCTGACAGACGAGAGCCCAGTATCCTTGCTGTGGGCAAGGTGCTGTGCTAGTTATGGTAGATGTTTCAAAGAGAAGTAAAGGCAGCGACTGCTCTCAAGGAGTTTATAATCTGGGAGAGCAGCCTTGATACTTAGCAAAGTAAAAGATCTAAGGAGAAGCACATCGTTTCCATTAACAAGAGAAGGAGCACATGTGGAAGCCCTCTGCCCAGAGAACTGCTCTTTTCAGTGTGGACGGGATAGAAGACTGTTCCGAAGGAGGAATGATTTTTGGTCTTGTTTCTGAAGAAACATCATTTGAATTTGGGGAGAATATTCAAATAATATATCAATAAGATGACCCTCAGAACAGGGGTTTATTGTGGAAAAGTTCCAGGGGGACCTGAGGCCCCCTGTGTCTGCATTTAGCTACACCGAATATGATGACTTTGGAAGGGAGCAGAGCTAATGGGGAAATGGTACTCAGAGAGCCTTAGGTATAGAGAAAAGCCAAGAACCTGCTAGTCTCGTGACTGTGGTGCTTTTGTGCTGCCGGGGTGATGCAATTACAGCTGTGCTCACATCTGAGAGAAGAATATTTCAGAGGTGGGAGACAGAGGGGCTGGGGCTGCTGAAATATGGTTTGGTGTGGCCAGTAGCCATAGAGGGAAGCAGAGATGGACAGGAATCATAGCTTGCGTGCTGACACTTTACTAGAGTAATGTTTCTACCTGTCTCCCTTGCTGTCATTGCCTCAAAAATGGACATTCATTCACATCAGCATGTTCATAACACACACACACACACACACACACACACACACACACACACGAATAGGCTTGAGTTTTTTTTCCTCAGCACTTAGCACAATACCAGGTGTTTGTTTGATCCTAGGCAATTATGTCCCAAATGGAATTAAGAACAACTGGTGTGGGACATAAGGGAAGTGAAGAATTGCAAAATATTGATCCTGGTAAGTGATAGGCTTTAGTAGACAGCTAAACTCCTCTCCTTAGCCCCTTCTTTGTTGTTATTGGGGAGCTGGAGACGACTTTGATCATAGAAGTGTCTGGAGGAGGAAGGCACCTTGCTGGAGCTGATGGGTACCACTGGAAGACACAATGACTGCAATCTCTCTGTTCTCAGGTCTGAAAAGGCATCTCAGGTGAACCACCCAGTATGTTTCCAAGGATTTTCTTTAGTTATTTAAAACATGTGGCAGGCATAAAAATAGCTCCTAAAAAATGTCCACATCCCAATCTCCAGAGCCAGCCTCTTTGTTCAGTCACATTGTAAAGGACCTGGGAGATGGCTAGTGAGTGAAACGCATGCCATGCCAGCATGAAGACTCCAGTTAGGATTCTCAGAGCCCGTGAAAGGCAGACATGGAAGAGCATATCCATTATTCCAGAGTTCCTTCGAGGAGATGGAAACAAAGACAGATGCCCGGGAAGCTCTCAGGCTAGCGAGTCAGGTAAGTTCTCTGCCACAAAGACTTGGTTCCAAATAAGGTGGGAGGTAAGGGACAACATCTGAGGTTACTGTCTGGTCTCTGCACATGCACCTGCACTCACACACATGAACACACACAAACATGCAAACACACACACCACAGGGAGAAAATTCTCTACCACCAGATGATTCCAGAACAATTACATAGGTTTTAAAATGAGACAGAGTCAAGGTTAGGGTGAAAGGAATAGGGTCCCTGTCAGCCCATGCTGGCTTTGCAATTACAGGAGAGGCCAGGAAACAAGAAACTAGGAGTGTCCTATATAAACTGCGAGAGACAAAAAACTCCCCCTTGATTCTGTTCCAAATGAAAAACTACCAGAATAATGTGCCCCGTCTCCAGAACTGTAAGAAGATACATTTGTGTCATTGTAAGTAGCTAATTTGTATTCATTTGTTACAGTGAAATAGAAAAGTAACCCAGGAAGATAACCAGAATACTTGGTTTTGAGTGTAGTGCTACATTTTAGGACACATAAACTCCAAGCCATACAAAATGTGTTTGTGTGATGTGCCAAGGTTCCACTATAGAAATGTGCTCTGCTATGGCATCCTCAGTATTGAACTGAGCATATGTGGTGGTTTGAAAGGAGTGAAGGTTGAGTGTGTGCGCTTTGGTTGGGTCCTATTGTGTGTAACAAGGAGACACAAAAATGAACAGTACCATGAGTGTTGTGGTGGTCGGGTAAAGGTTGACAGCAGAAGCAAGGTATGGAAATCCAATATATACTAAAGGCTTTGTCTGAGCCACCCAACTGGTATTCACTAAAATTAGCCAATCAAGTTTAAACTGCCATTTCCAAAGTTCACTTTCAAGTTCATATCTCTTAGGAAAATGTACTTACATAGTTTTTTTCTACTTTTTTTTTTTTAGTGGTTTTTCAAGACCGGGTTTCTCTTTAGCTTTGGTGCCTGTCTTGGAACTAGCTCTTGTAGACCAGGCTGGTCTCAGACTCACAGAAATCCACCTGCCTCTGCCTTCCGAGTGCTGGGATTAAAGACATATTCCACTACCACTAGGCTCTACTTTTATTATTGTTATATGTATTATACAAGTCATGTGAAATGGTTAATAATTCAACAAGGAGAGTAATGATATTATTAAATCCTCCATCTTCATGTAAAAACATACGTTGTCAGAAACTGGAAATCTTGCATTTTTTGTTGTGTGAGTCTACCTTACTCTTTTAGCTTGATGTTTCATCAAGGAATACAACAAGGGGTAGCAAAGCTCTGAAATAGACTCGCTGTTAGATTCACATGACACACAGGTAATGTTCATTCATCCCTCATTAGAACAAATTATTTCAAACCCAAGTAAGGTACATGCTACTGAAAACACTAATTTCTAAGTTGCCTAGTCTATATATTAATTTCTGAACAGGGACCTTTGACATGTGAGGAAGGCCTTCATGGGAGACAGGATGGCAGTGACTGATATTCAACTACACAGGGTGGTAAGAGAACACAAAATCGGACTAAAAATAAAATATAAAGTAGGGTGGCTAATTTTATGGAGAGAGATTTTGCAGATGAGGGGAACTCAATTTGCAAGCCCTTTGTAAAATAAAACCTATTTGTTATTTTGACATTATTTTGAATTCTTATACTGCAAATAATTGCAAGGAACAGCTCTAAATATGTGTATTGATAACCTATTAGAGATGCAGTTGTAGATTATCTAAATTAGGGGTGAGTGCTGCACAGCACTGGAAAAGTAATAGCTTCTATTTGCATATTCTTTAGTTGCTGAAAGCATGAAGAGAGCAAATGTGGTGGGGCCCAGGTCTCCAGCTCTACCACTCACCAATGCTTTCAAGGAATTTATTTGACCGTGTGCATGCATTGCCTCATCTCTAACGTGGGTATACAAGTTCATAGGCGTCTTATGAGGTTTATGTTGAATAACTCATGACAGCTGCCTAGCAGATAGTAATACCATGTTCAAGATAACTCACTTTTATTTGGAAAAGTCTTGTGAATATAGATGGACTTCCATGCATCCTTATGTCTTCCTTCTCAAGGAAGGGGACAGACCTATGTTGCTGAAAATACTTTGTGTTGAGGTTAATTAAAATACACTCAGAATTTTGAAATGGAAATGATCTTAGAGATGTTCAAATTGCTAATGCTCCAGTCTAGCCAATAAGCAGAGCATTTTCTTTATCAGGATTCATGAGTCGAGACAACTTTATAGAAGAGAAAAGCCTAATTCTAGTTCTTCCAGGAGTCAGCAGGCTTTGTGAGTGTAGAACATACAGAGGAGAGAAGAGAAATAGATTGCTTTTTTTTTTATATGAGAGCAACATGAACAGAAGCATTCAGCTGGGGATATTTGGAAAGGGTATCTTGTTTTTACTTATAGGAATAGGGTAAAATTCTGTCCATGGTGAGGTCAAGCACTCATTCTTATTTCTGTATTTTAAAGGGATCTTTAGAAACTCTTCCTTTGCTTTCACTTTCTTGCCTATAAATCTGACATCTGATTACCTCCCTGGATGACCAGAAGCTCAAAACAGATCCAGCTGTGAGAGACATACCAGAAAAAAGTTGCAGCTGTCACCCCTGTTGTCCAGGGACTCTAAGACATCAGGAAAGCGTTAGTGTGGAGATTGGTCCAATTCTTACAAGCTGGTGGGGTCACAGAGTTCTGCATGACTAGCCTGTGTTAGAACCAACAGTTCAGCAAATGGCTTTTTAGCATAATCAGAGTCCATTGTCATTGGGGACAAAGGAGAGCCAAATGTGGCTGACCTGGGAATCGAGAAAAATCCAAGGGAAACAAAGGGCAAGAAGAGAAAAGTTGGAGATTATTGAAGGCCCAATGTCTGCATTGGCAGTTGTGCCTTTCATAGCACTCAGATGCAGGAGGGCATAGAATAAAAAGGAAATTAAAGTAAATCTAAACTTGGGAAATTGGAAGACATCACTGTTACCATGTCACCAATGATAATGTTCCCTCCAGAGAACAGTAGAGCTGTCCAATAACAAGGTACCTGCCTTGCATGGAACTTTCCTGAGGGAAATCGTTCTCAGCAAACCAAATTCTTACCAACAAGAAGTGTGATTAGAGGTATGGGTCAATTGAGAAGTCAACTTCCCTGGGACATCTGTTGGGAGGAAATAGTATGGCGCTTTTAGAAGAGATTTGTCACTTCAGCCAGCATGTCTAGGATTAAACATTCTCACCTTTCCTTCCAGAAATACAAGAGTGGGTATTGACCTTCTTTCAGGGGATAGTGATATTTTGGGAAAAGGAAAGACTTTTATGGGATACTGAACTATATATACCCACCTGGGAGATGAAGTTCAGCTACATTCTAGGGATTTTCACACCAGGAGCAGGAGACATTTGTGTGTGATGGATTGCTAGCAGCGTGGCTGAGGCAAAGTGCTAAACTCCCACACTCACTCCTGTGGAGCAAACACTCTGCTGAGCATCTGAAAATATCCAGTTGTGCACCTTTATCATTTTCCTTCATCTCTTATCATGCCTGCTATGAGTTTCTCACACTGGACAGAGGCACTTAGAGATGACCTAATTTGATCAGAGTCCAGTGACAACAGATGGGGTTTAAGAAATATTTCCAGTAAACATACTGTCAGTGGATGCTTTTTAGGTATAGAACACAGGACAATGGATGGACTCTCTACTGAGAGAATGAAGTGTTTCTGGAGAAGAGACTCCCTCTGGTCTCCAGGAAACCAGGACCTAGGGAGTTAGTCAGTGCCCTTTACCCTTACCGATGCAAGGGCGCCATCTACAGGCAGAGTCCATGATGGTGCAAGAGGCTCCTCAAGAAACAGGAGAGGCCTTTGGAGGTGGGAAGGGGAAGAGAAGGTACTGGAAGAGAGGAGGAAGTGTAAACGTTGGTTGCAGTGTATAAATAAAATCAATCAAACAAACAAAAAGAATTTCCAAAACCTCAAACAAACTTTTTAAAAGTTGAAAAGTAAGTCAAGAAGTATCACTGAAAATGGCCAGACTGTCAATGACATAGGGTTGAAGAGAACACCTGTTCTACAATGAGGACAGGATAAATTCGTAGAGGAAAATAGGAAAGAAAGGGCTTTATACATAATGTGACTGAGACCCAAATCACAGAGTAAGAACAGCCAAGGAAGAACATATATAACATATATGCAGTGCAGATAGACAGAGCCCAACAAGAGGTGTCTGTCTTCTACATAGTTGGCTGTTCACTGTGTGTACACCTGTCTTCTACACAGTTGTCTGTTCACTGTGTGTACACCTGTCTTCTACACAGTTGTCTGTTCACTGTGTGTACACCTGTCTTCTACACAGTAGGCTGTTAACTGTGTGTTCATCTGCTTTCTACACAGTTATGTGTTATTTGTATAAACCTGTTTTCTACACAGTAGGCTGTTAACTGTGTATAAAATTGTCTTTTACACTGTTGGATTGTAACTGTGTGTATACCTCTATGCTTCATTATATTCAAGCACTGTGTGTATACCTGCCTTCTATGCAGTTGGCTGTTAACTGTGTGTATACCTGTAAGCTTAGCAGAGGTTCTGGGAGAACATCTGAGTACCTGGAAATAGCTCAGTAACCAAGCAAGCTTCCAGCAATCAAGGCCAGGAAAAGAAAAGAGTCATTGTATTATGCACAAATGGGCACTCACGTATTCATATGTGGTTTCACAACACCTGTACATAGGGTTTGGTTCAGCATTAGAGATGGGTTAGTGAGATTTAGGGTTAGAATTAGGAGCTCAATTATCCTAAAAATATGTAGATGGCATCTAGGATGGAATTTATGTGATAATGAGTAAAGGGAGATAACAATCAAAATTATAAATATCCTGATTTAGGGACTCTAGGGGCAAGTGATAGAATTGAAATTAGGATGATAATTAATGGGAGCCAATGTGAGAATATAGGGTGCTGTGTATCTTTCTCCTCTTATAGATCCACTTCACACACAATGGTAGTACTAGTAATCAATGCTATGGTGGCCTCACAGTGCTCTCGGATCTGATTAAAAGGATATCATATACTTGTTCCCAAAGCCCTAGAGATGGTTCTCTTACTGTCCTTTATACAAACAAGAATTCCACAGCCAGAGGGGAAATGAAACATGCTAATGGTAAGGTCACACAGGTAATAGGAGAAAACAGCAAGTGGACCGCAGTTGCTGACTTGAGAGTCTGTGATCTTGTCACCTCCCCCCGCCCCCAGGAGCTCAGTGCAAACCTATCTATGCGTAGATAATATATTAGTAGCACAATTAATGAGCCCTCAAACTTGCCAGGTAAATGTATAAATATTGACAGCAAAGTGGACAAAATTCAGTCCTGTCTTACTGTTCGGGGCTGCCTTTCTAAATCAATTACCTGTCGCGGTATACAAATTGTCCCCAAACCTTGAGACTTAAAACAACAAATACATCATTGCCTTCCAGTGTTTTGTGAATTGAGGATGAAGAAATGGCTTAGCAGGTGGTCCCAGGTTAAGCTTCTGAGGTGTAGTGAACTCTTGGCAGGGCTGCAGTCATTGCAACACTCAGCTGGGGAGTATGTTTCCAAGCTCTTTCCACTGTTGCTGGCAACCCTTGCAGCTCACCACATGGCCTCTCCACAGGCTGCCCAATGTGGCAGCTGGTTTCCGTTTTGCAAGACCATCTCACGGCATGACAGCTGGCTTCCCTAGAGCAGTGATTCAAGGGAGATTGAGAGAGTGTGCAGGATGGAAGTGGCAGTCTTTTTATAACCTGACCTCCCTGTCTGTTGCTGTGTTATAGAGAGGCAACCTACTGAATTAAGCTCACACTTGGGAGAAAGACTGTTCTACAGGATGTAAACCGGAGATGACATCGCCATTCACTCGCTCCTATTTCTCCAAATTCACATGGTTCTTTTGCACTTCTTCCCACAGTGATTTTGGCTTTTTAGGTTCCTTTAGCAGCGTTCTTTTTCTGCTGCTACTTCACTCTGCATTTCTGTCTTTCTTGCTTCACATGTTCTCTGATCAGCCTCTTAACATATCCGCAGCTCTGCACATATACCATGCCTCATTTCTTCTTTTAAAAATCTTTAGCTCTGAACAAGTTATGTGCCTGCAACTTATCCATTGCTTTCCAGACTCCTTAGCCTGTTCCATAACCAATCTGGCAAAGTAAGAATCCCACCACTACCCCCATCACCACCAACGAAGTGTTAGCACAGCATTTGTCTCCTTGTATCTACTGTATCAAAGGACAGCGAAACTGCTTGTCAAGATGAGCATCCGAATCCTAGCAGAACCCTTCAAACGCTCTTTCCAGGCACTTTATACTTATCACCTACTCTAACTACTACTTACTTCTCGAAGTGACCCTCTTATCTAGCTTGATATTCCTCTAATGTCTTCACTATCTATTTTTTGAATCATTAAAGTAGCCTTGAGCCATGAAATCTGAAACAACTTCTCCTCCACAAAGCAAACATGTTCAAGTTCCTCCTCTATATAAACTGTATGCTGGCTTCTCAGCACTTATAGCATCAAGTCTGTAAGAGAAATTAGTGACCTGGGAGAAAAATAGGGTGGGCATTCCACTGGACTCGGTCCTCACTCCACTATCTATTAGCTGATAAAGACAGAATGTCTTGAAAAAAGTATTTAAGAATCACTTTCTTTATCCATAAAGTGGCATGTCTTCATTGTAAAGTTGTTGGAATGAAATGAGATAACATAAACAAGTGGGCAGAATGAATTGCCGACAAATAGAAGCTATGGTTGTTCATAAGTTAGCTGTATAACAGATATTACTGTGTTAAGGAATCAGCACCCATGACTTCAGAGATTCATAGATGTTCTTTTCTCTCTCAACTGACAGCATGCCCATTTAGTTTTCTGGGAGGTTTTTTTTTTTTTTTTTTTTTCATGCTTAGAACTCCCTGATATTTCCTCTTCTTTTTGTTTGTTAATGTTGGATTTCTTTTTGACTTGACATTCCTCCTCTGTTTGGAATTTTTGGTGATTCCTGATAAGCATAGGGTTTGTAGCTCCCACCATAGTGGCCCAGGATTCTCTGTAAACCATTGTTTCTTTACCTATCTGACTCCTTGGTGATCTGTGAAAACCATCATAATGGAAAACAAGTCTCTTCATAAACCTGGTATCTCAGTGTAAAGTTGGATTCTCAACATCTGTGTCATATGTATTCCATACAGAACCTATGTTAGTGAAGTATAAAGAGTGTTTATGATGGCTACAGACATAGCTCACTTTGACATTATGCCATTACTCATTTGACTAAGTTTGGATGCAAACCATTGACTAGACAGAGACAATAAGTGTCATTGGTAGTATATCTTTAGTCATGAGCCACACAGTGATGGTTGGCCAATGGTAGACCAGGTATATGATGACAGACTATAACGAAGCTGGAAAGTGACCTCATGGGTGCTGGTGTTGTCACACATGTTTCTGTAATGAGACTTTGGAAGTCAAGCATACTACCCTGACAATTGTGTAAAAGACATATTATTATAAACAGTTTATAATACTTCATAATATTAATAGCAATGATGGTACTGGGCTGTTTATTATTTAACGCACTACATTTTGAATTATTTTACCATCCACTGCTGATTTAGAAAGCTTACTGCTTGACAGTGAATCTCGTCCCACCAGCAGTAGCCTCAGGCAGCTCATATTTACTTCTCCTGATTACATCAGGAGTCGGTGATAAGTGTTTGACCTCTGTGTTTGAGGAATAAATCTGTTTTGAAATATGTGTAATTAAAAGTATAGAAAGAAATCCTATTTAAAAAATAGGATCCAGAGGGATGAAACACTATTTAAGCAAGAGGGAGAACACCCATGGGACAGAGAATGAGCCTAAAGTCTTTCAAGGAACTTCATTTGTAAAAAGAAAAATTAAGTATGTAAAGCATTGATTTTATAAGTCAAACCAAAAATAAAAGAATTTATATATATGGAAACATTAATGTAGGAAAAAAGAGGCCACGTTGTGACAAATCCAACTGATTTTCTTAATTACAGAGGAAAACAGATAACAGAGAGCTGAAGGAGATAAAGTAAATGCTAAAGTCTTAGCAGGAGCTGTTTGGAGAGCCTGAGAGGGAGAAGTGGTTGGTCAGACAGTGAAGCACGATTGTCGGAAACCCTCCAGCTCCCAGAGCGAGGATAGGGAGAGCTCAGAAAGGTCTTGCTCTTCTGGCGCAGGTTCTCTGAGAGGTCCCTGTTGTTTGCCCTCCTCCCAACTACCCTGCTGTTTTCACTAGTGTTAACTCAGATGATAAAGCCAAATCCAGACTCTCTCAGCGGGCAAGATAGGAATAATTAAAAATATAGAAGAACTTCGGAGTTCCTCTGTGTGTAAAACTCTGTGTGTATATGTGGACATATCAGTGTTTCAATTTTCATAGAAACCAATTGTTTTTCTATCATCAGAACAGTTTTGCAATGAACCTAATTTTTGGTGTTAGCTTTTAAAGTACTATTTATGCACATCTTAAAGTTATCAGGATGGTCAAATTCTTAGAAGTTCCAAACATCTGTAATTTAGAAATCTTCATTCTCCAGTTTTGAATCCTGGATAAACTGATATTTGAAGTTCTGTATGGTAGTCTGGATTGTGGCTTAGTGACAGATTGTTTCATGATATGCATTAAACTGTGGATTCATTTTCTCCTATCCTTCTCCATACCCTTCTCCTCAAATCAAAGTTCTTAGAGCCACACAAAGAGAATGAGAATGAGACAAGCAACAAAACCTATTGTCCTCGATATTTTAAATTCTGATTATAGAATTTGTGGGAAAATTCTAGGTGCTGGTAAGCTTGACAAAAGCAGAAAGTCTATGTTTCTCAACACTCCTAATATTTAGTTTATGTAGTTTATGATGTTAGTTTAGGAAGAAATCAAAGAACACTGACAAGATAGCACTGGGTAGGAGTGCGTCGTAGTTTTAGTCTTAATTTTCTGTGATAAACACTGTATTAGTCAGAGTTTTCTAGATGATCAGAACTTATAGAATGAAAAATATCTCACATATATAATAAATCACACACACACATTCTAACACAATATACAATATAATATATTTGAAGTGGCTTACAGGTTGTGGTCCAGCTAGTTCAGCATCAGCTGTGTACCAATAGAAGGTTCAAAAATCAATTGTTGTTCAGTTTACATGGGTGGGTGTCTCAGCTGATCTTTGATATATGCCAGAATCCCAAAGAAGTAGGCTCTAATGCCAGTGAATGAATGGACTTGCTAGCAAGATCAAGAGCAAGCAAAGGGTGAAAGCTTCCTTCTACTTCCTTCCATGTCTTTATTTAGACTGCCAGCAGAAAGTGTGACCCAGATTAAAGGTGGATCTTCTACCTCAAAAGATCTGAATTAAAATTGAGTCTTTCCACTTCAAATGATTTAATTAAAAATAAAAATATTCCTCACAGGTATATCCATCAGATTGGGTTTTATTTAATTCCAGATGTAGTCAGGTTGACTACCAAGAATAGCCATGACAAACATTATGACCAAAACCAGTTTGAGAAGGTAAGAGATCATTTGTCACAACCTATCATTCAAAGAAGTCCAGTCAGGAATCCAAAGCAAGATCTTTGAGCCAATAATTAAAAAAGAGACCGTGGAACACACTGATTATTGACTTGCTTCCCATGATCTGCTTAGCTGCTATTGAGTAATACTTTTGTACACTGAAGATTTGTCAATGTGATTGATAAAGAAACTGATGGCCAAAAGCTGAACAGGATGAAATTAGGTGGGAAAGCCAAACTGAGAATAATTGGAAGAAGGACAGATACAGAAGGAACAGAAGATAAGCATGTTATGTGAACAAAGGCACTGCTCACAAGGAGTTGTATCCTCCCACATTCATCATTAATTACGATAATATTCCAAAGACTTACTTATAGAGCACTCACTCTGATGGAGATAATTGCTCACCTAAGGTTCTCTTTCTCAGATATGTCTAGGTTTGTGTCAAGGTGACAAAAAATAACCAGTATAGAATACTTATCACCAAACCTACTGACCTGAGTTAGATCACCAGGATCCATGCTATGGTAAAAGAGAACCAACTGCTGCAAGACATCATCTGGCCTCCACATTTGTACCAGAAGGATCAAACACACACACATACACACACAATAAATAAATTAATATTTAAAAATAAAAAAATTAAAAAAATAAAATACTGATGATATCAAAGAGGACGTTTTACAAGGCTTAAGAACTTTTAGGTTCCACAGACATGCTTCTCTTTCCCACTCATTTAAAGTGCTATAGAACATCTGTATTGCATGAAGAGTCTCTGTGTGAGCATAAAGAGCATCTATGCTGACACTCAGTGCAAGCTAGAACAAAGTTCTAGACATGGAAGGGAAGATTGATGAAGCTCTTGCCATAGTGGTATGGATTTTAGATTCCTCCCCTCATGGGGGCATGAAAATAACTAGTTTTCTTCTTTTATTTTAAATATGGAAAAGATATATCACATGACCTAAACCATGTATTACAATATGTTAATAATATATCATTGTTAATAAGGAACACAAAATCAACCAGTATTTGAAATTCAGAGTTATAGCAAAAATCCTTGTAATTGTGAAATAGAAGAAAAATAAAAGACCCTAAAATGTTACAGAGTGGAAAGTATTGAGGATGCATCCAAAAGGCATGGACAGGCAGTATGGACATGGAGGTTAAAGTGAGCAAAGTCAATCTTGAATAGGTACATGTGTAGGACTGGGATAAGCCCTGGGACATTCAGAGTCTTCAGCAAAGAGCACAGTGGAGGGAAGAATGGGAAGAGCTGGTTGCGAAGATGAGTTTTTAATGATCAGTGTCTAAGCACCAGAGAATGTCTTCTAAGCATATTTGCTTTTGTAAGTGTAGTTTAGGAGAAATAGCTAGTTTGTGTGTATTTGTCCAGTCTTCATCTTCCAAGATTCCAACCTAAAAAGATTGAGTAGGGTACAATCCTCCAGCAACAGTTTATTCAAAGTGTTACCTCGGGACCAGGGACGGCCTGAACAATTTCAGTGACACATTGTGCTACAGGCCACAGCTGGCATTAGCTTACCCCTGGATTTTATTTTATTTTAATTTTTATCTTTTATTTCATTCATTTTTTAATTTATTTATTTATTAAGGATTTCTGCCTCCTCCCCGCCACCGCCTCCCATTTTCCTCCCCCTCCTGCGATCAAGTCCCCCTCCCTCATCTGCTCGAAGAGCAATCAGGGTTTCCTGACCTGTGGGAAGTCCAAGGACCGCCCACCTCTATCCAGGTCTAGTAAGGTGAGCATCCAAATTGCCTAGGCTCCCCCAAAGCCAGTACGTGCAGTAGGTTCCAAAACCCAATGCCATTGTTCTTGAGTTCTCAGTATTCCTCATTGTCCGCTATGTTCAGTTAGTCCAGATTTGTCCCATGCTTTTTCAGACCCAGGCCAGATGGCCTTGGTGAGTTCCCGATAGAACATCCCCATTGTCTCAGTGTGTGGGTACACCCCTCACAGTCCCGAGTTCCTTGCTTGTGCTCCCTCTCCTTCTGCTCCTGATTTGGACCTTGAGATTTCTGTCCGGTGCTCCAATGTGGGTCTCTGTCTTTGTCTCCTTTCATCGCCTGATGAAGGTTAATATTCAGGAGGATGCCTATGTGTTTGTCTTTGGATTCACCTTCTTATTTAGCTTCTCTAGGAACATGAATTATAAGCTCAATGTCCTTTATTTATGGCTAGAAACCAAATATGAGTGAGTACATCCCATGTTCCTCTTTTTGGGTCTGGCTTACCTCACTCAGGATAGTGTTTTCCTATTTCCATTCATTTGTATGCAAAATTCAAGAAGTCCTTGTTTTTTACTGCTGAGTAATACTCGAATATGTATATATTCCATACTTTCTTCATCCATTCTTCTGTTGAAGGGCATCTAGGTTGTTTCCAGGTTCTGGCTATTACAAACAATGCTGCTATGAACATAGTTGAGCATATACTTTTGTTGTATGATTTTATATGAGTTCCTATGAAGAAGTTAGAATGTGATGTCTTAAAGGGGAAAGCTCTTGACAGAAGCACTGTGTGTGCAGAAGAACAAATGTTTTGGAAGACAGAAAGAGATCAGTGACCATCGGGACCTGCTTAGGGAAACAATGGCCAATGGGCCACAAAGGCTATGTTTCTTACCTGAAAAACCAGCAAAATCCTACAAAGGGCCAAACAGGATTTTTCCTAAAAAGAAATGAAATGAAAAGGAAAAGAAGACATCTATGGGTTTAGACTACAATTGTCCACATCATCCCTACAGAACTTAAGGAAATAGATAAATTAGGGCAAAAGATCAATGATGCTTGTCACACTTGGTCTGGGCAGTTTCTGTATGAAATGAATAGGATTCCCCAATGGAGATCCTAATGGCCTGGGGAAAAGAGGTAAAAGCATTTGGATGGCTCAGCAGGTAAAGGTGCTTGCCATGCAAGCCCGGCAACCTGAGTTTGAGCTCCAGAATCCACATAAAGGCGAAGGGAAAGATGCTACTCTATGAAAGCCTCTGTCCTCCACAGGTGTACCAACCTCATGATAGACTCAGTACATGAGTACGTATGTGCACGAGCGCACGCACATGTGCGTGCTCACACACACACGCACACACACACACACACACACACACAACAATTTTCTTCAAGAGAGACAAGATAAGTTATTAAAAAGAAGCATCCACATCATAAATTTGAAAATATCAAACAGCCAATGGTATTGGAGTTAAGCAGGTAAGATGTTCTGAGAAGGAAGAGGTGAACAGCATGAGCAGAAGGAAGCTTTTCTGAAAGAAACAGTAAGTGGGGCTGAGACTGGCTACAAGAAGGGCTCTTTAGTCAATGCAACTTGACAAGGTGATTATTAATGATTTATTAAACTAGTCCTAAAAAGAACTAGTGAGATGAAAAAGCAAATAGAAACATAAGGAACAGTGGAGGCTACTTTCGCATCAGTGGAGATATAAAACATTGGTTCACCATGCTTGCCGAAACACAGCTTTGACAAATAAAAATAAACAACTTGTGTATTAACAGGATTCCAGTCATCCTATGGGGATCACCCATCCCATTATTAATCAGGCCAGACCATTCTTAGCTTCCAAGCTCAGTGCTTTTCGGGCAATGTGTCTGCAGACTTGTGTGGAGCTCTCCTGATGAGCCTTTCTTTGATTATGTAGACAGCACAGTATTTTTACTTTAGGTTTCTGTTTCCTTTTTTATTAATTAAATTTTCTTTGACAATTTAATACATGTATATAATCCAACTAGGAACTCTCATCTCCCATCCCCTCTAACTCCATTCTACTCCCACTCACTACCCCTTACTTACAAATCCCTTTCCCATTGTCCTGTCTTTTTGCTTTGTTCTGGATCTGCTGAGTTTCACCAAGGCCATTTGTGACTGTGGAGCAATCCATTTGGATTCTGCGGGTTTATCAGTGTGTATGTAAATGAAGAAAATACCTTCCACTCTCCTAGAATCTGGCAGCAGCCAAAAGCTCAGCAAGGAGGGATATAGCTCCACATCCATGTGACTGTTGATAGGCCGAGCCTGTACAGTTCAATACCATTTTAATTAGGTCCTCTGATAGTTCAGTGCTCCAAGATGACTGGAGATGCAGCTTGCCACTCTAGCACCCAGGGAAGCTGTCACAGTTAGACATAAATGGAAACGAATGAGTGTCACTCCCAAACCAGCATGCCACACAGTGGCAAACCTGTCCACCATCGCATTTAAACAGTAGCTACACCGTGGATGACTTTTATTTTTCCCATCAGAATGTACTAGACCTTAAGATATCAGTAAGATGATATTTTGTTTTTACTTGAAAATTTGATCTAGGAGTTGGAATCTGCCCAGACTAGAGAAAACCAAATATCCCTCACAGGCTTTACTCCAGTGATACTAAATACTTGAGAAAACTTTTTTCACAGAGAGAACAGTAATGACAGTTAAGAGACAAAACTGAACAACAAGAGTAACAAAACAAAACAAACAACAACAGCAACAAAAAAAAGGGGCTGGGCTGGGGTTTGTAGAGGAAGAGTTGAAACTGCAAACATCACAGGAGCCCCTGTCCCTAGGCATGACAGGGGCCTGGGTAATGTGCCCATGTGTGGTCTGGTGCATCTGCTAGGCAGGGAAACAAGACAATCTGCTAGCGTTGGGTCAGGGAGCAGACAAATGCACCTGCTAGCTGTTGTCATTGAGCCTTCTTTTCCTGAGCCCTTGGAGTTCAATTCCAGCAGGACATGGAACAAAGCAAGCTGGAAGAATCATGGGATGCAGAGCCTGTGGCTGTCATGGCTGAGCACTGTCTCTGGGTTTCCAGACTGCTCGGTGAAGGGGCACCTCCTAACATACCAGCTGGTGGACTGTAGTCAGCCTGTAGTAGGAAAGGATGCTTGGCAAGCCCGGGCATCCTGTGTGTAGAGTCAAGCGACAGAACCGTTTTGTTATTGATGTGAATGACAGCACTGGAACCCAGGAGCCCTGAGAATAGTATGGACTCATCTTCAACAGGATCTGCCATGTGGCTCTTCTGTCGCTGGAAGAGGACTCTTTCAATTGGGCTTCATCACTCAGTTTGCCTTGCTGCAAAAAATAATGTCCTGTTTGTTTGGTTTGCTATTGAATTGTGTGTATGGTGTTGGTGGGTGTTGAAGTAAAACAATCTTTTTTTAGAACCTGAAATTCTATGATACAATACAAATATGTTCAATGACTACAGAATTCCACATAAAAATCAAAATTTCTTTTTTTTCTAAAATTTATTAGATTTTTTTTTTAAAAATACCAATCCAAATTCCCACTCCCTCTCCTCTTCCCATTCCCTCCACATACCCTCCCACCCCACCCCCATCTAATCCTAAGAGAGGATAAGGCACTTTTCTTTGTGGAAGGTCCGAGGCCCTCCCCACTACATCTTGGCTGAGCAGGGTATACATCCAAAGAGAATAGCATCCCTAAAAGCCAGTACATGCAGTAGAGATAAGTCCCAGTGCCACTGTCAGTGGCCCCCAAGTATGCCCCAGACATACACCTGTCAACCACATTTAGAGGGACAAGTTTGGCCCTATACTTGCTCCTTCCCAGTCCAGCTGGAGTTGGTGAGCTCCCATTAGCTCTGGTAAACTGTTTCAGTGAATGAACCCTTCATGGTCTTGACCTCTTTGCTCATATTTTCATTCCTTCTACTCTTCAACCGGACCTGGGGAGCTCAGTCGGGAGCTCTGATGTGGATCTCTGTCTCTGTTTCCATTTGTTGTTGGACGAAGGTTCTATGGTGATATTTAAGATAATCATCAGTCTGACTGCAGGGCAAGGTCACTTTGGGTGCCCTCTCCTCTATTGTTTAGGGTCTTAGCTGGGGTCATCTTTGTGGATTCCTGGGAATTTCTCTAGAATCAGGTTTCTTACTAACCCCACAATGGCTCCCTCAATCAAGATAGCTTTTTCCGTGTTCTCATATCTGTCCTTCCTCCATCTTGACTATCCCATTCTCTCAAGTTCTCCTCAACCCTCCTCTTCTTCCTTCCTCTTCACTTTCTACCTTTCCTTCTTCCCCCACCCCCATGCTCCCAATTTTGTCAGGCGATCTTGTCTGTTTTCAATTTCTAGGTGGATCTATATATTTTTTTGGGGGGGGGGGTTCACCTTATTCTTAGCTTCTCTAGATCATAAACTATAGGCTCAATGTCTTTTGTTTATAGCTAGTATCCACTTATGAGTGAGTACATACCATATTCATCTTTTTGGGTCTGGGTTACCTCACTCAGGACAGTGTTTTCTAATTACATCCATTTGCATGTGAAATTCAAGGTGTCATTTTTTTTTTTTAACCGCTGAGTAGTACTCTAATGTGACATTTTCTTTATTCATTCTTTAGTTGAGCGGCATCTAGGTTGTTTCCAGGTTCTGGCTATTACAAACAATGCTGTTATGGACATAGTTGAACAAATGCTTTTTTTGGCGAGTTTCTCTGTGGTTTTGGAGCCTGTCCTGGAATCAGCTCTTGTAGCCCAGGGTGGCCTCGAACTCACAGAGATCCACCTGCCTCTGCCTCCCGAGTGATGGGATTAAAGGCATGCGCCAGCACTGCCCAAAACAAATGGTTTTGTAGTATGATTGAAGATCTTTTGTGTATATGCCCAAGAGTGGTATTGCTGGATCCCGAGGTAGGTTGATTCCCAATATAATTTCTCCTCCCAAAGTAATCTTTCCAAATGGTTCTGTGGATCTTTCCAGGATTCAGGATTTGGGGCATTCTGACAAAAGAGGAACAGTCTTTAAGAATATAGGATGACTAGGATAGGGATAGGAGAAATTATAGGTCATGAATATATGACTAAAATATCAGTTAATATTTTCTTTATCATATGCTGCTGAGGCATTTTCACTTGGCACACTGACCTTGCTGGTGAAGTAGTTGTCTTATAATCCTCATTGCTGCTTAAGAGCAGTTGCAAGACAGTTTGCATTTTCTCTCAGAGGGCATTTTTAAATGCACCATTTACAGCTCATTGCAGTGTTTCCACAGAGTCCATACACATCCCTATCAGACAACAAAGAATGAAGCATGAGAAAGAAAAGAAAAGGGTGGAGTGTGAGCCTGGAGCACACCTGCATCCCTCCTGAATCCCTGCTGCCCACACTGTCAGGAGCCTGGAGCACACCTGCATCCCTCCTGGATCCCTGCTGCCCACACTGTCAGGAGCCTGGAGCACAACTGCATTCCTCCTGGATCCCTGCTGCCCACACTGTCAGGAGCCTGGAGCACACCTGCATTCCTCCTGGATCCCAACTGCCCACACTGTCAGGAGCCTGGAGCACACCTGCATCCCTCCTGGATCCCTGCTGCCCACACTGTCAAGAGCCTGGAGCACACCTGCATCCCTCCTGGATCCCTGCTGCCCACACTGTCAGGAGCCTGGAGCACAACTGCATCCCTCCTGGATCCCTGCTGCCCACACTGTCAAGAGCCTGGAGCACACCTGCATCCCTCCTGGATCCCCGCTGCCCACACTGTCAAGAGCCTGGAGCACACCTGCATCCCTTCTGGATCCTTGCTGCCCACACTGTCAGGAGCCTGGAGCACACCTGCATCCCTCCTGGATCCCTGCTGCCCACACTGCCAGGAGCCTGGGGCACACCTGCATCCCTCCTGGATCCCTGCTGCCCACACTGTCAGGAGCCTGGAGCACACCTGCATCCCTCCTGGATCCCTGCTGCCCACACTGTCAGGAGCCTGGAGCACACCTGCATTCCTCCTGGATCCCCGCTGCCCACACTGCCAGGAGCCTGGAGCACACCTGCGTATCTCCTGGATCCCTGCTGCCCACACTGCCAGGAGCCTGTAGCACAACTGCATCCTTGCTGGATCCCCACTGCCCGCACTGTCAGGAGCCTGGAGCACACCTGCATCCCTCCTGGATCCCAACTGCCCACACTGTCAGGAGCCTGGAGCACACCTGCATACCTCCTGGATCCCTGTGGCCAGCACTGATTCCAAGAGAGCAGGAAGGACCCACATCCAAACATCCATTTTAACATGTCTTCTGTGTTTTAGAAAATAGTACAAGTGAACAAACCTGGGGTATGCTATAGAGAAAGCCAGGACAACTACAGACAATTACTCTAAAATAGATTTCCTCCCTGGAACTAGTTTAATTTTTCAGCATGGTTCCTGCCCTCCAGGATCTTGAAGAATCTCTCTGGATCCTACTAGTGCTTTCAAAGCTGTCATACAGCTTTTGCTTCTGAGAATTCACCAGAAAACCTGCTGGTTGTAGACTACCTCTTCTAAAAAGAGAAAACAATGGAGTAGGGGCTCACAAAGGGGAATCTGGCCTCTAGTTTCTTTGTCTTTTCACTGACTTTAATGTTTTCTTTTGTGTTCAGGGCTTCCATTATGGCAAAGGCAGCCAGGCTGAGGTGACCAGCATGCCTGTTTGGAACTGTCCAACACTGTTTGAATCTCTGCATTTCTCTAAGTGCACCCTAATGTTTTGTGTCTGTGAAAGACGGCCCCATTTGATACGGATTCTGGAGCTCTATTTTTACTTTATCTTGACCATAATATTTTGTTGGCAAACTTATTATCGTACTTCTTACCTCCAGTTTTTATGGTAAGGTAGAAATGAGGTGGTAGAAGGTAGAGCGAAGGGCAAGATGAATATACAATTATTTTATAAAAGTCACCAGAGGCAGGGAAGATAGATTAGTAGCTCAAGCATTTGCTGTACAATCATGAGGACCTAATTATGATCCACAGAACACACATTAAAAGGCAGGTGTATACTGCTGTCATTTCTGTGCTGGAGACAAAGGCAGGAGGATCCCAGGAAGAGACGTCTGTAAATGAGGAAACCAAGAAGACACACTGTGTCCACTCAATTTCTGCAGGTGCACCTTTTCACATGAACATCATAAATACAAACACACACACACACACACACACACACACACAATCATGAGAAATCTAGTAGGTAAAATGGGGTTTGTAAAGCTATTTGGGACAACTGATACACTCTGAGATTCAGGTGCACTCTTAAAGTTTATTATTTGATTTAAGCTATGAGATCAAGACTTTCATCTTTATGATACATAAATATGAAATGCTCACAGTCACATAAACAGAAAGCTTCTTTGCAACTAAATTATGGATTTTTCATTTGGAAAAATTTCTGAGTTTACTATAAATAAGTCAGGATTGGTTTTGAATAAATGAAAACTTTTGATGCTATTTTTAAGATTCCCTAATGTAGTTGCAGAATTTCCTGACTGTAAAACTTTATATCTAAAACATAGTTCTCACCAAAAGTAATTTTGTATTTTCAAGCATAGCATCTTAGTAATGGTAGCATTATAGAAGTCCCTTGAAATATTTTCTTTGCATATTTCACATCCACACAAAAGTTTGTAGTGTAAAATGAAAAAATGCAACAATAGTAGAAGCAGAACCCTCAAAATCCTTAAAATTTAATAAATCTATCTAGTAAAATAATAATTAAGAATAGTTGACTTTAAAAACATTAAATATAGAATAACTACTGTCTTAAATATATCTTGAACAGCTTCATTGATATATTATTCACATCATTAAAAATACACAGTCTGAGGGTCCAATAATAGGTGGCTCAGTGGGGTTAAGTGTTTGTAGTACAAGTGACACCTGGGGACAGAACCCATGTCCCGCAGAAAGCTGAAAGGAGTAAGCTGATTGTGATTCTGGAGTTCTTATTGGTAGAAGGGAAGCAGAGGCAGGAGAACAGCTGGAAACTCCTGGCTTAGCTGGTCTGACATACACATTGTTACACATGTATAGGTTACCTGGACCACATGTCAGAAAAGCTGGAAGCTGAGGACTGGCTGCTGTATTCATCCTCATCTGCAGCAAGTGCTCTGTTTCACTCACAGGACCCCACGCCCATAGCAGAAAGATCGGAAAAGAGCACTAATTTTGTAGTGTTCTTCTTTCATCCACAATGTGTGAAAATCAGCACATCAGTTTCACATCTTCATAAATTTTATGTTCTAGCTCTTACCCCATTCTCTTCACCCTTCTTGCTGCCTCTGAACAGCCAAAAAGATTTCTTTATTCTGGGCTTGTTCTTTGAATCAATGGATAATGTGGAAGATGTTTTCTATGACTGGTTTTGTCCACTTTAAATAATGTTCCTGAGACTTTACTGAGTTGTAGAGTGTCAGTAGTGTATCTGTGCTAAGTATCTTACATATGTTTAATTCTGACTAGATTACTTGGAAGTGTCTGTATTCTGCATTTCCACTTAACATAAGAGTAGAACATGCCTCTGATTATTCCCTGATATGTCCACTGTCACCTGGTCAATAAATTTCCAAAAACATCATTCTCAGTCATGTCTCTCTCTTGAACAGTCCCTTCTGTCTTGGGCAGTTGGAGACTTTCGTGTGCTTCTGAAGACTGGTTACAAAGAGTTTCAGATACTCACTGGCTGCCTTAGGTCTGTGGGAGGAAGGAGAAAGATCATAGCTTGTACCATGTATCAGCTAAGTCCCTCAGGAAATGGCTGCTATGTGGGTGTACTTCAGAGCACAGGCTGCAGTAAGAGGAGATAAAGTGAATAGGGACTAGCATGGTAGAGGAATTTTCTCAGGCTGAGACTGGTGTGTTCCATGAGGCATTGAAGTAGGCATGTCTTAGCCACATAGAAGGAAGTCTGAAGTGCAAGGAAATAAATTTCATTCACATAAAACATGAATACACACACCCACCACTGCCTCCACAACTCTCACCAATCACCACCTCCAAAAAACAGCTACAACCAAAACAGCTTTTCCCAATGTCCCCTCCAAATTTGGCATCTCAAAAATACAACCTTATGGCCCCATTCATTCAATGGTAGCAATGAACTTTGTGTTTGTTTGTTTTGTTTTGTCTTTTGTTATTTGAGAAAGGATCTCATAAGTACTGACTGTCTTCTAACTCCTGATGCTCTCATTATCATCTCCCAAGTACCGGAATCACAGCTGTGTCTTACTACCTGGTAGATGTTGCTTTTTTCTTTAAATTTAAGATATTACTTTGTCTTCATATTTATTTGTGTGTATCTGTGTTTGTGAATCTGTGTGAGTATATACCATGGGTGTGTCTGGTGATCACAGATGCCAGAATTGGAACTATAGGAGCTGAAGGTACAGGAGATTGTGAGACACCATCTGGTTGCTGAGAACTAAACTTAGGTCCTCAACAAGAATTTCAAGCCCTCTTAGCTGCTGAGCCTCTCTCTATCCCATTTTTAATTAAAAATACTTTATTGCATTCTTCTCATTATTGTTGCTATGATGATGATGATGATGACGATGATAATGATGTTTTGGAGTATACAGGATGTCATGTAGCTCACTGGCCTTGAAGTCTTGAATTCTTTATGTAGCCAAGATTTTCCCACCTCCATCTTATGGTCCTGGAATTGCAAGATTTTCATTTTAATTTTCACTGTTCTCTTTTCAAACTTCTTTCTTTGCCTTAGTTTTTCCCTCTTCGAGAAATTTGCTGATTTAAACCCCATTTCTCTAGCCTGGGAATATCAGTCAGTGAAACAGAGAAGACTGTAATCCCCGCTTGTGAATTTCTCAGTCCATGAAGGTCCTTTTTGACCCTCTGCACGAGATCCTTGAGCAACCCAGGGAAAAAGAACTGAGCTGCATAGTGTAGAACAGTGGCTCAAATCTTCCAAATGCCAACCCTTTAAACAGTTCCTCATGTTGTAGTGACTCCAACTATAACATTATTACATTGCTATTTCACAACTGCAATTCTGCTGCTGTTGTTAAACATATTTTTTTTTTTTGAGATAGAAGTTTTCTAAAGGGGTTGAAAGCCACAAATTGAGAACCATTCGTGCAGCCACCATATTCTAGGGAGGTCAGCCTCATAACTCTAACATCCTTGTGGTGGAGGGGATCAGGAGAGGTTGGGGTGGAAATGTCCAGGTACATGCCTTCAAGACCAACCCATGCCTAGACTTGGACCTCTCTCACTGCACTGTACTTCTGGACTCCTCTGAGTGCTAGTTTTACAGGTTTTAAAAGTAGACAAAGGTTTATGGTCACAGCCACACCATCTGAAGCCACTAGTTAATCCTCAGCAGTGCAGGATGGGGTGTGCTTAGCCAGTGCTGCCTCATCCCACTGGACATCTCTTGGGTAGTTTAGGTCGAGGCACTCAGGATGGGTAGGAGAGCTACAGATCCCATTGCTATGCCCGCCTAGTCTACAGCCTTTACCTTCCAAGCCTTTGAAATTTACATGTATATTTATTATCAGGTAATTCACTGATATTATAATCTCCATCACAGGGGAAGTTAGGCAATTTCTTTTTAAATCACGAGGACCATTTTGCTATTTTGTAGAGTTCTGTTGCAAAGAAGTTATGAGGAGCTGTGGTTTTGACTACCAGACAAAGTGCTGCTTTCCATTCCTCTCCTATTTCAATTATGTATGCAAACCTTCAGTCTATTTCCATGGATAACTTAGAGATGGCTTCACTTTTGGAGCTGATTCTGAATGGGTTTCGTTTTGCTTCAATATCATTGTCAGAAAAGAATTGAGAGATTTCCTCAACCCATAAATAGAGAGCGAATGTATTTTGTGGCCCTTTCTTCAGAAGTATGATCTAGATAAATTCGTACATATTTTATTTCTACCCATCACACCTCAGCAGCACAAGTCACTTCAATTACTCTGGCAACAAGCTAGCAAGGCAACTTTATCATTCCAATTTTTCATCTTTTTCTCTTTAACTTGATGTGTGTGCTGTGCAGTGTATCAGGAGAATCTCATCAACTCTGCCTTCCTTCGACTAATAAATCTCAGTCACAGATTAATCTCCCTCAAGATAGAGAAAAGAAGCCCGCAAAAGGAAGAACTTGATGGGCATGCCAGCCCATGCTGTGTTTTCTCTGAGAGTCCATAGCTTCCCAGTGCCAAACTGAGCCACGTTGGGAAGTCCCTTTTGTGTCTTTGACTACAGCCATTCTGCAGGTGCCGCGTGACTTTTGTAGATTGATTATTCAACCAGGTAAGTCCTTCATCTCTCAATCAGATGGTTGAGATGAGAACCCACTATGTAGCCTAGGCTAGCCTCTGACTCTTCCCGCCCCCACTTCAGTGTTTTGAGTTACAATGTTTGTCACCATGCTCAGTTGTTCACCAAGTTTAAATAACTCTTCCTGAGTTTGGATCTTTGAATACATCTCTTTTTTTTCTAATTAAAGATGAGAGGATGAATACATCCCAGGCTCAAGCAGGGCCCCAAGACACTGAGGGAGGCTATCTTTTCGGTATGAAGTTTTTTAAAAGAGCTATTAACAGTACGAGCATACAGACAGACAGCAGCATGGCATGAACTCTGACGGCAGTGAGATGGGGTGCTGAGAGAGTTGAGACCCACAACTCAGGGTTGGAGAGGTTGTTTCTAAGGATCTCAGGGAAAAGTTTGTTCTAGTTACACTGTTTGATCCCAGAGTCACGAGGAAAGACATGGATGTGCGTCCGTTAGGATGTGGGGGAGTAGGGACAGTTCTGAGACCAGCCTCTGGGGACCGTATTTGTCTTTCTCTATAGCAGCGTGGATCCCAGATGTCATTTCCCTGGCGTGCTTGACAGTAACACTGAGGCTGCAGACTCTTGTGGTCTGATTAGGTAGCATAACCCACATGTGGGAATGGTTCTGTTATTTCAGTGGAAATGTCCCTTAAAACACTTAGAGGGGCCCAGGGTACCTACAATGGGATGAATGGGTACCACTTTCTCATTCATTGAGTCATAAAGTCTGATATGCCAACTGTGGTGGTCTTCAGGTAAGGCCCCAGTCATCATGGTCAGAGAAAATTCTATCTGTTGTAGCCCAAACCACTGAATGTCAGAGGCAACAGGAAAACCAAGACAGTCATCAGACAAGTCCACAAATGATATTAAAAGACAGGATTCATTGTGCTATACTTCTTATTTCATTAAATACTCTCTTTTAGGAATTCCTGAGTGAGTGTGGTCTTAATGTCCTTAGACGATATTTTAAAGCAAACATGTGAGCTGCTTTACCTGGTTCAGAAGGCGCCCAAGTGAGTTAGTCATAGCATCACCCAGCTGTTAATTACTCACAGGAAAACACACTCTGAACATATTCTCTAACTGGTTAAGGAAACAGTCTGGAAACTAATTAAATTATAATATTTAAGGGGCCAAACTAAGTTTGCTGTAAATCTTGGAAATCACTAATTAAAAATGAAAATCATTAAAATATAAACACTTTCTTTCCGTGCCTCTTCAGTCTGTGAAGCCATCAGCTAAAATTCTGTGCTTGGAGCATTTATTGCACTCAAGGTTAGCACCCACAATTAAATTTTCTGTTGTGTATTTCTTTGGTTTTCCCATTAACTGTGAAAGCCATCCTGAGGTGACTGAATTGAGACGTGGGTGTCACTGTCACAGCGCTGAAGCCGCTGGCTGTATTGTTCTGTGCTTGCTTTCTTCTCTCCCTCACTCTCGCTTTTATGAACAGGAAATGGAAGCATCCAGTGGCCCGCTCCTTGGACCCCATCCTTCAATGTGCTAAAAGCTGAGGTAGCATAGACTTTTTAGACATTTCAAGGAACAAAATAAAAGTCTTTGTCTGACCTAGTAAAGGAATGAGAGAGGAAGGAGCCCTGTATGTCAGCTGGCTCCGACATGAAAATGTACCTGCTGCTAAAGGATGGGTGCATCTTCAGTCCTAGGGTACCAGCTGGCTAAGGTCACAGGACCACAAGCCTTCAGGCAACAGATCTTTTGTTTTCTGTCTTTTATTAATATTGTTCTGATCCTTTTAAATTTGGTTATTGTCCTTTCAAACCTGGAATTTGTGTTCTGAAACAACAAATGTGGTCCCTTTATGAAGCCTGCAGTTTCACAGTCTTAGGGCCATACTACTGGAAGGAGAGCCCTGCATCCCAGGAGTCACCTGTGGGATTAGACAGTGTGCCCTCCAGCTTGTGTATATTTTCATTTAGCACACTGGGATGAACAAAATTTACCTCTTCATTTAGGCTATTGCCTAAATAAAAAGCATAATTCTGTAATTAATAACATTTTGCATGTATCTGTTAGTGTATTACTGTTTTTAGGATAAATACTTGTAACTAGAAGGATAGAGTATTAAGTGCTTTTTACTTTCATACATTCTGCTAAAATCCTCTCTAGAATCTTTGGCTCATGTATGTACTCTGAAGAGCAATATAGAGAAATACATGTCTGCACAATTTGTTTTTCTATGAGAAATTGCCCAAGCTCAATAGAAAGGGGACTATGAAAGAGGAGGGGGGAATCAACGTTTCCCATTTTTTGTTGAACAAAATTTGTCAAACCTAGAGGCCAAAGGAACTCATTTCTTTTTCCTGTGAAGGTTTCAAGAATTCCTCTGTGAAATAATTTTTCTTTTAAAATTTTATTTTGATTTATTTTTCATGCTTCTTTTCCACCCTTTGTTCTTCTTTGGGGAAACCTTTAAGGCTTTTCCCATATCAGAAATAGCTATTGTCAACAGTTTTCCACTTAGGTTCAAACTTTTAGTTAAAAAAACTTCTTAGGTTAAACCTTGTATGTTCCCCTGTCTCCATGGCTCTGGAAGACAGGACTTGCAGGCCTTCACTCTGGGGTAGTGAACACAATCCAATTAAATGTGAAACCACTCTAGAGGTCATTTCTGTTTTTCTCTTTAAGACAATGTCATTTTTATTTAGGCACAAAGACTTGCATTTCTTTCACCACCTGATCCAATGTCCTCGGCGACATCCCAACCTTTGTTCCTCAGCTGGACAACAAAAAAATTCAAAATGGCTCTCTTTGCTGTCTCTCTTGTTGGCTGTCCATATTGTACACTGACTCTACAGTACACTATAAACAACTGTCCATCTATATCTGTGTTGTTAGTGAATGCCACAGATTGGGTAATTTAGAGAGAGGATGATTCATTTGGCCCTCAGCGTTGCCAACTAAGTAACATAAGAACATGAAACTTGATCTGCTAAGGGCTTCTTAATGTGATACAAAATGACAAGGAGTATTACATGACATGAGAGCAAGTACATTGTGTGGCCCCAGTTTCTACTCTGATAAAGCCACTAATACCATTATGGAGTTCCATCATCATATCACTTAGTCATAATTATCTCCAATAAAGCCCACATCCAAATACTGTGAGATGTGACTTTAGGAATGAAGCTTCCAAAACTTTTGGGTGACAAATTGAAACTATGGTATACAGCCAAGATGAGATCATGTCTCTTCCTCACTGAAAATCTCCCAGTGAATCTCAATGGCAGTTAGAAGACAGTCCCAGCTCTTTTTTATTTTTTTTTTTTTTTGTGGCATAGGTGACTCAATCAAATTCGGCCCTTGTCTTTGGCTCCTGATCAGGTTGGATCATCATTGGCCAAGTTCTTTTGTTCTGCCTGGGTGAACTTCTCCAGCCACGCAAGTCTTTTCATCTTTCTGCTTATTGAACTTTGAGTTACAGTTTGTACTCTGAGAAGCCACACAAAACATATACATAGTACAAAACTGAAAAGGAGATTTATTTAATGTGGTTATATTAGGGAGAGTGACAATGAGATTCAGTGCCCCATCAGTTAATTTTGAAGGTACTGAAGTGATACTAAAGTTTAAACCGAAGGACAACAATATGCACATGCAAGTGTTTCCAGGTCAGAAGTAGCCCTTGCCACCACTGCCAAAAAGATTGTAGACTTTTTACTACAGAGTGTGAGGGAGAAACGTGTCTCTCTGCCAGCTCTACAGTTTTTCTTGTACCGTCACAAGAGTCCTGAAGAAATTCCAGGGTTTTTGTTTTGGTCCCTTGATTTGATAACTTGACAGCTAAAGTGTTTCATTAGAATATCATTTCCTCCTGGTTAGATACACTTTTCTTTGCCAGCTTTGTTCTTGCCTTGGTTTCTTTTTATCTGTTGGTATTTCTTGGCCAGTGCCTTAGCTAAGATTTTATTGCCATGAAGAGACTCCATGGTTCCACTCTAACTCTTATCAATGAAAACATTTAATTGAGAGGGCTCACTGATAGTTGTAGAGGTTCAGTATGTTATAATCATGGTGCAGAGCATGGTGGTACATAGGCAGACGTGGTGCTATAGCTGAGAGTCTATATCTTGACCAGAAGGCAGCACGAAGTCAGTTGTCACACTGAAGAAAGGCTGTGCAAAAGAGACATCAAAGCTTGATCCCACAGTGACACACTTCCTCCAACAAGGTCACACCTCGTAATAGTGCCACTCCCTGTGCGGGCCATTTTCTTTAAATCTGCTACAGCCAGCCTAGCCCTCCTTAGTCCTAATGTGGTTTCTCATCAACCAACTCTCAGGATGTGTCTTCTTTTACAGATCTTCTCAGAGCAATTTACCTAAAACCTCTTTTTATTTATTATCAAATTTTCATAAGCCTTATAAAATTCTTTTAAAATAAAGTCATTTTATTTTATGTGCACGGGTGTTTTGCCTCCAAGTGTGCCACATGTGTCCCCATAGAGGTTGGACAATGTCATTAGATTCATTACAGTGATGCTGGGAATTGAACCCCAGTGATCTTAAACCCAGATCATCTCGTTTAAAATGATATCTTTGATTTACCTCTCTTTCTGCTACTTACGTTCTATTTAGAGGACAAATTAGGAATTGAAATTTTATTATGTATTTATCACTATGCCTGTATTTTTTACTTTGCCAAAATATATGAGTTCTGTGACACAGACATCTGGTCTATCTTATTTACCAGCACCTGGGACAGTGTGTAAAACAGAACTAGGAGTCAGTGAATCACTGAATGAATCACCACAGAATGGAACCTCTCCCTCAAGCAAATATTATAAGTTCTGGGTCTGATTTTTTTAAATATTGGCTGCAGCTGTCTCTTCTCCATCGTTCCCTATGTTGTGTTGAACTTTGGTCCTCATTTTTAGGCTACCATGTGAACTGCTTTGATTATATCCCCCTTTTGTATTTCAATTTCATTTTTAATTCATTACATAAAAGAGTTTTTGTCCTAATGCTTTCTGTATTAAAACTTTCAGTGATTCCTATGCCATCGTCAAGCCTTTTCTTTACTGTGGAGGCCAATGACAATGACTTTTTTTGACAGACTTCCTTGATTCCAATAGTTAGCATATGATCCAAGCACCAGTTCCCCAGATACAGAGCACTTTTGTGAATGTGAAAGTGAGAGGAATGAGAAGAAAAAAGTGAGAAATTGTGTTGATACTGCAGTTATAGATGAGTTTGAACTTAACACTTAGCAATTGGGAGAGCAAATCCATTTCTGTTTAGATAACACTGATTCAGCTCATGTTTCACTCTCTCGTTAGGTGCCTTAAGGATGTGGTTTCTGAAGGATTTTGCATAGCTTTCCAATTCTTCTATAATTTGTCCAACTCTTCTTTCCCTCCTTTTGTTCCTTTCTTTTTTCCTTTTCATTTTTCATACAGGTCTTACTATACAGTCATGGATGGTCCCATCTTTTATCAATATTCTTGGTTTGGCCTTTTCTATCTAAAATAATATTTTTATTGATTATTTGGGAATTCATATAATGTCTCCCAATCATGCTCACTTTCTATTCCTCCCAGGTCCACCTTCCCACCATTGGGACCCCACAAAAACACACCAAGTACAATTTTTGTTTCCCATGTACTCATTGAAGTATCCTTCAATTCCCAGTGGCCAGCTCTTTAAAGATAACTTAGATCTTCCCCCCCCCCTTCCAGAAGGCAACAACTGTAAAGGGCTATACTTCAGCATCTTTACCATAATTTTTAAGGACTCTCTTCAATTGTTTACTTTCTATACTGTTTATTTTTTTCTTTGGGATCTGGAAGAGGTTGTTACAGAAGGCTTCCATTTCTCTCATTCTTAGTTATGAGTCTGGAGTCATAGATACCACAGCAACAGCTTTATTGCCCATAGCAGACAGTAGTTGTATGAACCACAGACTTCCACACAGTCTGTGGTGGCATCATGGACCAAGGACCTCATAATAACACATGGTTCCAGCATGGGTCATGGACATCAATATGGTTTCAGGTGACAGCACAGAACATTGACATCCACATAGCCTTTATCTGCACCACAGAAGGTAGATGTCATCATAGATGCTGTTGGCCGCCCTAATGATCATGGACATCAACATAGTCTCCAGTGGCAGCATAGATCACAGATACCAATCTATAGTGGCAGTATTCACCATGGTTAGCAACAAGGCCTCTGGGTTATCTACATCACATGGTTCCCAGTTGAAGGGACAGCCCACTTGAGCACGTGGCTCTGGCAGACCATGCCCTTCTCCCCATTCTCTCTTCCTTGTTTTAAAAAAAATTAGATTATATTCCTAAAGCTAGCAACCAAGGTCTATTCCCGTATTTGACCACTTCCTCCTCCTGTGGCTGACGACCAAGGTCCAGTTATTGAAGTACTGAACTCCAGTAATCAAAAGCCCCCTTTGATTTACCTGATTAACATGCCCAGTTAAAATTACACTCCTCATCTTAACATGGGGTTTTCCCCCTTTACCTTTATAAACTACCATTTGCTTATGTGCTATGTCTGCCTCCTCTCTATTTAGAAGCAGTCCTATGTCCCTCGAGGACAAATACTCCTTCTCCTTCTCCCTTGTCCTCTATCCTCTTTACCACTACATCCTAGCCCATTCTACCACAGACCTCCCCATTTCTTCCTCTTAAAAATTACCCCTGCAATATAATTTGCTGCTGTTTTCTGCCTGAGTCAGAAAGCGGCACTTTAACTTTTTTTCCCCTCATTTAATAAAGGATGTCTCTGTGAAAATAGGTGCTTGCATATGGTATGTGGTTAATCCAGGATCCAGGAGAGAGGCCCTGCTGTGCAGGGGGTCTCATTTACTAGCAGGACCACAGACCATGGTCTATATATGATTCCTGATGGCAGGAAAGACCATGGACATCTGCATGGCTTTGGGTGACAGCACAGATCACAGACACCAACATGGCCTCCAAAAGTAACATGAACCATGGACATCAGGATGCTCCCCTTCAGCATATTGGGCTACAGTCAGTAACAAGGGTCAGGGGTCAGTACAGACCACAGGCATCAACATGACCTCAGGTGGAGACATGGACTATGAACATGAACGTGGTCTCAGTGAGAGCAGAGACCACAGATATCCATATACTCTCCACCAGTAGCATGATCTATGGGCATTCACTCAGCCTATGGAAGCAGTCTGGACCATGGACACCAACACTGCCCAAGCTGTAGCACAGACCATGGAGGTTTTACACAAAGACCCAATCTGGAAAATTAACTATTCACTATCTCGGGCAGCCTGCTATTGTTCAAAGTCAAGGCAATTGTGGGGCTGGTCAGTATATTCAGGGGCAGGACCTGCATGGGTCCATCACTCTGCTGGCGCTGTTTTTTTTTTTTCCAGTCCAGAAAATGAACCATTCTCCATCTTGGACATCCTGTTATTGCCCAGAGTAAGGGTGATCATGGGGCTGTGCATCTTACTTGGGGGCAGAGCCTGCACAGCTCCAGGCTACTGCTTACCACCCTGCTGACCCTACTCGGCAACTACATGCTCCCCTGTCCACCTAAGCTGCATCCCAACATCTATGTCTCTAGCTCTGTCTCTCTCTGCCAGCAGCATGACCACTTCTTTCCACCATCCTTCCGACTTCTCCATTGCACCTTTATTCATCAAAGTGGCATTGTAAACGGCAATGTGTCACATAGTATATATTTGTCCAAACAGCTTTAGATGCAAATATTTGTTACAAAGAGCCTTTTGTCTGGTTCAAGCCCTCTGGTTTCTGAAGCACCATAAATACTGGAGCACTGCTGAGACTCCTGTCAGATATCTTGTTATTGACCAGAATCATGGTGATCCTTTGGCTGGGAAGATAACCAGGGGCAGGAGTCACTAGTGCTCTGGTCACTGCACATCTCTGCTTTCAGTGAACTGAACAACAACCAGCTGGCTCACTTGGCATGACTGTCTTGCCTGTGCTTTGTCTTTGAGTGCTGCTGAGAGCTTCTGGTAGCAGTGGGCATGAGAGTATACAGCAGGTGACAGCCGGTATTCAACAGGTCAACCTACCAGATGAATAACTCTGTTGGGTAGCCTCACTAGGCAAAGTTTATGGCATTATTGGCTGTAGAAACCAGTTGCTTCTGTCTAATTTCCCTCATGTGCCACTTCATGTCTTTGCTAAGAACCACACTTCTTCCCTAAGAACTGCCATGGGTTTGCCATGATTTTATCCCCAATGCTTGCATGTTTATCTCATGTAAATATTCCATCTCTTGGGAATACATGTAGCTGTGGATGGTGGAGAAGATGATATCTTCTTAACTGTACAATTCTGATGAAGAGAAATAGTACTAGAATAAATTAATTCTTTATTCAAACTGACATAAGAAAGTGATAGTATTTTCAGTCACAAAGACTGCTAATTTTAGACTTCAGTACAAATTTTAAACAGCCCTGCAAAGACTACACAAGAATAAATTCCCAGGTATTGCTTACTGCTGGTTCAGGGTCAGGTTAGAAGCAACTTTGGTAGACATAACCCTCTATAAGTAATTGTCTTTTTGTACATAGGCTCCGCTTCAGTTTATGTTACAGGTACAAGGTTCAGTCAATTGTTTACTTTCTGTCTGATAGCCCTAACCATTTATGTGTATGGCCAAATGCTACACACTGGCACGTCAATGTGTCCTCCCTAGTCTGAGAAAAAATTGTGTGGCTTATCTTTTGTGATGAAAATGGTTTGGGCCCTGAAAATGTAACATATAATTGTACAGAGTTTGATTGTAAGAGAAGAGGTATGCAGAGCAAATTAGAAAGGCTGCTGTTGAGAGCTATGTAGAGGGCTGCTGTGAAAAGAGCCTGACTCTCTGTGTGTGTATGTGTGTGTGTGTGTGTGTGTGTGTGTGTGTGTGTGTGTGCAGAGTGAGGGATTGGGCTGACTGGGCAGAGAGAATGTCTGAGAGATGAAGAAACATGAAAGAAGTGTGAGAAAGTGAATGAGTGAGAACAAGTAAAGAGAGAGTGAATGGATGTAGAAGTGTGGGTCATTATGTGTGTGTGAGAAAGAGAGAAAGAGATCACACACGTGTGTGTGTGTGTGTGTGTGTGTGTGTGTGTGTGTGAAGAGATGACTATGTGAAAGCTGCTGCTATGTAGTAGAGCTGTGACTAGAAACTGTATAAAGTGCTTTACGGCAAGAGAGCTATGTAAATGGGATGTGTAGCTGTTTTTGAGTGGAGATACGTATCTGTGTAGAGATAGAGATTCTCAGAGAACATTATTTAAAAAAACTATTTTAAAAATGAAGTAAATAAATTAAAAAAAAAAGATAATGTAGAAAGCGTGATGGCAACCTCAGGAGGGAACTCTGTGTACTGAAGACTGATAACTTTCTCTGGATGAAAGGGCAAGGTCACCTGGTCATACGAAGACCATGAATGAAAACACATTTGGATTCTGGGAAGGAATTCTACTAAGTCACATATTGGACATACGAATTTGGGAGATATTAAACATTGACAATTATCTTAAAAAAATGAAGTAAAAGAGAAAGTTACCATCAGAAAGCATGTGTGTCCTTATCTTTCCCCTCAGATAGAAAAGTCTAGCCCTCACTGAATTCATGTTTTTTTTTTTGCATACCCTGGAGTTGATTGCAGTCTGGTTCCCCAAGTTAGCAGTAGAGTGCTCTGATTATAGGTTTGAACCACCATATCCACCCCTTTTTGCTTATCTACATTGCGGCTTCTAATACATCTTAATTATGATTTGTTCTTGCCCATCCTTACCATGGTGATCACGAGGTACCAGGTAACCTCTTTTCTTCTTTTAACTCATTTCCAGAGCTCCTAGGGTTCTTTTTAAAAAACAATTCACTTTTATCTATAAATGTGCTAACTTGTGGTTGTTGTCAACTTGCTTATCTAGAGTCACTGGTAAGAGAGAAATCAAGAAAACTTCACTGTTCTATTAGCTCATAGGCAATGGCAAGTATGGGCCATTTACTTGATTAAGTACTGATGTAGGGGAACCTAGGCCACTACAAGTAGTGCCACCATTGGGCAGGTGGTCCTAAGGTATAAAAGAAAGCAAAGTGTGCAATCCAGGAGGAACAAGCCAGTAAGCAGCACTCTCTATGGATTCTGCTTCAGTTCCTGCCTGTAGGTTCTTACCTGAGTTCCTGTCTTTGCTTTCCTCCGTGGACTATGACCTGGGATATATAAGGCAAATAAGACCTTTACTTCCCATTTTACTTTTGGTCATGGTGTTTTATCATCGCAGTGGAAATGAACTAGGACAGTGTTCATATGTTTGTGTCTATAGGTGTGCATGTGTGTGGGTACTCACAGAAGACAGAAGAGGGCATCAGATTTGACTTTAGGGTGGTTGTGAGCCATCTGACATGGGTAGTGGGCATCCAGCTCTGGCCTCTGGAATGGGAATAAGCATCTGAGTGCTGTAGCATTGCCTGGTCTCCTCCTTTCTATTCTTTCAAACTGAGATTCTATTTTTCCTTCTCCATGAAGACTCAAAGAAGACAATCATATGTGCCCCTTTATCCTCTAAACCACTCTACAATTTGCTGTTTATGACATTTATTTTAAAATAACTACATACATTCTCAATATTACATCATAGATAAAAATGTTAAAAATATATATACATACATGTATGGGTCAGGATTTTGATGGAAATCTGTGAACTGAGCCAACATACTGTGTTGAGTGATAACACTGTAAATGGGAAGGTGTGCCTTCTATGTAACGTGGTTCTATGTTAATAATGTTAATATTCAGTGTGTAGGCTAAGTAGGAATGCACATTGGATCGGGTTCCTGGCAACCCATTTAAAAATTCTTTTATTTATTTATAAGAATTTATTTTTATGTCTTTCTTGTCCAAGCATATTTCAAGGACACTGAAGCTAGGGCCTTTGTGTGTAAATATCCTTTATCTCTGACAAGGCTTGCAACACAACAGCCACTCGGTGTGCAGCTGTTGGTGAACTGATGGCTTTGGCTGTACTATAAGTGTTATTAACTGTGTGGTTCTTTGCCATCACCCTCCTACTTCTGACTCTTCATTTGAAATTATGTTCTGAAGAGGAGAAATAAAGGTTGAGTAGGTTTTGTACTCTCCTCTAAAGAATGAGCAACGCCACATTCCTTACAATTGTTTTGGAAAGGAACTAGACAAATTTAAGGGGTCAGAACTTTCAAGTTCATAGCATATTTTTTCCTGTTCAAATGATCAATCAATTGGCACATCTTGGAAATGGGCCACGACCTTTCTGTTAGTTATTCTAATCTTTCTTCCAATGTAGAAATGTAGTTTTCTTCCCAAGACATACAGTTACTGGCTGGGCATTTTCAGGCATCCCATATTGGTTAGGAGAGTTCAGCCTTTTATAGAAAAACCTTAATTATAAGTATCTTTATCATACTGAGACCTAGTCATCTCCCAAACATGAAGTATTATTGCTTTTACTTCTGTTTTACATGCATCTTCCATATGCCTATTGCAAATATTCACAGGTATTTCAGAAGAGAAATGAAAAGAAAACAAAAAGTTTCTAAAAAGCTGATCTTTTTCTTCAGTGTGAAATATCTTGACTTCTTGGAAGATGCATATAGAATATAGGAAGAGTAGAACTAGGTTCAGCCTCTGCCCATGCCAGTTTTACAGTGCTGACATTTACTAAGCACTTACTTTAGCTTTTTTAAAATATATTTTTAATTCAAAGAACATTGTTATTTCCTCCCCTTCTCCTCCTTCAACTCAGCCACTCCAAGGTCTCTTCACTCCAAGATTCTCTATGTATCTGGGTGGAGGCTTGAGGCATAAGCTTGTGATAGTATTGTGAACAGATTAAAGTTGTGATCATCTGTAGTTATGATACAAGGTTCCATTATGGATAATATTATGGGTTAATAAAGGAAATGTTGGATTAAATTGTGTAAATAGAAATGACGCATTCTATTTTATGCTGTTGATAATGATCATAATTTGATAATGTTTATGTGGTTACCACATGGAGACGATTCAAACCCCTCTCTCTGCTCAGCAAGTATGTTTGTTTTGAATGTTGAAGTTGACTGTGCAGTAGATGGCTTTTCAGAGATACCAATGAAGTGATTCCTTTGATGACAATGAAGCTCTCAGAGGAGCAAGGGAGGCTTTTATGAAGGTCAGAAACTGGCTTAAAGGGGCAGAAAAGAAGACAAACTGACTTGGTTGTGGCTAGGAAATAGGGAAGGAAGGTAAGGTCTCTCAATATATTGAACTTGCATATTTAAACTCTCTGCTGGTACAAAAGAAAGCATACTTAGACTTTCTTATCAGGTTGCCCATATGTAGGAACAAAGAAGAAAAAGCAGCAGACTTTGAAAGATGTGAGCAGTCATACAGGAGAGTGGAATCAGACTCTAACTCTCAGTTTTAATTTAAGGAAAAAATCAAAACATCTTGGTCAAGAATACTATATTCAGGATGAAACTCACAAACATTTTACTAATTGCCTACCGTTTATCTTTTCCTGACTACAGTAACCTTTAAAATATTTTAAATTATGTTTCTGTGTGTATGTTTGCATCTAGGTATGTACATTTGAATATGACTGTCTGCGGAGGTCTGAAGACAGTATTAATCCCTTGGGCATAGAGCTGGGGTGAGAGTGGTTATCAGTTGCATGGCATGTTGTTGGAAACAAAATTCTAGTCCTTACAAGGATATGCACTTTTAACTACTGAAGCTTCTTCCCACCTGTCACCACTTTATTGCAGTATCCCATGCTCCATTCTCTGCAGAAATGCAATAGGTACCCTTAAACCTTCAGCTCAGAACCTTACTCTTCTTATTAAATTTGAATTTTGTACACACACATACATACATGCACACTGTAATGTGTTTGCACTCTAAGTATATATGTATAGACAAGAGGGGATATTATTTTCTTCCTGAGACTTGGTAAGGATTGTGTGTTGATTTTGCAGGATCAGAGCAGTAGGCTGCATATGGTGGATGGAAAAACAACACATTTGTCCTGCTCAGGAGAGAGCTGTGATGATGGGGAAACACTCAGGTACTCTTTGTGTACTGACCTTTCTGACATGATTAGCTTGTTCAGACTGAATTCCTCAAGGATGCAATTTGGTGAGGTTGGGCATGGAGGTAAATGGTGTTGTAGTAGGGATTCTCATGTAACTGAGAAGAGCATCACTTACAATAAATGTGCTTACTCTAGGTACAACTCAGAACCAAGCATTATCTAGGAACTCCCATGTTGTGGGACAATGGTCTCGTACCCTGTAAAGACTTGTCTCTTGTACTTGTTTAATAAAATGCTGATTGGCCAGTAGCCAGGCAGGAAGTATAGGTGGAACAACCAGAAAAGGAGAATTCTGGAAAGAGGATTCAGTCTGCAGTAGTCACCCAGACACAGAAGAAGCAAGATGAGAATGCCTCACTGATAAAGGTACCAAGCCACATGAGTAACACTGACAAGAATTATGGGTTAATATAAGATGTAAGAGTTAGTTAATAAGAAAACCTGAATGGATAGACCAACCAGTTTATAACTAACGTAGACCTTTTTGTATTTCTCTGAAACTGAATGACTGTGGGAACAGGCGGGACTAAAATCTCTGTCAACACTTCCATCTGTGATCCAAGAAACACAAAGAAAGAACTTGGGAGAATTTATCTAAAAGGCAGCATCATACAATAGATTTTAAAGAGGTTTTTATTTGTTTGTTTGCTTTGTCTGTTTCAAAGAGAAGTTTTAAAAATTTTCTGTTGTCTCTGCTTGATAACTTTCAGATGTCATCGTTTTCTAGTGAAAGAAGATTTAGATAAGCAATGGGCAAGGAAGCTGTTCCTCACTTATTTCACAAAGTGAAAAAAGTGTTTTAAAAATAGAGAAGTCTTGTTGATACAGATTTATTGATTATAGAAAAGCAGAGAAAATTAAAGTTTAATGTAATCTCAATGATGACTTAAAATATTGAAATTAGCATCTGGTGCCAGGTGCTCCGAAACATAGAAAACCATACAATTAATCAAAATTTCCAGTAAAATCTGTTTTTTTATGAATGCAAGTTTATAGAAGTGAAATGTGTCTTCCAGGTTTGGTGATGAACAGTCATACCTCACACATTCTACTTGGCTTCAATATGAAAATCGAACCCTCAGACGACTATTGTTTTTTCATATAGATTATATGTCAACATCATTAATTCTGTTAGTCTAGACACAAAATGCAAAGCTTGCTGAATTGGTGCACACTCTTGCTGTGATCTTTTAAGTCTTTTCTTTGGTGTAATTTACTTGTGTAATGTATTGTACTAGGGATATCTGTTGCTATTTCCCATATCAATAGTCTTTCCACCAGTGGGTGTGCAAATTGCTCTTAGCACTTTCTTTCCTCCTCCTCCTCCTCCTCCTCCTCCTCCTCCTCCTCCTTCTTTTTCTTCTTCTTCTTTTTGAGACAAGTTTTCTCTGTAGCTTTGGTGCCTGTCCTGGAACTAACTCTTGTAGACCAGGCTGAATTCACAGAGATCTTCCTGCCTCTGCCTTCCATGTGCTGGGATTAAAAGTGTGCACCACCACCACCCAGCTAGTACTTTCTTATACCTGGAAACACAGAAGCAGAAACAAAAATATAAAGCATAAAAATCTTGATTTCAACCAGGGCATTATACTTTATTGCAAGAATTCTTATAACTGATAACTCTAGTGTTATGGAAGATGCAGGCTGCGTTCCTGCCACCAGGCTCCCTGCCACCTGGCTAGCTTATACCCCAAAATAACAACACACAAACTGTATTCATTTAAACACTGCCTGGCCCATTTCTATTAATGTGTGTAGCACCGAGGTGCGCTTACCAGGAAGATTCTAGCCTATGTCCATCCTGGGTCAGAGCTTCATCACGTCTGCCCGGGAGAGGGGAGCATGGCGTCTCTGAGCTCACTTCCTCTTCCTCCCAGCATTCTGTTCTGTTTACTCCACCCACCTAAAGGCTGGCCTATCAAATGGGCCGAGGCAGTTTCTTTATTAGCCAATGACCTTCCTCCATCACTCTAGAGTGCCCAGTCTGTTGTCTAGTCGGCTGACTTCTATCCCTAAAAGTCTGGTTTATTTTCTGAATTCTAGGTTCCTAAAAAGTATATCTTAAATAGGTGCCAATGAGAATAATCAATAGAGTACACTACTCCTTAGTGGAATACTCTTCAATTGACTGCCTATCTCATTTCACTTTTAAGTTTATTTTTAATGGATAATGCAGAAAAAAAAATTTTGTGGGAAGCTAGCTTGACTTCTTAATGTATTTCCAGAAAAACTAACTTCTGAAAAATCTGTGGAAGGTCTTCATTTTGATAACTCAAAATACTGGATTTGGGAACTAGAGATCAAGAAAGACTTTTTGCAAACTAGAAAGCAATCAGAAATGAGACTAAAAACAGAAGTGGTAAGAAATACCCAGAGGAGGACTTTCCATAGTGGAGACCTTGACATAATGAGACTCTCAAAACAATTGGAAGCATACAATACTGAGCCTGTTCATTAACATGAACTGAAAGCTTTATTAGGAAATCAACTGCCCATGACAGACAAATTTCAGTTTCTTGGCAAAATGCCTTGCCCCCTCCAAATTCAAATGTGTTACTGACAACTAGAGTGGATTAAATTTCTATAGTAAATGTTCTATCATGTGTCACACTTTGTAAACTTTCTCTAAAGAGTGACAGTCTACAAAGAGTTGTATTTGTGGACTTCATATAGAAAAACACAAGAATCAGGTTTCTCAAAAGACTAAATTTATAACTTATAGGTATTAAAATCAGAAAATTTGTCCCATTGCTTTCTAAAGGAGTATAATGTGACAGTCATAAATAATAAGTTTCCAGACTTATGGGCATCATTTAGAAATAAAAAGTATTTGTGTGGTATTTGGTGCTAGGGCTAGAAAGGAGCCAGAAAGTGATAGCGAAGAAGGCTTTCCAAAGACTTTTAAATATAATAGAGTTAATTTCCTTTTCACCTACTTTTATTTCTTCTCTTCTTCTGTTCTTTCTCTCCCTCCTCCTTTTTCTCTGCTTCTCCTCCTCTGCCTCCTCTTCTGTTTCAAGGGCACTGTTTGTTTTATTCTTGGCCACCCAGCTAGCTTAGATCCAAAATAATCACACAGAAACTGTATTAATTAAATCACTGCTTTGACCATTAGCTCTAGCTTCTTATTGGCTAACTCTTACATATTAATTTAACCCGTTTCTATTAATCTGAGTATGGCCACATACCAGTGGCTTACTGGCAAAGTTTTGGCATGTCAGAATCTGGCAGCAGTTCCAAAGCATCTCCCTCTCTGCCTTCTTTCTCCCAGCATTCAGTCCAGTTTCCCTGTCTACCTAAATTCTGCCCTATCCACAGGCCAAGACAATTTCTTTATTCATTAACCAATAAAAACAACACATAAGCAGAAGGACCACCCACACCATTTCCCCTTTTCTGTTTTAATAAATAGGAAGGCTTTAGCATAGTAAAATTACATATAACAAAACAGTTATCAAGCAAGAATTACGCTTCCAATATTTCTATTTACTTTATCTTTTATCATAACTAAGGAAAACAATAACTACCTATTTATTCTTCAACTCCATCAAAGACTCCAGAAAGATAAAATATTACCTAATTAAACAAAAAGTGGATTGTAAGCAACTTCCAAAACTCCAGAATTGACAGAGGCATCTCACTGCTTGGACAGTCACCCAAAGTTATTTTGTATTGTTAGGGCATCCATCTTCCATGAAGCAAGAATCCTGAAGGATTGTCTCACCTTTTGGCAAGTTCAGCAGTCATTTCTTTGGGGGTCCTGCATGTTTAGTTTATCAAGTAGTCCAGGCAAAATCAGTTTCTTGCCAAATGATCAACCAAGTCCATAAGGAACACCTTCAATGCCCATCATCCTCTTGAAGTAGCTTGATGCTGCCAGGAGCAGATGTGTCTCATTGTCATGAAAAGTCCTAAGTTCTTGAAACATTTTAAATGCCACATTCTGAAGGTCTCTGAAATATTTGAAGAATACCTATTTAACTGAAAAATATCTCTATACATATAGAAAATCTAACATGACTACAAGCTTGACTATTATAGATGATTATCTATTAATCTATATTTCTTTTTCCCCAAGTTTCCCCCATTCTCCCCTTCTCTCTTTTCTCTCCCCATCTCCCCTTTCCCCCATCCCAACCCACCCCCAAGATCTCAATTTTCTCCCCGGCAATTTTGTCTACTTCCCATAGCCAAGAGGACAACTATATGCTTTTCCTTTGGTTCACCTTCTTACTTAGCTTCTTTGGGATCACCAATTGTAGACTCCGTGACCCTTGTTTATGGCTAGAAACCAATTATGAGTGAGTATATCCCATATTCATCTTTTTGGGTCTGGGTTACCTCACTCAGGATAGTGTTTTCTATTTCCATCCATTTTCATGCAAAATTTGAGAAGTCATTGTTTTTTACCACAGCATAGTACTCTAATGTGTAGATATTCCACACTTTCTTCATCCATTCTTCCATTGAAGGGCATCTAGGTTGTTTCCAGGTTCTGACTATTACAAATAATACTCCTATGAACATAGTTGAACAAATGCTCTTGTCATATGATAGGGCATCTCTTGGGTATATTCCCAGGAGTGGTATTGCTGGGTCCAGGGGTAAGTTGATCCCGAATTTCCTGAGAAACTGAAACACCAATTTCCAAAGTGGTTGCACAAGATTGCATTCCCACCAGCAATGGATGAGGGTTTCCCTTCCTCCACAGCCTCTCCAGCAAAGGCTATCATTGGAGTTTTTTATTTTAGCCATTCTGACAGGTGTAAGATGATATCTCAAAGTTGTTTTGATTTGCATTTCCCTGATTGCTAAGGAGGTTGAGCATGACCTTAAGTGTCTTTTGGCCATTTGAACTTCCTCTGCTGAGAATTCTCTGTTCAGTTCAGTGCCCCATTTTTTAATTGGGTTAATTAGCATTTTAAAGTCTAGTTTCCTGAGTTCTCTATATATTTTGGATATCAGACCTTTGTCTGTTGCGGGGTTGGTGAAGATCTTCTCCCAGTCAGTAGGTTGCCTTTTTGTCTTGGTGACAGTGTCCTTTGCTTTACAGAAGCTTCTCAGTTTTAGTAGGTGCCATTTATTCAATGTTGCCCTTAAAGTCTGTGCTGTTGGGGTTACACATAGGAAGCAATCTCCTGTGCCCATCTCCTGTAGGGTACTTCCCACTTTCTCTTCTATCAGGTTCAATGTGTTCTGACTGATAGTGAGGTCTTTAATCCATTTGGACTTGAGTTTTGTGCATGGTGATAGATATGGGTCTATTTTCATTCTTCTACAGGTTGACATCCAGTTAAAGGAAGGTTGGATAGGGGAGCAGGGAAGCACAATTCTTAGTTAAGGGAGCCACCTTAGGGTTGGCAAGAGACTTGAACCTAGAGTGGCTCCCAGATGCCCAAGCCGAGGTCCCCAGTTAGTTCCTTGGGCAGCTGAGGATAGGGAACCTGAAATGACCCTATCCTAGAGCAATACTAACAAATATCTTGCATATCATCATAGAACCTTCATCTGGTGATGGATGGAGACAGAGACAGAGACCCACACTGGAGCACTGGACTGAGCTCCCAAGGTCCCAATGAGGAGCAGAAGGAGGGAGAACATGAGCAAAGAATTCGGGACCACGAGGGGAGCACCCACCCACTGAGACGGTGGAGCTGATCTATTGGGAGCTCACCAAGGCCAGCTGGACAGTGACTGAAAAAGCATGGGATAAAACTGGACTCTCTGAGCATGGCGAACAATGAGGGCTGATGAGAACCCAAGGACAATGGCACGGGGTTTTGAACCTATGTAATGTGCTGGCTTTGTGGGAGGCTAGCCAGTTTGGATGTTCACCTTCCTAGAAATGGACGGAGGGGGGAGGACCTAGGACTTACCACAGGGCAGGGAACCCTGACTGCTCTTTGGGCTGGAGAGGGAGGGGGAAAGAGTGGGGGAGGGGGAGAAGGGTGGGAGGAGGGGGAGAAGGGTGGGAGGAGGGGGAGGGAAATGGGAGGCTGGGAGGAAGAGGAAATTTGTTTTTTTTTCCTTTTCTCAATAAAAAAAGTTAAAAAAATCTATATTTCTTAAATGAACTACATAATCACAGCACCTTAATCAAGAGCAGAAATATACATATAACAATATTGACCTTAAATTTGTATCAATAAACCAAGATCTATACAAATGTAAAGTATCAATCTCTATAGCATATTCCCTATTAATGTAAAGAAGCATTTACAAACAACATTTGGGAACATGGGTGTAGTTTTGTCCATACTGCTTCCTGCTGTATGGGGGCATTGTTAATCAGGTCTTTCATGGTGTATCCTGTATGCTAGGTTCATCTCAGTCAGCAGCAGGGCAAAGTAATTTTTTGAGGGTGTTCACAGTGACCCTTCAGGAGATCGTGCTCCATCCAACCATGTTGATCTGGAAGTAATCCACAGGTTCTCATTCTCTGTGGAAAGAAGAACCTCTTTTCCAAAGCAACATATCCTTAGACTTAAATTTAGAAGTCATGATACCTTTATAACATATATTTTTATTTAGCTTAGCAGCCCATACAATGAAATGTTTCTCTGTACTTAGCTTCTTCACAGTCAAAAAAATTCAAAGATAACAAAATAATATACATAATCCAGACTCTCTGTGAATTTTCCATTTTTACATGGCTTATTTTTCTTTACTCCTTTCAATCTATGACTATTTGTACTCTGTCCCTTTAAAGACTTTATTCTTTTTAAAACCGTTTACTTCTTTTTATAACTGTCTATATTCTTTTTCTTCTCTCTTTCAAGACTACATACCTTTATTCAACAATGTGACCCATTTAAAAGTCTTTTATGTCTGAATATGTCCTACTGTGTATCTGTAATTCTTTACTGTCCAGGAGCACTTTTTAAAGTGCTAAGTGCTTCTTAAAATCTTAAGCTTAATCACTGCTAGGGGTAATATGGCAGTGCCTGCGTGCCCTGCCCAGTCCAGCACGGCAGATTACTCACCCCTCTGAGCCATGTGCACTGCCCCACTTCTTGGCACATAGCCAGTCCATGCCACCATGGACTGTATTAATTGAATCACTGCTTGGCCTCATTAGCTCTAGCTTCTTATTGGCTAACTCTTACATATTAATTTAACCCATTTCTGTTAATCTGTGTATGGTCATGTGACAGTGGCTTACTGGCAAAGTTTCGGCATGTTTGACTCTGGTGGTAGCTCCATGGCATCTCCTTCTCCACCTTTCTTCTCCACAAATTCAGTCCAGTGTTGTCTGCCTACTACATTCTGCCCTATCAACAGGCCAAGGCAGTTTCTTTAATCATTAACCAATAAAAGCAACAGATAGGCAGAAGGACCTCCCACAACATTCCTCTTTCTCCTCGTCCTTTTTTTCTTCCTCCTCTTCTTCTTCCCCTCTCTATTTCTCATACTGGATACTAGATAGCTGTGTAGCCAAAGTTCAAAGCTGACTTTCAACTCATTGCAGTCCTTGTCCTCTTGATGCTGATGTTAAATTTGTGAGTTACCATACCAGGCATAATTATGCATTTATTGCCATTCAAAAACCTTGGTTGCAGTGAAATCCTCCCTTCTGTATATCTACCTAACATCATTTCATGGCTTATATGTGCTTCTTTAGGTCATACATCCCTTCTTCTAGTCTCAGAATTCATGTTACTCCTGTGTGTTGCTTCCCCAAATTCTTTCATGACTAGAGGATTGCAAACTATCCTCGGGGTTAATGGTTCACTAGAAGTAATTATGAATTCCTGAAAGGTCTCTTTATTAGTGGTTATAATTTATTGCAGTTATAAGATAGAGATTACATTAAGTGAAAGTAATCACCCATTGGAATGAAGTCCGAAAGAAACCAGTGGGCAGCCTCTTGAAGGGCTGTTATATGGATGCATTGATTTCTGCCAGGATTAAAGTGTAACACTGCAAAGTATGTGCAAGTAGGGAAGCACATGCGATTCCTGACACGCATTTCTTGTGTGGTTCTGTCACATAGGTGTGACACACGTGAGCCACTCAGACCCTGGCAAAAGCAAATATAATTGACAGTGTTAACATAAACTAGCTGATCAGATAAGAGCTGTATGGACCAGACCATAGACCTGCATGAACATTCTTATTAGGCAAAATATTCCCATGACTGAGAGCACATTCCTCAGGATTCACTCAGGGACAATTCTGAAACATGCAGTTTTTTGTGTGTGTGTGTGGGGGAAGCATGTGTATTGTTAGCTTGCTGTGTGATTCTTTCTCATGTAGACTACATCCACAGCCCCTTATTCAAACCATCCCCCTTATTCAAACCATCATATTTTTCCAAGTGTCTACATTTATCCTACACAAGAACATATCAGCATGAAGATACGGAGGATTTGGGGGTAATGGTAGGAGGTAGGAAAAGTTTTAAATCAAGAAAGGAGGATCTTATAAAGACATAACACATAGTGACTGTATTTTCATAGTAATCTGATCACTCACTTCTTGCTCTATGTACTCTGTGATTAACAAGTGCAAAATCTACATAGCATAGCAAGAAACTGATGGTGAGCTAAATTTTATGTTCATATTATATCCCAAGGAGGTTTAACTACATCTTCTTGTACATTGGACTATTTGTATGAGTCTTATTTTGTGACTTATCTATACAGGTGGATTAAATTAACAGCAGCCTCAATGTTATACCATATTGGAATATGTCAATGCTTTGATTCAATTTCCATACAGAACAAATAAGCATTACAAACACATTTGAGATGTCTTCCAAATAAATCTGATCCCCTCTCACTTATCAAATACCACTGTGATCAGGAAGCATTACTCCAAGCCATGATTTAATTATTTTTGGGTTTGAAGTCAGTTGGGGACAAAGCCAATTATCCTGCCTTTCTTAGTCTTCTACTGAGACTTGTTTCTATTGTGTGCCCTTATGTAGCAGGATATACATCTCCCACAGAGAGGAGTTAGACATAATCCTGAATAGCTGCTATGCCTGCTAAATGTACTATGGTTTATATAATTATTATTTATATCATATGTCTCTATCATCTATTATCTGTCATCTACCACTTTAAATCATCTATCTATTATCCATATATCTATCATCTAAGTCCTATTATTTATCACTCATCTGTCCCTTATCTATCAGTATATCATCTCTCATCAAATGTCAGTCCATCATTTATTACTTATCTCTCTTTTCAATGTCTATTATCCATGTATCTATCATCTATATTTATCTATATTTTCCATAGAGTATGTATGTATGTATGTATCTAATTTATCATTATCAATTATCCACCTATTATCTTTGCATCAATTATTATTTGTTTGAGATGATGGAAGTCAGTATTTATTAATTTAAATTACAATTACCATGGAGGATTACCAAAACGTAGAGGTATGTAAGATTCGTTGCATTTCAGAAGCTAGTGTAGATGGTCACTTTTCGAGAGATATTTAAACCATCTCTACTCTGCATTTTTGTTTTTATGGCTATTGTTTGGAGACAGCGTTTGATGAAATACAGGCTGCACTGAAACTTGCTATGTAGCTGAAGATGACTTTGAACTTTTAATCCTCTTACCTCCATCTCACAGGTATTAGGATTATGGACATGTGCCATAACGCCGGGTTTGTTTTTAGTCTTGATTCAAACAGTGTAGAGCTCAGCCGTTTTATGTAACAGATCTGACATTAGCTGTATCACTCATAACTCAGCCTGACCACTGCACTGAAGCCTCACTGTATTCACAGGTTGGCTTCTAGCCTTGTCTCCCTCCAGCAAAAAAAGTTCTTCCAACTTGTTTGTTTTGGTTAAAATATCATTTTCTTCCAAATACTACTCCCAGTGAATAGTGAATTACACTGATTCCATGATGTCTAGCTGGTACTTATTTCCTTTAAAACACTTACTTCCTTGTAGATCAATATTGTGTGTTAATAATTGACCAAGTGTGCTATTTCTACTGCGTATAGGGGCTGAGTGAAGTAAGGATATGTGATTTGTATCAGAGGATGTTGATTCCTTCAGGCTGGGGTTAGATGAATGACAAGCACACCAGGATAGAATCTACTTTGAACATGTTTTATGACCTCTATAGGATTCTTTATTTCAGGGTTTGGTTCCTTACTATTAGAGACTCAGAACCAGCATAAAAAAGAAATACTATTGCTTTATTCTAATCCAAAACTTACTGGCTTTATTGCTTTTTGTTGTGGTTCTGCTTAATATTTTCCACTCATAAGAGCAAAGGTAATATGCATATGTCCAGAGCATAATGTGGTCTGTCAATCATGCAGCTTCTACATTTTTAGCATTAGTGTTAGAGACCTTTTTAATATCTTGTCATGGAGATCTAGAGATGTGTAGTTCTCACTCTCTTGAATGGTCTGGTGGGGAGTAATTCTGGAACTATCTTCCCAAATGCTATTTTATAGTAGATGTAACTGGAAATGCTGTTCAAAAACACTGGCATGTTACTAGAGTTAAAAATCAATCATCAACAAACCGTCCAGTTTATCATTGCATTGTATGAACAAATGTTCTCCCTGAGCACATTTGCCATCTGTCAACAGACCTTGCCAGGTTCTGAAGGCAGAGGAGTTCTTGGCGAATGCTGTTATTCAGCAGTATCCTCAGAGATTGAAACATGCCATCGTGCTTGCAAGCTCCTTAAGCCACAATGCAAACAACTTGAAACAGCATTAGAAAGTCTCTGAAACTGACCATATTCACTAGCCCACACAAACCAACCAACCAACCAACCAACCAACCAACCAACCAACGAACCAACCAACAAAACAGGAGTCAGCAATAAAGACTGCTGAACCAATCTCATTTAGTCAGTCATCGTCATACTAAGCCATGCTTAAATTTAGATCAGATCAGCTGCCCAGAAGAGGATAAGACCATATAAGTCACTTGAAAAGGACATTCTCTATCCTGTTGAACTGTCTGTAGGCTGTGCAGTGCGCTTCAGCTTCCCTGCTTTTGTGAACTGTCATTTGTGCTGTGGTGACCCTCAGTGATGCATCTGTTTCTGAGTAATTTCTGCCCCTCTAAATAACCCCTAATTCATATTTCTGTTAATAACCTCAATCAGACTCATTGGTTTACCAAGTTGGATTTTGGTAGTACTTTAGTCTACCGTGGACTTGTTCTAGTTAGGGTTACTGCTGTGATAAAAAACCATAACTAAACCAAGTTGGGAAGGCAAGATTTGGCTTACACTGCCACATTACTCTTCATCATCAAAGGAAGTCAGGACAGGAACTCAAACAGGGCGGGCACCTGGAGGCTAGATCCAATATAAAGGCCACCAAAGAGTGATTGGCTCACTATGGGAGAGCCATAATGTTTTCAACATCTATGGAGTAAAAATTTTCCAAACTCATATCTAATATACTCTCCACCCCTTCCTGAGTTATGATCAAGGAGTAGAGAGTATATTAGACAAGAGTTTGTAATAAATATCAATTCTTATTTTACAATTATCACTTTCAAAAAGTTACTTAACAAGTTTAATCAAAATATACACTTATTTATCTCATAAAATAGAGAGCTTTCAGAGGCTCTATTCTCTGCCGTAGGAAAAGGTATTGTCTATTACATTTATCATTTCTACCATCTCCTTGTATTTTGGATATTTGTATTTGGAATAAGGAAAAAGAACATTTCAAAACTGGTCCCTTTGTGTTCTGAGGGTGACGGCCTCATGTCTTAAACTCTGCTGTTTAATTATTGAGCAATTTGGATGTCCTTTCAGTGACTAAGTTCCAAAATACTGTCATCACATCTCTACTTAACTTATGGTTTTCTAGCCCACTTGCTTTCTGACCACTTTTAGTTTGCTCTGTTGTTGTAGGAAGAGGATGCTAGTGTGTACCTGGCCGTCCTCTGCTTGTTTGTTCCTGGGCCACCCAGACTCCTGAAATAACCACAGAAACTGAATTATTTAAATCACTGCTTGGCCAATTACTTAAGCATATTTCTAGCTAGCTCTTACATCTAGAATTAACCCATCTCCATTATTTTATATTTTACATGAGGCTCATGGCCTCCCAACAAGGTTTGAACATGTTTGTCTCTGACAGCAACTCCATAGCTTCTCCCTGACGCTACCTTCTTCCTTCTAGCATTCAGTTTAGTTTTCCCCACCTAGCTCTGTTCTACCCTATCAGGCCAAGCCAGTTTTCTTTATTCATTAATGGTAATCACAGCAAACAGAGGGGAATCCCACATCACCCTGTGACCTCTTACTATGTGGTCACTTGATTCCCCTGGCACCTTTCTGGGGAGATAGTTGCAGTGATAGCCATTTTCTGCTGCCCCTTTGGCACCTCTTGGATTGTAAGAGAAGCATCTTGTCATCCAAACAGAGGTAGTTCCAACGGTGTCACCTTCACTCTCTCTTCTTGTTCTGCTCTGGAATATGTTGTCTTTTCAAAACTTCTAAACAAGGAGACTGGTGAGTGAGTCTGTTTGTCTTCCTCAGACTCCAGAGCATATGTACCAAATTTGTTGCTTTTTGGTTTGTGGACTTATCTAAGAATATGTTACCATCTCGATCTCAAGCACTTCCCTACAGCACATGGGGTAAATCTTAGACCTCAAGTGATGCTATTCAGAGGTTGTGAAATATTTAAGGTTGTCCTTAAGTCATTGGGAGCATTTCTTTACAGGGTATTGTGGGACCTTGGCTCTCCCCCTCCCCCCACATCATTACAGAAGCAGGCTTCATACTACCATGTGCTTCTGGCGTTATGTGCCACTTTGATTCAGGCTCAAAGCAGTGGGTCCAACTCCAGAACTGTAAGGCCAAGTAAGCCTTTTGTCTGTGTAAATGGACTCCTTCAGGCATGATGTCACAGTGGTTAGAAGTTGACTTAAACAGATAGCTAACTTCTGTAGTTCTACAAAAATATAAGCTGCAAGATCGGGCTACTTCCCTACTTCACTTTTTAGTCTTCTGAGCATTCCTCTTGATGCTCAGCCATCTTACTCTTTCCCATTGTACTGACCTGTCTGTCATTCTGTTTAATCTCAGGGTCCTACTCCTACTTGCATTTTCCAGTCTTCTCCCAAGGCCACATACTCTGCCTTTAGGACATAAATGTTATTTCTGTTTGTGGTTGAGACCTCACAACATCTTGTTAGGCAAGATGTAGCTGAAAGCATCAGTTGGAACAACTCAACCAACTGGTTTCTTGCAGGATGATAGTCCCCCATGAAAGAGCTATTTTAAAATCTCATACATCTAGCTCGTTCTTATTCTGTAGGCAGGGAAGGAGAACTGAGGAAAGAATGTTAAGCTCCCTTTAATCTGAGTATCAGATACTAACATTAATAACTAATTTACAAAATTTAGATATTATTGTATTTGAAAGAAACAGAAACAAGCCTATATTTCTTCCAGCTTCCTTGGAAATGTCAGGTGGGATATCCATTTAAGAGTTCTTTGTCTCTACCTCAGTTGCTGCAATCTTTTTGTGTGCTCATTATGGACTAATCTGTAAACTTATACCTAAAGATAAATAGATTTCAGTCATTTTCATTTTTATCACTGAGTATTTATAATTTCAAGAAGGAAAGTGCAGGATTCAAAGGCCCCAGTCATGCCTTCCTCTACAACTTAATTTCACAACTTGCTTTCTGTAACCATGGCAACCAAAGATGTATATCTGAATCTGGGATTTTTTCCCATAGAAATTGGGTATAACAAGGAAATCTTATCTTTGTTTTCAATACCTGTAGAAGTTTTGGGTTGATCTATCCATTATATTCTGATTATTATAAGGCAGATGCAATAAGGTCCAAACAGCATTGAAAAGAATATTTTGGGAAGTAGGGCCTAGGAAACTGTCTACATCACTCAGGTAAAAGCATATTGGCCTAAATAAAATGTTATGGAGCTCACTGATAGTACCAAATAATAGCTTCAATTTTCACATTTGCTTTCAAAATTTCTGTGAAAAATAGCTCATTTTTGTTGTGGTCAGAGTGTCCTGCAGATTGTTTTACAGAGTTTGCCAAAGTGATTAGACATTTACATACAAGACAATGATTTTCTATACAATACGAACTTTGGGGTAGCTGCCATAGTGTCTTGTTCCTTATTAATTTTTTATTTAGTAACACCCAATGCCCCCTCTATAGTTTGTACTTACGTTGGTTTGAAAGAAAATGGACTCCAAAGAGAGTGGCACTATTGAAGGTGTGGCTATGTTGGAGTGAATGTGGCCTTATTGAAGAAATGTGTCACTGGGGTTGCACCATGATTATAACAGAATAAACCTCTGAAAATGGAAGCCACCCAATTAAATGTTTTTTCCTCATAGGAGTTGCAATGGCCTTAGTATCTCTTCACAGCAATAATAATCCTAAGTCAATTCTTCATAAATATTTGTTGAACTGAATCAGACTTATTTATTAAAAATAAAGCTCTAGATGCTCTCAACATTAAATTATTACATGTAACATATTATTATTATTATTATTTTATTATTACCTTGGCCTAATGGCCAAGGAGTTAGAGGTAGAGAGATCAAGTGACATTTTACAGTTAAACAGATAATAAATGGTCTATCTGGAATTCTGAGCCTAAAGCTTTTGCTCTGATCCATTACGGTGATCTTTCATTCTTCACCTTGGTCCCAATGACCTATTCACACCTTCTTGGTACACCTCAGGATAGATGTATACACATAATAATGAAAAGGATATTTTCCAAGTCTAGATTCATCTACAATACGTTTCCTAAACTGGCTCAGAGAATACTTAGAAAGCAGAATGGTCAGAAAGCCTATAAAAGCCAGAAGATCAGAGAGTTTTTGTGAGATTGTATTTCCTACTAGTATCAGAACTACACTCATAAAGTCTCACCAACATGACTGCCTAATCATGAGCTGAAGAAAGACATCAATAATAGACATGCCACAGGAGATGGACAGAAGACCGTGGGGTTTCAACACTATACAAAGAATTACAGGCAACTCAGAAAAGCTAAGAGTCGGAGAAATCATTTTTCTGAAAATGTACACTAGTTGGTTCTGATACCAAATGGTCAGCCCAGAAAACATACACACATATAATATTATACAGACTGAGCAGGTTGTCTTTAGGAACACACACACACACACACACACACACACACACACACACAGAGCAAAAGCTAATGAAAATGAGCTTATATATAAATATGTCATTCTCTTTCAAAGATATATACATATGAGAGTTTGGAGAGAGATAAGGAAAGAATAAGAAAATTATCTTCTACTGATACTGCTATTATACTATAACCTCAAAAATAAAAGAAATAATAAAAATAAAATAATAAAGAAATAATAAAAAGGAAATAAGTCTAAATATTTATTATTTGAGCTTAATTTTATTTTTCATTTTTATTCTACAACCTAACTTGTGAAGCAAAAATGCAACATATATCAAAGCACACTGACGTTTGTGCGATTTCCAATAGAAAGGCTTTGTTTCCAACTTCCTTTGGGACAAGAAATCAACTTAGAAACCAAGCTGTTTCAATATGATCTCCTCTGGGAGTGTTTTCTAAGTTCCCATTTGTGCATTCTATTATGGACAGTAGATTTTCTTGGGAGAGGGAGAAGGAATCAGTCCTAGGGCTCTAGTCTGCTCCCTGGAAAGGCTCCCTGAATGACTGAAGCTGCCTGCAGTTCATTCCTTTAAAGCTCCACATGTGTAAGAATCCCTCTGTCATCTTGATCTGGCAGAACGCTGTGCCCCGAAGCTGATTTTACATTTTCAAGAGTGTTTACTTTTAAAGGAGAAAGCTGTCAAAGCTGCTCCTGAACTCTTTTCTCACCGACTCACCACATTTCACTAAGTTTCTTCACTGGGGCTCAGCAGTCTAAAAGTGGTTGTTACAGTGCCTAAGCATACTATTCTGTAAAATTAATACAGTGCAGTTGGGTTATGGGGTGCATGCCTTTAATCATAACACTAGGAGACAGAGGCAGGAGGACCTCTGAGCTCACAGGCAGCCTGGTCTATGGAGCGAGTTCCAGAAGAACCAAGGCTACACAAAGGAGCCCTGTCTTGAAAAACCAAAAAGAAAAATTAATATCGTATAAAAGATAAATAGTAATTCGCTCAGGGCTCAAAATCTTCGACTTTTGAGTCTGGATAAAGTCTAAGCCTCTAATAGACACTTTCTCACTTCTATAGTTTTTAAATATGGTACAATTATAGACATTTTGCAAAACCATAAAACAGTAAAGAAGTCTAGTTAGTCCTTTGCATGTGTCAACCCTTCTACATGCTACAGTACCCATCCCTGATTTTAAAAATATAAAGGAAGAAATTAACACACTTAGGGTAGCTGGAAGACAGAGGACACAGAAAGGGTTGGAGGCAGGGGAAGAGACAGAAGTAGACTTTGACACATGTAAACTGGGTAATAGAAGAAATATTTAAAAATAAGAAAAATGCCAACCTCAGTAATCTTAGGGATGTAGTACATTCTGTTGATTATGGAGCCAATTTTATAGATGAACCTCTTGGTGCACCAGATTTGAGGTCCTTTTTCAAATATTCCAGTGACAATCCAATTATGTGGTCCTAAAACAACCCCAAATGAAATCATTATCTTTTATACTTGCCATGAAAGGACTAGGTACTAACATTTATGCAATTCAAGTATAAGCTTTTGTCCATTCATTCACCACTCAGAAAATATGTACTAACTTCCTAGTTCAAATACATGAGCAATTGAAGAAGCAAGAGGCGTATTATGAGACTGTAACTCTGCTATGAAAGAATAGCTACCACATTTTTAGATATCCAAAACTTAGTGAATAGCTTCATGTTCACTTAAATCTGACTCAAATCTGTACAAAGATCATCTTTGCACAATTTCTGACTTTATAGATCAAAGCTCCTTTCTCCTTTACTCTTATGTTCAAAAGTAAGTTATAATATTTTTATTGAGATTCAATCCTCAGATACAGGGTCATCTCTGGGGTGCTTCCTAAGCAGGTTCCTGTTTGCCAACTATGTGAGAGCATTGAGACACAGATGGGAGTGACAAGGAATAAGCAATGCAGAAGTCAGAGAGGGAGACAGAGAGAGAGAGAGAGAGAGAGAGAGAGAGAGAGAGAGAGAGAATGACCACGGATGAGGAAAGACACTGGGATAGTTAGCTAAGTTCTTTGTGAGTTATCTACCTCTTATTAGGTCTATGGCTTGCAAATTCTTCTTTCCAATAAGGTCTTCTTACTCTGTACTCTTACTCCTTACTTATTTCTTTGGATATGTAGGAGCCTTTCATTTTGATGTATACATTATATTCTCTAAAGGAACATAATTGATAAAATGAATATACACCTTAAAAGAGGATTTGTCCTGACCCTATTCACTCCCCGGTCATTCAGCAGGGGCTGCTCCCCTCTGCTGGGGACTCTCTCTCCCTAACTCACCCCAGTTTGCACCCAGGAACCTCCTCCCTTCTTCCTCCCTTCTGCAGGAACACAGGATCCACCAGCCTAGCCTGTTTGGGCGCTGGAAAGGGGTGCTGAGGGCAGTGGGGCTGGCGGGAATTGCTTTGCTTCAATAGCCTGTCTGCAGACTGGATATGGAAAATTTAGGGCAACAAACAGAGACTACACAAACACGCATAACTAATAGAATACAAGAGATAGAAGAAAAAATGTCAGACTTTGAAGACACCATTGAGAAAATAAGCGCACTGATCAAAGAAAATATCAAATCCAACAAATTCTCATCACAAAACATTCAGGAAATATGGGACACAATAAAAAGACCAAACCTAAGAATAATAGTGATAGAAGGAGAAGAATTACAGCTCAAAGGCCCAGAAAATTTATTGAACAAAATTATGGAAGAAAACTTTCCTAACATAAAGAAAGACATTCCTATGAATATTCAAGAAGCATACAGAACACCAAATAGACTGGATAAAAAAAATCCCCTTGCCATATAATAATCAAAACACAAAACATACAGATTAAAGAAAGAATATTAAGAGCTGCAAAATAAAAAGGTCAAGTAACTTATAAAGGTAAACCTATCAGACTTACACCGGACATCTCTATGGAAACCATAAAAGCCAGAAGGTTCTGGATGGAGGTACTACAGAAACTAAGAGACCATGGATGCAAGCCAAGACTACTATACCCAGCCAAGCTATCATTCTCTATCAATGGAAAAAACAAATTATTCCAGGATAAGAACAAATTTAAACAATACATAGCCACAAATCCAGCCTTACAAAAAGTAATAGTAGGAAAATCACAACCCAAGGAATTCAGCATTGCCAACACTGCCTATAATAACTCAGACAACTAGCAAACCTTCACCAGCACAACTCAAAGAAGGGAAACACACAAACTCTACTACCAAAAAAATAATAACAACCAGAGTCAACAAACACTTGTCATTAATATCACTTAATATCAATGGACTCAATTCACCTATAAAAAGGCACAGGCTAAGAGATTGGATATGGAAACAGGATCCAACATTCTGCTGTTTACAAGAAACACACCTCAAACACAAAAACAGACATTTACTCAGAGAAAAGGGTTGGGAAAAGGTTTTTCAAGCAAAAGGACCTAAGAAACAAGCAGGTGTAGCCATACTATTTTTTAACAAATCCGACTTCAAACTAAAATCAATCAGAAGAGATAGAGATGGTCATTTTATACTCATAACAGGAACAATTCATCAAGATGAAGTCTCAATCCTGAATATCTATGCCTCTAATATAAAAGCACCCACTTATGTAAAAGAAACATTACTAGAACTCAAGGCAGACATCAAACCACACACACACTAATATTAGGATACTTCAACACACCTCTCTCACCAATGGACAGGTCAATCAGACAGACACCTAATAGAGAAATAAGAGGATTAATGGAGGTAATGAAGCAAATGGAATTAACAGACATCTAAAGGACATTCCACGCAAATAGGAAAGAATATGCCTTCTTCTCTGCAGCTCATGGAACCTTCTCAAAAACTGACCACATACTTGGTAACAAAGCATACCTCCACAGATACAAAAAAATTTTAGTGACCACCTGTGTTTTATCGGATCACCATGGATTAAAGTTAGAATTCAACATTGAGGCTACCCCCAGAAAGCTGACAAACTCATGGAAACTGAACAGTCAACTGCTAAACCACACCTGGGTCAAGGAAGCAATAAAGAAAGAAATTAAAGTCTTCCTTGAATTTAATGAAAATAAAGAGACAACATACTCAAACCTATGGGACACTATGAAAGCAATGTTAAGAGGAAAGTTCATAGCACTAAGTGCCCACATTAAAAAAAAAAAAAACGGAGAAAGCACACATTGGAAAATTAACAGCACACCTGAAAGTTCTAGAAAAAAAGAAGCAGACTCACCCAGAAGGAATAGAAGACTGGAAATAATCAAACTGAGGGCTAAAATCAACAAAATAGAAACACAGAAAACAGTCCAAAGCATCAATGAAACAAAAAGCTGGTTCTTGGAGAAAATCAACAAGATCGACAAACCCCTATCCAAACTAATCAAACGGCAGAGAGAGCACACACAAATTAATAAGATCAGAAATGAAAAGGGGGACATAACTACAGACACAGAGGAAATTCAGAAAATCTTTAGATCTTACTACAAACGCCTGTTTGACACAAAACTGGAAAATGCAAAAGAAATTGACATATTTTTGGATAAGTACCATATAGCATACGTAAACCAAGACCAGGTGAATGATCTAAATAGACCTGTTAGTTGCGAAGAATTAGAAGCTGTTATCAAAAACCTCCCTTCCAAAAAATGCCCAGGACCAGATGGTTTCAATGCAGAATTCTACCAGAACTTCCAAGAAGACCTAATACCTATACTCCTTAATGTATTTCACAACATAGAAATGGAAGAGTCATTGCCAAATTCCTTTTATGAAGCTACAGTTACCCTGATACCAAAACCACACAAAGACCCAACCAAGAAAGAGAATTACTAGCCTATCTCACTCAGGAACATCGATGCAAAAATTCTCAATAAAATACTGGCAAACCGAATCCAAGAACACATTAGAAAAATTATCCATTATGATCAAGTAAGCTTCATCCCAGAGATGCAGGGCTGGTTCAACATTCGCAAATCTTTCAATGTAATCCATCATATAAATAAACTGAAAGAAAAATAACATATGATCATTTCATTAGATGCTGAAAAAGCATTCGACAAAATTCAACACCCCTTTATGATAAAGGTCTTGGAGAGAATAGGGATACAAGGGTCCTACCTAAATATAATAAAAGCTATTTACAGCAAGCCGACAGCTAACATCAAATTAAATGGCGAGATACTCAAAGCCATCCCACTAAAATCAGGAACACGACACGGATGTCCACTCTCTCCATACCTCTTCAATATAGTGCTTGAAGTGCTAGCAACAGCAATAAGACAAAATAAGGGGATCAAGGGGATTAAAATTGGAAAGGAAGAAGTTAAACTTTCGTTATTTGCAGATGATATGATACACAAGTGACCCCAAAAACTCTACCAAAGAACTCCTACAGCTGATAAACACCTTCAGTGATGTGGCAGGATACAAGATCAACTCCAAAATATTAGTTGCCCTTCTGTACACTAAGGATAAGGATGCGGAGAGTGAATTCAGGGAAGCATCACCTTTCACAATAGCCACAAATAGCATAAAATATCTTGGGGTAACTCTGACCAAGGAAGTGAAAGATCTATTTGACAAGAACTTTAAGTCTTTGAAGAAAGAAATTGAAGAGGATACCAGAAAATGGAAGAATCTTCCTTACTCTTCGAATGGGGGGATCAACATAGTAAAAATGGCAATTCTCCCAAAAGCAATCTATAGATTCAATGCAATCCCCATCAAAATTCTTCACAGACCTTGAGAGGACAATAATCAACTTTATATGGAAAAACAAAATACCGAGGATAGCCAAAACAATCTTATACAATAAAGGAACGTCTGGAGGTATTACCATTCTTGACTTCAAACTCTATTACAGAGCTTCAGTATTGAAAACAGCTTGGTATTGGCATAAAAACAGAGAAGTCAATTAATGGAATCGAGTAGAAGACCCGTGTTTTAACCCACAAACCTATGAACACCTGATTTTTGATAAAGGAGCTAAAAGTATACAATGGAAGAAAGAGAGCATCTTCAACAAATGGTGCTGGCAGAACTGGTTGTCAACCTGTAGAAGAATGAAAATAGATTCATATCTATCACCATATACAAAACTCAAGTCCAAATGGATTAAAGACCTCAATATCAGCCTGAACACACTGAACCTGATAGAAGAGAAAGTGGGAAGTACTCTACAACACGTGGGCACAAGAGACTACTTCCGACATATAACCCCAGTAGCACAGACATTAAGGGCAACATTGAATAAATGAGACCTCCTAAAACTGAGAAGCTACTGTAAAGCAAAGGACACTGTCACTAAGACAAAAAGGCAACCCACTGACTGGGAGAAGATCTTCACCAACCCCACAACAGACAAAGGTTTGATCTCCAAAATATATAAAGAACTCAAGAAACTACACGTTAAAATGCTAATTAACCCAATTAAAAAATGGGGCTCTGAACTGAACAGAGAATTCTCAACAGAAGAAATTCAAATGGCCAAAAGACACTTAAGGTCATGCTCAACCTCCTTGGTGATCAGGGAAATGCAAATCAAAACAACTTTGAGATTCCATCTTACACCTGTCAGAATGGCTAAAATAAAAAACACCAATGATAGCCTTTGCTGGAGAGGACGTGGAGAAAGGGGTACACTCATCCATTGCTGGTGAAAATGAAACTTGTGCAACCACTTTGGAAATCAATGTTTCGGTTTCTCAGGAAATTCGGGATCAACTTACCCCTGGACCCAGCAATACCACTCCTGGGAATATACCCAAGAGATGCCCTATCGTATGACAAGAGCATTTGTTCAACTATGTTCATAGCAGTATTATTTGTAATAGCCAGAACCTGGAAACAACCTAGATGCCCTTCCAAGGAAGAATGGATAAAGAAAGTGTGGAATATATACTTATTAGAGTACTATTCAGCTGTAAAAACCAATAACTTCTTGAATTTTGCATGCAAATGGATGGAAATAGATAACACTATCCTGAGTGAGGTAAGCCAGACCCAAAAAGATGAACATGGGATGTACTCACTCATAATTGCTTTTTAGCCATAAATATAGGACATTTAGCCTATAATTCGCTAACCTAGAGAAGCTAAATAAGAAGATGAACCCAAAGAAAAACATAGTTATCCTCCTGGATATAGGAAGTAGACAAGATTGCTGGGCAAAAATTGGGAACTGGGGGGTGGGGTGGGATGGGAGAAAGGGGAGATGGGGAGAGAAAAGTGAGAAGGGGAGGATAGGGAGAGCTTGGGGGAGCGGGATGGTTGGAATAATGGAAGGATAGATATGGGAGCAGGGCAATATATATCTTAATTAAGGGAGCCATTTTAGGGGTGGCAAGAGCCTTGATTCTAGTGGGTTTCCCAGGGGTCTAGAGAGATGTACCCAACTAGGTCCTTGGGCAGCTGAGGAGAGAAAGCCTGAAATGGCCCGATCCTATAGCCATACTAATGAATATCTTGCATATCACCATAGAACCTTCATCTGGCGATGGATGGAGATAGAGACAGAGACCCACATTGGAGCAATGGACTGAGCTCCCAAGGTCCAAATGAGGAACAGAAAGAGGGAGAACATGAGCAAGGAAGTCAAGACTGCGAGGGGGCACCCACCCACAGAGACAGTGGGGCTGATCTATTGGGAGCTCACCAAGGCCAACTGGACTGGGACTGAAAATGCATGGGATAAAACCGGACTCTCTGAATAGGGTGGACAATGAGGGCTGCTGAGAAGCCAAGGACAATGGCACTGAGTTTTTGATCCTACTGCACGTACTGGCTTTATGGGAGCCTAGGCAGTTTGGATGCTCACCTTCCTAGACCTGGATGGAGAGGGGAGGACCTTGGACTGCCCACAGGACAGGGAACCCTGACTGCTCTTTGGACTGGAGAGGGAGGGGGAAGGAAGTGGGGTGTGGGGAGTGGGGGGAGGGAGAGGGAAAAGGGAGGCGTGGAGGAGGAGGAAATTATTAATAAAAAATATTTAATAACCCCCCCCCCCAAAAAAAAAGAGGATTTGTTAGGCTGGTTTCTAGGATGCTGTCTGGGTAGCTCTACAGCAGTCTCTCACACTGGAGAGGCCAAGCATCTGAAAGTTGCTTAGTCCAGGAGGTTGGTTATCTCAGCCTTCCAATCCTGGGAATGAAGGCCAGAGGACTCTGGAAAGCTTGTGGTCTTCAGTCAGTTTCAAGATTAGCTGAGGAATGCCACAGGAGAGATGGACTTATCAGCAAGAATGTGAACAAGCAGGCAAAAGGCAATTTTTGCTTTCTCTGTGTCCTTTAATCTGACCGATCACCAGAATGTGTGTCCTGCATAAAGCAGGCCTTCATGCTTCAAACAATCTACTGAAGAAAATCCTTCACAGGGCTTCAAATCAGCACACATTTGGTCTATTCTAGATCTAGTCAAGTTGACAAGCAAGATTATTCATCACAATGCAATTCTATTGTATATTTTCCTCTTACTGCTGTGCTTTTGAATTCAAATTTAAACAATAACTGCCTAGACCAGCATTATGTAGTAACTCCGCCTACCACTGTGTATGTTTTATTTCGGGAGAGTCTCAGTTTCAAGCCTTATATTTGTTGTTCTGAGACATGATTAATTTGCTTAGTATGTTTATCTCCAGTTGTATTATTTTTTCCGCAAACAACATAGCTTCATTCTTCATGTCTTAAACAATTCCTTGGTGTATTCATATACTTTCCTTTTCAACTCTCTATTGGTAGACACCTACACTGCTTCCATAGCTAGTATGAAGAGTGCTGAAAGAAAGTACTATGAAATGCTCCCTTGGAGTTTTGGGTAAAAACACAGAAAAGGTATGCATAATTAGGTTCTTGGTAGTTGTACTTTCAGGTTTTTGAGGAACCCCCCATACAAGGTACACTAACTCACACCCTACCAGCTGTTCATAACAGTGCCCTTCTGTCCATATCCTCATCAGTATACCATTTGTTTTCTTAATGGCTGCCATTTTGACCAAAGTAAAATAAAATCCTAATGTCATTTTAATTTACATTTCTCCAATGACTAGTGAGGTGGAATATGTTTTCATGTGTCTAATATCATTAGTATTTTTTTTAATCTGTTGAGAACTTTTGTTATTGAATGATGTCTTTACTGGTCTACATGTGTCTGGTAGTTGATGGGTTCTATTTTATACTAGTATAATGCTGTTTCAATCACCACTGCTTTGCAAACATAGTTTCAAATCTGATAGTGTAGTACTCCAGATTTGTTCTTTTTGCTTCGTAATAACATTAGTATCATGTGTTGACCGAGGTTTCTGTCCTGCCCGGTTCCCACAGTCATTAAGTCCCAAAGAAATCACACAGAAGTCTACATTAATTATAAACTGATTGGCCTAGTATCTCAGGCTTCTTATTAACTTTTATAACTTATATTAGTCCATAATTCTCGTTTGTGTTAGCCACGTGGCTCAGTACCTTATTCAGCGAGGCAGTCACATCTTGCTTCCTCTGCATCTGGGTTACAAATACAGACTGAAACTTCCCTTTTCCCAGAATTCTCATTGCCCCACCTTTACTGTCTGGTCACTGTTATCCGCCTCTACTTCCTGCCTGGATACTGGCCAATCAGCATTTTATTAAAAATGATACAAGTGACAGGATAAAGGACCATTGTCCTACAACAGTCATGTGTATGTATCTGTGGTAAATTTTAGAACTTTTTATTTATCTATGAAATGTGGCTTTCAAATTTTTGATAGGATTACACCAGACCAATAGATCACTTTGAATAGTATTGATATTTTGCAATATTAATAGCTCCAAACCAGAAGCACAAATGTTTTGTATTTAATTACTTCTTTTCTGTGTTCTTTTATTAATGTTTTACAGTCTCCAGTTACATCTCTGCCACCACCTTGGCTAAGTTTATTCCTAAGTATTTTATTTTTGCTGGTATTAAAAATTGAATTGTTTTTATTTCCTTATTACAGAAAGTTTATTTTAGTGTAAAAAGGATACACTCATTTAGACATGTTAATTTTTGTGTCTTACACATTTATAGAATTTGTTGGTCAGTTCTAGTAATGTTTAGTGGGAACTACAGTCTTTTCTATGTCAAGATCAAGTCATCTATAAACAAGGACAGCTATCCTTTACTTTTGATTTCAGACTGCTGTGGCTAGTTGGGAGAGGCTAAGTTGCCATCTGATTCTTGCTCCAGCACTGGGTGATGGTGATGGCACCATATCAATTGGCTAAGTGAAGAAGGTACATGTCATATGCATTTCTATGTGCTTTATGTGTCTTCATTTCTGATTATTTCGTTATTTTCTAATTTTACTCTGTCCTGTTTGCACCACTGAGCATATCAATTTTTTTTGTAAGGGTTTCAGTTCCTTTCAAAGCAGACAACATTCTCCACACTCCTCAGTGTCATTGCCCCCAAAACTCCTGCTGGGATCAGCAGCTTGTGGGTTGCCCAGTTCTTCTTTAACATGGGCCACTGCAGGTGAAAGCTTTAGAGACTGCCATGCCACTGCATGTCAGGAGCATTGCCTCAGTTGTCCCATGAAAATGCTCCTGGCTTCTTAAATGTTCCTTTCTTGTACTCTTAGTTCCTTTTCCTCTGTTTTTCTGGGTGAGTCTAGTATCTAGAAGACTGACACGTGATAAGGCACAGTAAATACACATTGGGCGAATATAGAAGTTAGTATTCTCATGGTTTTGCAATCAAACTTTGCTGAAACTAGGAACTAGAATGAGAATGTTCTCTCTAGATAGATAGAAAAGCATCCTGTAATGCTATAACAAGAGATGTTTATTAGTATTTGTACAGTAGGTATCACTGATGGGCTCTGAACTCTTCTAGGCAGGTTGCTAAGACAACTCCCAAATCTCATCCAGATGGTCTGACTTCTGCGACCAGTTTTGGTTCCTGTCCTCTTTGTTTGCTTCCCTCCAAAATTATAAACCAAAGACTTTAGGGGGAAGGGAATATTCAGCCTAAGAAAGAAAAACATTCCAAAAAAAATGAAACCGAGTGACAAACAGGGGTCTGTCACTACAAAAGCCAGTGTCGTGTAACACAGGTGGTTCTTCATGAAGTCAGAGAGATGCTGTTTAAAACTACTGTGTATGAGACTAGGACTTGGCATAGAGGAGGCAAGCAATTTTTCTGACTTCTTTCTGGTTCACCGTCATTGCAGGTGTTTTGAGTTACACCAGCTCCCTCTGATGTCTCCTAAGTCTTCCTTGCAGGTCCAGTGTAGCCAGCAGGCATGTTCTGGGGCTGGTTGAGCCTTTGCTCACATAGCCACCATCTCCAGGATTCTTCATGGCGTCTTGTGGTTGGGAGTTAGTATATGAAATTACTTCCCTTTGGACTAATGGACTTCCTGTTGAAATATCTCACAGGACAGTCCTGCTTGCAGAACTTATTATTAAGTTCTCTCATTACATCAGAATATCATAATTACACATTCATTTTCAGACACTGTCCATGTTAGAAACAGAACTTTCCACAAGCAATGTTCCCAGTTCTCCCCTTTGATTATATCATTCTTCAGCTATTTCTCCTCTATCCTTTTGGACAAAAAAATTTGCTACTATTCATATTTTTCCGTTACATGAGAAGCTAATTTTTCTCTCTCTCTCTTTTTTTTTTTTGGTTTTTTGAGACAGGGTTGATTTTTCTCTTTTCACTTTCAATTTTTTTGTTTGTCTTTTGTGTTTTATCACTTTAATTTTGATGAGCCTAGATGTACTCATCTTTGTACATTTTTGTAAAATCTTTGTATTTGTCTTATTTGGATTTCCTTAAGTTTCTCAGCTGCCTACAGTACTCCATCATAGTTCAGATGTTGAAGGTCATTATACATGCAAATATTTTACAGGCTCCTTTATCTTTCTTCTTTTACTAGCATTCCCATTGAACATGCTGACATATTCCACCGTTCCACCTTGGGTCTCTAAGACGATGTTTATTATTCCTTCTTGTTTACTTCCCTTGGACCAGGTTTAACACCTTAATTCGGCTGCTAATCCGAATTAAGTGTATTTTTCATGGTTTCTGTACTTTGAAGTTCTGGAGTTTCCATGTTTAAAATGTCAATTCTATTTCTATCTTGAGACTCCTTACCCATGTAGTCACTGTTAATATCATTTAGTAATTTTAACAGCCTTACTTTGAAATATATTATATACTTAAACCAACATCTGGATCAGAGGTAGTTTTTTATTGGATACTGTCTGTTTCAACTCTATGGCTAGCACTTTTATTTTCTTTCATAATTTTAGATAATTAAACCATAAACACTTAGATGTCCTTGTTTAACAACTAAGTATTTTGACTTATTTTAAACTTTTGTGATTTATTCATTTATTTCAATTCTTAGCTGTAATTAATTTATTTTAACTCATTTTCTGTGGAATCTATATCATCTGTTATATATCAAACCATCAAATGTGTCTCTTCTGAGCTTATTTATTCCTTCTTTTTAGACTTACTTTATAGATGTTACACCTTTGTGTTCAAAGTCACGTGATCAGCTTATTGGTTATTGGTTGACCAATGAAAGACATTGTTCACATATGTCTATTAGAAAGGCTTCAGGCTCCTGCTGAGCTTCGAAGGACACTCAAAAGTTGACTTTTTTTTTTCTTTTTCCGTTTGCTAACTCTGCACACTGGCCCTTCTTGGATTTCTTGCATATACATGTGTTCTGCAGTGCAGAGCTGAATGAAACTTTTCCTGACCTCTTGTCTGTCTCCTGTTGTCACGATCTGGCTGGTCCACCATCATTCCATCTGTCATCCATAGGCTGTAAGACATAGGCTGTCATCCTATGTCTCTCTAGTGGCTTCTCTGTAATTCTTAGCTTGTCACTTTTGGAAACACCAAGAGATTTGCCTCTTCCCATTTTCAGTTCACCATACAAATAGAAGTAGCCCCTCTAGGTCAGATAGGTGCTTTCCAAACCCCTCCTCCTCTGGTAGAGCTACCATGCTTGCTATTGAGCTGGAGAGCTGGCTGTTCAAGTAGCCTGAGTCAGCAATGTCTTGAGTCTATGTTCGTGCCTGAAACGTCAATGTTTTGCAAGCATGGATACTTTCCAATGCATTGTCTCCCCTTGTTCTATTTCCAGATCCTGGATGAATTGTTTTTTGGACAATTTTGATAATCTCTACCCGGTCACAGCTGGAACTCTCTCTCTCTCTTGGCTCAGAATTCTTTTGCATGTGGCTTTGTTTCTGAACTTCCAGTATCACTTTGTTTGAGTTTATCTTTTATAAGAATCAAGAGTTGGGTTTTCCTTTGCGATCTATTGTTAAAAGCAACGTTTTGCTCTTCAGCAAATGAATTAAACTTATTTACATTTATCAACTTTTATGCAGACTATTTTTCATCTTATCCCTGTTATCATGTGTCATATGCTGTTCTCTGTTCTATAATCTTGGTAAAGTCCTGAGTGGATCTCCTGCTGCCTATGAGTTGTCCATGTCAATTGCTTGAAATGCCATGTAGAAAAGTTAACATATTTGTCTTAGAGATTATTTTTATAATTAAATCTTTATATAAGAAAATATATTATATTTCTTTAATAGTAAGTTTTGGTTCTACCATGAGCAAGCATCTTTTACTTTGTCCATCTATGGTATAGCTTAATTTTATTAGCAGTATTTTTTTTAGTGTTTCTACTTGTAATGGTAAGTTATGCTTATGAGCACAGAACTTTAGTGATTTGACTGAATAAATACTCTGTAAACTATAGGTGAGATAATAAGCTCCTGAACATTTAGGCATTTTCAAAATATATAAGTTGGATTAATTCAGCAGCATTTATAATCAAATGTCTTTCAGCACTTCCTGATCCTTCCTCAGCAAACAATTCAAAGACAACACAATAACAAACAGTACCCAGACTCTGTGTATTTTCCACCTTCACATGGCTTTTTTTTTTACTCTATTTTTTTTTTTTAAATTTTGTTTTTGAGGCAGGATTTCTCTGTGTGTCCTTGGCTGTCCTGGATCTCACTCTGAAGACCAGGCTGACCTCCAACTCACAGAGATACATCTGCCTCTGCCTCCCAAGTGCTGGGATTAAAGGCATGTGCCCCCACACCCAACTACTCTATTTCTTTTCTTTCTTTTTTTTTTAAAGAACATTCTCCATCTTTTTTCTTTTCTCTACCAAACCTATGTATGTTTTTTAATCACACTGTATAGATTTAGAAGTTTTTTCTGTCTAAATCTGTCTTTACTGCATAGCTCTACATTTTTATGACCATGTGAGTCTTTAATCTGCTAAGTGATATGGCTGTGATTAAAGCTTTAGGTTTGGTGGCTGGATTCACTTCATTCCCTAGCTTTCTGAGAGTCTTGCTTCATGGTGGAGGTACTGGGGGGAGCCAGATTTATAGCCACAACTCTGTGGAGTTTCTAGGTCCATGCCACTACCAAGAAGCATGCCGCAGCCTGCCCATAAACACCATTTAAGTATTTGGTAGCATGGCCTCTTAAAAGTGCTTCCATGTTGTTTTTGCTGCTAACACCAAGTCTTAAAGGAACTGAACCTTTGCTTGTTGCAGGCAAACAGACAACAGGAGTAAGGACAGATACCAATTAGCTGTGCTTTACTCTGTTTTTGTCTGTCTAGAATCCCTTTTTAACCTTTCTCAGGCTTTATGTGTAAATTCTTGCCATATATTTGGGTTCCATATGTAGACATGAGTTTATGTCCTCCCCAGTCCTGCAGCCATTCAGTCCCAAAGAAATACACAGAGACTTATATTAATTGTAGATTGTTTGAACTATTAGCTCAGGCTTATTATTAACTATCTCTTACAACTTAACCCATAATTCTTGCCTATTTAGTCACATGGCTTGGTACTTTTTCTCAGTAAGGCATTCTCATCTTGCTTCCTTTGCATCTGGCTAGTGACTGCATTTCTGGCTTTTCCTTTTTCCTAGTATAGTTATCCTGTCTATACTTCCTACATGGCTACTGACCAATCAGTGTTTTATTAAATGAATAGGATTGACAAATCTGTACAGTGTACAAGAGTATTATCTCACAGCAACTCATGGTTATTTTCTTCCTGTGCCTTTCTGTGGACTTCCCTCTGAAAATTTCTTTATGTCATAAGGGCACCAGACATGTGGTAGTGCCACCTTAATGACTGAAAGCATTAATGTTTTGATGCACTGAAGTTAAGACTTTAGTATTTGACTAAAAAATACTGTAATAAATTATATGACTATTTTTATTACTCATTTTGCTATATTTTCTGAGATGTATTCTTCCAATAGCAAAACTTGTTTTCCCCAATACATTTTTCATAGTATTTTTATATATATTACATGTATATTTTGTTTATATCAACAAAATAATTTTCCAGGGTTGTTTCCTTATATAAGGTGCATGTATGTGTGAGTCTGTGTATTTGTGTGTATGTGTATGTGTGTTGTTCATACTGGTCTTCTGGATATCTTTTTTCCCCATAATTGAAAACCACTTCATCTCTTATACAATATATCCTGATTGTAGTTTCCTCTCACTCTGCCCCTCCAAGATCCTCTCTGCCTTTATTCCCTTCCAGATCCACTCCCTTTTCTGTCTCCTTAAAAAATGAACAGGCATCTAAGAGATAGAAAAAATATGCCAGAATAAAATATAATATGATAAAGCAAAAACTATCATACTGAAGTTTGATACAGCAAAACAACCCCAAGAGCAGCCACAAGAGTCAGAGACCCACTGTTCAAGAATTCTGTATAAGAACTAAGCTAATGGTGATAGTATATATGCAGAGGACCTGGTGCAGGCATATGTAGGCCCTGTGTTTTCTGCTTCAGTCTCTATGACCTCATATGCACCTTGTTTAGTTGATGCAGAAAGCCTTGTTTTCCTGATGTCCTTCATCCCTTACAACCCCAGTGCTCCTTCTCTTCCATGGGGTTTGCTGAACTCTAAGAGGAGGGATTTGATGGGGACATCCCACTTAGAGATCTTTATGCACAATGTATGATTTTGGGTCTCTACATCTGTTCCCACCTGCTTTTGTGGGAAACCTTTTTGATAATAACTAAAGAAGGCACTGTTCTATGAGTATAGCAGAATATCATTAGAAATCATTTTATTGAATTTTTTGACCTGTAGTAATTGATATTACACTAGATTTCCACGTTATCTACTTCCTGGTTCTTGAATACCCAGGAAGTGTTGGGTGTGTGTTTCTTCTCATGGGTTTTAGATTAAATCAAACATTTGTTGGCTATTCCCATATATTCTATACCAGCATTAGTCCAGTGCATTCTGCATGCAAGACAGATTGTAGGTTTTTTGACTGTCATGGTTACCACATTTCTCTTCCAATAACCTGCAGAGTACCTTCCCTTACCAAAGAGGCCAGAACATAAAGGTAAGCACTCCATGTGGGCACAACCTCAACTTCTCCATGTTCAATGAGTTGTGTGGGTGTTGTTCTAAGCAATGGGGTACCCTGACAGTTTGTAGAGAACAGCCTTTTGTGTTACCAGCAGGTTGTTTGGAGAATTCTATGGGACTCCTCTTAGTCAATGACTTCATTGAATGTACCCTGGCTCCACCACTGGAAACCTTGCTTGGTTATAAGAGATGGCCTTTGAGACTCCATCTCATCTTTATTAGGATCACCTTATAAATTCCAAGAAGATTCCTCTGCACTAGGTTTCCACAATACCCCCAAATGCTTTCCCAATTTCACTGTTTCTCCCTGCACTCCCTCTCTTAACTCATCTCCCCCCACACCTGCCTGCAGTCTGTCCATAAAAATTTATTTGATTTCCCCATCCCAGGAAGATCTCTGCATCCCCCAGTCCCCTCCTCTTTACCTACTCTCTGGGTCTATGGATTGTAACTTGCTTATAATTTACTTAATAGCTAATATGAATATATACCATATTTATCTTCCTGAGTCTGGATTACCTCACAGGAATTTTTTCTTTTAGTTACATTCATTTGCTGAAAATTTCATAAAGTCCTTTTTTAACAGCTGAGTAATAGTCCATTGTATAATTCTTTATTCATTCTTCTGCTTAGGGACACTTAGGTTGTTTCCAGTTTCTGGGTATTATAAAGTCATAATAAACATGGTTAAGCAAGTGTCCTTGTGATATGATGAGATATCTTTGAGTATATACCCAAGAGTGATATATTTAGATTCTGAGGTAGATTGATTCTAAAGTTTATGAGAAACCTCCTCGTGGCTATACAATTTTGTACTCCCACCAGCAATTGAGGAGTGTTTCACTTATTCCAGAGCCTCTCTAGCCTGAAGTGGTATTTGTATTCTTGATTTAAGCCATTTTAACAGGTTTAAGATGGAATCTCAAAGTAGTTTTGATCTGTGTTTCCCTTATGTATAATGATATTGATCATTTATTTAAGTGTTTCTCAACCATTTGAGTTTCTTCTGCTAGAGAATTCTCTCTTTGGATGTGTACTTGATTTTTAAATAGGATTATTTGATTTTTGGATATCTAGATTTTGAGTACTTTATATATTTTGGATATTAGTCTTCTATCAGATGTAGAGTTGCTAAAAATATTTTCCCATTCCTTATTCTGTGACTTTGTATGAATGACTTTGAGAAACTTATCAGTTTCATGAAGTCCCATTCATTAATTGTTTGTCTTAGTGATTATGCTATTCAGGAAGTCTTTTCCAATGCCAATATATTCAAGGCTATTTCCCATTTTCTCTTCTTTTAGTTTTAGCATGTCTGAATTTATTTTGAGGTCTTAGATCCACTTGGGTTTATTTGCATTCTTCTACTTACAGACATTCAGTTTGACTAGCAAGATTTGTAGAGATGTTTTCTATTTTCCAGTGTGTATTTCTGGCTTCTTTCTAAAAATAAGGTGTTCATATTGATCAACATACCATTTTTATGCTACCAGCATGCAGTTTTATTACTATAGTTCTTCAATACATAAAATTGGGAATGATGAGACAACAAGCTATTTTCTTTTATTGTTCAGGATTTTCTTAGCTACTCTGAGTTATTTGCTTATCCATATGAAGTCAAGAATTTTTCTTTCAATGCCTGTGAAGAATTGTGGTTGGATATTGATGGGATTGCATTGAATCTGTAGATTGCTAGTAGTTGGAAGGCCATTTGTACCATATTGATTCTATCAATTCATAAGAAGGTGAGATCTTTCCATCTTCTAACATCTTCAATTTCTTTCTTCAAAGACTTGAAGTTTTTATTACGCAAGTCTTCTTACTTGCTTGGATACAGGTACCACATGATATTTTAGATTGTTTGTGAACTACAAGTTTTAAAGTATATATTTTTTAATCTCTAGATTTTTTAGGTGTATGTTGTTATGTCTCTCTTTTTTTCTGATGTTTGTTAATTTGATGTTTTTTAGTTAGTTTGGGTAGGGTTTGTCTATCTTTTTGATTTTCTCAGGGTTCTAACTCTTTGTTTCTTTGATTCTTTGTATTTTTCTCTTTGTTTCTATTTTATTGATGTCATCCCATAGTTTCATTACTTCCTGTCATCTATTCTTCTTGTATGTGTTTACTTCTTTTTGTTCTAGAGCATTCAAATATAGTGTTATGTTGCTAGTATGAGCCTTTTCTAATTCTTTTATATAGTAACTTGGTACAATAAACTTTTGTCACAATGTAGCTTTCATCAGGTCTCATATGTTTGGGTATGCTATATATATTCATTTTCACTAAATTATAGAAAGTTTTTAATTTCTTTATTTCTGGCTTGACCTACTATTTATTTAGTAGAGAGCTGTCCAGTTTCCATGAGTTTGAAGGTTTCTGCTATTTCTACTGTTGTGGATATACAGCTCTAATCAGTGATGGTTTGATAGGAAGCAATGAGTTATTTGAATTATCTTCTATCTGCTGTGACTTGTTTTATGTCTGAGTATATGGTCAGTTTTAGAGAACATTTTATGAGGTGCAGAATAGAAAGAATTTTTTGTGTGTGTGTTTGGGTAAAATATTCTGGAGACATGTTAACTCTGGTAATTTTCAGTTTAATTTTAGTCTGGATGATCTCTCTGTTGGTGAAAGAGGGTATATAAGCCTCCTACTATCAATGTGTATGTGTGTGTGTATGTGTGTGTGTGCGTGAAATAGAGAGAGAGAGAGAGAGAGAGAGAGAGAGAGAGAGAGAGAGAGAGAGAATGTTTACTTTACAAATTTGGGTGCTCTTGTTTTTGGTTCATAAATCTTAAGAATTGAAACATCAACATGGTAGATTATTCTTTTCATGAGTATGTAATGTCATTCACTATCTCTTTCGGTTAATTTTGTTTTGAAGTATTTTTGTTAGATGTTAAAGTGCCTACACCAGCTTGCTTCTTGGAGCCATTTTCTTAGACAATCTCTTTCAACCTTTACCCTGAGGTAATGTCTATACTTGAAGTTGATGTGTCTGTTTCTTGTATGCAGCAGAAGGAGGAAACTTGTTTTCACATCCATTACATTAGTCTGTTTATTTTTATTGAGGAATTGAGATCATTGATTCTAAAAGATATTAATGACAAATGATTATTTATTCCTGCTTTTGTTGTTGTTGGTGGTGGTGATAGTGCTTGTGAGTGACTGTGTGTGTGTGCTTCCCTTCATTTGATTTTGTTGATATACATTTCCTTAGTTTTCGTGTGTGGTTAATCTCTTTAGGTTGGAGTTTTGTTCTAGCACATTTGTCGAGCTAGATTTGTGAATATATACTGTTTAAATTAGATGTTATCATAGATTATCTTATTTCCTCCATCTGTTATAGTTAAAAGTTTTGTTGGGAATAGTAGTTTGGTCTGGCATCTTTGGTCTCTTAGAGCTTGAAGCACATCTATTCATACCCTTCTGGCTTTTAGAGTCACTATTGAGAAATCATGTGTAATTCTAATAAGTCTACCTGTATATATTACTTGGTCTTTTTCTTTGAAGCTTTAAATATTCTTTATTCTGTATGTATATTGTTTTGATTATTATGTGGTGAGGGAACTTTCTTCTCTATTCCAATTTATTTAGTGTTCTGTTTGCTTCTTGTACCTTTACTGGCATCTCCTTCTTTTTTGTGATTTTTTAAAAACATTTTCTGGGCTTTTTAGCTAGATTTCTTCATCTTTTTTTATAGGTGTCATTCTTAGGTTTGATCTTTTCCACAGTGTCACAGATTTCTTGGATATTCTGTATCATAGATTTTTAGATTTAACATTTCCTTTGACTAGTGTATCCATTTCTTCTATTATATCTTCAATGCTTGAGTTTCCCCAGATTCTCTCCTATATTCTGTTGGTGAAGCTTGCCTCTGTACATCCTGTTTGAATCCCTAAATTATTTTCCAAAATTTACTTGTTGAAGGAGCGGCAGGGCTGAGTTCTGGCCACCCCGGCTCCCGCATGGCTAGCTTATGCCTGAAATAATTACACAGAAACTGTATTTTTTTAAACATTGCCTGGACCATTAGTTCCAGCCTCTTATTGGCTATCTCTTACATATTGATCTAACCCATTTCTAATAATCTGTGTAGCCCACGAGGTGGCTTACCAGGAAAGATCTTAACCTGCGTCTGTCTGGAGTGGAAGAATCATGGCGACTGCCTGACTTGGCTTCTTTCTCCCATCATTCTGTTCTGTCTATTCTGCCTACCTAATTTTCTGTCCTATCAGGGCCAAGGCAGTCTCTTTATTTAACCAATGAAATTAACACAAAACAGACGACTTTCCCCCATCATTTACTCAGTTTATATTTTTATTATTGATTCTATTTCAATTTGCAGGATTTCAATTTTTTTTTTTTGTTGTTGCTTTTTTCGAGACAGGGTTTCTCTGTGGTTTTGGAGCCTGTCCTGGAACTAGCTCTTGTAGACCAGGCTGGTCTTGAACTCACAGAGATCCGCCTGCCTCTGCCTCCCAAGTGCTGGGATTAAAGGCGTGCGCCACCACCGCCCGGCTCTTCCTTCATTTTTTTGTGTGTTTTCTTTGAGGGATTTCTTGATTTCCTCTTTAAGGACCTCTATAATCTTTATATAGTTGTTTTTAATGTGTTTTATTTGTGCTTCATCTATGTTGAAACATTCAGGGCCTGCTGTTTGTAGAATAGCTGGGCTCTAGCAGAGACATAGACATTGTTCTGGCCATTGTTTGTATTTTTATGCTGGTGTCTTAGCATCTGGGGCTAGGAAAATTAAGGCTTTAAATGCTGGTTTATGGGTTAGTCTTTGTTGGGTGGATGTTTTGTTCCATGATTTCTGTTTCCTCTCTTTGGAGAGCATGATGACTGGGAGTTGCCTATTTTCCTGGACTGGTGTGTTCACAGGAATTAAAGGTATTAGAGGTTTGAAAAATGGGATGAGGTAGGGGAAGAAAGTCTAGAATGGAAGGTCTTTGTGATCTATCAGAGATGGGATCATAGAAGAGAGGGAGACCATAGCAGGTTTCAAGTTACAGAGCTGGGGATACAACTGGCGGCATTGAGTTCAGGAGAAGTAGAAGAGGTGTGTGCAATGAACATGAAAAGGCTGAGACACTTGTTCAAGGTCACACACATCTACTCCTAAATCCATTTCCCAATGGCTAGATGACCTTCACCAAAATCCCAAGGTTTACCTTCATACCTTGGAATTTTACTTTTCAAAATAGTGTTTAAAATTCCATGTCAACTATATAGTAGTTCATTTATGTTTTGTTTTTATGAACTTACTAATAATCTAAATGTTCCTCTCACAAGAATATTCTAAATAGATCCTTAGTACATTTCCAATTCCAATATCATGAAAAAGGTACCACCATAGAGTTATAGGACCTCGATGTTGGAAGGCCTATTAATTACCTCTGTCAAAGACTAGAATTTCCTTCTTGCTCTTTCATCAGTCAGCCTGGGAGGCTCAGCATTTCTCCAGACAGTCAGTTTATCTTGAGCTAGGATCTATTATAAGTCTTCCTAAGACTGAGCTGAGTATGCAGTTCAAACCCTACTTGTGCTATTGGTAACTACATTCTTGTGTCACAAATGGCTTTTCAGGCTTTGAAAGACAGAGCTGCTTCCTGGATGCCTTCCAGGAAAAAAAAAAGGTGAACAGCTTTCTTTTCCACCCACACCCTGCCAAAATCTCAATGTGTCAGAATTTATTTGAGCTAAGCACAGGTTTAAAGTTGTTACAACTTGGGGATGATCAGGCCCTTGTTTGGGATAGTGTTTTCATGGGAAGATTCACCTCAACATTAAGTCATACTGCAATTAGGGCTGTTAAATCAGCGATGCTTTTCACCACCATCCTGTCATTCTTCTATATTTGTCTTTTTTCTCCCACTTTGAGAAAATCTTGCTTTGTGGCCCCAGCTGCCTTGAATGCTCATCCTCCTGCTATTGGGCTGCTGTTATGAATGCTTCTTTCTTCTTTCTCTTCAGCTGTCCATTTTGTCTTCTCTGCTGGAGCCATATTGTATTACTTTGGGCAGGTTGGTACCTACAGCCTGGATATGCATATAAGCAGTCCTGCCCACTAGATGATCCTCTTTCTCTCTGCTCTGTCTCCTTGTTCCTCCATTGTGATGCTCTCTAGTGAATGCTTCCGTAATATCAGAGCACTGCAGAATTTCTCATGTGTCTCTGTCCTGTGGGTGGCATCAGAAGATATCCTTAAAAACACTAGACAGCTCTTGCTGCTCTTTCTTCAGTAGTTTACCCTGGTTGCAAGTGGTTTAAATGTGCAATAATATATAAATACTAAGTGCAAAGAATTATGTTGTTGTTTTTCATCCATTTAATCTACCAAGATATTCATGACCTTGCCCTGTCACTGAGAATATTTGCATAGTCACTAAATATTTTGTTACAGTTTTATCTATGCTCTGATCCAATCAATGCCTAGAATCTTGTACCATAGTACTTGAAGGTTCCCTTCAGGCTGGTGTCCACTCTTTCTATTATGTTCATTAAGATAAGATTTCATTCACTTTGTCAAATGATAACTCAACCTTTTAAATTTTGAAAAGAAAATTCTCTTAGATTTTCCTTAAACATCTGATCTAAAATCTCAAAAATAGTTTCAATTTATTTAGTAGATATGCAGCTGACTTTTAGTAAGCATAATTTCTTCCTGTAAGTTATTGCTAAATAGTTTTAAAATAGATTCTTGTTTAAGATCAATTATATATATATATGAATGAAGTTTGAGGAAGTGTTTGAGACTAAGAGGGATACAAAAAAGAAGCATGTTTTAAAACACTATTGTATACTATCACTTAAGAGATGTATTAATATGTTATCTTGTATTTAGTTCATAATCAAATGTCACAGAGATGCTTTTCAGAATAGTGTGCAAACAAGGCTTGTGTTGTAATTAGCTGGCAAGCCTCTTCCAGCCTTCTAAGCCTAGAGTCGCTTCTCTGCCTCTCCACTTTCACATCACTGATGAGTTCTTGAGTTGCTCAGTGAAATTGTTTTGCAGAATACTTTTATATTTGGATTTGTCTTGTTTATCTGCGAGATTCTGGCAAACTGTTTTTGGCAAGAAGAGCATGTACTGATATTTGTTTCCAGCATGTGATGTCATGTGACAGGTAATGTGTAGATCCTGTCACCGATCATTGCCATTTGATCTCTCGGTTAAAGTAGTGTGCACTGTGTTTCTCTGCTGCAAAGTCAGCCTTGCACCTTTATACTTATACTCTGTGGGTATGTATCTTAAGGTCTGTTCCCTTTAAAAAATCAGAATATCTTCATGTGCTTAACATCCTTTTTCTGGGATTCTTTAGGCATCTCAGGCTGCTCGGCCAGCACTGAGTCTATAGCTACTTGTCAATACGAAGAATGAATTTGGATCATCCTGCCAGTCCAGTCACTTTGTAATAATGCAGTCACTGCGTGTGAACGGTACTTAATTCTTATTGGTCCAGTGATTACCACTCTGGAGGTAAACCTGCTTTGTGGACTACTTGTAAACAACTACACTGACTTGAGAAAACTCACCATCAGCCAATAAACATGAGTTCTTTTCATCTCATTTCATTTTGCTGCCTGTAGTCTTCTGCGAGTTGACTTGCAAAAGTCTGAATCATTATATCTTACATGTTAGAAGCAGCAGTGTGGAATATTTCTTAATTAAGTGTACTTACACACTTGAGACTCCTATTTCAGATATGTCTGAGGCACCAAGACAAAGCCTCCAGGTCTTGAATCTATGGATCTATGAAACTAGAATTACTCTTGCAAAGACCACCCTGGAAATCATCATACTAAGTCTATTATGGCATCCCACTGGGCTGTTCTACACATAAGGTAGGTTTCCTAAAGACTCCCTAAGCCCTTAGATTTCCAGGCAGAGCATCTTTGATAGATGGCCACTGTTTCTATGCTGTGATTCTTGATGTTCATCTAAGCTATTTTGCTTTAAACGGTCCACTGTGCTGCTGATGACGAACGTCAAGCATTTGTTTGGCTCTCCTTGGTTTTGGAATTTTCTAATGAGGCAAAAAAAAAAAAAAACAAAAAAAAACCATAGTGCTTTCTTAAAGTCTATATACCATTAGGTAGCAGTATGCCAGACAGAATTGAATAGCAAGGAAAACCTTATTCAAGACTATTTCAATGGGACTGAAAAGCCACTACTGAAACAAAAGGCAGGCAAGCTTCAAGCCCTGGAGAGAACTGGCAGAAAGCCGCCAGGGAGGCTGCTCAGAGAGTTAGGCAGACTGTGTTTGCTAATTAGTGTCTGTTAAGGTGTGGTTTCTATCTTGTATTGCACCAGCACCACGGATACCGGGGGCATACTCTGTCTGGTAGATTACAATTCAAAAGAATGGCTTCCAGGTCCTTGGCTAAGAAGGTTCATAGCTGTAAAACTGGTGAGAGATTGGAGGGTGTATTTCCATTTTAAAGGGTAGGGAAAGACTTTGCAGTTACATGCTTTGTGAAGGTTAGTACTCTAGAGAGGAAGTCAGGTCTTAGAGTAAGGAAGAAAGCTGTAGACCTTGAGTCAAGCTAAAGTAGGACCTTCAAGGCTCTCTAGATTAATACAGAGATGTATCTTTTACCATCTTTTTCCATTTATGTGGATACAAAAATCTTTGACTGACTGATTTGAAACCAGTTGCTGGTCATGGATAAAGGCATATAGAAAGAAGAGTGTCCTTTCACCCTCCAGAAGGGTCAAAGATAGACTCTAGGCTGGAAGCAAGAGGTTTTGTACCAGGAAGGGAGAAGTGACGGAGTCCTTACATTCAGTTTTCGATGATTTCCTCACCCATGGGCTTTTAAAATTTCTTCCTCAAATTACATACATAGAGAAAACATTTTTAAATTCGCATGTCTTCTAATTAATTTAACTCTGATAGTGTAGTGTTGGGCCTGGAAAAAATACATAGCCATTTATTCCCACACTTCACACACCTCTGAAACTTCCCCATGGTCATTGTGTAAGTTTTTAACATGAGCCTCCTGTTTCCATTCTGATGCTTGGCACTTTAAAAGTCTGCTTTACATCATAAAGTACTTACATTGGGGGTGTGGTTTCATTGTTTTAGCTTTTGTTCAAAGACCTTAACAAATGCTATGGGGAGCGCTCAGTGTGAACACACGGCTTAGGGTTTATTTGTGAACCCCTTTATTCTTTACATTCTTCTTCATTTATAAATTCCTATATCTGGTCTTGCTCAACTAAGCTGCTAATCTCTTTGATCTCTGGTAGTCTACTGTTACCATGAGAGTCTGAGGGGCATTGAATTGCTCATTGTATTTGTTTGGAGCCCAAACACCAGAGGTTACACAATTTGGGAATATAATTACTGCTCCATGAGTCTTCATTTCCGCCCAGATGCAGACACTTGTCTAAGCTCAGAACTTGTCTAAATGCAGATCCATGGACACTATGAGCTTTGTTTATATATGAAAAAAATCTAAATGTCTAATATGGAGATAATTTCATTCTTCATATTGTGAGGACAAATTGAGGCTCTTTCTATGCAGAACCACATCTCACCCAGTTGCCAAACACCGTTTTTTTTTTCTCTCCAGTTTCAAGTCACTACTGTTAGTATTTTGATTGGTTCTTTTGTTTTCCAAGTATTTTTTTAATCACTGTGGGAAATTAATACACAAGAATGAAAAAATGAATTTTTGATTTTCTGATATTAAAATATAGGAGTAGAATTGGGTTATAGAGAAAACCACGCAAAGCATTGTGGTGGGAAAAAATCTGACCAGCAGATTTTTCAATGGGGTCATCATATCTACTGTAGTAATCATCTGGCACGTTTCCCAAGAATGAGAAAATTCACTCAGAGGGCCGTTCCTGCCAGAGGCACACAGAACTGGAGATGTCAGCACAGGGTGACTAGGGGTAGACTGAGGCATCTTTGCCTGTAAAGAAATACATGGAAGGATCGAGAATCTAACTTAGTGCTTACTAGGTGACAAGTTACTCAGTTTTCTTTTCCTTACTATGTTTTCTGTGGTGCCTCCATGATCATAAATGGTGAGGATGCTGTCAGATGACCCCACTGTGAGGGCTTTGGCACATTTTTCACATTTCACGGGACCAGAGGATTTCAGACATTTGATGAATGACCATCATCTGTTCTAGCAAATAGACCCACCGAAAGTACCATTTAATTAGCTAATATACATCTTTCTAAACACACAACTGGGTCCTGATGATTCTTCTTACTTTATAGGTGTGTACTCTGTGCACCAGTGAAGTCAAACAAACCACTGAAACAGCTGATAAGCATAGGACTGATTGACACTAAGGATGGTAACTGTGGCCTGACTCTTTTCCTCTAGACCAGTACTTTTAAATGCCAACTGGCCACCATCTAGAGTCATCTAGAAGGGAGACTCAACAGAATGACTTCTATATCAAGTTGCCCCTTGGACTTGTCTGGATTGTTAATTGAGGTGAGGACCTCTTCCAGCATGTAGCTAGCATCATCTCATAGACTGGGCCCTGAGCTGGGGAGAACACTAGCTGAACAGAAATGCTGGTAAGTGAGCAACGGTCAGCTTAATCTCTCTTTGTTTCTCATTATGAAAGTAGTGTGACTAGTTACTTGAGTTCCTGTCTTGAATTCCCCAAAATGATGCAAAGTGACCTGTAACTGTGGGCCAAATTCTCATATTAGCATTTTGTAAGTGTATTCTATTCTAGCACAGAATGAAACCAGGACTCTGTCGTTGGTGGGCTGTCTGATGCAGTGTTTCTGGGAAATGCAGGGGGGGTCTCAGGGTCCAGGTCTGTGTATATCATTGCACCAGCCCTGTCTGTGTGCTTGGGGCGGTCTCTATGGACACAGCTCTATGCCACGTTACTAGCTCTCAGGAGCTGCTCTTGAGTCTTTCTCCTTCGGCTGGGCTGTTTCCAAGGAAACGTAAAAAGGTGTTTCAGAGCTGGATATAATATTATGATGATTATTGACAAGAGTAACACACGAACACCTTCCAGTTATCTATGTCCTCAGCTGTTGTTTCCTGTGCCTAGGTCCTGGTAGGAATTGGTTTTAAGTCAGAGTGGCCTCAGTATCCTGGAAGAGAGGATTATGTCTCAGATTCGGTTGTGATGTGGTCTTTCCTTTTCATATTGTATGCACATCGTCAGGTTATTGATGCCTATCTAAAATTTAATGATTTCACCTGACTTAGGGTGTTGTATCTTCTTTTAAGAGGTGGAAACTGGTCATTTAGCATGGTGACATAGAGTAAAAGGCAGAGACAGTTTAACCCAACAGCTTTTATTACAATCCAGTGACAGTATATTACCTTGTGTGGGGTATTCAACTCTCAGTGCCTTGGTTTCCTTGCAAATAAAATGGGGACAGTACAAAAACAGTACAGACTCTTGTAACATTTACATAAGGTCGCCTGTGTGAAGCTGCAAGGAGCTCATAATGATATCAAATGGAACAACCTTAAAGTTATATAAAGGAGCACAAAACAAAGTGAGTAAACATTCAATTATAAACTAATACATTAGCCAATACTAATTGAAAATCTATTATATGGTAGATATATTGCTGAAAAATATTTATAATCTATCCAATGAACTCAGAATTCATAAAAAATATAAATATGTTTAGAGTCATATGCATGATAAGAACTAAATTTTATAAAAGGGAGGGGAGGAGTCACGTCAGCATATGAAGTCTGCTGGGCCAGCTACTCAGAGCATCCCTGGGAGCCAGGTCACCACCAGGGCACCTTTCCTTTTCAGGTATATTACTGGTTTTTTCTTTAAGACACCATTTCCTTTTCCTTTGCCACTTTGTCCTGCTGTTTGGGCAGATGTGACCTTGACTTTATCTCACTGGGTTCTTTTAGCTTCAGGACCTGATGCCAACTGCTCAGTCTCTGAATATTCAGTGCTCACTTTCCTGGGAGGAATTTGCTTGACTCTCTCATCTTTTCTCATCAGGACAAAGTCCAGGTTCCTTGCAGACCTCAGACTGATTTCTCTGGGTTGTGTGCTGCTCTTTGTCTGATGAGCTGTGACTGCAGGTGGCAAGAGCATGTGCTATCAAGCAGAACATCTTAAACATCAATGGTGGTTGCTTTTAGAGCTGAGAAGTGCCTGACAGAATGCCAAAGGTTTACTGTGCATGGTACCAGGAAAGTCAGGAACTGAGGTAGCCGTTTGAACAATTCAGAGTGATGCTACCTGAGTTCATGAGAATAAATGGCGGCTTTGAAAGAAATCAAAAGCACAGGTAATATTTTGGGAGCAGCTTTTTCTAGGGTAGACTAAAGCGGTGCTACAAAGACACAGCGGCCAAAGAGGACCCGAGAGATGCTAGTGACCTCTTCTACTTGCAGGCTGAGGAAATTCCAGCTGCAGCTGCTGCTAAAGTTCAACCTGCAGAGGAGACAAAGGAAGAACCAACAGACATAGTTAGTCCCCTCCTCACAGTGATTCTCTCATGACAGAGCAGCTCCATAGGCGCTGTGGAAGCCACCTGCAAGATCAAGCCACTAATGTGTTTGTCAGGAAGCTGTGGCCGGCCAGTACCACACTCTAACAGACTCCACACTTGCATCTTGCTCTGCATCTTCTCCTCTCTCTTATTGATTCCCTGACTTTTCTTGCCACTAAAACATTAATTGTCACATTTTACTTAGGTCTTAAATTTTAAGGGAGGTGGAGATAAAATTTCTTCACTGAAGCATATTGTTCATTTTTTTCAGATTTATTTTCTTATTTAGTTATTGCAGAACAGAAAACATGATATCCAGTCAGTGAAAGTCAGGTCTGTTGTTCTCAAATGATCTCTGGATCACCAGCAGAGCAGGGATACATACTGAGTTTTAGTATGACTGTGTGACTACAGAATACGAGAAGGTTTTGTCTTCACCTTGTGTTTCCGTTTTGATTCAACAGAAGCTATAATTCAGAATTGCAAGGAGCACAGTAAAGTTTCAACTCTGCAAAACAAAATTATCATTTAGAACTTTGGCAGAAGAGCCAAACTCAGATGAAAGAAAGACCCACAGAAAAAGACAGATGAAGAATTTAAAGTTAGTAAGTTAAGTAAAATCTAAGCTAGTTATGGAGGTACATGACTATAAATTTAGCTCCACAAATCTAATCAGTCAAGACAGTGAATGAAGCAACTAAGAGGACCTTCTTCAAGGTATAGGAGTCAAAAAATCTGCATGAAATATCCACATGTGACTTCAAAGAATATTATACTTCTCCATCTGGGTATGCAGACCTTTTATATGCATTGGTTGAACCCAGGCATTAGAACCATATATTTAATACATAGATGCTTGGGACTACCCCCAAGAATATTAGTTTTAATGCCCTCATACTTCTTATATATTCATAAGAACCAGTGGTATGGAATAATCAATCATTTAATTATTTAAGTTCAAGCTGTTAACTAAAATAAAATGCAACCCAAATTAAGTTAATGCTTTTTTTAATTTACTCTTTGAAAGATGTATTTAGTCTTGTCCCGGCCCCAATTAAAATGTATGTGAGAACTGAAAGTGAGATAACAAAAATCTAACACAAAATTTTGGTGTCACAGATTGCTATTAAGTGAAATAGCTCAAAAATTCATAGTCAGAATGATCTTGAGTTGATCATGCCCTATAGTCTAACGATAGAGCAGACTCTTGTGCCTGATGTAGAGCTCTTAGAGGAAAGGACATGGGGTGTCTGCTGATCTGAAGAGTGTTGAGACTCAGTGTCCAGGACTAGTGGAGGGAGGCAGAGGAGTAGAAATGGAAGATAAGAGGGAGAGATGAAGACAGACAGGAAAGGGAAAAGAGGAAGAGAGGGTAAAAGGAAAATAAAGAGGTAGAGAAAAGGAGGGAGGGAGGAGAGAGAGAGCGACAGAGAAGGGAGGGAAGAGAAAAGGAGAGAGAGAGAATATTACCTTGCCATATGAATGTTCCCTGAAGACTTCGTTTTACACTGTTAGGGAGGACAGCAGTTGAACCCTCTCAAGAATCAATGAATCCTCCCATGGGAGGAGGAGTCAGCCTGGAACTCTTCCTACAGAGTCTGAAAGCATGGAGCTTTGCGTCCTTCTCTTCTCAGTCCCTGGGTGCTCCTCCTGTTCTGAACTCTCCTGTATGTCTTTCTTACACCTAGTCTCAACTGTGGCAGGTGAAGGACAGCAACTCTGAGCCAGGATAAAATGCAGAAAGGAAAAACACCGACATGAACAGCAGCATTCCTGAGAGATACTGTAGGGTTGCCTGTTCCCTCAGAAGACTCTGGTTTCACTGGGGTTCGCTTTTGCTCAAGGTTGGAGAACATGGCTCCCTTCAGCAAATAGAAAGGAACCTTGGGATAGCATACTTTTAATTGAACTCATCACACTCCTGGCTATGCTGATTTCCTATCTCAGTTTGTTTTGGTCCTAACGATAGTGGTTGCAGACATTCCCAAAGCTGCTTCGTGCAGAGCAGAGACTGGATAGGAAAACCTTGGCGATATTGCCCTTTGCCTGAATATATTCACCAAATTGTTTGAAGAGAAATCTGAAGGAATGGCTTATTTGAAGTAATTGTACTGTGGAACTCTGTGTGATTACCATTGAGGACAGATGTAATCAATCATCTGCCTGAGCTGGTCTTTAACGAAAGGTCAAACAAATTTTTCCTAGACACCCCAGAGAGAAATATTTTTCAAGCCTATATAATTGTCTCATGATGTTGCTGGTGTTATTTTTAGCTTTTACGAGCTTCCATTATTTCCCTGAACTTATCAAGGTGTGAATTGCTCTCTTACACTACAAAGTATGTCTTACACTACAAAGACTTCTGTTTTAGTATAGTCCAAGTATTAAAATTACATTAAAATATTCATGCACCCACAAATCACAGATACTGCCTGAGTTGTGTTCTCTATTTTGGTCTAGATTTGTTTTCTTCTCTTTACCAGACTCCAAGTGCCTTTAACAGACTCCCTTGTTTCCTGGTTTCAGAAGAGAGTTGAGTCTTGGCTTACTTTGTGAGAAATTGTAGTGACATTTTGTTTATATTTTAACAAATAAAGCTTGCCTGAAGATCAGAATGCAGAGCTAAGCCACTAGAGGCCAGGGAGTGGTGACACACACCTTTAATCCCAGGAATCAGGAGACAGAGGCAGAGGGATCTCTGTAAATTCAAGGCTATGCTAGGCTACACAAGATTAAATCTGCCTAAAAGAGAAATGGAGCTTATATAAAAGTGATCCCAGCAGTAGGGAGGTAGAGACTGGAGTGATATAGTTGGCTGGAGAGAGGAATATAAAAAGCAGGAGACAGGAGCTCAGGGCAGTCTGAGATTTGGAGGAGACAGATGGAGTCTAGAGATGCTGTCTAAGGACAGGATTGCCCCTTCAGGCTGAGCACTGGGAGAGGTAAAAGATCTCTCTAGTGGCTAGTCTCTCTGCTTCTCTCATCTTTAGTATTAACCTCTATATCTGACTCTGGGTTTTTATTACGAAGACCAACTAGAATTCATGCTACAAGGAATTTCCATGTTGGCTGCTCCCTGAATAGACCCCACCCATGTCTTAGGCCTTTTGCGGCTGCTCAGAGATAGTCATCTCGGCCTGTTCTCAGGACATCCTGCTATCCATGTCCTCTTACATCTTCTTATGCATTTCTTTATTAAGCTTGTTACTTGCCTGGTTTGAGATTTCTCTCTTCATACAAACACCCTGACATCCACCCTGTCCTTTGACATTTCGTGTGTGACAATAGCATACATATTAAAACTTTGATTTTCATCTGGAAAGTGTCCTGAGACCACTGGTCTTATTATCCTTTTAGTCCTTCCTAGCTTTCATGTTATAATTTCAGGTCTGTTTCTTACTTAAAGTCCAGACTTTCTGCTAACTCACCCAATTTACTTTTGATTCAAAGCAAAAACCTCCAACTTTTGCATGGACCCATTGCAAAGGGAGGAGGCAAGAGTGGTAGAGGATGCTCTGACTCCCACACCCAGCTTCCACCACCGGGGGAACCCCTTTCTTCTCTGCTGTAAGCTGAGTTGCTTTGAATGAGTCAATTTATACGTTTGATAAAAAGAATTCTACTGTTTAAATGTGTGGAAATTGGTAAGTTTAGGCATGGAATAGCCCCTTGAAGTGTAAATTACTTATCCCAGATGACTAGTACCTTATTTTAATTGTCAATTAATTGTAGTCATTCCAAACTAGAGCTTAGCAGTGTGTCCAGAGCAGAGTTGAAAGTATAGTCCTTGTGTGTCTCAAGAAAGTGACACGGTTACAATTAGAACCAAGGCTGAGAAGCCCAGGAACAGATTCTTTCTGGAAGACATTGAACTTTGTGCTCTCCCCTGTCTCTCTTCTATTTGTCTGGTCAGCACATATGAAAACAAGGGATTGCAAGACAAAGCAGGGAACAACCTCCCCAGGAGCAACACAAGCTGGACACAGTTTGCTATGGGGTTCAGAAAGCATCTCTTGTCGCAGGTAATTCTTAGTTGCTCCGCCTGAAACCTGGGAATCATTTCTGAGTCTTCCTCTTCCTTTAGTGTCCGTAGCCACTATGCCAGCAAGTATGGTCGCCTGTGTTTGGCTACATCCCAACACTGTTGCTCATCTCTTCACCATTTGCATCTGCTTTGAGCATTTCCTTCCCCTTTGTTACCTGGCTCCATCTTTTAGGACATGCCTTAAATATTTTGTCTGCTAAGAAGTCTTTCTCATACTCCAGTCCGAAACAGGGTCCTATTGGGCTCTCTGGCCATATTCCTTCCTATCTGTTCACCGCACTCACTTCTATTAGCCTTTCCGCGTAGAACTAGTCAATAGGATCTCAGTGCTGTAGACGCCACTCACCTTGGACACAAGATGTCGAGAAATAGCAAGGCAGTGGTGGCACACGCCTTTATTTAGTCCCAGCGCTAGGGACGCAGAGGTAGGTGGATCTCTGTGAGTTTGAGGACAGCCTGGTCTACACGATCTAGTTCCAAGAGAGGCTCCAAACTTACAGAGAAACCCTGTCTCAGAAAAACCAGAAAGAAAGAAAAAAAGATGTCACGAAATCAAGCTGGAGGCCAACTGGAAGATTCCTGTTTGCTGTCTCTCTCACTGCCTGAGGGCGCCTCTTCAGAAGCTTTTATTTTATTGGTCCAGCTTCCTGGGCCTCTGTCCTAGCCCCGCCCCTCAGCTCTGAGAGCTTTCTGAGAAGTTCCTAGCACTTGCACTCTGCCCCCACTTCCTGTTGATTGTTTTCAGCCTCTCAGTAGATGATAAACCCTGGAAGAGCAGAGCTTGGGTTTGACTTCTGCGCACACTGCCATTCCCTACATCGAGTATTTCAGGCAAGTTTAATGAGTGCACGCTCAGTCCATGAATGAATGAATAGAAGGAAGGATAGCTTTGGTGAACAGGGGAGAGATGCTGTTCCGAACACAGAGATTCAGTTAGCTGTGAGCACAGCAGATGTAGTTTTTCCCTCTCCATATTTTTAGTTTCTAACTTTCAAGTAGGAATCAGAATCTTGAAACTTTTTAAAAAAAGTTTCAAGTTGGTGGAGAGAAAGCAGAAACTGCACATATGAGGGCTACTCTTCTAGACTAAAGAGTTTGCAAAACACGATGCCCTGTACCTCTCGGGTGCGTGTTACTGAGGTAAGCAGAGGTTTGTGGATTCTGAAAACAGAAGTCCCCTTCTGACAAGACCAAGAAGAAATGAAGGACTGCAGCGAAGAGCAGAAAGGGCAGCGTAGTGTGTTACAGAGTGAATCTTGTGAACTGTCAAGCTCCAAAAACATTTTGTATGCTCTTTGTGCGATCTCGTATTCCCGGAGATATGTGTCAAAACAACACAAGTAAATATACCCATATGTAGGCTATGAACTTTGTGACTATATTATGAATAATTACTAATGCATGCCTGGTGCTCAGGGAGGCAAGAAAGGTGTTGGATCCCTTGTATCTGGAGTTGCAGAATTTGTGATCCACCAAGTGGGTGCTGGAAACAGAACCTGGGTTTTTGGAGGAACAGCTTTTAATCACCGAGTAATCTCTCCAGAACCTAGGATGATATTTCTTGCATGCTTTTCCTAAAGAGGCTTATTTTGTCCGCAGGAGGGAATACACAGAGTCAAGGTACTGTTCGGTAATGCCGTAAGGACAGGCTCATAACAGGGCAATCCTTTTGTTTTTCATGATATTAGTGATCAAAAAATAACATAAGGCCAAAGTCGTCTGTAAACAATCTTCAAACATGCTCACTTTCCCCTGCTCTGCAAGAGTAAGTATGATATGTCTTCATTATCAACTGCCTTCCTTACATCATCTCACCATGGTAAAGGAAGCCATGAGTTCTACTTGTATGTGTAATATTCCAGTCACTGATGCAGAGGCCATGACAGATTGCATTTGTATTATTGAGGGTGATCCACATTTCTGACAGCTGACAGAAATCATTTCTTGGAGTAATTAATGAAAGTGATCCACAAACACATGTAGAGTGTTCTGGATATGGAAGCTTCTGGATTCTGACCAGACAAGTTTTAGTGCAGAGGCAAAGCACTCTCTGACAATAGCTTTACATGAATCCAGCAAGACAAACTATTTGATTGTGTGGGGTAGATTTCATGGCTGATTTTAGTAATTGACTCCAATACCCATAGGATTTGGTTCATTTTTGAACAACAAGAAAACTGGGATGCTGAACACAAGAACATGTTCAGCCCGTGAAGCTTTAAGACCTGAAGAGGCTTTGTCCTTCACTGGACAGGCTTGATACGAAACTAGACTCCCATGTCAAGACTAACCCTGAAGATGCTATGTTACCAGAGGTCCAGGTCTGAGACAAGTATCTCCAGGTTCTTAGCCGCCTGTCCAAAGAATTGAAAATAAGGGTCCATAAAGATTTTCAAAAATGGCAAGGTCTCTTTATTGAATAAAAAGCAACGGGAAAGTTCATAATACACAGCCAGAGGGTAATAGGCCGTGAGGTAAGGACGCTAAGGGTTTATGCATTGTTCATGGCTTTCTTTTATGGGGCTCAAGAGAAGGAGGACTTTGGTTGCTGAGGGGAATAGTTTCAATGGTTCTCTGTATTTGTTGGTGTATTAGTTTATATCTTCATGTTTTCCCACTGTGTGTATCTATTCTCATCATGCATTTGGTTTCAATCATATGCAAGCTCAATTATCCATAGGCATATGATGGCAAATAGGGGATTCTCTGCAAAAGTTTTGTTTTGTCTTGCTGCTTATGCATCATAAACCAGTTCAAGAATGACAACTTTTCTTTCTTTGTAACAGACACATTAAGAATACAGTAGAATAGATTGGTATTAAAGGCAGAAAAATCTATATTATTGTTCACATATGAGGTACATTGAGCCTGAGTCAGGTGGGTCTCAAGGGGTCTCTGGAGTTGCTAACTGCATTGTTTGGAGAGGGGTATCTGTGTATAGCACATGTAGGTGATGCAAATAGGCTGCTAAGTGCATGATAAGAAGGGTATGCATAATCAAAAACAAATAGAATTTCAGGCTCAGCCCTCCTATGCTTATCTGCCTTGAAGGTACTACTCCGGACATGGTTGAGACCTTGAATTTCATTCTTTTCTTCTGTTCTTCCCAAAGCAGAGACTATAAAGGACACCAATAGCAACACTAAAGCTATGAAATCTCCAACAATGAAATCAGACCACACTGGAACCAGGTCCACAAACCTCAGAAACTGCACAAAGCATATATCAAGTAGCATCAATATCATCGTCTTCAGACATACCCCTAGGATCTTTACACAGCCAACCCTCCTATTCCTTACTAATTCCCATAACAACAGACTTATAATCAAAATACATGGCTTCCCTGTGCTTTTTCTTTTCTCTTGGAGCATCACTGTCTGCTGCAATGGAAAACTGTAATTACAGGTAGCATCAGTGTCAGATTAAAATAACTCCATGCCACATTCTTATTTATGAATCACAATAGTACTATAATTTAAAATATTTCTTTTCCTCTTGGGGGAAATACCACCGTAACATTAAGCTTAGAAGTACAGTTCTCTGTCTAAGAGCTGGTTTTGTACTCTCCCTCCTCTTTCCTTTTTTCCATCTGAAACTACTGTAATTCTTCTTTAACTGGTCTTCCCACTGGGCAAATTTAACCTCTGAACAGAATAAAGCTCTGTAGCTCATCTTTCCATTTATAAATGAGTTAAATCTGCATATATTTTCTTTATGGAAGAATTTACCTTGCCTTCCAGGAAAGCTTCATGGTGATTTACAAAAAGTTATCACTCAGTCTTTAGGGCCTTCTGAGGGCTGCTTCTACCTGGAGGACCTGCAGGCTCCACGTGCTCTCCAGCTGCTGCAGCAAGCATTTTTACAGGCTCTTAGCAATGGCCAGATAGGTTTCACTGGTAAATCTTATTTAGTGCTATCCAAGCACTTTGAATATTTACCTTTTAACCAAGGAATATTTGCCAGTCTACTTTTAAGTTCCAACTCAAGATAAAAGGTGCTTGTTATTTTTCTGTAGCTTTGTAAGCTTTGTAAAAGTGTGGAATTTTTTCAAGTTGGAGATAAATATTCTCTAAAATTTAGAGGAGCACACCAATGTACAACCGCTACCGAATCTTTGTGGGCTCTTCAAGTTGATATCCCCAATGCTCCATGAACCACATTTATGATGTTTGCTTGACTTTGTGGCAGGATTTGGGATAAAAGTAGATCGACTGCTCATGACAAAATGTCAAGGTAAATTAGCATCTTCAGTCAGTTCAGGATAAAATGTCATCATCACTTATATGTAGCCTTGATTGGAATTTATCTCTGGTCCCTAGGACTGTGAACCCAAATTAGCCATAATAAACTCATACACACCACAGCACTGTGTGGGACAGGGATGGTACTGCCTTAGAGAGATCTGCTAGAAAGCACCCTGCACAAATAATATAAAAACTCTCAGCATACACCTCTTTTATCTACAAAACTCATCTGTTTAATATCTTGTTTCCACCAACAGAATCTTGATATTTTGGGGCTATGATGCTGCCTTGTTCATCTGGTTACTCCTCTCAAGAACTGCGTTCATGGCTTAAAGTGTATTCCCAAACTCACATTGGTCAGTGCACACTGCAGTCTAAGATGTACTATGTTGGGAACCTCGGCAGAGGGTTGTGCTGCTTGTGAGATGGAGTGGGTTGTGACATTAAGACATGTGTACTCTGTGGGGAACAAGGAGCCTGGAACTATCTGCTCTTGTCATTAATGGTACTTCTAGACAGAAAGGAACATTTTGTTTATGGTGGCCACTGTCTGGCTCTGTGTAAGTCTGTGACACTCTGGAATGTCCCTGCTGCTCTGATGCAACTTGCAAAGCTCTCTCTGAATCTGGCATCTGGCATGAATGTATAGCCTATGCTTCTAGATGTCCCCATAAAGAGGCTCTGTGTTTGTCTGTGCTCTTTGTAAGAGGTGACCTTCTGTGTGAGGAGAGTTCTAGGTATGCTAGACCTGTGTGGCCTTGACCAAATGACCTACATGTTTGAGTTATATGCCTGCTTCAGGGACATGGGCTCAATGTATCTAAGTGAATGGGTTTTCAAAGATTAAATGTGACTCATGCCCAATATAACTAGCATGTTTTCATTTCTCTGGCAAAATCTGTTTTCCAAAGAGCACACATCTCATATCCTTGTCAACACAGGGACACAAAACAATAACCTCATGTCTTACATGCTTTGAAAGACATGGGTTTATTTCTTGGGAAGACTGTGATGGAATGTCTGGGTTAACTGGATCTTTCGTAGGCGTGTGTCTCTGTAGAGTTGAATTATGGGTAGAGCGCACTAAACGTTTACAGGCACATACTTGTATGTGTGTATGGATCTGAATTTTGACTCAAGGTTAGGTTGCCATGCTATCACAATTACCAGATTGGAATCCTGTTCTGCTAACCAGAAGCACAATGGAGACTTGGAGTCGTATGATGCCAGAAGACAGTTGTGTTGAAACAGGCAGTGTTCTGATGTTAAACCCATAGAAATCTGAGTAATGCTGATGCTGAGAAGAAGTCAGACATGACCTCTCAAATATGCAAATTTCTCAGATTCCGCAGCTGGGTTTCCTAGGTACTGAAGCAACTTTGGTTGTCTCAGAAACTGGAGCAAGTCCGTTTGAAAGCATGGCTAGGCTAGATTACAGCTAAGATGCCGGGGACTGCAGAAGGCCATTCTGAGGAGGAAGATTCAGAGGTAGAGATCAGTAGATTTTGAAGTAGGAGGCCAAAACCCTATAGGAGAAAAATGTGTCTCCAATGTCTGCTGACAAGCCCACAATCTTTTAAAAACAAAGTAGTTCCTTCAACACAGTATAGGCTTAAATGCTAAATAAATATTTGATGACGGACATCAGGGATTAATTGGAGAAATAAACTGAGAGTCTTGGGACAGAATTAGAAATGAGCTCAGATAAGTGAAGCAGCAGGCTGTCTTCCACAAGGGGCCTGCAGCACACAGTATGTTTTGGACTAGAATAAGGGCAGGAAACCAGACTCAAATAAATAAGATAGAGGCCCAGTTATAAAACCTGGGCACAGAACTGAATTTGCCATCTAGCCTAGTGCTCATGATCCAGGAAATTAGGATCCAAGAATGGTCTCTGAGGAGACTCTAAATAGCCATCCTTACTAATACTGGGTGATAATGGGAACGTTTAAAGTGTAGTCAATGATTCCCTATGGGAAGTGCTTTTATCAGAAGGCTTAAATAGAAAATATTTTTGTTGTTATTGTTCTTACTGTGTTTAAAACGAGTATCTCCTGGTCATCAGGTGCTGTTCTGGGATCATTGTGCATATCTATTCGTTTAATGCTGATGACTGTGGAGAGCAGGGTGTGTACCGTGTCACATGAAAGAACACCAAAGCCAAGAGAGATTACATACCCTTTTTAAAACAAAAAGACTGCAAAGGACTAAAATGGGATTTAAATCTAAGAAGTCTGGCTTCTTAATCCATACCTTTAACTACTCCTTGAAATTGTACTTTCCATGGAGAAATTGAACTACCATCCTTGAAATTGAGAGTGTATACCATGTATATGTAGTTTAAGTATTTGTAAGTGAGGTGCTTCTACTTCAACAAGTGGACAGTTCGTCAGCTCATTCAGCTGTCAGAATCGCACAGTAAGTGACCTCCATGTACCAGAGGAAAGTATCTTTAAGCAAAGGCCACTCTTTTTCATGGTACCTCGTAGGAAGTCAGCTGTGTCAAGATGACACTTAATATCTCCTTCCCATCCATTGGTTTTCAGAAACGCATTGAAATGGAGAGTGAATGGAATCTTCACACTTTCTTTGAGAAGTACATGGCCACAGTTGTAGCTGCTGATGCTGGGTGGGAGTGGAAAGGTTATGTGGTCCCAGACAGTGTTGGTAATGACAAATAAGGATTTCCCAAGAGGCAAGGTGTCTTTCTCCACTGCAGAGTGCATTTGCTGTTCAGTAATGAGCTTTCTTTCTGTAGACCAAGTAGATCCCAAGGATCTACACCTCACGTCTGTTTAAGGTGCACTGTGGGTACCAGACAGGAAACCTCACGTCTGTTTAGGGTGCACTATGGGTACCAGATTGGATGCTCACAACTTGGTTATAAGAAAAGGAAAGAAGGATATTCTTATACTGGCAGATACTACTGTGCTTCCTCAGTGGGTTAGGGGAAAAGAGCTAGTAGAACCTGAAAGCTTTTCAAACTCTCTAAGGAAGATGGTCTCCACCAATATGTTGACAGAAAGTTTTTAAACAGAAAAGACAAGAAGTCCTGGACCAAAGCACCCAAGGTTCAGCTTCTCGTTACTTCACATATTCTGTAGCACAAATACCCAATGTATTAACACACCAACTATTAAGAAAATGAGGAAGGTGCAGAATATGCTAAACAGAATGAAGGAAGCCAAAGAAAGCCAGGAGCAGATTGCCAAGGAGGTGCAGGCTGTCCTTGCTGAGAGCTTCTGCTTATAAACCTGAGCCCAGTCAAAGGAAGCCTTTAAGAGCAACAAATAGAGGACCAAGCCTTGAAAATAATCAGCAGGCCCAGGGATATACCGGAGGTGTAGACCCATAATATTTATGTCTGACTAATTTCAAAAGGGAACTAGTAAAAATGATGCTACCAGTTGCTTTCCACGTTGTCAGTAATATTAATATTTCTAGTACTCTTTGAAGGACCAATATGAGAAACTGGGAACTTTAAGCTTTAATTATTGCTGTATTTTAAAGCAGAAGAATATTATGTGGGTAGACTTAAGGATAAAAGACATTTATGCTAATTTGATCTTTTGCTGTAATTTATTTTAGAATTCTCAGTAGTAACATTAATCTTCAATGACTTATTTGAAGTAATATTGGATTCCAAAAGTATTTTCAGAAGAATTGTATTGTAGTCCTGGGTGAATTATCTACCTTTATTTGAATGTTAAGTGTTGTAAAATAGGCAATTTTACAAAGCAAAAGAACTTCTGATGGCTTAAACATTTCAGAGAAATTAGTGGCATTTATTTTATTAATTTAATTAAATTTCATGCTTTGTGATGACTTAAAAGGTAAATCTTTTGATATAATTTTGAATTTTGAATGATATGGAAAGAAAATCATAATTGACGAATATATACCCTAATTATAGCCTTATTTTTATGAAATTGCTTCTTCTTCATTTTAGTATTATGCCAAGAAAACACTCTACCCAAACGGAACAAGTTAGGTACTAGATTTTCACTTTGATAACACAGGGATATGATAACCATTTACTCACTTTTTTTCACATGTAGTAATGGCAGTTACTGGTTGCTGAATAGACCTGTTTGAGAGTAGGGGTGAAAACCTAGATTTTATTCATATTAGGATCCCAAAAGTTGTGGTTGTTAGAACTGAATCACACTGGGAAGTCTTGTCTCACATATTCTTCCTTCGTGACAGTCTACTAGGGTTGGTTGTACCCAGAGAGTCCATGTTCCTCTACTTTCCCGCGAAGTTTATAGGAGGAAGTCTTTCTCCCTGTACAAAAGAGTCCCAGTAAGAGCTTGAGGTGCAGTTCATCCTGGCTCATATCTGAGATGAAATAATAAGCTCACAAATAATGAGTAATGATTTTTTTGGCAGGTACTATGAAGGCTTTTCTGTTAGGATAAACTATTCAATAGCGCATCTCTGCAGATAATGAAGTGAAAATATATGATTGGTATTGGTCTAACCCATACACAGATCAGTGGAATTCAGTTTTCTGGATTTCTGGCAGAACACCATTCTCTATGTAATTATGCTGATTACTGAGGGTGGTCCAAGGTTGATTTTAACATTCCTCAGCATTGCAAACTGTGACATCTGTCTAGCTTCTGGCAGGGTAAAGCTCAGCCTCAGGCAGCCTGGGGTGAGCTAAACCTGTAGTTCTCATAGGAGGAGGCTCCACAGACTTCTTTCTGACAATAATTTCTGTTGTCCCTTTGAACTTCAAGGTATGGATGTGTGGCAAGACTCTAGGCCATGGGTGGATATATAGTGTTTGCATATTTATACCCTAAAGGACTTGTAAAGCCTTGTTTGAAACTTGTGAAGATACATCTTTTGATAAATAGAGATACATATGGACATAGCTTGAATCATTTGCCAAAGGTTCTTTATTTTGCCATGTTCTTTGAACTTTAGAATCTGGAGATACTGATCACCAATGACAACTAATTATGTAAGGAAGAAACTAATACCACAATTCCAATTTGTATGTTCACTGGTGTTTTACAGGCTTACGAAACACAATGTCTTTTTCAGATGGCCTCCTTTGACCACATTCCACATCCGGAGGATTAGTCTGCTCTTCGCTCAGGAAGCAGACAGTGTCTACGACCATTTATTACGAACCCGGGATTTATCTGTATTTATTTCCTTGTCAACCTACTCAGGTGAGTACCCTTCAATGTCTGTCTTACTCTCTTGTTGTCCATTTGTTTGTTTATATTGTGTCAAACTTTCTTCAGATTCAGACCTAGAATTGCTTCATCTAGACCTTTGGCAAACATCTAACCCAAGATTGCCAAGATTTTAGCAGAGTCATTTGCAGATTGTTAATGATATTTTGACTCACGTTCATTGAATCTTAAATGCACAGATTGGGTAGTCATCCATGTCTGATGACGTGGGGTTGTGGCTTTCAGTGACATTTGGCCGTGAGTTAGTTGTTCCTGGAAAGTAGCATGCAGTTAATGCTTCAGCGTTTACTTGTCCCTAGGCCCACTGTGCTCCTTGATTTTTGACAGCTTGACCTAGTCACATGTGAAAACAGGGAATCTTCACTGGGAAATTCACTCATTGGGCTGTCCTGTGGGCATGTCTGCAGAATATTTAATTGAGCTTTACTGTGGGAAGGCCTGGCCTGCTGTGGGTAGTGGGTACTTTTTTGTTTTTTGCTTTTTTTTTTTAGATTTTTCAAAACAAGGTTTCTCTGTAGCTTTAGAGCCTGTTCTAGAACTAGATCTATTAGACCAGGGGGTAGTGGATACTTTTGTCGGGTAGCTTTGAGTTATATAAAATATCAAGCCAAGCAAGCCCAGGAGATGGAGCATAGGCAGCTCCTTCACGGTCTGTGCTTCTTACCTTCAGTAGACTGCCTCCAGTTCCTGCCACACTTCCCACAGTGACGAATTGTGACCTAGGGGTTGTGGAACAAAATCAACCCTTTCTCCCTAGTTGCTTTTCATCATGATGTTTTACAATAGCAACAAAGAACCAAAACAAGAGAAATGCTTATGACCGGTTGGAAAAGCATCTGTGTCAATGAACTGTGGGGGGCATAATGTCAATACCCTATTCTGCCTTTAGTACCAGGGCACTCATTTCCCAGGTCCTGAAACTGTTGACCTCTGATGCTGGTACCTTTTACCTGAGTCATTTTTCTGGGCTCTATTCTCCGTTCCAGATGTAAACCATTACTGTCTCAGATGATGGAGAGTTTGCATCATTTACCTTATAAAGGGAGGACTCAGAAGGGCTGCCCCAGACCATGAGCAGTTTCCAGGAACTACTAAGGGGACGGGTATCAAGACAGCATCATTGTTTGTCTCATCCTTCTGCATCCTACGCCCTGCATCCCTTCCTTGGTGAGTGTGGTAAGTCTGAATACATGAATAACAAATTCATAGTCACCAATAATGTGTCATTGTCACTTAAGAATAGATACAAAAACACTTCCCGTTGCTGTCATTTGAACAAGAGGCAGACCAGATTGGAATTTTCCACTTTGCTCTTCCTTTGTCTTCTAATGCTCCTGGCAGTCTGCCATGTGAGTCTGAATCTGTCCCTGCATGAATACTGTCTTGGGAATCTGTCCCTGTGTCTGTGCCTGTCTATGTGTCTTTCCTCCCTAACAAAGGGTTTTGTTCTGCATTTATTGAACAGCAGATGAGGCATCAGGTGGGGAAGGAATGAGGAATACTTTAAGGAAGTCTTAACAGAGTTTTACAAGGGATACGTCACTGACTCTAACTGACTGACCCAGACGACACACTAATACAAAATCATTGTCTATCAAGCAGTATTCATATGTTTTGATCAGTATTTATGATGGATACTCATCTTGCAAGACCCTTTCAGCCCATACTCTGTTTCCAGCAAATTATTATCACAGTATGCATATAAATAGACGCATGCATTCCTCTTGGGCCAGGAGCATGGATGAGTACCTGACTTATGATTGAGTTATGCTTTACCTCATGTTGTAATAATTGATTAAAAGGAAATCTGAGCAAGGAAGGTGGGCCATTCCACTGTTCTCTTAAAGGCAGGTCAAACAAGCAGGCTGAGTACAGTCAGACCACAGTATAATGTCTCAAGTAACTTTAAGGTGTACTGTTAACGCTGACTGTGAAGTCCAGCAAAAGTTCCAGTGTCTTAGAATTTAAGAGACATTTTCATAATAATGCTTTTACACAGGTGAGTACATATCTGAATCAATGATCACACACCCATTTTGTTCTGTGCTCTGTGAGACCGGAGCTTGTGCTTCCTCATTTGATTGTTTTTTACTAATCAGTCTACATATGGACTCATCATTTCATGTATCCAGTTCATCCTTTCTCCTCCACTCTGCCTGTGTCTCTGCATGTGTCTTTGTCTGTGTATGTACAAGAGACTGTGTATCCATGAATGTGTGTTTGTTTGTATGAGAGAGAGAGGAATGTAGGTCCATGAATCTATGTGTGTACATGTACACACGCACTTGTAGATGCTCTCTATTATGTAGACATGGAGATGCAGAAGGAGAAAATTCATCTTTCTACCCCATACCTTAGATAAAGGCTGCTCACTGAACATGAGGTTACGATGGTGTTCAGCAAGCCCATGTGACTCCATGGTGCCTGGCTCCCACAGTTCTGGGATTACATGTGCATGGACACCCCTGACTTTTTATATGGGAACTGGTATTCAAACTCAGGTTCTCGTGCATGATTAGACAGTGGTATTATTCACTAACCCATCTCTCTAGTGCTCATAAATTCGTGTGGAGAATGTTCCAAGAGTAAGAGGAAAAGAATCTAGAAGGCATTGTTCCAGTTCATAGGTAGGTAGCTATGTAACACAGATGAAGGAAAGATGAAAAAACATGAATAATTAAAAACCATGTATGGTATGAAGTGTTCCAAGAGCTTTATTAACATCCTGCTTAGACATCCCGTGTGTGTCTCTGTAATTGCTTGAATCACACATCTTTTGCCTTGATTAGTAGTTTCAATCAACCAAGACATCGCTGAGCATCTCCAAATGAAAAGCTGCAATTTCTCAATGAAAAGTCCTCTGTTCCACCTTTCTGTTTTCTAAACACTTCGGATTTCCCAGGCCAGGGACTGTTTTTTTTTTTTTTTTTTTTTTTTGGATAAAATTGCTGGTATTGTTAAAGTGCAAAGCTCTGTTAATGTGAACCAGTAAGATAACTAGGACCTCCGAAATGGAGATATTAGCGCTGCTGTGTACAGCAGCCTTTGATCCCCAAACTTCCTCCCCTTGTGTTATGTTTATCTGAATCCGGGGCAGAGTTCTCTGGGTTGATGGTAATTATGCTTAGATTTTTAAACATCAATATTAGAAATAATAAGGAAATGAAAATAGTCTCTTGGTCTTCTATTTGGAAGGCACAAAAATAAAGTCCGAAAGGAGGGTCTGGTTGTTTTCTTAGGTGACAATGAGAGCCACTGCTGCCAGATGTAAGGTAGTGGCTCAGAATGATATCTAACATGTGACCCATGGGTTGAGAACCACGATTTAAATGATGAGAAACACCCTTAATCAATCAAATATATTAATTCACTTGCCAATATCAAGCTAACTTTTTAAGATCCAAGTAAAAAACATTTGAGATACACTTTTTAAAACTATGGAATCAAAGCCATACATTGACATTTTAACTGAATTTTGTATACTTCATCAATAGAAATATTTTTAAATTCTTATTTGGATTTATAGAGTCTGTCTGCACTAATTGCAGAGTATCACCTGATAGACTCACTGAAACAAGGTTTGTAGTCAATGGTCATCAGAACGGGAAGTGAGAAAGCAGCCTTCAGTGATTGAAATTCACCGAAAAGAATTTTAAACAGGCAGATTTTAATTATCCCAGAATAGAACTTGGCCAGCAAACTAGATTGTTCTTCCTCCTACTCCTTTTGGAATTGCTTAAAAAGAAAATCATACTGAATTAGTGCACATATTTGTATTTTAAAATGTATCTGGTCCTAGTCCAGTGTAGTTGATATCCAAAACTGATAACTTTAGCATCCAATCACTCTCTTTCCTAAGGCAGAAATTCTTAATTAAACATGAGTTCTTTTTGTTCTTTTTTTTCACCCATATAATTTTTCCCTTTTATTAAACTTAAGATTCTTTTCTTCTACAATATAATCTGAATAGAGATTCCCATCCCCCATTCCTCTTAAACAAACTGTTAAAAATACAGCTTTTGGATCTATATCAGATTCCTTGTAGGAAATGCAGAGTCCTAGTTGCAGCCACACAAACTCCTTGGAGATTAGCTTCAGAAATGAGTACTCCTGTGCACATTCCAGGTCATTTTGTCTACTTTCGAATTTGATGGTCATGGTTTTAAAATGCATACACACAACCTTACAAGTTAGTCATTAAATTGATTAAAAAATCTTAAGCCTTCATTTTAAATTAAAAATTAGTTTGAAAAAAAAACACAGAAGGGTGCCCATTTCCATTGTTTTTCCAGCTGTGATGCCCTCCTGTACAATGTGTGTGACTGTTGCTTTTCCTGTTACTGTCACCAATTACTTGGTAAAAAGCAACTTAAGGGAGGAAGGGTTGGCTTTGCTCACATTTGAGGAAATAGTTCCTCACAGAGGGGAAGTCCATCACAAAGAAGTCGGTGACAGGGGGAAGCCCATCACAAAGGGAAAGTACGTCCCACAGAGGAAGTCACAGAGGAGGTTCGTCACAGAGGAAGTCTGTCACAGAGGAAGTCCGTTGTCACAGAGGAAGTCCGTCACAGAGGAAGCCCGTCTCAGAGGGGAAATCTGTCATAGAGGGGAAGTCTGTCACAGAAGAAATCCATCACAGAGGAAGTCTGTCACAGAGGACATCTGTCACAGAGGGGCCGTCCATCACAGAGGAAGTCTGTCACAGAAAAGAAGCCCAACACATTGTGAAATCCATCACTGAGGGGACGGTCATCACAAAGGCAGGGTATATGGTAGCTTAGTCAGTCTTAGTAGACCAAGGAGAAGCACAGGAGAAGCCCTAAGTGCAGTCGGGCCACAATGGTGGACTTCCTTCAGGTGACTCCACCTCTGTAAATAGGACCACCAGCTGGGTCAGGAGCAAATGTTCAAACATGGCTTGAGTGACAACCTGTACATCTAAACTCACAAAAGGTAAACTGGCCCCTCCATCACACCTGCTCTGACTCTTATATTCCCAATCGCATTTTTGGGTCGACGTCCATTTTATGCACATCCCTCTGTGAACAGCTCAAGAAGTGGGAGAATGGGGAAGAGTAAAGGATTTCAGATAAAGTAGATGCAGCCAGGTTACATCTGTCATACATCCCCTCTGATTTTCATTGTGACATATTTTTTTATCATGATTTGGTCATATTTTTGACCATTTTGAACCTGTATTATTTATCCCCAATTTAGACAGTGATGTAAAATTTACAACGTACTTAACAAAGTGACTTGACTAACACAGTCTTTGCTTGTTGTAATGGTATTCCATAAATGGTAACCATTTTATTATTATTTCCTGTTAGCTGCATGCTGGGCTTATAGGGGTCTCTCTTTAGAGATGTGAAGCAGAGGTATCTAAATGAGCTTGAGAAGTCGTATTTTTCCATTCAGGAGTAAATCGTGTCTCACCCCCACACATGCCTAGTATCTCCTGTCAGAAATGCGCCCAGTTCCACAGAACGGCCCTCTGACCCTTTGTGGTCTCCTGTGTCCATAGTCCAGACTCTGATCTTTTCTTTCAGAAGATGCATGCCTGAGACTTTAAAAAGTCAGGTGCTACAAGGTCTTGTCTCCTATAGAGCAGACAGCACTTAGGAGTTCAGCTTCTGTTGTCTTCTCTCCAGCTAATAACTGATGCCTGGAGGTGGGACCAACTCAGAAGTGTAATTTGCACTTTTGAACTTGCTATAGAATCAAGTCCAAGCTGGGGCTTGATCTCTGGGGATGAACTGGAAATAGGAGGCAGAGCATTACAGCTGATACTTGGGACATCTTTCCAATATCCAGAAAGTTGTTTGTATTGTAGTGGCTCCAGAGCTGTGTTCACATCAGCAAGGCAAGCTTCAGGTCTGAGTCCCTGTGGAAAGAAAACTATGACAGCACTCAAAGGGTGATTGGCATTTTTTAATATTCACTGGATTGTCTTGCCTCAGACAAGGCCGTCAGTGAATCCTTGACATAATCCTACACTTCAGTGGTTTATTTACTAAACTGAGAAAATTCAGTATTAGCAGAGGTGAGAAAGGCTTATTTACATTTAATATTACTTGACAACTTTGTAATTTCCCCTTCTCATGACAAAGAGAGAATATTACCCTAAAAACACATCAGTAACTGCAGTAATTTCCTTGAACAGACATGGGTGGATAAAACCAGGATGCAAGCTAAGAATGATGGGGGCTGGAATGAGGTAAAACCTGTTTTAGATGAAACTCAGCATAGCTAGGCAAAGCAACAACTACAGAACGTCCTTAGACCAGAGAAGCCCACAAAGCTAGGTGTTCCCTGGCTTTATCCTGATGAGGAGAAATTATTTTGTAAAGAATGGGAGAAGTCATGAATTTTTCAGCTTCAGGGCTAGGTTGGTGGTTATAGTGTTTTTGTAATACATATGAAGTAAAGCATCCCTAAAATATTGAATTTTTATGTAATATAAATTTAAATTTTGCCATCCAATAATTCTTTTTGCTCTAAATAAAATCAATACTGGAGTGCAGCAGCCACAGGGTAGAATGCATTAGGCCACCTAGATATAATTTATATTATAGATGTATTCATAAACCTCTGAAAGTGCCTGGCATGGGCCAGCATGAGAACAGTGAAGCCCAGGTAGAACTCAGAAGCGTCTGAGGACATTGCATATCTCAGTTGTACCTACTCTGGATGGACAGGGGCTCACGTGCTCTGGTCCACAGTGGATTCTGAACACCCATTAGCAAGGAGGCCTGGTGAACAGACCCGCTTGACTTAAATATCACTGGTGTGATGAGAACTTACTGAATACCATGTTCAGGACCTGTGCAGACATTGTCAGTTAAAGCAACAGCAAGGGTCTAACTTCTACGCTGAGATCCCCAAAGACTTGGAGAGTGTAAAATGGTAGACTACATCTCCTTCCAGCAAATCTTAAGTTGGACTTTTCAGATTTGGATGTCTCAGTATCTTCCTAGAGAAACACTCATTGCAACACTACAGGCAAGTGTCTTTCATGACTAAATGTTAGACTTTCTACCCTACGAGATTATCTTTATCATGCTTGTCTAATTCAGTTTGTATTCAGTAAACAACATTGCATTGACTTCACATAAATGAACTGCAGTTTGCATGTTATATTCCCACTTCCCTCATAGCTGTCCAATAAGCAGTCATCTGGCACATGTAAGAATCCTGAAACTGCCAGGCTAATAGCTGTGGGTCTGTACAACCTAGACATGTCCTGCAGCTTATTGGCCTCTTGCGAGAATGCTGGAAGATGGAAGAGGGGGTTATCTACAAACAAATGGCGACTTACTGAGGAAAGAAAATCCATTAACCAGGAGCTGAGACAGAGTCAAGAGTGGGAGAGAGCATCTAGACTGCATGGTATGGCCCTTGCATGTGAAAATAGAGGCTCACTGAGTAAGTGTGTCTTAGGGGGACTTCAAATGGTAGGATTATTTAGCAGACAAAGACGAAGCTACTTTCATGTCCTGAAGTCAAAAATAAGAATCCCATTTAATTCATTTTCTGTTCCCTATCCCCTGGGTAAAAGAATCATAGGTGTATTTTGTATTACAGCTCATCAGCGTTTCAGTTTACTTTGAAGAATGAATTATCCCAAATATTAATATCCTTGAGCTTTGTGCATTTTATTTTTTCATCTTTTCATTTCTCTTCTTTCTTTTGTGTGTGTTCCTTTTCTACAATTTTCAGTAGTTATAGGACAAGGTTGATTTGCACTGTTTGCTGGATGCTTTTGGCAAAGACGGAGGATGAACTCAGCTTGGGCAGCTGTCACTCCTCAGGGCTGGCAGCTTGAGCTTGCTCACTGAATCTTTCACCTGCTGAACTCTGTATTTATTGTAGCTCATGAGTGACATGAGAATTTGTCAAAGGAGAAATCCTTGTATGAAATGCTTGTATTAATTTGGCATCACTTCACGAGCAGGAGGAAAAGCATCCTGCTCTCAGGATATTAGGAAACCACAGCATCATATGTTCGTGTGTCTCTGAAGGAGACGGGGACAGAGCAGAATCTGTGTTCTCCTGCTGTATTGTCCTGGAGGCCTACTTCCATATCATCTGACTTTTGTACATCTTGGTACAAACAGACAAAGGCTGTTATTACAGAAGGGAAAGCCGATGGCTTTTAATACATCACATCTACCAGGATGAAAGCATAATTGCTACTTTTATATTCATTTTGCAGTGAACAGTAATTAGCCTTTGGCCCATTATAGCATGTGAACATCAAATTATCCACCTGCTCTTGCCATGTCTCGTTAACTTAAACTATGTGCCTAAAGCTTCCAGAGAAACCTCTCCTTTTACTGGCTGGTGTGATCCTTTAGATAGATTCACCTGGAAAAGTCACAGTTGAGGAATAAAATCTCTCATGGGGATTTTAAATTAGGTTCTGAGTTCCAGTGGTTGGTATGTGTCACATACGTTCTTAGAAGATCCAAAATACATTTTTTATTTTTTTAAAGACATTGCTTGCTTGGATGTTGGTTGATTTACCATGACAACCTGATAACCATGTTCCAAAATCAATGCATGTACTCAGTCCCAGAGAAAAGGCAGGTGGATGATAAACAACTTTTGCTGATTTGTAGCGAAAATTTCCCCTTAGAGGAAATGGGTCTGAGGTGAAGTAATCAAGATAATCATCCATAAAGCTCTTAAGCAGCTGGCCTGCTCATGAAGCACATGTAAATACATCTGCATACTCTTCACTTAGTACAGGGCCATGCTGGAGGCACCAGCTTCCTATCAGACAGCTAGGAGTAAATTTAGAGAACACTTAGTTGTGCCAGGGAGCGGAAATTCAGACTGGAACATGGAGTCTCATGCCTGTGCTCCGAAACAATGCTTATTTCCTTATTATCTCCAGGTGCCACCCAGAATATACAAATCTTAGCTAGGAAAGAGTAATGAGCTTATTGTTTCTGTTTGAAAAGAACAGTCCCTGGAATTGTGTCCTTGGTGTTTCCATTAAAAAGGGAAGTATCACCTTCCAGAGCACTGGCTGTCAGTCCCAGGGTGCCTATAGGTATATTAGCTTCTCATGTCCATTGCAGCCAATTTTCATTTCATTCTTGTTCATTTCTGGAGGGCCAGCTGCAAAAACATTTTTCAACGGCCCTGAAAACAGTGAGTTACTGCGATGTGCTCCTTCTTGAGGCTTATGGGAGGGTTACTTCTTCAGCTTGTCCAGCTTTTAGGGTCATTATCTCTTGTTCTGTGAACCTTCCATCACCTTCAACATGAAGCATTCCAACCTCCTCCCATACCAGGGTTCCTAATAAGGACTTGGCCATTATGGTGGCACATCCACTAGTCCCAGGAGTAAGCAAATCTTTGGGAAGAATATAATTCTGCTCATCACAGTAGGGTTCTAGCAAACAAGTAAGACCTCAAATAGCAAAGGAAGTTTATAGGCACAGTTGCTTTACTAGATTGAGACAGCCATAGCAGTTACCATAGTTGCTTTGCTTGCTGCTTTTCCTAGCTGGCTGGGAAGCAGGTTCCTCTGTCTGATGGCTTCTGTGTCATAATATGACCTCTCATCCACCAAGTCTTCAGGATCCATTGCTCAAGGTCCTGATTGGCAAAAATGAAAAGCTACCATCTGAAATTCCCAAGAAAGGCACAAGTAAGTCCTGCTTGCTGTGAGTGTCAAGGCTGTCTAGAAGCCATATTGTGTTCACTTGAAGCTGATAGCTGTAGGAACAAGAAATATACAATGCCAATATTTCAGAGGAAGTAAGAATATTTTAAAAATTCAGTATTAAGATTTTTTATTTGGGGTCTGTCTTTAGAAACTCACCAATCCATAATAGACAAATAAGGGAAGCCTAAAAGGAAACAGTTTCTTTTTATTTTATATGGCACTTAACTAATTACATTCGTGATCCGTTGATTTTGTTTATGAATAAACATTAGTGGGTAATCTTCAGGGTACATTCTGATCAAATCATCTCAACTGGAACAGCATCTTAAGAGGTTGGTGTCCCAGGGTAAAGAGAGAACAGCTTATCATTATCAATTAGAGGACTCCTGAAGTCTTTGAAAAGAGAACTTGTTTGCTTAAAATACATGAAGGTCATGTTCACTCTGTAACCATCAATGAGGAGAAGTCATTTGTTACCTTAAGCAGGCTGTCATTTTGCCATTATGAAGATGAATAACATTTGTTATTATCTAATAATCTTCCTGTTGATTGCACAGGGAAGACAGTTTCAGACACCTTCTGTGCCTTTCCTAGTTGTTAGATTATTAATGCTTTTGATTAAATTCTGTAAACAAAAATTAAGGGCTTTGTTCTCCAAAATTTTGAGTCGGGCATCTGGGATGCTAAGCCATGCTTTGGTCCATGGTATATTGAGTTGCATATGCTATTTGCGACGTTGCAAAACCAAGTTCATTTTTCAATATCAAGCAGATTGTCGGTGGATCATATGCTGCCTCTATTAAGGTTAGTTTTGGACTTCTGCCTCGTTGAAGAGCACTAATGAAGCTATAAGTTACCTGTGTGCCTTCGTTTGGAGCCAGGCCTAATTATCTGGATCTTGGCCACATTATTGTCCAAGTCTTATTTCTAAAGCAGATGGAGCCACTCAGGAATGATTTCATTTGTATTAATTTGCTGCTCTGTCTTCTGTTATTCATCTAGAGGCACTGTCCTGCTATTGTCACGGATGGCAGGGAACGCAGACAGATTTTCATTAGGAATTAAGAGGAAAAATGAGGGAACTCTTCCCTTTGTCTTAATTGCAGGCAATTAAGTTGTGGCCACTTTTGGACAGTGGAAAGGTGTAAGAGGGTGGGTTAGGATAGGTAAGATTTGTGAGCTGTTGTGTTTAAAATGAGCTAGATGGCACTTAATTGATCCAGTGGTCTGAGAAGATCCTCCCCTCCCTATTTTTGCTGATGTCAGTTTCTCTTCTGGTCTTGGGGGGCTATAGGAGCCATACTCTGAGGGCAGTTTCCACCTGAACTTATTAAAGTCACCTCAAAACTTGTCTTAAATTACTTCCTTATTTATGTGACAGAAAGAGAACTTCCTGAAAGAATTCCACCCTGTATTCGGACTGAGATGACTGTCATGAAAATAACATGTCATACACTTTGCATTTATTACCTGTAGTGATCTTTTCTAGATAGAAAAGGCAAAGATGACAACGTGGCTTTTGAATTTGCAGTCAGTCATTTTAGCTTATTTTACTACAGTTTTAGCAAAACCAGAAAAAAAATTGTTCATGACTTTTATTTGGTCAATAGGATATATCAAGTTAGTATAAAAACACCCTGGAGATTTATAGGAAGTTATTGATTCATGGTTAAGGCAGAGGCATTTTCTTTAGGAGTGTAGGCTCTGGTGTCGATGTCCCTGCAAGTAACTCTTATGAAACCCACTGGATCTCACAAAAATAAAAAGAATAGGTGCTAGTTGAAACGAGAGGGAGTTAGTGGAATGGGGAAGGGGAAGGAGAAGAGGAAAAGAAAGGGTAATGGGGGATGAGGACGATACAAATGCATTATGTATATTATGTGAGAACCGTAAAGAGACCTATTTACAAATAATATATGCTAATAACATTTTAAAAGCTTTAGTTAAAGTATATCAACATTATGTTATGAAATGCTGTTGGAAAATGCAGGAAATATATTTTGATCACAATATCCACACATAGAAAATATCCATGTTGATCAAAATATCGGAATGAGCTGTAAAGGCCAGAGATGACTGCAATTTGAATACTGCAATCTGAGTACTCCAGCAAGCACTCCTTGGTTTGGACAAGCCAAGCTAAAGAGACCTTTGTTCTGAAGAAATGCTTTATTCTTTTCAGGATATATCACCATTCATGCTTCTCTGGATATGTGTTTGAAGTTTTTAGAGGTTTCTAAAGTAGGACTCTAAACACCAGTTACTGCAAAGTTTAGAGTTTTTGTCTCACACATTAATCTGCTGGTGTTGCTGGTGTGGCAAGAGCTGGTGGCTTAGGAAGCCTGTGAGGAATGCCCCAAGACCTCTGAAAGCGAAAGCCCAAGACTGCAAGGTCAGCAAGGAAACCCAGAGAGAGGAACAGACACCCTCACTGGGAACACAGAATTGGATGGAGGATGCTTCTACAGACCAAGTGGCAAGCCACTAGATGTCGGAAACAGCCTGTGGGGAGATTCTCAGTTCTCAGGAGAGGAGATGGCAAAAATGCTGGTACCTTGACTTCATGTTTCTAACTTCAAGGGAGACAGCTGTTTTGTCTGCCAAGTCACCCAGTTTGTGATCCTCCATATGGTTGCTCTCAAACTCATAAGCACCTCTTCTGGGCTGAGTCCTGCTCACTGTCTTCTGCTGTCTTCATGCTCAGCTAACTTCTTCCATCATACCACGGGTTTGCCTTTTTTTGAACTTATTGGTTATTTCTCCTTTCGGTAAATTGTTTGAAAAGTGAGTGTTTCTCTGGTCACTTCTGGATCTTTAACTCTGAAAAGTAGGCAAGAACCGAGTGGCTTGGAATAATTATGCTTCAGATAAGCAGATCGTTCTCGGTGTGTTGCTCATGTTACAACGTCTCCAGGGACATGAAAGAAGACGCTCTTAAATACCAGATAGCACATAAGCTAAACTGCAACAGGATTAATATATTTAAAGTAATATTTTTATTTTTTGGAAAAAGTTTTAGATTTAAGCAAATTCATTGTATCTTGGAATGTCTCTTTGAATTGAAATTTTGCTTTTTTTGTAAGAGACTAACAACAAGCAACAACTAGTTGTAAAATCTAATTGTCTAAAATAATTACATTAGGATAGGATTTATCACAGAAATGTAAAGTAACCAAATACTCATCCATTCCAGAACATCTTTTGTTTTTCTCTCTAAATTTAAGAAGATAATTTAATTTGAAAAGATCAGATATATTGATTGAAATAAGATTTCTATGGTACTTAATGGGACAATGAGGAAATTTCTTTCAATTTCTTAATATATGACTAAAGAACTATACACTGTTAGTCTTAGTTACAATATAATAAGATTTTAAAGTCTGACATATGTCCAAAATTGCATCTATTAAAATCATTTGGGAATAATGTCTAAACTTCTGACAGCCAAATTATATTGTCAATCATAAAATTTTGCAGTAATTCATGTTTGTAATAATATGCTGTACTCCAAAAACCTTTATAAAGAAGTTTTACTGAGTCTTTCAAAGAATCTTGCCTAGGACTTTAAGTCCAAAAGTCAGAACTTAATCAGATCATATGTGTGACATATTTACATTGCAGTGCTGAATGTACATGTGTCATATGTGTTTTATGGTGAAGTTCAAACATACATGTGAGGAAATAGCGAGCAGGCAGCATTCTATTTTCACAAAGTCAGCAGATCTGTGCTACCAAACAGCAGGAAGCAAGCGCTATTGGTGGGGTCAGTAGGAAGTTATCGATACTCTTCCTACTGGTGCGATGCCACATGTAAAGATTGCATGGCTCAAGTATGGCTAGGCATAGAGATTGAACTTTCTTTTCTCCCATTCCACACCTAGACATTTCCTTGCTGTTGATTGCTAGGCTTCTTATCTGAGAGAAGTCCAGATTTGTGAGTTTCTCTTTGTGTTCTCTTTAAGAAATCTTTGTTGGGGTGGCAACATTGCTCACTGGGTAAATGCACTGACAGAGTTATGAAGACTTGAGTGCAGTTCCAGTGAAACTGTGGAGAAAGCCACTGCCGCCTCTCTACATTCACCCTGTGTGCATAGTTCCCGGTTTGCTTAGTGATGCTCATTACCTTCTTTCTGCAATATGTTTCATATACCAAGCCACAGATTTATTTTTACCATTTTGTCTTTTGCAAACCTGAGACAGGCTGAAATTTTTCTATCTCCCTTTTGCATCCATACTACTAAAATCTAGACTTTTAAAGTTTGATTGGTGATTGTTATGGCTAGATTCTTTCTAGTAATACCTACTTTTTCTCATACTATTTTCTGTACTGTTTCCAGTTTGTCTACTTGACCACTGTGTTCTTACAAAAAGACAGAGATAACGTAAAACTGAATGTAAATAAGCAGACAATCTTGTGAGAAAGTATGGAAAAAATTTCTGTCAATAATAGCGTAGCTGTCAAAAATAATGCAAATAGTTTAGCATACTTTTTAGAAATAGACAAGAAGAGAAATGGTCTCATTACTGTTGATTCTTCAAGTTATGGCAAATATTTGTGAGATAGTGTATAATAACTAGAATTCCTCCACCTCTTCCATCATAAACAGGAGTGTTACATTCTCATTCACGTTCTTATGTCCATGATCTATTCACTTCAATCACACACTGATGGAGGTGGATGATGGAGATGGGGCTGCTTACATTGTACAAGGGATCAATTTTGAATGAACTTCTCTGATTACAGTGCAATAGGATAATATGTATCTGCATGGTGTTAAGGACTCGTTTTTATAGATATGTTTCCACAGTTCCAAGTCAGGGAACTAGAGAGCAGAGACAGAGGTCCCTCTGTGCTGCTGAGCTTTGGGAGTTGTTGTGGAAAGGCAGGCTCCCTAGATATTTTCCTGGAAAGAAAGTCTCTGACACCTTCTGCACAATCTCACAACTGTTGCCATAATACTAAAACACATATTTTGCAATTGGGAAAAATACATCCATAGAGACTTTTCTACAAAAGATGATCAAAGATATCTGTGTAAAAATGACCAAGAAGGAATTACTTTCTCAAAACTCAAGGGAACACTTAAAATATAAACTCCAGACATCACACTGGGCATGTGTTGTAGGGGCAGGTGTCATCTCTTCATTTATGGAATTTGCAATTCAGTGAAAAAAAAGATCTCAAGGTATTCTCTAATCTTATATATACACACTTACTGAGAATTGTGCTTGGTGGTAAGGTGGAGTTGTAGGTGATTTGTGTTCTGTTTTGAGAAGGCAGGGCTCTGTGCAGTGAAGGAGGAAGTTATACACTCAGTAAGTTAAAATATGCAGAGTAAAAGATGTTTAAAAGTGCTGAGGTAAATAGAAATCTATTTTACTATTTCTATCTTATTTGGGTAAATATTATAGAGTAGTAAGTTATGGACACCATATGGGAAATACAGGTTATAGTTGCAAGAATAATTACATCCATATGAGTAAGGAAATATATAAAATTGACATTTTAATTATTTGTAAGGCAATCAAGACTTCTTGGATATCACATATATATATATATATATATGATTTTCCAATAAATTTTAAAATAACTTTTGTAGTAAATGTATATAACAGAGCATTTGTCATGGTTATTTTAAATACACAGTTTGGTGACATTAAGTATATGTATAACTTGTATGTCTGTCAGTACCATATATTCCTGAAACATTTTCAATGATTTCAAACTATATGTCTGAATCTCAGAAATAATAATTCACCACATGTGCTTCTCCTCAGCCCTTGGTAATGTGTTTTATGTTTTCAACCTATAAATTTTACTATTTCAGGACTTCAAATGGGGAATTTTTTGAAGCCTCATCTATTTTGCAACACATATTCAAATTTATTTTCTTCTTAGGTCCAAATAACATTCCATTATCATTGTTTATTCCTCTTTCCTTCAGCTGACATGTGAGTTTCTTTTACCTTTTGGACTTGTGAATAGTGATGTCATGAACATTCTTGTACAAACATTTCTTCTAGTCCGTGATTTTGGTTCATGTGGGTTCATATGAAGACTGAGAACTAGATTATATGTACATATTGTCATAAGTTTTGTTTTTGTAGCCACTATTTGGTTTAATCTTAATAAATTAAATTCTTTCCGTCAATGCAAGAAACTCCAATCAAACCAGATTAGACAAAATTAAAATGCCCGTTTTTAATAAATGCAGCACTCTTTGGTGGACTGAAACAGCATGGCGGGGATGGGGGAAGCCCATGCAAACCCAAAACCACTTGTTTCTTTTTCTGACAGGAGCCTGAATAGCCTATGGGAGTAGTACTGACCCTCCCGGGGGAGGGGTCAGTGCTTGGCAGGCTGGGAGTTGGAGTCTGGACTGGGGCAACTCCCAGGCCAGAGGCTTCCAATCATCCCAGACTTCTTGGATATAGGGATGTTGGAGAGCTTGGGTGACATCCCCAACTTAATATTACATCCCAGACTCTTAGGTTATAGGGGTGTGACAAGGAGCTGAGGTAATATTTATGATCAACATTTTAGGCTCTTTGGATAAAGGAGCATTGGCTCAAGTGTGGGTACTTTCTGCGGGCATGGGGCAATGTGGGAGAGGGGAGAGCTGAGAGTTAGTGCATTCACGCTCAGCGACAGGAGTGGCTGGAGCAGCACCTGGTTTGCTGTCATCATGGAGGCTTCAGGCAGCTGCTTTTTGAGGGAGAGGAGAAGGCAGGTGGCTAGAAGAAAAAAAATACTATTATTATTGGCCCTATGAAATGGGGCTAGCCATGGGATGGGACACAATAGCTGATAAAACCAGATTTTAGTTGGCAGATGTTCTTGATCCAGAAGAGTTGGTGAAGTTCCAGGAGCTGGTGCAGGTTCTTGCTGTTATCTGGAGAGTGCTTTGTGAGTTGGTCTTGGCCCAGGCAGCAGGAGTGACCTGTAAAATATGCTCGAAACTGGCTGCGGTTAGTGTAGCAGAACTTTAAGAGAACTAGAACAGATTTAGGAAAAGGCTATTGCTTTAGGTTAAAAGGTATGGACATTTTAGAAGACAGTTAAAGGAAATTGGAAACTTTGAACTACTGAAGACAGCCTGAAACCTGTTAATCCTGGACTGTGAAGCTTGTTCAAGAGGCATACCTGTCTGTATTTTATCAGGAAACTTCATTAAATGTCATGGATGAAGTAACAAGTTAATACTACCTTTAGTTGTCAAACGTCATTAGACAGATCGGGGAGGGATGAATAAGCAAAAGTGAGACAGCTTTTTAGCTAAGTGGGCAATCCCAAATCCTCTCCTTAGTCCTTGGAGAACCCCAGTCTCAGAAGTAGTGCTTGCTGTTAGCTGCTGAGTACAAGAGGCCCAGAGATTTTTCCTGTGGGTGAAGATTTAATCTACCTGGCTCGTCAGGATGAGGAGATTAATTCCCAGAAAGGCATCCAGGAAACTGAAGAGGTGGAAGGACGTGTTTTTTGCTGTGTAAGTGGCTTTGCCAAACCCAGAGGCAAGGCCTAGAGACAGAAGGCCTTCTGTCTTTTTGGAGGAGCTAAAGGGTGCTGCAGAAGCTGCATATCTGTGTTAGACGCTCTTGTTGTTAAAATGCTGTGTCCTCAGATCTGTAAAGGCACTTGAGAACCAGGTACCATTACCTGTTATTTAAACTGGGCATATAAACTAAATTTAGGAGTGTATTTTATCCAGTTAGTTACTGTTTACCAATGCTAGTAGGTACAAGAAGATTAAAGGAATATTTTGAGCACATCATAAAAACACATTTACATAGACATAGTGTGGCCACATCATTCTGACAGACACACAGACAAAACATTTTTAGAAATCTGTGTTAGCTGACCGACTTAAAAATCCCGGTGCAGTTAGGCCTGCTGGGGGAGCACAGCAAACAGCTGGGGTGGGGGGAGGGGCAGAGTGTGTGGGAAAACCATGGCTTTTGGAGCCTTGTTTTAAATTAGATGTTGGTGCCAGTTTAAAAGTAGGTTTTTGTAAAATGATGCCCAAGCAGCAAACAGCAGGGAGGGGCAGGACCAGAGCGAGGCTAGAGTAATCCCAGCAGAGGCAACAGAGGCCATGGAAGAGCTCATGGGCGAGTGCTGTTCAGAAGGGACGGGCAATGCCTCTGCTGTCCTCCATGGAAAAGGAGTCGGGTTTACATTCCCAAATCTGGAATGGAACAGGAGTACTGCAGTACTGGCTGGTAATAAGGAGAGAAAGAGAGAGAGAGAGAGAGAGAGAGAGAGAGAGAGAGAGAAAGAGACATGGAATTACGGAAGTGGGGGCAGGAGGAGAGCACACACATTTAGAAACCCCGGGCATTTGGAGCTTTGTTAATTTAGGTTAAATAGCCTCAATTTAAAAGGATTTTTGTAAAAGGCCATCTAAGGGCAATTTGGAATTGGCTTGGAATAGCAAAAAACCCATTTTAAGCACTTGTCTGTGTGACTCAAGCCTTTTGTGATATGTCCACTGAACAGTGCCCTTGAGTCAAAAATGGGGGTGCATGAGAAATGAATGGGGAACATCTTCCCACACCCAAGCCCCATGGGGCTCGGGTTAACTGGCCCAACTTAATATTACAGTCACCATATTGTTTTCTGCAGTAGCTCCACCAACAGTATACATTTGGTCAATATTTGTTATACATTTAATTGTCATTTTTCTCTAATAACATTTCTAATACTGTGAAATTTATATCACATTGTGACTTTGATTTGTACTTTCCTAGGGACTGAGCACTGATGTTTGGATGTTATAATATGTATATATGAAATTTATATATAGACCTGTAACACCCTGCTACAGGATGGTCTGCAAGCTGGGCAAGGGACCAGAGATTTAGGAACACAAGAGACTTGAGTCATTTCTGAAGAGAGAATGCCGAATGCCATTTATTCCAACTTAGAGAAAACCTTATATACCTAACTGCTGCACAATGAAAATCCCCCAAGGCAGGTGGGAAATTACCAGGCTCAAGACAGAATAAACAACTCCCCTATAGCTAACCACCAGTGAGGGCAGAAAGAACACAGGAACAAACAGGATGTTTTGCCAGAAACTGCAAGCTATCCTCAGTGTGAGCCCTGGGAGGAGAGGTGAACCTGTGGGCCCTACATAGATCTTTCCTCTTTGTTCAATTTTAAAGTAGAGGTATTTGTTTGGGGTTTTAGAAACCTCTTACATGTCTTGAGGACCAGTTTATTTTCAGATGTATGATGTGCAATAGTTTCTGCCTGTCTATGGGTCTTTCAGTGATGCACCAATATTTTAACATTGATGAAGTCTAAATGGCTCATGTTTTCTTCAGCATTCGTGCTTTGGGAAATGATGCTGACTCTGGTGTTAGGGAGCTGATCCCTATATTTTCTTCTAAGAATTTTAACTTTAGCTCTTATATTCATGTCTTTGATCCATTTTGAGTTATCTGAGTTATCTTTCCATTAATGGTCTGAAGTACATGGAGTATTTTTGGTGCAGGGAATTGTTTCATGATTGAATATTTAGTGCAATTAAAATTTGATTCTAAATTCAGAAGCATATGTGGGAAACAATTGTCAAAACTGCCATGTGTGAGTGTCTAACAATTATGTTTATAAGTAATTTAATTTTAAAGTAATTAGAATCGTATGTAATAAAAAACTTTGATTCTCTATTTTAAAAAGTGTAATTAACCAGCTTTCACTACATGTACAGTGCAACAGAAAGTCTCATAAATGCAGACTGAACTATGCCACCCAAGACTTGTTTCCATTTTGATATTAGTTGTATTCCTGCAATATTATCTGATCAGTTGGAAAGATTCAGGCATGTTCCAAGTGTCTTTGAATTCTGAGCTGTCAATTAGATCAGACCTCTAGTCTGGAGAAAATGTACACTTCTTTCAAAAGCTGCCACTTCTGGCTCACAGAGTGCTTGTCTGCTCACATTGTATCTTCCTAGCTGAAGCAACTCATCAAAGGACCTTACATGGAGGGACTGCTGCTGGAGAGGGAGATGGGTGGCTTCAAACACTGTGACAATCTTCTCTAAGCTGATTCCTTCTTCATGAATCTTATGTAAATGCTTCCTTACTTATGTAAGTGTTACAGTTCTGAAGGAAAATGTATCCTATCCTTTAGGAAGTCAGGCAATATCTGGAGCTGTGAAGGCACAGCTCTGGAGGGAGAGGTATCCTGACTCCTCAGAAAGTCAGGGGATACCTGAACCTGGAGTTGGTGAGGGATGTAGCAATCTTGCTCCTCTCCAAGAGACAGCCATTACAACAAAGCACCCTTTGTTCACCTAAGGGGATGTCCTAACAGAGCTATTTGTCTCTTCTGCTCTGCTCAGCTCGGTCCCAAGATTTTTCTGCTTCTGCATCACTTTGCTAAAGGGGAAAGCCCTACACAGATGTAGCAATCTCCTCTGGCTTTGGTAAAAAGTTACTTTTTCTGCTGTGCTTTCAAGGGAGTTTTCCAGCAGATGTAATTGTTTCTTCTGATTTTTTTTTCTTTTTTGCTCAGCCTCCCTAAAGGAATGTCTCAGCAAAGGTTCTGCTACACTCAGTGTAAGATCTTTACCCAAAGTCTTTTAAGAAAGGGGTTTATTTGGGACAGAGGAGTCCAGGAGAGTGGCTGCTTCTGCCAGGGTGAGAAAGACACAGGGATTCTAAGGAGTGGAGTTATCCCAGGGAGAAGACTTTGTGCCCAGGGACTGGTTGATTTAATTGGTCAGGTGCAGAGTTGGCTGTGGTTTCAGGACCAGTGTCCCTTTTTAGCCTTTTGGCTCTATTTTCAGGGCTAAGGCATATTTCTTTCACTGGCTCTGATTCTAAGGCATATTTCTTTTCTTTGGCTCTGTTTTCAGATCCAGGGTGTGTTTCTTTCACTGGCTCGGGTTTCAGGGCTAGAGTGGTTTCTTTCCATAGCTCTGATTTTAGGACCAGGGTGGTTTCTTTCCCTAGCTCTGATTTCAGGGCCAGGGTGTGTTTCTCTAACTGGCTCAGGTTTCAGGGCCAGGGTGCTTTCTTTCACTAGCTTTGATTTCAGGGCCAGAGTGTGTTTCCTTCACTAGCTCTGGTTTTGAGTGTCATGGTGGTATCTTTGGCTAGCCCCCTTACCCTACAACTTAAACTCCTCAGTGTGATCCAGTACTTTACTAAGGTGGCTGTATCTATTTCCCAGTCCCAGAGGTCCTTGCTTTGAAACCTCCATGATCTAGTAACTTAGAAATTTCAGCAATGCGACTAAGTCATTTAGAGTTGTGAGGCCATGAGCAGATTTTCGTGTTGTCCACCTTTACTACAACACTTCCCCCAAGTGCTTGACCAGGCAACACCCTTCACAGTCAAGTTCAGTTTTGAGCTCTGCCTGGACTGCCTTTTATTCTCTTGCTTTGCCTATTGAAGTTCTTCTTATCCTTTATGGCCCTCTTTCAAAGTATCTACTCTTCCCATAGTCAATTTTAATCTTTCCAATTTCTTATCCAATTATAGCACTAATTGCTTCCATGTTAATTTTCATTTACTTACAGCATACTTTTTACCTTTAAAGTACTGTGTGAGCTCCCATTGACATGATTATTCTTTTCTGTTTTGATTTGTGAGTTCATAGGAAATAATTCTCAGCATGTAGAAAGCATTCAATGGGGATTTGAGTGTAGAACTGAAATATCTATGAAATAATATTTAAAAACTTGGTGTGATCTTTTCCCCCTAGAAGTCTTAGTTGTCAACAGTGAATACTTTGTAATTTCTAAGAAAAGTTGCTGATTGGTGAAGCAAAGAGCAAGTCAAGAATCAAGTGCAGTGTGCCCTTCAAGAACAAGAGACCGACAACAATAAAGCAGGACTGATTTATTACCTCCTTAAGGTGCATACATTTATTTTGTTCAAGGTGCGAGTTTTATACTTCCCAACAGCCTTGGGGAGCAGAGAAAAAAGTGTCTTGTGGTTTTTATGCTTCCCAGGTCATTCTGGTGACTGCTCCTGGTGAACAGCAATAAAAGTAGCCATAAAGCCATAAAGCCCCCCCCCCCCAGTGCTTTTGAGGTTTGCCCCACCTCCATGAATACAGGCACTTGCCTGCTGCATTGCTTTCTGTGGGGAAATGAAATGCCAGTGAATTTCTTGCTGTCTTTAGAACCATGGCCTGATGAGTGTAGATGTGGTCTGTCAGATGCTCCTCTGTCCTTCCCGGAATGTTCTTCTTGCAGCTGTATGAGAGGAGTAATTTTGGTATTTTTATTGACATCACTGCAGTGTATCTTATGTGTTTGAAATGTCTATTTTATGCACAAATCTTTTTAGAGCAGTGTCCTTGAAATGCTGTGCATGGACCTGGGACAGCACTGGAAGCCCTCAAATGGACTACGGACTTGGACTAAACCAAAATGAACCATGTAACTGAGCTCCACTTAGCTCAGCTGACTTTATGCATTTAGAAGTTGCTGCAGAAGAACCCTCCATTTCTGTTCTGGCTCAGGCTCTTCTCACTGTAGACAGAGATGCACTATGCTGTAGAACTTGGCAGTGTGTGCTCAGTGTTGGGTCAATGGGGGTTGCACAAAGAAGAGAGACAGACCACCAAAGTCTATTACACCAAAAGCAAACTTTATTCCAAAAATAAATAAATAAATAAATAAATAATTTAAAAATATCTCCATAAGGCACAAAAAGTTAGCTAAGACCACAGCCAGAGATGGACTTGTAGGACTATGGCAATGGGCTGTTTCCTAACTCCTCTTTTTATAGCAAGCAGCAAGCATTAGGCATGAACAAAAGAATTTTTAGTCTAGAGGTAAAACTCAGATACAAATGTTCTTTTTTACAATTTTCATCAACAGGGTTTTTCAGTTCAACTTGTATTTGTACTTAGTCCACCGTTTATCTCTGGTGCTTCCTGATGGTGTTTACCAGAGCTCTACACTCCCCTGATACTGCCAGTTTTGCATAGCAGGGAAAGGTGTGGAAAATGCACAATGGAAAAGTCATGTACACTCTACCATTTAAAAGTTAATTCACCTCACACCAATTGCTAGTGATGAGAAACCAGGGGTTATCTGAAAACTGACCCCCAGTTTGCAGAAGGCCACTTCAGTGTTGCAGATAGAGCTATCGGTTGTAAAGCAAAGTAACCCAGTGTTATAGCTAATTCTTTAGCTGCTGAGAAAGCTTCTGACAGCCTGCTCTCATTCTCCTAGGCTTACACCTTTCTATTTCTTTATTTCTATATTCTTACTTCTGGATCTACATTTCTATAGCCTTTTTCTTGGACTCCTCACTTAGAACATGATTGCAGTCACTAGAGTGAACCTGTGGCTCGCGCTGCCTGAGAGATGCCTCCGTTCTGTTTCCTGCCTTCATTCTCCATCTGTTTCTCTGTGTATGTGAGTGAGTGTTTGTGCATTTGTATGTCCATGTGTATGTGAGTGAGTGTGTGTGTGACTCTGTGTGTGTGTGTGTGCATTTGTATGTCCATGTGTATGTGAGTGAGTGTGTGTGTGACTCTGTGTGTGTGTGTGTGTGCATTTGTATGTCCATGTGTATGTGTTTGATATATTAAACCATGAACAGGTATTCTATAGATTTATAAAACTAAAAGTTGTGCTTATATGTGTATTGTTTATATTTGCATCTGCCTAGGTTTATACAAGTAGTGTTTGTGTGTGGTATGTGTTTGTATACTGTACACATGCATGATATTGTTTATATGTGTAGTCTTTGTGTGCCATGTGCATGTATACTGCACATGTGTATGATATTGGTTATATATGTAGTGTTTGTGTGTAATGTGCATGTATACTGCACATGTGCGATATTGTTTATATGTGTAGTGTTTGTGTGTGCCATGTGCATGATATTAGTGATATGTGTAGTGTTTATGCATAGTGTGTGCATGTGTACTGCACATGTGCATAATATTGGTTATATATGTAGTGTTTGTGTGTGGCATGTACATGCATACTTCATATATGCACAATATTGGTGATATGTGTATGTTTATGCATAGTGTGTGCATGTGCACTGCACATGTGTATGATATTAGTTATGTTTAGTGTTGGTGTGTGCCATGTGCATGTATACTGCACATGTTCATAATATTGGTTATATATGTGGGGTTTATGTGTTGTGTGTGCCTGTCTACTGCACATGTGTATGATATTGTTTATATGTGTAGTGTTTGTGTGTGGTATGTGCATGTATACATATGGTTCTCGACAGAAACCCAGGGTTGATCTCAGTTGTCATCCTTGAACACTGTCTACATTTATCTTTGGAGACAAAGCTCAACAATTTAGCTAGTCTGGCTGCCAACGATTCACCTATTTCTGAATCCCTCCACAAAGATGGGGTTACAGTCATGATCCACCATGCCAAGCTTTTTACATAGGTGCTTGGGATCCAAATTCACGTTCTCATGCTTCTATAGAAGACAAACATTGACCATGCTATCTCCCCTGTCCCATAATTGCTATAACTGCTAAAATATTATTAAACCTTAAAATTTACTCTTTAAGCTTGCTGAGTAATTTAGAAGTCACAGATATTGTACAGCTTGCCTCTCACATGAAAGTCTGCTTTTGCACAGCATAGTGTCACTTCTGACAACTTATCTGCAGACTTGCCTCATTTTTCTCTCATTTCTCATAGATTCTCTGACAGTGTCTCATAACATTATTTGCTAGGTCATCTTCCTGTCCTCAACCCATATGAGTCAGTGCTTAAAAGCTCAGCATTTGTTTCTTGTCTTCTCTGCATCTAGACACACTTTGTGTCATCTTACTCTACCCTGGGACATTTAAATACCAGCCTCTTCTTCTCAGGCCTTGTATGTTTTTATTACAGTTACTTACAATCTTCATTTTCATATAACATTGGCATCCCAAACTTCACACGGCTAACAAGGAACAAGTTTTCCTCCTATCCACTTCTTTTCTTGTGTCATAAAGAAGCTTAGATCAGCCAAAGATAACATTGGCATTGGCTCTTCTTGTGAACAGTAATCTCTAAACTTTTGTATGTTACACCTAACAGAAATGACTGACTGTGTACTAAGGCCAGGAATGTCTAACAGTCTGATTTTATGTGTGTATGGAAACCAGAGCAAGGATGGACAGTTTGATTTGGAAACAGGGATTGGACCACACAGTATCAACAAATCTCTAGAGTAATTAAGGCCAGAGATCGAGTACATAGGCTGTCACTGATGTCTACACAAAGAAACTTCAAGAAGCATTCTGAGCACTGAGAGTGAGCGAGCATCTCTGGAGTGTGTTCCATATACACAACACCACGCACAGACACTGGCAGAGCAACACCGTTCGGATTCCTCGTACAGAAAGGGCGACTGAAAGCTTTATTCTACTGTGTGGGAAATTTTCCTTGTCTGAAATTTCTCTTTGTTCTTTCTTTATAATAAATCATAGCTAAAAACAAACCAGCTTTCAATGAATTTCTGAGTTCAAGATAATTATGGGTAAATAGAATGGTCTTGAGAACTCCTCAACTTGGGTATTCAGTTGGGCTTGGAGGCATTGTCCCCTCTAACTTTTCATTTGACTCATCTTTCATATATCCTTCAATGTTATTGTGTTTGTAGCATGAGGATCTAGATAACATTTAGATTACTATTTAGACTACTCACAGAGTTTAAGAAGGCATGTCATTCAATAACTCAAACATTAAGAGGATCAAAAATTGAGTACAAGAATCCAAGTAGGTTATAGAAGTCCAGCCAGAATCTTGACATTACCATAGTATTTGTCTCATTGTAGTGCTCAATATCTTTTCCTACCATTTTTATAATAAAACAACAAGAAGAAAAGAACTTCTGTTTTTCACCTAAATCTCTGAAATCCTTAGAGTTGCTCTGTTTCCATTCCTAACATCCACAGATTATTCTCTATGTGGTATCTGAATACTAAGAAGCTATGTCATTTCATTTATGCTGTATCATTCTTAAAGTCTGAAATTCTTGTGACTTCATTGCCAATTGAACACCACCCCATCCCACCAAGGTCATTCCAAGTTCATTCCTACCACGATTCCCTGTGTTACTAAGCTTACAACATTGTATTCCTCAATGGCCTCTGCCTAGGCCAATTTTTTTTTTTTTTTGCTGGTTTTTGTGTGGCTTGATTCTTCACACTTTTAGGGTTCCCATTAAATATTGACCCTTGGGATTGGGGAAGTGGCTCAGTTGGTAAAGTGTTTATTACTGCACAATCAGGACAACCTAAATTCCACCATTCAGAACCATTAAGAAAGCAAGATGCATTGGTGTGTGCCTGGAATAGTGTCAGTGAACTCCAGGTTGGGTGAGAGATCTGGTCCCAAAAGGTAAGCATCAGATGGGATTGAGGATGACACCCTTCTTAACACACACACACACACACACACACACACACACACACACAGAGAGAGAGAGAGAGAGAGGGAGAGAGAGACAGAGACAGAGAGACAGAGACAGAGAAAGAGACAGAGACACAGAGAGAAAGAGAGACAGACAGACACATACTGCATACACAAATATTGTCCCTTAAGAAGAACTCCTTCCTAACAGCCTAACAGCTTGGTTCCTACGGCTTTAGCTTAATTTTCTTCAATCTCCTTTCAATCTCTAAACGTGAATAGTCTGTCTCATGCTGCATTTGCATGATTTGTTTTCACTATTTGGATGCAAATTCCAAGAACAAGAACATGCGAATTTTAACATTTTTTTTAGATACTTAGTATCTGCAATAAAGAAGATGCTTAATAAATACTTGTTGATTTAATAACCAAATGATGCATCAGAGAATGTATTATTCTACCCTAGACACATAGTATGGCACACAGTCAATCAGGATACAGCTAATATTCCATGATTTAAAGCAGGAGCCTGCATGCAAAAGTGACATCTCCTTAGAGTTCCAGGCAACAGCGAGTGAACGCAGCTCTTTAGAAATTACCATGACAGTCCTCGCAGCCATGTTTTTTTCTGATGTTCTGACTGAACTATTCTGACTATTTGTGGCAGTACAGCTATATTAAGATTCTAATAGCATATGAAATGTATTTGTTCCTCTAAGTGAAAGAGTTTGGACGGCTTTGGAGTGTCTGAGTGGGGAGGGGCTCCCTCACTTTGGGAAGGGTATTCATATAAAAGCTTGCTTGGCCTTCTCTTACCTTTCTGCCTTCCTGACACAACCAAAGAGCCTCTGTTTGGCACCAGCCTCTTGAGCTTACACTTCTCAGGTTCATATCTGCAAAATAAACTTTTCTTTATATACTGCTTAGTCTCGGGTATTGTGTGATCACAGCACAAAATGGAAGCACGTTCCCTAGCCAGCCCAGTTTTGGCATAGCTGTTCAAGCCACATACCACATGCTCCAGTTTTGCCCCTGCTGCTCTGCAGTGCGTGGGACATACTGTGTAAGGTCAGAGCGAGCCCAGCACTGTCCTGTTGCATTGGAACCAGAACTCTGAAGAACACTATGAACTTTTTTCCTTTTGATGGGAAGGAGGTTTTTCCTGTCACAGTTCACTGCTTCTTACTCTGATGCAGCAGACATGACTTTTAGGGACTTCCTGTAGCTTCCCATCTGTGAGAAAATCCTTTCAGCAGTTAAAAGTCATGGCAATTTCTGGTAAATGGATTCACTAAGTGAAAAAGGAAAGGAGGGAGTTTGAAAAGAGAACCTTTAAGGCAGAAATGAAGCTTGGAGATGGGAAGTAATGTATGCCTATGAAATCTTTACCAGAAGCATCCACAGCTTCTCCAGGATGCTGGTTCTGCCAGGTATGCTTACAAGGATGTTGTATGTCCTTTCTGTAGCATAGCAAATAAGGCTGTGAAATTCTTGATCCAGAGGCCTCTTCTGATTTTCTGTTATTGCTACTTAAGAAATAACTTTAGATATTGATACCTTTCCCCCACATGAATATATTTTCCTACTTTTGCAAACAAAAGGATCTATGTACAAGTATTCTGTAAACTTTAAAGCTTCACAGTCTATATTAGTCGACAACATTCTTACTTCCTTAGTGCCAAGGTCAAAATTCTAAAGAGAAAGCATGTAAGCAGTAAGGAGAGTGACTAAGACACAATAAACACAACGACCAGTGAATAACACTTTGATAATTCTCACCATGCCATTCTTTAGGTATATTGTATTACCAACTGTCTTAGTTACTATTCTACTGTTATGATGAAACACCATGACCAAGGCAATTTATAAAAGGGAGTGTTTAATTGAGGATTGCTTGCAGATTCAGAGGGCTAGTTTATTATCATCATAGCAGGGAGCATGACACCTTGCAGGAGTCATGGAGCAGTAGCTGAGAACTAGCATCTACCTGAAAGTTGGAGAGAGAGGAGGCATGAAGGGAGGGAGGGAAGGAGGAAGGGAGAGACAGAGGCTTTTGAAACCTTGAAGTAACACATCCCAAGTGACACAGCTCTTACAACAAGGCAACACCTCCTAATCCTTCTCAGGTAGTTCCACAGTTGAAACACATGAGCCTATGGGAGCATTCTTCTTTAAATCATCACAGAAACTGACACCTGAGTAACACTTCCCCCTTGTGTTTCATCAGCAAATGCATTATAGAGTCTGGTTGCACAAAATACCTTTCTCTCCTTTAAAACGTCCTTCCTACTTTTTTCCCACAAATACTAATTGTGTCCCACATTGCCTAGTAGTCAGCACTCAAAGACATACTTTGCCTCCATGACTTGGGAAATCTATCAGTTAAAGCTAATACCATCAGGGGCTATGATTGGTGGGACAGACATGAATGAGAGCATAGCACAAACATGAGGACTTCTTGGGATCAAAATACCAAATCTAGGTTCCAAGTGTGTTAAAAAGAAATGCAAAATTAACTGTTTGCAGAATTGGAAAGTTCTGGAGTGCTTTGCCTTCACACTAGCTAGCTTTGGGGACTTCAGTGGCATTCCCTTAAATGTCATCCATTTCCTCTCCTCCCCACACCTCTTCTCCCCTCCTCTAGTATTTTTCTCCCTATCTCTTTCTTCCCTCTTTCCCCATCTTGGCCTCTTTCTCTTTCTTTCCTTTTTCTTTTTGTTGATTTTGTTTCCTTATGTGTGTTGTCACTGTTTTCTCCTGTGAAAGATGAGCCCCCTTTGCGTACTCAGGGAACAGTCTTTGACAGTACTGCATGCCTATCCTTTTGGTTTATTAATCCCCAAGGGATAAAACGTTCACTTTCTACCTTTATGACTCAATTCTAGAAGAACTGTTATTATCCCCCTATCAGTCACCTTTGAAGCAGTTGCTGCTGCCATGAAAATAAATGCAGCTTAGTATTTGGCCAGGACTGTGTCAGATGCCCTTTCTCACAGTCTAGTGAATAGGAGGGGCTGTGGAATGTGACTCATGGCCTTATTACAACAACTAGGAAATGGCTACATAATCTTCTTCAAGGAATAGACCCTGGAATAGATGAAAGCATGAATCCATACCACCCACAGGCAGAACACTATATAACGATGTCTCTGCACTGCCCTCTCCACACCCACAATAAGGTGACTAATAATCCGTGGCACACCTCGTGCCTTCACTTGTAGAAGCATCATCATCCTTCTCATGGCAAGTATATTTCCCCTCCTTCCCATCCTGGTAGAGCACAAACTTCACTTTCTGATCGATTCCACTGACTTAGCTGCAGTTGATTAGCTCATAATGAATACTTGACGAGGCCAAGTAGGGTTCTGTGCTAAAATTTCTGTATATGGACTGATGAACGTGCACACTAGCTATGTACAAGTGGTAGGTTCAACAAGACCTGAAAATGTGTTGCCCTATGTTGTCTGGAGTAATCTCATCCACAGAGTGAAGCTGACACACAAGGATGCTTAAACTCAAGAAAGTCAAATGTTCAAAATGTTAGATCCAATGGCTTTAGTTGTCATATACCTGCCCTTTCTTTGTTTTTTTTTCTTGTAAGTTTTCATTGGCTAAGTAAGGCATTCTAGTCTCTGTTTGTTGCAAACAACAGTTCTAGCTAAACTTCTTGCTAGGAAAGCAAAGGGACCTGAGTTTGGATCTCTAGAACTTAGATTACTCTGGAAACAGTATCCACATCTATGAGTTCAGCAGTCCTATAGCCAATTGAGAAGCAGGGTCAGGAGAATCTTCATTAGCTCAAGGACCAGCTAGCTGGGTATAAGTGACTCAGCAGTGACAAACTATCAAAGACCCCATCTCAAACAAGGCAGAAGGCAAGGACCAGCATAGGTTGTCCTCTGACCTCCCTCTCTATGCCCTGGCATTCAAACACGACATTCACATACAGCATACATACATATGTGTTTGTACACACATACACATACACATGCAGATTTCAAAAAAGAAAGTGAATTGGAATAAATGCATATCGATAAATTCTCCCATTTATTTCCATGTGATCATATTCATTTGCCCTATCACATTTCTCCATGTCTATCCACTCTTTATTAAACCTATTATGACAATGACATATATAGTGGTATAATTTTGGGTAAATCTCATTTTTTTAAGAAGACTCTCTCATAACACACAAATTTATATTAACTAAAGTTCCATGCTTTTATCTTTCTAATTTGTTATTATCATAGGTATTTAATGATAAATTTAAAGTATCTAGTTTAAAAATGGTTTTTTGCTGGGTGTGGTAGCACATGCCTTTAATCCCAGCACTCAAGAGGGAAAGGCAGACAAATCTCTGTGAATTTGAGGCTAGCCTTGTCTACAGAGTGAGTGCTAGGGTATCCAGGATTGTCACATAGGGAAACCCTGTGCTGGAAAACAAAACAAAAAAAAAAAAAAAACGAAAAAAAAGAAAGGAAAGAAAAAAATTACATTGACGTAATAAATATATATGAGTAGAGAATGATTGCATAGCAAAAAGCTTTAGATAATTATATGTGGACTAGAAAGTCAGAGGTAGAAAAGATGACATCTATGAATAAGCTGTCTTCCTATGGTTATTTAAACCAGGCACAAAAGACTGCCCACTTTAGCACGCTAAATATTGTTTTCTCTAGCAAGGAATGAACAATGGCTTCTGTGGGTTAAGTGTTTTTGCTTGTTCAAGTCAGTTAGCAAGTGATGGAGGTTAATCACTTGACTTTTGATATTTACTATGACAAGTGGTCCAGTGACTGCCGGAATACAAACAGCACTACTCACAATGGAAATTAAAGTGAGCCATGGATCCCACAGAGAAGTTTCATTTTCTATGAGGTATACAGAAATATCAAAAACCTGGATGACTCAGAGACCTAGGGTAAAATCAAATATGACTGACAAAGAAAGTCAATAAAATGATTCCTAATGATATTGTGTTTTATTCATAGGATGAGTGCTTAGCCCAATTCTCATCATAAAGACTACCTCCCCAGCTGCTGGAAACAGCTGCAGAGGCTCATTGCCAAACAGGTTGAACTGGGGAAACTCTGCAGAAGAACAATAGGAAGGATAGCAGGAGCCAGAGAGGTCCAGGACACCAGGAGAACACAGCCCACAGATTCAAATGATTGGATCTCACAGTGCTTACAGAGATTGAAGCAGCCATCACTGGGCCTGCATGGGTGTGCACCAGGTCCTCTGGATACATGCTGTGGGTCTTTAGTTTGGGATTTTTGTTGAACTCCTAACAATTTGAGTGGGGGGTGTCTCTGACTCTTTTGCCAGCTCTTGGGAACTTTTTCCTCTTTTTGGGTTGCCTCGTCACACCTTGGGAGTACATACCTAGTCTTAATTCATACTGTTATGCTAAATTTGATTGATATCACTGGGAGGCTTGTTTTTTTCTGAAGGGAAACAGAGGATCCGAAGGAGTGGGGAGTTGAGAGGGGGTGACTTGGAGGAGGTGAGACTGCAGTTGGATATATTATAAGAGAGAAGGATAAATAAATAAAATAAGATATTAAAAAATATCAAAAGTAGAAATCTATGGGTGAATTCAATTGCTATCATATATTTTATCCAAAGCCACCACACAGTATTTTTCTAAAATAAAATTAATGAAAATTGAATTATTGGTAGCATTTTTATAAATTGCTTCAGACTGTACTCAGTATTTCATATACATTTTATCCTAATGACATACCTCACACAGGAATAGTCACACTCTCAGTGTGCAGAGACCACTCACAGTGTGGAATTATTGTTTTGGACGACACAACCCTAGAGACACAGAGCCAGAGAGGATTCCATACTCTGTACTGTAGCAATGCATTATGACAAAAATATCTCTTTCATTCTAAGAGACTGGAACTTTTGTTGGATCTCACTACCAGAGCTAGTAAAGTATGTTTGGTCACTTAAGACTTCTTTTGTTTGTATGTTTGTTTGTTTAGTTAGTTAGTTATTTTTAATCTTTTAATTTAATTTATTTATTTTTTCTGAGACAGGGTCTCTTGGTGTAGCTTTGGTGCCTGTCCTAGAACTCGCTCTGTAGACCAAGCAGACCTCAAACTAAGAAATCCTCCTGCCTCTGCCTCCTGAGTGCTTGGATTAAAGGCATGCACCACCACCGCCTAAGTCTTCTATCTTAGTATGCATTTAACCTGTTTGTTTAACCTGCCTTTGAGGGAACACTGTAGCAATCAACCTCACTTGCCTTGGATTTCCCATTTAGTCATCTATACAAAATAAGCCAGTGCACAGTGATAGCATGAAGTCATATACTTTTCCATGCCCGTGATCCAAGAGTAATGCATTTGTGTTGCCATAATAATTTCCAGCAAACAGCAAATATAGGCAGAAAACAGTGTTAGAAAGTGAATACCCATGATAAATGTTGAAGCCAGTATACAAATACTGCTTACTAAGCAATGATGTTTTTAGTACTGTTTTCATCTGACCAACTGGGGTCAGCTGGAATCAGTGATTTATACAACTTTCATAAAGATTTCGGTAAAGTATCCTTTATTCCTTCCTCATATGACTTTTTTTTTTTTGTGATGTTCACTAAAGATAGAGAAAAGCCCTTTGCATGGAGAAAAACACGCAGGAGTCAAAAACAGTTGTCCAGAGACACACAGGGACAGATTCACAAGTCAACTTTTGGGCAGGGTTAGATCCAGACTCACACAACAGACAGAAGACACAGGTTACAGGACAGCAAGAGGAAGTGCTTTGGTTTCTTTCTTTAGTGCAGCCCTGGTGGATGATCGGTGACTGAGTTGATTACGAATGCATTTGAAGCTACTGCACAGCATCTTTCACAAGACAGCGCAGGCAAGTGTTTGTGTTTCCCGGCATCTTTTCTGTGGATAAATCTAATAAATGCCCCTGAAATCATTTCTTACTTCTGAGATAAAGAATATGTTGATCTTCTTCATTCGTTCATAATGGTTAAATATTAAAAGCTATTTTGTTTTCTTAACTTCTATTGCTTTACACTTTCAGTAGTACTTACTTAAAAATGTCCCATTACTCCAGTGCCTGCCATTATGTACATTTTAGAAAATGACAAAATGATCATAATGATGTAAAGATCCTTTTTTTAAGGACTGAAAAAGACATTTGAGAGTATTATTTCCTCCTGTTAAATGACAAAGATTGCCTTTAAGTTACCTTTATATATTACAGTTAACTATTTAATTTGGTGCATGCAAAATTTAATTGGTTTCTTACCAAATCTTTTTTTTTTCTTACCAAATCTTGTGAGAATGTGGAGCGGTAGTTAAGAAAAGTAATAAAACTTGCACTTCTTTCCTTCTATATCTTAAAAAGAAAGATAATCTCACTGGTTGTCCCTTGTATAGCTACAGATGAGGCCCCATGTAAGGCTGGATTCCTAAATGTATTTTGGGAATTTCAAAAGTTGTACTATGACTCAATAGCCAGATCCACTAGTTTCCTTCTTACCACAATACCTTGAAGTATTATGTAGTCCAAAATGTGATAATAATTTTCTTTCATTTATTTTCTCATTAAGAAAATATAGACTTTCTTTCTGTGCTGGCTTGTTTTATGTCAACTTGACACAAGCTTGAGTCCTCAGAGAGGAAGAAACCTCAGTTGAGAAAATGCCTCCTAAGGTCAGGCTGTAGGCAAGCCTGTAGGTCAGCTTCTCAATTAGTGATTGATGGGGGATAACCAAGCCTATTGTGGGTGGTGTTGTCTCAATGCTGGGGGGTCCTGCGTGCTATAGAAAAGTAGGCTGAACAAGCAAGCCATGAAAAGCAAGCCAGTAAGCATCAGCTCCCCCTGGCCTCTGCGTCAGTCCTGCCTCTACGTTCTTTCTGTTTGAGTTCCTTTCATGACCATCTTCCAAGATAAACTATTACAAAGAAGAGTAAACAAAATAAACCCTTTCCTCCCTGAGGTGGTTTTGCTCGTGACAATTTATCACGATAGTAGCCCTGACTAAGATTCTCTCCAATGGCAGTTTCCTTAAGAAACAGCATGTTTCTATTTGCTTTGTACCATGATACTTTAGAACAATAGCTGAAACATTTAATACAAGTTTGTTGAATGAATAGCATGGGTAATGCAAATAAAAGACTGTTTAAACATGAAACAGGACCTGCCTCTTAGTGTAGTAAGCAGCCAGCCAGTAAGGTAAACTGTGAATAGGGACTGGTGAGATGGCTCAGTGGCTAGGAGAACTCTTTGCTCTTCTAGAGGCTTGGACAGCTCCAGGGGATCCCACAGTCTCTTCTTCTAAGGGAACCTGCAGGCATGTATACATCCCCATATTCCAACACATATAATTAAAATAAAATAAATTTTAAAAGTGCAAGTACAAATAGAAACCACGTCATCAGACACAGTATGTCATACTTTGTAGGAAGCTTGCAGAACACGCTATAAATGGAACTCTTACGGACATCCCATGAATCAAGTATGTGTCTAATTCCATGGATGAAAATACTGAGAAAGGAGAAGAGAGTACAGCTTTTCAAAGCTCATGGCATGGAATGAGCAGTCAGAACTGACTATCTTCATCTGACTTCTAAGATAAGCTTTTGTTTGAATTGACTTCTTTGACCTATAAAGTACTGTAATGACTATCTAAATTATTCTCTTATTAATAAATCTTGGGGTTCAGATAAGCCTGGTAGGTCCACAAAGTGATAGAGAAAAGCCCAGCTGACCCTCTTCTCTGCTTTTCCAAGATCCCATAAAGGCCAATGAAATTCCTAAGGCCCTCCTTGCTCCCTGTGTCCCTCTCTCCCCATCTGAGTCCGTCAAGAAACTCATGACTTACTTATTCTGGTCAGCTAAGTGTGGACTCTGTCTTCTGTATCCAAGATATAGTTTATTGACAGTTTGAGGGAACAGAGCAAACAAATCTCTTGCAACAAAGCATTGTGGGCAAAATGGTTTAAAATGACGAGATTCTGTTGCCTCGTAGTTCTGGAGGCTGGCTGTTTGTAATCATGGTGTCAGCAATGCTAGACTCCCTCAGAAATGCTTCTTCTAGCCTCTGATGTCTGCTGTCTATAGATAGCTACATCACTACAGTCTCTGACTGAAGCTTCACTGCTCCTCATTCCTCTGTCTGAACTTCTCTTCTTATAGGATGCTAATCATATTGGCTTAAGACCCTCTCGTTCTCCTGTGTGACCTCAACTAAACCAGATCCACAATGATACTTTTTCCTCATTAGGTCACATTTGGAGGTTAAGACTTCAATATTTCTTTGAGGCACCCAATTTTATCTTAGCAGTCAACCATACTTGATACTCATCAAGCAAAGATATTTGCTAAATAACTGAGACTTCATTTTATGAGACCCGTTGTTTATGTAGAGATCTAAAGCAAGTACAAAGCACCATTATTCCTGTAGTTGGGAGGCAATGGTTAATTTCTGTGGAGGGAATATCAATGGCAGGTAATGTATGCACTGTGAGTGTGAGGAGACAGTAGCATGTTAGAGGAGACATGATTTACAGAAGGCTACCAGGAACAGAGAAGAGAGGGCTAGAAGTCAAGGTAAAACATCAAACAAAGAGCAGACACAAGTAGTGAGAATTGCTGGAAACTCCAGAACTCAAGATCAGAAGAGACCTGAATTTCAGTCAAGAAAGACTGAACAGTAACACATTAAGTGGAGAAACCACAGCACAGACAATGTCAGGCTGATTGAAGAGAGACAGAACAGAGCAACAAGAGAAAGGGTCACTGTATGTTAGCATTATTGGGGGGGGGGGATTGGGTCGTAGTGTACAAAAAGGTCTGTGAGGGCAGAGACTGGTCTTTGAAGACCGTCAGAAAGTGATATTAAGTGATATCTGGCTTCTTATGGGGCTTTTGTTAATGAGGCAACAGGGTGCAAGGCTGCCTTTAAAAATCTTTTTCTCCTTCCTTCTCTTCCTTTTCCTCCTCCTCCACCTATGTATCCTCTTTTATGAAACACAAGGACTAGTGTACTCAGGCTGGCCTCAAACTTGCTATGTAAATAACTGTAAATACCTTGAACTTCTAATCTTGCTTCTACCTTTTCTTATTATTTTTGAGATTATAATATAATTGCAACCTTTCTCCCTTTCCTTTCCTCCCTCCAAGCCCTTCAATATATACCTCCCCACTCTCCTTTGACTTCATAACCTCTTTTTACACTGACTAGTATTGCATGCATATAAGTACATGTATATACATATATTCCTGAATATAACTTGTTTAGTCTGTAAAATATTATGTATGTCTGTTTTCAGGGTCGATCATTTGGCAGTACATAACTAGTTGGGGTGCTCTTCCCAGGGTAAGACCACCTCTCCCGCTCCCAACTTTTCTCAGTTGGCTATAGTGTTTTTGTGTGTGTAAGGTTGGGAACCCCTAGACTTTTCTTCATCCACTTTGGCATGCCCATTGGTGTCATATTTGCTCAGCTCATGTTTGGGCAATCATCTTGGTGAGACTTAATGGGTGTAGCTTCTGGTGCTACTAGGAGACACAACTCACAACAAATTCCTTGATCCTCTAGCTCTTAAAATTTTTTCTGCAGTGTTCATTGATCCATAGGCTTGGGAGTATTTTGTAGATGCTTCAGGACTAGGTTCCACACCTCTGCATTTTGATTGGTTGTGATTTTCTGTAATGGTCTCTGTCTGATGTGATGAGTCTATTGTTGCATAGACAGAGACCATTACAGAAAATCACAACCAATCAAAATGCAGAGAACACACACACACACACACACACACACACACACACCCTTTAAATATGTGTGTGTTTTCAGGAAAAAAGAACCAGACAGCAATAAAGTCTAGTAGCCCAGGTGATCCAGCCTCTCAGAATGCCTCTGTTATAGCTTCTTCAAAATTCTACATCCAGAACAACTTCAAAGCTGCTGACTGAGATGGTCCAGCCTCAGACTACACCAGCCAGATACTTAAGATAAGCACTGTACTTTCTCATCACACAGAAACTAAACAAAAAATAATACAGCTAGATCTCCTAGAACTTAATCATTATCCCAATTTTCTCAGGGTGCTCTAAAGAGACCATCACCTCCAGACAGCGCCAGACAGGAAACAATCTAGAGAACGTGATGCCCACATTCACAAGAGGTGGGGCAGGTGGTTTTTGGTCATCTAGTGGGTTATGAATGTTTGTCATTATTTAGAGGGGCCATTTGAAAGTTGTTACTAGTCATGGTCAGGAACTAAGCAAAGGAAATTAGATTCAGGGATCTCATTCTGTAAAAAAATGGGGATATAAACATGGTAAGATAAACGGGCAGATTATAGAATCTACTTCTAAATTAAAAAACAACCACCAGTATGAAATATTTCATATTGGTATATGATTTTTATAATGATACAAATTTATGGTTATTTTTGTTATATTGTATTTATGTTTTTATTCTTGTTTAAGGTATTGTACCTATACAACTCATTTAAAATATGTAATGTATAATTAAGAAATATATTCAAGTAAATAGCCATCTATAATAATCAAGCATATAGTCATGTTAGGTGTGTTTTCAAGATTAAACAGAGATGTATTTTTAGATATATAAATTGTCTTTAAACTTCTCTGAAGTTCTTCAGAGATCTACAGAATATGACATTTAAGATGTTTTAATAATTTAAAAGTTTTCATGACAGTAAAAGACATCTACTCCTGGTGATACCAATTTACTTCAAATACGAATGATGAGCATTGAAGAACTTCCATATGGAGTTTGCTTTTATCATGGCAAAGCTGACTGCTGACAATATGTTGTCCAAATTGCACAAGTAAGACACAAAAGATGATGACTGCTAAATTTTACCATGACAAAGAAGGACAATCCTTCAGAAATACCTGCTTCGCAGATAAGATATCTCAGGCCCCAAGTTATAGAAGAACCTTGGGTGATTGTGAAGGCAGCCTGCTGTTTTTGTCATTTCTATAGTTTTGAAGTTGTTTGCTCTGTACTTCCTGTTTACTCAGGTAATATTATACCATTTCTTCCCGTGACTTTGATGGGGCTGAAGACTAAATAGTTATAGTTACAATTTTCCTTGTTACAAAAAAAAAACTCACAAAAAGGTATAAAGTATGCAAGGTTGAGAGACATAAAAGCTTAAGTTGTTTATCTAAGAAGTTTTAAGGTCTAAAAGATATTTTTATGATAGGGATGCAAGTTATGATGAGCAGTGGTTTAGGGACAGAGCTGTGTTGGTCCTCCCGGGGTCCAGCAGAGCCAGGCCTGGAGAGTTATTCTCATAACTAATCTTTCATGTAGTGGCATGGGCGAGGGAGAGATCCCCTTCCCACTCCACCCATCAATGCCTAAGGCAGGTGGGAGAGCTGGCCCTGAGGTCAGAAGGGTGGGAAAGCTGTTCCTGCTGGCCATGAGCTGCAGCACTTACAAAAGCAGACCATGCACCTCACCTAGGCAGCACAATAGAGCCAACCTTATTGGTGAAGGTGTGTTGTGATAGGAGCGGCAGGCTATGTTCCTGGCACCCGGCCACCCGCATGGCTAGCTTTATCTGAAATAATTACGTGGAAACTGTATTCTTTTAAGCACTGCCTGGCCCATTACTTCCAGCCTCTTATTAGCTAGCTCTTACATATTGATCTTACCCATTTCTAATAATCTGTGTAGCCCACAAGGTGGCTTACCAGGGAGGATGTTAACCTGCATCTGTGTCCGGCAGGAGAATCATGGCGACTCCTGACTCAGCTTCTTTCTCCCAGCATTCTGTTCTGTTTACTCCGCCTACCTAATTTTATGACCTATTAAAGGGCCAAGGCAGTCTCTTTATTTAACCAATGAAATTAACACAAAACAGAAGACTGTCTTCCATCATTGGTGTGGGAGAGCCAGCCCCAACATTCTGAACATGGAAGAGGTGTCCCCATTACCTACCTATCATATGGCAGCATGAGTGGGAGAGAGATGTCATTCACCCCCACCCATCAATGCCTTAGCAGGTGGGAGAGCTGTCCCTGAGGTCATAAGAGAGGGAGAGCTAGCTCTGCCCCTCATGGGCTGCAGCACTCAGGAAAGTGGCCTCTACGCCACACCAGGGCAACAGAGTTGAGCTGGCACTGAAGATGTAGGTGTGGGAGCTGTAATCTGGAGGACATGAGAGCAGGAGAATTGGCCCCATCCCTTGCTCATTGTTCTGAAGGCAATTCTGGAGAGCCCACACTGGTGGTGAGGAGAAACATAGACCCTGAAGGCACATGATCTGCTGAAAAACTGTCACGTTCTAATACATGTATTTGAATATAAATATCATTTTAAATGATTCAGGACAAGGAAAATTGGATTTTAATAGTATCAACAGTTTATATGCTAAAGCATTATGTGATAGAAGAGTCAAAAGCACAATGGAAGGAACTCCTTCTAAAGTGGGCTTGTTAATGTCTGCTTCTGTGATGTTCTCACACAAATGAGGGCAAACTGGCTCTAGCATCCTAGCAGGCTCTGCATGTACTCATGAAGGATACCTCTTCTCATGCACTGTGACCAGGGGGACTATGTCCAGGCAAAGGACTTTAGTGTTGTTTCAGTTTAATCCCTGTGGGCTGCTGGTTCTGGGAAATTATTTTGCTGTTTGAGCCATCTGTTTTTGTGGAAAACCTGGCTAACAAACACTCACAAAAAGAAAATCTCATTGTTCGGCTTTTGTGTCTAAAAGGGAACAAATCACATTGAAATATTTCATTGCTTTCAAGTTCTCCCATAAATAGAGGGTTTGGAAATGCCATCCCCAGCACAGATACAATACTCCTGATGGGGAAAGATGAGGTGCTATGGGGTTGTGCCTGGCTAAGGAATAAAGAGGAATAGAAAAGGAATAGAGGCAGTATGCTGAGGGCCCCATCCTCACAGTGAAATCTTCCAAAAGAACATCCTTTCATATGCCAGTACCAATAGAATAAGGTCATTTCACATTTAAACAAATTATAAAGTCTCTTGCTGTGCAGTAGGCAGGCAAGCCTGGAGGAAGCAAGCCAGAACTGAGTAATCACCACACACTCTGCTCGGTGGGAAGACTGTGTTCCTTTCTTTACTGTGAAATTGCCGCTCTTCCCCTGCCATCTTTCTTGACAAGATTCGGAGTGATGGTAGCCTGAGGCTCCATCAGTTGAGCAAGGCAGAGTCAACTGGCAGTTTCTCTCAAGCTTGCCTCCCTGCCTGATTCTTTCTGGCAAAGACCAAGAGTGAACGACAACATGAGAGTGTTTCATGTTCTGACTTCAGTGGTCAAATGCAACTTTCTAAGGACCTGTTGGCTGTTTTGGTTATGACTCCCTCATTGCCTGTGTCTATAGTGATAGACTTTATAAAAATAGAAACTCAGAGCATCACTGCAAGCACTCACCCACACAGCCACATTTGACAGTCCGAAGTCTCCAATAGACATTTGCCTTTGTCGGAGGATTTTAAGTGTGATCATGACAGATGTTCAGAGAGATTATCTTCCCATCTCTACCCTGCTTCCTTGCAGCTAGTACATGTACGCTTTGCTTGAAAATAGCCTCTCTTTTATAAATAGATGAAGCTTGAGGCCTTCCGCGGTCTGAAGCCAACAGTATACTCATCAAACATGTGTTTCTCTGACAGATAGATGCTCCTTTGTTTCAGGCCGGCAGCTGTAAGTGCTCTTTCCCTTTTTGTGCCACAAGCTACCTGATGCCAACCAGAGGCAACTTCACAGCTACTTTATGTCACAGGGAAACTTCAAGAACTTGTCGCTGGAACAGAGGCATACTGGATAGTAAAGATTTTTTTGATGCGTATTTACTTTGTCGCTAATCCCCCTCTGGGGGTTTCAAAGTGAACAGGCATAATAAAAAGCTTCTTGCTGTTTCTCTTCAAATTTAAGGATTGACTGCACCACATGCCTCCTCTAGACTTATTTGGTTATCTCTAAGCAAAGGCTTTTCTCCCCCCAAAGTCTCAACACCCAGTGATAGCTGAAGAGTGTTCTATTTGACACACATATTTCTCAGTCAATTTATGACACCTTATGTCACCAGCTAATGTCACATGCAGTGCTCTGAGATTGGAAAATGGGAAAGTACTAGGGGATGAAGGCTTCTTTGGAAACTTCTATAAATGGAACATTTGTGGGACAGTTGGGCTAGGAAATAATGCATTGGTTCTATTTGTATTTTTATTGCTTCTTATTCCTTTAACAATTTTGTGGTGTTTTCTCATTATTTGCATGTTCTAAGTAAAAATGGTATACTTGGGATGCTGCTGGAATCTGCGTGTGTGTGTGTGTGTGTGTGTGTGTGTGTGTGTGTGTTAACTTTTCCCCTAAGCAAACAAATTTAGGTTATAAGAATATAGCAGGTCTGGAAAAAATGCTCTCATAATTCCAGTGTGGTCCTTTGGGTGCTAGAAAGCCAAGTGTGGGCATCTCCTGCCTCTCTGGGCAACTCTTGAAATATAGAGCTGAGCAGAGTGGGCACAGGAGTAAGAAGCCTCATTGGTAGGCAGAGCCCCTCTTTCAAGAGCATCCCAGCTTCCGTTCAAGCACTATACTACCCAAGTTCCTGCCCTGCACTCAAGGTGAGGAGGACTTACTGAGGAGATGAAGACATCATCCAGGTGGGCTTTTCCTACTTGGGTGGTAAGCGACCTTAAGTCCAAAGGGCATGAAGAATATTTACAAAGTCACAAAACAAGTCAGCAACAGGAAAGTAGACAGAAGTCTGTCTTCCTCTGGGTACTAAGGCATAGGGTTCTCAGATTGTCTCCCAGCTTTAGTGGAGGTTTCAGAACCACGTGTTCCCACATGAACTAAAACAGCAGGGCCATACACATGCCTTTTGGCTGATCATTTCCTTCTTGATGCAGTTCCTTTTATTTTCATTCTTCCTGTAACTCAGCATGGCTCACGTTCTAAGTCAAGTTATCCACATGAATTGGCTCTGAAGCACATGAACAAAAGCCTGTATTCTGGGACATTGTCACATAGCCCAGGGCTTGGGGACATAGAAAGACTAGAGTTGTATGATTAATTTTAGTAAATAAGAAATTTATAGGAAAGAAGTGATGATAAGATGACATCACAATGCTAGCTTTAGCGAAGCCTGGTAAGATTTTATGGAAGAGTTGTGATTCAGAGAGATATTTAGATATGTGCTTAATTTTCATACAGAAAACAATAGAACGTTCCAGACTGTAGACCTCAGTGTGGCTCTGCAGTCCTAGTGGCTGTAGAAGGTTCATTTTGTTCCATTTCCCAGCTTCAAAACTGACTAGTGTTTTGAAGTTTTGAAGATTAAGATTATCAGGTTTATCTGTAGGATTACTTAAGTCCCACAAGTTTAACATTTGAATTAAATTAAGAATAAATTATGATATTTAAAGATTTTCAGTGAACTGGAAATCTTTATGGCTCCTTGAATGTCTCATTATTTCCGAGTTACCTTTATTTGGCTGTGACACTTCACTTTTTGTTTTTGGAGTGTGTGTGTGTGTGTATGTGTGTGTGATATGCACATATGTACATGTACATATAGCTGAACATTCAGCTTTTCTCTGTGTGTTGGGGATTCAGACTCAGGTCTTCATGTTTGTGCTGCACACGCTTGCCCACTGAGCAATCCCACCAGATGATAAAATGCTAAGATCTCAATGAAAAGGAATGATCACTGTAAGAGATAGTTCTCAGAGAGAAAATGAAACACAATATAGAAGCAGACAAACCGCAAGGAATTCCAAATTTTGCTTTATCCTTTTTTTTACTAAAGACACCTGTTGCAAAGGCTCTGACATTCCATTGAGTCTATTTGCTTTTAAAAATGGAGTAGCCAGGTGGTGGTGGTGGCATACACCATTAATCCCAGTAGGAGGCAGAGGCAGGCAGATCTCTAGATCTTTGTGAGTTCAATGCTAGCCTGGTCTACAAGAGCTAGTTCTAGGACAGGCTCCAAACCTACAAAAAAAAAAAAAAAAGGAAGAAAAATAGAGTAAATTCCCACGGTTCTAAAGTCATTGGGAGTAACCCAGGAAGACATGGCAAATGTGGAATAGAAGTGGTAGCCAGTCATCTTTACCTAAACGGATCAATTTGTTGAAGTAATCCTTGTGCATAGCCTATTTAAGAATATCTATGTATTGGATATAGTAATAAGATTAGAAATTTGACTTTTCCTCCCCTGACTAAGGGCAAAGTTTCCTTCTCATGTGGCTGCCAATGAGCCCTAGCTCCCAGGCAGCTGGTGTGCCTGCCCTTGAGTGTGGGCTGTGCCTGTGACTTGCTTATGACTAAGAGACTACAATAAAGGTGGTGAGAGGTCACAGAAGATCTTCACTTCTCTTTCATTTGTAGATTGACTTTAATGGGACTAACTGCCATGGTGTACATCATCATAGGGTTGGAGAATCATTTGCCCAAACCAACCAAAATCCAACTAAGAATGGAGGCCCTGACTCCAGTAATTCACATGAACTGGATTCTTCCAATAGTTGTGTACGTTTAGTAGTGGATTCTTCCCCAGTTGAACCTGGAGGTGAGACATCAGACCTAGTTAAGATTCTAAGGCAGACTAACCAAGTAGGGAACAGGTGGACACACATCTGGGTGGTATTAAGCAAAGCCAGGGTTATTTCCTGAAGTATTGGATTAATCATTCATGTCTTGTTAGCAGCTGTGAGAGAGTCGGGGTCTGCTCGTTTGCATTATTCCCATGATTCAGTGGGTTCTCTTACAATTGTAAGAGGAAGCAAAGGACTGATTACCTGTCTCTAGACAGTGTTCTGTAGAGCAGGCAACTATGCTGGAAGCCTCTTTTCTGTCTCTTCAGAATTTCATCTCAATGACTGAAACTGAAGTAGCAAGCTGGGGACCAATGGGCTGAGCTGCAGGGATCTGAGGATAAGGCAAACTTTCTTATAGCAGAGTTAGTAAACATGAGCACAGTTCATCCCCTTTGTGACATATATCAGTGCCTTAATGTGCCTTGGTAGCTTTCCCTATGTCTTTATTTTTATTACTTTATCTATTGACTGATTGACTGTGTGTGTGTGTGTGTGTGTGTGTGTGTGTGTGTGCGTGTGTGTGTGTGTGTGTGTGTGTTTGTTTGTTTGTTTATCATAGCATTCATGTAAAGGTCAAAGAACAACTTACAGAGATTGGTTCTCTCCACTATGTGTGTCCTTGGGACTGAACTCAGGTCATAGAATTGAGGGCAAGTGCCTTTGTTTCTTTACTATGGATCCATCTCACCTACCACAGCTTTCCCTGTTTGGTCAAGAAGAAGATACCTACGAAGCCATCTGGGTCAGAGAAATCCACTTAGCACTAGTCTGCTTATTTAGAAATTAGGAACGAGGCATTTTTTGGCTTTTACAAATGATATCTTCCTTGGGAATTATAAAGTAACTGCTTGGTGATTCTTTTCTTCTATCCTGAAAACTTCTTTGTCTTGTTGTGTATTCTGTTTCCGTTCTGAGTGAAAATTGAGCTAATGACAGAGAAGACAAGTGGGGACCTCTCATAATCCTGGCTCTTGGAGTTTGTCCTTGACACTGGAAACTTCTCCTAGCGCAGTCCTTGAAGACTATGTATTTGACCATGTTGATCAGGCTTGCATGCCTCCGTTATTCAGCAACAAGCTTCTCTGCACTGAGTCTGCACAGCTCATCCAGATAAAGACACTTTTAAATTAAAAATTTAAAAAGCCCTCAGCTATGTACTTAATCCTTGGAGAAATGCATGTCAATTACTGGCAGATAACATGCCCAGTGACTGTTACTTGTTTCCTACTTCAAGATTACTGGTGGGATCAGCGTGAGAGAACAGGTTTTCTCAGAAACACCAGAGAAGCAGGGATTGCCCAGTGTTTAAAAGAAGGTACAATTTAGTCTTTCTTCATCACCTGATCCCTTGAGTGCCTGAGGTTCTGAAGTCCTGCAATGTTCCACAAATGATATAGTTGACTCCCTGACTATCACCTCAACAACACTGTCTTTGTTGACATGGGACAGTGATAGAATAAGACAGGGCACTAGGGAAATAGAAAGTTAGAATGCCACTAGATGAGAGTTACAGCAATGTCTGACCTTGAGTACATATAAAAATGCCACTTCCTGCTACACAAAGAAACAGGTGAAGTTAGAGAAGGCTGCTGTTCAGTGGCCTGCCATGTGAAGCTTGAGTGCTCTCAGTGCTTCAGGCCACAAGCACTCTGACTAACTACCAAAATGTTACTCTTGATACATCATTTTGGTCCATATCTGCATACTTTCATTTTTATTTCATTAAAAACACAAGGAACATGCAGATAGTAGACACATTGTAATGCTGTATCTATAGAAGTAATTATATGCAGTTATTGCAATGCTAGGAATAATGATACAGAAAAGATATAGAGTACTGAATGAGTATACATGCATGCAACCCCCACCACTGGTTGTATTTTTATGGTTGCATCCCAACATGTTAAATCTTAAAAACACTGTGACCTCATTTAACAAACATTTTTATCCCTAGAACAACTGCTGCTGCTTGTGAAATTGAGAAGACATCATTCATAAACCTACTGGCCCTCAGTTCATTGGCTTTGCCTAACATCTTTGGTTAAGCTGTGAAAAGCATTTGGCTACTGAGTGAGCGGCCTGTGCTATGTCGCTGTTCAGGCTTTCAGCTTTTCCTGGCTCAGTCTAGAGTGGTGGTCCTTCCAACTGGCAGGACAGGGAGCCGAAGGTGCCAAGCCCTGCTGGAGCATTTTAAAACAACATTGTATGTAACGTAATTAAGTAGGAATGACTGAAGACCTAATGCCTTTCCTGCCTGTAGACAAGTCTCTAGTGACCTAAGAGGCTCATCTTTGCAGTTTTAGGAAGAAACTTTATGGCATACACATAAAGTTTATGGTAAATATGAGACTCTGTTGTCATCATTCAGATTCTATAAAATGCTAAGTATTCTGCAGAATTATTTGATTCAATTTTTATAACTTTATTTATTATTCAGTGTGAAAGAAATCCGTAATCATAAAAATGGGGAAATATAGCAGGGATTAAACCTTCATAATCTAGTGGGAGTAAGCATAAGCACAGCCTTGCTTTGCAGGTCGTTCCTGTCCATCTCAGAACCACTGGCCCCCGCAGCAGTCTAACACATTGGCCTCTGAATGTTCTTCTTATTATCTTTTTTTCTTTGCTGGCTTACTTATGGTAGTTTCTGCTATGAGAGTCCCTCATGGCAAGGTTGGGAAATGAAGCTGTATCTTGCTGTCATTCCCTGTCAAAGACTGTTTCTGGTGGCAGTTTGGTTCTGGGTTTCCCAGAGATCTCCACGTTTGTTCTCATTGATGCTCCTGTGCTTCTTTTCAGCTCTCTTCCTTCCGGGGCTTCCATGCTTTTTTGTTTTGTTTTGTTTTTGTTTTTATTGTTGTTTTGTTTTTTATTATTTGGTATTTCAGTTTTTCTTACTCTTTAAAAAAATGTATTCAAACAAATTAACTTTTTGTGGTATGTCACTGGACAAAGGTATCTCTGCTGGAAATTTATTCAGCTTGACCCAAGCCCAGACATCTAGGAAGAGGGAATCTCGCTTGAGGAACTGCTCTTATGAGCAGCCAGCCTATTGCTTTTGGGGGGATGTTTTCTTGATAGGAGGGGCAAGCCACTGTGAATGGTGTTATACCTTGGTAGGTGTCCTGGGGTAAATAAGAAAGCAGGCTGAGCAGGCCATGGAGAGCACACTAGTAAGCAGCACGTCTCCATGGTGCCTGTTTCAGCTCCTGCCTCCAGGTTCCTGCCTTGTCTTCTTTCAATGATAGCAATAACCCGTAAACTACAATAAAGCCTTCCTGCTTCAAGTTGCTTTCATCATATGTCAGTGTTCACCATAGCAACAGAAAAGCACACAAGGACAGTGTTCCTCTCATGATAGTCCAGTGATCAAGTATGCTCAGCCTGCTCTGTGAGCTATCACACAGTCTGAAGTTATATAATCTTTTTATGAACTTATTAAGTAGTAACTCATATGCAATGATATTTCACAACTTTAAAGGTATGCATGATTTTTTTTACTTTGTTTGGAGGGCTGTTGGTTAATGTTTGTGGTATGTGTTTGTGTGTGTATGTGTGTGTGTGTGTGTGTGTTACAAGACATGGTGTGTGGAGGTAAAGACAACTTTCAGAAGTTAATTCTCGGCTTTCATAATTTAATGAGTGGGGACCAAACTCAAAGCTCCTTAACCTGCTGAATCATTTCATCAGCCCCATTGTTATACAAACCTTTTATTATGTATGTTTTATAAATGTTTAAATCTCTTTTCATCTTGAAGGTTTATTATCTCAACATTGTTTCTGAGTGACAAAAATAGAATTTGATGCAGATCATATATGAACTTTGTAGCATTCTATTGTGTGAATATTCAACCATATCCTATAAAAGTTTCTCTTCCATGCTTTGAGCACTGGTCCTAATACAGCAGGGCAGGGTTGGCGAGGGGTGCTGGGGGTGCTGGGTCGTGCGAAAGAAAGACAGCCCTGCAGAAGGAGCTGGGGGAGGGGGGTTTGTGCTCTCTTCCGGGACAGTCCGCCCCTGGATAGCACACACTCACCCGTCCTGATGGGATTCCTCAGCAACTCTCTTCCATGCTTTATTTGTTCTTCTCACTACCATGGCTGCTAACCACACCTACTTCCTCAGGAAGGTACTCTAATTTTTTAAATTATTTTGTTTTTCTCGGATGTAAGATGGATTGTTAATTATGTATAAGCTTTTAATTTTACTGTTTTCACTTGTATGTGAAACAGATTTTAGATCACATAAACTTTTTAAGGGTAAAGCATAGTTCACTTCTTTCCCTCTAACTCATCCATTTGAACATGGCATTTTGGGATTACTCTTAACATACATGTTGTGAATATCATCATTTAGTATTAAAATCATTCAAATCACCCGACACTTCCACATAGTATCACTTCTGGATGGTCAGCTGCTCGAGTGCATAGATTTTTGTCATGGTGCTGGAAAAGGTTTCAAAGCTGCCAGTCTCCAGTATCAGCAAAATCAGAGGAAGAATAATGGTTACAGATACAGCAATCATTGATGCTTTTTTAAAATATGAAAATCTTATTGAGAAATAGTGGACAATTTGCAGAATGCAAGAAGGGTCTCCATGAGCTTTAGAGAGAGGCATTGATAAGAAACCTGTTGACTTGCCTTGCTGACCCCTGGAGCATAAGCGTTATCTACTGTAGTACCCACATAATTTATTTCATAATATATATTAGCTCTATAGCTAGCCATAGAGCCCAGTGCAGCAGAGGTAGAGAGACTCTGATAAATATTTTAAAGTAATCCCAGTTGTTGTGATTTATCTGTCTCTAGTGGGAAATGGGGCTTTGTAGTCAGTGCAGGGAAGACCTTCCCCTCTGCTTCAGTGGCTGCTTAGCTCATTAGTGCTTTAGGTTAAGTACTAATGAATGCCCTAGGTCACAGCACTTCTGAAGGAAGTCCTGTACCCAGAAGAAAAAAGTCAGCAATGTAAGAAGCAGAGACCTGGTAGGGAATAAAGCAGACATCTAAAATGATCATTGAGGGGTATTCTGAATTTGATAAGTGAAAATGCTAATTTAGAAAATAAGAAGAAAATGTTATAAAATGTGTACATTTAGATGATAAAATGATTTTAGAAGTAATAAAAATTACTAAAGTCTAAAAGGAAGTGAATATTGGGATAGCAAGGTCATTGAAATAATACAAAAGTTTATAGGGGAGGAGACAGGCGGTAAAAGCAGAAGAGAGATTTGACATTTTCTGATTTTACTAAATGGATTATAGAATGAACAATAAAATTACAGATTTTTAAAATAGAAATAGTTTACAAAAGCACAGAACACAAGTCTCAAAAAGAAAAACTTGAAGCAATTAGAGAAAAAGGCCAATTTCAGTATCTCAGAGATATAGTAAGACAGTTTTCACTGAGCATGATGACATTGCCACTCAGTCAGGAAGACTGAGACCTTGCTAGGCTACGTGTGTGGCAAGTTCCACAGTACTCTGTTATAAGGAAGGAAGCCCAACTAACACATAGGCAGTCAAATACCGCAATGTTTCTAGAAAATAACTAAAATATCAAGTAAAAGGGGAACAAAAGACAATGAGAGAGTGGAGAGAGCTCCCACTGAAAACTTGGTGATGAGCTGAGGAGGGTACAGATATAACAAGCCAGCCTTCAACCTAAAAAATTAAGAACTGAAATTTTAGTACATATTGAAAACAGTTAATGGAGGATGCACCAGAGAAAGGAATGAAGTAAGAAAAGGAAGACTTTTGATTACAGATAGGAAGGTCAATAAAGGGGCAACTAAAGGTATGAAGGAAAGTTAGGGAATCTCTGAAACAGAACAAGAACAAAAGGTAACCAGGGAAGACGCAGCAACACTGAAGAGCCCTGCAAGGAAAACCTCAGGAAAGAGAAGCAAACACATGCATGGGAGTTTATGGATTGGTGTGTGTGTGTGTGTTTGTTGTGTGTACGTGTGTGTGCGTGCATATGTTTACATGTGTGTATGTGTGTTAGTGTATATGTATGCGTACATGTGTGTGTGTGCATGTTTGTGTATATGTGTGTATATATATATATATATATATGTGTGTGTGTGTGTTCACATGCTTGTGTGTATTCATGAATGTCCATGTGTGCAGAGGGGTGAAGCATTTATTTTTATTTCATTTGGGGAAATGGGGGTTAAACTTATAATCCTTCACATATCAGAGAAGTATTCTACCATTGAGCTACTTCCCTACCCTTTTAAAATTTACTTTTACAATCCTAGGAAGGGTCTCTAAATTGCCCATGTAGGTCTGTGACTTGCAATCCTTCTGCCACAGCCTACAGAGTTCTGGGAATGCAGGGTTGTATAACCTTGTTCAGCAATGGTTAATTTGATACTTAATTTTTGTTATATCTCTCATGGTATATGGAATTTTAGGTTCTTACTGCCTCTTGGTAATAAAAATTCGCGATACTTAGCTTCTTGTAATGTATATGACAAAACCTTACCCATCACCCCAGACATTCTTACGGGAGGTAGAACTACAAGCCTTCATACTTTAAGTTACTGCACAAAAAAAATAGAGAGTGTTTATGTAACAGGACAAAAGCCATGTGCAGGACATGATGATGGAGCAGAGTATGTTAACCTTTTCACGAAGACATTTGGGACAGGCAGTTAATCCATGAAGACACCAGCTGGAGGAAGACATCACAGTCCTTAGTGCTCCAGTGAAAAACGGTGGCAAATGATGTATGTATATCCACATTTGGAGGTTAAGGAGGAAAAGTAAGAGCGCTTATTAAAATTAAAATGGCAGCACCTTAGCCTTATTGATGTAAAGTAGCCATGACAGATTCTCTGTTGATGGAATATTTTATTTACTGTGTCTGCTGTATTTAGAGGACACTCCTCAGCCAGCTGTTGTGCTGGAAGGGATGCAGGAATTCTGCAATGCTGCAGAACTGTCTGTTTAGAAAATTGTTGACAAGAGTAAGATTTGAAGCCATGCACTGGTAGCGAGTAGGGACTTGCATCTCATCCAATGACAGTCTTAACTGGCAAGCAAACTTCCCCTCTTTTAACACTTTCCAAAGATCATATAGACCTAAAAGTAAAAGTCAAGTCAAAAGAGACCAACTTTTTCTTCTCCTTATTTATATTTTTTTTGCTTAAAAATTCCCAAAATATCATGAAAAATGAAGAAAGAAAATTAGATTCATTACTGAAAGGCTTATGTTCAATAATATTATAAAGAGCCAGAAAAGGCTTTTCACTGGAGAAAGAAATCTGACTTTATTCTCTGAGGGAAAAATAAATTATATTGGAGTCAAAAAGGAAAACAAAAGGAAGCTGTCCAGGAAGATGGAATGGTAATCTGAAGAGAGATTGGAGAACAATGTCAGAAACCCCAAAAGGGTAAGTACTATGCAATTCGGAAGAAGATTAAAAGTTGGCTGCAGTGACTGGAGAGATGACAGTAGATGCTGTCATTAAAGTGCTTGTTACCAAGCTCAAGGACCTGAGTTTGTATCCTCAGCATCCATACTAAAAATAATTTAAAAAAACATCAATCAGACACCATGGGGTGCTCTGTAATTTCTAAATTCTGGGGAGACAAAGACAGGTAAACCCCTGTAGCTCAGACACAGCAGCTTAGCTGAATCCTTGAGTTCCATGTAAAAGAGAGATCATGTCTCAAAAAACAATGTAGATAATGATTGTGGGAGCTTCACAGTGTTGACCTCTAGCCTGTAAGTGCTCACACACAAGCACTTGTAGATAAAACGCCCACCTCACACAGTTAATTAAAAACTTCAGTTAAACTATCTACTCAGATTCTGTTTGCCCATGGAATTGATATATACATGCATATGCATACATATTGTTTATATTTGTGTGTGTGTGTATGTGTGTGTGTGTGTGTGTGTCTGTGTGTGATAGTCCTCTAACTTAACTGGTAGATATACAGACAACAGTTATTTCAATAATGAATAAAGACAGAAGATACAGATTGGAGCTCTCCAAGCTGAAACAGTGAATATTTTTGTTGATTTCTTTCTCTGTACAAGACTTTTTAGGGTAGAGGGGCCATTATTTAGCTGTAGTTGAAAATTTAGCTGTAGTTTTTACCAAAAGATTCTTATCATTTGCTCTTTTGCTGAGCTTGGTCCTGTCTTGTTTTGAGGCACATGATGCCATGCAAAATTCCAGAGGTACCATATGGGTGTGCATAGCAAACCACAAAGTGGATGCTAAGTGTGACATTACTGAGAATTAAGAAGCGAAGCACCTGGGGTACAGGTAGACAGTTGTTCGTAGGCAGATAGAACGTCAAGTTTTAAATTTTCCCACTGCCACATATAACTTAGCAAAGAAGCAAGTTATCTTCAATATCTAGACCTTTATGATTTCATAAAAAGAAAACTGAACCTTTTAAATGTTTGTTACTGTAATGGAACTGATTTTCAGAGACCTTGGTTTCTAGGGGCTACAGTTGTATGAGTCTCATTCTATACCATTCCCACCATTGGCAGTAATTCAATAATGAAATTATGACTGCAAAGCACTGGGGAGCATGCCAGGATCTTTTCTCTGTTTCTTGAAAGTCTAAGAAGAAATCTAAAGTCTGAGTAGAGCATTTCTGTATACTGATTATCTAATATAAGGTCTTTATGCTTCTAAAAGCCTCTTGAAGAATTAATAGCTTTAGTTCAGCAGCTAAACTGCATCAATACCATCCTCCATTCTCTTCTTCTCTATCCCATTTCCCTTTTCTCTTGTTTCTAATTTCTACGCTTCTTTCTTTTCCCACTGAATTGTCAAGACTTATACAACTTAACAAATATTAATAAGGCAGTAGAAGTTGAATATTAAAGAGGACAAAGGAAATGTAATATTTAAAACAAAAAATTTAGAAAACTATATGACACTTTATTGGACACCATGTTAATCTGCTTGCCATTACTTTATCAAATACCCGAGAAAAATCTGCTAATAAAGATGAAAGTTTTTCTTGACTCAGAGGTTGGAAATCTCAGACTATAATTCTCTGATCTTTTGTTCCTAGCTCGTGGCTAGACAACATACCATGGCAGGAGCTTGAAGAGGAACAAAGTCACTCAATTCTTGGTCAAGAGCAATGAGGACAGGGAAGGGCTGTGCTCCACAGTTCTCTTCAGGCAAGTCTCTAGTGGCCTTATGAGCTCCAAACAGGCCCTACTTTTTGAGGGGTGTTGAGGCAGGGTTCCTCTGTGTGTAGCCCTGGCTGTCCTGGAATTCACTCTGTGGACCAGTATGGCCTCGAATTCATGAAGATCTGCCTGTTTCTGCCTCCCAAGTGCTGGGATTAAAGGTGTGCACTACTACCCAGCAAGGGCAGGTTTTTTGAGCCTAGGACTATTAGTTCCACATCAGGGACTAAACTTTAGCACATCATTATTTGGAGAATATTCACAGTGGAAGCTGTAGCTTTTTGATTTTGTTTTCTACTAATTTTGAAATAACCTAGAATGCCTGTACATCTCACAATGTTCATCTGTCTTCTTTATCTGTTATGATCTCTATAGATTGTGTTTTAAGATTAAGCTCACATTTTCTATGTGTTTCTTATTGCGTTTACTTGTACTAATGTTAAACTTAGTAATCATGAGCTCTTTAAGCAATAATATTAGTACTTGGGTAATAAGGCACTTGCCCAATCATATTTATTGCTAATTATTCATAATTACTGGAAATTAGAAAAAGCTAGATGTTCCTCAGCAGAAGACTGAATAAAAAATGTGTTACATATACACAATGTGTTATTACTCAATTGTTTAAAAAAGGACATCATGAAATGTAAGAGTAAACAGATAGAAGTAGAAAAACATCATCTTATGTGAGGTATCTTAGACCCAGAAAAACAAATACAGTATTATTTACTTATATGTGGCTACTGGTTATAATGTCAATGATAATCAAGCTACAAACAATAGAAAAACCACAAGGGGTAGGTATAGAATAAGAGACCAGAAAGAACAGATCTCCTTAGGAAGGGGAAATACAATACATAATTATGGATGGATGGGAGTGGGCTGCATTGGGGAGGATCAGGTTGGGAGGTGAAGGGGAGAGGATATTGAGGGAGAGAATATGGGAAAAAACAACTAAAATGAAGGGTCATTTGAGAGGTAGTATGAAAACTCAATACAGTGGAAATCTGCAAAAATATCTACATATATGAAGGTGATCTAAATTAAATTACTAAATAATGAAGAGATAGAGCCCCAACTGGCTATCTCTTGTCATCAAACAAACCTTCCAGCACCGGGATCTTATTTAGTTGTTGGCTAGAAACAATCAAGGCTGTTGCCAGGAATATAGGTTTCTCTCTACAAACTGAGAGCAAGGTTCCATTTCTGAAGACAATACCTACACAACTTATTGAACATGGAAAAACTGAGCTGGTGCTTACATAGAGCCTTTAACCATACATTTCATTGTCTTTGGTAGAGGAAGGTACTCTCTAAGTTGCCAAAGGAGAAATGTAAACCCCAAATAAGCCACAAGCCCTTTGATCTACAATGGTGTATTTCATGCTTGTAAAACATGCTAAGTCAAAGGTGGTATAAAGCTTTTAGGAGTAACCAACAAATAACTGATTTACCTTAAGGCCTAATTCACAAAATGGAACCCATAGTCATCACTATTTGGGTGACCAAGAACCAGACTAGATAGCTCAGGTACTTAGAGTAGGGTAAAGCCAAATATTACAGTTCTTATAAAACAACTGCAATAAAATGGCTCCTAATGATATTCTGCTTTATTCTTTGATCAGTGCCTTCTTCAGCCCTCATCAGAGAGGTTTCATTGTGCAGCGTATGGGAACAAATACAGAGACTCACAGACATTATGCAATGAGAGAGAGAGGAGGGGGGAGAGAGAGACCAAGAGAGGGAGACAGAGAGAAATATATGGAGAAAGAGAGAGAGAGAGAGAGAGAGAGAGAGAGAGAGAGAGAACTCTGCATTTTATGAGATGTCTCTATCAAATTCTTCCCATTAGAGCTCAGAGAACCCATGGAAGAAGAAGTAGACAAAGAGCTGTAGTGGATGGAGGACACGAAGAAAACAAATGTCTCTAAATCAACTGAGAAGAACTCATACGAACCCACAGAGACTGACACAGCATGCACAGAGCCTGCATAGGTTTGCACCAGGTCCTTTGTATATATACTATGACAGTTTAGTGTTTTTAATAAGATTCCTGAGGGGGTAAATGACTGGGTGTCTGATTCTTGTACCTTCTCTTGGGCTCTTTTCACTGTTAATTTGTCTTGTCCAACTTCAATGTAATAATTTCTGTTTTATCTTATGGTATTTTATTTTGTTATATTTTATTATTATCTTTTAGGGGCCTGCTTTTTTCTAATGAGAAACAGAAAGGATCCAATGGGGGGAGAAATGGAGAGAAACTGGGAGGAATAGAGGTAGGGGAAACCATTATCAGGATATATCATATGAGAAAATAATCTACTTTTAATAAGAGGATAAAATAAAAAGAAAAAGAAAACCATAAGATATCAAGAGATACAAAAACATGGTAACAGGAGAAGCTTATTCCATGATTACTTTATTTGTAAAAGTCTAGATCACAGAAGGAATTAGTGAAGAGAGAGTTGAGAAAACTTCTGAATGTTAATAAAGGATTATCAGGCTCCAGACTGGACCAGATACCATGTTAGTAATGTGGCTATTTTCAAATATAACACTTACCGAATATCTTGTAGACACGTATTCTGTGTGCTTTAAATCATCTAGCTCTATATGGACAGGGTGGTGGGAATGACTGGATCATAATATATTCTTTGCTTTATGAGATGAGTGCTTTTAAGAGGAATATGGTTCTATATTGATTTTAAAGCACTTGTTTGGTCTCAGAATTAACATTGGCTGTTGAAGTAGGAGTGGCGGGGCTGCGTCCCCAGCACCCGGCTGCCCCCACGGCTAGCTTTACTTGAAACAATTACACTGAAACTGTATTCTATTACTTCAAATGGCGCCCAGATGTGTGGATAACTGAGTCCACAGAGAGCCTGAGAAAGCTTGGAAAAGAATAGAATAAAGCATGTTTCTTGTGGCAATTTCTTGGGTCTACTCTGCTTGCTAGAGGCAAGCAAGTGCTCTCATCCAAGAGAGGCTTCCTGACTCAGCTTCAGCTGCAAAACCCTGCAGCTCATTAAGAGGTCCTGCCACGAAACACTTAAATGGTGTTGATGAAAAGCTGAACGCATGCTTTTCGGTTTTCAGCCGTAGCAGGAAAAAAGCTGCACGTTTAAAAATGCCGGCTTTCTGGCCTGTCCCGCCAGGGCAAATTCTGACTCTTTTACGCAGGCTGTTTGAGCGGTTTGCAAGCACAGGCTGCTGAAGCTCGCTTGCTGGCAGGGACCTTGAAATGCCATAGAGTTGTGGCTATAAACATGGCTACAACCAGTACCTCAGCCATGAGGCTGGAAAGAAAGCTAAGGAATGGGCTACATCTAGCCGGCAAAGCCACGGCTTTAGTCCTACTGATATTGCTTGGTAAATTAAAGACTCATGTGGTCAGAAAAGCAGAGATACAGTAAAGAGAGCGTCAAAGACAAAGAAAAATTTTAAATGATTAACAGTGTTAAAATATATGCAGACTAAAAGTTAAAATTCTTAAAGTAAAAAACAAAAATAAGGAAGAAAGAGAGTAGTTGGGTGTGGTAGTACACACCTTTAATCCCAACACTTGGGAGGCAGAGGGAGATTGACCCCTGTGACTTCAAGGTGTGGTAGCACACGCCTTTAATCCCAGTGCCTAGAAGGCAGAGGCAAACAGATCTTTGTGAGTTCAAGGTGTAGTAGTGTACACCTTTAATCCCAATGCCTGGAAGGCAGAGACAGGCGGATCTCTGAGAGTTCAAGGACAGCCTGGTCTACAGAGTTATTCCAGGTCAAAGATACAGAGAACTTGTCTCAAAAAGCAAAAAGTTAAAAGTAAAAATAAACGAAATAGAGGTTAAAACAAAGCTGTACAAAGATGGAAAATAAACAGAGAATTTTGATACTGTATGCTATTATGGTCTGTTTGAATTGTTTGAATGCTGAGGAAGGAGCAACAGCTGCTAAAAGATATTTATTTATAAATACTGCTGTACTAATCCAACATAGATATTTTGAAAATGCCTTGACTTTGAAATTTGGATCTAAGGACATGATGCTTTGGAAAGGACTTTCTTATTTTGTTTTCACAGAGGATGAGACCCTGTTCATTTCTTCTATTCTGATATGGTATGATGGACCACGCCCTCCTGAAGGGTTGGTGTGAACACCTTGAGAAAATTGCTTTGCTCAACTGCCAACTGAGATGAAACTAGCACACAGGTTATACCATGAAAGACCTAATTAACAACGCCCCCATTCAGCAGGAAGCAGTTTGGAGAGAAATAACTGCGCCCATCTTCCCAAAAAATGTTTATAAATGTTCTTTTACATTTAAAGGGGGATATGATATAGGTATGAATAATTTGCATTAGTATAGATTTTGCTTTATTGATAGAGATTTATGGTCAATTTTGTTATATGTATATGTATTTCTGATATTGATTAAAGTATTGTGATTGTGTAGTTCATTATTAAAATGTAATGTATAATTAGAAATATAGATTGTTAATAGATAATCATAATAGTCAAGTTTGTAGTCATGCTAGTTAAGATTTTCTAGATGTACATAGATGTATTTTAGATCGGCATTCCTCATATTTTTCAAAGATTATAGAATATGGCATTTTAAATGTTTTAATAACTTAGGACTTTTCATGACAATGAGACACTCTGCTCCTGGCAGCACCAATCTACTTCAAGAAGAAGATGGGCATCAAAGAGGATCCTTATGGAGTTTGATAGCCATTTGGGCAAGAAACTGTTCTTGCCTGGACTATTGCATAAACTGGACACAGAGAACCTGCAGAGAGAGGACTACTGAACTTGCCTAAGGTGAGATGATCTTTCGGGGTTCCTGATTCATGAAAGAGTCTGTGAGACATTCTGCAGGACATAACACATAGTGACTGAACTGACTTTGAAATGTCCTGCTTCATGGAAATGTCTGCTGGATACTATGGGCCTGTAGGCCAAAGATGGATGCCCCAATGGTACAGAGGAACTTTGGGTGACTGTCCAGGCAGTGAGATGTCTCTGTCATTTCTAGGGTTTGAAAGTTGCTTATTTCTTGTTTACTTAGGTAATATTATATCCTTCTGGAGTCTTTGATGGAGTTAAAGAATATATAGATAGTGATAGTTTTCCTTAGTTATGATAAAGATTATTTTAACTTTTACTTGATAACTGTTTCATTATATGTAATTTTGCTATGTTAAAGTTAAAACCCTTTTTTTTTGTTTAAATCGAAAAAGGGGAAATGATGGAGGAAGGTCATTGGTTAAATAAAAAGAAACTGCTTAGCCTTCATTAGTTAGAAGATAGGTGGGAGGAGTAAACAGAACAGAACGCTGGGAGGAAGAGGAAGTGAGCTCAGACTCGACAGCTCTCCTCTTGGGAGCAGACGCATCAGCAGAGACACCATGCCCTGCTCCAGGGCAGACACACATGAGGAAGCTCCGACCCAGGATGAACGTAGGCTAGGATCTTTCTGGTAAGACTGGTGCTCACAGATTATTATAGATGGGTTGATCGGGATATCAGAATTAGCCAGTAAGGGCTAGAGCTAAAGGCCAAGCAGTTTCTTTTTATTTAACCAATGACCTTCCTCCATCAATTGGCATAAAAGAGATTTTCAGAGGGAAGGAATCCTCTGCTTACTGTACTTTTCATGCTTTTAGAAGAATAAGAATCAGAGTTTTATTGTTGAGTATTTTCAGAATAAATGTTTAAAATAACCTGAATAATTGTTGGGAAAATTGGCTCATCCCTCTAAAACTCAGCAAACAATGCATTTTATTTGGCTCAGTACCACTTTCCCTCGCGTTTTACTATACCCAATTACCCCTCTTGTGAAAATTTGCTATAGTTTTAATTTTCAGAAAGAAAAATAATTAAACAGAGACATAGTTTGCTATAATTGGTTTTAATCCTTCTGAAAAAGTATTCTTAAACTGAAATTCATATACTATAACTTCATTTGAATAAAAAAAAACACATGAGCTTTCAGTGTTCGCTAATAATTGCCAGCGTGATAAAACTGTGTGATATTGCAGGTTGAAGTATCTTAGAATTACACAAAAGCAGTGACATATCCTAGTTATAACAAACTAGTACCTCTAATATATGGTCAAACATAGTGCACTAGTGCTGCCTTTTGAATTCACTGTCACAACCTTAAAAAGGCTACACCTTTATCATGTCTAAATCATGTGACAGCAATGCCATCTTTTTCTTTAAGAGACAGTGAAATGTCATTGCTAAATCATTACCATTGTCATCTCAAATAACTCAAAGTATGCCTGTCAAAATGCAGGAGTCAATTCACATGATTACAAATGGGCTGATCTTCACCCATCTTGACAAACTGTGGAATAATAAGTAGACATGCATCCACTCTAATGTCAGGACAAGAGAAGAGCTAACTTTCAACAGTTTGAAGATGTTGTTCTTTCAGATTCTGTATTGCATAAAGTAATACACTTCATATATATATATATATATATATATATATATATATATATATATGTTAACCTATGACTTGTATGTCCTAGATCTGATCATCCCTAAACCTCCTGTTCACTTACCACTCTGCATGATACAAAAGTAATGTAATTGTATGTTTGCCAGATGTTTAAAAGTAAAATATATACTTGAACCTTAGCACTCTACCTCTAAAGAGATAAGCACTCCCTCTTGGGGGTGTATATGTGTGTATATAACTCATACATGCATATATCTTGACAGTCTCTTCATCAAAGAATGACCCATCATTTGGACCATCTGTGTCCACTCAACCAGCATCTTAAGGAGTGTCATTCATTGTCTTGATTTCTGATATATAGAGAGAAAGCAAAACGAAGGGTGCTGTAATTAGGTCTTTGCACTATATGTGAATAATCTTAAACTATGAATACCAGTAATTAACTATGCCAAATAGATGTATCTCTCATTTTTGTTTTTATTTTTAGAGACAAAGTCTGACTAAATAGCTCTGGCAGACCTGGAACTCATTATTTAGACTAGACTGTTCTGGAACTCTATATAGTGGCTTGTCTAGAACTTACTATATAGATTGGGGTTACCTGGAACTCACAATAGTCTATCAGTCTATCAAAGGATTTTCTCATGTTGGGTTCAAAGTTGCATGCCAGCATGCCAGGCCCGTGTATATACATTTCCTGTTTTGTCTTTCCTCAGCATATTTTTCTAACTAAATTTCAGAATGAAGTTCCAGGATTATTTGTAATAATCACTGACTTTTCCATTGGTGAACATTTCTTTGTTTCAGAAGCCAAAAACTATTAATATTCTGGTTGAGTCCAGATTATAGCAAATGACAGAAGCATATGACCAAATAAGCCTTTTATGCCAGTGTCTACACGCCATTTTCACTTCTTTAGTCAATAAAGAAATCAATTCCACTGGGAAAGAGAATTCAATAAGAAAATCCTTTGCTATGAAGCTATAATTACAGATGAACAATTTCCTTTATAGCAGAATGACATACAAATAATAACCTCCTTATAGATCATCTAAAAGAACATAAAATAGTAAAGCAAATAAAATGACTATATTATCATTATCCTTTTCCCCAGATATTCATAAATGTGTGACTTGAACATTCCTTTTACCTAATAAAATCACAGTGACATATCATCATTTTAATATACATTTGAGACTGGAAAAATCATTGTATATGTTAGATATAGCAATAATTTGGAAACGCTGTGTTATTATTCCAACACATTGATTCAATTATTAATGTTCTCAATTGTGAGCAGGTAGAGTAATATTGAACTTAGTTGCTATCAATGTCTTTGACTATAGCAACCACATTCTCACTGTCTAGCATACCTGTTAAATGACCTCATTACCAACACAATCAATTGTGTTGATTCTGTTTGAACATTCTCTGGTATGGTTGACTTTGTATGACAAATAGAGGACTTTTGCTACAGAGCAGGCTATATTTCATATGCTTCCTTATTGCTCCAACTCTGCTTTTACTCTTACTGTACAGTTTAAAATTACCTAAAATTCTGTGTTTTGTTTAGATGTCAAAAGTGAAAAGCAATTCTTTTATTTATATAATAATTAGCTGAAAGGATTTAATATGTTAAATAAGTTACTAAATTTTTATTTAAACTCTAGCAATTTAAACATTGGCATTCTTTTTCAAGTGCAGATAATAATTAACAAGGTTGCTAGCACTTTTTTATCCTGTATAGTCTGCCAAGAGTTTCAGAGGAACTTTAGGTGACTGTCTAATGACATCAGTTAATAATATTAATGTTAAAAACTTCCATTTTAGTTAGACAAAAAGGGGAAAATGCTATGAAAAATCCTTTTGTATAGTATAAAGATTTGTCACTTGGGTGGGTTTAATAAAAAGCTGATTGGCCAGTAGCCAGACAGAAATTTTAGGTGGGACAACTGAAATACGAGAATGATGGGAGAAGAAAGGTTAAGTTAGAAGAGTCACTAGCCAGCCACCAAGGAAGCAAGATGTATAGAAAACAATGTAACAAACTGTGAGCCGTGAGGCAAAACATAGATAAAAAATGTGCGTTAATTTATATGTAAGAGTCAGATAGCAATAAATTTGTGCTATCTACCAAGCATTTATAATTTATCTTAAGTATCTAAGTCAGTTATTTGGGAAGCAGCTGCTGGTTATTTGGGAACAAGTCAGGACAGTAAACTTCCATATACATAAATGAATATCTACCTATCTATCTATCTATCTATCTATCTATCTATCTATCTAAAAATAGATATAGCTATAGACATTTCTTGGAATGATTTATAGCCTACACTCCAACAATAGCTAGCTACCAATCAAAAGTATATGAATCTGGAAGTTGTTAAGTCCCATGAGACTGGGTGTCTCAGATGCTTTTCTGTTTATGCTGGAATCCTGAAGAAGTAGATCCTACTGCTAGTGAAAAATGGATGTGCTAACAAAACAAGAGAAAGAAGGTGAAGAAAGATCACACCGTTTCTTTCTTCTATTGTCCTTCCATTAGAAGGTATTGCCAAGATTAAGGGTTTGCATCCTAGCCTCAAGGGTTGGATTAAAGGTTTGTGTCATCCAGCCTCAAAATCCAGAGCACAGGCTTGTTGTCTTTTTGTCTCAAGTTCCAAACCACAAGTGTGCCCTCCATTTCTAGATTACAGTTCATTCTAGATATAGTGAAGTTGTCAATCACAAAGAGCCATCATACATAATGACAGAAAGAGGGAAACAAATCTTTATGCTTTTGTTTTCCAGGATAGTACTTTCAGGAATTAATTTCTGATAATAGAAGACTTATGTTTCATTGGATTAAAATAAGTAACAATGCAATATAGTCACCATTTGGAGAAGCTTGTCACCCAGAAAGTGACCAAAATGTCAATTTAAACTGCTAGCATGTAATTATTCCTTACTAATCTTCAAGAGGAGATAGTGTTTATTTAGAAAACTGTCATAAGCATAAGAAAGGCACATAAACCACATACCATACTCTCAACCATATAATTAACACTAGGAACAGTTTTTTTTCTACTAAATATTCAATATATAGTCATGGAATTGTGATATTACATGGTGGATTTTCATAAAGAAGACCACAAACATTTATTCTTCAGTGTATTCAATAATTTGCAATATCTTCCACTAAAAGTGAAGAAAAGAGCTCCTCATTTTGAATTTTATACTTTGTTTGGCCAAAATAATCTACCAGAAGTAATATCTCAGGCCTCAGAAGTTTTTAAAACTTCTTCTTTTTAATTGAAACCATATCAGTTTCTCTAGAAATAAGAATAGTTTAGTTTTCTGGAGATGAGTAATGATCCAGGATTTAAAAGTCAATCTTGTCAGATGCCTTCTGCTCAACCATAGGCCATTCTAGCAGTTTGAAATACAGGTTGTTCACCCACTCACAAAAGCCCCCCCCCCCCCATTTTTTGTGCTCACCCACCCTAACCCTACTGCCCCCACTTTTTACTGTGTTCTGGCCCTCAACTCGAGTAGAGATTCTCTGCTTGACCAGAAGCCATGCTGGCCTCCAGAAGTCACAACCCAAATTGGTGTGGAGATTCTCTGCAAAAGCACAGGCTCCAGTAGCCAGAAAACCAGAAAGAAGACAGAAACTTAGAAACAAAACAACCATCAACAAAGACAAACTGAGAAATTAGCACCTAGACCCATAATCACCCCAAACTCAAATGACAAAGTGCCAGCATTAGATTACAATCAATAATAGTCAGGATAATAAGTCTCCACCAGAGTACATCTACTCTACTACAGAAAGTCCTAAATATTTCAATACAACCGAAGAAGAAAATAAAGTCTTTAAAAGCAACATTAGGAAGACAGGAATTAACAGTACTGGTAATTATCATTTCTTAGTATCAATGGACTCAATTTGCCAATAAAAAGCTTAGGCTACACAGGGGCTATACTGCCCATACCTGCTCTCTCTTCCTATCCCATTCAGCTTACATTTAGATCCCCCCACCCCCTGTCTCCCTCCCTCCCTCCCTTCTTGGGTGGCATAGCCCCTCCCTGCTCAGCCTGCTAGGGCGCTGGGACCGAACCCGAACCGGGAGGACAAAGGGGTGGCCGGTAGCTCCTTTGTTCCCATAGCCTGCCCGCAGGGAGCAGGGTGGGCCCTTTGTTCGCGAGCTAACCAAGCAGCGTGGAGTTTCGATCTGGGCACCGAGTGAAACATCATTGTGGTGAGTGAGTGCTGCAGCAGCTGGGAACATACCTCAGCCCGCCCACACTTCCTGCCCATCCTACAGGGGCTATACTGCCCTTACCTGCTCTCTTTTCCTATCCCATTCAGCTTACATCCAGATCCCCCCCACCCCCTGTCTCCCTCCCTCCCTCCCTTCTTGGGCGGCATAGCGCCTCCCTGCTCAGCCTGCTAGGGTGCTGGGACCGAACCCGAACTGGGAGGACAAAGGGGTGGCCTGCAGCTCCTTTGTTCCCATAGCCTGCCGGCAGCAAGCAGGGTGGGCCCTTTGTTCGCGAGCTAACCAAGCAGCGTGGAGTTTCGATCTGGGCTCCAAGTGAAAATTCATTGTGGAGAAACATCTCTGGGGAGTGACATCACTGGGCAGGTACATCAGTGGGCAAGAAGACCTGATCCTGTAAAAGAAGATCCAAAGGGGAGTATTGGGAGGAAGAGATGGGCAGACGCCAATGCAGGAATTTTCCCAACAATCTGAAAAACAACACGAAACCACCAGAAGCCAGTGACTTCACAACAGGAGGACATGAACACCTTAATCAAGAAGAAGTAGAAAACACTGACTTCATGAAAGTGATTGACACCCTTAAACAGCATATAAAAAACGCCCTTATAGAAATGGATGAGAAGTATAACAGAAAGTTCAAGGAATTGAGTAAATCAGTGAATGATACCCTAGGAAACCAAGGAAAAACAATCAAGCAGATAATGGAAACAGTTCATGACTTGAAAATTGAAATGGAGGCAAAGAAGAAAACACAAACAGAGGGCCGGCTGGACATGGAAAATCTAGGTAAACGATTAGAGACTACAGAATCAAGCATAACCAGCAGAATACAAGAGATAGAAGAAAGAATCTCAGATTCTGAGGATAACATAGAGAAAATAAACGCTCTGATCAAAGAAAACAGCAAGTCCAACAAACTCTCATCACAAAACATTCAGGAAATATGGGACACAATAAAAAGACCAAACCTAAGAATAATAGGAGTAGAAGAAGGAGAAGAAGTGCAGCTCAACGGTACAGAAAATATACTTAATAAAATTATAGAAGAAAACTTTCCCAACCTGAAGACAGATGTACCTATGAAAGTTCAAGAAGCATACAAAACACCAAATAGGCTGGATCAAAAGAAAACATCCCCTCACCATATAATAATCAAAACACAAAATATACAGAATAAAGAAAGAATATTAAGAGCCACAAAGGATAAAGGCCAAGTTACTTATAAAGGTAAACCTATCAGACTTACACCTGACTTCTCTATGGAAACCATGAAAGCCAGAAGGTCCTGGATAGATGTACTCCAAAAAGTAAGAGACCACGGATGCAAGCCCAGACTACTATATCCAGCCAAACTTTCGTTCACTATAAATGGAGAAAACAAAATTTTCCAGGATAAAAACAAATTTAAACAATACGTAGCCACAAATCCAGCCTTACAGAAAATAATAGAAGGAAAATCACTAACCAAGGAGTCCAACAATGACCACAATAACTCAGACATCTAGAGACCCTTCACCAGCACAAATCAAAGAAGGAAAACACACAAACCCTACTACTAAAAAAGTGACCGGAGTTAACAACCACTGGTCATTAATATCACTTAATATCAATGGGCTCAACTCACCTATAAAAAGGCACAGGCTAAGAGATTGGATACGAAAACAGGATCCAACATTCTGCTGTCTACAAGAAACACACCTCAACCACAAAGACAGGCACCTACTCAGAGTAAAGGGCTGGGAAAAGGCTTATCAAGCAAATGGACCTAAAAAACAAGCAGGTGTGGCCATACTAATTTCTAACAAAGTTGACTTCAAATTTAAATCAATCAGAAGCCACAATTACTCTGATACCAAAACCACTCAAAGACTCAACCAGGAAAGAGAACTACAGGCCAATCTCACTCATGAATATCGACGCAAAAATCCTCAACAAAATACTGGCAAATCGAATCCAAGAACACATCCGAAAAATTATCCATTATGATCAAGTAGGCTTCATTCCTGAGATGCAGGGCTGGTTCAACATATGCAAATTGATCAATGTAATCCAGCATATAAATAAACTGAAAGAAAAAAACCATATGATCATTTCATTAGATGCTGAAAAAGCATTTGACAAAATTCAACATCCATTTATGTTAAAAGTCTTGGAGAGATTAGGGATACAAGGGTCATACCTAAATATAATAAAAGCTATATACAGCAAGCCGACAGCTAACATCAAATTAAACGGAGAGAAACTCAAAGCGATCCCACTTAACTCAGGAACACGACAAGGCTGTCCACTCTCGCCATACCTCTTCAATATAGTGCTTGAAGTTCTCGCAATAGCAATAAGACAACATAATGGGATCAAGGGGATTCGAATTGGAAAGGAAGAAGTTAAACTTTCGTTATTTGCAGATGATATGATAGTGTACATAAGCAACGCCCAAAACTCCACCAAAGAACTTATACAGCTGATAAACAGCTTTAGTAATGTGGCAGGATACAAGATCAACTCCAAAAAATCAGTCGCCCTCTTATACACAAAGGATATGGAAGCAGAGAGGGAAATCAGAGAAGCTTCACCATTCACGATAGCCACAAACAGCATAAAATATCTTGGGGTAAATCTAACCATGAAGTGAAAGATCTATTTGATGAGAACTTTAAGGCATTGAAGAAAGAAATTGAAGAGGATACAAAAAAATGGATGGACCTCCCTTGCTCTTGGATTGGGAGGATCAACATAGTAAAAGTGGCAATTCTACCAAAGGCAATTTATAGATTCAATGCAATCCCCATCAAGATCCCATCAAAATTCTTCACAGATCTGGAGAGGACAATAATCAACTTTATATGGAAAAACAAAAAACCCAGGATAGCCAAAACAATCCTATACAATAAAGGATCTTCTGGAGGCATTACCATCCCTGACTTCAAACTCTATTACAGAGCTACAGTAATGAAAACAGTGTGGTACTGGCATAAAAACAGAGAAGTCGACCAATGGAATGGTATAGAAGACCCGGATTTTATCCCACAAACCTATGAACACCTCATTTTCGATAAAGGAGCTAAAAATATACAATGGAAGAAAGAAAGCATCTTCAACAAATGGTGCTGGCACAACTGGATGTCAACCTGTAGAAGAATGAAAATAGACCCATATCTCTCACCGTGCACAAAACTCAAGTCCAAATGGATTAAAGACCTCAATATCAGCCCGAACACACTGAACCTGATAGAAGAGAAAGTGGGAAATACCCTACAACAGATGGGCACAGGAGATCGCTTCCTATGTATAACCCCAGAAGCACAGACATTAAGGGCATCATTGAATAAATGGGACCTACTTAAACTGAGAAGCTTCTGTAAAGCAAAGGACATTGTCACTAAGACACAAAGGCAACCTACTGACTGGGAGAAGATCTTCACCAACTCCGCAACAGACAAAGGTCTGATCCCAAAATATATAGAGAACTCAAGAAACTAGACTTTAAAATGCTAATTAACCCAATTAAAAAATGGGGCACTGAACTGAACAGAGAATTCTCAACAGAAGAAGTTCAAATGGCCAAAAGACACTTAAGGTCGTGCTCAACTTCCTTAGCAATCAGGGAAATGCAAATCAAAACAACTTTGAGATATCATCTTACACCTGTCAGAATGGCTAAAGTCAAAAACACCAAGGATAACCTTTGCTGGAGAGGCTGTGGAGGAATGGGTACCCTCATCCATTGCTGGTGGGAATGCAATCTTGTGCAACCACTGTGGAAGTCAGTGTTTCGGTTTCTCAGGAAATTCGGGATCATCTTACCCCTGGACCCAGCAATACCACTCTTGGGAATATACCCAAGAGATGCTCTATCAAATGACAAAAGCATTTGTTCAACTATGTTCATAGCAGTACTATTTGTAATAGCCAGAACCTGGAAACAACCTAGATGCCCTTCAATGGAAGAATGGATGAAGAAAGTGTGGAATATATACACGCTAGAGTACTACGCTGCGGTAAAAAACAATGACTTCTCGAATTTTGCATGCAAATGGATGGAAATAGAAAACACTATCCTGAGTGAGGTGTCCCAGACCCAAAAAGATGAATATGGGATGTACTCACTCATTATTGGTTTCCAGCCATAAATAAGGGCCACAGAGTCTACAATAGGTGAACCTAAAGAAGCTAAGTAAGAAGGTGAACCCAAGGAAAAACATACAGTTATCCTCTTGGCTAAGGGAAGTAGACCAAATTGCCGGGGAGAAAATGGGATCTTGGGGGTGGGTTGGGATGGGGGTAAGGGGAGATAGGGAGAGAAAAGGTAGAAGGGAAGGAGGGGGGACCTGGGGAAACAGGAGAATTGGGATAAAGGAAAGGTGGATAGGGGAGCACGGAACCACAATTCTTAGTTAAGGGAGCCACTTTAGGGTGGGCAAGAGACTTGACCCTAGAGGGGCTCCCAAGTGCCCAAGATGAGGTTCCCAGTTAGTTCCTTGGGCAGCTGAGGATTGGGAACCTGAAATGACCCTATCCTAGTGCAATACTGACGAATATCTTGCATATCATCATAGAATCTTCATCTGGTGATGGATAGAGATAGAGACAGAGACCCACACTGGAGCACTGGAATGAGCTCCCAAGGTCCCAATGAGGAGCAGAAGGAGGGAGAACATGAGCAAAGAAGTCGGGACCACGAGGCGTGCATCCACCCACTGAGACAGTGGAGCTGATCTACGTGGAGCTCACCAAGGCCAGCTGGACTGTGACCGAAAAAGCATGGGATAAAACCGGACTCTCTGAACATGGTGAACAATGAGGGCTGATGAGACACCAAGGACAATGGCACGGGGTTTTGATCCTACTTAATGTGCTGGCTTTGTGGGAGCCTAGCCAGTTTGGATGTTCACCTTCCTAGATATGGACGGAGGGGGGAGGACCTAGGACTTACCACAGGCAGGGAACCCGGACTGCTCTGTGAACTGGAGAGGGAGGGGGAGAGGAGTGGGGGGAGGGGGAGAAGGGTGGGAGGAGGGAGAGAAGGGTGGGAGGAGAGGGAAGGAAATGGGAGGCTGGGAGGTGTTGGAAACTTGTTTTTTTGTTTATGTTTTTTTTTCTTCTTTTCTCAATAAAAAAAAAAAAGTCTCACCGAAGGATTCTGGTGCACAAGTCAACAATATTTTGAAGGAGCAGTTTTAATTCAGAAGTTTTGATGTAGGAGCAAAATAAACAAAATGGTGTTAAGACAGGCATGCACGCATGCATACACACACACATTAATTTTTTCATACTAAATAACATTTACTTCCATATGGTCACAAAACAAAATAACTTTCATTATATTCAATGACCCCTTCATCTCTTTGAAGTCCTAATGTTAAAATAAATTATTATCATTCCTTAATAAAAAAAAAGCTTAGGCTAACAAAATAGATATGAAACTGAGATCCATTCTTCTGCTGCATACAAACATATACCTCAATTTCAAAGACAAACATACCTCAGAGTAAAGGGTTGGGAAAAGATTTTGCAATCAAATGTACCTAATAAGCAAGCCAGTGTAGCAAATCTAATATCTAACAAAATATCCTTTAAACTAAAATTAATTAAAAGAGACGGAGAAGGACATTTCATATCTATCACAGGGAAATTAATCAAGATGAAGTCTCAATTATGACCATCTCCACTCCAAATACAAGGGCACCTACATTTGTAAAAGAAGCATTACTAAAGCTTAAATCCCACAATAAACCCCACACATTAATAGTGGGAGACTTCAACACTCCACTATTGCCAGGACAGCCCTACCAGACAGAACTTACCAGTAAAACAAGGGAAATAGCAGATGTTATGACTCAAATGGACTTAATAGACATATACAGAACATTTCACCCAAACAGAAAAGAATATACCTTCTTTTAGGTACCTCATGAAGCCTTCTAAAAAACTGACCATAAGCTTAGTCATAAAGCAAATCTCAACAGATATACACACACACACACACACAAAACCCTGAAATAACCACTTATGATGTGGGAGTCCCCTCTGTGTGCTGTGATTACCATTAATGAATAAAGAAACTGCTTTGGACCTATAGCAAGGCAGAACTTTCATAGGCAGGAAAAGCAAGGCTGAAGGCTGGGAGAAAGAAGGGCAGAGTCAGGGAGAAACCATGGAGCTGCCACCAGAGTCAGACATGCTGAAAATTTTTTTGGTAAACTACTGTCATGTGGCAAAACACACATTAATGGAGACAGGTTAAATTAATATGTAAGAGTTAGACAATAAGAAGCTAGACCTAATGGGCTAAGCAGTGACTTAATTAATACAATTTTTGTGTGATTATTTCAGGTCTAAGCTAGCCAGACAGTTGGGAACAAACAAGCAGCTCCACCCTCTGCAACAAATTGGTGCCAATGTGGTTGACTAAAATCCACTTAAAACCTGAGAGGGCTTGGAAAGGAATTTTAGACACAAAAATATAGTTTAACACAGCTTCTTGCTTTTTGCTGGTGGCATGCTTCAGCTCCTTTAAGAGAGATTTCCCTGATTTAGTGGTAACAGGAAAAAAGCTGTACTGTTTTGAAATTCCAGCTTTCTGAGCCATGCTGCTGGTGTGAACTCTGACTCTTCCAGGCAGGAGGTCTGGCTACAGAGCATTTGAGTGGGGTTTGTGATGTTCTAGGCCTTAGCTAAAGTTGGTGGTCCAAATGTTACTATGAGACTTTGGTTGACTGTCCAGGTAGCCAACTATATCTGTCAATTCTTGCACCTTTTGGAATTTGCTACTTTGCATTTCTTACTTACTCAGGTAATATTATTTTTCTTTTCAGGTCTTTTTGTGTTGTTTTTTGTTTTATAAGTCAAGATTACATTTTTGTGTTTTATTGCTTTTATTGAGCTATATATCTTTCTCTACTCCCCTTCCTTCCTCTCCCCTCTTTTTCTACCCTCTACCATGGTCTCCATGCTCACAATTTGCTCAGGAGATCTTGTCTTTTTCTACTTCCCCTGTAGATTAGACCCATGTATGTCTCTCTTAGGGTTCTCTTTGTTGTTTATATTCCCTGGGATTATGAATTGTAGGCTGGTTTTTTTTTTGCTTTATGTCAAAAAGCCACTTATGAGTGAGTAACTATGATATTTGTCTTTCTGAGTCTGGGTTACCTCACTCAATATGATGTTTTCTAGATCTATCCACTTGCCAGCAAATTTCAAGATGTTGTTTTTTTTTCTGCTGTGTAATACTCCATTGTGTAAATGTACCACATTTTCCTTATCCATTCTTTGCTCAAGAGGCATTTAGGTTGTTTTCAGGCTCTGGCTATGACAAACAATGCTGCTCTTAACATAGTTGAGCACATGTCTTTGTGGTACGATCAAGCATCCTTTGGGTATATACTCAAAAGTGGTATTACTGGGTCTTGAGGAAGGTTGTTTCCTAATTTTTTTGGGAAATTGCCATACTGATATCTAAAGCAGCTGTACAGTTTATACTCCCAGCAACAATGGAGGAATGTTCCCTTTACCCCACATTCTTTCCATCATAAGCTGTCAGTGTTTTTGATCTTGGTCATTCTCGGAGATGTTTTGATTTGCATTTCTCTGATGACTAAGGACGTTGAACATTTCCTTAAGTGTCTTTCAGTCATTTTAGATTCATCTGTTAAGAGTTCTATGTATGGGTCTGTACCCCATTTTTTTTACTGGATTATTTGTTCTTTTGATAACCATTTCCTTGAGTTCTTTTTATGTTTTGAGGTCAGCATCCTGGCTGATGTGGGGTTGATGAAGATCTTTTCCCATTTTGTAGGCTGCCATTTTGTCTTGTTGACTGTGTCCTTTTTTTATGGAGATGCTTCATGGTCTTGAAGACTAGATAGTCACAGCTACTTTCCTCTCACAACTTAATTAAGACATTTTAGGTGCAAAACTTAGACTCCCCAAGATAGGATAGCTATTGAAATAATTCCTGTTATTTACTAGTTGTCTGTAGACTGGACATTTAGTATGTGTTTTTGCTTGATATTGTTCTTATCAGTTGTAGTTCTATTTTGGTGCACATTATTACACTTTCTTTCTCCTGGACAACAATTGATGTCTGTTATTATTATTCATTGTTTTGTATTATGTTTAGAACCTTCTTAGTTAGACAAAATAGGGAAGTATTGTGGGCATTCCTTGACACCAATAGTTTTTTGGGTACCCGTCTTAGGGCATGGCTTTTTTGTACAGATGTGATCTCTTATAAGGGAGAGAAAAGTCTCTCTTGCTCTTTTATGTGGTGACAAGAGATCTGATAGCAGCTTCCAGTGCCTCTAGGGCAAAGGATCTTGGTGTACCTATTACTTATTGCTATTTGTGAGTGTTCCCCAGTAAATATTTGATATTCCTTTATTTTAGGCACTTGTGGCCTCACTTACCCCTGCTTATGATATGATGGATATCATTGAAATCAGAGAGAAGCATGCAAGTAAAGTTGGATTTGAGCTATGGAAAGACAAGTGATAAAATTCATTAATAATTGTGGGTTGGGCTAGTCAAAGTCATTGAAGAAATGGGGAAGATATGAAGGAGTGGCCTAGAAGCTATAGGGCCTAGGAACTTGAAAACTGACGTGGTCACAATTCTCTATTGTCTTTGTCACTAGTCTTAAACTTTTACATTTTTATTCTATATCTGAGTGGTTTTCAACTAAGTAGGTAACAATCCAACAGCTCTCTCAGCTTACAAATATTTTTATTTTGCTTCTTAAGTGTGTAAGACAATTTTCCTGACTTGAGAAATGCAATGTTTTCTCGAGAGAAGGCAAATTCTGATGCATTTTTGTTGTTCTTTATTGTAAAATCCTACTGATTTGCATCAAGTACTACTAAATCATTTATATTGGAAAATGCTTTTTATTTTTTGTTTTTGTCATTTTAAGAGATGACATTGAGAGTCTATGTTTAAAAATTAACTTTAAACTTATTCATGTGACTGAATTAAATTCAGCTTAGTAGGCAATAATATTATCAGAGTAGTATGTTGTTGGCTTTCAAAGTTACTATTGCCATGAACTCTCAGCAGCAAAAGATCATTTTAAAGGCAACTTCAGAGCTAATCTGAGGTACAGTGAGATACTGGAGAGACAGAATCTGATATTAAGTCTGAACCATCTTTCTTTTTCCATGGAGAACTTAGATGGACCTACACTGCAGCACTATTAGGATAAAGCACTTGAAACATAAAAGAAGGGCTAATCTGAACTATATTACAACTATTTTTAGTTTGCTTTAGATTGCTTTAGTTGAGTAACAATTAGATACACTGTGGTACTGTGTCCTTCAGGGCTGGCCCTGAATACCTGGCTGGAGTTCAAGGGAAGGGAGAAAACACAGGCACACAGAAGTTCAAGGATTGGAAGGACTGTGCTCACTCACCTTTTGTACAAAAATCCATAGCATCAGGAAATTTATTATGTATAGCTCAGAATTGCATAATCACTCAGGGCTTGTTCCCCTCCCTATAATGTGCGTAGGCCACTCTTTCCTACTCTGAAGAGAGAGGTAAATCATTCTTTCTCCCTGTGTGGGTGGCCATGGTGAAAATCAATGTTTTACAGAGAAAAAACATAATACAGAAAAAAAGACATGAAAATGGAAAAGAAATTTCTTGGGAGGGAGGTAGAGGTTTGTTGGGAGTGAGTGGAGGGTGAAATTGTGTGTGTGTGTGTGTCTGTGTGTGTGTGTGTGTGTGTGTGTGTGTGAGAGAGAGAGAGAGAGAGAGAGAGAGAGAGAGAGAGCTAAATTGTCAAAAACAGTTTAATAACTCAAATAGGGAGTAAAGATAAGTGAAGGGTGGGTAATTGGTAGTAAATTTTCAGGAAAACATTCTTCAAAGTATGAAGGACCTTACAAAAATCATTTCCCCATAAAACTTTAGAGAAAGCTGTTGGTAACAACACTCACATGGACTGAAGGAACTTTCACCTTCACTTACTAGGTATCATTTCAGGTGCCCTTAAAAAAGAATGTAGTCTGTGGTAAAGCTACTTGAGGCAGTTAGAGTCTAGGTAAGTTTTCTTTTCCATACAAGAGGAATAGGAGAAAATAAAGACAAAGTAGTATGGAAAACTGGCCATTGCTATCTGAAATCATAGGGCTAATAAACAGAACAACTGAACTTATTAAAAACTAATAAATTTGTGCCCATGTGGTGGTTCTCAAGCTGACTTTTAGATTATTATCAAAATTATTGATTCCAAAATTGTTGGAATTCCTTTTACAAACCTCAGTGGTAAAGAGATTTTGCTCTTTCTGTGGAAGTCCGTTGGAATCATCTGCCCAACTCATGCCTTCTTCTCATAGGCAATTATCCTTATCAAATATTAGTTGGGGGAAAGGGATTATGTATTATGGTTTCCTAAAAAAACTGTGTTTTCTGAATTATTGTGTGTGTGCATGTGTGTATGTGTGTGTAAGAGGTAAACATGCAGAACTTCTTAGATCATCTTCTACTGCAAATTAGTCAGATGATCTAGTGAGGTAGGAACTGAGAACACTGAGTGATGGTTAGGGTCCATGTTTGAAAAGGAACAGACCCTGTAGACATGCTTCTCTAACCCTAGACTCCTCATATGGAACATGAATCCTTTGAGAAATAATACATTAGTCTTTTTTCATCACTGGTAGAAAAGGCAAATATTGGTGCAGTACAAAGGGAAAACTATTTGTAATGGAATATCTCACTGAGACTTTTTAAAGCTTAGAGTTCCCATTCTTTCACATTTCCTTGTGAACTCTGTAGATTACCTCTGTATACGTTACTGTCGTTTTCTTTAGTTGTAGCAGAAATCAATTGCAAACAAAAACGGAAAGCATTTGGGCTGCATGTTAGTTACAGGTCAAATTTTATGCAAGTGTATTCTTTGACAGTTTCTATGTTAATGCATATATTTTATATTTTATATAGAATATTTATAGTTTTTAGAATGATTGGTAAGGTTCAAGCACATTCTTACTGAATTTGCTGCATGGTAAGTATACATACTTACTACCTACTTCGCATAAATAATGCATGAAGAATGGAATGACAGTCTTTCCCTGACACCATTCCTTGGTCATGACTATAGGTATTTTACTCTGGAATAAGACCCAGCTGTACTCTTGCTTGACCAAAGTTCTCAGAGAGTACCTAATTTTATTTATTTATGATATTTGACCTGTCTGCACGTGTATAGAAATCCTTTTTCAGTGTTGGAAATTTGGAATGCAGAAGGCTAGGAACATTGATGTAATATAGGAGAAGGGTCAAGGTGGTTAACTGGCTTATTTCTCGCCTAGTATTTAAAGCCATCTTGCTAACACATTAGTGTTAGAGTCAAAGCATAAATTGTAATGACTCTATGTGCTCCTGAGCAGCCCTCCCTGGATCTTACAGTGGAAATAATCAATAGCAGAATAAGGCATCATGCCTTCAGCGATCTGAAGAGATGGTGAACACATGCACAAAGGTCTAATCTTTCAGACATGACATTCTCTGAAGACCTCAAGCTACATGAATGGCTATAATTTTCATTGATTATCTTCCATGTGAACATAATACAGTTCTTTTGATGGAACTAGGGATAGAAACTCATGCTTGCAAAAACTAGAGCATATTTCATGAGTCACAACAGATTCTAGGAATAGTTGCATGCTTGGTGTTTCTGCCCCACATGGAGCAAGGGAAAGTCTAGCCTGAGAGAAATGGAAATTTGTTTTGAAGGTCAGAGAAGTCTCACACTAAAACCTACATGCTTCCACTGCCTGTTTACTTGGATTTTCTCACTGTAATGGACTTCATTATCCTGGATTAGCTTTTCTGTTTTCCTGAGCTTTAGCTAGGCATGAGAGCTGAACATATTTTAAAGCATTTATTATGGAAATCCAAATTTGGAAATCTAGAGTGTCAGCCATCAGAGGCTCTTGTTTAAAGAGGATTTTCATGAGTTATTTATCACTGGTTTATTCATTACAACTCATAGTCCAAAGTGGACTTTACGAGAACCAAGGCTTGTAATTTGCTGTCAAACCAAACAGTTCCTCCAGCCAAAAGGAGCTTTACAGACTCTGTTGAGCACAGACCATGGTGATTTACACATAAATAGAAAGCGGTTTCTATTTTTAAGAAGAGAGCTCCAGGAATTTAAGGAGAAGTCAAATCAATGAAAGTGAGTGTTTATTGAAGTCAAGTCAGTAACTGTGGGAAGTGAGAAGCAATGGCAGGAGGTTGGGGCTCATAGGGTTCAGCTCAGGCTGTTCTAGCAGCAATGGTCTGAATCTTAGAAAACCTGGGTATAATGGCAAGGAAACATCTGAGACCTGGGAGTCCCAAAGAAAGACAGTCAGATCTTGACATAGTAGGAGAAGTGGCTACGCGTGGGGTGCTTGTATTTTGTGCAGACCCCAGTGACCCACATAACTGACAAATGCAGAGTGTGGAAGAGGTCATAGCATGGCTGTTTTCTCACACTCCCTTGGAAATGTGGTTTAAGAAAAAGTAGGTAGAAAATGCTAAGTTCTGAAGCTCATGTGTACGGAATATATGTGGTGTGGGAATGAAAGGAATATTCCCAGTGGCTGGAAAGCCCAGGGTTCAAGGGTGTCTGAGCAAATGCCATAGGGATTAGCAGAATCTGTCTGACTTCTCATTCTGGGGAGAAACATTGGGATCATAGAGAAGAGAAGACAGACTTTATAAGCTCACATGTGATGGATGTGGATTCCCTGCTTCCCTGCACACAAGAAGACAGCCTAGCCAAGGTCTCTCTACTCCACCACAGATTCTAGGAGGAACAGGCTTAGTGGAGTAACAGCATTGAGTAAAATCTATGTAAAAATGTTGGATGGGTCAGGTGGTGGTGACCCACGCCTTTAATCCCAGCACTCGAGAGGCAGAGGCAGGCAGATCTCTGTGAGTTTGAGGTCAGCCTGGTCTACAAGAGCTAGTTCCAGGACAGGAACCAAAAGCTACTGAGAAACCTTGTCTCAAAAATTGAGAGAGAGAGAGAGAGAGAGAGAGAGAGAGAGAGAGAGAGAGAGAGAGATAAAAGATGTTGGATAGTGGCTCAGAGGATAAAATCATTTGCCATGCCAGTCCAAAGACAAGACTTTAATTCCTAGAGCCTCCATGGAAAGCTCAATAGTAGTAGCCTTCTGTAGTAGAAGGCATCTGTATCTCCATCACTCTGCAGTGAGACAGAAGGCAGAGACAGGAGAACAGGTCAGAGCTATATCACAGTGCCAGAAACAAGACAGACTGCTTCTTGAAGTTATCCTCTGACTTTTATATGTGCACTATGGCACATACATCTGCACTTGCACACAAATATACACACAGTAAAAATAAATTAATTTAACAATGAAAAAGAAATGCATAAATCCAGCATACATGGTGGACACATTGAGCACCTGTTGCGACCATTTGTGCTATTCAGATCCACGAGATATCAAAGAGTAAACTTGGAGACCACTACTGCATTCAAGTCACAGACTGTTTATCTGATTATGTTTAGTTCTGAGATTTGGTTTTGTTTCCAAATCTTCTCTGTGGTATTTATATGTATTTTGACAGATCTTAGGAACTCAGAACAGATTGTGCTCAGTTTTGGAGGAGTCTGTCACAACTTCAAATGGAAGTGTTCAAGCCTATGGTCAGAGTAGGCTACAGTTGTTCAAGAAAAGAGCCAGTAACTAGGGTGGGGAGGAGTGAGATTTGTCTTTTCAAGCAGAGACTAGGACACATGGAGAGAAAACTTGTTCAGTTGACATGTGGAGGGTACCTTCTTTGTGTGTGTCCTAACCAGTAAGATGCTTTTACCCTTGAGCTTATGTTCTGGTATAATCTGACAAACAGCATGCAATACATGTATTAAAAGTGACTATTTGATGTGAAAAAGTGGTAGTAGGCTAAAAGGAATCAGGACTATGGATACTGGACTAGGGGTAGTGTGTAGCATTGCTTGGACCTATGAGTTCAGGTAGAACATGACAATCACAGGATGCGTTGAATAAATGAGGCAGTCAGCATTCAAAGTTGTGTGTACTCCCTCTACCCACCAGAGGAGGTATGTGAGAAGCCACTGTAGCAGGATCAGAGTGAAAGAAGAGAAGCGTGTAGCAGAATTGGAAAATTGTTAATGGATACTGTAAGAATCCCTTGGGCTTGAGTCTTACATTAGTAAATGGCAGAAGTTGAATGAAAGGATGACCTGATTTGGTGTACTTTGGCCTGCTACTGTAACTTAGTAGAGTGCTGGCCCAGAAGACAAGGACTACAAACTTGCCTGGTTTCTATCCCAAGTACTACATAAATTGAGCATAATGGTGCATACCTATATTCCTAGCACTGGAGAGGTGGAGGCAGGAGCAAGGTCATTTTTGGCTATGCAGTAAGTTCAAAAATTAAAGAAAAGAAGGAGGAAAAAGTTAGAACTAGTTTTGGATTGTTATTGAAAGCATGGGGGATGGTAGACTAATATCTACTGGGAGAGAGTTTATAGGACAGTTTTGTGGTGTAAGCCAGTTGGCAGGACCTGGTGAGAGGGGTATGGGCACAACAGGGTTTAACTAGAAGAAACATAAAAATACTGCCAAGTGAATTTTATATGTTAAAACACTTTAGTCTATTTTTTATTTTTATTTATATTTTGGTGGTTAAAACAAGGCTATTGAAATTTCATCTCTGGTGACAAAGGAAATAGGAGAAAAGATGGTAGGGCTGCTACATCCTTGGTTTGGGGCCTATTAGAACACTTGGGGGAACTGACAAAAACTTTAGATTATGGTATTATCTCTTAGCTATACTACACCAGTGATGAAGGAACGTGGTTGGATTAAAAATCGAGATGAAAATAAACAAAGGAAATTTTGTCTAGAGTTGCAGGAATCTGAGAGGGAGGCTAAACATTTTCTTTAAAGACACATTTCCAAACATTGTAGACTAAACTGTCCATCCTGTTGGCCCTTGGAATAGGGAACAACAATCATAACCACAATCAATGAACTAAAGGCTTCCTGATAAGGAGGATATATGCCTACTCAGGAGAACAAATGAGACTACATACAGAGGGTCGCCAGTGGCACAGCCCAAGCTGTGAGAAGAAGCACCGCACACTGTCATTAGACTTCCCAAGAAGGAATATAGATAATTCAAATCTGGGCTATAACATAAAAGAGAAGAGCTTTTTCTAGGGACCTCAAAGACAATACAACACTTGGAATAAAGAAACAACACACTTTTTGGTGATAAACTCCCTTGAAAGACCCAGGTGGCTAATGAGCAGGGCCTCTTCCTTCTGGAAGGAGCTCATTCATGATCCACAGACAGCAGTAAAACAGGAGAAGAAGCCTCAGCCAATAACTTAGAGATTGATTTCTTGACCTCTGTGCTACTAAGTTTTATGTCAATCATTCATAAGCTAGCATCATTTGGAAAAAGGAAAGATTAGCTTGTCTACAGCCCTGAAGACAAGCTTATGGGCAATCCGTGGGCAAGCACGTGGGGAATTTCCTTGATAGATGATTGGTGTGAGAGGGCCGAGATCACTGTAGAGGACACTGTCCCTGCATTTATGATTCTGTGTGCTATCAGAAAACAGGTCACAGCCTACTACTACACAGACAGGACCAAGAGGTGAGTGACCAGCCTAGCCACCTCACTCTCTCGGCCCTCCATACTGGGTCAAAACCTCCAGCACCTCTCCCATTTGCCTCACCTTCTCCAGTCAGACAGCGGGAGAGTTTACTGCAGGTAGGTTGTTCCATTATCCCCATCCCAACCGCTGGACCTTGCAAGCTACAAATCCCACCTTGCCCACAATCTTCTTATCCCCCCCCCCCCCCTCCGCAACCTCAGTAGAATTCTGAAGCACATCCTGCTTCTACATAGAGAGGGCCAAGAGGTGAATAACCAGCCACCTGGCAGGACACCCTACCCTCTAGGCCCTCCATACTGGGAAATAATCCTGGGCCCCTCCCTTACCTAAAGACAACCAGCAGGTGAGCTTCCTGCAGGTAGACTGATACAAAACCCCTAAGACACAGACAGTGACAGTACTGAGCAGACAAAGAATAACCCCAAAGACACAAACAGCCACTGCAAGGACTGGACCAAGACATAAGACACTGCTGGCATCAATTGAAGGAAAAGATGGGTTGGCAACAATGCAAGAATTCATCCAACAACCTAAAAAGCAACATGGTAATACCAGAACCCAGTGGTCATACAACAGGAATACTTGATCATCTTAACCTAGAAGAATCAGAAGAAAACTATTTTAAACATAACTTTATGAAGATGATGGAGACCTTTAAAGAGAAAATTTAAAACTTCCTAAAAGAAATGGAGAAAAAGACAAACAAAGGATTGGAAGAAATTGATAAATCTCTCAAGGAAACTCAAGAAAACCAAGAAAAAAACAATCAAACAGGTGAAGCAAACTGTTCAAGACTTGAAGTCTGAAATAGAGGCAATAAACAAACACAAACTTAGGAATTCTGGATATAGAAAATCTGGTTAAATGAACAGGAACTACAAAGGCAAGCATAAACAACAGAATAAAAGAGATGGAAGAGAGATTCTCAGGGGTTGAAAATACTATAGAGGAAATAGATTCATTGGACAAAAAAAAAAAAAAAACATTAAATCCACCAAATTCTTAACACAAAACATCCAGGAAATCTGGGGCACCATGAAAAGACCAAATCTAAGAGAGATAGAAGGAAAACTCCAGCTAAAAGGCACAGAAAATATATTTAGCAAAATTACAAAAGAACACTTTCACAACCTAAAGAAGGATATCTCTATGAAGACAGAAGAAGTTTACACAACACCAAATATACTGAATTAAAAAAAATCCCCTTGTCACGTAATAATCAAAATGTAAAACATACAGAAAAAAGAACGAATATTAAGACCTGCAAAGTAAAACTGTCAAGTAACATATGAAGGTAGACCTATTAGAATTATATCCAACTTCTCAATACAAACCATGAATGCCAGAAGATCTTGGGCAGATGTACTGCAGACACTAAGAGACCATGGATGCAAGTCCAGAATACTATAGTCAGCAAAGCTCTCAATCACCATCAATGGAGAAAACAAGATATTTCATGACAAAACCAGATTTAAACAATACCTATCCACAAATCCAGTCATACAGAAAGTACTAGAAGGAAAAACCCAGCCCAAGAAAGATAAATACACCCACAAAAACACAGAGAACAGATAACCGCATACCAACAAAATGCAAAGAAGGGAAACACACACACTACCACTGAAAAATAATAGGAATTATCAATCACTAATCATTAATATCTCTTAATATCAATGGACTCAATTCCCCTAAAAAGACACAGGTTAAGAGAATAGATATGAAAGCAGGATCCAACCTTTCCTGCTCTATATAAGAAACACAGCTCAACTTTAAGATAGATATTACCTATTACCTCAGAGTAAAGGGTTGGAAAAAGATTTTCCAATCAAATGGATCTAAGAAACAAGCAGGTGTAGCTATCCTAATATCTAACAAAATAGACTTCAAACTAAAATCAATCACAAGAGATGGAGAAGAAACTTTATACTCATAACAGGAACAATTCATCAAGATGAAGACTCAATCCTGAGCACCTATGCCCCCAATACAAGAGCACCCACATATGTAAAAGATACATTACTAAAGTTGAAATCACACATCAAACACTAAACACCAATAGTAGGAGATTTCAACACGCCACTCTCCACAATTGATAGGACAACCAGACAGAAACCTAACAAAGAAATAAGAGAACCAACATATATCATGACTCAAATGGAATTAACAGACATCTACAGGACATCCCATTCAAACACACAAAAAATATACCTTCTTCTCAGCACCTCATGAAACCTTCTCTAAAACTGAACATATACTTGGTAGAAAAGCAAATCTCAACAGATACAAAAAAACAAAACAAAACAAAACAAAACTGTGTAACCCACTGTATCGTATTGGATCATCATGGTTTAAAATTAGAATTCAACAGCAACACTAATTTCAGAAAACTATGGAAATGAAACAGTTCTCTATTGAACCACCGTACCCTGGATCAAGAATGAAATAAAGAAATTAAAGACTTTTTAGAATTCAATGAAAATGAAGGCACAATGTACTCAAACCTATTGGACACTATGAAAGCAGTGCTAAGAGAAAAATTTTTAGCATTAAGTGCCTACAAAAAGAAAGTGGAAAAAGCTCACACTAATGACTTAACAGCACAAATGAAAGTTCTATAACAAAAGGAAGCAGACTCATACAGGAGTTGTAGAAAATAGAAAATAATCAAACTGAGGGCTGAAATCAGTTAAATTGAAACAAAGAAAAAAAATACAAAGAATCAATGAAACAAAGAGCTTTTTCTTTCAGAAAATCAACAAGATAGACAAACCCTTATCCAAACTAATAAAAGGCAGAGAGAAAACATCCAAATTAAAAAAAAATAAGAAACAAAAAAAAGGGACATAATGACTGACACTGAGGAAATCAAGAGAATTATTATGTCATACTATAAAAACCTGTGCTCCACAAAATTAGAAAATGTAAAAGAAATTGACAATTTCCTGGATAGGTACAACATAACAAAATTAAATCAATATCAGGTGAACAATTTAAATAGATCTATCACTTGTAAGGAAATAGAAGCTGTCATCAAAAGCATCACAACCAAAAAGAGTGCAGGGCTAAATGGATACTGGGAAAATTCTATCAGAACTTCAAAGCAGAGCTAATACCTATATGCCTCAAAGTATTACACACAATAGAAATAGAAGGAACATTGCCAAACACTTCTTATGAGGCTATAGTTACCCTGAAATCAAAACCACACAAAGACTCAACCAAGAAAGAGAATTACAGACCATTCTTCCTCATGAACATAGATGCGAAATTCTCAATAAAATACTGGCAAGCTGAATTCAAGAACACATAAAAAAATCTCATCCACCATGATCAAGTTGGCTTTATCTCAGAGATGCAGGAATGGTTCAACATATGAAAATCTGTCAATCTAAGCCACCATATAAATAAACTGAAAGAAAAAAAAACCCTTGTGATCATCATAGATGCTGAAAAAAATATTGACAAAATCCAACACCCCTTCGTGAAAAAGTTCTTGAAGAGATCAGAGACACAAGGAAGACAATAAAAGCAATATACAGCAAGCCAGCAGTCAACATCAAATTAAATGGAGAGAAACTCAAAGTGATTCCACTAAAATCAGGAACAAGACAAGGACAAGACTGTACACATAGTTCTTGAAATTCTGGCTGGAGCAATAAGACAACAAAAGGAGATCAAGGGAATTCAAATTGGAAAGGAAGAAGCCAAATTTTTATTATTTGCAGGTGATATTATATTATACAAAAGTGACTCCACAAACTCTAGTAGAGAACTTCTACAGATGATAAATACCTTCAGTAATGTGGCAGGATACAAGAACAACCTCCTTCCCCCAAAATCAGTAGCCCTCGTATATACAAAAGATAAAGAAGCTGAGAAAGAATCCAGAGAAACATCACCCTTCATAACAGCCACAAACAATGTGAAATATGTAGGGATAAGTCCCGCCGCTTAGGTGGCGTGTTCACCTCGGGCTAATGTTTGCCTATATTACATTTTACATTATATAATAATTTACATTATATTAATGTTTGCCTATATTACGCCACTCATATTACAACAAAATGGCGCCCGACGTGGTAGCAGCAATTTCTTGGGTCTACTCTGCTTGCCAGAGGCATGCAAGAGCTCTCATCTAAGAGAGGCTTCCTGACTCAGCTTTAGCTGCAAAACCCTGCAGCTCATTAAGAGGTCCTGCCACGAAACACTTAAATGGTGTTGACAAAAAGCTGAACGCATGCTTTTCGGTTTTCAGCTGTAGCAGGAAAAAAGCTGCGCCAGTTAAAAATGCCGGCTTTCTGGGCTATCCTGCCAGGGCAAACTCTGACTGTTTGAGGCAGGAGGGCCAACTACAGAGAGAGGACTTGTGTGTTGTCTGTGGACATAATGCTGCAACTTACTTGCTGGCAGGAACCTTGAAATGCCATAGAGTTGTGGCAGTAAACATGGCTACAGCCAGTACCTCAGCCATGAGGCTGGAAAGCTAAGGAATGGACTAGATCTAGCTGGCAAAGCCACTGGTTTAGTCCTACTGATATTGCTTGGTAAATTAAAGACTCATGTGGTCAGAAAAAGAGAGATATACAGTAAAGAGAGATTCAAAGACAAAGAAAATTTCTAAATGGTTTACAGTGTGCTAAAAATATATGCAGGCTAAAAGTTGAAGTTCTTAAAGTAAAAAAAAAAGAAAGAGAGTTGTTGTGTGTGGTAGTACACACCTTTAATCCCAACACTTGGGAGGCAGAGGGAGATTGACTTCTGTGACTTCAAGGTGTGGTAGTACATGCCTTTAATCCCAGTGCCTAGAAGGCAGAGACAAACAGACCTCTGTGAGTTCAAGGTACAGTAGCACACACCTTTGATCCCAAATGCCTGGGAGGCAGAGACAGGCGGAGCTCTGAGAGTTCAAGGACAGCCTGGTCTACAGAGTTATTCTAGGTCAAAGATACAGAGAACCTGTCTCAAAAAGCAAAAAGTTAAAAGTAAAAATTAATGAAATAGAGGTTAAGACAAAGCTGCACAAAGATGGAAAATACACAGAGAATCTTGATACTGTATGCTATTATGGTCTGTTTGAATTGTTTGAATGCTGAGGAAGGAGCAACAGCTGCTAAAAGATATTTATTTATAAATGCTGCTGAACTAATTCAACATTGATATTTTGAAAATGCCTTGACTTTGAAATTTGGATCTAAGGACATGATGCTTTGGAAAGGACTTTCTTATTTTGTTTTCACAGAGGATGAGACCCTGTTCATTTCTTCTATTCTGATATGGTATGATGGACCACGCCCTCCTGAAGGGTTGCTGTGAACATCTTCAGAAAATTGCTTTGCTCAACTGCCAACTGAGATGAAACTAGCACACAGGTTATACCATGAAAGACCTAATTAACGACGCCCCCATTCAGCAGGAAGCAGTTTGGAGAGAAAAAACTGTGCCCATGTTCCCAAATATGGTTTTCAAATGTTCTTTTACATTTAAAGGGGGATATGATATAGGTTTGAATAATTTGCATTGGTATGGATTTTAAGGTCAATTTTGTTATATGTATATATATATTTCTGATATTGATTAAGGTATTGTGATTGTGTAGTTCATTTTTAAAATGTAATGTATAATTAGGAAATACAGGTTGTTGATGGATAATCATAAATAATAGTCAAGTTTGTAGTCATGTTACTTAGATTTTCTAGATATATAGAGATATATTTCAGATAGGCATTCTTCATATCTCTCAAAGGCTGCAGAATATGGCATTTAATGTTTTAATAACTTAGGGTTTTTCATGACAATGAGACACTCTGCTCCTGGCAGCACCAATCTACTTCAGGAAGAAGATGGGCATCGAAGAGGATCCTTACGGAGTTTGATAGCCATTTGGGCAAGAAACTGCTCTTGCCTGGACTATTGCATAAACTGGAAACAGAGAATCCGCAGAGAGAGGACTGCTGAACTTGCCTAAAGGTGAGATGATCTTTTGGGTTCCTGATTCATGAAAGAGTCTGCAAGACATTCTTCAGGACAGGCAGACAGTGACTGCCTTTGAAATTTCCTGCTTTGTGGAAATGTCTGCTGGATACTATGGGCCTGAAGGCTGAAGATTGATGCCCCAATGGTACAGAGGAACTTTGGATGACTGTACAGGAAGGGAGATGTCTCTGTCATTTCTAGAGTTTTGAAAATTGCTTACTTTTTGTTTGCTTAGGTAATATTGTATTCTTCTGGAGTCTTTGATGGAGTTAAAGAATATATAGATAGTTATAGTTTTCCTTAGTTATGAAAAAAGATAAAATAGATCTAAATATTGTAACTTTTAATTGATAACTGTTTTGTTATATGTAATTTTGCTATGTTAAAGTTAAAGCCTTTTTTTTTTGTTTAAACAGAAAAAGGGGTAGTGATGTGGGAGTGTCATATATCAATCTGTTGATTTCATTGGTTAAGCAATAAAGAAACTGCTTGGCCCTCATAGGCTAAAACATAGGTGGGTGGAGTAAACAGAACAGAATGCTGGGAAGAAGAGGAAGTGAGCTCAGACTCGACAGCTCTGCTCTCTGGAGCAGAGATGCAATGCTCCCCTCTCCCGGACACGCTATGAGGCTCCAACCCAGGATGGACGTAGGCTAGAATCTCCCTGGTAAGCCACCTCGTGTGCTACAGCAGATTATTAGAAATGGGCTAGTCCAGGTGTGAGAGTTAGCCTAGAAGAGGCTAGATAGAAATGGGCCAAGCAGTGTTTAAAAGAAGACAGTGTCCGTGTAATTATTTCGGGGCATAAGCTAGCAGGCGGCTGGGGTGCTGGGGACGCAGCCCCGCCGCTCCTATTACAACAGAAATATCTTGGGGTAATACTAACCAAAGAAGTGAAATACTTGTTCAACAAGAACTTTAAGTCTTTGAAAAAGAAACTGAAGAAGATACGAGCAAATAGAAAGATCTCACATGCTCTTGGATAGGTAGGATCAACATAGTAAAAATCGCTATCCTACCAAAAGTAATCTAAAGATTCACTGCAATTCCCATCAAAATCTCAATACAATTCTTCACAGACCTTGAAAGAACAATAATCAACATCATATGAAAAACTCAGGATATCCAAAACAATTCTTTACAATAAAGGAACTTCCTGAGGCATCACCATCCTTGACATCAAACTCTATTATAAAGCCACAGTAATAAGAACAACTTGGTATTGGCACAAAAATAGAGAGGTTGACCAATTGAATTGAATTGACGACCTGGATATTAAGCAGCACAAAATAAAATAATAATAAAAAAGAACAACAACAACAAGAAAACAGGCTGATCAATCAGTGTAAATCACGAAACTAAGCATCTCTGCTCAGTGGTCCCTGCTACATACAGTTTCTGCTTCTAGGTTCCTATTCCATTTTAGTTTCTGCTGAAACTCCTGTGGTAATGAATGATGGATTGATTGTTACTGGGAAGTGCAAATTCAGCAACCCTTTCTTCTCCGTGTTGGTTTTAATCACAGTTTTTTTTTCCTATAGCAATAGAAATCCTAAGACACCTTCTCATTGTCAGAAACCAGAACTAGAAGCAGGATGAGGCTCATGTATAGTTCCACCTTGATCATGGTGTACTAGTTAGATGTCGACTCTGCTTCCACACAAACTTGATGTACACTGTTGTCTTGTTGATATTATTCAGAAGTTCTGCTAATAGGATTGAAAAGGGGCTTACAAGTCGGTGTACACTGCAATATTCTGTGCAAGGAAATGATATTTTACTAATTGCAGATTGCAAAGCTGTGGAGTGCATAAGCATGTTGATAGGTCTTGTTTTCACATTTGAGGATAATGAACACACCAGAGCACTAAAAATACACAAGGTCTTCACATTAGCTGCAGTAAAACAGAAACACCTTCGGTTTTAAAGCAGATGAAATTTCATATAAAACCAGCAGGTTTTTCCTTAAATTGTCTTAACTTTTCTCTCTGATCAGCATTTTTTGAGGCAATAATATACGTAACTACAGTCACAATGCTCTTTCTAGCAAAATTTAATTGAACAAAGAGACATAGTTAAAAAAAATACCTCTTCCACATTTTTGAATCCTTAATATTAAAATGCATTAGAATGCTGCAGAAGTCGTTAGCCATAAGTCATGGAAAGTTGCACTTAGTAATACTTGTTACTGTTCAGAAGTTTAAACTCTCTGTGAGTTAAGGTATAGTTATGAAAGGAAGACCTTACAGGTAGTTTGTTACCCACTAGTTTGCATACATGATTACATAAAAATAACATTTGGGGGATAAAGATCAATGGTGTTCTTTCCAGAATAACACAGGGACAAAATAACTAATTAGCTCTTCTCTCTCTGTTTCAGTAATTGCAAACCATGCTGGAATCAACTTTCTGGAAGTGTGAAATAGCTATTACTGTACACTGCTTGCTTCTATTGCCACATTTTACTTTTATGCTTAGGAGACTTCTATTCTTATGGACATAGTTAGTTCAATCAAAAATTTATATTTGCCTTCATGTCCAATATATATTAATCATCCTTCTCCATGGTAGAGCTAATGCACTTAAGAGGAGGGAGAAGAAGGTTTAGATTGGTTAACTGAACATTAGAAATGAAGAATCTGGGGTACTTTATATTCAAAACAAAACTGTGCAGATCCAATTCTGTTATGGAATAAACATCATCCAATTTATTTTACTTTTAACATAAACATTAAAAGAGACATCTATCACCTCTCTGACTGTGTATCTGTCTGTCTGTCTATCTATCGATCACCATAAATAATTTATCGTCTGCCTTCTATTTACCTGTTACCTGTTCATCCAGCTAGTATGTACCTGTCATAGACCTGGCTACCATAACATCCAACACACTGAAGCAAACCCTCCAAATGTACAGTAGCTTTAGATATTGACTCTGATTTTACCTTAAGTAACATTGAAAAATAGATGGCTAAGTAGAAGTTAAACAGTGATGAAGATACACTCATGTTTCCAAAAAATGTCACCAAAATAAAAGGAAAACTGAGAAGAAACAAAGAAACAGCCTATGGTTTTGATATATTCAGTTCCAAATTTTTTCAATAAATTTTCCTGTTGTATTGATTTTAACTGCAGGGCATTGCATTTCCCTGCTATGCCAACTATTGGCTGACAGGGTATAAAAACAAACATGAATTAATATGAATATCACCATTTCAAAGTTCTTTAGGCTTACAGTGGCACAAGTCCCTTCTAACCATCAGGTCTTTAAAGTACTGTGTATAGAGAAATCTCTGTTGACACCACTCGAAGGAATGGAAGACTTTGCCAAGGCGTTTTCTCACTTTCCCTCTCTTTGTCTCCCGTTAAGGACACACACAGTGTACTTCTTAGATAGTTCAATTAAAAATGTCATTTAGAACTCTTATCCACTTTACTTCATTCAACATTTCCATGTTTATCTAGTCTAAGAATATTATGTCAATGCTAGCAATGTTGACTATAGTAAGCAAATTCTCAATATACAGACTAATAAATAAGTTAATTTTGTCATTAATTGATCAGCTTGGTGCTGGTGTGACAGGGGACACAGAATGACTTGCCCTCTAATAACTGGCACTTGAGTTAAGATGCCAGACATTTTTAGGAGACAGTGTTATAGGCGCACTCTGCAGCAGTGGGGATTCAAGACGAGCAGCTTCTCACGCAAACTCTAATTTCTATATTGAGCAGTCGTCCATTGCTGGAAACATAATTAAAGCAAAGTGGTGTCATCCTCCATCCAGAAATATTTAATTTCAGGTGAATGGCATACAGAAAAAAATTACTCAGTGGTTACATTTGATTAATGGCCATCACTTCGCTACAAGACCTCCCCATCACCCAGTGTGTTTGACTTCGAACATGCAGTTGAGACTTACTTATTAATTCTGTGCCATTCAGGATCCCAGGAAAAGTGGGTGGAGCTAATTTGATGAGAGAGAGAGAGAGAGAGAGAGAGAGACAGAGAGACAGAGACAGAGACAGAGACAGAGAGATCACATGGAGGCTAGAGGATGAATTTAAGAATTGTTCCTCAGGATTCACCCATCATTTTTTCCTGAGACAGTGTCTCTTCTGGCATGGGATTCACTAAGCTAAGCTATTTAGTTATTGACTCTCCCTAGTGCAGGGGCTATAGTTGTCTACCACACTGACTAACTTTTTTATGTGGATTCTGAGGTTCAGAAGCATGGTCATGTTTTCAAGGTAAGCTCTTTGCCAACTTAGCTATATCTTTAGTCTGCTGAGTTACCTTCAATGGCCTAAAGCAAAGCTTACTTGCTGTCTACTCCGCAGTTATGGGTAGCTGAATGAAGTTCAGCTGCGAAGCTACATGTCTGTTCAGTGAGATGCCCACAAGCCTAATGGGTGTGTCAGTTCTCTTTGACAGGTAGGAAGCGCTAGTTGGTTCAAATTTCTCACTCACAGGTCTGACATGGTAGGAGTGGTTAGTCGAGACCTCTGTTCTTAACATCCTCTGTCCACATTGTATCTGGTTGCCAAGAGGTTGAATCTCAGTGTGCGTGCATTCACATAGCTTCTGTGCATCTTCTGTGCACTACATTTATTAATAGGAGGCCATTGTAGAAAAGTCCCAGAAGCAATCTGGCAATCATCAGGGGAGGGCGGTTACATAAGGATATGCACTGTGGGAAAAGTGAGTCATTAAGAGGACAGTTTAGATATTTGCCTGAGCAGTGGTCTTGGAGAGATGGTTTTTCATTACTGCTTTGTCCTCACGTATAACCACAACCCTGCATTTGACTGGATGGCCACACAGAGTCTTGGTGATATGTCAGTACTGTCAGGTTTGAGGCAGTGTTTGCTGGTGACTCACTGTTAGAAGACTTAATATGAAATTATAAGACAGGGTTGAGTGGCTTGTTGAGTAAATACTTGTTATAAAAACAAGTGAAGCTACCAAATATTAAAAATAACAACTCATTTATTTTGAGGAACAAAAAAGAACACATCAGGAATCAAGAAAGCATTTGTGGCTACTTAGAAAATCATTAGCTTAGCAAATCTTTTCTTTGTAATTGATATTTAAGGCAGCTTAGTGGAAAGGGATGTTATTTTCCTTTTATTATGCATCGAATATTTAATGCCTTCATATAACATGCTTTGAGAAAAAAACTATCCTTATCCAAGAAGCAATCTCAATTGTGCTATGCTATCAAACTTTATTGCTCATTTGCAGTCATGAGGAAGAACTCATAGTTCTAATGAAACAGGAAATATTTTGATTTGCATTGCAATTTTTATTGAAATTTGATAGTATTTTAAAATGATTAAGTAAAACAGTAATTAGTGCCATATTCATTTCTTATTGTAAAGTAACAATGTTTTTCTCATCAGTCACTTTAAAATAAAATGGGTTGCTTTATTTATAATTAGGTCAGAACAAACAACATACAGATTATACAAAGTCATTTCCAAAATTTGTCCCCTGCTCGTGGTAGCAATGTTCCTGCTCATGCTGTCCCCAGGCCCTGAACTAAGCTAACACCACAAAAACTCAGGTGCTTACAACATGGTGCTGGAATCTGTGGGTAAGATAAAAACAGAAGTAAAAGATGAGACAGATGTTTTCTCTTGTGAAATTTTTAAATGTGAGACAACATCAGCAGAAGCAGAAAATGTAAAGGACCTACTGAGTTCCTGCATGCCTAACTTAGCTAGCATGGAGAGACAGCCTTCCAGTCAGCCACCGAAGAGTCAGCCTTTGGTCACATCTCAGCACAGGAAGTAGAGAGGGAACTACTGTCTACCCTGAGCATTTGCTGCCTGTGGAGATGTGATCTGCTCACCTAACACTCCTGTTTCTTAAGATAAGAGATATCCACATCTGCTAAGAGTTTAGTTTCGTTACCCAGCAGGCAGCTTTGGAATTTCCATGCTGTCCTGTACGTTGAACAGACAACAAAATGTTAAAGAAATGAGAAATGAATGGTGTAGCAGAATTATTTTTCTCATTTATTAAGTTCCCCATTCGTAACTATTAATATGATTCTGGTCTTAAAGGCTGGTACCTGTGGAATGGCTGCTATTACAGACCACAAGTTGAAGTAAATGCCTGACCTTTTAATTGTGCTTCTAATTGTTAGCATCATAACTACTTCATGTGAAATCTACAACAGATCACCCATTCCAGTGTTGTCTGCTGTGTGCTGTGCAAATGTATTGCATTAGTCACACACCTCAGCCTGTGGTCGTTCACTGACTTTAGGGTGACACTGAGATTTTAGGAAAACACCACTGTGGTAGGGCACAGTGAAGGAGAGCTGCTTACCTCTCGATGTCCAGGAAGCAGAGCAAGAAAAAAGAAAAAGAGGGACACAAAGTCCAGATCTATCCCTCAAGAGCATCCTGTTAGAAATATTGTCTAACACGAGCTCTCTGTCGACACAGAAATCCCAATCATGCCGAATCAACAAGCCGAATTAAAAGATATCCAGGTTTAATAGGACTCCTCCGCTCTTGGGTGGCCCTAAGGGGAACTGGGAAGCGCTAATATGACTGGGGGGGGGTGTTGTACAGGGGTGGGGGTTGGACAGGTTGACCACGTGTTGACTTTCCGGAGAGCAGTTTAAATAGACTGGGGGAGTAGTCCTGACCTCCTCGGGGAGGGGATAAAGTTTTGCGGGCTATCTTGAGGTGTCAAGGTGCAAGGGGCACAGGGGCGGGGCCTCCAAAGATGGAGGCCAAAGACCGGGATTTACACATCCCATTTGTGACTTAGTTCTTCCAAGCAGGCTCTACCTCCCAGTATGTATTCGGCTATAAATGCATCAGTGGTCAGCTTGCTGAGGAGGTTAGTGTCATGATCTCAGAGCCTCAATAGTACTACTCACCAGTTGGGAACAAAGCCTTCTATATATGAGGCTGCTTCAGGGGTACACTTCATGACAAAACTATGCCGTAGACACTGGACAGTATTCAATTTGGGATCTAGCAATGTTTGCTATGACTAGTCTTGGGTTTATTGTTGAAGAGGATAGATTTATTTAGATATTTAAGTTCAGACAATGTTCTAATGATCAACTTTGGCAGACAATGCCAAACACTACTTTTCTAAGTGTTAGGGCCTTCTTTATTCTTATCACTGTATATTCTAGCTATTTGACATCCTTCCCAACAATTTTAAAACTAAAATTTTACATTAACATATAAAGTAATGAGTTTCATCACGATATTTTCATGCATATATCTTTACACTGTGTTCTCATTTATTTCTGCTCCACTGCCTTTCTCTCCTGTGGGTCCCCCTTTTCCCTCAGAGAGTCAGCCTACAATTTTTCTGGGAAGGCATGAACATCTACTCATCTCAGACAGGGCAACAACAGCACAACAAAGTGCAGTTCCACCACATTTCAACTTCATGAGTCAATTATTTATTAGGTTTACTTACAGAGCAAAGGTGAAGCAGTGAACCACCAAAAACTCAGCGAAACATGGATCAACAATGGCTTCCCTATAGCTGTAGGGATGAAATTACCCCTTCAGCTAACCTTGTACAGTCTTTGTATGCTAGCATCCACTGACACCATGAGACAATGTGCAGCTGGGAAGACAGATAGAAAGGAGTAACAGAATCTCAAGTAAGGGTCTAAATGCATTTTTAACCACCTCCATGAATGAGGAAATGTCAAAATGTCCAATATTGAGAATCTCCATCAAGTAATATCTGCTATGCTCGCAGGACAGCAAGCTAAAAAAATGGCTCCCTCTGCTTGCTTTCTTTCTTTCTTTCTTTCTTTCTTTCTTTCTTCTTTCTTTCTTTCTTTCTTTCTTCTTTCTTTCTTTACTATTTTATAATTATTTGCTTATTTATCCTGTGTGTATGAAAGGGTAGGTGATTGAATGCACATCACACATGTGTGGATGGGTGAATGTGTGCTTGCACAGCACATGCATGTGGAGGAATAAGTGCGTGCACACACAGCACATATGTGTGGAGTGGCAAGTGTGTACATGCACAGCACATGTGTGTGGAGGAGTGAGTGTGTGCATGCACAGCACATGTGTGTGGAGGAATGAGTGTGTTCATGAACAACACATGTAGGGTTGAGTGTGTGCACGCACAACACATGTGTGTGGAGTGGCAAGTGTGTGCATGCACAGCACACGTGTGTTGAGTGACCTGTGTGTGCATGCATAGCACATGTGAGTGGAGGAGTGAGTGTGTGCATGCATAGCACATGTGTGTGGATGGGTAAGTGTGTACATGCAAAGCACATGTGTGTGGGGGAATGAGTGTATGCATGCACAACATGTGTGTGGAGAAGTGTGTGCACACCCAGCACATGTGTGTGGAGGGGTGAGTGTGTACACACACAGCACACGTGTGTGGATGTGAGATGACAAGCAGCGGGTGTTGGTTCTCTTCTTCCAATCATTGGTCCTAGGGATCAAATCCAGGTCATTAGGTGTGACAGCAAGCACTTTCATATGCTAAGCCATATCCTGACCCACCCTTCTGCTTTCTTATCACATGCATTCCTTTACTTTAATTTCTACATATCTTTTTTTCTTCTGTATATTAGTGTTTATTTTCATCTGGTTCCATAGTACTCATTCACATTAAATAAGATCTCGTCCGCTACAATCAATATTACTTTTACTGTAGAACTTTTGATTTCATTATAGATTCTCTAGAAGTATCACACACAGCAGAGAATTTTCATGTAGCTCTTGTCATTTCCAGTGAAGATTACATCTTAACAATAACAATATATGACATCAAATTTAGAAGACTTGCATTCATGCCATTTGCCTATAAATTTCTATACCATTTAATTGCTGCGTAATGGGTGTAACTGACAGAAGGATCTAGGCAACACTACCCTTTACTGTCATATCTTCCTCCTTGTAATTACAACATCTCTACACAATAATACTACAAAAAATCTGTGAGTTCAGACATGTCTTAGATATATTCACAGTAAGTGATACTCAGAAGTGGTGAAAACCTTTTCTCTAGTTTTCTTGTCTCTGACAGGAGCCTGACACAAATACTCAAAACAAGGTAATATTTGCTTTGACTCACGGCTTCAGAGGAGTCAGTCAAACATGGTGTCCTGGCGTGCGTTATGAGGAAGAGCATCAGAAACAAAAGGAGCATGTGGAGAAGGAGGATGTTCACTCCATAGTGGGCAGGTAGAGATGTAAACTTTAAGGTCTTGCCTCTAGTGACCCACTTCCTCTGATTGTCCCGACTCCTAAAGTCCCCAGCCTCCCAGCAGATCATCACAAGCTATGGTTCAACACATGACTCTTGGGGCACATTTCAAATCCATACCTAGAACCGTGTCTGCAATTTTATGAACTGTTTTACTAAAGTAAAAATGTAAAGTTATAGCTTCTTTGAAGTTAAAACCTTATACAAATGGACAATAGCTCCTATATCTTTTTATATCTCTTTATCACCTCTCCTTATCCCTTAATGAATTTTGTCACTTATGAAATGAAGACATGTGTATAAACATATATGTATTAATGCACATAAATATACACAAAATTTTAAGTATGAGTTCTGCATATAAGAGAAAATGAAAAGTACTTTTTTTCTCATTTGCCTTCCATTCATTCTCCTGTATATGTAATGGTTCTTCATTGTGATTTAATGCTTTTTCCCTGCATGGCCAATGCAGCAATCACATATTCAGATGTTAATCATCCATTTTTTCAAACTGTACTGGATTATATAAAGAGTATTTTTATTGCATAAAAGAACATTCCTTTATGATTTACAATGGTTCCCAATAACCCCAACCACAAACCAAAGCAAAACAAAGAAAGCAAAATCAAATAAAACCCAGAGTGTGCCTTTTCTTTTCCTCTCCAAATCATGGATCCATACTTTGCAAATGAACTTGAATGGAGGATTCTGCCTGTGATTGGTCAATCTGAAACCCACTTGTGTGCTGTTATCAAATACAGGTATGAATTGTGATGGGGCTTTCACCAGAGGGGATGCCAGGATGTTAGTATCTTTTTCATTTGGATACAGTGCATTAGTGTCCCTCATCGCAACATGAATCGGAGCTGGTAGCACACCCATTGACTAGAGTTAACTGATTCACTAGAATATTTTATGGTCTAAAAAAGGATGTACTATACCAAGCCCACTGTTGTACCACACTGGTCATTGATTTGGTGTTGTTGAACCTCTCAGAGAAAGGGATTAAGCTTTCCCGATTGAGTTGTTCTCAGCAGAAAATAAATCCCAGAGTTTCTGAAGAAGATAAAGGAACACTGATGTGAGAATATTGCTGTGGCAGGAAACGTAGCTGTACTTGCATGGGTGTGGTGTTTTTGTAATACTGGCCTACAGTTTAGTTAAGGAACAATAGTTACCAAAACAGAGATTGGATATTATGCTGATAATTCTATAAAATTCCTTTTTTGTGGTGCTGAGAGTTCCATGTATGTGGTCGTAGGGTGGTTAAACTCGATTACTCATGAAACTAATGTTGCATCATGAATATTTTCTTCAACCTTTCCCTTAATCATAATACAAGATTATTTATTTCTATTTTAAGTTAAAATGTACTTGGAGCATTGCCTTTCATGAAACTTGTCCACCTTCCTCTCATATATAATAATGGCATATCTTTTCCTTCACAATCATTAAAAATACTTCAATTACTATGTTGTAAACTCACTTACTTCTTGTGCATAGATACCATCAAATGAAGCCTCTGACCAAAGAGGGGATTCAGTTAATATTAAATTAATTCATTTTGGTAAACATTTATCACTTAAAATATTCACTCTATTTTTTAGTGTCTCTGTGTGTGGTTTGTGTGTGTATCTGAGTGTACGTATATACTTTGTTCATCTAGGGGTCTGCAGGGTCCAGAAGAAGCCATGATACCCTGGAGCTGGCATTACAGGTGGTTACAATCTGACTAATATAGGACCTGGGAATTGAACTCAGGTCCTCTGCAAGAACATCAAGTGTCATTCACTGCTGAGCCATCTCTCCAACTCCTGTATTTAGTGTTTTAAAATGATTGCAGATGTTATAATTGCCATGCTTAAAGATGTACTTTTGTACATATATAAACATTCTTGAAAGAATTCTGGAAAAAAAAACTGCCTTGTTAGAAGGTATGGATACGTTAAAATTTGAATTAATACCACATAATTTCTCTGTAGTTAACTCTGTGTGTGTCCCTCCTCCCCAGTGTTAGTACTAGAATCCCTGTGCAGCAGCAGTAGCAATTGTTGGTCTTCGTAATTCTGCAGCAGCCAAGTCAACATTTCCAGGTTGCTTGCCTTTTGCCTGGTTATTAATGAAGTAGAGTCTTTTCATGTATATTTTGTTATCTTCCAAATCTGAGTATTCTGTGACATTATCTCTGCAAAGTGTTTACTTGAACTTCTCTTTTCCTCGGTGAAATAATTTATGATTAATTCTACGTGTATGTAAACACAGTCCTACATTTCTCCAGATAGTTCCTTTTCTTAAATTCAAAATAAAATCACAGTGGAAGAGATGACAAATCTATTTTCTTTCCTTTTTACACTCCCAATCTACTTTCCATTTGCTTTGTAAATATAAAAATTAATTTTTAGATCATCAAGATATATTTTTGACCAGAATTCATCACCACCTTACATTCTGGATATAGAAAAGGCCGTATCATTTCAACAACCTCTCCAACTTTGAGTTAAAAACCAAATAATTTCAACAAATTTATTGAAATCGTAAAATCTCTTCTTTTTGATTTTTAAGACATGTATCAACATTTCAACACAAGTTTTTAAAAAAGCATGACCTACAGTATCTCTCCAGTTCAGTGTTCAGACACATGACATGTATGCTATATTCACGTAAAAGAAACACTGCTAAATTCCTAAATAGGTGATACACCTAAAATATATTTTAAAAAATAGTTGTTACATGAGGATTTGAGTGTGTGTGTGTATATATATATCTTTTCAGTATTTTATATTTTATATATTTTTTTTCAATATTGCATTTATATATATATATTTCCAATATTGCATATATATAATATTGGAAAGAATTGTAAATCCTGATTAACATCAGTCCTGCTATGGCACTAATTCATGTAACTTTGATATCCTTTAAGTTGTGAAATACCTGGATACATTTGAAAGTTTCCATTGCACTGAATGTCTTTTATCTTGAGTATCTTATTCTATAATCTTTTGCCTCTACTGTTCTAGCATGTTAGTACTGAGACTGAAAGTATTCTCTTAGGATCAGTGAAAGGCTGGCTAGTTGTCTCTGTAAAAAGATACATGGGAAACTGAGAGGAGAAAAATATGAAACATTACTGTGAACATTAGTAGTCATACATTTTTGATTCCCAAAGAAGCATTTTGCAGAGAGTTATAGACTATATCAAACACTCTAACTGGCAGCCAGATTTATAGAAAATTTAAATCTTCACTCAGCAGTGAAATTTGTCAGTCAAAATGACTGACATCCTAACAACTCCAATGCTATATCTTAATTTATAAATCGAGGCTCACCATTCCTTTGCAGTTTTAAGTTGACTTGATATAAACTTTTAGCTTCAGAAAATGTAAAAAATATAAATATCAAGAGATAAAATGTTCTTTTCTGGAATTGATAATTCGTATTTTAAAATGTGTCTTAAATACTTTATAAGAGAAACTTCTCCTATTGACATTCTTAAAATCCAGATTGTTGAACTTTTGATCATGTTTACAATGGGAGACCCGAAGGACAGCTTTGACTCTAAGCGACACACGTGTTCCTCAGTGTTCCTACTGAAATTAAGGATGTAGATAGGATTATTTTACCAATTGACTCATTGAAGATGCAATCATCAAACCTGGAAGGAAGTCTGTGCTTGTGCACTGACGTGTATTTCACTGATGTAGTTAGTCACATGCATACTACATCATGTCAGTCACGTGGGAATGGAGTTTACATCTCTGCAGCAAATTCTTTGGAAAATATAAACATCTTACATACTTACCAAATCTTGGGTACAAGAGGGGAGCTCTAGAATTTGCCTAGATCTCCTTTTTTAAGTAAAGATCAACCATAGTTGAAATTAAAATTAATTAACATCTATAATACAATTGTTGTTCATGAGTGAATTCGAGATCATTAATAGGTATGCCAACATTTAACTTCTTTTAAAGTAAGTGGACTTTAGCTTGCATGGAAAAACAGTGTGACACAGAACCGCTAACATATGCTCAGTTGTTGGGAGATGTATATGCTTGACCTAGCACTGATAACTGTAATTTATATAATCCAAAGAAAAAAAAATCTCTGTAGGTCATGGTTTCTTCCAATTTGTAAAATGGGGCACTGAGTGGCTCATGGAGTCTTTTCTTCCTGTAATGCTCTGATTGCAAGATTACCATTCTTGTAAAAGATATGCCATTGTGTGAAGGCCTAGCTGGAAGCTGATGAATGATTTTTAGGAGCAGCTATGGTATTCTCCATTCATCTATTCATCAAATATTATTAATTATTTAATATGTTGCAGGAACACTGGATATTTGAAATAGAGGAGGAATAAAATGTCATTGGTTCCAAAAAACTCATGGAGTCATTGATGTAATAAAAGTGCTACGAATCATTATAGTGCTCTGCTAAATGTATGAACTCTCTGTGCAGGCCGTACAGCCTAAGTAGAGACCATCAAGATGGCTGATGACGAGCAGCTGCCAACAAGTTTGACAAAGAGGAAAGAGCAGAAATATAGTCTTTTTTTTTTTTAAAAAAAAGTATTTATTTTTATTTTATATGTTTTTATTTTACTATTTTATGTTTGCTTGTGATTATGTATTTTACCACAATATATCAACAACAGAAAATTGCTATTATTAATTAATGTGTTAATCTTTTCTGAAACACATACAAAACAGATAATACAGAAGAAAACTTTTTGAATAAATAAAAATACTTTGTAATTTGAAGTTAGTTGCTCTCATTTAACCTTTCTTCTCTTGCGCATGCAGTGGTTCAAATTGCAGAGCAGAAAGTCACTCTACTTTACTTTTATTTTCAAACTAAAAGATGAAAAAAATTATGGTTAACTACTTGGGCTATGCTTTTGTATCTAAGTATACATACTGAAATCTTGCTCTGAATCTAAGCATACATACTGAAATCTTGCTCTGAATCTAAGCATACATACTGAAATCTTGCACAATCCCCAAAGAACAGAATATTGCTAGCAGGGGAGTGTTTGTTATTTAACAATCCTGAGTGAAAGGTGAACATTTGCACTACTGCACACTGGTCATTAACCCAGTCTTTGGGTTATTGGTATTCTGTCATGAACAGTCATCATAGCATAGCAGTTTATATGGAATGTATATTCCATATACATGATCTGCTGCTCCCAGAGGTGGGCCTTATATACCTGCAGAGGTCTCATGTGCTCAGATATATTGGAAATGATATCCAACCTGTTACCCTATTTGGTTTGTGTCAGTCATCCAGATGAACTGCTTGTTACTAGAATGTGAAAGAACAACAGTTCTTTATGAGAGGTGGAATTCTGAACTCTGTGTGATGTGGACATATGCCTTGGCTTTCTGGTTAGACCATAATCTGCTCTTAGATTAATGACTGCTTCAGTGAAACACCACACACACACACACACACACACACACACACACACACACACACACACGAAGGCTTCAGATATATACACGATAATAATCCAGTGCTAGCTAAAGCAGAAGCATACATACTCAGCTTGTAGCACTTCTGCTTGAACCAAATTATTGCTGTCCATTCCTAAAAACGGGAGTTTTTAGTTATCAGATTAGTTTGAAGATAACATCCCTTGAATTTTAATCTGACTTTGTCCTGTGAGAGATAATATTGTAAAAGTATATGTTTGTTGAAGGGCTTGTTTATAGTTCGTACACGGAATTATAAGCCTATTGGTTTGAGTTTTTATTACATGCCAAGAGAACATCTAATATTCACTTTAGTACTATAGTTCCAGGCATGCTAGTTCCCCAGAAAGTGGCATATCTGAGGATGTAAGTATTTCCCAAAGCATGCTGATGTCTTTCTTGCTCCTTTTCCATTAACCACAATTTCTTTCTGGCCCTGGATATGTTATTAACATCTCTAAAATTCAAGTTTCTAGTCTGTAAAAACAGGGGTTCTGTGGTTAATTTTACTGTGTCAACTTGGCTGGGCTAAATGGCAGTTGTTTAGAAAATTTGTTGTCTATGTGTTGTGAAAGCATTTAAAACTGGCAGATCTTAAAATGAGTAGAACTAAAGTAAAGGAGTTATACACTGTAATGGAAGCACTGGGCTTATGTCAGCTGAGGGCCAAAAGAAAAGATCAAGTTCCCCAAATAGAGGGGAATCTCACTTCTAGACTGCAACACAGAAATTGCAGCACTTTTATACTCAGAAATCTAACATAACTCTTGCTACAATTTCCAACCTGTCGTTAAAATATCACAATTGATAGTTCTACAACTGTGTGAGCCAATTCCTTGCAAAAAAATCTTAGCCATGGTCTGTCTTTGTCATCGTGTGTGTGTGTGTGTGTGTGTGTGTGTACATGTATCTATACACACAATCAATTGATTCTACTTTTTGCTTTGTGAACAATGACTAACTCAGGTTTATTTTGTTGATATTAAAATAAATATCAAATGAAATAATTAATTTGAAATACCTTGCATTATGAACTATATAGTAGGGTCTTATCCATTCATTTTTCTCCCTCTCTACCATTATCCTTTAAAAAATATATTTCATACTCTTTATTTCTTTCCTCTTACCTTTATAATGCAATTTTTTTAATGTGTGCAAATGACATCTTTTCAAATGTACTGACTGTATCAGCATTCATGTTCCGTTAAAAGCAAAGTGATTGTGCGTGACTGTTAGTGCCCACAATGACATTTACACATTTGCTTTCATGAGTGAGTAATGATAATTCATAAGCTCTGTGTAGCTGTGAGTAATTACTCCCTTCTAAAGATAAAGGTTAGCACAGTCTGTAGCCATCATAAGTTATGCATTGCATGTATATAGTTTGAAAATATATTTCCCACAATGCTCTTCTATCCCTCCAGTCTCATCTAGAAATGCTTTATCTTTCCACAACATGAACTTTATCTTGGAAAAGGATTTTTGTTATTAGTTCCTTTATTGAATTAGTAGCATAGTAATTTGACATGGAGTTCAGTTTTCTTTTATAGAAAATTAGAAAACACTGAGGTCATGAAGATCTAGCCTGAAAATGTGTCTAGTAATATAATAGAGAACATGAGAGGAGGAGCGATGTAGGAAGACACTTTATTCCTGAAGCTGTCACTGTATTCTAATCACAACTTGCAGTGAGGGCTTAATTCTGAAGCTTTTCGAAGAAGTAGCACAAAGACAGGATTCACACCAAGATGCTGTTTGTAATCTCATTCAGAGCAGACTCACATGCCAGCATATAATCTATGCTAAATCAATATGTTGACCAAATAGATGTTATAAGATCAATTATGGACAGTGAATTTGATGAACTAGGTGTAAGTTGATAAACAAAATTCGATGATGTATGCGACAAATTGCAAAGGAAACAGAAACAGCATGAGAATCTGCATACAATCGAGACACTGGTATTCGTTTAATCACCCTGCCAGGAACAGGTTAGGGTGCTGTCAAACTCTCTGCCTCCAGTCTTCTCCATTTCTTTTTTTTTTTTTTTTCATTCAAAAATTTACACTTCCTCCCCTCCTCCCATTCTCCTCCCTCTCTCCCACTCACCCTTCCTTCCTACCCCTCCCTCCTTAAGAGAGGGCAGGGAACCCTAACCTGTGGGAAGTCCAAAGCCCTCCCCACTACATCCAGGCCTAAGAAGCTTTGCATCCAAATAGACTAGGGTCCCAAAAAGTCAGTACATGCAATAGAAACAAGTCCGAGTGCCTTTATCAATGGCTTCTCAGTCAACCCCCATTGTCAGCCACATTCAGAGAGTATGGTTTGATCGCATGCTCATTCAGTCCCAGTCCAGCTGGATTTGGTGAGATCCCATTAGAACAGGCACACTGTCTCAGTGGGTGGACTAACCCCTCGCAGTCCAGACTTCCTTGCTCATCTTCTCCCTCCTTCTGCTCTTCAACTGGACCTTAGGAGCTCAGTCCCTTGCTCTGATGAGGGTCTCTGTCTTTACCTCCATCCATCGCTGGACGAAGATTCTATGGTGATATTTGAGATAATCATCAGTGTGATAGTGGGGTAAGGTCAGTTCAGGCACCCTCTGCTCTGCTATCCAAGGACCTAGCTGGGGACATCCCTGTGGACAGCTGGGATCCCCTCTAAAGCCAAGTCTCTTGCCAACCCTAAAATGTCTCCCTTAATGTAGATATCTTCTTCCTTGCTCCTATATCTGCCCTTCCTCCATCTCCACCCTCCCTCTCCCCCAAGCTCTCTCCGATCTTTCCTTTCTCCCTTCTCTCTCCCCGTCTCTTCTACCACCACCCCCATGCTCCCAAGTATTCCCCAGCAATCTTGTTTGCTTCCAATTTCCAGGAGGATCTGTATATGTTTTTCTTTGGGTTCACCTTGTTTTTTGGCTGCTCCAGGCTTGTGAACTATAGGCTCAATGTCATTTGTTTATGGGTAGAGTCAACTAATGAGTACATACCATATTCATCTTTTTGGGTCTGGGTTATCTCACTCAGGATAGTGTTTTCTATTTCCATCCATTTGCATGCAAAATTAAAGATGTGATTGTTTTTTTTTTCCTCTGAGTAGTACTCTAATGTGCATATATTCCACACTTTCTTTATCCATTCTTTCATTGAGGGGCATCTAGGTTGTTTCCAGGTTCTGGCTATTACAAATAATGCTGCTATGAACATAGTTGAACAAATGCTTTTGTAGTATGATTGGGCATCTCTTGGGTATATTCCTAAGAGTGGTGTTGCTAAATCCTGAGGTAGATTGATTCCTAATTTCCTGAGAAACCGCCACACTGATTTCCAAAATGGTTGCACAAGTTTGCATTCCCAGCAGCAATGGATGAGTGTTTCCGTTACTCCACATCCTCTCCAGCAAGGCTATCATTGGTGTTTTTGATTTTAGCCATTCTGACAGGTGTAAGATGGTATCTAAAAATTGTTTTTATTTGCATTTCCCTGATTGCTAAGGAGGTTGAACATGACCTTAAGTGTCTTTTGGCCATTCCATTTCACTCATAGGTATTGTGATGGTTCATTTCATGTGTCACCTTGACTGGTCTGGGGCACTCAGATTACTTATTACTTTTTGAATCTGTTTTGGGGTGAAAGTAGCATTTGGTGTCACTTAATTTTGTTGATGCGGATTTGAGAGAGGATCATCCCCTTTGATTGCCCAGGGAATGGCCATGTCTGTCACTGACCTTGAGCTCCTCACCCTATGGCTTTCCTGCTGGAGTGCTAGGAGTCTCTGGTATTCTAGGCCAGTTCTCTTTCCACTGAGCTATAGCTATAGCCCCCAAAACTAGCATTGGAATTCACTTCAGTAAAGAAAATAGATCTCTTCCATGTGTGTGGCCATCATCCAAATCACTGAAGGCAGAGTAGATGAAAACAGGAGGGATAAGTAATTCATCTTCTCCCCCTCACTGTGAGTTTGGGCCAGCTGTGTCCTCTTGTATGGCCCTGGGAAGGGGAGTTTATACCACTAGCTTCTTAGTTCTTAACTCTTCAGAGTGCAACTGAATCAAATCACTAGCTTTTCTGATTGTCTTGCAGACAGCAGATCTTGGGGCTTCTCAACATCTCTAATTTTTTCAATCAGTTCATCATAATAAATTCCTCCCCCTGCTTCTTTCCCCAAACAATACTAGTTTAGGCTGTCTGGGAGCTCTGATTAATACAGATATGTGTCCTGGCGTCCAAACATAGCCAGCCAGGTTTATTGCTCATCACAGATAAACTTCCTACACACAGTTTAGGAGGATAGAGACAGTTTGCTCAATGCAGTCTTCCAAGGATTATGTTCTGCTTTGTTCCTGAGCTGCGGTCTTGCCCTGTCAGCAAATACAACCTGTCTACTACTCCGAAAGCAGTGTCTGTACACTGCTGTACTGCTATCCTGAAAGGGTTAATGCAGCTCCATAAGGGACCTAATTTAGAAGCTGGCAAGAGCTTAACCACTAGAAGAAATATGGCTCATGGCATGCCAGGTGATATAAATTAAAGTTAATGTTATACATGATGAAATGTCCTCTTAGATATTCTGCGTAATTTTGAGCATTAGGAAGTCTCAGTAGGCTATTTTTTTTAAAAAAGAAAGTAGTACTTAGGATTTTTCTCTATATTCATTCCCTTATTTCAACAAAGGGCCAGGAAACTATTATATGAATAATCATATTTTTAACAATTCAAGCAGACTAAACACATAAGAAATTACTAATAATAGACTGTGAATATATCTATTTTCACAAAATAACAGGCAAATGTTAGCACATTATATGGAAAACACATTTTTTGCTAAAAATATTTTTAAAAATATAAAACTTCCAGGCAACCTGTATAAAAGAGAGATATTCTATTACCATGAATGTGGGGAAATGTTCAAATAATTTACAAAGAAATTAGATGTAAAGTACATATGAATTTATGTTTATTGAAGCTTTGTGACTTTAGACAAATTATTTCATCTTCCTCCTTTAGGTTTCTCATATATTAAATCAGCTAAAAATATGGCTTAGGTATAATTTAAGAACTTAATGCTTTACATAGTTATTAACTAAGCACAGAAAATTCAAAAATCTTATTTGTCTTAATGAACTTATAATTAGTATCTCCTGTTTTTTCTAAGTGATGGAACTACATATTTAAAATATGATATAAAAAGAACATGTGGGATGTGATTGCACACATGCAAGGTCCTGAGTTCAAGTCCACTCACAGCACCCATGTCAACTGGGTGCTACGTACCAGTCATGTCAATCCATGTGCTACATACCTGTCATGTCAGTCTGTGTGGTACATACCTGCCATGTCTGTCCACATGGTACATTCCTGCCATGTCTGTCCACGTGGTACATACCTGCCATGTCTGTCCGCGTGCTACATACCTGCCATGTCTGTCCACGTGGTACATTCCTGCCATGTCTGTCCACGTGGTACATTCCTGCCATGTCTGTCCACGTGGTACATTCCTGCCATGTCTGTTCACATGGTACATACTTGTCAGGTCAGTCTGCATGCTACATACCTGTCTTGTCAGTCTGTGTGGTACATACCGGTCTCGCACTGGGAGGTCAGAGGTGGACTACCTCCTCTGACTTGCCCGTCTAGAGTAAGCTCCAGGTTCTGTGAAAGATCATGTCTGCAAAGACAAGGTGGAGAAGACACTGAGGAAATATCTTGACACAAACCACTGACTTGCTATAAACAAGACAGAGTACCCAGAAACATACACAAACATAGGAGGGGGCGGGGGGTTATCACATTGTACCTACTGTTGAAAATTAGCATTGTATCTTTTGGAATCAAAGTTAACGTAAGTTGTAAGGAGAGCAAAGTGAAAAAAATATTTGCTTTTGACATAACAATTCCAATTAAAGTTAATTATTCTAAGGAAGGAAATTCAGAGTAAATAATTGTTATATGAACAATTTCCCTATCTCTCACTAATTAAGGTTTAAAAATGTTCCTTTCATATAAAGAAATATGATGCAGTCATTTTAATAATAATTATAAATATATTCAGTCAACTCAAAATAATTACTGTGGTAAAAACAAATAATGAAAACGGAATGTAAGATGGAACTTATGAATTTTCATTTTCTGCTGTTTTTGTTGTTTTTTCTGTCTCACTTACTACAAGGCTCTAGTAGTAAGGGGGTGGGGAACAAGATGAAACATGGAGGACAAGGAAAAGAAATGGGAGCCTGTTCTTCCTGCGGAGGCGATAACCTCAGTGTGGACGTGTCAATGCATGCCTATGCCTGTCAGTGCCTGTCTATGTTGTCAGTACATGTCAGTGCCTGTCAGTTCCCTCAGTGCCTGTCAGTACATGTTATCACATGTCAGTACATGTCAGTGCTGTCCACACCTGTCAGTACATGTTAGCACATGTCAGTCCTGTTAATGCCTTTCAGTGTTTCTCAATAAATATCAGCATATTTTGGCACATATCAGTATATGTCAGTGCCTGTTAGTTCATGTCCGTGCATGCTAGTGCTGTCGGTGCCTGCAAGTGCTCTCTGTGCCTGTTTCTCAGTGTCTCTCGGTGCCTGTCAGTGCTATCCATCCCTGTCCATGTTGTCAGTACCTGGCAGCACTTATTCATGGTGTCAATATTGTCAGTACCTATTGGGGCATGTCAGTGTCTATTAGTGCTCCCATTGGGCTGTGATATTGTTGTAAAAGGAGCGGCGGGGCTGCGTCCCCAGCATCCTGGCAGCCTGGCTAGCTTATACCTCGAAATAATTACATGGACACTGTATTCTTTTAAACACTGCTTGGCCCATTTCTATCTAGCCTCTTCTAGACTAACTCTCGCACCTGAACTAGCCCATTTCTTATAATCTGTGTATCCTACGAGGTGTGCTTACCAGGAAGATTCTAGCCTATATCCATCCTGGGTCGGAGCTTCATCGCATGTGTCTCAGAGAGCAGAGCTATCCCTGTGTCTGCCCAGGAGAGGGGAGCATGGCGTCTCTGCTCCAGAGAGCAACTGTCAAGTCTGAGCTCACTTCCTCTTCCTCCCAGCATTCTGTTCTGTTTACTCCACCCACCTATGTTCTAACCAATAAAATGGGCCAAGGCAGTTTCTTTATTTTTTTAACCAATGACCTTCCTCCATCATTTCCCCTTTTTCTGTTTAAACAAAAAAAAGGAAGGCTTTAACATAACATAGCAAAATTACATACAACAAAACAGTTATCAAGCAAGAATTACAGTTACAATATTTATATCTATTTTATCTTTTATCATAACAATGGAAAACTATAACTATCTATCTATTCTTCAACTCCATCAAAGACTCCAGAAGAATACAATATTACCTAAGCAAACAAAAAGTAAGCAACTTTTAAAACTCTAGAAATGACAGAGACATCTCACTGCCTGTACAGTCACCCAAAGTTCCTCTGTACCGTTGGGGCATTCATCTTCGGCCTACAGGCCCATAGTTTCCATCAGACATTTCCACAAAGTAGGAAATTTCAAAGTCAGTTCAGTTACTATCTGTTGTGTCCTGCAAAATGTCTTGCAGACTCCTTCATGAATCAGGAACCCCAAAAGATCATCTCACTTTTAGGCAAGTTCAGTAGTCCTCTCTCTGTGGGTTCTCTGTTTCCAGTTTATGCAATAGTCCAGGCAAGAGCAGTTTCTTGCCCAAATGGCTATCAAACTCCATAACGAGCCTCTTCGATGCCCATCTTCTTGTTGAAGTAGATTGGTGCTGCCAGGAGCAGAGTGTCTCATTGTCATGAAAAACCCTAAGTTATTAAAACATTAAATGCCATATTCTGCAGTCTTTGAAAGATATGAAGAATGTCTATCTAACTGAAATATATCTCTATATATCTAGAAAATCTAAGTAACATGACTACAAACTTGACTATTACTGATGATTATCCATTAACCTATATTTTTAATTATACATTACATTTTTTAATGAACTACACAATCACAGTATCTTAATCAATAGCAGAAATATGCATATACATATAACAAAATTGACCTTAAATCTCTATCAATAAAGCAAAATCTACACTAATACAAATTATTCATATCTATATCATATCCCCCTTTAAATGTTAAAGAACGTTTATAAACTGTATTTGGGAAGATGGGCGCAGTTATTTCTCTCCAAACTGCTTCCCGCTGAATGGGGGTGTTGTTAATTAGGTCTTTCATGGTATAACCTGTATACTAGTTTCATCTCAGTTGGCAGTTGAGCGAAGTAATTTCCTGAAGATGTTCACAGCAACCCTTCAGGAGGGTGTGGTCCATCATACCATATCAGAATAGAAGAAATGAACAGGGTCTCATCCTCTGTGAAAACAAAATAAAAAACTCCTTTCCAAAGCATCATGTACTTAGATCCAAATTTCAAAGTCAAGGCATTTTCAAAATATCTATGTTGGATTAGTTCAGCAGCATTTATAAATAAATATCTTTTAGCAGCTGTTGCTCTTTCCTCAGCATTCAAATAATTCAAAGAGAGCATAATAGCATACAGTATCAAAATTCTCTGTTTATTTTCCATCTTTGTACGGCTTTATTTTAACTCTTTCGTTTATTTTTACTTTTAACTTTTTGCTTTTTGAGACAGGTTCTCTGTATCTTTGACCTAGAATAACTCTGTAGACCAGGCTGTCCTTGAACTCTCAGAGATCCGCCTGTCTCTACCTCCCACGCATTTGGGATTAAAGGCGTGTGCTACTATACCTTGAAGTCACAGAGATCTGATTGTCTCTGCCTTCTAGGCACTGGAATTAAAGGCGTGTGCTACCACACCTTGAAGTCACAGAGGTCAATCTCCCTCTGCCTTCCAAGTGTTGGGATTAAAGGTTTGTACTACCACACACAACAACTCTCTTCCTTTTTTTTTTTTTACTTTAAGAACTTCAATTTTTAGCTTGCATATATTTTTAACATACTGTAAACCATTTAGAAATTTTCTTTGTCTTTGAATCTCTCTTTACTGTATATCTCTCTTTTTCTGACCACATGAGTCTTTAATTTACCAAGCAATATCAGTAGGACTAAAGCCGTGGCTTTGCCAGCTAGATCCAGTCCATTCCTTAGCTTTCCAGCCTCATAGCTGAGGTACTGGCTGTAGCCATGTTTACTGCCACAACTCTATGGCATTTCAAGGTTCCTGCCAGCAAGTAAGTTGCAGCATTATGTCCACAGACAACACAGAAGTCCTCTCTCTGTAGTTGGCCCTCCTGCCTCAAACAGTCAGAGTTTGCCCTGGCAGGACAGCCCAGAAAGCCGGCATTTTTAACTGGCGCAGCTTTTTTCCTGCTACAGCTGAAAACCGAAAAGCATGCATTCAGCTTTTTGTCAACACCGTTTAAGTGTTTCGTGGCAGGACCTCTTAATGAGCTGCAGGGTTTTGCAGCTAAATCTGAGTCAGGAAGCCTCTCTTAGATGATAGCACTTGCTTGCCTCTAGCAAGCAGAGTAGACCCGAGAAAGTGCTGCTACCATATCGGGTGCCATTCTGTTATAATAGGAGTGGCGGGGCTGTGTCCCCAGCATCCTGGCAGCCTGGCTAGCTTATACCTCGAAATAATTACATGGACACTGTATTCTTTAAAACACTGCTTGGCCCATTTCTATCTAGCCTCTTCTAAACTAACTCTCGTACCTGGACTAGCCCATTTCTTATAATCTGTGTATCCCACGAGGTGCGCTTACCGGGAAGATTCTAGCCTATGTCCTTCCTTGGTCGGAGCTTCATCGCATGTGTCTCAGAGAGCAGAGCTATCCCTGCATCTGCCCAGGAGAGGGGAGCATGGTGTTTCTGCTCCAGAGAGCAGCTGTCGAGTCTGAGCTCACTTCCTCTTCCTCCCAGCATTCTGTTCTGTTTACTCCACCCACCTATGTTCTAACCAATAAAATGGGCCAAGGCAGTTTCTTTATTTTTTTAACCAATGACCTTCCTCCATCATGACATCACCATAGAAATACAGAAATATGAGAACATAAGGAGAATGTCTTCTTTGTTCTGCTAATTTCTTTGGTGGTTTCAACATGCATTATTTCTTAAAATTTTTATTTTGAAAAAAAAAATAGTTCATAGAATGTTGAAAAGGAAGTATGGAGAGGATCCTTTACTATATTCTTCCAATTTCCCCAGTGGCTGTTTCTATGCACAGATAAGAGTCATGATATCCAAATCAGGGAAAGAAATTCGTATAACATGTTCAGGGATTTCCGATCTGTTTCTACCGAATGTACATACTCCTGTCATCATTTCTGTGATCAAATACCCAACTGTTTCATTGTTGGAAACATTTCCTTCTTTGTCTAGTATTGTTGTATTCATCCCCATGCTCATCACTCAGAACCTTTGAAATCCCTAATCTGTGTTCCATTTGTGCAGAGTTATCTTTCTAGAATGCTGTTCAGAAGAGCTTTGTTGTGTAGCAAATTGCTACAAATTGAATGATTTTCTTCAGGATGGAGGAAGCAAACTCAAGAGTCAGGAAACAAACCACCTATGAGTTTTAGGAAGTGCTAATGAATTCACAAGTCTCCTCCCCCCACCAAGGTTATTGATGTAGTAACTAGTGGCTGCAGACAGAAGACTCTGAATGGCAGAGCTGTTTGGGAGCTTTCCACCTAGTCCCACTTCCTGGAGGAGTCTCCCTGACTGGTCCAGATGCTCACACGTCATGCAGAAATCTCCACGAATGTGACTTCTGTGAGCTGTCACTCAAGTTGAACTGGGCTTTTTGGTTGATCCAATTGTTATTGAGTCATCTATGATCTCCCACCCATACTCCAGTAAATAACTTTTGAAACTCATTGGCCTACTACAATGGACTTGAAAAGAATTGTTATTTTGTCCTATTTTTGATTCTCTATCTACAGTGGACGTATGTTAGCGCATATATTCTCAGGAAACGTTAGCCAATGGAATCTTATAAGATGGGCGTTTTGCCATTCACCATAGAAGATCCATCCAAGCTGTTGTGGGTACCAATTGTCCCTTCCTTTCTGTCTTCACATGTTTGCAGTCCTACCTTTGTCATGTGACGAAGGAGGTTACATTCTTTCTTAGGGTCTTTCCTTTACCCCCAAACAGAGAAACCTGTGCTCTGGTCTTGATTTAGAAATTGGAGGGATGGGAAAACAGAAAGATTGCTGTAGATGGTGGCTTTGTGGCAACATGGTAAAATGGATACTCAGTAATCTTTGTCAGAGAGAGATACATCTGTGAGCCAAAGCTATGAAGCCACTATCGGCTCCCGTCGGTCTAGAATGGCTTCAAGAGTAAGTGACGTTCTGTGTGATGTGGGTGGTGGGAGAAAACTAAGTAGCTAACCTGAAAGCTGAAATGTTTAATTTTGTTTTAACTCGCCTTAGTCCTGAGGGTGAACTACTGCTTATGGGCATGACTGATAGGTTGGATCTGTGTGAGATTAACATTCGACTTGGAAGACACAGGACAGGGGATGGCTTTCTTTAGTGTGGACAAGCATCCTGAAAGGTGTAGAAAGGACCTCAGAACTTTGGTTTCCTGCTTGCCTCCTTGAACTTGGCTTTTGTCTTCCAGCATCCTTGTACTGATCCTTTATTTACATCCTCTTCTTCCCTAGTTCCTGGGCCTAGGAATGTGGACAGATTAACGCCACTGGATTTTCTTTGTCTGTGGCTTGTAGGTGTCAAATTAAGTGCCTTTGCCTCAATAAACAGATGAGGAAATGCCATTAAGAAGCATGCTCATTCACATACACTCTTGATTCTGCTTCTGAAGAGAAAATTTTTGATTAACAATGAGCATCTTTCGAAGGCTTTCTAGAAATGGAAATGATTCTAACAAATAAATCATAGTCTACTAGAAGTTCAATTTAACTAGAAGCTGTGTAAAAGCCAACTGTGAAATAACAGAAAATGGAAACTAAGTTGGTTTCCAAAGTGTGAGAAGGTTGACCATATCTATATGAGATCAAATAGCACACTACAAATGTTTCTTTGCTCATTTGGAGACTCCAGTATCAAGGATGTTGGGAAGACTAATGGTCCTACTTCAATATGTCTGTGGTTCCACTTGCAAAAGTGTTCAACATGGAGCTAAAAGAATCAAATACCAAGAACATGTGATGATGGAGGCTGTGTTCAGAGTGATATGGCTATAAGCCTTATCACAGTTTTAGAATACAGAGAAGCCAAAGGAGTGAATTGCTCCTTACACGCTCTAAACGAGTATGTTGACACTGTAGTTTATAAACATCTGGCTTCCAGAACTATGACATCATAATTGTTTTAGGCCATAAATTTGTGGTGATTTGTTAGAGCAGCAAAAGGAAACCTGCACAGGAACAAAGGAGTACACCAGGTCACCCTCCTTCCAACACAGACTATCAGGCAACACCACATGACACACAGCCTTCAAGTACATACTGTGTGATGACTGCATGTGATAGTTGATGGAAGAGCACTGGGATGGTGGAGGTGTGAATGGGCCAATGTTAGAAGTCAGACATATGTGGAAAAATTGATTTTTATTCGTGATAAGGCTTAAACCCAAAGAACCATGAACTTTTCATAATTGTCGTCTCCTCCCTCATTTATCTTGTTATTCATTTAGATGCAGCTCAGGGGGAAAGAGCAGTTTCAGAGAACCTGAGAGATGAGGCATTGTGAACTGATGTCACAAATGATAGCCAAGGCAACACTGAGCATGTACCATGCACCCAGAGCTCTCCGAGGCACGGTTTGTGTATGTTCCGTATATGTTCCATGTGCCACCAAGTCTCTCACAGTACCGCAAGAGTACACTCCTATCATCACCTTGGTTTCACACATGCAGAAACTGAGGTATCAAGAAAAGAAACACCGTGCCCAAAGGCTTGTGCATTTTAAGCAGTTCGCTCAAAATCTGAACAAACAGCAAGCCTAAAAGGAAATACAAGGACAGGCATACAGTTTGATTTATTATACTGGCAGCGTGGTAGATTTGTTCTTTTTGGTTGTTTGTTTTACTTCATTCAAGTGGCAAAATGAACTTCTGATGACATCTTCAAAAATATAAATATTGGCAATTTCTAATCTGTGAACAAATTGTATCCTGAAATTATCAGTCAGTGGAGTTGAAAAGCAAATACATTTTTAAAAAGGTGTTATGTAGAGCAGCTTGCTTAGCAATTCTGAGTTTGCCATTTATGAAATGGGGATAATAATTTCTGTATTTGGGAGCACAGGGCCTAAAATACAGATATGCTACAAATGTTCTTTCTTGAAGGTGTTATTTTAATATTCTCAGACCAAACAACCAGAATTACTTCTTAGAAGAATAGAATTAGTGGTGGTGGATATATATTACAAAATACCATGGAATATATCTTTAACATGTAATAATACACATAAAAATGCATTCCCATCACTTAACATTTCTATTTCAGTTACAAGTTTCCAGAGAAGTCATACTAGGATTGTTATGTCATCTACTGCTACCGTCCCACTACAGTATTGCTTCTGCTATGAGATGAAGGCTGGGTGTAACGTGATACAACAACTTTGCTGTTCTTCCCAGAAGGGAGATTTCCCTGCTGCTCTCGTGTCTTCACTGCCTCCCAGCCTTGGTGAGGAACTAATTAATATCTATCAATGTAGTTGAAAAGGTGCTGCTGATACTGACTAGAGAGTTTGAATAGCAACTCAGGGAATTGGAGAAGACAGACTTTCCAAGCAGGATGCAGGAGATGTTCAAGAGCAGTTTGGTTAAGCTCTCCACTATTTCAAGTAGTGGGAACATTCACATCCTTCTTATGGGGTGGTGTGGGAACTCATTCTGTCTATGTGCTGCTTGTATTGGTTAATAAATGAAGACATTGCTTTGGTCTGATAGGGTAGAAAAGAATTTAGGTAGGTGGAGAAAACTAAATGGTATTCTGGGGAAAAGGGGGCAGAGTCAGAGAGACACCATGGATCCACCACTGGAGATAGACGTGCTTTGCCGGCAAGCCACTGACACGTGGCAATACACAGACTAATAGAAACAGGTTAAATTAAGATGTAAGAGCTAGCCAATCAGAAACTAGAGCTAATGGGTCAAGCAGTGATTTAATTAATACAATTTCTGTGTGGTTATTTCGGGGCTAAGCTAGTCAGGCAGCCGGGATGAACAAGCAGCCTGCTCCTTGCAACAATGGGGCCTAGGGTTGACTCTGCATTTCATACCTACATATGTAAGTCTAACTAAATACAGCATACAGGATTCTATGCTCCCTCTCCACCCTACCCAGTGTGTGTATGTGTGTGTGTTTCAATCCAGCAAGTTATTCTTACAGCTTCAGACACACATTTTCTGTGTGCTTATCTGTGAAAAACTACTTTGGCTAGGTGAGTTTAGTGCTTGACAACATGGATAAAGATAAAGTCACTAAATCACTTAATTGAAATATTATCACCCTTGCATTTTTAAAGACATGTTTCCTCATCAGTGCTGCTTTGTTTTAATAATGTAAAAACAACCCTAAATCCTGTCAGGTGGAAAGACTAGGGAAAAGGCTGAAGTAGTCAAGTGAACAAACCAAAACTGAACAAAATGAAAAGGCCCAAGAAACAGAAATAGTCACTGTGAGATGCGATCAAAGGGATCAGGAGTGATCGAATGTTAATCAATCACATAATCTCATCCTTTTCTCCAGCAATGAACGCCAATAGTTTTGCCTTAAGGTCATAGTTAGAGTTTTATCAAAGAAAGAGGGTAAACAGCGTTGCTGTTACATTCAGAGGGGGAAAAAAAAACGGTTTTCTTTTCCTTGATTCCCTGACATCAACTGATCCTAAAGATCTGTTACTTCTCAGAAATCTTAAGCTGACTTTATCAACCCTGTTTTTTTCATCTTTTTCTCCTAACTAGAGAACTGAGTCCTGCTCTCTGTTCTGTTTATTTTGTCACTGCAATTACATTTCTCCCTCATACGAAACCACAGGGCAGAAAATGGAGAATATCAATATCCTTTTTCTCTGTATTCTCATCTTCAGCAAATCCATGACGAAAATAATGAACACAAGACTAACACAGAAATCCCTAGGAAGGCAGCTCTGGAAACTGGGGAAACCAGTGCATCTTGCCACAGTTTTGCTCTAAGCATCTCTTTGGACTGGGACGTCTTTACAGCTGGAAATCGCCTTGATTACACAGCAGTCTGAGGACACAGTTATTGAATTATAGTATTAGAATTTAGCAGGCTTAACACACAAAAGTGATCAGCAGCAGGACTCCATGAGCTGCCGAGGAGACTGGTTCTGTGCGCGCATCCTGAGTACTGGGGGAAGGAGGAAGCTGGTATCAGAAAGATTAGCATCCAGAGGTTATAGGACATATTTCAGAGCGTCCTGGATTAGCATTAAGCCTCTGTGCTAACAGCTTTATGTAATACAGCAATTTTGCACTATAGCACCTAGGCCTTTCCAAGCCACACAAATGGCAAATGAGAATGAGGACCTCTCAGTCCACAGCAACTACTCTGTGGGAGTTGCCCTCCATTGACTTGCTTTATCTGAAATGAGTGTGAGCTGCAAGGGAAGGGGAAGCACAAACCCAGGAACCTAGGGCAGAGATGGCTCAGGGAGAAACTCTAAAGCAGAAAGGATCCATTTAGTCCTCTTTCGCATTCCTGGTCAGCAAACTCTTTTTATGCTGTAACCGTTTTAATCGACCCACCAATTTGAAGAGAAATTACTTTTAGAACATTGCATATCTGTTTAAATTAACCAAATAGTAATGAGTAAATAAAGGGAAGAGAGTATGGAAAAAAAAACTATGAATTTCTTTTACTGAGAATTAGGTCCCTGGGCACCAGCAATTAGGAATGAGTGTGTATAACATAACAACATCCACTTGGGTTCTGGAAACCTCTTGGCTATTTAACTTGCATAATAACATCAAAAACCTGGGTGTTTGAAAGTATTATGATTCTATATCTTTCCTCCCTAATGTATTGTGAGCTGTTGGAGCAAAATCACTAAGTAAAGTTCACAGCAAGTTAAGGGAATGATGATAAATACTGGTTCTGTCCACAGTCCTTGCCCAAAAAGAGAGAAGGTAAGTGGTACAAATCAGTTTGAGGCAGAGTGACCATCTAGGAATCTTTCTTTGCTTTCCCTTTGCTACCTTTTGTATTGTTTTACTCGTGAGCATTATTTTACTAGCTAGAGATAGATTGTACCGTGGACAAATAGAGAAGTAAGAGCTAAAGTCCCAGCTCTTAATTTAGGAGACCTAATTAAACAAAGACGCATTAACATTGTTACAATATTTTTGTCTAACAAGGCTTCTGGTGACTTTGTGTACTGGTTGTGTTCATTTATGGTAGCATTAACAAGACATGAGAAGTGATCAAATGACCACCAGGAGCACGCCTGTCTCAGACATTATACTGATAGGGATTTTACATATGAGCATCACTGAGGAATAGAGAGGAGACTTAGAAAGTCCCTACGGTGCTCGTTTAGCACTTGGTATCCTAAGCCATACTGAACTAAAATGACGATGAGCATTCCCGAGGCTTCATGTAGACATCTACATTATGTTTGTGCTCTCTTGGGCAGCATTCAGGTGATTATTCTCAAGTTCTTTTTCTTAACACTATCAGTTGTTTTTTATGTCTTCTTTAAACTCCTTGGAATCTTTGATGATTGACCCTTTCAATTATTTTTCCTGGGGTTCATCTATGTAATTTTTATTGGTGAACTTTTCTATGGGGCTATATGTTTTGGAGGTAAGATTCTGGTTTGAACTTTTGTATTATTTGTATTTTTGTGGTGAGATCCGAGTATTTGGGCTATTTAGGTTACTTCTCTGTCTGATGTGGACAAAGAAGGTTGGAACTGAAGAGAGTATGTGCAGGATGAAGTCATCTGACAAAGAGGCCTGGTGGTATGCAAGATGTGTATGCTAGTCCAATACTGGAGTGGGGATGGGGGAGGGGTGAGTAGAGGTAAGCAGCAGGAAGGACTCATGGAGAAGAAGATAGACTGGTTTGATCCTACAGTAGGATTTATAAGGATCTTACTGGGTGGAGAGGTTGGATGGTAAATGGGAGGAGCCTGTATCTCATGAATGCAGAGTGATACCTGTCAAAAGCCTAGGTTACAGCTAAGATGGGGGTGGCCAGACTAGGCCAGAGCACTGGATATGGAACCTGGGCTAGTTATGGTAACTTGGGGAAGGAACCTGAAAAAGCATAACAACCATACCTTATCCAATATGAAATGGTCAACTCTGAAAACATATACATACAAGTAACATTATAGAGACAGAGAACACAGTACTTATGTATTTAGGAATATATATATATACACATATATGTGCACATATATATGGACATATATGCACATATGTATTCCTATATGCATATATATATAGAGAGAGAGTCGTATATATGTGTATGTGTGTGTATTCACAAATATTTTTTTCACCAGGATAGACACTAGTGAAGGATGTATAAGGATATAAGACTGTGCAGAAAGGTTGGGTGTGGTATGGGAAGAACTTGTGGGTCAGGACTTGCAGGGTGGATCCTGGCAGCCTAGGGGCTTCATTGAGACTCAGATGTGTGTGGCTAGACATTGTGTATATGTATTTATGTATATGTATGTATATACATACTGTATATATATGTGTGTGTGTTTGTGTAATGAATGAACAAATAATACATTAATTTGAAAGAAAGCAAGAAGGAGGAGTTTAAGAGAGAGTTTGGAGGGAAGAACAGGAAGCAGATAATTACATATTATAATCTCAAATAAAATTAATTAAAAGAATCAAAGACTCAAGGGAAATCAGGCATTTTGACAATTTACTCCTGTTGTAGACTAGAAGCTAGCAATCAAGCTGAGTCCCCTTGAACACGGTGCAAAGAAGACAGGCAATATGTTAGAACTGCAGGATAAGAAGGCATGCTGTGAAATGCTGTCTTCTGGGCGTGACATGGCTATCAAATTCACAAGCTCGCAGCAGCAGCTGTGGTTCCCTCCACAGGATCCACACAAGATGAAACTCTCTGAAATACTGATACAGGAGTTTTGTATCATTTCCAGGCTTGACACATACTAAAGGCTATTGGCAATTGATAGCCGCTGAGGGAGGATGATGTCTGCTGGTTTCCTATGTTACAGTGGATGCCCCATTCACCAGAAGATACGGAGGGCACTAATTGGACATGGTGGGTTGTACATAAATGCAAGTAGAACTGTTAAAATGTGCGGGCAGGTGACACCGTGTGTTTGTTTTAAACACAGGTTGGCATCTTCTGCTTGAAGATGCAGTTAGGAATCATACATGAAGCTGGGAGGAGATGAGGCATATGAGGATACTTGGAGGATAGATGAGTGTACATATTACATTTCATTGTATACATACACAAATATTTTACAAATAATTTTTTTTTTTTTGCTTTTTTTCGAGACAGGGTTTCTCTGTGGTTTTGGAGCCTGTCCTGGAACTAGCTCTTGTAGATCAGGCTGGTCTCGAACTCACAGAGATCCGCCTGCCTCTGCCTCCCGAGTTCTGGGATTAAAGGCGTGTGCCACCACCGCCCGGCTACAAATAAAAATTTTAAAGAAGTTCCTTCCTGCCTTATTGTTCTATAATCATATATTATATCAAACCTATAAGAACTTAAATACTGGCAAACTTTCTTCTCTTTGTTACCAAATACCGAACAAAAACAACTATAATAATGTTATTTTGGTTTATGGTTTCAGAGGATTTATTACACAGTTACTTGGCCCCATACAGCCAGACAGAACATCATGATGTTGGAAATGTGTAAAGAGGTGTTTTACTTCACATTATAAAAGAACCAAGAGTGGGGAAGACCCTAAGGTTCAATCTTCTGAGGCAAGAGGCAGTCACTTCCTTCCTCCAGGTAAGTCCTATCACCTTAAGTTCTCAGACCCGCCCTCCAAAGAGCACCACCAACTGAGAAGCAAGCATTCATCACAGGAATTGGGGCCAGTTGTTCCTTTCTTATCCCTAAGGCTGATAAAGGAACTGAGGCAACCCCAGAAGACTTCACTAATGCTACCACTCACAGCTGCTCTGCAGCACTGGCCTTGCTGCTCTTCTGCAGACTGCTGGATGCCTGTCCATCAGCATCTCTGTGAAAGTCCTCTGACTCAAATGGATGCTTGAAGCCAACCTGTGACTCCTTTTCAGCTCCAAAGCATCCAGCTGTCATTTCCAGATTTCTGCTTTTGGTAACCCTCCAGTCCTCCAACCTATTAACCATTATACAGGGCTCAGGCAAATCCACCCATTTTCCTCTTCTTCACAATCACATTAGCAATGTCTCCTCTTTCCTGCCTGACAACTCTGGGGGACTAAATGCTGCCTAGCTACTTCTTTTTCATCAGGCCCAGTGCCCCAGGAAACACAAGGTAGCTAGAGCCTCCACCATCACAGACATAGTCTTGGGTTTGGTGGCAAGTAGAGACTAAAAGTGACTCTATGAAAAGGCTCTCTCCAAATCCTTTCTTCTTCTTACTTATACTTATTTCTGTATCCAGATCTGAGATTCAGAACAAAATTTCCATGAATGTATTTGAACATGTCCCATCTGGAGGATCTGTTTGATTCACACTTTGGTATTCCATTGGCACTGCCATATTAAGAAAGAAAAAATAACTGAGAGGGAATAAATTTGAGTTACTTTCCGTTTTCACCATGTTATAAAGAAATGCCAGAAAATTCAGCTTCTTAATTTGGTTTGGTAATCTCATGATCAAGAATTTAAATGATAAATGGAACATACAGTACCTTGCTAAAACCCAAACCAATGAGAGTAATTTTCATTTTCTCAGTCATCAATGAGAAAATGTGGTGAAAGCACCTAACCCAAAGCATTTAAAATTATTCTAGATGTTCAGTGAAGAGACGGCTCAATTGGTGCTGTCCAGTGAGACTAATTGCCTGGAGAAGTGGTGTCATCGAGTGGTGGCAGCAGGCCACACTCAATTTATTCCTCTTTTAGTGCAGGTGGGGACGTGAGAGCTACAGCTTTTGCTCATCTTTCAGCTTAAAGGATGATTTTCCCCCAGCATTAATGATCAGAGCATATTTTTTTTGCAAATTTTGGTATTCAATCTACCCATCTGGTTCTTTTGGAGATGCTTTCTGGTGCTTTAAATCTTAATTCCTAAATGCAGCTTCAAACAGCAGATACTAAAATATGTACAGAACAAACACACATTGCCACCTGTCTGTGCATTTTAACAGTTCTGCTTGCACTTATGCATGCCAACTCTGTACCTTATAGGCTTGCCTTCTCCTGTGTTTTGCCTAATTCATTAGTTATGTTTAGAACTGGCCTCCAAATATACATTTGAAGAGAACACTGAGTGTTAGAATACAGGGGCTCTCACATTTTCTTTATAACTTATTTCCTAGTGAACTGCTTGACTTGGTTTGAATCTTCTCTTGACACATAAGTACATTTGAGAAGCTTCTTGTGTGAAGTCTTCAGGATCATTGCCTACTTAGGGAGCCATGTTAACGGGAAGTATGCAATCCAGTGAGACCAGAGAATAAACAGAGGTAAAAATAATAGCTGAAGGCCAGGCAGTGGTGGCGCATGCCTTTAATCCCAGCACTCGGGAGGCAGAGGCAGGCGGATCTCCATGAGTTTGAGCCCAGCCTGTTCTACAAGAGCTAGTTCCAGGACAGGCTCCAAAGCCACAGAAAAACCCTGTCTCGGAAAAAAAAAAAGATAGCTGAGGAGTGAAAATGCACTTCCTTACTATAATCCCATCAACTCAACATCTTCATCCTACCTTATCCCTCAAACTAATTTGTCCAATACTTTCTAACTCAAAGAAGTGAAAATTGAACAAACAGCTCTCTATGCCAAGACCTCCCAACTTCCTGCTAATATCTAAACTTCCTAGGATATTGGCATGAAGACAATCCAGACCTTGAGAACAAAATTCAATAAAGAGATAGAAACACTGAAGAGGACTCAAGTGGAATTGAGTATAGAATTGAAGAATTCAGTAGTCCTCCTGGAAAACTCGAAGGAAAGACTTACAAATAAAATGAATCAAAAAGATAAAATAACAGGATACAAAGATAAAGTAGAGGATCTAACTAAATAAGCAAGGAATATAAAAAATAAAAACACAGGAAAATATGTAAGAAGTTTGGGACAGTATGAAAAATAAAACATAACCAATATTCAAATTATAATTATAGATGAGAGAGAATTCCAGGTCTAAGGTATAGACTCCATCTCTAACAAGATCACAGATGAAAACTTTTACACACCAATAAAGGCATATCTGTACAGATGCCAGCAGAAACAGAACATCAAATAGACAGGTTTTGCTGCCTGGAGCCCAGGTTCATGTAGCACAGGACTCAAAAGGAAAACCACCGAGTTGGTGTATTGTGTCTTAAGAATGTTTCAGGGCCTAAGAATGTAACTTAAGTTGTGTAAGTGCAAGTTATAAAGGTCAGAGAATGAGAAAGCTTAAGTTCTGATAAAGAGAAAGTAATTTGAATGTTAAAAAGAAATGAAACAGGTTTCATATTTCTCTCTCTTTTTATGCTACTGTTACATTAGGACTCCAAGAGTTCACAGCTTTAACATTAATTGATGAAATATGGATAAGTTATTAACCTGGCAGAGTACTACCACTACGTGAGTATTCCATCTTTTCTGTAATGTGGATGTAGGTCCAGATTACAAATAATGGGAATGCTAATGTATCTAAAGTGTCTTTTTGTAAACTCAGTAAGCTCCAAGGAGTCAACTTGGATTCACCTCAAACAGGTCAGGTGCACACCTCAATTAGGGACTTCCAATCAACAGTCTAAGCCTCCCCTCCTTTTCCTGGTCTTGACACCCCCTTCTCTCAATTACCAGGACCTAAGAAAAAAATCTCCCTTGAATTTAACTGTGTCCTCTGGTCTGCCAGCATCTTGCCAGGTTCCTAGAGGCACCTGGCAGTTCTATAGAGCCTGGACAGCAGTGAGGCAACAAGACTCCAGGATGCAGTCAGCTCCCCAATTTCCTCAGGTTCCCCAAGATTTCAAAGTCCCCAGATCAGCAGGAAGCAGTCTCAAGAATTCAGTCCCTTCATTCCCCGTACCTCACATTTTAGTAAACAAGAAGGGAGGAATGTTTGCATTAGGCACACATTGCCCACTGCTTGAATACGTGGCAGAGTGTGCCACCCTGCACACATGCCCAGTACACAGACTATGCTCTGGTCTACTGTGTGCTCTCTGTGCACATGTGCCATATCCCTCTCTTTAAAAGGCAGAGCCCCACCTACTTCCTCTCCCTTCCTCCTCTTCTCCTCTCCCCAAGTTCTGCTCATCTTTCTCTCTTTCTGTGTCTCTGCCTCTCTGTGTCTCTCTCTGCCTCTCTGTTTCTCTTTCTCTGCTTCTCTGTCTGTCTCTCTTCCCAAGAGGCTGTTGTGTGTTCCTTTCCTCTCTCTCCTCTCTCCCTTCTCCCCAATAAGCTCCCCATGTGAATGCTGTCTGCATGGTGTCTCTCACTCACCATGGGACCCCTTGGCTTCAACTTGCCAAGGTCTCCCTCTAGTCCTTTTATAACACAGTGAATATTTTAATCTAAGAGGATTAAGGGAAAACACACTTTTCACTTCATGGTTTTTTCAGACCTTTTCTTTATTCTTCATTTGCATTCTCTTATTCTCTACTTTTCATCTACAGCTTATATATCTGAACAATATCCTTCAGGGAATATAGAAACTACAATATGGTTATATTCTAGTTTTCAAGTACAAGATTATAATAAATACAGGTAAAAGGTTTTTCGCCTTCTTTATATGATTAAACATTTCATATATTACAGGCATTAAACAAATTATCCCAAAGAACCCAAATACATTTATACCCAAGCAAATTGTTATAGCTTAAAAAATGTAAGCAAACAAGATATTCTTCTCAGTTAGTTCTTTTACTTGCAGGTTGATTATTTAATTACAAAGAAAAGGCCACATTATTACTTATTTTGAAAGGTAAGCTTGTAAGGAATCTTAGAGGAATCACAAGCCTCAATTTTTTTTCTTTTTTCTTTTTTAGAGTCCTCTGTTGAGAGTTCTTTATTTAGGTCTATACTCCATTTTTATTAGATTATTTGTTCTTTTGATGACCTTTTAAAATTGTTTTCATTGAGCTATATATTTTTCCTTGCTCCCCTACCTTTTTTCCCCCTCCCCTTCTACCCCCTCCCATGGTACCCATGCTCCCAATTTACTAGAGAGATCTTGTCCTTTTCTAATTCCCATGAAGATTAGATTCATGTATGTCTCTCTGAATGTTAGGCTAGTTTTGCTTTGCTTTATGCCTAAAAGCCACTTATGAGTGAGCACATATGATATTTTTCTTTTGTGTCTAGGGTACCACATGCAATATAATGTTTTCCAGATCTATTCATTTGCCTGCAAATTTCAAGATGTCAATTTTCTCTGTTGTGTAGTATTCCATTGTGTAAATGTACCTCATTTTCTTTATCCATTTTTCAGTTGCAGAGCATTTAGGTTGTTTCCAGGTTCTGGCTATAACAAATAAAGTTGCTATGAACATAGTTGATCATATGTCCTTGTGGTATGATTGGGCATCCTTTGAATATATACCCAAACATGATATTGCTGAGCCTTGAGGTAAGTTGTTTTCTAATTTTCTAAGAAAATGCCATACTAAAATACAAAGTAGCTATACAGTTTGTACTCCCACTAGCAGATTCAATGCAATGCCCATCAAAATCCCAGAAAAATTCTTCACAGACCTCGAAAGAACAATACTCAATTTCATATGGAAAAGCTAAAACAGCAGGAGAGATGAAACAATCCTGCACAATAAAGGAATTTCTGGAGGCATCACAATCCCTGACTTCAAACTCTACTACAGAGCTACAGTACTGAAAACAGCCTGGTATTGGCATATAAACAGACAGGACAACCAATGAAACCAAATCAAAGACCCAGATATCAATCTGCACACCTATGTACACCTGATTTTTTTTCAAAGAAGCAAAAAATATAAAATGGAATAAAGAAAGCATATTCAACAAATGGCACTGGCATAACTGGATAACAACATGTAGAAAAATGAAAACTGATCCCTATCTATCATCACACACAAAACTCAAGTCCAAATGGATCAAAGACCTCAACATAAAACCAACTGCACTGAACCTCATAGAAGAGAAAGTGGAAAGTACATTTGAATGCATTGACACAGGAGACCACTTCCTAAACATAACTCCAGTAACACAGACACTGAGAGAAACAATTAACAAATGGGACCTCGTGAAACTGAGAAGCTTCTGTAAAGCAGAGGATATGGTCAATAAGACAAAACGGCAGCCTACAGAATGGGTAAAGATCTTCACCAACACCACATTGGCCAGAGGACTGATCTCCAAAGTATCTAAAGAACTCAAAAAGTTGATCATCAAAAGGACAAGTAATCCAATAAAAAAAAAAAAAACGGGTACATACCTAAAAAAAGAACTCTCAACAGACAAATCTAAAATGGCTGAAAGACACTTAAGAAAATGCTCAACATCTTTAGCCATCAGAGAAATGCAAATAAAAACAAGTCTGAGATTCTATCTTATATTAATGTAAGAATGGTCAAGATCAAAACAGGTAACAAGTTATGCTGGAGATGATGTGGCATAAAGGGAACACTTCTCCAAAGCCCAACATTTATACATGATAAACAATCAGTCAGTTCTACTTTAAATCTTTAGTGTTACCTACTCATCAATAGTTTAGTTTTTATATGAGGAGAGTGAGCACCGAAATGGGTATAAAGAATTAATCATCACATTTGGTCATCAACCAACTAACAATAAAGGCATGCCAGCTAATTATAATTGAGCTGATTTGTTCATCTTCCCAGACCTTAGTGAGGCAGTCACTCAACTATGTACCTTTCTGAAACTTTAGATTGTCTTCTGGAATTTTTTTTTTTTTTTTTTTTTACCTCAAAGCCATTTAACAAAAAATTCTTAGTCTAACTTTACGTTATTTTCAAAGCTTTGTTTCAGGTATAATGAACTCTGAAAACTATGAATATAGCTCCCAACATTAAGATTAGCAGAATTTAAGGTAGCTGGGATACCAGGACTCAATTGTTCTTTTTTTTTTTTTTTATCATTAACCTGAACTGCAATCTACACAGCTCTTTAGGTGAAACTTACAGGCCCTAGTTGTGTGACAGTTCCTTGTATATATATTTTATTCATCAAAGCACTATTTAAACTAGTATTATTGTTATCAATTAGATCATATAGATTATAAAGAAATCACCTTTATAATAATCCACAGGTCAAAATTCCCATTAGAACAGGATGTTACTATGAGATAAACACACTACATTACAGGCAGTGGAACTCTCCCCACACCCATTCATACCATGCTAGATACCTGAAAAAGATGGCAGTGGCAAACATGCAAAGGCATAGCAGAAGCAAAAGACATTCTGGAGTGTGTGCTCTCCGGCCCTTATCTGAAATTCATCCATCAGGGATTTACCTCCTGTTGTTCTGACACGTTTTGTCATCTGCTGCTCCTCTGACAGCAGGTGAGAGGAGAAAAGGAAATCTGGGATAAGGAAGTTTAAGCACTAAGTATACATAACAAAGAAAGTTTATTGAACGTTGCAAGAGAAAACATGCAAGTCACATATAAAGGGAAGCCCATCAGAATAATATCAGATTTTCCAAAGGAAAATTTAAAAGCAAAAAGACCCTGGGACACTACATTCCAAGTTCTAAAATACCACAATTACCAAACTACAATAACACATCCAGCATGGCATAAATAGGTTAAAAATATTTTAGACAACAAACCAAACCGAAATCAAATACAGGAAGCAGTATTTCAGACTGAAGAGAATAATGAGCATAGACAAAAGGCTATAGTTAGAAATATGAAGCTATAATTACTAACCTGTAGCACTACTGGGAACATAATACCAAAAATCAGCAACAAAATGATCTCTAATATACACATTTAAAAAAATGGCTTTAAAGATTAATGATCTCAACTCCACTCAGAAGACACAAAAGGTTGATGGAACAGATCAAAAAATGAACTCTGTCTATCTGTTGTTGGCAAGAAACTTAGCTTTAAAGATAAGCACTGATTTAGAGTAAAAGGGTATACAAAAGTACACTAATCAAATGGGACCACGAAGCCTGAAAATAATATTGCTATCTTTATAACTGACAGACTTGATTTCCAAGTAAAATTAATCAGAAGAGAAAAAAAGGAACAGTTCTATCTAATCAAGGGAATGAATAGTCAACGTAGATATATTACTATTTTAACCATGTATTCAACAAATTTCATAAAAAATGTGCTGCTATATTTAAAAACACATTAAATCAGGCTCACTAATAAATAATTTTAATACCATACATTCTCCAATAGATGTGTCATCTTGGAAAAAATAGAGAAACATCAAAATTAAATGAGATTATATATCAAATGTGTTTGATATATATCTACAGAATATTCCCCAAAGACCCTGAACTTCTTTTTTCAAGAAAGGGTTTCTCTGTGTAAAAGTCCTGACTGTCCTGGAACTCACTTTGTAGACCAGGCTGACCTTGAAATCATAGAGATTCACCTGCCTCTGCCTCCAGAGTACTGGGAATAAAGGTGTTTGCCACCACTACCTGACCCAATTTTTTAAATCAAATTTAATTTTTAAAATGAAAGTATTTGCCCTAACTTCTGAATTTTATTGTGTTTCTAACAGGCTGTTGAGATATTTACGTTTAAGAAGGAGTAGGGACCTACAACCTGGACATCTTCATGTCACTCCTCTCCTTTCCACAGTTTTCAGAAATAGTGTATGATAAATGGAGAGGTGATGAGGATTGATCCGGAGCTCTGCTGTCTACAATACCTGAAGACCTGTGTAACAATTGGTCTGAGTATATTACTGCTCATCTCTTCAAGATCTCTGATCAGAACCTGTTGGCTGCCTCATTTATTAAAGACCAGATGGAGTTAGAACTGCACAACAGCATGTTTGGAGCCTTGGAATAAGAAAAATAACCAGTGACATTGATTTCATTTTGTTTAAAATGTAAGAATATTTTGTATATTGAGAATTTGTTTATTTATTTTTATTTAAAAAAAAAAACTCCTTAGAACTTCATTCATTCTGAGTTCAGATTTTAATGGTCCCTTAAGTTTTGTGCTGGCTATCTAGTTTCATGAAGTCTATCTTTGCTCAGTCAATCCTCCAAGAAAAAGATAACGCACCTTGTTTTATTGGTAGAAACTTTGTTATTTTCATTCTTCTCCCTCTGTTATCATTTCACTGCCAAACACGTTATTTATTCATTCATTTGTTTGTCCTTGAAACATTCACTTCCCAATCCAAGGCACCAAACGGATGTTTTTCTCTAGGCATCAGCCCCAAAAGTATAAGAAAAACTGCTATAGGGAAAATGTTACAACTGTAAATGTGACAAAGATAGCAGAGGTTTGTCTTTTTCTTTTCTCTGTAATACCAAAAAGCATTTTATTCTAATATTCTTGTTTTCTCAATTTTTTATTTATTTTATATACCAACCACAGTTCCCCCTCTGTCTCCTTCCCCTGCTCCCTACCACCTACTCCCAATACACCCCCATCCACTCCTCAGAAAGGGTAAGGCCTCTTATGGGGAGTCAACAACTCTTAGCACATTCACTTGAGGCATGACCAAACTCCTAGCACCTGCCTTAAGGTTGAGCAAGGCATCCCACCATATGGAGTGGGCTTCAAAAAGACAGTTCATGAACCAGGGGTGGATTCTGGTTCCACTGCCAGGTGTTCCACAAACCAACCAGGTCACAAAGCTTTGGCCCATATGCAGACATCTTAGTTAGGTCCCACGCAGGCCACCCAGCTGTCAGTCTAGTGTCCCTGGGCTCCAACAAATTCAGGTCAACCACTCTGTGAATTTCCCCGTCATGACTTGCATTCCCAGATCCATGAATGCTTAGCCCATGCCCCAACCAGTAACCTTGTGGCTCACAATTGCCTGTAATCTCCTTATAAGAAACAGATTTGATTGTTCTTAATTTGTTAATATACTTGTTAGTATTTAAGCTGCCACCACCACAGAACCACAATGGGACTGTTCACTACACCAATGGTCACATCTTTTTACCCTGCACCTACAATCACAATTACTTGCTGGCCAATAAAGATTATTACACCTACAACAATTTTCTGAAAAATTGTAATGGAGGTAAGTTCATTTGATCAATAAATAAATAAATTTAAAATTTATAAATAAACCTCAAGATAATTGCAGACAATATAACCATCCAGAAATTTAGCAACCTTTTTGTTTCTACTATGAATGGAATTCTGTATAGATTATATGAGATCTCTAGTACATACATTTTTGTGATCATGGGTCTTAGCATTGTTCTTTATATTATATCCTTAAAGAAATGGTTTGATAACAGAGCCAAGAATGAGACACTTTTAGAAATGATACAGTCTTTACGGTCTCAGAATTTACCTGAAAAGATTAATGCCATTAAAAAGTATAACTTTAATTTGACAGACAGAATTCAATCCCTGTCAATGGGTTTATAAAACTTTACAAAATGGTATAGAGAGATTATCTGAAGGAAGTCATACTCTTGAAATTGATAAACAAAATCTGTTAAAAAGTTACAATAAGTTTGCAGATAGAGTATTTCTCCAGGAAGGCAATCTGCACACGATCCAAATAATGTCCAAGGATGAGATGTTATCATTAATGGAAAAAACTAGTACCTTGGAATCACAAGTGCAGAATGAGAACTAGAAATTATTTAATTCAATGAAATCATTAGAAATATTCACAAGTAAAGAAATTTGGACTTTCCAAAAGACACCGATGAAAGGATTTGAATTGACTGAGGAAAATGTCACAACTGATAAGTAAGGAAAGGAGGTACAAACAAAGGACTTCATATCTCTAGTACCTCTCAGAGTCAGAGATGACTTACCAAGAGTTTTACCTACTTATCCTGTCACTACCTCTGACAAGCCAGCAAATCTGTACCCAAACAGATACAACGCATGTAAATGGAAACCTATAGGTATGAAACATGTAAAAGAAATTAAGCAAGCAGCAGTATTTTATGGCTTGCATTCACCAATTGTTAGGATGATGGTAAAGACATGGGCTTAAAGCAATAAGGTTATTTCACATGACTGGTTTCAAATTGTCTCAACAGTTACTGAAGATGGGTCACATCTTCAGTACTATTGGAAATGGGAGGCTAAAGCCTTAGAACAGCAAGGGAAGGTCAAAGAATTTGAGGCTTCCCAAGATCAAATACTTGGTGAGGGCTGTTACATTGATTCACAGAGACAAGCTATTTCTAATGAACACATCTTGTTCCTATGCCATACAATATCCTTAAATGCTTGAGACAGGATTCAATAACTAGGAAGAAAGTTGGATCATATACTAAGATCATACAAAGGCCAAGAGAACTCATTTAGTTGCTTTTTACAAAGATTATCTAAAATTATACAAGTAAGGGTAACAGATGCAGAAGCTAGACGAGTATTATTGAATCTCTGACTTATGAAAATGCCAACTTAGAATGTAAAAGAGATATTTGGGACTTTAAAGTTCAGATCAGCACAAACAGATAAATCTTCATGCAGTCAATGTTGAATCATTTGACTATAATACTGAGGTTATGATAGGAGAAGCAATTTCCAAAGGTGTGAGGAAATATCAAAATACCAAATGTTTTAATTGTGGTAAAATAGGGCATCTGAGAAGGTACCATAGACAAGACATACCTAGAAATATTTTTTTCTTGGAATGACAAAAATAGAATGTCTTAATCTTCTGAATTATATACAAGATGCTGCAAAGGTCAAAATTGGACCAGTGAATATAGATCAACAAAAGACAAACAAGGCAAACATTACCATCAGGAAATTTCTTAAGGGGCCTCTCACAGGCCCCCAGATCAAATGTGGTCAAGTCATTCCCATTCATTGTGGAGGACATGCCTCTTGAGGAAAATTTAAAAATACAGTATCTGTTGTAAAAAGCTATGCTGCTCTGGATAATAGAGTAAACATTGAGAAGGAATTAAAAATTCCAATAGAAAACAGGAAACACATATTTGGCAGACTTCTATAAATGATCAAAGACCAAAGCTGAGAGTACAAATAAATAACAATGTAACTGAAGGATTACTGGACATGGGTGCAGATGTGACTATTATTACTCCAGAATCTTGACATCCAAATTGGCCTCTTTAGGAGGCAGATGTTCAATTCCTAGGAATTAGAATCCTATCTCAAGTAAAACAAAACATGAGATGGGTTGAATAAATAGGGCCAGAAGGACAGAGAGAAAGTCTAAGGTCATATGTGGCTAATATAGCAGTGAATCTACAGGACTGTGATCTGTTGCAGCAATGGAATACCCAGATTAACATGCCTGTAGTCTCAAAACAGATTATAAACCAACTCATATTTCTGGGAAGGACATTTTAAGGTACTTTAAAAAACAGTCACCAACCTTTCAAGCTGTACAAAAATGCAAAACAACCAGCAAACCTTCAGAGGTACCAATGTCCCTACTTTTAAAATGATTAATTAAGGAACAAATATGGGTTAAACAATGGCCTTTAACAAAAGAGAAACTGCGAGTTTTAGAAGAGATGGTACAGGAGCAACTAGATGCTCATCATATTGAAGAATCAACCAGCCTTTGGAATTCTGGGTGAAAAAGAAATATGGAAAATGGAGAATGATGACAGATCTAAGAGCTGTTAGTAAGGTGATTCAACCAATGGGCCCTCTACAATCTGGAATTCCTTTGCCTTCCCTATTGCTGAAAGGATGGCCTCTTATAGTTATTGATTTAAAAGATTGTTTCTTCATTATACCTTCAGAAGAAAAAGAGAGAGAAAAATTTGTCTTCATAGCATCTACTTAAAATAATTGTCAGCCTACAAAGAGATTTCATTAAAGGATTCTCCAACAGGGAATGTTAAATAGCCTCACCCTGTGCCAATATTTTATAAGTCAGCTTGGTACCTTTTTCAGTGGGGTAGGTCACAACTTGTTTCTTCCATGGTCTGGGCAGGACTGCGCAAAGAGCTTCCTTCTTCCCAGAATACTCCTGTTCTCCTTGCTCTGCATCTACTTCCAGTCTGGTTTTCTGGCCTATGCTTCCTTCCTAGCTATTGGCCAATCAGTGTTTATTTAAAACATAATTGACAGAATATAGACAATTCTCCTGCACCACTTTTTTTTCCCAGTACACTTTTTGGTAGGGTAGGTCACATCTTGCTTCTTCCATGGTCTGGCCAGGACAGAAACCCCAGCAAACAGGCCTGTCATGTTAGAGAAGTTTCTAGGAAGATGGGGCCCCACAACAATGATTCCACCTGGTTGGTATGACATCATGTTGATAGTGCCACTTTAAGTTTAGTTTTGGATTGCAAACTGTTCAAGATGATTCCAACTTGGCTAGCTGACATGGTGTACCTTCTTACAACATTCTGGCAAGAACTTCACATAAGAACTTCAGTGAAACCCAACCAACTAGTTAAAGGCTATCTACAATTATACCAGACAGTAATCTTGAAACTTAATCATCATTTTAGTTTTTATAGACTCTTATAGAAATAACATTGCTCGATGACAGCTGAAAGTAATTCTAGTAAACAATATCTCCACTCCCAACAAAGTTTGTCCTCAGGGTTAGGGACATCTATTAGGGATTGGTTATAAGTGGTATGTATATATTTGGGGGTTGAAATGAAATAATCTTTTTTGATTAAAAAGGTGATGGATCTCTTTTGATAAAAAAGGGGGAATTGGATAGGATGGGATAATAGGTAGATTGGATTATTGCTTGTGAACTATTATTTAGTATTACATTAGTATAGTTTTTTTTTTAGCACACAATACAGAACTTTTATTTATGTGATTTCTGTATATCAGGAGTATGAGAGCAGTCCTTTACAAATGGATTTTACAAGAATAAATGACAAAACCAAAGCAGTGTCTGACATGGATTCATGAGGCTTTATGGTTCAAACCCAGCCAAGAAGTTTGTTACAATCTCTTTCAGCTTTGCCTCTGATTGTTCTGAGATTTCCCCATCAGACCTGATATTGCCCAAGAGGGACTGATGCTGGCTGATAACAAGAGACAAGAAAGCATTCTCAAACTTTGTGATCTTACTGGGCTCCAGTTTATCAAGATAGCCCCTCACGCCTGCATAGATAACAGCCACCTGTTCTTCAATAGCCACGGGAGAGTACTGTCCTTGCTTTAACAACTGGGTCAGATGCACACCAGGACTCAGGAGCTGCTGAGTGGCAGCATCAAGATCAAAACCAAATTGGGCAAAAGCAGCAACCTCCCGATACTGAGCCAATTCCAGCTTCATGGTACCTGCCACCTGCTTCATGGCCCTGGTCTGGGCAGCAAATCCGACATGGGACACAGACAAACCCATGTTAATGGCAGGGCGGATGCCTTTATAGAACAATTCTGTTTCCAAGAAGAACTGTCCGTCAGTGATGGAAATAACGTTTATTCATTGGAATGTAAGCAGAGACATCACCAGCCTGGGTTTCTATGACTGGCAGGGCCGTCAGAGAGCCACCACCAAAAGAATCGTTCATCTTGGCTGCTCTCTCCAGCAGCCGAGAGTGGAGGTAGAACACATCACCAGGATAGGCTTCACGGCCAGGGGGTCGGCACAGTAACAGAGACATCTGGCAGTAGGCAACGGCCTGTTGGATAAATCGTCGTAGATGATCAAAGCATGCTTGCTATTATCTCTAAAATACTCTCCCATGGAGCAGCCAGAGTACGGAGCCAGATACTGAAGCGGGGCAGCATCAGAAGTAGCTGACACCACAATGGTGTACTTCATGGCATCTGCATTTGTCAGTCTCTTCACCAACTGGGCAACAGTGGACCGTTTCTGACCAATAGCAACGTAGATACAGTACAGCTTCTTCTTTTCATCAGTCCCATCATTGAAACGTTTCTGGTTGATGATTGCGTCGATAGCAATTGACGTTTTAAAAACCCCAGTCTGTCTGTCACCAATAATCAGTTGACGCTGACCACGACCAATCGGCACCAGACTATCCACAGCCTTAATGCCAGTCTGCATTGGTTCCCGCACGGAGATTCGGGGAATGATTCCAGGGGCTTTCAGGCCCACTCGTTTATGGGTCTTGGAACCAACTGGACCTTTTCCATCAATGGCATTACCAAGGGCATCAACTACACGACCCAACAGTTCCTCACCAACTGGAACATCCACACTGGCTCCCGTTCTCTTCACAACGTCACCTTCTTTAATTAGCTTATCATTTCCAAACAAGACAACTCCAACATTGTCAGGTTGCAAGTTCAGGGACATACCCTTTAAGCCTGAGGAAAATTTTACCATTTCCTCTACTTGAACAGTCCTCAGTCCATGTACTTGGGCAATGCTTAAGACATGCCCAGTCTCTTCAAGATCAACAGAAGTATCAGCTCCAAGAATCTGTTCTTCAAGAATGGAGGACATCTCAGAAGTGCCAGTCTTCTGAAGTCGGTGTTGGAGGCATGGAGATTTCTTGCACCAATGAAGGATGACCCCAAAGCATTTTTGGAGCCCAGTCCTGCCCGTCGAGGGAGGGCACGGGCCACGGCCGCGGTGATGTGCACGGACAGCATCCTGGCGGCTTTTTGGTGAGATCCTCTGCAGCCACAGCCTCCGGACGACTGGCCATTAGTATAGATTTTTATATATTGATACAAATTCAAATTATGTATATTATATTATATTGAATATGTATATCATATTATATTGAATATGCTCCTATTTCACACACCTATGCAAAGTTATTTTATCATATTGTATATGTGCATATATACACATGTTTCTACCTCTGCTTAAGATATTTTATATTATGATGTAATTGTAAGCTATATTTATCATATTGCACTATACATTTCTACCTCTGATCAAGATACTTATACATTTTGAGGTTGTTGTACTCATTTGCTACACACTTTTTAAAAGATTGTTTGATCTTAGTCTTTAAGTTATATGGGCATTAAAAATTATAGGTCAATAGATATCAATGTTTGTCATACTTATAGTTAGACTAGTCAGGTTCTTTAGATGCATAGAGATTATATTCTGCATGCATAGGTAATCTTCAAATAGTTCAAAGGACTGCAGAATATGACATTTAAATAACAGGGTTCTGTTGATATGAGACATGATTGCTCCTGAAAACACCAATCTATTACTGAGAGAATGTTGGACACCAAAGACGCTCCACTTGGATCTTGTTTTCTTCTTGGCAAAACTGGTTTTTGGTCAAAGAACTGCCCTTGCCTCAACCACTGGCAAAATGCAGTGTTCAGACTCGACAATCAGGGTACAAGTAAAAAGACTGCCAAACTATGCCAACACAGGGTAAAATGGTCTTCAAATTTTTCTTATCTCTGAAAAAGTTACTCTAGGCCTTAGCCAAAGTTGATTGTCCCAGTGCTGCAAATGAGATTTTGGGTGATTGCCCACATAGCTGGTTGTCTTTGACATTTCTTGTACCTTTAGCATGTTGCTAGATTGCACTTCCTGTTAACTCAAGTAGTATTATTTCTCTTCTCAGATCTTTGAATGGGTTGAAGACTAGATAGCCATAGTTACTTTCCTCTCATGACTTAACAAACCCATTTTTGACATGTCTTAGACTCCTTAGGATAGGATAACTATTGAAATATTTGGCATATATGTCTTGTCTGATATTGTTCATGCTTTTTGTAATTCTAATTTTTATGTATGTTTTTGCCTCTTCTTTTCTCTGGACTATACTTAATATTTGTTCTTATTGTATATAGTTTTGTATTAGGCTTAGAACTCTCTTACTTAGACAAAAGGGGGAGGTACTATGGGAACTCATTGAGTCAATAGCCTTTAAGATACCAGACCACTTTGTGCATGGTCTCATGTACTACAAATGCAGACAAAAATCTTGTGAAGGCCTATTGATTCCTGGATTCAGTTCCAGTTTCCAGTGCATTCAGAGGTCTGCAGATCACTATTCTTTCTGTGTGTCCAATCCACTTTAGACTACTGTGAAATTCATTTGCATGCCAACATGGGATCTTTTTTGGGGGTATAGTCTTTTTTTGTAACCTGTAAGCTTTATACTTTGAATATATTTTCTCTGTCATTGAGTTGCAATCTCATCTTTATTATTCTCAAGTTTAGTAATTTTATGTTGTCCCATATTTCTAAATATTTTGTATTAAGAATTTTTTGGATTTAACATTTTCTTTGACTGATGAATCTATTCCCTGTATCATATCTTCAACATCTGAGATTCTATCTTCAATTTCTCGTATTCTGTTGATGATGCTTACCTCTATAATTCCTGTTTCATTTACCCAGATTTCCATTTCCAGAATTCCCTCAGTTTGCATTTTCTTTTTTGCTTCTATTTTAATTTTGAAGTCTGAAACTATTTCCTTCACTTGTTTGATTGTTTTTTCTTGACTTTCTTTAAGAAATTCATTAATTTCTTCCAATTTTGTTTGTCTTTTCCTCAATTTAATTAAGGGAATTTTTTATTTCCTCTTTAAGGGATTATATCATCTTCATGAACTTATTTTTAAGGTCTTTTTTTTCTTCTTCTGCATTGAACTGTTCCTTTCTTGCTGCTGTAGAACCATGTGGAGCAGGACGCCCGTCTGCACTCTATGTTCCACCATACAGTTCATGAATCGGGCAAAAGGCTGGAGATTGAAACACACAAAGCACAGAGACAGAGACACAGTTCATCCTAGATGCCAAAATGCCCCAAGAATGCCCCCTTTATTGTGTCCAGGGACAGCTTATATAGGGATAGCCACACCCCAGCCAAATGCACCAGAAACCATTCCCCTGACATTGGGAACTCCTGAGGGTCTCATGCTCAGAGCAGCTTTAAGCACTCAGAGCAGGAGAAACAAGGTGTTTACAAGAAATTCAGGATCTGATGGTTCACTGTTTCCAACAGAACCACTAGGTTCTGGTGGTGTCATATTGCTCTTTATGTTGTTGAGTGTATTCTTGAACTGGTGTCTATCCATCTTTTCCTCCAGTCAGTGCATATGATGTCTGTTGGTTTTCTTGCAATTGATGTAGGAAGTGCCTGTACCTCCAAGATGATTCTTTGTGCCATCATTGCATGTGGTGTCTGTGTCACTAGGAACCACAATTGTGCAATCAGAACAGGTAGTGTCTGTGTCTCTAGGAGCCACTCTTGGTCCAATCAGAGCAGGTAGAATCTGTGTCTCAAGGAGCTGCACTTTGTGTCATTAATGGAAGCAGTGTTTACATCATGACAGAGGACACCAGGAGCTATTGATGTTTGGGGGCATGAGTGGGGTTGGGGATATAGAGTAGGACATTTAGATTACAGGATCAAATGGGTGATGATGGTGGTGGTGGAGAGACATGCCCAGAGGATCTTGTATGCAGACTGGCTGGTGAACTATTCTAATGTTCTGAAACAGGTTTTATCAAACACTTTCTGACAGAGGAGAAATGGGAGAGAATTTGGGCTTTGTGAGCTCTGTTCTGACTCTGAAATTCCACTGGTGTGGTTGTTCCAATAAAACTTTATTTATAAACTGGACACAGACTATATCAGGTTTACAGATTATTCTTTGAAAACCTATATTTTAAGTTGTGTGGAATTGCCATTCCACCTATCTTAGTTACTGCTTTATCATTGTGAATCTTCACCATGACCAAGTCAACTCTCACATAAAAGAAAACACTTAATTTGGGGCTTGCTTATATTATATGGTAACTTTACCAAAGAACACATACTGTTACTCTTAAAACCCAATAAGGAGTCATTATTCTCCTGTCAGTGGCTGCAAGAGGAAGCTACCTAAATAGTGCAACTCTAAGTTTCACTGTTCTAGGTTATTTAGACACATGATCTATATATTGGGTTGACATGTTTCAGTTAGTAAGAAGTAGAACAATGGAAGCCAAACTTCCAAGTTAGTACAGTTATATATTATCAATACCACATCTTGCCGGGTGGTGGTGGTGCACGCCTTTAATCCCAGCACTTGGGAGGCATAGGCAGGCGGATCTCTGTGAGTTCGAGACCAGCCTGGTCTACAAGAGCTAGTTCCAGGACTAGCTCCAAAACCACAGAGAAACCCTGTCTCAAAAAAGCAAAAAAAAAAAAAACAAAAAACAAAAAAAAAAAAAAAACCAAAACAAAACAAAAAAAAAAAAAAAACAAAACCAAAAAAACAAGCAAAAAAACCCACATCCTGAAATCTTTGAATTAGTCTTTGTGTTTTGACAGGCATTGATGAGTGTGTGCTGGGTTCCAAGGCCTGAATGGTGTCAGTTGTGCTATGGTCTGGGGGCCTACTAAATTCTGGGGTCTATTATACTTGCAATTTCAGAGTGTTAATCCATTATCATTTGGGAGGAATGTAGCCAGGCACTGGTGGTGGTATGGCAGATCAGTATTGAGAGTTTTAGACCCTAATCCATAGGCTGGAAGACAGAGACATAGAGATAGAGAACGACTGTTAGAGACAGAGATAAAAGGTAGACAGACAGACGGATGGATGGATAGATAGATAGACAGACAGAGAGGCAGACAGACAGCTAGATAGACAGATAGACTGGACCTCATGTGAGATATTGAAATCTCAAGTCCCACTCCTAGTGACAGATCTTCTTCAATGAGGCCATATCTCCTAATCCTTCTCCTCACTAGTCCTGATAGAACTGTAGCCATATCATAATTGAAAATGCATTTAGTTCAACTTTCAAAGTCTATATATTTCTTCACAGTCTCAACATTGTTTGTATTACAAGTTCTAGTCTTTCCTGAGTTATAAGGCAACTCCCTATATCTTCCTACAAAATCAAAAAGCAGATAATATACTTCTGAAGTATCTTTTTAAAAGGGAAGAAAGGGAGAACAGTTAAGAAATACCGGACCAAACCCAACTGAAAACAGTAGGGAAGACTCCAGATTCTGCATATGTTTGTCTGATGTCAAAGTGTTTTTGAGATCTCCTTCAAGGTTTGTTGGCTGCAACACACTTCTCTTTTGAGGGGCTGGTGCTACACCCTGTTAATAATTGTCCTTGGCAGGTATCCCATGGCTCCAGCATCTTGGGGTCTCTGACGCATTCCAGGTTTTGTGTTCACAGCTTCACACAGGGTTCTGAGGATGCACAAATAATGGGGACCAGATCACTGAAGTCTATTAACCCAAAGCAAACTTTATTCCAAAACATCAAAGGGCTCAGAAAAGCTTAGCTAGCCAGGACCACACACAGAATTTGGGCTCCTGACATACTATGACATTGAGAAAAGGTTTCAAGTCTCTTCTTGCAGTAAAAAGCAAACACCAGGTGGTCGGTCAAAGGGATTTTACAATCTTGAAGTTAGGCCTTAGGGAGAGGAGGAATTTTTATAATCTTGAGTTTAGGCCTTGAGTCATATTACATTCTGAGATTCACAACTTTTGATTACAGGGCGTTAGTTCAAGATATTTGCAGAAGTCTGAGGCTTTTGCTACAACTTTCCATAGCTGCCTTCTTCTGTAGCTGAGAGGAATGTAGGACAGAGGGTCAAATGGAGAAAACTGGTAAAGTTTAACCTTTGTCCACAGCCGTGGTCAACTGCCACTTTCTGAGATATGTATAGGCTATAAGCATACCGCTTTTCATATTTCTGGGCTCTTCAACACAGTCACTTCTCTGGACCTGCAAGCAGGGATTGCATTTACAAATGCCTGAACCATAAGCTTCCCTTAAGTACTGAGAAAGATTCTATAACCCCTTCTCTGTATTCTTCCTGTATCCTTGACTCTAAATTTAGAGCCAAGTGCCTAAAACTGTCATGTTATGCTTGATGGGACTGGGACCTGGACTCCTCTTTCACTTTCATTTGCAGAAACTGCGCCTTGTTGATGGTTTCCTTTGAACATTAAGACTTCCTTTAATTCTTTTTACAGGTTGTTGATTGGCTGGGTGTGGTATTACCCTGAGGGTATAACTTTCTTTATTCTATTTTGAATCTGGCTTTGAAAATCTTTTTTTATCACCTTGAGTGCAGGACTTGAATTTAACATTAGATTTCCTGTATCCTTTTTTTTTATTGCTTAGGGTCTTTTTTTTTTATTTATTTATTTATTAAAAATTTCTGTCTCTTCCCCACCACTGCCTCCCATTTCCCTCCCCCTCCCCCAGTTAAGTCCCCCCCCTCCTCAAATTTTATATATGTAAAAGAACAAGCAGGGATATATCTTTTGTATTGTAGAACTGCATAGGAGTAGTTGCTAATACCCACAAAACACAGTCAATACTAAGCCATACTAAAATCTATGCCAATGCCATTAACCTCAGGCAGATTTTCAGGGTAAGGGCAAAACTCAGTCATGTTCTTTGTCAAAATATCACAAGAATTTATTAGCCATTTCCTCATATTTTTAAAACCACCTTAGCTGGGTCTGCATTGCTCCCAGCACTATGGTCTTCTAAGCTCTTATTTGGATGCCCCAGAAAACTTTGCTTAAAGTGTTAACTGCTTTTCTATTCAGTCCAGAGTCCGAAAGTCTTCCATATTTTTTCCAAACAACAGCATGTTCAGCTCTGTCACCACAATATACCCACTCCCTGGTACCTGTTATGGTCTGCTGGTCTGGTCTGTCACCTGGGTCCACTGTCCCTTTAAGAAACAAGCCCCACCCTCTCTCAAACCCTCCCCTTCCTCCAAGGGAAGCTGATATCCTGCCTCCTCCAGTCTGTGCTCTCTTTCTTTTCCTCTCTTTCCTGAAGAGGTAACTTCTGGTCTCTCTCTCTCTCTCCTCCCATTTCTCTCCTCTTCTTGCTCTCCCTCTCCCCCTTTTCCTTCCTTTCCATAACCCACTGAATAAATTCTATACTTATACTTCATGATTTATTTATCTGTCTGTCACCCACCATGGTCTTCCACCCTCCAAGGTGACCTGCTGAGGCTTCAAGAGACTCGCTGAGGCCTGTGGGACCTGCTGACTCGTGGGACTGCTGCTGCCCCTCGTGGGACCACCACCCCTTGTGGGACCAGTCACCTCCCACTATATCAGGCTCTCTTCATGTTCCCTTTAATGACCCTGGACTCAGACCACTTTCTAAAGCTTCAAATGCTAAGGTTTCCTATCAGCTCCTTTCTAATTTCTACCAGCAAATGGGACTGCTAGCATCTGGCCACCAACATCTCATGCTTGTCTGCTTATCCGTTCACTGGGCAGCCCCTTCCCCACCTGCCTGTAGATGCTCTTTTTCTCTCACTCCTATTCCTTCTATTCTATCTCTGCCACCACCAATGTTGGTCCTACAGAAACTGGCAAAGTTAGTCAGATCCTCAAGGTGACTGTTTCCAGTTCCAGCCCTTCGTTCACAGGTACAGCTAGAGGTGCGGCAGCTCAGCGATGTGCTGGCTTACATTGCTGAGTAATTTTCCTCTCCATTTCATGTATGAAGGCACGTGTGAATGGTGTGGCTACACAGATATAATTCTGTTTCAAATGTATGTTCTACATGGCCTCTATGTCACTCTTGTTATATTTAAAACTCCCGTGGCTCTAAAAATGTGGTTTTTCCATACAACACATGACCATTGCCATTTTGACTAAGATCAAATGACCTCAACACTATCTTAACTAAGGTCAGGTGATCCCACTTCCATCTTAACTAAGGGCAGGTCAAGGGACCAAGTCTCATCATCTTTATGTACGTATTCTTTGCCTAGTCTTATGGTTTACTTACTCTTCCCCCTCCTCTCTCTCTGCCTTTCTTCTGGAGAGACAACTTCTGTCTCTCTCCCTTCTCCCATTCCCCTTTGTCTTCTCTTCTCCCCTTTTCCTGTCACTGATGGGCCCTGCTCTGTCTTATGGGCTCAACTCCAGTTCCTTTCTTAGTGACATAACAGGCATTCTGTCCCACTGGCACCCCCAATTCTGCCTCCCACTGCATCAGTGGAATCTGTCTCTCTTCCGTTCACAGAGCCCTGTTTCTGCCATTGCTGCACTGTGGGAAAAAGTTCTAAATCTGGACCTTCCACCAGCCTACTTCCCAACTTTCCATCATATGCTTGGATAGTTGGTAAGACTGCTCCCTTTTTGGCCTAGAGCCTCTCTTGCAATTGCCCTTTCTCTGGTTCTCCCTTAGTACTGCATTCATTGAGCGTTGCATTCTTTTCTGAGGCCTGGGGCCCTCGGATATTTTTCTGCCTCATTTCTGCTTCCCATAGTTAAAAACATGAGCAGACCACTCAGAGACATCCTCATGCTGTTTGGGGGGTGTGTGTGTGTGTGTGTGTGTGTGTGTGTTTTCTTTTTGGACCTCTCATAAGTGGTCTTTACCACTGTAAGGACTGCTTGGAGCAGTCCTAGCCCATGGTTCCTAAGCCGATGTCCTGGGACTCAGCTTGGCTTTATTATCAACCTCCACACTAGCCTGAGACATCCAGCTATTTGCCTTGGTGTTTGCATTGATTTCACCATTCTTACATTTTCAGTTATGGAAAACCAACCACATTTCTATCTTTTACCAGTGGGCAGCTAGATTTAAATAATCTCACCATGTTGACCACCATGCCTGCTACCATTTTCTTTGCACTTAACAAAGCCAGAGTTTCCACCCCTAGCCAAAGAGCACCAGCGGTAGGCTCTCCACATGAGGTCCTGCCCCAGCCAGCATCCTTTCACTCACTTTTCATTTAATCTATGTGTATAAAACTTAAATTCAACTAGGTATAGATGCATGTATATTTACTGTTAAACGTTATAATTGTCTGTTCATTGTATCTCATTTCAGACAACAAAACAATAAGTCTCATGTTATAAATTGGTATGTATTTTTAAGTCTTTTTAAAAAATATATTAAACTGTTCTCTACTATTGTCAGTTCCACTGATCAGCTTCTATTGCAAACAGTTTTTTTTTCTTTGCCTTCCACAAGTACAAATATCTTTCATCTAAACTGAAGATCTCCATATGTGGACAGAATCACTGGAATCAACAGCCTAGCTGCTCAGGTCATGGTAGGCTTGTCTTCTTACAGATTTCTAAACCACAAGATCTTCTAAAAGCTGGAAGGCCTTGTGCTAAACAGCAAAAGGCAAATATGATCCTCAATGACCATGGAGGACCCTGAGGAGGGGCTCTAGGTAGCCAACCAAATAAGTTCTCTGTCATTTTTAATCAATAACTAAAGTTTTAATCTTCTCAAAGATCTCTGATGCAGGTTGACATCTGAGTGGTTTTATCAATTTAAAAGGACAAGTTCACCAAACAAATTTCAATAAAATACAAATATAAGTTTTTAAGGTGTGTACCTGCAAGTTATAGAGATATGTGGACAAACCCAAGTTATCAAATCTCTCTCTCATGCTGCCTTTCATAGTCTTAAGAACACTTTTCATTGTGCAAAAACATGTCACAACCATTAGACTACTGTTTATACAATGTATGTGTCTAAAACTTATGTTTTCACAAACCCAAAGAACTTTTGTGAGTTCCAGGGAACCAAATTGAAGGATCCATCGTAAACAGATCAGATACACCCTTCTCAATTTTTTGATCCTGAAAGTTTTTTTCTCTTCCTAAACTTAACTTAGTCCTCTGTTCTGCCAATACCAGGTCCAAGAGACACTAGACAATTCCATACCACAAACCCTGGACAGAAATAAAGCGAAGATCTATACCAGGATGTAACCAGCACCCAACTTTCTCAGTCCCTCCCCCCAAAATGATGCCTGCAAATAAGCAGGAAGTAGTCTTGATAATCTACAATCCCAATTTCTATAACCTGTTCTGCCTAACTTTCTGCCTTTTTACTACAATTGGAATATTATGATCTGCTGGCCTATTCTGTCACCTAGGTATATTGCCCTTAAGAGACAAGCCCCACCCTCTCCTAACCCCTCCCCTTCTGCTAAGGGAAGCAGGTATCCCACCTCCTGCAGCCTGTGCTCTTTCTTCTTTATCCTCTCTCCCAAAGAGATAATGTCTGCTCTCTTTCTCTCCCCCTACCGCTTTCTTCTCCCCAGTCTCTTCCTCTGTTTTTCTCTCTCTCCCTCTCTATGCCCCCTCTCTTCTTCCCCCTCTCCCCCTCTTTCTGTTTTTCCTCTCTCTCCCTCTCTCTCTCTTCTTCCCCCCCTCTCCCCTTTCCTACTTTCCCCTCCATAACCCACTAAAGAAACTATACCCACTTTCTGTGCATGACATGCCTCACCCGCCTTCTCTCACCCACTGAGGTTCCTCATGGTCCCAGATGCCCCACTGATGCACCAAGGTTTCTTACGCACTGCCTCCCTCCAGCCTGAGACCCACAGAGGCCTTGGGTGGTGGGACACAGCTGTCCCTCATGGCCTCTTGCCACCCTTCAGGGAAATGTGCCAATTTTACCTAAACTGCCCCTCGGGGAACTGCACTGCTAATACCTAAACCATTACAGTACCAACTTCTTTCTTAGCTTTTGCTCCATTGTTGTGACAAGACACAATGTCCAAGACTATTCACACAAAGGAAGACATTTAGGGGCTTGCTTACAGTTTTAGAGAGTTAGTTCATTTTCATCATGGAAGGAAGCAGACATACATGGTGGTGTGGAGTAGAGCAGTATGTGAGAGTTTTATATCTGTTGTTCTTAATTTCTGGCTGGCTTTCTTGTCTGTGGGTTAGAGGGTAAAGACATTACGCGAGGAAGAAGACACAGACACGTGGCGGTCCCACTTGGGTGCACTTTTAATGGGGGAGGGGTAACTGCGGGTAGGTAAAAGGTGTGAGAACACAACAGGAAAGGTGGGGAGAAGAGAGAGAGCTCGTGGTGGCCCTCGCTTTTTAACGGGGAATGCAAAGGCTTCTGGGAATATGTCCGTAGTCCAGAAGAATGCTGGGAGCTGTAGTTCCGCAAAGGAACAACATTTCACCCTTTTGGTTTGATTAAAAAAATTGGGGGACCTTAAAGGGTAGGGAATGGGGGCATATCCCGGTCTCTCATGACTGCTTCCTGCTGGTTTTGGGCGTCGGGGGATCCAGGGAATGTCCGATTATTCTGGCGATGTCCCACTGGCGTTTGAGGTCTTGGCTGGCGTCTGAGGTGGCTGATTGAAGAAATCTGTCTGGCTTTTTCTAAGTAGTTGGGTCATCATTAAGATCCTGGAAGGCAAAAGTTGCATTAGTAGAAGAAAAAAAAATTAAAAGGGGGGAGAGGAGATCTGGGGTGAGGGAGTCTTAGGATGTCTGGGGTTAAGAATGATGATAAAAAATTAAATGATACTTATTCTGTTAATGATCCGCTTGTGTTTGATTTGTTTAGGTGGGTTGGGCTGGCATCCTGGAGCTTAAAGAAAGTGTCTTAAAAGAAATAGATTTTAACCGTATATTCCTTAACATTTCAGGGGCCACTGCTGCAGTCAGCAGCTGACCTGTTATGTCAAAGAACTTTGTTGAGAATCTGCTTACCACCTGAGTCCTTGACTCCGTATTTGATGATGGTACCTGTAACGACAGCTGGTTGGTTATTTGTGAATTTAAAGAAGGGAGGATGTGTTAACACAGTGACGGATGGGACCACTGTCTTCCTTAGACTGGAGAAGAGGAGGCTGAACCCGATGTCCTTTGGAACTTAAGAGAACAAGGTCCCGTCTGAGTTACCGTGTATGAAGGATTATCTTGAGCTGTGGAGATAAACAGTTTAAGATGTGACAGGTGAATCCAATGAGGAATTCCTTCAAGCTTGGCAGCTGTGGGAGTCAGAAGAATTACTCTGAAAGGGTCCTGCCATTTAGGAGAAAGAGGTGAGGGATGCTGGCCTGGGGGTGAGAGTAATACCTTATCTCCTATGTTAACTGGCGGTGGACATGTATTAGCCCATGGTTGAGTTAGTGAATGATCTGTGAAGTCCCATAGTAGTGAACGTAAGTGGAAAAGGAGGGGAGTGAGCAGGTGGTCAGGAAGGGGAGAGGTCACCGATGAGAGGCCAGGGGTTAAGACCAGCCGCCCATACATGAGTTCAAAGGGTGAAATGAAAAGGGGGCCTTTTGGGAGAGCCCGAAGCCTGAGAAGAGCGAGGGACAGAAGTCTTACCCAGTTGAGGTGAAGTTCCTGTGACATCTTAACAAGAGCTTCCTTTAAAGAGCTGTTAGTCCGTTCTACCTTACCTGATGACTGAGCATGGTATGGTATGTGAAAATTCCAGGGTATTCGAGCACTTTAGACAGATTTTGAGAAATCTGAGAAGTAAACTCTGGACTGTTATTTGACTGAAGAGAAGTTGGGAGTCCAAACCGGGGAATAATCTCTCGGAAAAGAACATCAGAGACTGTCTGGGCTCTCTTGTTAGAGGTGGGGAAGGCTTCAACCCACCCAGACATTGTATCTACCAGAACCAGGAGATATTTAATCTTCCTGACTGTGGGCATATGAGTAAAATCCAGCTGCCAGTCGGTTCCCGGAAGGGAGCCCCTTGCTTGGTGGGTAGGGAGAGGGAAGCTACGATATTTGGTCCTGGGATCTGACTTTTGGCAGATCTGACAGGAGGCAGTGGTGGCTTTTAGGAACCTGATATCCTCAGGCGTGGGTTTGATATGTGTTTTTACAAAATGAAGTAAAGCTTTCTCATTGGGATGAAAAAGCTGGTGTAGGTAGGACAGGATCTGTTGAGTGTTAGGAGGTGTCTACGAGGTTGTGGGCTGTGCTGTAAGTACTCCCTGAGGTAACTGAGGCAGATCTGAGCTAAGTGCTGCTGTCTTAGCTGCTCTGTCAGCCCTGTTATTTCCCTTGGAAACAATAGAACTGTCAGAATGATGGGACCGACAATGAATAATTCCTATACCTTTAGGGAGATGGGAAGCTCTTAGTAAGTCCATAATATGCTCTGAGTTGGTAATAGACCCTCCCTTTGCCGTGAGAAGCCCACGTTCCTTCCAGATGGCCACATGAGATAACAGGATATGAAAAGCATATTTGGAATCTGTGTAGACATTTAAAGATTGTCCTGCGGCTAACTGAAAGGCACGGGTGAGGGCTATCAGCTTAGCCTGCTGGTTAGTAGTATGAGCAGGGAGTGCCTTTGCCTCGACTATCTCTGTGTCTGACACTATGGCATAACCTGCTCTGTGGGTCCCGTCACATAGAAAGGAGATGCCGTCCATGTACCAGGTGTGAGTAGCCTGGGACAGACTGCCCTCCTGTATATGTGAGGGGTGGGGCAGTAGGTCCTCTAGGACCTCAATGCAGGAATGGGATGGGGAATCATTAACATTAGGTTGAGGTAGAAGATTTGAAATATTGAGAGTTGGGTAGCACTGAAATGTGAGACTCGTATCTTCCGCCAGCACCACCTGAAGGGAAAGAACTCGAGAAGGAGGTAGGGTCTGTAGGCCTTTGTAAGTTAAGAGGTTAGACAGGTTATGATGAGAGAAAACTGTAGTGGGTGCTTCGAAGTTTAGCTTTTTTGACTCACGAATAAGAAGTTCAGCAGCCACCAAAGCACGTATGCAGGGTGCCCAGCCCCGAGTGGTGAGGTCCATCTTCTTTGACAGGTAAGCTACAGGTGCGAAGGAAGGTCCCAGTTGATGACCTAGGACTCCCAGGGCATAGCCCTCTTTTTCTGCTACGTAAAGAGAAAAAGGGCGGGTTAAATCCAGAAGATGGAGAGCTGGGGCTTGGCTAAGGGCCTGTTGGAGTCTCCGGAAAGGTTTGGTGATGGGGTGAAGGAGGGGCTCATGCAGAGAGCCGAGAGCTGCTTCATATAGGGGGTGGGCGAGGAAGGAGAATGAGGGGATCCAGGAGCGCAGGAAACCAGCCACTCCCAGGAATGATAGAACCTCTTCTTTGGTGGAAGGAACTGCAAGAGATTGAATTAGTCTTTTTCTGTCCAGGGTGATAGCTTTTTGTGTTGGGGTTATGGTTAACCCCAAATATGTTACCTGAGTGGTGGACAATTGAGCCTTAGAAGGCAAGACTCTGTTGCCCTTTTTGGATAAAAAATTTAATAAGGTGGCGGTGTCAGTCCTGCTAGTCTCCAAAGATGGGCTACACAGCAGAATGTCATTGACATAGAGTACCAGTTTTGATTTAAGGAGAGACAGTGAGAGCAGATCAGAGGCCAGAGCCTGGCCAAAGAGGTGTGGGCTGTCCCGGAATCCCTGAGGGAGAATGGTCCAGGTTAGTTGTGTGGAGAAATTAGTATCAGGATCTGTCCAGGTGAAGGCAAAGATGTTCTGAGATTGAGGGCTGAGAGGAATAGAGAAAAAGGCATCCTTGAGGTCTAAGACTGAGAAGTGAGAGGTCTCTGAAGGAATGTTAGACAGGAGTGTGAGGGGATTAGGTACCACTGGATGTAAAGGAACGACAGCAGAATTGATGAGCCGGAGGTCCTGAACCAAACGATAAGTTTCGTTAGATTTTTTGACAGCCAGTATAGGAGTGTTAAAAGGGGAGGAGGTGGGGCGGGGCAGCCCCTTCCTCAAAAGATCAGAGATTATAGGTTTTAGTCCTCTGAGGATTTGGGAAGAAAGCGGGTACTGGGCTTGGGTGATATACCCAGTGGGGTCTTTTAACTGAATAACAATGGGGGAATGGTGTTTAGCGACAGCGGGGTTTTGGGTATCCCACACGAGAGGGTCCACTTGGGAGGCTGGAAGAGGAAAAGGCATGGTAGTATCACAAGATCGCGGGGCCAGGAGAAGCAGCAGCTGTGTCACCGATGAATCTGAAATGAAACGGGTGGGGGGCACGAAAGAAATGGAGGCTCCCAGCTTGGCCAGAAGATCTCTTCCCAAGAGCGGGACTGGACAGGTTGGTAGAACTAGGAATGAATGAGTGAGAAAGATACCTCTAAATATGCAATTGAGAGGTGGAGTTTGGTGAGGTAGATAAGGCTGTTCCCCTACCCCGACGATAGGGGAGCTTGAGGGGGAGGTTGGACCCCAAAATTCCCTTAGAACCGAATATGTTGCTCCGGTGTCCAAGAGAAATGAGATGAGGCGTCCCGACACGGTGAGAAGTACCCGTGGCTCCTGGTTGCAGATGGGCGTGGCGGTTGGGTTGTTGATGGAGGAGCCGGGGAACCTTCAGTCTTCCAGGGCCAAACCCAATAGGTCAACCTGGGGGTCCTCTGGGGCGGCCACCCCCGCGTCATCGAATGCACGAGGACAGTCTGCGGACCAGTGACCCTCCCTGTGACACCTTGGGCAGGGGCCCCTTGGGTTGCGATGGGGATTGGGGCATCCTTTCACCCAGTGACCTGTCTTACCACACTTGAAGCATGGGCCCCGCGGCTCACGCACCCCGGGGGGCGGGGGAGCCATACGGGGAGGACGGGTAGTGGAGTCCGTCACCTCAGCTGGCTGGGCGGGTGCGGTGATTACGTGGCAATGATTTCGGGATCTGTCATTTCTCGAGTGGTACACCTTTAAAGCCGTCTCCAGGATATGTGCCTGTGGGGTTAGGGGACCCTTCTCCAAATGTCTGAGCTTTGCCTTGATGTCTGAGTAGCACTGGTTGACAAAATGGGTCATCAGAAGCTGTCTGCCCTCCGTGGATTCTGGATCCATGTTTGTGAACTGTAACATAGCTTTAGTAAGGCGGTCAAGAAATGCAGAGGGATTTTCCTTATTATCTTGGAAAATTTCTGCTAGTTTAGAATAATTTACTGGTTTGAGAGCAGCCTTTCTTAGCCCCACCATGAGGCAAGTTAGGAACCTGTCTCTGGCCAGAATGCCCCAGGGAGAGTTGTAATCCCAGTGGGGTTCCTGGTCCGGCACCGCCTCTGCCCCTGGGGGATGGGAAGTCAGCATTTGATGAACTTCTTCAGCGTGCAGCCTCGCCTTTTCCCAGACCTGCCTGTGCTCCTCAGGAAGCAAGTTATTACAGAGAATCATATAAATATCATGGTAAGTTAGGTTGTAAGATTGGGTTATATATTGAAACTCTTTCGTGAAATTAGTGGGGTCAGCTGTGTATGACCCGAGTAACTTAGAAATGTGTGAAAGTTCCGATAAGGCGAAAAGAATGTGAACTTTCATCAGGCCCTCTTCGCCCACTACCTCCCGCAAGGGCAGAATGGTAGCTGGTTTGAGTTGATCAGGGCCAGACTCTGCTGCTGTGGTGCGCGAGCGCGTGAGGGGAGGGGTGAAGGTAGGCGCAAAGCTGCTGGTGGGGTTAGAGCCTGAGGGGGTTTTGGAAGACCAAGGGGGCGGTTGTAAGGTGGGGAAATGACCCGGAGGAATCTGAAGTCGATTCCAATAGCCGGCGCCTCCTGTGGCGAGAGGAAATTGTTAGCTGCCTGCACGATCATGTCTGGCTGCAGGAGAAGTTGGGTGAAGCTGGATCTGAAAGACTGGGATATATGAGACGGAAGGAATGGGATTTTTCGGGGGATTTAGAGGAGTGGGAAGGTGACCCAGAAGGATATTTATGCGGAACTCCTGGAGACCTAGGAATGGAACATTTAGAGGCGTCATGGGGGAAAGGTGTAATCAAGTCCTTTCTGTACCTAGAAGAAACCTTTGAAGAAGGAGGGATGGGTGGGGGAGGTGGCCCCCGATTGGGCAGGGTGGGAAGGGGTGATCCCACGAGGTTGGGGGGGTGGGGGGTCGTCAGCTGGGTCCATGGCCGGAGTGGAGGGTTCCGGGCCCATGGCGGGAGCAGAGGGTTCCTGGAGGGAAGGCATTGCCAAAAACATGTGAGCAGGTGAACAGTGAGAAGAAGTGGAAGGGTCAGTCTTTAGGGCCATGTAAAAGAAGGCCATCACGTACATTAATTCTTTCCATTTAGCTGACCGGTGACAAAAATTGGCCAACTCCTGCAGAGTGTCGGGGTCAAATGACCCTTGGGAAGGCCAGCGGATAGAACCTTGTAAATTGTACTTAGGCCAAGTTTTGGAACAAAGCCATGTTAACTTAGATAGTTTTATGGAGGGGATGAGAGCATGAGGCTCCAGAGCTTCCGGAAGCTGCCCGAGAGGAGAGGATGGGGGAATTGTTTTAGGTGGCTTAGAGCCCATGATGAAGAACGTGCCTGTCTGCAAAAAGGTACGGGGGTACCGTGAACACGGCAGCCCTGAGTACAGGCATCCGCGTAGTCAGGGGGCGTGTTAGGGCTCAATTGGCCCGAGCCCAGCTACCGATGGGGAAAAAAGCCCCAGCTGGGAGGAGACAATTAAGCTTTTGGGGGCTGATTTACAGCCCGGAGGCAACAGAACTGTATCGGGCCGGAAAGAAGACAGGAAAGATCAGAAAAAAAGAGAGGGAGAAACTGGAAGCACCAAGCTTCCAGGCACGGATAGAGGCAGGTTCTAGCCGAGGGCAGAAAGCCAGGGCGAAGGAGGAGGGAGGTTGGCGTCCTTGCCCAGGATGTGCCAAAGAAAGCCGGCCGGACAGTCTCTGAGCACCCCGGTGGGAAGGAAGCTAACTTAGGTTAACTCACGGATCAGTCGGTGTTAGATGGCCATGGTAAACAGGTGGACGTGGTTGCAGGTGATCGGTTCAGACCTTGTGCCGGTGAAGCCCAGAGGCAAAGCCTCAGGCACCGGGATGGAAAGGTTACCGAGTCGACAGCGGACGGCACCAATGTTGTTCTTAATTCTGCGGGTTAGAGGGTAAAGACATTATGCGAGGAAGAAGACACAGACACTCGGCGGTCCCACGTGGGTGCACTTTTAATGGGGGAGGGGTAACTGCGGGTAGGTAAAAGGTGTGCGAACACAACAGGAAAGGTGGGGGAGAAGAGAGAGAGCTCGTGGTGGCCCTCACTTTTTAAAGGGGAATGCAAAGACTTCTGGGAATATGTCCATAGTCCAGGAGAATGCTGGGAGCTGTAGTTCCGCAACTCATCTACAGGCAAGAAAAAGAGATGGAAGGAGAAGGGAAGAGAGAGAGACAGAGACAGAGACAAAGAGACAGAGAGAGAGATTGTGGTGTGGGCATTTGAAACCTCAAAGCCCACTCCCAGTGATATGCTTCCTCCAATATGGCCATATTCTCCAACAAGGCAACACCTATTCAATCTCAAACAGTTTATCAACTGGGGACTAAGCATTTAAATATACTAGCCCATGGAGGCCATTCTCATTCAAATCACTGTGCGAGCCTTCTCCCTCTTAGATGCAGTGTATTGAGAATTTGGAATGTTTGGGAGAATTACCTCAGACACCTTTGTGTAGCTAAGATATTTGTTTCTGTCAAGGAGTTAACTTAGTTTGATTTTAAAACTTACTCTTTTTCTGTTTTATAAATGTTGATCCAGTAAAATCAGAGTATATTTTGTATATAGTAATTGCTGCCAATTGTTGACAGTTCTTTAAAGTAATCCTTAAACCAATTGTACATTTTCCAGTTTTTAAGAAGAGATAAAAGAACGAGATTGCAATCATTTGCCTAAGGACTGAGACATGGTCATTCCTAGCCAGATTTGAGCTAGCAGAAGAGCCTGGCAGATTCTAAAGGGCATGTGACTGACCCTCTAGCCTATGCCCCTGTGCTAGTGCTTTCTTGCTGGAGCAAACAGGCCAGCCAGCTTCATTAGCATTGACTTGCAGTCTAAAATGGAAGAAGAAGAAAGCAAAGGTGTCATGCCCTTCACACTACTGAGCCACAAAAAAGTGGGATCCTCATCAGTGAGCTCTTAGTTCTGTGACCTTGTACTGAAATTTGACTAGGGGTGGGTTTGACTTTGTGTTACTCAGAGAACTCCAGCCTGTCTTAAAAACTTCCTTTGTTGGAGCTGGTACATAGCTTCAGAGTTAGCTGTGATGGTGAGTGACCTGGATACTTACTTTAATGTGCCCTTAGGTGGCTCCTTCCCACCTTCTGATTACCTCTTAGTTATTTTATTGGGTAAAAATCTAAATAGACTAATATTGTTGAATTTAGGTCTGCAAAAGAAACCTAAAGGATTATTGCAGATACAAAACCTATGAATACATAACATAATACAAAACATTAAAAATATTTATTTGCTCTCCATCTTTAAAAACTAAGTATATGTGTTTATTAATGTACATGTACTTGGATGATGACATATATATTGGATGCTGTATATTTGTGAGTATGAGTACAATTACTCCTTTTTAACAAATATTCCACTTTTCTTGTCTCTCAAGTATTATCGTCCTGAGTTTTTAATTTGTCAAAATATTAGATATATTAACCTCCAAACTATTTTTTAGTTTAAAAAGTCTTCATGAACCAATGAATTATTAATTGTTAGGATGACATACAAGGATAAATTTTAGCCTCATTTGAAATAAAATACCTGCACTGACCATCTTTGTTCTGTCAGCCTACACACTGTGCCTAGCAGGAAGAAGCCAGCAGGGAGTGAAGTGCCCGTCCCCTGTCCTTGGAATGTGTCCTAATGCAAGCATTGTTTCCAATTTTCTTAAAACAAAATTACTGTCTTTGTATCATGTAGGAAGAGAAAAGGGAGTTCACCTTTAAGAGAGAGTTGTGATTTTAAAGTGCAATCTATATGTATAGTTGCTGAAATCCTGAAAGAAAATGAATTTTTTAGAGTAATTAGGGTAAAACTTCCAAGGAATAAAAACTTTGGTCAAATGTATATTCATAAATAAATTGAAAAGTCAGAGCAGTGAATATTAAAGAGGTCCAAGAAGGCAGATGTGTGACCTTTCTAGCTGGTTGGCAAAGGGATGTGGGACATCTCAACTTTTAAAGCTCCCTAGTGGTAGGGAAGGTCTTATTCAATTGGATCATTGACTGTATTAAATGACTATCTTAAAGCATTCACTTTGATGTTTTAACGTATTTGAGATACTTCTTAAATGCAGAGAAAGGACATCTTACAGTTAACTTAGTACTGTTCTGATTATTTGAAAAAAAAAAAGTTGATCAAGGATCTGGAATCCCTCCAAATCCTTCTATCAGCTTCTATTTTTTATTAAAACACTTGATTTTGATGGTACCACTGTATCTTGAGTACCTATCTAATTCTTTATGCAGATTTCCTTGAAAATATTTAAACTACGCCTTTTCAGTTTAAGTATTTTCAAGAAAAGCTGCATGGGATAAAACCGGACTTGCTGAACATAGCGGACAATGAGGACTGCTGAGAAGTCAAGAACAATGGCACTGGGTTTTAATCCTACTGCTCGTACTGGCTTTGTGGGAGCCTAGGCTGTTTGGATGCTCACCTTAATAGACCAGGAAGGAGGTGGGAGGTCCTTGGACTTCCCACAGGTCAGGGAACTCTGACTGCTCTTTGGGCTGATGAGGGAGAGGGACTTGATTGGGGGACAGGGAGGTAAATGGGAGGCGGTGGCAGGGAGGAGGCAGAAATCTTTAATAAATAAATTAATTAATTAAAAATAGATTATCATGTGGGCATGTTTGTAGGGAAATATTTTAATTAATGATAAATGTGAGGAGACCCAGTCAATGGTGCATAGTGCCAACCTGGGCAGAAAGCCTGGGCTATATAAGAAAACAAGTTGATCAAGTTGTATAAAATAAATCAGTAAGCAGTCTTTGTCCATTGTCTCTGCCTGAGTTCCCATCTCCAGTCCCTTCTTCCTTTCTTGTTCTGGCTTTCTTCAATGATCAGCTATTATGTGAGAATGTAAACTAAATAAACCCTCTCTCTCCAAGTTGGTTTTAGTTCATATTTTACCACAGAAATGAAAAGAAATCTGGGAAATTAGCTATGTTTGTTCACGTGAAAGGTGTGGAGGTAGAAGCCAATGTTGTGTCTTTGTTTTTGTTTTGTTTTGTTTGCCATTTCACTCTACCTTATTTTTAAATAATATTCTGTATTCATTCTTTGATAATTTAGTAGGTATATACAATGTGTCCTGATAGGACCTACACCTCACTTCACCTTCTTACTCCCTCAGGCTCCCAAATACATCCATTTGTAGATTGCCTGCAAAAGAAAGACACAAAATCAAGTCTGTCAATATTCAAGTACGCATGGGCAAGGTGTCCATGGGGCTGGCCCACAGCTAAGGTGTTACCGGCAGCTGGTGTCTGTTGGGGAAAACAGGGTTTGTTTGGAAGGGCAATGCTTGTCAGTTGTCCATGCTCTGGGGGGTTCTCCACACATGTGTACATGTAGGAAACATTAATTGGATGGTGTAGGTTACAATGAAAGAGAAGAGGCCCACCTTATTTTCTCACATGGGCTCTCTCGCTGAACTGGGAGCTTGCCATTTCAGACAGACTGGATGGTTTGAGAGCCCTGGGAAGCTGTTTCTACCCTTCTGGTTCTGGTGCTACAGGCAGACCTGTAGGGATAAGTCCCGCCCCTTGGGGGGCGTGTTCGCCTTGGGCTAATGTCTGCCTATAAATTTGGCAAGCGTGCTCCCAGCTGTCGCTTCTGCTTTCCTGGTCTCTGCGGGGAATGGTGGTTCTGTAAGTCTATTTCTACATTAAAGCTATATATATATATATATATTTACAATCTGTCTGCATTCGTTTATGCTGTTACATTTTGGCGCCCAGCGTGGGGCTTTGGGGATACCTGCCCCAAATCGGAGGCTCCTGGGGGCTACCGCTGGGATCCAGTGGCTCCCCCCCTCTGGAGGTCTCCCTAGGCGCGCAGTTTGTACCCTCTCAGCACTGCTCCTTGCTGGTTCGCTTCTGCCCGACTACGGCTGCAGAAGCAGCTGTGATTCTGAGCGACTCAAGTTTTCCTGACACCTGCTAGAAAGTCGCCAAATGGGACAGGGGAATTAGCCCTCCCCGTCGGTTTGGAATCAGCCGAGTCTGTGCGCCCTGCCCCGCCCGACAATGGTACAAGTGCCTCTGTAACAGCCTGATCAGTACACAGCTCTGCTCTGTTCCCCTCCCACCTCCGCCCAGCGCTCGGGTCATGTGACGGTGGCAGGAAGGCGCTGCAGGCTCGGCTCCATGCGTCCCTTTGACTTGTTCACTTTGGCAGTTTTCTCTCTGTTCCCCTTCCGGCCCAATTGCTATTTATCAGCCTGGTGTCTGCTCCAATTTTTGTTTTTAAGTCATTTATTTCAGACTTAGGCCACGTGGATTCAGGTAGACTCTTTCGCCACCTCTACTTCCTGTTTGATTGTCCCACCTACACCTCCTGCCTGGGTACTGGCCAATCAGCATTTATTTAAAACATAATTGACAGAATACAGAGTTGTTCCCTACCATTCCCCTACCCACTTTTTTAAACAAAGGAAAATATACGTAGTCCTTTTGAGGGGGGAATGTGGGCATAGTATTCCAGGCTACTTCTTGCTGGTTGGGGGCACTGATAATCTTATGGGGACCTAAAGAAAATTTTGAATTATAATCAAGTCCTGACTGGAGTATCCTTTGAGTCTTGTTCATCTCAGGCAGCAGTGCTGAACGTGTTCTGGATGTAGAACTCAGACATGCTGGCCATCAGTTCCTATCGGAGATTTCTCAGGTGGTCTTCCTGGATCAAACATGATTTTTCTTAACTCAGAATGAATCCACAGCTTCTTATTTCCTGTGGAAAGAAAAGCAAAATCTCTTCTCCAAAGTAACATACCTTTTGACTTCAATTTTGAAGTCAAGATATTTTCAAAATACCTATCTTGGATTAATTCAGCAGCATTTATAAGCAAATATCTTTTAGGAGCTGTTGCTTCTTCCTCAGCATTCAAACAATTCAAAGAGAGCACAATAACATACAGTATCAAGATTCTCTGTGTGGATTATTAAAAATGGGTTAATCAAGATGTGAGAGTTAGCCAAGAAGAGGCTAGAGCTAATGAGCCAGCAGTGTTTAAAAAAGTACCTAAAAAAAGATTTTCTGTGTGTTTTCCATCTTCATGTGTATTTATTTTAACTGCTATTTCTTTTATTTTTAATTTTTGGCTTTTTTGAGACAGGGTTTCTGTATATCATTGTCCTGGAATAACTCTGTAGACCAGGTTGTCCTTGAATTTACAGAGATCCACCTGTCTCTGCCTCCCAAGTGCTGGGATTAAAGGTGTGTACTGGCACACCTTGAACTCACAGAGATTTGTCTGCCTCTGCCTCCCAGGCATTGGGATTAAAGGTGTGGACAACCACACCCAACTACTCTCTTTCTTTCTTTTTTATCTTCTTTCTCTGAGACCCTTGAGCTACTGTTGAACCCTAGCATCCAAACGCCGAGAAGGAGGAGTCACCCCAAGAGACCATCTCTCACATCACAGCTGATGTAAAAGCATGAGAATTTTATTTATTCTGTCATGACAGGGTCTTCCAGCAGTCAGGAGACTAGAAGACCCTGAATGGCTGGTACAGGCTATTTTTAAAGGGAAACACCTCAGAATGAAGGGGTTTCTGGGGGTTGTTCTTTAACTATACTCAAAAGGGCTATTACCAATAATTGGCTGGAGAGTGGTTGCCAGATCAGATAAAGTAAAGGAAAACATCTGAGGGTCACTTTGCCCCTTTCTCAGAGCCTAAGTCAAAACATCAGTCACTAAGTCAATACCTAAGGGTTATCTTGCCCCTATTCAATAACTGACTTCTATTTTGAGAACATTCATAAAGACTCGGGGAGATGATGGAACGTTCCCAACATTTCAGTATGTGTGTGGGCAATTGTTAAGTCCTTGGTTCCCAGGGGAGAAGGGAAAGTACTGAGAGGGTTCAGAAATGTCTTCAGAATTGTCTTAAAGTTCTACACTACTACTTTCTATGACTAAACTTTCTTTTAATTTCAAGAAACACACTCGAGAAATAACTTGTGGCCACCAGTACTGTATGCACCAGGGTGGAAATCCATAGCTCCTTCACACACACACATATTATTTTTAGTTCATCATTTAATCTTGGGGAATTATATAGTCATTGTTACTGTCTCTTATACAAGTTTTATATGTACTAATTTTGCCTTTTAAATAATTGGAAATACAGTAGATTGTCTCAATATTTAAGTTGAAGAAACTCAGAGAAGGTGAATCACTTGCTCTAAGCCTAGAGTTAGTGACTGAAAGAAACTTGAATTTGAGATTACCTCCTCTTTGTGCAGAACCCATCCCTCACTGTCATGACACCTGTGTCTCAGTGTATTCTCTACTTTAATATTGACTCTTAATTTTTTATATCTCTACTGATCAATTTATATCTGTCCTTAATATAAGACACCCTTTGTGCCAGGAATAAGACAAGGGCTATACCATTTTAGAGGACATCCCTGTGTGCCAGGAATGAGACAAGGGCTATGCCATTTTAGAGGAGATCAAGTTTCTCTCTGCAGCTCACGTAACTAAATCCCATCTTCACAGAAGGAAAGGCATGGTGGACCTTTGCTTGTGAAACTGAAGGCTATCTTCCATGCCTCAACTGAGTGCTTCTGGGTCTTGGCCCCAGGACAGCCTCCGTTTGAGACTTGGGGAAATGGATCAAGTGCCAGACTTGCTCCCATCTTTGCATTTCTAAGCGTTCAGAAATGATGTCAGGAGCACTGTGCTTTTATAAAACTCCATATGAGATCCTACCATACAGGCAAGAGAAAGATCCCTTTCTAGCCTCATATGTCTTTTCAACTCCCATCCACGCCTGTTGAGATGTTCTGCCAGCTCCTTCCTACCCCTGCCACAGTCAAAATACAGACTCTAGTTCTCCAAGAGTCTCTGAAAACATCACCTCCTGCTTATTCTTTCTTCAGCACTAATACATTTCATTTCTTTATTGTTTTTCTGGACTCACAAGTAACTTTTAAACAAATCTTTCTGTCTTTCCTTTCAATTAAGTCTACACTCCTGCCAGAATGTTATTTTGGGAACTTAAATTTAATGAGTATTATTCAACACAAAGCTTTCCATGTTGGCTGTTACCTATGAAATACACTCCAAATCTTGTGGCCTGGTTTAGAGCCTTCAACCATGTAACCGTGTTCAATAGCTTTGCAATCTGCCTCAATTTTCCTCAGCCATATTCAAAATGATCAATGCAGACTGGTTTACCTGGTGAGGAAAGAAGAAAAGAAGAATATATTTAGAATGTAACCACACTATGTCACTGTTTTCTGTGCATGTAGTGGGAAAGGACAGAACGTGACTATCATCCTAATCCATCCCCACTTGTGGAAACACACAGCTTGCCTAGCAAAAGAATTTCATTTATAGCAGAGAGTACCACTATTTTCCCCCAGGTTTATTGATTTCTAACCGAGCATAATCATGTGTCTTTAAACTGTAATTGCTATACGTGTTTGTTGTGAAATGATTAACAGAAACTAATAGACATTTATAGCTTTATATAGTTTACTCTCTCTCAGTGTCTGTGTGTGTGTGGACACTTCACTTAGCATTTACTTTATTAGCAAACTTTGAAGTTCATAAATCGTTCTTGTTGTTATTGCATATGAAATATATTATAATTACCAGGTTATGTATGGTAACTCAGAACTTCTCATTTTATATTTGAAATTTTGTGTGCTGCTACTAGCACTTCTGACTTCCCCTAGCATGTAGCTTGCAGAAACCATCACCCTACTTTCTGTTATTCTGAGTCCGCATTTAAACGTTTTTGTATAATCCTGTTTTTTCTGTGTCTGGTTGGATTTAGTGAACATAATTTCCTTGTAGTTAACCCATATTGTTTTAATCACAAGATTTTTTTTCTTTTTGTGACAAAATAATTCCCTTGTGCATGCAGATGTGCCTCCTCTTCTTAACCCAGGCACATAACTCAGAAATCCTGATGCCAAGTATCTATCAGACAGAACTTAAGTTGGTGTCTCAGAGACATATGCACACCTGCAGGTTTAACATCTGCAGGATTGTTCTGGAACCAAATTCAGAACAATACCATTTTAATGCTTACTAATGAATATAGGTTCTGCAGAGACAGGGCAATGAGGATAATTATTCTTGTACTACCAAATGAAGAGAAACTGAACAATTGTGTTTGAATTGCCCAATAATTTCTTCCATATCCTAAGTACACACACATACACACACACACACACACACACACACACACACACACAGAGAGAGAGAGAGAGAGAGAGAGAGAGAGAGAGAGAAACACACACAAACCTTGCATGTTTAAAAGATTTGTTTTCTGAGGACAGGAGATGTGTTGTTTTATTTCTCATGAATGTTTATATACCAGCAAACAGTGCCCAGATTATAGTAGACTTTTGGAAAGTACTTTTGGCTGTTTGCTTAATGTGTTTTTACTTTAAATACATCTAAAGAAACAGTTTTCACCCTAACTTGTTCTTAGTCATGCTGACACATACAAGAAAAGCTAACTGTATATCTGACATTTGGACTGAGTGACTGTACAGCTTCCAGCTGTCTTTCCATTGCTCTGATCACTAACATAGAATGGAAAGATGTCCATTGTTTTTTTGTAGAATATAATAACTGTATAGTTTGTATCACTAACAAATGAGGCCCAAGTCTGTGTTCTTTTGTAACATGGTCAACGTATTTGAATATTGATTCACTGAACCTCCTCAGTAGTGACTTTATTGTCTGTGATTCAGAGGGAGAAATATATGAACACCATATCCACTCAATGGTGAGTTGGGTCTTCTACAAGCAGAAAAGCAGGACCTGCTTTTGCTGACTGAAGCAGCTGGTTTGTCCCTGCTCAGATTATTCCTCTCATTGTCTTTGCTTGCCAAAAGTAGGAAGTTATTGATGGACCTAAAATAATGCAGTTCCTTTAGAAATCTAACCACTAGAAAAACCTCCTGACCTCTTGCTACAGAGAATTGCATATACTCAGCTAATGAACTACTACCTATTATTAGACTGAAATTTGCTGCCTACTGATTCATCAAGCGCCTCTCTGCTCTTCTGTTTTAGCAGAGGTGAAAGGGCAAATCTCATTTGTTCTCACTGTGCTCTTCATTCTTTGAATTGTTTAGGAGGCTTCTGTCCTTTTCTAATTTTCATTCTTAAAATCTTATGGCTTTTCATTTTTGAACAGAGGAATTGTTATTGTGGTTTTAAACTGGAAAACATAATAAAAACTCTTTTCCCACATTTACTTCTGGAACAAAACTAAACATAAAACAATGGAATGCTAATTCATATTTATTTCTGGAAGCATTGAACCATCATTGTGGCTGAAGAGCATGCATTTTAATTGGTCTTTATTTCTGTCTTGAATAAAACATTTTCTGTCTTCTGGAAGGTTGTCAAATAACATTTAGGGTCTTTTCAATGATGCTTTATTGTTCATTCCTACTCTTATGTTTCCCTAGTAGAAATCTGACTGCCTATAAAATAAGTATGGTACTCCCCTTGCCCCACTGTGCTGTAAGACAGAGATGACCTATGAAGATTGGTGAATATATTGCAATTTTAACCACAGTGTCTGATGTCTCAAGCAAGGTAAGCCAGGAGAATTAAGATAGGTAATTTGTCACCTTCCTAGGATAAAGTGTTGAGCTTTGTAAGGTGTCTTTTTGTGGAATGCTATTATCTATTACATTTTGAAAGTTACTTTTATAAGAGGACTCTGAATTCTCTGTGAAAGCACCAAGAGTCTGGAGCAGGGGGACAGCCACATTACTTGTGTTCTCTCTTCAATTATCCCTAGGAAGTACTAGGATTTCCAGAGATAGTGTTGTTTTGAATTCCAAATAGGCCCATCCAGTGGAAATCATGTCCAAAAGAAAAAAATAACATTTTTGTTTGTTTACTCGCATTCCTTGTATATTCAAAAACAGACCTTTTCAAATCCATGTAATGCTGGTCATAGCCTTGATTATGCTTATAGGTATGGCAGTGCAATGCTTCTATGAAGAAGGGTCCTGCTTAGGAGAAGGTATTGTTTGGGTTAAGGCTTCACCTCAGCCCCTGGCACCCCTATACCCAAAGAGTCTAGAATGTTTGGGTGGAAAGTTCCCTCCCAAGCCCACTCCCTTAGGAGTTGCCTCAGTCCAGACTCCACCTCTGAGAAAGCCAGCCAAATGGTGACTCCTCACAGAGATGCTCAAGACCACAGCCACAGTGTATTTAAACTGCCCCCAGAGAACAAACACGTGGTTTCATGGTCTTCCTTCCTCTCAGAGGGCTTGGAAGGCCACCTGGAGAGCTATATCCATTAAACCTGGGCCTTTTTCTAATTCAGTTTAATTTGGTCTGATTTGGATTGTTGCACTGGTGGGGAGGTTTATTGGGACTTAAAAACTTATAATCTGGAGGTCCCACTAAGGGGGGCTGTTTTTCCCACTGGTCCAGGTCCACATGTTGGAAAACACCCTCCCGTGCACTTGCTCCCCACCAGGCTAAGATTGTCTTTGTCCAGGTAAGTTCCAAGTTCCAAGTCACTGCCTTAGAGGCCCAAGGCATCTTATTGAAGTCACAGCTGTGCCAGCCACCCAACCTGACCAGGACAAGGACGAACCTTTTTTGGGGAGACAAAGACCTGCCTTGTCTCTATGGGGTTCCTTATTTAGGAGACATCCTTTCAAGGAATTCCCACACCCTTCTGGGTTTTTTTTTTTTTGACCCAAAATGTACCTCAGTGGATGCAACGTGTTATGCTTTGGATTTGGCATAGACTTGCCAGATGGAAGCATTTACAATTTGAGCCCTAATATCCAAATGCCCTTAAGCTGCTTTTTACAAAATCTTTTTAAAAATCAGAGCTATCTGACGCAGTACATCCCTTAATGCCTAAAATCTTTTGCCAACACGAAAACAAGCCCCCATATGTCCATGGTGTCTGGATGCTGTGCTCCTGCTACCCCTCCCCAAGCCTCTCCCTGCTTCTTTAGCTGTTTGCTGTTTGTTACTTGTTTCCTCTCATCTAATCTGGTCACACTGGGATGCTCTCTACAACAGATCCGTTTTCCCCTGTCCTTTCACTCTAAAACTGTATAGGTGTTCCATCCTTTGTTTCTGTTCCCTTACAGCATCTGCTAATCTGGCCCTTAATGGGACCACCTGTGTGTGTCCCTGGCTTCTGTAGCCTACAATAGGATTTTAAGTTGGTTAGCTGACAACAGTTTCCGAAAAAAAAGTTTTGCTTATTTGTTTGTTAATATTTATGTATGCTTGTTTGCACGGTATGCTTGTTTTATGCCTGTGTGCTTGTTTTAAAATCTGTAAAACTTGTAACTCAAGATTATAACAGCTCTGGAAAATACAAACATGTAGGTAGCCGTCATTTTTTACTTCAATGCCAGTTTTGGGAAGAGTACTGATGTGTGCTAGACCTACCAAAGAGACATTCCACCTCAGTTATTCATAGGCTTACTAAAATATTCCTTCTAATCTTCTTGCATTCACTAGTATTTGGAAGCTGTTACTGATTGGGTAAACTATATGTATAAATTTAACTTATATGTCTAATTTGAATATACCTGACAGGTAATGATACCTTGACTCTCAAGTGCCTTTACAGATCTGAGAATATGGCATTTAACAAAAGAGTTTCTTATGACAGAGACATGCCAGCTCCTGCAGCATCCTATAGCTCCTCCAAGAAGATACATGGTTGCAAGAGATCTTCCTCCTGGAGGCTTGCCTTTAGGTATGTCAAAGCCACCCACACAGTAAAAAGCCACCTTGCACCTTATCAACTTCCTGGACACTATACTGAGGGATCAATCATCTCATCCTGCCAAGACAGGTAGACTAAATCCTCCCCTCTCAGGAAAATATTCAGGCCTCCTGGGCTCAACAGTCAAAGGCAAATAACATTTCTTAGAATGGTATTCACCAAATACTATGGAGAGACTTGGGATTGCCTGCATAGATAAAAAAGCTATCTCATTTCTGCTCATTTATCCCTAGTAGATCTGGCTAATGGCATTTGATGACATAAGGTACTAGTAGCTCATTACTTCATTTGTCAAGTTTCCTACTAACAATACAGACAGGTTTACCTCTTTTACATGCTTCCTAGTCCAGGATTAACAGGTTTCAGGTGTATCTTCAGAGATCCAGAGTTTTCAATTTCATTTAATTGTCTTTTAAAATGTTAATGCCTTTTAACCTAAAGGCATAGCCTTTTGCTATGACACTAAGATGTAAATATGTTCCAGCTGTCTTTTAGATACCTGCAAGTTCCTGGGAAAAAGTTCTGCTGCTTTATCAAAAATCAGATCTGGTAAAAACTAACAGTCTCGAGAGCCTATATTAACCCCACTCATTTTCAAGAGTATTTTACTGGTCACTCCTGCTGTCTTGGCCAAGACCAACTTACAGAGAGCCTTCGAGACCACACCAGTACCTATACTAGCTCCTGGAACTTCACCATTGGTACCACCTCTCCAGGCTCAAATAGGCAACTACGAAGCAACTAAAATCTGGTTTTAAAGGGCACATCTGCTCTCTTATCTCACTTATTCATGCATGCCTCTCCTGTACAACCAGGCATGTCCTTGTCCCATTCTTTCTGGCAGTTAAATGACCTTTCTCCTAGCTCTCTCCATTCATAGGGCTGATAATAAAAATCTATTTTTTCTCCTAGCCATTTCCCTTCTCATCTTCCTCAAGGAAAGGATACCTGAGGTCTCCAGGATGGCAGTTAACTAGGTGCCTCTCCAGCCACACCTCCTGCTGAACATGAGCCCACCAACTCCTAACTCCCCCCCCTCTCCCACATCACCCCATACCTGCAGGAAGTTGTCAGACTTGAGCCAGTGGCCCTATACTCAGAGCGTCTGGGATATGTGATTGAAAGTGTCATCCCAGGGCTTGACTTCCATATATCCAAAGAGTCTGGAATGTTTGGGTTAAGGCTTCACCCCAGCCCCAGGCAACCCTATACCCAAAGGAATGTTTGGGTGAAAAGTTACACCCCAAACCCACTCACCTTGAGGTGCCTTAGTCTACACTCCACCTGCCGAATTGGGACCCCTCCCAAGACCACTTCCACAGGGTATTTAAACTGACCTCCAGAGAATAAACATGTAGTTTCCTGGTCTTCCTTCCCCATACCTTCTCTGAGGGCCTGGAAGTCTACCCAGGAGCACTGGTGTCCATTAAACCTGGGCTTTCTCTAATTCAGTTTAATTTGGTCTGATTTGGATTATTGTGCTGGTGAAGAGGTTTGTTGGACCACAAAAATTTTTCAGGTATCAGTTAAGATGAATGTTGAGTGTGTTCAATAAATATAGCTGAGAGAAAAGGAGAGAAAATTTGTATATGTGTGAAAGACAGAGTTACTCCTCCTCATAAGAATTCATTAAACTTACTTTCAATTATCATTCAGAATTGAAATAATAATCTCAAACAGGTATATGCATTCCTGTACATTGAAGATGAATTAAAAATGGTTAAGAACACGTGGAAAGAGCATATATGTCCACTACATAAAATTTATCTATTAATCATCCATCTATCTTTATTTATCTATATATCTATGTATGTATGTATTCATCATTGATAATCTATATAATCATCTCATTTATACCATATATTTATCTTTCTATTATCTATCATCTAACTCTTGATCTCCCTGTCTACCTGTTCTATAACCCATATATAACACATTTATCTATCTTTTAACTCATATATTTATCTTTCTATAATTTATCTACCTGTATATGTTACATATCTATCATGTCTATCTATCATCTACCTATTGTCTTATAGCATATTTTTGTCCTTTTTTATTAGTTCTTTGGGAGTTTCATGTTTCAAACATTCTTTTACCTTATTAATCCCTACTCTTCCCAGATCCACCTTACTTCCCTAACCTCCCAGCTATATGTGTCTTGTTTTATCTTTAAAATACCTGAAGACTAATTTGTGCTGCACAAATATTCTTGTATGCATGATTTATCACCAGAACACTGTCAATTTAGCAGTGGTAACACTATTAGCGAAAGCTGTCTCTCTCCCTCTCTATCATCTCCCAACAATTAAAAATTGTCATTTGCTCAACATCTAGAATGCTATTTTGTGCCTAACAGTACTCTCTGCATGAGTATTTCCTTTGGCTTGGGTTTGTGAATGTTGTCAGAAACACTGTGAATTCTTGTGTGTAGCTGCCTGCTGTTTCCAGATGTTTTCCTGTAGCTGGCCAGCACCTCTGGCTCTTACATGCTTTCTATCCCCTCTGACCCTTGGAAGGAGAGATGTAATGAAGATTTTACCTGAGGTTGCGGATTCTGTAGTGTCTTATTCTCTGCCCTTTGGGCAGTTATGTGTCACAGTACTAATATCCATGATATGAATTTATCTATGGGTATAATGATAAATCATTCGAAGTCAATTTAGTACAATAGCAATGTAGCAGCATGATAATAGAAGGTTCTCTCCTTGGGCCTATATCCTGTTTTGTCAAAGTTTCTTAGATGGCTATTGGTTTGAGGTATAAAGTTCATCTTGCAGATTTAAATCCAGTCACAAAGTAGAGCTAATATTTAGTTTTCTTCCCACAATAAAATTAAGGAAACATCCCAGAGCTGCATATGAAACAGGCTTGTCATAATTAATAGATTGTGATCAATGTGTAACTGCTCTGAATAAAGGGATAGAAACCACAGCTGAGAAGCTAAAATGTGTCCAGGGGGTTCATTTTAGCTCAGGCCTGTTAATATCATTTAGTTAATGGATACTTCCCAGGTAACTGTGATTGTATTGAAACTGTTCCTATCCAAAATGCCTAGGAATGTGTTTGTGAATTTGACCAAATCTAAAGGGTTACTTACTTGTTGCAGAAGGCAGGGTGCTGCTTAAAAGTGTGACCTTGTGTGTTTTCACTTGGGTTTTGCCATTGAAGGATACTTGATGAAACAAGCTGAAAAGGTAATGAACCAAGTTCCACAAAGTATTTTGTAAGCACTTTCCTCTCCTGTACCTTAGAAGATATTTAGTTCCTTTCAGTCCTGGGGGAAGAAGTATTGTATATTTGTAACTGTTAGTTGAACTGACAAGTTTTTGAAGGAAGATGAGCTCAGGGAAGAATTTTCTAGGTATCAAACAGACATAAAAAGGATTGAGGACATCTAGAGATTCAGGGCCTTGAAAACTTGGTAAAAACTAACAGAAATTTTACTAAAAGGATTTGGATGACTAAAAAACAGAGAAATTGGTCTTAACTGGACCAAAGGACAAAGAGAGAAGATCGACTAGGATGCAATCGTTCCTCTCATAGACTTCCACAAGGCTTCATTATAGGCACCAGGAGGCTGGGAACTGCACTTAGAGAGAATTTTGCTGGTCCTTACTAGCATGCAAAATTATCAGAAAGCAGATGCCACAAATATCTGCTAAGTTGTGGAGAAAATTATGTTACAAGGAAGTCTTTGTCTATGCTTATGAGGACTCTAGTTGGTGGATTTCCAGCCTTTTGTGTATAAGGGACAATCCCTAAAGGCTAGGAATCACCCTCATGCATGCCATATTTCTCATTCCACATTGAGGAATTACCAAGGAAGAGAATCAAGACATCTTCTAAAAGAAGAGACAAGAGCAAGGAGGCAGAATGTTCTACCTAGCATAGTGTATGCATGCATGGCTGAAGAAGTGTCCTGTCTTCTGCTTGGAGTAGATTTTGTGTATGGAAATTTCATAAAATCTGCAAGAGAGGTAGTAAAATTGATGGATATTGTGACAGTTATTTTTTTTTTTACCCTCTTCTCTTATAGATTGTTCATCAATGGTTCTAGTTTAAAATCAATGAGACAATATGTAGGGAGCCAAAACTTTCTATTTTCAGCCAAAGCTTCGCAGGTTGAAAGATATGCCTATCTATCTGTCACATGGAGTCAAATGCACTGGGCTGATGTAACAGAGTGTAGTGACTGGACGGCCTGTATTCCTTAGGAATGATGTGTTCTGTATGTATGAAATCCAGTGAAAATGTTTTGATTCTTCAACATGGACACACCATAGCAGGAACAGTATGAACTAATGCCCCCAACACACACAAACACATCTGTACATATACTCTGTCTCTCTCTCTCACACACACATACAGATACACACATGCACACACACACACAGACATATACACATACAGATATCCTTCAGACACTCACACACACACTCATACATACATACATACACACACTCACACACATACTCAATCATGCTCACAAATACACTCACACCACATCACACAGAGACACAGAAACATTGACACATAAACACACAGATAGATACACACACATTTACACACAGACACAGTGCACAGAGAGACATGGAAACATTAACACAGAGGTGCATAATCACACACAGACACATGCACACACTCACACACAGACACATGCACACAAACACACATTCTTTTCATGGGCAAGAAGTTACAAGGACTAGGTTTTCTTAATTTTGATTTTCTGGATGATGAAATGTGCTACTTTGAGCATATCTAATTACATCATCCTCTCTGAATAAAATATTTAAACTAAGATAGAGGTTTACCACTTTCAGAATATCTAATTTCTCTCTTATCTTATGTATTATATAATTGTAAAATTTAAATATTTTTGATGAGTAAGTCTGATGGAGGAAGGTCATTGGCTAATAAAGTAACTGCCCTGGCCCATTTTATTGGTTAGAGGATAGGTGGGAGGAGTAAACAGAACAAAATGCTGGGAGGAAGAGGAAGTGAGCTCAGAGTCTTGAAAGCTCTCCTCTCAGGAGCAGACGCCTGAGAGAGACGCCATGCCCCACTCCCGGGATGAAGCTCCAACCCAGGATGGACATAGGGTAGAATCTTCCTGGTAAGCGCACCTTGGGGTGCCATACACAGATGATTAGAAATGGGCTAAATTAATATGTGAGAATTAGCCTAGAAGAGAATGGGCCAAGCAGTGCTTAAATGAATACAGTTTGTGTGTTGTTATTTTGGGCATAAGCTGGCCGAGCAGGCGGCCGGGGTGCTGGGGACACAGCCCCGCCACCCTTATTACTTCATAAGTCCACTTTCATTTCTGCACCATTTAAAATGAAATTCTGGAACAGAACTAGTAGAACGCTTATGCGATTTTTCCAACTGTAGCTACAAGGATGACCCTGTAGAAACTAAAATTTTGTAGGAAAGTCTATGCAAACCTCACTAGCATGTGAAGACTTGCAAAGAGCAATTGAACCTACACAAAAAGTTGCAAAGAGGTTTCACTGGAGAAGCTGGTTGCACTAAAATTAAGGATTGCTTCCAATATAAGCCACATATTATAGTGCCACATAAATTAGAGCCAATAAATTTCTGGAAGGTGATGTTTAAAAATCTGTCTACATTGTTCTGCAAGGAAGGTCAGCTTCTGTTGAACTAATTGCTATCAATAGAAATTTCTGTGGTGAGAGAAATATCCTCGCCCATGCTCTTTCAGCCTCTACACATGGGTGCCTACTAGATGACAAAGCATGGCAGTGTGGCCAGTGCTACCGACATCCCCTTTGCTTATTTTATTTCCCTCTCATTAGTTTACTCAGAATAGTCCCATGTCACATGCAGCTATTAAATAGGACAGAATACTACAGGGGTTTCTCTCTCCTTATACCCAGAATCCTATCTTCAGGTAAAGTTCATGCAACTCCCATTGAAACTAATTTATTTATGGAAAAGTCCACATCACACCCGGGTAATAGGAACAATATTCTTACAAATGCCTCTAAAACTTAAAAAAATAATGCCAGGGGTAGCGGCACACACTTTTAACCACAGGCCTGGGACACAAAGGCAGGTAGATCTCTGTGAGTTTAAGGCCTATTCTACACAGTGACTTTTAGGACTGTTGGGGTTATGTAGATAGGCCCATATTCTCAAAAACAACCAAAAATAAAGAAATAAACAAATAAGAAGAAAGGATTACGAAAATACTATAAATGATGTTTTTGATAAAGTTTGTAAGGTCTACACACAGTTCATGGATTAACAAAAACTACTTTTTATATTTTCACAATGATAATTTAAAAATGAATAATTCAAATATAAAATGAATAATTCAGCATGCTAGAAATAGTTTTGACTTGGGGAAGGAATGCAGCATGACACAGGCAAACATATAGATTAGACCATTTGGTTATCAATCAACCCATCTAATCTTGTGGTGGGTTTACAGCTTTTTCTTTAAGAACTCATGAATAGCTGCCCTCCCAGGAAGCTTAAGTATTGCAGAAACTCTCATTGTGAAGGAGCTGCAGGTCATATTGATTGACACCAAGAGAGGTCAGTGGAATATATTGTGTTCAAACCAACCAGTCTGGAGAGTGTGGTCAGTGTAGGCTGCTGATACTCAGCTAATGTATAGGTTCCAAGTCCTTGTCAGCAGATGCCTAGTTTATATTTGAAGCTCTGTAGTTCATTTTTTTTACAAGTTACATAAAGAAGTAAGAATAAACATATTCACAGGAAATACAGGAAAACTAAACTGGAAGAGAGTAGGGTAGAATCAATGCTCCGTCCATTTTTGACCTAGCATTTTCCTTCAAATGAGTTTTCTTCCCCAAGAACTGCAGTTCAGCAGGTGGAAAATCAGGGGCAAAAACAAAACAACACTCTTTTTCCAATGATTGCTTTTCCTCCTGCCTGTAACAATGCCTATTGGGTTGTTTCCTTAATAAGGGAAGCACATTTAGAGCATGCTGCAAGGAGCCTTCCTGTAGTCAGCCCGATCTTCCTGCTTGCCTACTTACCTACTTACATTCATTTGTTAGGGATAGCTGCTTTTCCTCTCCCTACAAGGAAATTTCTTTGTATACAATGATAACCTCTTGAAATAATATTATTTTGGCAAGATACACTCCTCTACACCTTTAATAATCCATTGAAACAGAGGCACATTCTTTTGGGCAAATATAACCAGGTGAATTAGTGTCCAATTTGCATTGAAATGTCACTCTCTTAAGAGAACATTTTCATAAGAGGTAAAGGAAAAATTTAAGTATTACAGAGTCACCATCAGCTTTTAAAACATCAGAATTCATTGATTTTTTAAAATTGCTCTCATAAACAGCAAAACTGGGACTCATAATGCATTAGCGCCCACAGTTAAACACCTGAAAGGAATGTCTGTAGTGTCAGTTATAACTCAAGTAGTAGAGTCCTTATGTTCAACACTCTGAAGACAGTTTTGGTTGAGTCTTTATCTTATATCTCTGTTTTGATAAGTCATGATTTATATTGTTCCACATCCAAGGGTTCTGGGACAGTTGCTCCTCAGACAATCAATAATACTAGCAGTTGCGTGGGTTTTCGTGAAGGCTTTTCCTGGGGAAGCTTCCTGGAGCCTCTTACCCTGTATCAGGGTTCTCTAGACACACTGATGAATACACCCTTGTCATTATTAACTTTGATCTCCTTGTTGGCATTTTTTGTTTCTTCATTAAATACTAAGAATAAACTATACACACATACACATGCACACATGCACACACACACACACACACACACACACACACATGCACACAGAGAGAGAAAGAGCAAAATATTGCAACTAAGCCTTGTTATTATTCTAATTTTACTGTCCCAAGTTCTATTAACCATTTAAGCCTTACCACTTGCTTATTTCATGGCCTCATTGCATGCACAGGAAGGGAACATGGTAGCAGTGTTTTTTGAATTTCTTTAGCTTAAAGATTTTCCAGAATTAGGTATCTTCAAGTTGACTAATATATATTGGTGCACCTCCGGAAGACTCTCAGAATATTCCAGTAAGGAAGGGGCAGTGTGAAAGACAAAAGAGATACATCTGAACAGCTGTGGTTGTGAATATCTCTCAGAAAGACAAGTTTACAAAATCCCTCCAAAAATCAAACTTGGAGCTGGAAGCTATATGGTAGAGCGTGTTCCAAGCTGCAAAATTGTCACATATATTTTCCTGCGGCATTATAGGAATGGGCTTGGCAGACAATCTAAGGACTTCAGCAAATGCCAGCAGCTCACATACCCACAGAGTGTGAGCTTCTGAGTGCCAAGAGAAAATCCATTCATCCAACAATGGCTGTATCTGTTTGCAAATTAATTTACTTGAATAAATTCCTGTTCCCCAGAAAACAAATTCAGAGAGGACAGATACCCTGCTGATAATCCAAGTAAAGTGTGTTTTACAGATGGGAGATTAAGACAGCCAAATGTTTGATGGCATGTTTTGAAAAGAAAAAAGAAAAAAGTATTCTTTCCATGGCTAAAAGGCAGCTGTGAAGAAGAAAGCAAACAGCAGACACTTATTGGAGCAGGAAACAGTATTTGAGAGATACAATGCTCCTACATGATAACTCTTGATTTGGGGTGTTAGCCTAGAAGTATGTCCTATGTGGATTTGGGAAATGGGCAATGGGAAAAGATAAAGTTCGTATGTCCAGCCTCCCCAGTTCAAAGGCATATATGCTTTTATCTAGTAGAAGTAAATTTGTATTGGTAAGCTATTTATCTCTGAGTTCATGAAAGTACTGCTTTCAGATTCCACTCAATTATTGCTTAGGATTAGTTATTCTAATGTTTTCTCCAATCCCTTAATGACACTGTTCTGTTGAAGAGTCAAAAGGTGAAATGAAACAGTAGCCAAGAAGGCTAATGTAGCCTGGGAACCTGCGACAGCTGTGATGCAGCCCAGGACAGGGAACTAAATCCAGATAGCAAGGCAAAAAGTGAGGAAGCTTAAGGGAAATGAGCTGTGAAGAGGTCAAGGAAATGGAGTAGCTTTGGTGAATGTGCATGAATGGCACCACCTGCGTCTCACCTTAAGAAACTGTTGATGCTTACAGAGTTAAGGTTGGCATCTGAAGAAGGATGCTTAAAAAAATCCCACACTAGGTCAGAATTGAGAAATAGATGGTTATTTATTTAGGGATAGACTCACAAATCAGAATCCTCTGCTTGAACGAAGATCAGAAGCCAAAATCTGCAATCGGAACAGAAAGGCAGTGAAAAGAGGCCTGACTTGACGCATGCTCTGCATCAGCATATATAGTATAAGAGGCCACGCCCCAGTGGAAGAGTAACTACTAGCTATAAGTCTTCTTACAGCACCTCCCTCTTTTATTTAAATAGAGAGTTCTATGCTTAATACAAAATTATATACAATAAGAATAAATATATTTAATAATTATCCTATCCTGATTAGTTTAAGTCTTGTATAATAAATACCTTGACCAAGTCATGAAAGGAAAGTAACTACAACTATCTAGTTTTCAACCCCATTGAAGATCCGAGAAGGGAAATAATATTACTTGAGTAAGCAGGAAGTACAATCAAGCAACTTCCAAAATGTGCAACAAATGACAGAGACAACTGGCTACCTGGGCAATCACCCAAAGTCTCATTTGCAACGTTGAAGCAACCAACTTTGGCTAAGGCATAGAATCACTGACGTACCATTTTGAGAGGCAGGAAAATTTTCAAAACCATCTTATCCTGTCTTGGCAAGATTTGACAGTCTTGCTTATCCATTTCCAGTTATCATGTATCTTGTCAGTGGTTGAGGCATGGGCATTTCTTTGCCCCAAGGCCAGTTTTGCCAGGAAGAAAACAAGCTCCAAGTGAAGTGTCTTCAATGCTCAACATTCTCTCAGGAATAGATCAGTGTTGCCAGGAGTAATTGTGACTCACTTCAACAGAACCCTATGTTATTTAAATGACATATTCTACAGCTCTTTGAAGTGGTTGAAGACTACTTATCTATGTAGAATATAATCTCTATGTATCTAACGAAGCTGATTAGTCTAACTATAAGCATGACAAACATAGATGACTATTGGTCTATAATCCTTAATACATATATAACTTAAAGACTGAGGCTTCATATTAGAATATTATACAATAAACAATTGTGTAACAAATAGGACAATGACTTCAAAATGTAAACAATGTATAAGTTTCTTGATCAGAGGTACGTTGCAATGTGACAAATATATATCAATATATAAAAAATGTTTTAAGCATATGCATACAATTAAACATTTAAAAAAATTTTAAATTAAAAATTTTTAAATTAAACATTTAAAAAATGTTTAAGCACATGCATACAATATTCAATGTAATTTAACTTTGTATCAATATACAAGAATCTATACCAACATAATTGCCTATAAATAATAACTCACAAGTATCCACTCTATTACTCACTATTATTATTTGTTTGAGCAGGTTCATAGTAATCTATTATCCCATTCACCAGGTAGGCATGGAGTTCAAATCTATGTGGGCCCCAAAGTGAAAAGGATGCTTAAAAATATCCCACACTAGCTCAAAATTAAAAAATAGATGGTTATTTTTTTAGGGGTAGACTCACAAATCAAATTCCTCCGCTTTATATGGAGATCAAAACCAAAATCCACAACCAGAAAAGAGTGGCCAAAAAAAGAGGCCAGACACATGCTCTATCAACATAAGAGGCCACGCTCCAGTGGGCGGGTAACTACTAGCTGTAAGACTGCCTACAAAAGGCAACTATACAAAAAGAATAACTTCATGAAATCCAAAAGGTGGGGTCAAGGCATTGTGGGATACATGACATGCCTGATTAATAGAAGACATTCTTTTAAACTACCTGGAGGCAAGGCTAGCTTGAAGAAGTCACAGTTTACATGGTTAGGTCAATTTGATGTTTTGAGATTAAGGTTTAACACAAAGCATTGTATGAGTTTCAGGGTCAGACAGCAAGAAGATACAGCACATAACTGATAATAAACATAGACAACACACATATAGAGAAACCATCCTTCTAGATCAGTCCTTATAATTTGTTCTGCTCCTCATATGCCGACGTCCTCATAAGTCTCATAAGACACACTTCAGGAAGCCAAATAGTCGCATCTCATTGTGTCTGGTTTTCTTTTTAAGAAACTTCAGGCTCTGGGGTTATGGCTGATATCCAGTAATTCAAAACCTGTACACCAATAATGCCACAACATTCCAACTTCTGACACTATCACAGTCACCTCCTGAAGATGTCCAAAGTCTCCTCTGCTGGGATTGTTCCTCTTACCTTCTCATAAAGCCTTGCTGCTGCTTTACCAAGAGGCCCTCTCAAGAACCTTCTCTTTCTTTCTCAAATACCTTGTAGCACTCTATCTGAAGACAATGTATGTGCTGTTTGGCTTTCCAGTGGTGTTCCTAGACTCATATTTCTCAAAAGATGTCCAGATTTGATTCTTCTCTGTTTAATAGCTCCTTTTGATACAGCGACCATCAGTTCCTTGATTCATTCTTACACATTTTTAAAATTTTTCTCCTACCTCATGCACTATTTCTTTGCTTTACCTACCTTTAATTCCATGCTTGGTCACTGTAATCACTCCCTGAATTTAGATTCATCTCCTTTGTACTCATGTTATTCTTATGTTATTATGTATGCTTGTCAAATAATCTTCTTTAACATCGTCTCTTCCCAAAGTCGGGATTCTGCCTCTGCATATGAGTACACCACAGGCGGCTCAACAGCAATTCCCACTCTGTGTTCATAACTACCTACCATAGTAGGCCCTGAACACTCTGTGGACCCATTCTATATCCTATCAGCCCTAGTTAGCATTACTGTTTCTGTGATGGAACACCATACCTGTGATCATTAGGGAGGAAAGGATTTGTTTGGCTTATATTTCTACATTGTAATCCATCATTGAAGAAAGTCAGGGTGGGAACTCAGACAGGGCAAGGAACCTGGAAGCAGGACCACAGATGTGTGCTTCTTACTGGCTTCTTCCCTCTGGTTTGTTCAGCCTGCTTTCTTATAAAGCCCAGGGCCACTAGTCAATGGATGACACCATCCACAGTGGTTTGGGCCCTCCCCCATCACTTACTACTTATGAAATTGTATCCCCCTCCATCAATTACTAATTATGAAAATGGTCTATTATGAAAATGCCTCTTATGGAGGCATATTCTCAATTGAAATTTCCTTCTTTCAGATGACTCTAGTTTGTGTCAAAGTGACATAACACTTGCCAGCACAATATATAAAGATAGTAAGCAGTAATCAGTATTTCTTAAAGAAACAGTGGCTGACAATTAAGGAGAATATGGCTTGTAGAACCTTATATGGAAGCAGATTGCAGAGTCTGTGGACTCTGTCCCAGCTAATCAGTTTCGGCTGATGCCATAGTTGTGTTCCTGGTAATGTTCCCTTGTCCTCTTGTAGACACCAGCCCGACATTGACAGTGATCTGTAAACAGAGGAAATAGGCTGTGGAGCCTGACCACAGACTAGATATACCGTGGGCACAGAAACATGGAATTAGACTTGGTTATGGAGATGGAGGCTGGGCATTATAATCTGGATCAGCATCTAGTATTTTTCAGAATTTAGAAAACATCTGTCCGTATTGTCTCAGACATTAGGTTTTCTGTAAAAACATTTGCTGTAATTTCAATGTGTTTGCCATTATATATGACTTGGTGCTTCTCTCCTGCAGCTTTCAATATTCTTTCTATGTTCTCTATACTTTGTATTTTAACTATAATTGGTATAGGTAGGCTTTTTCTTGGTTTTGTCTGTTTGATATTCTAAATTCTTCCTGATTTAAGTGATTTTATCTTTCCTGGAGTTGGGAAGTTTTCATTATAGTGTTATATTATTTGTACATGAATTGAAGACATGAAAGTATATCATTTATACCATCATCCAGAATTTCCTTCTTTATCTTTATAGTCTGTTCATGATGCCCTGTTTAACTCATATGTTCTATTTGGATTTTCTTATACCATCTGTGTCACTGTCTGAATGCTCTAATTCATGCATCTTGACTTTTATTTCTGATGTTTGTCCATTTGACCCATTCTCGTAATGAGGTTCTTAATGAACTTAATGAACATTTTATTTTCTGTGTTTCTATCTCTATAAGAAGTCTTTCACATCCCATATTAAATCCCTCATTTCACTTATCTGTTTATTTCTATACTCTGAACTGTTTCAAGAGTTTAAGTAAGAGGATTCAATTATGTGTTTCCTCCAAGAAATATATCCCACCATCAAAGACAAAAGTAAACTTCAGGTGAAAGGGAGAGAAAAGTTATTCTAAGCTAGTACGCTCTAGTAATCAAAATAATAGTTTTTAAATCAAAATATTGGAATATGCAAATAAACCAACATATTGATTAAGAGAACAATGCATTATGAGGACATAGCAATTCTAACATTAGCATATGAGTTTTATAAAACAATTATTACTAAATATAAGGACCTAAGACCTAAATTAAAACTAGCACAGTAATAGTGATGAGAACATCCCACTCTCAGCAATAGAGAACAATCCAGATAAAAAATAAAAGGGAGTATCTGAGTTAAATGACTTCATAAACCTAACAGATACTTAAAGAGAATGCCCTACCAAACTCCACAACATTCTTTTAACAGCTCAATGTTTTTTAAAATTATATCTCGTAATAGGTGGCAGGTAAGTTTTAACAAATACAGGAAGACTGAAACTTCCTATTATCTCTCTGATCATAGTGAATAAACTAGAAACCATTTGCAAGAAAATATAAATGACAGAAGGCATACAAACTCAGAGAAGTTTATCAAGACATTTTTGAGTGATATATAGATCATTAAAAAATAAATAGGAAATTTTAAAAAATACTAAAGTCAAGTGAAAACAAAACATACAAAATTCTACAAGAAAAAATAAAAGTAATTGCAATGGTAAGTTAGGTAAAAGTGTCTCTATGTTAAAAAATCAGAGAGATATGAATGAAATTACTTAGCAATGTATTTTGTAACAATGTATTTTAGAGCTTGAGAAAAAACAAGAATAAGCCATTCAGGATGAAGAAAGTATGGAATATATACACGCTAGAGTACTACGCTGCGGTAAAAAACAATGACTTCTCGAATTTTGCATGCAAATGGATGGAAATAGAAAACACTATCCTGAGTGAGGTGTCCCAGACCCAAAAAGATGAACATGGGATGTACTCGCTCATAATTGGTTTCTAGCCATAAATAAGGGCCACGGAGTCTACAATAGGTGAACCTAAAGAAGCTAAGTAAGAAGGTGAACCCAAGGAAAAACATATAGTTATCCTCTTGGCTAAGGGAAGTAGACCAAATTGCAGGGGAGAAAATTAGGATCTTGGGGGTGGGGTGGGATGGGGGTAAGGGGAGATGGGGAGAGAAAAGGTAGAAGGGAAGGAGGGGGGACTTGGGGAATCAGGAGAATTGGGATAAAGGAAAGGTGGATAGGGGAGCACGGAACCACAATTCTTAGTTAAGGGAACCACTTTAGGGTGAGCAAGAGATTTGACCCTAGAGGGGCTCCCAAGTGCCCAACATGAGGTTCCCAGTTAGTTCCTTGGGCAGCTGAGGATTGGGAACCTGAAATGACCCTATCCGAGAGCAATACTGACGAATATCTTGCATATCATCATAGAACCTTCATCTGGTGATGGATAGAGATAGAGACAGAGACCCACACATGAGCACTGGACTGAACTCCCAAAGTCCCAATGAGGAGCAGAAGGAGGGAGAACATGAGCAAAGAAGTCGGGACCACGAGGCGTGCACCCACCCACTGAGACAGTGGAGCTGATCTACTGGGAGCTCAACAAGGCCAGCTGGACTGTGACCGAAAAAGCATGGGATAAAACCGGACTCTCTGAACATGGCGAACAATGAGGGCTGATGAGACGCCAAGGACAATGGCATGGGGTTTTGATCCTACTTAATGTGCTGGCTTTGTGGAAGCCTAGCCAGTTTGGATGTTCACCTTCCTAGATATGGACGGAGGGGGGAGGACCTAGGACTTACCACAGGGCAGGGAACCCGGCCTGCTCTGTGGACTGGAGAGGGAGGGGGAGAGGAGTGGGGGGAGGGGGAGAAGGGTGGGAGGAGGGGGAGAAGGGTGGGAGGAGGGGGAGGGAAATGGGAGGCTGGGAGGAGGTGGAAACTTGTTTTTTGTTTATGTTTTTTTTTCTTCTTTTCTTAATAAAAAAAAATTATAAAAAAAAGAATAAGCCATTCAATAATACCAAATCAATGCACAGAAAGAAATAATAAAAGTCAAGGCAGGCATAAATGAAATTGAAATAAAAATAAAAAGCTTCGGTGGAACAAAGTTGGTTCACTGAAAGGACAGAAAATATTGAAAATCCTTAGCCAAACTAGTTTAATGAAATAGAAGACCTAAATTAATTAAATCAGACTTGAAAAAGAAACATCGTGACCAATATTGATTAAGTTCATAAGATTATTAAGATATGCCTTAAGAACATATATTAGTATAAGTTGGAAATTATGAAAAGTAAATAAAATGTCTTTTAAGACACATGAATATGATCTACCAAACATTAAGTAATTGGATCTAAATAGCTTATATGGACCTAGAAACACAATGTGGTTAAAGCAGCAATTTTACAAAGACTTCCTTGCTAATAAAAGAGGAAAATAAGGTCTAAACCTCTATAAAATCAGTGTTGAATACTTCTAAACCTTTAATAAAGAAAAAACTCCAATGTTTCTCAAACTATTTCAAAAAAACATGAAGGGAAGAAATGCTGAATTTAAAAACACATCAAAAATAACATTTACCATGATCATGTTGACTTCATTCTAGAAATTCAAGACTTATTCAATATATAAATCAATAAATATAAGCTATTATGTGAACATAAAGAGCCTCAACACCAGAAATCACACAATCATTTCAATATACTAGAAAAGACTTTTAAATGAAATTTATTGTCCATTTATGCCAAAATCACTGAAGTAACTGGGGGGGAGGAGCATATATGAACATAATAAAGGCTAAATATGACAAACCTGTTGAAAGAATTTCTACTAAAATAAGGAATAGTACAAGAGTGTTCACATTCTACATTTTGAGGCAGTACAATTCTTGAGGTCTTATGCAGAGCTATAAGAGGAGAAATAAAGACAGATTTGATATATTTCAAAAATGAAGATATCAAAGTACTGCTATTTGAAGATGATATGACTTTATATGCAAAAGATGCAAACCATTTCAACAGAAAACTCTTATAAGTGAAAACACTTTCATCAGTGTAGCAGGCTACAGAAACAACATGCATTCACCAGCAGCCTTTTTATTTAACAATCAGAAACTTGCTGAAAAAGAAATCATGAAAACAGTACCATTGAAAATTATCTGAAAAAGTCTTAGACAAAAATCTTACAAGTGTAAAACCTCTATAATAAAAACTTTAAGACTGTAGGAAGAAATTAAAGAAGACACTGGAAAATTAAAACATTGGTGAAATAGATAGTATGCAAAAGTATACATAATCATAAAAATTTACAGTCATTGCATTGAAAAATTCCAATGGCATTTTTTACAGAAATACTTAAAAATTACCCTAATCTTCATATCAGAGCCCTAAAGATCCCAGAAAGCTAGAAAAATTTGACGTGAACTAATAATGTCCTAGGTTACACAGCATCTGATTTAAAACACAGGCAGCAACTAACACAGACATGAAACTCAGCTGAATAGGATGAAGGACCCAGATCTACAGCAACATGAATATTTTTAAAGATTGAAAAACACTTATTTTAGAAATGACTGCATATTTAATAAAGGATGCTAGAAAACCTAGATATTTATACGTAAAAAGTTAAATTAGAGCCCGTATCTTTCTTTGCACAAAAATCAACTCCAAATGCATAAAAAAACCTTAATGTAAGATCTGAAAGTTTAATTGTTAGAAGAAAAATCATAGGCCCCGAACAATGAGGATCAAGATACCAGAACAAGGACTTTCTGTAAATCCTTTAGAGCATGCACAAAATAATGACAACTGGTAATATGATTGCATGGAATTAAAAGTTTTGGGACAAAAAAGGAAACAATTGAGTGAAAAGACATCCTACAGAATGAGAGGAAAAGTTATCACTTGTACATTTGAAAGAATTTAATATTAGAATAAGAAAGAACTAAAAAACAATATCGAGTAATCCAACAATCCAACCAGCTAATGAGCTAAAGAAACGGATATATGGTTTTCAAAAGATGAGGTACCAATGACTACTAAGCTTATGAAAAAAAAATTAACACCTTAAACCAGCAAGGAAATACAAATTAAGTCTTCACTGAGATTTCCACTCACTCCAGTTAAGAAGCAATCATTGAGAAAATAAGCTAACAGATCTTTTAGGCTTGAGCAGTGGAGGACACTTATGACTCCTTACCACCCCTCACGGGAAGACCAACTACCCAGGATTCACTTGGCACTTGCTAGGCCTGAGTGGTGGACCACACAGATGTCCCCAGATACACACACACACCTTGTAGTCTTGGCTCACAAGATGACAAGCAACATCTCAGCACCATGTCTTGTGGCTGGGGTGGGTGGTATTCAACCAAGTGCTACCTTTACTTAACAAGAAGTTCTTCAAGGTATCAGGGAACCAATATGGTGAGCAAGTACAAGGTGGGGAAATGAAAGAGAGAGAGAGAGAGGCAGAACTGTTCAGGGATTGGAGAGAGAGACTTACCTAAAGAGATAATAGTGGTGAGGAGCAGGCTGATATGAATGGACTGCTTGCCATTTGAGTCCAGGGAGATATCGGGACCTGTGCTCTTGCCAAGGGCCAAGATTTGGTTTAAGGCCCTGAAGCAGCTGAGGCCTGTAGTCCCGGCCACCTGGGGCCATGATGGTATTCAAAGGCCACATTGTCCTTCAGACCATGACAATCTGGGTAGCCTATGCTACTACTACCTGGGGCCATGGGGAAATCTGGGATTGGGCTACTGCCCAAGGTCATGTATGGGTCCCTGGCCCTACTGCAGCCATAACCTGTGTTGATGTCCGTGGCTCTTGATACCATCAAAGGGCATGCCAGCATATGTCCAATGGCCATACTGACAGGGGTCCATGCCTATCCAGGTGTCCTGCATTGCCACTTGGGGCCACTGTGACATCAAAGCCTAGGTTACTGCCTAGAACCATATCTGGGTCCATGGTTCTACCATTGAAGTATGAGGCTGCTTCTTTGTTCCCTGGCCACCCAGACTCCCAAAATAATCACACAGAAACCATATACTGTTTGGCCAATAGCTTAAGTGTATTCTGGCTAAATCATATCTTAAATTAATCTATCTCCATTAATCTGTGTATTGCCACGAAGCTGTGGCTTATCAGGAAAAGTTCCGGTGTCTATCACTGGCAGGGCTACATGCCTTCTCTCTGACTGTGCATTCTTTCTCTCAGCATTCAGCTTAGTTTTTTCCACCAAGCTCTGCTCTATCCTTTCACAGGCCCAAAACAGTATTTTTTTTTTTATTAACCAATGGTATTTACAGCATACAGAGGGGAATCCTATATCACCTCCCCTTTTCTACTTAAATAAAAAGGAAGGTTTGAACTTTAACATAGTAAAATTACATATAACAAAGCAGGTATCAAACAAGAATTACAGTTCCAATATTTATATCTACTTTATCTTTTATCATAACTAAGGAAAACTATAACTATAACTATTTATTTTCAACTCCTTTAAAGTCTCCAGAAGGATATAATATTACTTAAGTAAATAGACATCTCACTGCCTGGACAGTCACCCAAAGTTCTTACGTACCATTGGGGTATCCATCTTCAGCCTACAGGACCATAATGTCTAACAGACTTTTCCACGAAGCAGGAAATATCAAAAACAGTTCCACCTATAAGTCACTCTCTTCTGTGTTCTTCAGAATGTCTGGAAGATGCTTTCATGAAGCAGGAAGCCTGAAGGACTGTCTCACATTTGGGGACATTCAGTAGTCCTTTCTCTGTGGGTCCTGTATGTCCATTTCATACAGAATAACATCAAGCAGTCTAGGCAAGAGAATTTTCTTGCCCAAATGGCTAGCCAACTCCACAACAAGCCTTTTCAATGCCTATCTTCCTTTTGAAGTAATCAATGCCACCAGGAACAGATGTGTCTTATCATCATGAAAAGTCTTAAGTTATTAAAACATTTTAAATGTCATATTCTGAAGGTGTCTGAAAGACTTGAAGAATACCCATCTAACTGGAATATATCTCTATATATCTAGAAAACATAACTAACATGATTATAAGCTTGACTACTATAGATGATTATCTATTAACCTATATTTCTTAATTATACGTTACATTTTAAATGAGCTGCACAAACAAAATACCTTAATCAAGAGCAGAAATATACATATAACTGACCTTAAATTTTTATCCATAAAGCAAGATCCATACCAATGCAAATCTCTATAGCATATCCCCCTTTAAATGTAAACAAACATTTATAAGCAATACTTGGGAATTTGGGCGTCACTCTCTCCAGACTGCTTTATGCTTTTTGTTGGGCAAAGTAATTTTGGGGGGAGAGGGGTGTTCATGGTGGCCTTTCAGGAGGGGTCTTGGTCCATCAAACCACATTAGTCTGGAAGGATTCCACAGCTTCTTATCCTTTGTGTAAACAGAAGAAAAACTTCTTTTCCAAAATAACAGATTCTTAGACCCAAATTCTGAAGTAATGATACCTTTAAAATATCTATATTAGTTTAATTTAGCAGCCCATACGATGAAATGTCTCTCTGTACATAGTTCCTCTGCAGTCAAACAATTTTAAAAAAGCACAATAATATACATAATCCAGACTCTTTATGTATAGTCCATCTTTATGTGGCTTATTTTTCTTTCTCTATTACTCTGTCTTCTTAAAGACTTTGTTTAATTTTTTTAAAAAAACCATTTACTTCTTTTTATAACTATACTCTTTTTCTCTCCAAAGACTATGTACATTTATACAACAATGTGACCCACTTAGAGGTCTTTCTTTTTATTTGAATCTGTCTTTATTGTGTATCTGTAATCCTTTTCTGACCAGAATTGCCCTTTAAAAAAATTCTAAGCAGGTATGGCTAAGACCAACTTCATGGCACTGCCTGTTGGCTCTGCCCAGACCAACATGGTGGAGAAAAGTTAGCAGTCTCTGAAAGTCTTTTACATTGCCCCATTATCAGGCAGACATAGAGTCTATGTTGCCATTAAGCAAGTTGTAGCACTCTGCTCACGAATCCCATTTAAATGCTCCACAGCCCAACCTCCTGAAAGAGCCAGAGTTCATGCTGGCGGCACAGCCCAGAAAGCTGTCATTTCAAAACCAACCAGCACACCACAAGCAAACAGAGCTAAAAACTGTGTTAAACTCTGTCTGTTTTTTTGGTTTTTTGTTTGTTTTTTTCTCTGCAATTCCTTTTTGTTTTCAGGTTTTACATGGATGTAGTCTACTTTGTTGGCATGCCAATCTGTAGTATAAGGCTGCTTGTTTGTTTCCTGGTCACCCAGACTCCTGAAATAATCACACAAAACTATATTATTTACATCACTGCTTGGATTATTAGCTCTAGCCTCTTATTGGCTAGCTCTTACATCTTAATATAACCCATTTCTATTAATCTCTGTATTGCTACTTGACTGTGGCTTACTGGCAAGGTTCTGTTCAGCATATGTCTCTGGTGAGGCTACATGGCTTCTCTCTGACTCTGACTTCATTCTCCCAGCATTCAGTTTAGTTTTTCCCACCTACCTCAATTATGCCCTGTGCAGGCTCAACATAAATCCTTTATTAAGCAATGGTATTCATAGCATAAAGGGGGGAAATCACGTGTGTTGATATTCATTACTCATAGGCCGCTAGAGACCACATGGATGCCTAGGGTCTGGGTAGCTGCCTGTGGCCAGGTGGGTGTCTTAGGACTGTGTTGAAGCCAGAGCCAGGATGTCACTTATCAAAAGAAAGAAGACTATAACTCATATAAGAAAAACTATATACACTAAGTACAATAACTATGTATAATATATACAGGCAATAAATATATCAACAATGTCTATTCCATTTGCATTTGACAAATTTAAAGAAAATACTCTACATCTATCCTATCTTGGTTAGTCTAAAGTCTTGTACCTAATTTGCTTTCCATCATAACTTACATTATTATGCAAGACTATCTTTTGATATCTCTCAGCCATATATACTTTACATTTCTTTATTCTTTATTATTATTATTATTATTAAAAATTTCCACCTCCTCCCATTTTCCTCCCCTCCCCCTTCTCCCCCTTCCTCTTCCCCTCTCTCTCCAGTCCTAAGAGCAGACAGAGTTCCCTGCCCTGTGGGAAGTGCAAGGTCCTCCCCTCCCCATCCAGGTCCAGGAAGGTGAGCATCCAAACAGACTAAGCTCCCAAAAGCCAGTACATACGGTAGAATCAAAATCCAGTGCCATTGTCCTTGGCTTCTCAGTCAGCCCTCATTGTCAGCCACGTTCAAAGAGTCCTGTTAGATCACTTGCTCCATCAGTCCCAGTTCAGCTGGCCTTGGTGAGCTGCCAATAGATCAGCCCCACTGTCTCAGTGGGTAGGTGCACCCCTCACAGTCCTGACTTCCTTGCTCATGTTCTCCCTCCTTCTGCTCCTCATTTGGACCTTAGGAGCTCAGTCCAGTGCTCCAATGTGGGTCTCTGTCTCTATCTCCATCCATTGCCAGATGAAGGTTCTATGGTGATATGCAAGATATTCATCAGTATGACTATAGGATAGGGCCATTTCAGGCTCCCTCTCATCAGCTGCCCAAGGAACAATCTGGGGACATCTCCTTGGACACCTAGGAACCCCTCCAGAGTCAAGTCTCTTGCCAACCGTAAAATGGCTCCCTTCATTAGATATATACTGCCCTGCTCCCATATCTACTCTTCCTCCATCCCAACCCTCCCATTCCCCCAAGCTCTCTTCATCCTCCCCTTTTCACTTTTCTTTCCCCATCTCCCCCAAGTTCCTAATTTTTGCCTGGCAATCTTATAATATCCAAGAGGATAACTATATATTTTTCTTTGGGTTCACCTTCTTATTTAGCTTCTCTAGGATCCCGATTCATAGGCTCAATGTCCTTTATTTATGGCTAGGATCCACTTATGAGTGAGTACATACCATATTCATCTTTTTGGGTCTGGGTTACCTCACTCAGGATAGTGTTTTCTATTTCCATCCATTTGCATGCAAAATTCAAGATATTGTTTTTTACCACTGAGTAGTACTCTAATGCGTATATATTCCACATTTTCCTTATCCATTCTTCCATTGAAGGGCATCTAGGTTGTTTCCACATTCTGGCTATTACAAATAATGCTGATATGAACATAGTTGAACAAATGCTTTTGTAGTATGATTGGGCATCTCTTGGGTATATTTCCAAGAGTGGTATTGCTAAATCCTGAGGTAGATTGATTCCCAATTTCCTGAGAAACTGCCACACTGATTTCCAAAATGGTTGCACAAGTTTGCATTCCCACCAGCGATGGATGAGTGTTCCCCTTACTCCACATCCTCTCCAGCAAAGGCTATCATTGGTGGTTTTGATTTTAGCCATTCTGACAGGTGTAAGATGGTATCTTAAAGTTGTCTTGATTTGCATTTCCCTAATTGCTAAGGAAGTTGAGCATGACCTTAGTGTCTTTTGGCCATTTGAACTTCTTCTGTTGAGAATTCTCTGTTCAGTTCCATGCCCCATTTTTTTAATTGGGTTAATTAGCATTTTAAAATCTAGTTTCTTGAGTTCTTTATATATTTTGGAGATCAGACCTTTGTTCGTTGCGGGGTTGGTGAAGATCTTCTCCCAGTCAGTAGGTTGCCTTTTTGTCTTAATGACAGTGTCCTTTGCTTTACAGAAGCTTCTCAGTTTTAGGAGGTCCCATTTATTCAATGTTGCTTTTCAAAGCATTTGACAAAATTCAATACCCCTTTATGATAAAGGTTTTGGAGAGGTTTGGAATACAAGGATCATACCTAAATATAATAAAAGCAATATAAAGCAAGCCAACAGCTAATATCAAATTAAATGGAGAGAAACTCAAAGCCATTCCACTAAAATCAGGAACAAGACAAGGCTGTCCACTCTCTCCGTACCTTTTCAATATAGTGCTTGAAGTTCTAGCAACATCAATAAGACAACATAAGGAGATCAAGGGGATTTGAATCAGAAAGGAAGAAGTCAAACTTCTGTTATTTGCAGATGATATGATAGTGTACATTAGTGACCCCAAAAACTCTACCAAAGAACTCCTACAGCTGATAAATAACTTTAGTGATGTGACAAGATGAACTCAAAAAAAAAATCAATAGCCCTTCTATACACAAAGGGTAGAGAAGTAGAAAGGGAATTCAGAGAAACTTCACCTTTTACCATAGCCACAAATAGCATAAAGTATCTTGGGGTAACTCTGACCAAGGAAGGGAAAGATCTATTTGACAAGAACTTTAAGTCTTTGAAGAAAGAAATTGAAGAGGACACCAGAAAATGGAAGTATCTCCCATGCTCATGTGATGGAGGAAGGTCATTGGTTAATAAACAAACTGCCTTGGCCCATTTGATGGGCCATCCCTTAGGTGGGTGGAGTTGGCAGAACAGAATGCTGGGAGGAAGAGGAAGTGAGCTCAGATGCCATTTCCTCTCCTCTCTGGGGCAGACGCGATGAAGCTCCAACCCAGGATGGACGTAGGCTAGAATCTTCCTGGTAAGCGCACCTTGGGGTGCTACACACAAAAATAGAAATGGGAAATCAAGATGTAAGAATTAGCCAGTAAGAAGCTAGAACAAATGGGCCAGGCAGTGTTTAAATGTATACAATTTGTGTGTTGTTATTTCAGGGCATAAGCTAGCCAGGCAACAGGGAACCGGGCTGTGGGAAGAGGCCCGCAGCTCCTACTACACTCTTGGATGGGTAGAATCAACATAGTAAAAATAGCAATTCTACCAAAGGCAATCTATAAATTCAATGCAATCCCCATTAAAATCCCAACAAAATTCTTTACAGACCTTGAGAGAACAATAATCAACTTTATATGGAAATACAAAAAACCCAGGATAGTCAAAACAATCTTATACAATAAAGGAACTTCTGGAGGCATTACCATCCGTGACTTCAAACTCTTTTACAAAGCTACAGTATTGAAAACAGCTTGGTATTGGCATAAAAACAGAGAAGTCGACCAATGGAATCGAATAGAAGACCCAGAATTTAACCCACAAACCTATGAACACCTGATTTTTGACAAAGGAGCTAAAGGTATACAATGGAAGAAAGAAAGCATCTTCAACAAATTGTGCTGGCAAAACTGGATGTCAACCTGTAGAAGAATGAAAACAGACCCATATCTATAACCATGCACAAAACTCAAGTCCAAATGGATCAAAGGCCTCAACATTGGAGTTGTAGTTTCCTCAAAAACACTCCTAAGTATGTTGACCAGATAACCCAAGTCCACCATGGTTAGGTTTGAATTTACCTAAAGCATTCTAAGTTAACACATTTCAGAGATATTTATATACCAATGAAGTACCACGTGTAACAGCAAAGTGATGAGATCAGTCTAGAGATTCATGAACAGAAAAATGGATGCAAGTCAGAGATTATCTTATTAAATGAAATTAGTCAGACTCAGGCAAATACCACACATTTTCTCTCATTTGTAGATCCTTAACTTTTATAGAGAGACATGAAATAGTGTACATGAAATAGAGACATGAAATAGAGACATGAAATAGAGAGACATGAAATATATGATAGGAATGTAGAAGTGAATCTACCAAGAGATATGTATGTGTCTAAGGTGGCTGGCAGGGAGAAAAAAGAAAGGTATGTGGGAATAGGAAGGAATATGCTCAAAGTGTATTATATATGAAAATGTCATTATCAATCCCAATACTATGGAAGGACTGAGAAATTAATGGGATTGGGTATATGATGTGAAATTCCCAAAGAATCAATTAAAAACAAATTATGTTAAAAAAACTTACCTCCCTGCTCCTTCCCAGGAAAGATGTGAAATGTCCATTGATACCACTCTCCTTCCAGCTGTTTAGTCCTTTCTACGCTTTCCTTCTATGGGAAAACTTCCTGAGTAGATTTCTGTAACTTGTAGACTCCAATTTCTCTCTTCTTTCTTGAAACTGTTCCAATCATTCTCCCCTCCTATCAAGGGTCAACCATCGAAAGTCATTACTGAATGGTTTTCAGCATGCTAAATCTAATGTCTGAATATGAGTCTCCCTCTGCCTTGACCTCTGAGAAATATTTAACACAGTGCTTTGCTGTCTCCTGGAAATGGCTCCATCAATTGGCTTTCCAGAAACCATGTCTTTTGTTTTTGCTCATACTCCTTAGGTCTTCCTTCAGTGTTGTTTTTTATTTTCTCCTCATCTCTGTCCTCTAATCATAGAAATCTCCTGGATATAGTGCTTAGACATAATCCTCTGTTCATTACCTAAATGCCAGGTCTTTGTTCTCAATGTCCACTTAGATGTATGACAGACTTCTCAAATGTGTCTTTGGAAATATCACCTTTCCTTGACACTAACACACACTTTCCATAGTCTTAGTTCATGACTGCTTCATTTCACCTCTTACTCAAACCAAATGTCTTGACACTATCTTTCCTTTCCCTTTGTCTCTCAAGGCCATTATTGAAACTATCAGCAAATTCCATTGACTCTATCTTTAAGGTTCATCCAGGGACTACTTACTAGCCCAGCTACACCCTCAGTCAAGACATTATCTCTCAACCCTAGGCTCTTGCCTTCTAAGTGGTTTTTTTCCCTCCAAAGAACAGCAGGAATTGCCCTATTGATTCAGTTTGAAGCCCATTATGCCCTTCCCTTGTAATTAATTTAGTGGCTCCTCTCTAACACAGGATGCAAATCAAAGTTCTCAGTACCTCAGGCCTATACTCAAGGTGCCATCCCTCCATCACTTGTTTGGATGAAAACAACTGTCTTCTCTCTTGCTCAAGCACCTGCATCTAGGTTACTAGACTCTGGGTTACCCTTTCTGTTGTTCAATAATCTGATAATGGTGCAATTTTATAGTTATCAATAAATATCACTTAGATCAGCTAGAGAGAACTTAAGGGGTCCTGCTGTTTGTCCCGACCCAAACAGTCTAGGAACTATCTGGATTTTAAATCACAACTTGGCCACCAAACCTATGGTCTTTCCATTCAGTGATTAATGCTGCTTTTATTTGTATTTTTAAATGTTTTTATCTTAGAATTAACTGCTTTAAAATAAGCACAGAAATAAATTTTCAGGCATTAAGATCACATTCTTCCTTGTGTTTACATATTTGCCATAAAAAGCAGAGCATTTCTGGCATTTTTCCCTTAGAAATATGTGTACTGAACATTTTTACGCTTTAAGAACGATTTGGATATTTATTTATGTGTTATATTTTAGCTGTACCTTACATGCTATGAAGACATAGCCAGAAATTATGCTGATTATTATCATTTTTTCCTTTGAAAAGAATATAGATTTTTCTGCCGTTACAGAATTTCTTATAGATTTGGCTCAAAGGAAACTTTTGAACTTATTTGAGGCTTTGCACCCTGCAAGGAATTACAGCTTTCAGATAATTGTTTATAGAAAAGAGAGTGAATTTAGCAAGAACAAATATAGATAACAGTTTCAACAAATGAATAAACAGATTCTTCCAACTTCTCATGCTTCAGGGAGCAGGAATGGCTAGCACTGATAGTCATGCAACCCCTCAGAATCCCAGGACAAAGGGCTTTTGGTTTGTTTGTTTTTTTCTTGGAGTAGAGCAGATTACATTCTAGCAAAGGTTTTCTAATAGCCTGGTAAGAGTGTATCCTTCACAGAAGATTCCTTTCCTTTCAGTTCTGACTTTTCTTCCTTCTCCTTTTCTCCTCCCTTCTGTGGAGACTTCCCAGAGACAGGGAGACTTTTTGAAGAGGTTCCTGGCTTCTGTCTGTGCTGTGACTGCTGTCTCCAGAGGAACCACTTTTCTCTCCTACCTGATTAATTGTTAGAAGATCTGATGTCAAGGCAGTCCTTGGTGCCAGACTCCTGCTGCCTGAGATTTAGGCTGACACCCACAAGCTATTGTTGTTGTCCTAGATAATTTGTGACACATGGAGTCTTGACTTAGAGACATGAAGCTTTGCTATAGTTTTAAACAATACAAGAACTGGCTCAGGGGTTGTTGAAGAAATGCTTAAGGCAAAACAATGTATTATGTTAAATGCTTTTTTAAGATCGATAATTGATCCTTTATTTTGGTCTTCCTTGGGGGAATTGCATATTATCTTCCCCATATACTTAACAAGACAGACTTGCAAGGTTGATGTAGCTCAATTGCCCTTTGGAGCACTCTGGCTTTCAGGATGTCCCTTGTGAGAGAACTACAGAGTTCTGGAGGCCAGAATCAGCAAAGGTAACGGCAGCATAGTGGTCAGGATTACCTAATTGTGCAATTAATTGGTCTTGAGAAATGTCTAGAATCTCATCTTCAAGACTGTTGAGAATTTTGTATGAGACTTTGTTCCCTCAGGACTTTGGACAAAGGCAAAGTGGTGGGATGGCTGTTGTTTTCTTTTCTGCTTACTTGCCATTTACAGCTGGATCTGGAAACTAGTAAACAGATTTTTTTTTGTCCAAATTATTTTGTCTGTTTGGTTGGCCTTGACTTTCACAGCTTGAAGAAGAGAAAAAGAGAAGAAAAAGAAGATGGGAGAATCTGGAAGATAAACACCACAAAGATCACCACTATTATATAATTTAGAGTTAAAATACATAAAATAATCTGGGGCTCGGGAAATAGTTCACTGGGTACAGCACTTGTAGAGGACCCAAGCTTGGTTCTCAGCATGCATACTATTAACCCACAGGTTGAGAATAAGACTACTACCACAATTTAAAGTCAAATTTGAAGTGCTAGCTAAGTAGACAGGGCCATGCCCATCTCTGATTTTCCAGAAAAATGGTCCCAAGTCACAGTTTGTAGTGGTTTAAATATTTCCTATTAGGTCCAATCAGGAATACTTCCTGTCTTATCTCTCGCCGACATCCAATCAGGAGCAAGTGTATATCATGACTTATTTCCTGCCTGTGAACCTCCCACCCATATGTGATCAAGCATGTCTGGTGCAGATTGCTCAAACCTCAAACAAGTTTGTTTAGGGGAGTGGAAATGTGTGGCTTGCAGATCAGAGACATTTTTGTTTCATGAATTTTCTAGGCACAGTAATTAAAACTTAAAATGTACCTTTGGCTCTCACATACCACACCACTCGATCATCTGTAATTCCACTTCCACGATCTGAAACTTTCTTCTTCCTCTCTTGTCACTACAGCATGCATATAGGCGGTCACTTACACACATAAAATAAAAATAAATAAATCTTAAGAAAAATATATAAAATTATTCTTTTTAGAAAAATAAATTTTTCTATTTATGATGAAATTCTTAATATTAATAGTCACTTTCTGACCATGCAATCTCAACAAGGTGAAAAGTCTTGTGAGTGCCTGATGGCAGAAGGAGTGCCAGGACATTGCTCACTGACCAGTCCTTAGAACTCCTGGTCTAAAGTGACTTTTCTGTTTCTGCGGTGGCTAATCTGGGTTAGATAGGAGAGCCACTAACTTAGTTCATGTATTTTCTTCTTTCTTATCATGAATTACTTAAAGTATGGTAGGTTGAACTCTTTGAGACACATGAATGTCTTTCTTGTCAAATAACTTTCATATGCCGATACTTCATTCATAATTCATATTTAATAATTAGTGAAGATCTAACTCATTTCAAAAGATATTTTACAGCATGAAGTAGGAGGCAGAATGGAATCAAGCCATATTTCTGTCATGAGTAATGCATGAATCTGTTAAAATATTTGTTTAATAATTCTAGTTTATGGTTGAAGAAACCAGGAGATGATGGTACTTAAGAAATTTTTACATATGTAATTTATAAATAATCCATAATTTATCTATAGTACAAAAGTGCCTAAAATATACAATATGTATTAGGGCATAATTTTATGTAAAATATAAAATTATACCTTAATATTGAAATTCAAATTAACTTCATCTGAAAGCATAAAAACAAACTTAAATTAGCAATTGTAACTCAATATGACTAATGTGCTATTTTGAGGAATTAAAGTAATGCTTGCTGTAGCTAGAGAAGAACATTGCTTCAGCAAGTCAGCTGCAGGGAGCGTGTGGGAAGAACTATCCTTCCTCCTCTTTTTTGTTTAAAACTACTAAGAAAGGTTTATTCATTCATTGACATATGCTACAAGTTGACCTTTTTTTGATATATTGCCTCATTTGTTTATCTGATCTGCCTGATTTTCTTATGCTGTTTTCTTTAAACTCTAAATACTTAAAAATTATTCTTTAATGACAATTTAGGACCCAAAGTAATTTTGAATAATTGATTGGTATAAACCTTCAAGGCTTATAGAAGAATAAAATAAAAAAAAGGAAGAGGAGGAAAAGAGAAGAGAAGGAGAGAAAGAATAAAGAAGAAAGGGGAAGGGCAGGAGAGAAAATATGAAGAATAATCTGGAAAGATATGCACATGTACATGCTAATGAACAATATTTATTTATAAGATACAAATAAAATTATAGAATAATTATTCATGGAGAAAAGCTATTTTTCAGTTGCATGATGAAATATTATGTGTCATTAATCTGGTGATCTCAATGAGCTGAGGATGTTTATTTAAAGGTATTTGTGTTTAAAGTGCTCATTGTTTGAGGGGCCCTGTTTTAAATATTGGAGAAAAACAATTCTCTCTCAGACTCTGCCCTCTTACCCTCCTGGACTATACTCTGCTCTCCTACACTCTGCTTTCCTGGAGGTTTATGGAAGCTTCAGCCAAGGGGAGTCAAAAAGTAGGTCTTTGCAGTACATAAAAACTTGGTCATGTTGATCATCATACAGCAAGCTAAGTGCTGACTTTTTATTGGTAACTAAAAGTTACTCGAGGAGTTTGCTTGTCAGCTTATATTGTTAAAAAGTCTAGGACTGAAAAGATAGTTCTGTAGGCAAAAGTGCCTGTCTCAAATTTGTTGCCCTGGTTTGAATCTCAGCCTCACATAATGAAAGAAAAAGTTCTCTGACCTCCAAAAATAAGGTATCAAACACTTATACATTACAGACGAAGACACACACATACTACAAAAAATAACGATACTGAAAAATTCTTGATATTCTATGAAGAAGAGTTTATATATTTGGTTGTGATCCTAGCCTTTAACAACTGAGCCATCTCTCCAGCTCTGGAATTGGGAAAGAGACAGAGAGGGAGAACAGCAAAAGAGATACCTTGATAGAGAGGCCACTATGGGGTTAGGAAGAAACCTGGTGCCAGGAAAACTTTGAGGAATCCACCAGGATAACCACAAGCTACGACTTCTAGCAACAGTGGAGAGGGTGCCTGAACTAACCTCCTCCTGTAATCAGACTTGTGACTGACTACTGTAATTGTCATCATAGAACCTTTATTCAGTAACTGATGGACCCAGATGCAGAGATCTACAGCAAACATTGAGCCGAGCTCTGGGAGTATAGTTGAAGAGAGACAGGAAGAATTATATAAATAAGAAGGTGTGTGTGTGGGGGGGGGCTGTCAATATCATGACAGGGGAACCCACAGAGACAGATGACCAGAGCTCATGGGACCTCATGGACTCTAGACCAACAGTTATGGAGTCTACATGGGACTGACCTAGACCCTCTGCTTGTGGGTGACAGTTATGTAGTTTGGTCTGTTTGTGGGGCTCCCGACAGTGCAATCAGGTTTGTCCCAGGTATATGAACTGGCTCTTTGGAACCGATTCCCTACGGTGTACTGCCTCCCTCAGCCTTGATGCAGGGGTGGAGGAGCTTGGTCCTGTGGCAGCTTGATATGCCGTCTTTGTTGACGTCCATGGTAGGTCTTACCCTTTCTGAGGAGTGGATGTGGGAGAAGGTCGGGGAGGGAACAGCAGGAGGGGAAGGAGGCAGAGGGAACAGTGGTTGGTGTGGAAAAACCTTTAAAAATTGATTAAAAAACAATATCTTAAATTTAGGAAGAGTGGAATGTAGTTGAATGTTTGCAAATAATTGGACTAGAGTATTCTTGAATCAAATATTCTTAAACATTTCTTTTCTTCCTCCTCTCCCTCTTCTTGAAGGTCAATAATAGTCAGTTAAAATGTCTTTGGGACTTATATTGTCATACCTAAAACAAATAATTCCTTATCTTAATGTCACCATCCAAGTAATGCACAGTGTAAAATTAGGTTCTGGTAAAATTTTTTATAATATTTTGATTACAGTGTGTGTGTGTGTGTGTGTGTGTGCGCGCCCTCATTCACGTGTTTGTTTGGCTATGAAAGGACAATATCCAGCTATAGGTTCAAGCCTTCTACCATAAGGATCCCAGGGATTGAACAAGGATCTACAGGCTTAGAGAATGACACATTACCCACTGGTCCAACATTATAGTTAGCAGTTAAAATTCTGTCATACATAAACTTATCAGATGTGTAGGAAGACTGCAAATTTTCCAGCACCTTTTTATAGTAATGTGAAAAAAAGTTATAAAGAACTCTGAACCCTCTCCGCCCCACCCACACACATAGTCTCTAGAAGTTCTGCTATAGGTTATGTGTCAGAAACTCTTGTAGCTTTGAGGTCACAGCTCGGTTCAACTCTCCTTGAGCTACCTCATGAGTTTTTTGACCTAGTGTGACCTCTGTTTCCACCAAAATGAGACTGATCATGCTTCTCGGGATGGGAGGTCCAGATAGAAGGATTATTGGTGTGGCTACTTTACTTATACTTATATGTATTCAAATAAAGGCGTTAAGAGGAAAATGTAAGAAAATGAACACAGGTTAAACTCTTCATGACTCAGGAAGACTGGGGGTAGTTATAATTATCCTAGGTGAGAAAAGGAAACCAAGCCATTCAGGTCAGCTCACTCGAAGCTTTTTCCTGTTTTGGCCTCCTCTCATTTGTGCTGTAAAATAGCAAACTCTCCATAAGCACAGAGGGAGAGATATGACTTTCTCAGCTCTGATGGGAATAACTCACTTCTCTGCATTAATTCTTGCTTTTTAGATAGGGGGAATTTTCATTCAAGGGCCTAATCTGTTACAATTTCCATACTTAACTTTAGAGCAAGCCCTGGTTTTTGTTCTCAGTGAACCACTGAACTCACTTCTTAGTGGAACTGTGCTGATAGCAGCTTCATAACCATTCATTAAAATCTGCTGCACTGACTTCCACTTGTTTTTAAATTATGCAAAAGTTTACAATGACAATAGCCTTATGAATTGAGAGTAGTCCAGCGAAACTTTGTACAGAAAGCCTGGGAAGTGGGGAAAAGTGAAATGGAGATATACACTAAACTCCCTTAATATCATGACTCTTTGGTACAACCTTAATAGAAAATTTCCTGGTAGATGTGATTATTCACTGTGTGTGAGCAATGAAGAACAGAAGCGTGTTTTGTCCAGTTCTGCTCAGATGTTGTGTTCTCCCTACACTAAGAGGCTGACAAAGAATAAGCTGCACCAGATATGGTTAAGGGTAATTTCACACTCCACTGCCATGCAGCTGCTGCCTCCCTGGCCAAGCTTTAATGGCACACAGGAAGAACACATGGGTACATGCAAAAGGAGATAGGGCATGCTGCTTCAGTTTCAAAGCATGACATTGGAAAGACTGGATATTCTCTCCACATCTACACTCGTCCACAGAGCAGTTCCTTGGGGAAAGGAGTCCTCACTGCAATTACTTTAAGAAAACGCTATAAGGAACTTTGTCCATGAGTTGAACTTTTGCAAGACTAAAACGCAATATTTCTGTAGTCTTTTTTTCTTTTTAATTTTGAATATATGTATTTGTGTTTTGAGTGTGCCTCTATTTCATTTACACTTAGTCCACCGGGCTGTATTCTAAGTGTTATCTGATGTTGAAGGAGTTCTATACATTTTTTATGAGCCAAGGTGTTTCTCTTTGAAATATAAAGCTGTATTTTTGCTCTCTGTAAGTAAAATTCATACTGAAAATGTCATGGATAAAGGCCCTAAGCTAAAACTAGTAAGGGGTAAAATGTATTTCAAAGTATTTTGTTATCCAATAAGAGAGCAACCATATACAAAGAGCCAAGGAAAGAATGGTCCTTTATTCTTTAATATGCTCCAGAATAAATGGAGGTTTTGTTAGGATATGGCAATAGGATTGAAATGAACTATCAGGCTCAGTCAGAAATCAAAGGAATGTGAAGCTAACACAGAACAAAAGGCCATGCGGCTATTCACAGCTAGACACCTATTTCTTCCATCCAACTGCGTGGAAGGGAATGGTTTGCTTCTGAGGAAGTACAGTCAGTGCCCATCTTTCTTGAATAAAGGGGTTAAAATATAGCCCCTGGTTAAAGGGGTTAATTGAATGGTTTAGTCTCCTAATCTCATTCCTTGCATCAAAATAGCTGCCTACTGTTTCTTGCAGATTCATTTAGAAAAGTTAAAGCTCTGGGTTATGAGAAAAGGACTCATTCTTCATTTTGAAGGACAAGGTTGTACTGTTAGCGTCTCAACATAAAAGTATTGAGTTTATGTTGGAGAATGTGAGCCTCCTTCCCTGATCTGTGCAAGTTTTTGACAGCTGAAATCTCAGTGGTGCATCTAGTGTAGGACGTGGGACTAGACAGATGAACTATAGGGCACAGCTAGGCCAAACCAGGATCTGAGGCTCTGAGCATAGTGGTTCTCAAATATTGGTTTGTTTTTCCCATTGCTGTGTAAATCAGTAGGTCTGTTATTTTGTCCACATGCAATGGTTCTGGTTCTAGATGAGGAAGGTAGGTGGCAGAGGGTATCAATTTATCAATCTTGGCAGTATGACATTGATCAGGTCATTCATATTGTTTCTTAATCACTTCCTCTTATATAAATCATGTTAACAGTAATAAAAACCCCAAGAGTAATATAACCAGATGATTTAATAAATGGCAAGTACTTATAACAGTGCCTGGTACATAGTAGTATAAAATCTATGATAAGTACCATACAATCATAGGATGGCATTATTATTACTATTGCTACATGCCATCTCAAAGAAACTCTTGCCATTTTCCTTTCCTACTTCTTATCTGAATGTACCAATAACTGTTAGTAGTGTTCTAGGCATTATCTATGATAAAAATAACAAACAAAAAATTTGATCACTTATTTGATATACCAGACACCATTCTCAAAACTTTCTATATACTAAATAACTTTAGTTTGGGGAACCATCTGTTTAAATATATCAAAATATATTTAAATTAAAAAATGAGGCATTATTTTTGAAAAAGATTATTGCAGATATCCCTGAATCATCTCATTAGTCAATAAAAGAGTCTTTCCTAAATGCAAAATACTTGCTGAACCTGAATAGATGTAGGTTAAAAATTTGTATGAATTCATGTATCTGAAATGCAAGTGAGTTCAAGTTTTGGTGATTCCTGGGGTTTTGAGGGCAAGCAGCATTCCTTGAACCCGGCAGGCAACATCTGAGTGAACAGCACGTGTATTGCTTTGGTGGTAGACAGCTAAGCTATACGTCAGCTGAGGAACAACAGCTTTACATTGCTAATGCTTTCCATGGTCCACATTACTCCAATTCATTTGTTTTCCTCTTGGTTCATCCTTAAAATGGGAGAGGAGACTGAAGAACATCAATATACAAGTAGAATAATAAACATCAATGAATAAGTGGGCTGCATTAATATCTTTGATCTCACATCACCACAACTATCCTTGCAAGAGCTATCCTCAGAACACTGACAATTACCACAGGGTTAGAGGGAGTGAATTTTGGAACATCTTCAAAACTTCTAAATCTCAGTCTGTCATACAAGTTCAATCTTCAATCAGTTGTTAGAACAGTCTTGGTTTTGACATTCAAAGGTGTAATGTGTTGACATTTTATTGTTGTGTTTTGTTTTCCAAAATGATTCCTGTTCTGCTTTCTAGTAGTTCACGAAGTCTGAAATTTCTAATTAATTAATTGCCTACAATTTTACCATTATGCATTGGAAAATAAATAAATTTAAAACAATCTGGTCTAAACAAGCATGTTGTCAAAAAATAAATAACTTTTACCTTCTGGGAAAACCTCAGACTTAGGCCTGGCTTGAAGCTTTTTCCCAACAGCATATTTTTCTTCTTCCTCTCACATCCCATCCAATTATCATTTTCTTCTCTTTTGCTGTTAATATAGAATAAAAATAATGATTTATAAAATAATTTGCTATAATTTAGTCATTTCAGTGTGTAATATTGTTTCACAAATCTGTTTTCAATTTCATGCTTTTTAATTTAGTGAGAAGATTCACTAAATCTAAAATCTGCAGAAACTGCCCTGTATTTCGCTCTTCCTTCCAGATGTGCATGGACAGAAAAGTGTAATAGATATTGTAGACCTATAGGCTAAAGATGGATGCTGAAACATTTGCAGAGAAACCTAGGATGACTGTCCACAAAACCAGCTCCCTTTTAAATTTCTCTATCTTTGGCAGTTGTTTGCTCTGCACTTCCTGTTTACTCGGGTAGTATTATATCCTTCTAAAGTCTTTGGTGGGGTTGAAGACTAGATGGTTATAGTTTTCTATTTTCCTTGTTACTAAATTCAGAAGAGAAATTCAGAAAAGAGGTATGAAGTATATAAGGTTGAGAGACATAGAAGCTTAAATTGTTTATCTAAGAAAATGTTTTGAGGTCTAAAAAGATAGTTTTGTGTTGGTAATACAAGTTAGGATGGAAAGTGAATTTGGTATAAAACTTTGGATTTATCAAATAGATTAGATAATAGATAATGGAGTATTTTCTCTGAATTTATCAAATTCAAATGGACTGGAAATTGTGAAGGTAATTCTTACCTGATAATTGATTTTATTGTATATAGTTTTATTGTGTTAGAGTTGAAACCTTCCCTTTTTATTTAGACAAAATGGGGAAGATGTTGTGGGATATTTTTGATTGTGCTCTGACACACCTGAGAAATTAATAATGTTTACGTTGAATTGAAGGGCAGATCTAGAGACTAGCTGACCAAAATTAGCCATAGAATTTATGGAGGACCAAGGACATATAGAGAAATACAGAAAATAATAGGGTGGGTCTTAGAAAAATTCTTGGACTTTTTTAGATGAAGGAAGGAGGAACAGAGGAGTTCAGTGATCACTTCTCTGCCACTTCTCTGATCAATCAGGTTCTTACACCAACATCTGGCTCTTGATTTTTTTTATTGATCAAGAATACTTAGATAAACACTTCAAACACTTTTCTCAAATTTTAAAGTATTAGTTTTTCCATGATAGTAGAAGATGTAGATAGTAAAAACCATATTCCCAGAGGAAAACATCACAGCCATAATACTATTCATTTCTGTTCCAATGCTAGTGGTTTTTAATATTATTCACTACCACTAATCCTGTAATACTTTAGCAATCCTCACTTAGCCCTCTATAGAGTTCACTAGTCCTTGAGCCTATCATAATATAGCACACATTACTGATTTTGCTCCATGGACCAGTCATTTTTCTATTGTAATAAAACACCATGTGAAAGAAAAAATATGAAAGAAGTGATTATTTTGGGCTTACAGTTTTGGAGGTTTGGATATTATTACCATGGGGATATGGACTGTGGGGAAGATAGACATAGTGCTGGAACCCTTGCTGAAAGCTAGCATCTGGGGACACATGAGGTAGTAAAAGCCAACTGGAAATGCAGTAGGAATTTGAAACCTCAGCCTCCCCAACCATGACACACTTCCTATACCAATGCCACACCTCCTAATCCTCAGCATAATATTTACCCAACTGTGGACCAAACATGAAACACCTGCACCTACAGGGACCGTTCCTATTCAAGCCACACTTTGCCTGCTTTTTTCTTTATGAGGTGATAGTCTACTTTCTTTTAGTAACTAGTCAACAGCATTTCTAAACACAAGAACCAATGCAAAGACTAATATTTTGGAAGTTTTCCTTAATTCGTATAAGTAGAATTAAAAACACTTTTATTTGTCGTGTTATGTTAGATTTCCTTTTAAAATTCAACAAGGAAATGGTTATTTGATATAGAGGAGAATTTGACTCTACCATTGTTTTAAACCATGAGCAGATTTCTCATGCTCTGAGCCTCAAGACCTGCCTGTGAAATATACTATTATAAAGCATTTGTAACATTGAAATGAACTGCACAGTGGTAGGCATATCACATGCTATCAATACATATTGTGCTAGATTTATTCTCCTAAATCCACTACCACTTCAACCAGCTGTGATGCCACTGATTACAGTTGTGTGTGTGTGTGTGTGTGTGTGTGAGAGAGAGAGAGAGAGAGAGAGAGAGAGAGAGAGAGAGAGATTGTATATTTCTATGAATGTTTCTTGAAAGGAGGGACTTTCCAGTACCTATTGATATTAACGAAAATATTCTTTCCATGTTATTGAATTAATTTTGGTCTATTTTCCTTAACACTTTTTATGCCATGGTCTCAAAGAATGTCATTACAGTCTGTTTGAATAAATATGTTGAATGATTTTTTATTTTTATTTTTTACTTCATTGAATGAAGAAATCACTGTGTTAATTTTTGGGGGTTATATTTATAAAAAATAAAATAAAAAGAATAACAGAAATAGTAGCCAGATTTATATTCTTTATTAAAAATCAGACACTCAATACCATTGAAACTCTGTATCCATTTATTCTCTGTTTGTGTAACAATGTCAGTCTCCTTTATAAAGAAATTCCCTACTGAAAAATACTAGCCTTAATTCTAAAAGTGTAACTAAACATTCTGAGTGTCCAAACCCATTAGTACAAGAAATGAATGGTAGAATCTAATGGCAGAACTAATGGGTTCATGGTATAAGGAATGTACTTGATTAATAGTGAAACCCACAGCCTATTTCACAGACTATTTGTAATCAGCTCTTTAACGGCTGCCCATCAGAAATGACAAGAGAAGGGCAGAGAGCCATTTGTAGTTAAATAGAATTTTTTTCAGTCCGTGTGCTTATCTCAGAAAGGAACTTCATGTGTAAGGTACGTGATTCACAGACTGTCTCCTTTCCCAATGACCTTGATTCTTTTCCTGAGATTATATCCCTTGTGCATGTGTGTGTGTGTGTGTGTGTACATATTCATGTGTGAGTGGGGTGGCTGCATATGTGTGGCTGTGGGTGCACAGGTCCATGTATGTTTGTATGTGAGGAGGCCAGAGAACAGTTCTGGTGAGTTTCACCAAGTGCTGGTAACTTTCTTTTGGAAGACAATACATCACAGTGACCCCGAAGCTTACCAAGTTGGGTATATTAGCTTGCCAACAAAATCTATCCATTCACCTGTTTCTCCAAATGTGTGTCATTGTACCTGGCATTTTAGAACATGGTTTTAGGGATTTAACTCGGGTCCTCATGTTTGCAGGCGAACACTTCACTGACTGAAGTTATTTCTCTTTGGTTTGTGACACTTTCTCTGGGATCACATATCAGATATCTTGCATGTCAGATATTGATATTACAATTCAGAAGTATAACAAAATTACTTATAAAGTAGCATATGAAAATAATATTATGGTTGGGGATCAACACAACACGAACTTTATTAAATGATCATAGAGTTAGGAAGGCTGAGAACCATCACTCTAGGGTCTGACTATGTCTTTACAACTGGAGAAACTCCTCTTATCTCTCTCTAGTATGCCCTCAGCATAAACATACTCTCTCCTTCTTTTTGCTGCCTGATAACCTGGAAGCAGGCTCCCCGAGGCTCAACAGTCACCAGCATATCAAGGCTACTGTTTGTGGGCTTTGGTGATTTTGTTTTTCTATTCAGTCTATTTCTCTGGTCACCTCCTCTTCAGCACACTGGCATCTTTCTCAGGCTAGCTTTTCATGGAAAGTCACACATATATAATGTTCCACAGGATTCTAGACTTACAAAGGAAAAGCTTCCAATTTGTGCTTTTTAAGAGTGAAATATATAGTAATAATTTATGAAAGATAATGTTTTGGTCTTATGACATTTGAAATTTGCCAAGAATGTACAAGATAGCCAGTGGAATTCCTAAATGCCCATGCTCAGATTCACAGATGTTTCCTGCTCTTGCCCTTTCCATGTGTGTATACCTATATTTCTGTAGTTGGGTCTCATTATTCATAGTAAATACAGTTCATATGACTGCTGTGAATATTGAGCTACAACTCCTGTGGAAAATAAAGTATTTGTTTACCATGAACTGATACGGCCTCCTCTTATCAATCGATCAGGGCAGGGTCTTGTTTTCTGTATGTTTCTATTTACCAGTTTTAATTAATACTTACTATTGATTCATTAGCATTGAATTTATGATGAAACAGCAGGATTATGTCTGAATGAAGCTTGTTGAATGTGTGTACTAGCTCCTTCAGGAACATTGCCGGCCTCTTGCTCTTACAAACAAAAGACAGCAAGTGTGTGTCACAACTTGGGGTCATTTTTAACTCTCAAGTAGCCACTTGACAGCAGAATGTCATGAATAGGTATCACTAAATAGTCTCCTTACCAAAACAAACAAGCAAACAAACAATAAACATCTGTGTTTACAACACAAAGGAATCAATATGCTCATCTTTGAGCTCGCTGAAACCCAGCAAATCAGAAATTTGTCTGCACAGCTTGGGCTCCCAAATGATTGCTGAAACACTTTATTGACTTGTGATTAAAATAAATCTTACTGAGTAGGCAAATTCACAAATGTGGAAGCCATGGATAATGAGGATTGACTTATACATTTGACCTATACATTCATATCTTTTTCCTGATCACTTGAGAATAAATTGACTATATCACATCTGTCTATTCCAAAAGACCACGCTGATTTTTTTTCCTTAAGAGCAAGCTTATTGTCTTACACAATCATAGCATAGATATCAGTAGGAAAATTTATTGCTAATGTGATGTGAGATTCCCTTCTGTATGCTATGAATATCATTAGTTAATAAAGAAGTTACTTTGGGCCTATTGCAGTGGTACCAGTAAACTACAAGTCTTGTGGTAAAATATAAAACAATACAAATGAGATGTTAGAACTAGCTAAAAATACGCTTAAGCTATTGGCCAACAGTATTGTAATTAATATAGTTTCTATGTGATTATTTCGGATCTGGGCAGCCAGGAAACAATGTGCAGCCCCTGTCAACAGTGATGTAATTCTCTTGTCTGGTATCAAGTCCATATTCACATTTCAGAATTGCAATGGCTTCCATAGCACCTTCTTGCTCTCTTTGAACTAGAATTTAGCACAGGATCCTGCGCCTGTAGTAACTGCACATTGTCTTCTCTCCTTCAGTCTAGAAGAGTTCCTTGTTCTTTGTCTCTTTTGACAAAATATAAAAACTGTGAAGTTTTTATATTTAACTCAGCTTTGGACTTTAATTTACTTAAAAGGACATATTTTTTTTTCCAACAACAATTATTTCATGCTGAACTTCTAGAAAAATGTCGAGTTAGACCTGGTTTAATGTGGACCCTGGATCTTTTTCATATATCCTTAGCATCACTGAGTGTTCCTTTACTTTGCAGTACAGTAAGAGGATCTAGGCTTTCCCCTTCAAAAGCTCTATTTTCTGTCAGTGGCCAATAGCCCTTATAGAGGAAGATTCTGATGCCAGGAGTGTTCCTTGTGAATGATGGCTGCCTACTTCTGAGGACTTTCATCTTAAGTTCAAGAAACTACACATATGAATAGTATATAGACACAGCTAAATGTATATAACATCTTTACATACACCTCTAGTTTCAACATAGTACTAAAAACTACATTCTAGCCCTTTCATATCCTTAAATCATTTCTACAACCAAACCTTTATAGAAATGTCACTTCTATTATTCTTATATTAGTTAAAATTTTTTATCAAGCTGGAAAATAAACAACACACTTTAAAAATCCTAGCCCTACCAACTAGAATTAAATCTCTGGTTATGGTATCAAGGTTAAATGTTCAAACAGTGAATGTACACATCCCAAGCATACAAATGAATATATTTTGATGAATGTGCCACCATGTCTATTTAAAAGCAGAATGCACTTCGTCAGGTGCTTTGCCATCCCATTCCCAGTCAATCTTTTTCTTCCACAAGCAATCACTTTTTGACTTTTAAAACTATCGGTTTCTTTAGCATTTTCTAGGACTTCATATAAATGTAAATGTATTCTCTTCTGTGTCTCAAAGTATTGAATCTCTGAGATTCACCTACAGTTGTTTATTTTTTATTGCATTGTTGGAATCCACCATGATTTTTAAAGGCTTTTTGTGGCTCATATTAGGTCTTTTTCTGGTTTCAGCTCATGATAAAAGATGTTGCTGTGAATAGCCTTGTAGAAGTGTTTGAAGGGTATGTGTTCTAATTGCTTTAACATAAATGTCTAACTCTAGAATTATTGGCTAATAGAGATATAGGCTTCACTTTGAAAGCAAAGCTGTGTTTCCCCAAATTGGTTGTGTCACTTTCATCATCACTTTTCATCATCATATTGAAGTACAAAATGTGACACATCTCTTCTTTCATTTGATACTTTATCTTCTTTTACATATTATTTTTACCTGTTCTTTCAGAATTACATGTGGCATGTTTTGAGCATATTCACTCTTCTATCAGCTCTTCCCAGATTCATTGTGGGGACATTAAGGCCAACTTCTATAGCCCAAATATTCTTAGATGTACATGCTATTGGAACATGGTCAGGATCTTCAGGCACATAGAGAATGCTGTTCCTCTCTTAGAAGACAAAGACTGCCAATGCAGGGCGCATTTTTGTTCAACTCCCCTTACATGCTGGGATTTGATCTGGCTTGGTTGTTCACAAGACATGTACATGCTGTCACAGCTGTTGTGAAGTCAAGTGTGCAGCTGTTCGACTCCTGTCCAGAAGACAGTGTCTCCTTGTAGTCACCACCTCTTATATACTTCCTGCCTCCTCCTCCGTAGTGTTCCCTAAACCTTTAGAGGGGAAATTGTGTTCTCTTTATTGCTGAACATTATTCAGTTTCCTCCTTCCCCTTTTTTTCTCTTTTCTTGACTATCTCCTGAGCATTTAGATTCCTAGAGAATTTTTACAACACATTTTGATTACTTTCAAAGCTCACTTTAATACTTTCCAAATATACTACCCCTTATCTACCTACCAATCTTTGATGGTTTACATACATATGTCCCTCTAAACTCATGTGTTTGTATGTTTGACCCATAGGGAGTGGCACTATTAGGAGGTGTGGCCTTTTTGGAGGAATTATGATACCATGAGGGTGAGCTTTGAGGTCTCAGAAGTTCTGTTTAGTTTTCCTTCTGCTGCCTGGAGATCAAGATGTAGAACTATCAATTCCTTCTCCAGCACCATGTTCTGCCGTGAAGATAACTGAATGATAGCAATGATTAAATGTTTTATTTTATATGGTACCATGGTTATTGTTTCTCTTTACAGCAATAAAACTCTAACTAAGACATAAGTTCGTATCAGGTACTGGGGTGTTGTTATAATGGGCCTGGCAATACTTTTGTTTGGAGGAATATGGAACAGTTTTGGATTTTGTATTAGAAAAGCAGTTGAATGGTTTAAGCAGAGCATTATTGGCTATAGTAATAGGAGCATGGCTGACGGTGATGCTGACCATGATTTGAACTGTGGGGACCCAGCTCAAGAGGTTTCAGAGGAGAAGAAAGTTAGTATGTGGCTTCGAGACAATTCTTGTAATATTTTGGTGAGGAAAGAATGTGGCTACATGCCGGGCGGTGGTGGCGCATGCCTTTAATCCCAGCACTCGGGAGGCAGAGGCAGGCGGATCTCTGTGAGTTTGAGACCAGCCTGGTCTACAGAGCTAGTTCCAGGATAGGCTCCAAAGCCACAGAGAAACCCTGTCTAGAAAAACAAAACAAAACAAAACAAAAAAACAAACAAACAAACAAAAAAGAATGTGGCTGCTTTCTGCCTTTGTCTGAAAAGTCTACCCAAGGCTAAATTAAAGAGTTTGGGATTAATTGCATTTGCAGATGCGCAGGAGCCCTCAGAATGTGGATTTGCTCTACCTTGACAAAAAGGCCAGAGAGTTTAGGCTTATTCTTGCTCCTTCAAGGTTATTGACAGGAGGTTTGGACCAAGGTGTGGTTACTAACAAGATGTTTTGACCTGGGGTATGGTTACTTGATGCTCTGGGTATTGACAAGGTGATTACTTTGTTTGCTCTTTGTATTGTGGTAAAGAAGTCTTTTGTCTTCCCCTTCCTCTTTGGATTGGGGAATATAAAGCCTATGAGAAATAAATGTGCGTGAATTCAGTATTCACAGGCTTGCCCTCCCAACTCTAGCCTGTGCCTCTGTCTTTTCTTTTGTATTTTTAATTTTTCTACTTGCCACTTTTTAAACCTCATGAATTAACTGTGCAGGACCTGGCATATGTTGTCACCCAGAAGAAGGATATGGCACAGACGAAATCTCAAAGAAGCCTAGAATTAACATTGTCATGTGATTATTAGTGTTTACCCTTATGAAGATTTATAATGAAAAGCAGGAAGCTTGGCAAGAAAAAAATGTTTCCTTCTTTCTGTTCGGTGAAGTAATTTTCTTGGGGATGTTCACGAAGACCTTTGGGGGAAGGTCTTAATTCATCAAATCACATTAGTCTGTAAGGATTCCATAGGTTCTCATCCTCTGTGTAAACAAAATAGAACCTCTTTTTCAAAGCAACAAATCTTTAAACCCAAATTTTGAAGACAGGATACCTTTAAAGTAGATATGTTGGTTACTTAGCTTCTTCACAGTGAAAAAATTCATTGAAAATCCAATAACATACATAATCCAGACTCTCTGGGTATATTCCACATTTACGTGGCTTAATTTTCTTACTCTATTAATTTTTCTATAAGTTTACTCCTTTAATCTATAACTGTCTGTACTCTTTTATATTATATTTGTTGTCTGTTTACACTTTTTCTTCTCTCTTGCAAGCCTATGTATATTTTTAAAACTGTGTCTCATTTAGAGGTCTTTTATGTCTGAATCTATCCTATTGTGTATCTGTAATCCTTTTCTGAGCATGATGGCTTCTTAAAATGCTAGGCGTTCCTTAAAATCCTAAGCAGAATCATTGCTAGGGCAAATATGGTCCTACCTCCTTGCTCTGCCCAGTTCAACATGGCAGAAGTCTGTTCACTGCCTCTGAGACTGAGACTGTTGGGTGGGAGCCTTCCTCACTCCCTCAACTCTGATAACCAGTTGGCCCATGCTGCTAACAAGTAACTTGCAGCACGCTGCCCATAAACCCCATTTAAGTGTTCAGCCTATTAAAAGAGCCAGAGTTTGTGCTGGCAGCACAGCCTAGAAAGCCACTGTTTCTAAATCGTTTGGTCTTTTCTCTTAAGTGAGCTTCCGCATGCCACCAGCTGAAACAAACTGCTGCTAAACTTTGTTGTTTTTTATTCTATGTCTAGAAATGCTTTCTAAGCTTTCTCAGGTTTTATGTGGATATAGTCGACCACGTTGGTGTGCCAATTTCTAGTAGGAGGCCACTGGTTTGTTCTCGACTGCTCAGTCCAGAAATAATCACACAGAAACCATATTATTTGTAATACTGCTTGGCCAATAGCTTAAGTGTATTTCTGGCTAACTCATACCTTAAATTATCCCATCTCCATTAATTTGTGTATTGCCATGTGGTTGTATATTACCAGGTAAAGTTCTGGCATCTGTTTCTGGCAGGGCTACCTGGCTTCTCTCTGACTACACCTTTGTCCTCCCAGCATTCAGTTTAGCTTTTCCTTCCTAGCTCTCCTCTACCCTATCACAGGCCCAAAACAGCTTCTTTATTAACCAATGATATTCACAGCATACAGAGGAGAATCCCACATCAGTTATGTGAAGGAGGAAAATGTTAAACAACAGGTAAGTAATTCATTCTCTTTTACTTTGGAGGCTTGCTTCTTGAGAAACATATGACTCGCTGTGTCTTGCTGCAAGAATCTTATTGCAAGAGGTAAACCTTACAGCTAGAAACCACAGTAGTGGTATTGAAACATGTGTCTTATTGCAAGAGCCACACCTTTTACCAGTGGTTTTGATATTAGTAGAAAGCTTTTAGTAGGATGTTTATAACCTTGTATTTTCTAGTGATAAAGAAATCTTTCCCCAACCCAATGGCTTTATACCTCATAGATACTTAAAAATGTTACATAATCTATGTGGCTATGCTGTACAAGCTGCACTCATTTTAAGATTGAGACAGTTCTTGTTTGTGCAAGTAGTGAGGCCAAGAAGGCAACCAATGCTCATTTCTGTGAAGGTTCATCTGATGGATGAGAAGACAGGAACTTAAGAGCATGTCCTGGAAGGTACAGACCTGGAGTGATATGGGATTCACCTCTGTATGCTGTGAGTACCATTGGCTAATGAATAAAGAAACTGGCTCAAAATTGTATTGTTAGTATTTTTGTAAAGCCGGCTGTTTAATAAGATCTGATTCATATGATTTTGACCTCACACTTCCAATTTTGTGTTAATTAAAAAATATGACTCAGTGCTTCCTTCTTCTTACTGGTTCTTTTAAAGTTTAATACTTTCTTATAACTTTGTTGATATGTGCTTCATTTGACCCATATAATTTGTTTGCTGTGCTTAAGAGGAAAACAATATATAAGTATATATTATTCTTAAGTTAGACTAAATCATTATCTAAATTAGTCCATAATTCATCTTTTACTGGAGATGTCCACAGCACATTAAATATTATATATATATATATATATATATATATATATATTAAGCATATTAAGCAGAGTTAATTTCAGGACACCCTAAGCAAGAGGAAGCCCAATAGTGAGCCAGGGGTAGATAACATCTGCATGTTATACACATTTGAAGCAACACCTTGGATATAAATTAGGTAGCTTTATTTTTGTGATTCTATATTAGGATGCTGTTCTCTATCACAATAACATGGTGACCTGATTGAGGTAGCTCTATTTTTATTTTAACTCCACATGTGGTGATGTGAGACTTCTATCTTTGTTCTCTGTGTTCAAAAGCTTTTTGGCTGTTTAGTTTCTGCTGTTTCTTTAACATGCAATATAGAACTGATATTTGTGCCTTCTGGTAAGAGTCAGAAGGAAACCACAAGCTCCCTCACACTTCCTTTCCTTTTCCTGCATTACTCAGATCACCACCTGTTAAAGCTAGATCCTCCCTTTGGTATTTAGTGGCATCTGTTCTAGGTATGAGGATACGTAGTACTTTACTGGTAGTTTCTTGCAAATCCTGGGACTTAGGGTTGTTAATATGTCCTTTTACTTTTGGCTCAATGAGTAAAACTCACAAAATTTTAGTTTGTCCATCATCTGTCATGGCTTTCTTGTGAAAATGGGAAATATTAGAATATATTTTCAGAGTTTTGTTTACTTAGCTGAAAATTAGGCATCTGATTTTTATCCAGTTTTAAAAATCATTTATTAAATCAGAAATGTCAAGGTGTTTTGTACTGACTGTGGTAACATTATTTTCTAATTTTGAAAATACAATTTCTATGTAGAAAATGTGGACATATACTAAAAATAGAGAAAATATAAAGATATTATAATCCTTCAATGTAATACTACCATTAACGCCATTAACATACTATCATGAAATATATTATATGCTATAATTTTTCCTCTTTTCAATTTTTTGCACCCATATACTAGTAATACAGAATTTGTGTGCATACTGTTCTGTGCCCTGCTTTTATTCATTAATTGTATCATGAATAACTGGGCTTTACTACATTGATTTTAAAATGAAAGTTTAAAATTTGAAGTAATATGCCACAAAGGTATATTTATTTAATGATTATTGTTAATTACTTAGATTGTTCTCAGCTTCTATTATGTTAGGTAGAGTTCTAAAATGTACCATATACATTAATATTTTGTGGAATATTAGTTGTTTGTTTCAAATAATTTCTAGAAATAAGGATTTTTTTTTACCAAAGAAGATATATTTAAAACACTTTAGGTTTTAGAATTTTAAGAATGAGCCCTATGTTCACATTGTTTTCTCCCTCCTCCTTCCAGTTTCTCCTGTGACCTTGATATCCTCCGAATTGATAATATCTTCTTTAACTATTATTGTGAGTTAAACACACAGACATAATGCACACAAACACACACATACATGCACACACAAACACACACATACATGCACACACAAACACACACATACGTGCACACACAAACACACACATACAGAAGCACACACAGACACACACATACAGAAGCACACACAGACACACATGCACACAGATAGAAAAAGAGGAGAGAGAAAAAAATTCTACAGAGTCAGTTTGTTGCTGCTCCTATGTAAATGTGTTTAGGCAAAAGCACTTGGGTTTGGATAACCCGTCAAGAATGATGTCCCTGGAGAAAACTGATTCTCCTTCTCTCAGCAGCCATTGATTGTCTATAGTTTCTCATCCAGTGGTGGAATTTTATGAAATTTTCCCTAGTCATAATAACATATCAATTGGTGTTCTCCTTATGCAGATCTTGTTTGGGCACTATATTGCTGAATGTAGCTTCCCTGTCATACCAAAAAACACTATCTAGCAGCAGGCATCCTCCCTCTATGGCTCTTAGAATCTTTCTGCCCCATCTTCTGTGAATTTTCCTGAGCCTTATGTGTAGGAGATACATTGTAGATGTATTAGTGTGATCTGGACACCCCAAGGTTGCATATTACCTAACTTTATATCAACTGTGGATATCTGCAATCATCTCCACTTGTTACAAAAAGACTTTTTTTATGATGAAAAGTGAGAATCACTTACCTGATGGTGTAATGAAAGTAATTTAAAATGCAGTAATAAATTATATTAATTTACAAAAATGTCAGTAGCAGACTAGTTCTCTATGGTCTATGACTTTTCTAGCTACAGGTAATTGGCTAGGTTTGCAATAGAAAGCATTGATTCCTTTCTATTAAGTAAGCCTTTAATCCAATTAGATAACTGTTGGTTAGCTCCAAAATAGAAGTGTCACTATTGCAACATCGTGGTTGTCTTGCTGTGTAGGTCACTGTTGTGGTTCATGTGTTTTACAGCTGGGTAGCACTATTGATTGCTTTTCTTCCTGGCAGCTCCTGTGAGAGCAAGTCTGTAGGGAAGAGACCTCAAGGTCAGTTCCAGTTAGAGTTCTCCAAGTCTTTCTGAAATGTGTGGTGTCTTCAACAGGAAGGTCTCGCTTTCAAATTCTGGGAGGCAACCAAGGGTGATGCCAATACTCTATATTGTTAGGAAGTCTCTTGGATTTCTCTAGCCAACAACTTGAATAGATGTTTTCTATGTCTAGCACTGTGGGTTTTGTTTAAGATTGTCTATGGCTTTGGGGGTTGCTTTATCAGTATTGACATTACTTCATTTGAATTATCTATGTAAAATATACTTAGCTTATAAAAATTATGTTTCCCTATGAAATATCTTTGTATAACCCCACCTTTTCCATTCCCAATTAAAGTGACTTCCACACCATTTTTTTTCTAATTTATCCTTTAGCACCTGTGTCTTTCAATCTCCCTCTAGAGCCCTGTCTCCACTATACCCATATGGGCCCTCTCTTCTTGCTAAAAAAAAACTAATATTAAACAATTTTGCTAATCCTTGGCAGTATTAAAAATAGTTTAGTTGTTTCATTGATTTAAATTTCAATTATTTATGTTTTGAGAGATATTTCACTTCTGCATATGCATTTATTATTGTAAAATATATTCAGTCTGATATGGGGAAAGTGCAGATTTAAATCACACAGTTTATGAAATTGAAAACTACTAATGTTTTTGGCCACTCATAAATATTTTCTGTTCTGCTTACATCTTTTTTCAACACTGTAAAACTGTACTCTATACTTATTATTTTGCCCAGACATTAGACATACTTGCATCAACCTAAGATCCACTGGATAGCACAGTAGGACTTAGAACTTTGTGTTGAACATCATAACTAGCTTCTACCTCTTCATTGTTACACAATGGGGGGTCATGTGAACTCTTGCCCTTAATCACTAACATTAAAAAAAATAGGTTTTATCAGAAGATTCCATGAATTGGGTAGCAAATCAGGTAACACTATAATCCCAGTTCAATTCCTAGTCGCTCTGTCTAAGAACTGAAAGACCCTAACCCTAGTCTCCAACTTAAGATGTTTTTATGGTCAACTAGGCCAGGGCAAAACAAGATATCTGTGGGAGGCAGAAGCAGTCTTGAGATGGTTTGCACCTGCCAAAAAGGAAAAACACCCAGTCCTTTGTGTAATCTATCAAAACCCAAGGGGGCAGAAACTGGCTGAAACTGGCTTGATCTAGACTTGTTTTTGTCCTGATGTTGACCCACCCCATATATTAATTTGAATTGACTAATGATGTTGCTGTTGCTATACTTCCCAGTTATGTAACCCCGAGACCCTATAAATACTTGCTGAAAAAAATACACTGGGGGCTCAGTCTCATGAGAGTATTGAGTCACCTCTTGCTGTTTGCATCCATTGGTGTGGCTTATTGAGTCTGGGGGATCCTTCCCTGAACCCTAGAAATTAGGGTCTTTCAGAACAAACTCCTCTAGTGCTTATGGCCATGGTTAAAGGAACACACTGCTTCTCCCCTCCTCCTGTTTAGTTAGAAACACTAAACATGAAACAATTGGCAGCTATACAGATGTCTTCCCTCCTCTCACCTTTTATCAGGGATTCAGGTTGACATTATTTAGCTGCTAACCGGGTTGATTTATTTGTTAATTCTCTGTTTGTACTGCTTTGCATTTTCTAATTGTTTGATCCATATGTTAGCGTGCAGGTCTTCATCTATTGCCCTTAGTTTCCTGACAGGTCTGCTGTGTCTTTCCTGTGGATTCTTCTGTGTTCAGTGTTCACGGTAGGCCAGGCGATTTTAGTTTATCTTTTCTTCTTGAGACTTGTTTATAATGGTTCTTGTTTTAAAAGCTGTGCTGGTTACTTTTTGTTTGTTTTCTTTTCTGGCTAAATATATTGTCAATTTTCTTGATTTCTGTGGGCTTTTGAAAAGAAAGTGCTTTCTATATTTTAAAGCACAGTATAAATTACCACCCTGGTGGACAATTGTTCATGTTGCTCAGAACTTTTATGCCTTGTTTGTCTAGTTGACCTGACTTTATTTTAGAGGTAAAGTTCTTTAAAAATACATTTCTAATGCTGGCAAACCAGAATCATCTCACATTTTTCTATGAAATTCCCTATGTACTCTCTGCTGCTCAGATACTGAAAATGGTTTTTATTTGGTAACTATCTATTAATATCCCAAAGCTTTCTAAAGTGTTCTGTTTACTATGCAAATGACCTCAAACTCAGAATTCCATCTCTTCTTATCTCTGGTGCTTATTTTTAGCATTTTGTTTATTTGATTTTTTTTTGTATGTGACCTGTGAGTGTGTACACACACATACACTTTAGTTTTTGTGTGGTCTGCTGTAATTGCGTTCGCCTTTGTATCGTTAAAGTTTTTGTTTGCATTGTCTAATGTAGACATCCTGTGAGAAATGTTAGTTTGAATTTCATTGTAATAAAGAAGAAAATTTATTACAGTTTAACCTATAACATGAACTCATTTTTATTGGTCAAGAAAGTATTTATTTCTGTCTTAATGCATTGCTTGCTGTTTTAAATATATCTATAGATGAGCATTTGTGGATATAATTAAATACTTCTTTTTATCCTTTATCTTAAAAATATTTGTAATATAAAAGTTTGTTTTCTTCTTTAAGTTATCTAAATAATACAATTATTTAAAATTTAAATTTATTTATATATTTCATAAGTGTTCTATGTGTATATGGTGTGTGTGTATGTGCATGTTTGTGTACACGTGTGTGTATATACATGTACCATAACACATGCAGAAGTCAGAGAATGACTTCCCAGGAGCCAGTCCTGCCTCCAGCCTTCTTGAAAGCAGAGTCTCTCTTATTTGTGTCACTGTATGCTCCTGCCTAGCTGGCCTGTGAGCTTTATCTAATTGACTAGCATCTGTCTTCTGTTTTGCTGGAAGAGTGCTGGAATTACAGATGTATATCACTATATCCACCATTTTACATTGATTCCTGGGTTTCAATTCTGACTGTCAAACTTGAGTGATAAATACTTTCACCCTCCTGAGCTGCTTCTTTAGTGTTCTGTGTAGCATCCAAACACCTGAAATCCTTGATTGTGTGTGTATCTTTATCACCACTCATTTCTTTGATTTCATTAGAAAAAACAAACTCGACCTGCATTCTTTCCCTTCTATTTTTAAATTTATTCTTATGCTTCTTAATTTTTCATTATTTCCCTTATATAGCAGGTGTTTTTGAGAGACAATTGTTTCGCTTGAGTTATAATGTCTACATTATTTCTTTGACTTTCTCTAAACTAAAGAGAAATGTCTTAAGTTTTCATCATCAGAGCATGCAGTATTCATATTCTAGTCTGTCTTCCTTATAGCCACCTTTATATTTGTCTTAGACTTCAGCTGCACAAGTAAACATATTCCATGCTTAACGCTAGTATTTTGCCACAGTGTCTTCAATTACCCATGTGTGGAGTGGAACTAATTCTTTAGTAGTTCTTTAAAGAACAAAGCTTCTTAAGAAAATATTCCACAGACTGTGATATTCAAAATGAAGTACTGCAGGCTTTACAGTCTAAAGAAACATTCTTTCATTGTAAAAGGCTTTGCTTCATTTTCTATTCTGTGAATATGCTCAAACTAGATTTTGTCTTCTGGTCTGTTGAAGTCTTTCAAGATTAAAATGTAAATACTAATCTTTATTTTCTATTTTATTGAAGAAAGATTTTCTCTCACATAATAAATTTCACTTCCCTCTAGACTTGACAATTCCTCCCCACTTCCCACGCCATTCAGTTCCACTCCCTGTCTCTCATTAGAAATCAAACAGACTTATATGGGATAACAAAATAAAATAATATAAAATAAAAAGACACATTGGAGTTGGTCAAGACAAAAAAAAAAGAAAATAGAAGGGAAACACCAAAGAAGGCACAAGAATCAGAAATCCACTCATTCACACATTCAGTAACCCCATAAAATGTCTAACCTGGAAGCCACTGACTGGTAAGTTTAGCATTACACCATGGTGTTTTTTATATTAGTTGAGGCTACAGGGAAAAGTCTTGTTTCTCTGATTTCTTTCTCAGTCAACTTGTCATCTGTGTATAGGATGACTATTGAATTTTGTGAGTTAATTTTGTATCCTGCTACTTTGCTGAAAATGTTTTCCAATTGGAGGAGTTTTCCACTGAAATTTTTGTGTCACTTTTGTTACTACCATAACATCTACAAATAAAGATAATTTGATTTCTTTCTTTTCATTTGTGTCCTGTTCATCTACCTCAGTTTTCTCATTACTGTAGCTAAAGTTTCAAGTACTATATTGGCTAAGTATGGGGAAGGTGGACAATATCATCTTGTTCCTTATTTTAGTAAAATTGCTTTGAGTTTCTCTCCATTTAAGTTGATGTTGATTATGTGTTTACTGTCAATGATTTTGTTTACATTTAGGTAAGTTCTTGTGTCCCTAATCTCCCCAGGACTTTTATCATAATGGGTTGTAGATTTTTGTCAAAGTCCTTTTGTGCATCTAATGAGAGGTTCATATGTGTTTTCTCTTTTGTGCTTTGTATGGTGGGTTACATTTATTGATTTACACATGTTGACCCATTTCTACATCTATTAGCTGAAACCTATTTGATTATGGTAGATAATTTTTTATATATCCTGGTATTTGGTTTGCATTTTATTGAGAATTTTTACATCTATTTTCATGAGGGAAATTGGTCTATAATTCTTTCTGTATTGGCTCTTTATGTAGTTTGGGTGTGAGGGTAACAGTGATCTTGTAATGTTCCTTCTGCTTCTCTTTTGTGGAATAATTTGGAGAGAATTGTTGTTAACTCTTTGAAAGTCTGATATAATGTGCTAAAACTATCTAGCTCTGAGTATTTTTTGGCTTGCGGACTTAATGAATGGTTCTATTTCACTATGGATTACAGGTTTATTCAAACTGTTTATCTGGTCTTGATTTAATGTTGGTATATGATGCCATTATCCATTTTTTTAGGTTTTCCAGTTTTTGGAGCATAGCTTTGTAAGATATTTTCTCATGATTTTCTAGATTTCCTCAGTGCCTATTGTTATCTTTCCCTTCCCTTTCATTTTTAATTTTGTTAATTTAGATATTCTTTCCATATCTTCTAGTGAATTTAAATATGGTTTGTCACCCATAACATATTTCCAAAGGACCCAGCACAGACTTATGCAGGCTCCATGATTGTCACTTCATTCCCTCTGAGCTGTTATGAGACTTGTTTAGTTGATTCTTTGGGCTGTGTTCTCCTGTTCTCCTTGAACACTCTGGATTCTTTAATTCTTCCTTTTCCTCTTTCATTAGGTTCCCCAAGCTCTGAGGGAATAGACTTGATGGAGATCTCCAATTTGGGCTCTCTCTGTGCCTAATGTTTGGCTGTGGTTCTCTGTATCTGCCCCCATCAACTATTGTAGGAAGAATCTCTGATGACAGTTGGGCTAGGCACAGACCTATGAGCAGAGCAGAAGAATATCATTAGAAATAATTTTATTGATTATTTTCTATGCTAGGTCACTGTACTGTCCAGACTCGGATTCCTGGTCATCTAGATGGTGGGAGACAAGATGCAGGGAACTAGTTCAGTTTTTCTGTATCTGTAGAGATTGGTTTGTGTCCGAGTTTGTGGCTATTTTGGAGAAAGTTACATGGGTACTGAGCAGAAGGTTTATTCTTGTGTGCTTCGGTGAAATGTTATATATTTTGTGGGTTCATTTGGTTTATAACATTGCTCCAGCATTTGTTTGGTTTTTGTCTGGATGACTGTGAGTTGTCAAGAGTGGGGTATTTTAGTCCTCCACTAACATAAACATGGAGATGCATATCATGGAAAAGAAGCAGACAGAACAACAAATAGAATAGACCAGAAAAGACAGAACCCTCCTCACTTAATCTTTCTTTTTGAAGTAGTTCGAGAGACCAACTCGTCTTCCATAGATGAAACTTTTGTGAATTAAAAGGATTGACACTGATGATTAGAACAATAGGTTGAAGATGAGAGAACTCAGTTTAACACAGTTTTTAATTTTTTTTATTCTAGAGAACCGTAAGTCATCATTTTGAAAATACTATCTTGAAGAAAACTATTTTCTGTATACTTTTGCAGAGAATACCCTTTCAATGTATTTCAATTCAATCTCTTCTGAAGAGTCAGTGCTAATGTTTGTTTTCTTTTTTTTTAAATGTTTTCTTTTTTATTGATTTTTATTGAGCTCTACATTTTTCTCTGCTCCCCTCCTTACCTCTCCCCTCTCTCCTTCCACCCTCCCACAAGGTCCTCATGCTCCCAATTTATTCAGTATATCTTGTCTTTTTCTACTTCCTGTGTAGATTAGAACTATGTCTCTCTTAGTGTCCTCATTGTTGTCTAAGTTCTCTGGGATTGTGGTTTGTAGGCTGGTTTTCTTTTTTTTTTATGTTTAAAAACCACATATGTGGAAACTTGTTTTTTTTTTCTCCTTTTCTCAATAAAAAAAATAAAAAGAAACCACATATGAGTGAGTACATGTGATAATTGTCTTTCAGTGTCTGGGTTACCTCATTCAAAATAATGTTTTCTAGCTCCATCCATTTTCCTGCAAAATACAAGATGTCATTATTTTTTCTTCTGTGTAGTACTCCATTGTGTAAATGTATCACATTTTCCTTATTCATTCTTTGGTCTGGAGGCATTTAGGTTGTTTTTAGGGTCTCGCTATAACAAACAATACTGCTATGTACATAATTGAGCATCCCCAATTATGCTCAATTATACATAATACCATCCAAAAGTGGTATTACTGGGTCTTGGGGAAGGTTGTTTCATAATTTTCTGAGAAATAGCCACACTGACATCCAAAGGGGCTGTACCAGCTTGCATTCCCAACAGCAATGCAGAAATGTTCCCCTTTCCCCACAACTTCTCCAGCATAAGTTGTCATCAGTGTTTTAGATCCTGGTCATTCTTACAGGTGTAAAATGGAATCTCAGAGTTGTTTTGATTTGCATTTCTCTGATGACTAAGGATGTTGAACATTTCCTTAAATGTCTTTCAGTCATTTTAGATTCTTCTGTTGAGAGTTCTCTATTTTGGTCTGTACTCCATTTTTTTTATTGGATTTTGTGTTCTTTTGATGACCAATTTCTTGAGTTCTTTGTATATTTTGGAGATCAGACCTCTGTCTGATGTGGGGTTAATGAAGATCTTTTCCCATTTGGTAGGCTGTCATTTTAAATTATTGACGATGTCCTTTGCTTTACAGAAGCTTTTCAGTTTCAGGAAGTCCCATTTATTAATTGTTTCTCTCAGTGTCTGTGCTTCTGCGGTTATATTAGGAAATGGTCTCCTGTGCCAATGTGTTAAAGTGTACTTCCCACTTTCTCTTCTATAAGGTTCAGTGTGGCTGGCTTTATGTTGAGGTCTTTAATTCATTTGGACTTGAGTTTTGTGCATGCTGGTAGATAAGAGTCTATTTTCATTCTTCTACATGTTGATATGCAGTTATGTCAGCACCATTTGTTAAATCTGCTTTCTTTTTTCAATTTGATATTTTTTGCTTCTTTGTAAAAAAAAATCAAGTGTTTGAAGGAGTGTGGATTATTATCTGGGTTTTCTATTGGGTTCCATTGATCCTCCTGTCTGTTCTTATGCCAAAACCAGGCTGTTTTCAGTACTGTAGCTCTGTAGTAGAGTCCGAAGTCAGGGATTGTGATGCCTCCAGAAGTTCTTTTATTGTACAGGATTGTTTTGGCTATCCTGGGTTTTTTTGCTTTTCTATATGAAGTTGAGTACTGTTCTTTTGAGGTCTCTGAAGAATTTTTTGTGGGATTTTGATGGGCATTGTGTTGAATCTGTAGATTGGTTTTGCATGATTGCCCTTTAACTATGTTGATTCTGCCTATCCAAGAGATCTTTATACTTTCTGGTGTCTTCTTCAATTTCTTTCTTTAAAGATTTAAAGTCTTGTCATACAAGTCTTCCACTTGTTTTGTTAGAGTAATTGAGGGCTTTGATAAATAATCTTGGTTGTCAAACTAACATTAGGAATAAATACACAAGTGAAGATATATTCTTGATAAATTCTTTGAGGCAAGACAATCCATGGTAAGACTGGATCCATTTTGATGGAAATATGTACTATAAATCTGGGCCACACCTTCTGGTGGTAGCCCACACAAAAGGACGTGAAGAAGGAATTATTTTGTGTTTTGCCTTCTTAAATTAATCTGGCATGTTTCTGGGGCCTTCCTTTGCTAGAACTAGAAACTACTTATTTGGGATTCCAACATAGACAGGTCTAAGATCAATAACTTTTGAGGAATTCCCTGGGATTGTGGCACCAGGTTACAGATTGTGGCTGCTGAGACATTTAGTCTCTTGGATGGAATAACTGGATAATTATTTCTGTCAGCTACTAATTGGACTACCTGGACCTCAGCCTATAAGCCACTTTCTATCCCCATATCTATCTATCTATCTATCTATCTATCTACATAAACACATACATACATACATATGTGTATGGGTTCTCTTCCTTTGCAGAACCTGATTTAATGAAAAAAGGCTTTATGTGAATGTCAGATCATATCTTCATAGATAACCTGTTTTCAAATCTTTGTTTTTATCACATTTTGATTTGATTTTCTGTTTTTATTTTATATATTTCTTACAATTTGGCTTAAGTTATTATTGCTGAGATGAAACACCATGACCGAAAGCCATGTGTGGGAGGAAAGGTTTATTGCAGTTTGCTTTATTATAGTCCATCACTGAAGGAAGTCAGGAGAAGAACTCTAGCAGGCCAGCAACCTGGAAGCAGAAGCTCATGCAGATGGCATGGAAAGTGCTGCTTACTGGCTTACTTCCCATGGCTTGCTCAACCTGCTTTCTTACAGAATCCAGGACCACCCGCCCAGGACCACACCACCCACAATGGATTCGGCTCTCCTCCATCAACCACTAATCAAGAAAATGCTCCAATGGTCCTGAGCCTTCCTAATGCTGAGGCCCTTTAGCACAGTTCCTCATGATGTGGTGACTACTTTGTAATTGTAATTTTGTGGCTCTTATAAATCAAAATTTAGTGTGTGATATGCAGGATATCTGACATGTGGCCCCTGTGAAAGGGTTGGTGAACTCCATAAAGTGTTTGCAACCCAGAGGCTCAGAACGACTGCAAGCCTGGCCTCCAATTGATCTTATGGAGGCATTTTTTTCAATCAAGGTTTCCTCCTCTGAGATAACTATAGTTTTTGTTAAGTTGACATAAATCTAGCCAGCATAGCTGACCCCTTGTCAATCTGACCCAAAATACATAATGTTAAGCTGACTTTTCCTTCTTTTTTCACACCAAGATCACACATTAAAAAAGACAACACAATATAAAACATTTTATAAACTTAAAAGGTCTCACAACCTTAATCTTCAAACACTTCAAAAGTTATTTCTTTCAAAATATCCAGTCTCAGTGGGTGGGTGCACGCCTCGTGGTCCCGACTTCTTTGCTCATGTTCTCCCTCCTTCTGCTCCTCATTGGGACCTTGGGAGCTCAGTCCAGTGCTCCAGTGTGGGTCTCTGTCTCTGTCTCCATCCATCACCAGATGAAGGTTCTATGATGATATGCAAGATATTCGTCAGTATTGCTCTCGGATAGGGTCATTTCAGGTTCCCAATCCTCAGCTACCCAAGGAACTAACTGGGAACCTCATGTTGGGCACTTGGGAGCCCCTCTAGGGTCAAATCTCTTGCTCACCCTAAAGTGGTTCCCTTAACTAAGAATTGTGGTTCCGTGCTCCCCTATCCACCTTTCCTTTATCCCAATTCTCCTGATTCCCCAAATCCCCCCTCCTTCCCTTCTACCTTTTCTCTCCCCATCTCCCCTTACCCCCATCCCACCCCACCCCCAAGATCCTAATTTTCTCCCCGGCAATTGGGTCTACCTCCCTTAGCCAAGACCCATCCACTGAGACAGTGGAGCTGATCTACTGGGAGCTCACCAAGGCCAGCTGGACTGTGACCGAAAAAGCATGGGATAAAACCGGACTCTCTGAACATGGCGAACAATGAGGGCTGATGAGACGCCAAGGACAATGGCACGGGGTTTTGATCCTACTTAATGTGCTGGCTTTGTGGAAGCCTAGCCAGTTTGGATGTTCACCTTCCTAGATATGGACGGAGCGGGGAGGACCTAGGACTTACCACAGGGCAGGGAACCTGGACTGCTCTGTGGACTGGAGAGGGAGGGGGAGAGGAGTGGGGGGAGGGGTACAAGGGTGGGAGGAGGGGGAGAAGGGTGGGAGGAGGGGGAGGGAAATGGGAGGCTGGGAGGAGGTGGAAACTTGTTTTTTGTTTATGTTTTTTTTCTTCTTTTCTTAATAAAAAAAATTATAAAAAAAAAAAAACAAAATATCCAGTCTCTTGTAAAATCCAATTTCTCTGTAAAAAACCCAAATCTCATCTCTGTCTCTGTGCTCTCTCTCTCTCCTCTCTCTCTCTCTCTCTCTCTCTCTCTCTCTCTCTCTCTCTCTCTCTCTCTGTGTGTGTGTGTGTGTGTGTGTGTGTGTATGTGTGTTTAAAGTCTCTTGACTATAAACACTTGTGCAATTTAAGATTAATTAAGTACCTCCTTACTTCAAGAGGGAAGAACCAGGGCACAGTCACAATCTGAGTGAAGTAAAACCCAACTCTGACAATGTAAATAATGGAATGAATAATAATAATAATGGCATGACCAATGGCTTCAATCCACTTGGTTCTCCTGGGCTCCTCCAAAGGGCTTCGGTCCCTTTTCCTCCTCTGCTCTCTGCAGCACACAAAGCTTGTCTTCTAAGACTGGACAGGCTCTACTCCACTACCGTTGCTGATCTTGTTGGTTGCACCATGGTACTGGCATCTCCAAAATGCTAGATTCTAGTGGCAACTTAGAGAATAGAAATAAATTTTACCAACTGCACATGCAAAAGAGGCTGAGTATCCAAATTACATAACAACAGTAAGAAAATTAAATTTGAAGAAAATAAATAAACCAATTAACTTTTGCTGCAACTGGGTTGCTCTTTTACCAATAACCTGTCATAGGGTCTCTTCATGGTACCAAGCCTCAATTTCTCTGTATAACTTCTTAAATCTGGACCTTAAAGTGCTTCTGAGGCTGTGCCTTCACCAATGACCTCTTCTGGTCTCTCACAGTGCCAAGCCTCAGCTTCTCTCCATGACTCCTGCATGCTTTCTAAAGAAGTACCACCTGAGTGACACTCTACTACCAAGTTCAGTTGCAAGTGGGAGGTACAACCTTGACCATTTCTCAACCACAGTGTCTGTGTGCTGAGCCCAAGGAAACACTTCTCAGAGGATTTCACTTCAAGGATGCTGGTTTCTTTTTAACACTGATAAATTATTAGCTCCAGCTGACTAGCATCGAGTATTAAAACAAAACAAAGCTTTTGTTTAGTATTCTGGTATCTTGCTAGTCACAGTTGATTCTTCAACTCAAGTTAATCAAGACTACAGAATCTTAATTCAAAATAAAGAACTGCCCTGACAGAGTCTTTACACTTCCTCCCTAAACTTGGCAACCCAGGCCTCCATTTTCTGCATTGCTCTCAATATTCTTATCTTTCAAGCTTCCACACAGCCACTCCACAAGCACTGGGTACTCAACAGCTTTTCTTGTACAAAGTTTCACAGTCCTCCCACAATCCTGCCCCAAACAACATGATCACACGATTCTCAATGTCACAGCAATCTTGGTACCAACATGTCTTAGAGTAACTTTTGCTACAATGAAACACCATGACAAAATAGCAGTTTGGTGAGGAAAAGGTTAATTTGGCTTACAGTTCAGCATCCCTGTGCATCCCTGAAGGAAGTTGGGGCAGGAACTCAAACAGGGCAAGATCACGGAGGTAGGAGCTGATGCAGAGACCATGCAGGGGTTCTGCTTACTGGCTTGCTCTACATGGTTTACTCAGTCTATTTTCTGATAGAACCCAGAACCACCAGCCCAGGGGTGCAACACCCAAAATGAGCTGGGCCCTCTTCCATCAATCACTAACTAAAGAAATTCTCTATAGACTGGCCTATAGCCTAATCTTATGGAGGCATTTTCTTTTTTTTTTTTAATGTAATTTTTTTTTATTGATTTCTTGGGAATTTCACATCATGCACCCAAGTCTCACCCATTCTCATCTCTCAATATCTGCCTATTACCCTTGAAGCATCCCCCCAAAGGAAAACTTAAAAAATAATAAAAAGACTATTAGTTTAAAAAAAAGAAAAAAAGAAAAGAAACAAAAAAAAATCAAACAAACCCCCACATTGCTCCTCTCTTTCCAGCCTCTCTGTTGCCTTCTCTTTCATCTTAGCGGTGCTGGGAACGGTTGTATGTCATGCAGTATACTCCTTTGTCCAGACATACTTATTTGTGAATGATCATTGTGTAATGTGTTTTTGGTTAGTTTCAAGGCCTCTGGTTTCTGGTATGCCATTGATACTAGACGCTTATCTAACCTCTTTCCAGATATTGTGCTGTTTACCCACATCATGGAGATCGTGCAGCTGCGATTCGACAGGATCAGTCTCTTTCATGTACTCTAACAGGTCACAAATTGAGTAGATGCTGGGGAATGCCATCTCAGAGCCCTAGATGTGTGCCTGGGTGGTAGCTGAACTTGTCAGTCCAGGCTGCTGAAATCACCTTCTTCAGAGGAGGAGAGGAGCCAGCTCTCCCAGGCCAGTGGTGAGAGGTGGGGCCAGGTTTCCCAGAAGCAGGGCCAGCTCAAGTGAACCAGGGTTAACTGGATCTCCTATCCCAAGGATAGCAAGTGAGGGAGAAGCTCAGCATGATCTCCATACTTCAACACATGGTTCACAAAGGTCCTCTGTGGTAACGCTACCCCCCAAGTGCATCAGAAGCACAGACTCAGTCAAATAAGGCCACCAGCAACAGCTCGGGTCCCAGTGGCAGTGCAGGCCTCTCAGATCAGCATGGGCTCAGTGACAGCATGGTTCTCAGATTCTACCATGGCTCCAGGCGGCAGCCAGGACCCCAGGCATCTGCAAGGCTTTCAAATCATCACTGAACCTGTCTGTGATAGGGTCAAGGATCCAGACATGGACCCTAGCAGCAGCTCAGGCCCAGATGGCTCTGAGGCTCTGGGTAGCAGTGTGGAACATTCTGGTCTGCATGGCTCTGGCAGCAGCATGGCTCTCTCTCAGCTTTCATCCCAGACCCTATGCATCTGCACACGGAGGCATTTTCCTCCTCCCAGATGACTACAGTTTGCATCAAGATGACATCAATCTAACCAGCACAAATTTCTTTCTTAAAATTTAATTTTCATTCCCCAAATGACTTCCTTTTGTCTTTTTATTTATTCTCACGAGTTTCTTTGATAGTGAATATTTGTATATTCTATTTATGTTAGTTTCTTCATAATATTAAGTTGTAATTTTAATTTGTAATTGAATTTAACTTGTAACTTCAAATATGGCAGCAAATTTTTGATATTTTAGTTGTCTTTAAAATATGCTTTGTTGTTTTTCCCAGAACCACTTTCCTTTTTTCATCTTTCTGTGAACACAAAGTGGGTTGTGTCCTGCTGTGTGGGGAGGAGAATATGTTAATTCAGTGTGTTTGTCTGTGTAGCTGAAAGGTGGCTAACCCATGATAGAGTAATATTCAGATACTGACTGAGCCACACCTCTTGTTTTTTGAGCTCACAATTGCTGAGTCTTGGGTTTCTCAGACACCTTCTTTTGACCCCTTAAAAGTGACATTTTGTACATGGTTTCTAAAATCTACAATTTTGAAGCCTGCCACTCCTGCCCCACTTCTGTGATCCTTTCTTGATCTCAAGCACCTCTTCTCAGTATTAGATTTTCTCCTGAAAATTCTCTCTTTGTCTTTAACAAATTTTAAAGATTTTTTTTATAATTTTTTTTTATTAAGAAAAGAAGAAAAAAAAACATAAACAAAAAACAAGTTTCCACCTCCTCTCAGCCTCCCATTTCCCTCCCCCTCCTCCCACCCTTCTCCCCCTCCCCCCACTCCTCTCCCCCTCCCTCTCCAGTCCACAGAGCAGTCCGGGTTCCCTGCCTGTGGTAAGTCCTAGGTCCTCCCCCCTCCGTCCATATCTAGGAAGGTGAACATCCAAACTGGCTAGGCTTCCACAAAGCCAGCCAAAAATGAATGAGAATGTTCAAAACTAATTTTATAAGCTCACACAGAAATGAGACATTCTTTGTTTCTTATCTGTCCCCAAAGTGCTTATCAATACACAGGTTGAATTTTGTTTGTTTGTTGAGACAGGGATTCTTTGTGTGTCCTTGACTGTCTTGGAACTCTCTCTCTCTGTACACCAGGCTGATCTTGAATTCACAGAGATCCACCAGCGTCTGCATCCCAAGTGCTGGAATTAAAGGTGTGCACCACCAATGCTGGCTACAGGTTGTATTTTTTTTATCCCTAATAGTTACTGTCTTTCAGATGTCCTACCTTCTCTTCCTCTCGCATCTCTTCTCCATTTTCCTGTCTGTTTATAGATATTTCTAGACATGGTGTCTTGCCTCTTTCTGTTGCACAAAGTACAGGGTGTTGATTTGACTTCAGTGATACTAAGTAGAATTAGATCCATCACTTTCCGTATCCTGTTTTGTTATTGGTCATGACTTCCATCCCGTTTTTGGCATGATTTGAACTCTACTTTTTTAGTGCAATATAAAACTGTAAATTGTTCACATCCTAAGAAAAACTGCATAACTGACTAGTATTAGTTCTTCCAGATAATGGGTAGGCTACACGAATTATTTTGTAGAGGACGTGAGTTAGTTACATCCAGGTCTGTGATGACGTTGCTCTGGTAGAGCTCTTGGGTGGCTAGCTGGACATGAGGTACCTGGGTTCCTCCTGCATCACTGTCATTCTCTGACAGCAGTCAGTTTATCCTATAATGATGCCATTAAATATTTTTTACTTTGAAAGATTTGGTATTCTCAAAGTAGGGGTCTTATTGTGTTTGGTGGTTTTATATGTCTTTGAGCTGAAAATGGGTCCTCCTTCAACTTACATACCTCTTTTGATATTATGATTTTTTTTACTTTTATTTTACTACTTTTTGATAAAGTCAAATATCAATCCTGAATTAACATCATTTTTTACTCTCACCCTCTCCTTCTTTAATATCTTCACTGTTCATCTCCCAGTCCATCTCACCTTCATTACTTCTTCATCTTTAAGTGTAATTATCACATAAGTACATACATATACATACATGTGTGTATGTGTCTGTACATTAACTGTCTGTAATTTATCATCTGACAGAGGTGCTTTGTGATATTTTTATCATCTACATGGAAATGTCAAGTGGCATTGTCATTGTATGGTCTTGCTTGAGATTTCAAGAGTGCTGCTACCTGTCATTTCCAGGAGATACTATGTCCATGTAGACTCCGTGGCCTCCTGACTTTTACAATCTATCTGTCTTATTTTGCCCAGTGTTTCCCAAGCTTTAGGTATAATAGTTGTGGTAGAGATGTAACAGTTGGGGTTGGATACAAGGATCACTTATTCTGCCTGTGAATTTCTGTGAGAGTCTCTACCTGCTGCAAAGAGAAACTTCTTTAACGAGAGGTGAGAGCTACAGTTGTTTGCAGATGTAAAGATAGGTTTTTTTTTTAAAAAAAATACATTTGGGAATTGTGTCTTTTAAAAACAGTTGCAGTGACAGTTTCTCTTCTAGGGTGTAAAACCCATCAACCATAGGTAGTCAGTTGGCTAGGATTACACTGCCAGGCACAATATATAGAGTATTGGTATAGTAAAAACTACAAAATAGAGTATCAGTATAGCAAACACTGTAAAATTAAAGTAATTTTAGTAAACAGTAAGATGGAAGAAAACTGGTGTGGTAGTTTAAATGACAATCACCTACATAGGATCATATGTTTGAGTATTTGTTAAAGAATTTGTGAAACTGGAAAGGATTAGCAGACATGACATGTTGACAAGGAATGTATTGAGAGAAGGTATAAGGAAGATTTCAAAAAAGCTAGTACCATTTTTAGTGTGTCCTCTGAATCCTGCTTGTAGTTTGAAATGTGAGCAGCTGACCCTGCTGCCATGCCTTTGCTGAACTGTCATTGACTCTAATCAGTCTGAATCCACAGCCCTCTTTTATTAGTCTGAATACACAGCCGTCTTTTATTAGTTGCACAATCACAGAAAGAGTAAAATAACTAATACAGCCAAGTTTGTGTCAGCCTCTTGTTCTTCCTTCATTCACAGATTTATATGACATTTTAAAGTCTCCAACTGTCTTAAGTACTTGTTTTCTTTCTTGTGAAGTATGCAGGATTAAAATAAAGGCCTTGCTTATGCTACACAAATGTTCTACCACTGAGCTATATGCCATGCCTATAACATCTTTAGAATAAATCCTACTGCTTTTCTGTTTTTCTCTGCAATGCTTCTTATGGTCAGTAAATATCTCTAAGATAATATTCTATAGAGTTTTCCTTGGTTTATGTTAGCCCTATAATTTTCTACATTTATTTTCCCTCTTTCTGAAAAGTAACCCATTTGAATTCTTAATGGCTGCTCTGCTATATTTCAGACCAGGCATCTCCTTGTCCTACATCTTGGAACTCAGAGGTCAGAAACTTCATTACTGAGAATGAGTTTAGGGACCCAAATTCAAGCCCAAAATCCATTAATTATCATCCATTAGCTGATGGAACACACTGTACATCATTATTAGCACTCCAAGTATGATCACAAACTTGGTCCTTGCAGGAGATTGTAATTTTCTATATAGAATGTTGAGGACAAAATGGGTATAGAACACATGACAACTGTACAGGTAATAAAGTATTACATTTCAAAATTTTAATGGACAAAAGTCTAGCCACATTATAACTTCACTGTAGGAGATACTGAGAGTTTTGGATAATGCTGCCTGTGGCTTTCTTGTGAGAGCTACTTGATAATATAGTTTATACTGGTGTCAATTCCTCTAATAAAGGGAGAGGAGAACATACACTGGACTTCTGTATTGACTTTTCAGGAAGTACTGCAGTCCTGCAGGTGCCGATCTGTAATTGCATTGAAAAGGAGGACAGAGAGACTCTTTTCTATCACTGCTTTAATGTATGCACACCAGTATTGTCTAAGCAAGTAGGACAAATCTTGAGTACCAAAGTGTGCCTTTTCTGTGAGAGTCTGACATGTAAGTATATTGCACATGTCTATATGGTTTGTGTGGAAATCTGAAGACGCTCACCATGGCTGATAAAAGATTTGTTTTACTGATGCTTGATTTATAAAGATTTATTCCATAACAATCATACGATTTTAAAAATTTAGCTACCCTTCCTTGCCAAGGAACTGACAGTCTTTTTTAGACTATCATATAATTTGTCTCTGAAATGTCTGTCTTTGTAATATGGCCATCGTTAGCGTAATACATATTTAATGAAAACTAGTAATAAATAAAAACTCAAAGCCCATTTCTAGGCATTGACTGATGTACATATTGTTTTGTCTGCTGTGTTTAATGGTCATGTCTTATTTTCTCAAGCTTTCTGGTAGCACCCGCTGAGGAGAAAATGAGAACTGACCTGTTTTGAAATCTTTTTCCTCCAATAATTTTCATCCTCTTACATTTCCTGGTGATAAGGGATTTGGCACACACATGGCCTCTCATTCTCTCATACAAAGTCACCCACTTGAAAGCTGGCTCACTCTGACGAGGGCAGTCTATCAAACAAGATCAAGGATACTTTTTATAGACTCACAAACATCTCTCTTTATGTACATGCATAAAAGGGTTGATAAGAATAGAATTTCTCTCACTGGGAAAAGTCCCTTAAGTATAAATACCCTGTTCTATGAAATTTATTGATCATAAAGAGGAAATGTTCTTGCCAAAGTGCTGCTAAGCGACTTGGCCTTCATTAAAATACAGCGAGTGTATGGCTTCATGCTGTTGAGAATCTTTCTTGTGTGTTCTTCAGGGATAAAACAGTTCTGACAACATTTTAACGAGAATTTGCTCCATTCTTATATGTCTTACAAATAGTCACTTGGATGGACTGAGAGATGCTAAACCTCAGAGAGAAAGGACGGACTTCACTTAAGTCTCAATCTGCCTATTGGTGGGCTACAGCAAGCTTAGCAGCAAGCCACTGATCACACACACTATGCTGCTATTGGGTCAGAATTCTATTCTATCTCATTAAAATGAGAATTTAATTCTTGCCTGTTGTCTGACTGAAGTCCTATTCCCCTTTCCTTCTAACAGCCCCATTTTCTCCTTAAAGCAACAGAGCATGTCCTCAAATTTGAAACTGTTGAATTTACAAGTTTCTTCTTTTTTACTGATGACATTTTTGAAATTAAGCAAGCATCAAATAATGAAACACTGGGTTTCATGTTCAAGACATGTGGAGAATTATAGAATTGTAAATTAACACCCTTGTTGCTGACTATGTTCAAACTGATTGTGGTGAATTATCAGTGATTTGAATGGGTCACTTCTGCACTGTCTGAGAATGTAAACCATCTGAAATTTGAGAGTATTTCCTACTTTGGTTAATCATCAAATATGAAGCAGATAAATAGATTTTGTTTTTTCAGATGTTCTTATCCTTAATTTGTCCTCTGTATTTCAGATAAGGAACACTCTTCCATGAGTTTGAAGATAAATATTGTTATTCTTGGATTATTTCATGAAATTTATCCAAACATGAATTAGCAACCCTCTTTGGTCTTTCTTTGGCTACTCACTAATTTTACATTGTTGATTTGAAAATATTTATTTAACGCCTCACAAATAGTTTCCATAACTCAACTAATCTTTCAGTTTAGTAAAGCCAATAATTCATGTTCACTATTAGTATCTGCATCTTCACACAATGAGGCTGCAGGAAATTCAGAGAAGACACTGTCTTGGTGTGGTTTTTGATAAGCATACTACTACATGACTCCAGCTGGACAACAGAACTCACCCTCTTTAAGTCCTGAATGATGTTTCCAGTATCAGACCTGTGCATATTCCCATAGAAAGCTATAATAAGCAAAACAGTGACTAGGGTGATGGAGAAATGGCTTTGTGGTTAAAAGCCCATGATTTCTCAGAGAAGACCTGACTTCAGTTTCCAGGCTGGATGATTCATAATGGTCAATAATTCTACTTCTAGGGGATCTAACCTCTTCTGATGTTTTGTGTGTGTGTGTGTGTGTGTGTGTACATATATATGCTCATAAATAAGCACACATGTATAAAACAAACAAATAAATATTAAGAAGGAAGTGATTTAAAAATTAGGAACTAAGCGTTAAATGCTGTCTAGATTTTAGGGTTTTAATAATTTCAGTTTTTTTCCATTAATAGTGAATTTATATGCATTGATTGTGAAAGTATTTTGTGAAATTTTAGTAAGTAGAAGGTATAAGCAATACAACTTGGATGATAAGATATCCTAGCAGTATGAAGATAAGGAATACCAAACGTTATTGTAAGTGTAGCAGCTCACAGCTCTGCTGCAGAGAAAGATTTCCCCAATGTAACTACTCTGTCCTGTTCCCCCCTACCTGGAAATTAACAACTCTACTCTTCTAGGGGAAGGTTTCTCCAGTGAAAGCAGCTACATACATACAGTTCTTCTCCAGGGAAAGGAGGTTGTCACCCAAACCTCATTCAAGAGAAGAAAAGATCCAGAAAGGTGGCTGTCTCTAGAGTGAGTGGTGTAGGGGGTCCTTCTGTTTATTTGTTGTTTTCATTTGTTAATGAATAAAGAATTTGCCTTGGCCTAGTTGTTAGGGAAGAACTTAGGTAGGTGGGGAAGACAGAACTGAATGCTCGGAGGAAGAGATGTGGATAGGAGAGAGACACCATGAAGCTGCCAGAGGCAGATATGCCCAATCTTGCCAGTAAGCCACAGCCACGTGGCTATACACAGATCAGTAGAAATGGGTTAAACTGAGATGTAAGAGTTAGACAATAAGAAGTTAGAGCTAATAGGCCAAGCAGTGTTTTAATTAATACAGTTCCTGTGTGGTTATTTTGGCTGTAAGCCAGCTGGACAGCCCGGAAAGACAAGCAGTCCCCTCCTTGCAACAATTGGCACCAACATGATGGACTAAATTCACTTAATTTAGAGAGCTTTATTTTAAACTCAAAAATACAGTTGAACACAATTTTTTGCTGTTTGCTGGCTCCTTTAAGAGAGATGTTCCTGACTCAACCACAGCAGGAAAAAAGTGGTGGTTTTAAAATGCCGGTTCAGGGAGAAGGCCAGGCTACAGAGCATTTGAATAGGGTTTGTGAGCAGCATGTTATATATGGCTTACTTGATGGCAACTTTGACTGGCAGTGTACCTGGAACTGGGGCCTTGTGCATGGCTCAGAGATGCAAGCAGCTCCACCATGCTGGACTGTGTAGAGTCAGCAGGAATTTCTATATTTACAATAATAGCACAGCTTAAATTTTAGACTGAGCAGGCAAACAGGTAGTACCGTATTACTCCTAACAATGGTGCAGCTGAAGTTTTAAATAAGCACTTAGCATTGTAAGAAGTGCTGCTGGACAGTAAAGAATTACAGTTTCACAATAGGACAGATTCAGACATAAACAACCTTTAAATGGGTCACAGTGTTTGGATAAATGTATGTAGGCTTGCGAAAGAGAACAGAAAGAGTATAGAGAGTCATAAAATAAAGTTAATGCTTTAAAAAAAGGTAAAGTCTTTAAAGAGACAGAGTACAGATAGTCATAGATCAAAAGGAGTAAAGGAGTCACATACAGATGGAAAATTCACAGAGAGTCTGGCTTATGTATATTATTGTGTTAATTTTTAATTTTTTGACTGTGAAGGAGCTAAATACAGAGAGTCATTTCATTGTATGGACTGCTAAGATAAACCAACATGTATATTATAAAGGTATCATGATTTCCAAATGTGGTTCTAAGGATACATTGCTTTGGAAAAGTGGTTTTTCTTTTGTTTCCACAGAAGATGAGAACTTGTGGATTACTTCTAGACCAATATGGTATGACAGACATACCCTCCTGAAAGGTTGCTGTGAACACCCTCAAAAAATTACTTTGCCAAACTGCTGACTGAGATTAACCTAGCACACAGGATACACCATAAAATACATGATTAACAGTGCCCCCAAACAGTAGGAAGTAGTATGCACAGAACTATACCCATATTCGCAAATATTGTCTATAAATGTTTGTTTACATTTAAAGGGGGATATGATATAGATATGAATAATTTGCATTCATATGGATCTTGATTTATTTATACAAATTTAAGGTAAATTTTGTTATATGTATACGTATTTATGATCTTGATTAAGGTATTGTGTTTGTGTAGTTCATTTAAAAATGTATTGTATAATTAAGAAATACAGGTTAATAATCATCTTTAATAGTCAAGCTTGTAGTCATGTTAGTTAGATTTTCTAGATATATAGAGATACATTTCAGTTAGATAAATATTCTTCAAATCTTTCAGAGACCTTCAGAATATGGCATTTAAAATGTTTTAATAACTTGGGACTTTTCATGACAGTGAAACACGTCTGCTCCTGGCAGTGCCAATTACTTCAAGAGGACAATGGGCATCAAAGAGGCTTCTTAGCAATTTGAGGAAGAAATTGCTCTTGTCTGGACTGCTTCAATGAACATGTAGTACCCACAGAGAGATGACTGCTGAACTTGCCTAAAGGTGAGATGGTCCTTCAGGGTTACTTCTCCATTAAAGAGTCTGAGAGACATTCTGCAGGACACAGAAGAAAATGACTAAATTTCCTGCTTTATGGAAAAGTCTGCTGAATACTATGGACCTGTAGGCTGAAGATGGATGCCCCAACTTTGGGTGACTGTCCAGGCAGTGAGATGTCTCTGTCAATTCTAGAGTTTTGGAAGTTGTTTATAGTGCACTTCCTGTTTACTTTGGTAATATTATATCCTTATGGAGTCTTTGATGGAGTTGAAAATTTTATAGTTATAGTTTTCCTTTGTTATGATAAAGATAAAGTAGATATAAATATTGTAACTGAAATTCTTGCTAGAATTTTATTATGTTAAAACCTTCCCTTTTGTTTAAACAGAAAAGGGAAAACAGTGTAGGAGGTTCTTCTGTTTATGTGTTGATTTCATTGCTTAATGAATAAAGAAATTGCCTTGGACTAGTTGATAAGGCAAAACTTAGGTACACTGGGGAAGACAGAACTGAATGCTGGGAGAAAGAAAGACTGAGTAGGAGAGAAACACTATGGAGCCACCAGAGATAGACATGCTGAATCTTTCCCAGTAAGCCACTGCCACGTAGCAATACACAGATGAATAGAAATGGGTTAAACTGAGATGAAAGAGTTAGCCAATAAGAAGTTAGAGCTAATGGGCCAAGCAGTATTTCAATTAATACAGTTTCCATGTGGTTATTTCGGGTGTAAGGTAGCTGGGTGGCTGGGATGAACAAACAGGCCCCTTCTTTAACAGGTGAGCACAAACTGAACAGGGCACAGAGCTTAGATAGGGTGCCTTGTGGAAGAAGCAAATTAGGATTGGTGTGTTTTTGTGTTCAAAGACCACAGGGATTGGTGGGATTTCAATTCCTGTTCTCATGTCTGGGACAGGGTGTTTTTATCTTGTCCCTTTTCACTCTACAGAGTCTTGACATTTGTTAATTTTTTTCCTATTAATGTGAAAAGTAAAAAGAAAATCCAATGTTAATTCAGTTATACTGGAAGCAATGACAAATTTCTTTTTGAAAAATTATGTATCTTTGTTTTAATTTATTTATTTCTTATTGAAAATTTCCACCTCCTTCCCTCCTCCCACTTCCATCCCCTCCCAGTTCCCTCTCCCTCGCCAATCCAAGGAGGAGTCAGGGTTCCCTACCCCATAGGAAGTCCAAGGACCTCCCTGTTTCCCCCAGGTCCAGGAAGGTGAGCATCCAAACAAACTAGGCTCCTACAAAGCCCGTCTATGCTGTAGAATCAAAACCCAGCGCCATTGTCCTTAGCTTCTCCATCAGCCTCCACCGTCAGCCACATTCAGAGAGTCTGGTTTGATAACATGCTCCATCAGTTCCAATCCAGCTGGCCTTGGTGATCTCTCATTAAATGAGGCCCACAGTCTCAGTGGGTGGACGCACCCCTCACGGTCCTTACTTCTTTGCTCATGTTCTCTCTCCTTCTGCTCTTCATATGGACCTTGGGAACTCTGTCGAGTGCTCCAATGTGGGTTTTAAGGATGCACACTAGAAAAGATAAATTCAAACAAATTGAAGATAGAATTATTGACCCTAGAATTTAAGATTCTAAGGTAGTTTTCTCAATGCCCTTAGAAATTCTCCCATCTTGATAAAAATTACTTTAGCTAATCAATATCAATGCATATCATAAATAATAACAATTTTCATTGTTTAGGTTATTAGTCTGACAAACCATTTTAAAGCCATTGTTAAATTCAAATTGCACCTAGAATACAAACTTATACCTGTATGTTATAATAAAATATAATTTCATGTAAATGACTAAGAATGAGTGCCTGTTAAAGTTGTCTATACAATAAAATTAAAGCACAAAATAAATAATTCTATATTGTAAACTCCAAGTTTGAAATTGATCATCATTTTCCTATCTGTTTTTTGAATATATCATAGTATTACTTACATTGCCAAACATCTTTACCCCTGTTGCTAATTCTCCTCCTGACTTTCCTCATTAGATCTTGACACATGATCTACATTTGGAAAACTAGCACATTTGAGCATGAACTATGAACATTTAGGCTTATTCATGTTTGAAGAAGTTATCATGATTCTGCTCAGAAACTACATCTCCCTGGCCTGTAATATCACATACAATTTTAAACAATCTGAGGTAAGCAATACAGAGGAAGAACAGAACACTATCCAACCCGTAATCATCACCTGAGATAGTAACTGTCTTAAGTGGTAAAAAATTACTGGCAGTGCTTTCTGGAGCCATTAGGAGCTCTGTGCACCCCAGAGTGCTGTGAGCCATAAAAGCAGAGTGGAGATAAACACACCCTGGGGTGTCATAATCCATGAAGCACAGATGTGTTCACCCTTATTATGATAGCCGTTGCTTAGAGAAATGCTGGTTTTAGTGGAAGAAGAGAAAGAACAAAAAAGGCATTTTTTCTATTTAGTACAGATCTAACTCTTAATCTTCTATAAAAATATATGTGAGGCAACAGAATTAGGAAATTTTAACCAGTTATATCTACTTTTTTACATATTTTTTTCAATTTTTTAAAATGAAATTCAGAAAATTGAATAAAGCACACCAAAATTTTATCCTTAGCATAAAGACTTTTAAAAAACCATTTACTCAGTATTGTGAGGCTTTAGTTACCTTCTACTTACAGAGGAATGACAAAGAAATTTCTTTGTTACTTTCAATATGGAATAGGCAAACACAAAACCAGAGCCCCAGAAAGCTTTATTTCTCAGTGTGGCATGTTATTCAGATTACATTACAATTCCCTTAGTTTTGTCACTTTAACTACTATGAGTAAAAGTTCTGATGCTGGATCAGTATCTAAGTAAAGGAAACCTGGATGCTACTGACTTCTGCTCCTTGAGACTTCTAGGAATATTGTGATGTTGAGGTAGGTTTCTTCAAGCAGTGCCTGTTGGAAACTTTTTATGCCTCTCCATACACCCTTCTTTTATTCTTGGTTTCACTCACTGTGGAAAGTATTATTTATGCAGACAGAAGTAACTTCAACAAATGTGGCTATAGATTCTAGCTGATGAAAATGGCAGTGACTAGATATTACTTAAACAGATATATAGAGCGTCAGGGAGAATTGCAGAAGTGGAGATCATCATAATGACTGCCACACTGGGCTAGCGAGAATGTTTTAAAAAACCGGGATATCTGTTATTATTCTGCATAATGCACTTAGGTGAAATCATGTTACCTCCAACTCATATGGCAATTGTTTTTCATGATCAACAAATTTAAGAAATAGGATGCTAGAATAATCTACCATGAACCTCTCAAAACCATATTAGACATTGTTTTTTTGTGAGTATTGTGCTGTGTTGGTTATGCATTATTGAATCATATGGGTTCACTGATATAAGAAAGGCACAGCAAAACCATGAAACTACACAAATGCATAGGTAGAAAGTTTATTTAGAGAAATAAACTGCTGGGCTGTGTCTTATGGGCAGATAGCAGCAGCCTGATGTAGGATGCCTCTCTGTATACTGTGAAAATGTTTTATTTCCACTGGTTAATAAAGAAGCTGCTTTGGCCTATAGCAGGGCAGAATATAGCTGGGTGGGAAATCCAAGCAGGAAGAGAGGGAGAAAGAAGGCAGAGGTGAGGAGACACCAGCAGTTGCAGAAGAAACAGGAAGTGATACAGCAAGACACAAGCCCTGTGGTAAAATATAGAATAATAGAAATGGGTTAACTTAAGTTGTAAGAGCTAGTTAATAATAAGCCCAAGCTTATAAGCCAAACAGCAATTATAATTAATATCAAGTCTCAAAGTGGTTATTTGAAAATTTTCCCGAGGGAGAGCAACCTCCAGTTATATAACCTGCTAGATAAGTCACAGGAAGTGGTAGGAGGAGGGATGTAGGTTGGGCCCAGTCCTGAGTCATCTTATGGGCTTTTATCTGTTGCAGGATATTTTGGTTTATCCATACCTAGATGTCCTTTGCCTGAGGTAGTTGACCATTTTGGATAGATAAAGTAATAATGTTTTTTCCTGACAAATAAAATATCTTTCTGATATTGCTGAGGAATACTGAGTCTGAAATGTTTGTGTGGAAAGTTCCATCCCAATCCATCTCACCTGGGAGTTGTCTCAGTCCAGACTCCACCTTCAAAAAAGCCTGCTAATTGGTGGCCTCTCCCCAGAGGTGTTCAAGTCCACTCCCGCAGGCTATGTAATCTCCCCCACTGAGAACAACGTGGTGTTTTGGTCTTCCTTTCTTCTCTCTGTGATTTTTTGGTCTTCCTTTCTGTGCCCTCTTTGGGGACTGAAAATCTACCTTGGAGTGCTGGCATCCATTAAACCTGGACTTTTTCTAATTTAGTTTGATTTGGTCTGCTTTGGATTATTATATCAGCTGAGAAATTTCTTGGGCTGCAAAAACTTTTCAATCTCTAGAATGTGAATCTTTGACTTCTTTTTTTTATTTCTATCATTTTCTTTTCTTTAATCTACATTGATTTTATTCTTTCAGATGTTAGAAGTGCAAGTCAACAAATGGGTGCCTTATGCGGTGAGTTCACAAGTGATATAGAGTAAATGTACAGCTGACAGATCTATTGGAGCACTAGCAGGAAGTGTATACATACACTCCACTTAGAGTAAACTGCTTTTTCAGAGCTATGTAGACATCTGTCCTTTGGATAAGTCACTGTCAATTCTAAAGAAATCTTGTGAAATCATGGCATTCTTCCCTTCTACAGTATCTCAGCAGTGCATAAACCTGACTTCCTGCAGAGCAACTGGATACCATGGTAAGAAGAATTCACTCTGTCCTTGTTCTCACATAAAAAGTCTTTATTGAGACAAAAATTTCTTTATTGAGAGTAGTCACTGAAAAGAAAGTAGCCTTATATAGGAGGTAATATGTCTGCTCTAACAGTAGACTTAGGAAAGTGGAATCTACTGGTCTTCTGTTCTGACTATCAGGCTATTAATATTCTGCATTTACCTTTTGCCTTGGTTTCAACTAACATAAGAAAATTAAATGTTTATATAGGAAAAAGTCCTGAGTCACTAAAACTGCTTCAGAGAGAAAAATTTTTACCTGGGCACCCTGCTGAAGTTAAAAGCAGGGTCCCCAGAAGAGATTCCTTTTAACTCAATCAGCTAGATGCTAATGCAAATCAAGCCTGCAGGTTATTATAGCTACCAAGGCTGTGTTCCCAGTCACAGGGGAACTTCACAGTCACATTCACTCTGAGATGTAAAGTGCCTCCTTGCCAGATCCACTGTTTTTTGTGACTCTATGAAAATGCATGCCTGATACTATTGTTACTGCCTATGGGATTGTTAACTTGTCCATGCCTATATAAATGGAAGCTTTGTGGCAATCACCCCCTTTTTTGCTCTTATCACTCCCTTATCGCTTTGCCTTTACTCTTATTCCTTTTCCTTTATGCCTGATGTCTTGCCCTTAGATTTATGCTTATCCCCAACCCTTATGCATTATACCCTGTGCTTCTTCTTTTCCCTTATTTCATCTTCTCCCAAAGAATAAAGAAACATGAAGTAAAAATGTGCCTGAGTCAGTCAGTTAGTTTTTTTACCTCTCAGATCCCATTCTCAAATCAGTTTTCTCCTGTTGTAGAAGTCCTGTTCTAACCTTGAGGGACTGCTGAGGCTGGTACTCAGTAGCTCTTATGAGAAGACAACATGGCAACACGGATATACATATGACCAATACCTTGTAATGACAAAGATACCTGTTAGAGTTCAGTCTATAAGTCAAGAAATGCTGGTAACGATTAGAAACTAGGAGAATGTCAAGAAATGGTGAATCTTTGCTCTTCTGAAGAGACTTCAGCATGATAGAGCTTCACCCAAAAAATTGATTTTAACTTTTCTAAAGGGCTCTAAACTATAATAGAACAAGTTTATGATTACACTAATAAGTTTCTAATAATTTGTCATCATAAATTAAACCAATGCAATCACACATATGCTTAAAAGCATTATAATATATAATGGTGTTCTTTCTTCTCCAACTCATGTTTTTTGCTTTTTTGCTTTATTTGGAAAAACAAGCATGGCTTGATTCAGTATAAAGGCCTATAGGGTTGTATATATCTGTGGTTCTTAAAAAGTAAAAGATAGAGGTGGGCAGTCCTTGGGCTTCCCACAGGTCAGGGAACCCTGATTGCTCTTCCAGCAGATGAGGGGGGGGGACTTGATCGGGGGAGGGGGAAGGAAATGGGAAGCAGTTGTGGGGATGAGGCAGAAATCCTTAATAAATAAATAAATTTAAAAAAAAACAAAAAACAAAACAAAAAAAAGTAAAAATATAACAATATGTTTGTTATATTTTGCATGCAAATGCCCTTTAAGGTGTTTTCTAGAATAAACTGTTAATCAGCATCTTGCTTACAAGACATGCATTAATGTGAAACTCATGTTTTCCAAATATTCTCCAAATGCAAGCTGGGTCAGCATTTATTTATTCAATTTCAACAAAATTATATTGAACTTTCATATTTCATTTAATGTCTTTCAGCCAAAAGCTAATTTAATCATATCTCACTATATTAATTAGACTTATGGCTTAGAAACAGTGGAAAATTTCAAAGAATTTATTAGAAAGGCCTTAGAACACCGTCAAAGGTTTGGTTATAAGGAGTTACAGAATACAGATTTAGTTGTGTGTTATATTAACAGTTTCATGACTAAGGTCACATCTAGTATGACTAAGTAAAATCTATTACTAACACAGTTTCTAAACAGGAGCTGTTAACAATTCCAGGAGACTGACCTAAAAGTTAACAATAGTATGCCTGCATTTGAAACTAATATTTATGTATTGGGCTATCTTCTAGGCAATAACCTTTTCTATTTTAAGAATACAGACTCAGCTAACTCTGTTCCACAGATTTATTTTAAGGCTTCTTTTAATACATGGGTTAACATTTATTTATTTTTTCTTGATTTAGAGCCATTGCTCCTGCTGTGGAGAGAGTATGAAGACAGATAAGGCAAGAAATTCCATGGAATAATGTTGTGGGATAATGCTCTTGTATACCGTAAAGACTTGTCACTCATAATGATTTAATTAAATGCTGATTGGACAATAGCCAGACAGAAAGTATAGGTAGAGTGACCAGACTAAGAGAATTCTGGGAAGTAGAAAGGCAGAGACACAGTCACCAGCCAGACACAAAGAAAGCAAGATGAGAATGCCTTTATGAAAAAAGGTACCAAATCATGGGCTAAACATATTCAAGAATTATGGGTGAATTCAAGTCAGAAGAACTAGTTATTAAAAAGCCCAAGCAACAAACCAAAGAATTTATAATTAATATAAGCTTCTATATGTTTATTTGGAACTGAATGGCTTTGGGACTAGGCAGGACAAAAACTTATATCTACAGAATAACTCAAAAGTTAATCTTTGACATTATTGATATACCTGTACTTTACTTATCACTTACTGATTTTGTTACTTAACAAATATTTATTGAGCTCCCCTATGTGTTAGACCATACCCAAGGCACTGGAATGCAAGCACAGTTGTACTTACTCGTTCAAAGGAATATGTTAAGGAGGGATCTTATTTTCTAAAATTTGCAGGGGATTAATAGAAAACAAACATGGAAGCATTGGAATGGTTTTTGGAATGTAAAATGGTATTGAAAATAAAACAGTTAGATGGAGGTTGATGATTATATGTTTAGGCAGACCAAGTAAAGGTCAGATTGAACTGATGTTAGTGAGGATATAATAAACATTTAATTATATGACAAAATTTGCCTTGAAATTGCTTGTTAAATTTTAATTTATATTCAGTCAGTGCTCAGTAAGCATTAACAAGTTGGAGGCTTCATGAGGAGGCAGCACAACCCTTGGTATTTTCTGTGATAAAATTAAAAGCATAAAAGCTTTGGGAAAATCTTTCACCATCCTGAAACAACTCTGACCTAGCAGCTCTGTGGAGAGAACCTCTAACTTGAGGGCTTTCTGAGCTCAGCACTTACACGTCTTACCTTGCAAAGGTTTCCAATCATCCTGTGGATAAATTACAAAATAGTCTAAGACATAAATTGACTCTTAAAAATAAAACAAATAATCTCTGAAGGGTACAATATAAGGTGCAAGTAGAATAGATTTTGAGGGCAATGCTTTATTTTCTTTTTGTACCAGGTTAAGGCATCAGACTATCATAGATAGATGAATCAATGAATAATGAGAGTTATCTACCACCTGACAGTGTACAGATTGTATGGAAATGGTGCTTGGTTGTCCCAAGACTTGACCCTGGCTAAAATTCAATATATCAAAGTAATACCAGGGTCTATCCATTGAGGGTTTAAACTCTGAAGGAAATGCTTAATTATTGTCACTGATGACATATCATCTGTTGAAGATATATATATATATATATTTTCCTATCACAGAGTTGTTATCTCAGGAATAGTTTTGTTGGCAAGTGTCAGGTATGCTGGTGGTTTATAATAGCTAGAGAGGCCAAGTAGACATTAAACAGAATCCCTGAAGTCAAAGCTGAGGTAAGTGATTTTGTTGCCAGAAAATATTAACAGTCTCTTTGGGAGATCTCATGTGAAAACCATGGTCCTCAAAACGCACTTCTAAGGATTCTTGGCATTTTATACAACCGTTATTGATTATTTGTAGATTTCATATCATCCATCCCAATTCCATTTATTTCCTTGTCCTTCTTGTATTTGCTCTCAGCCCTTGAAACATCCCCCACCAAATAAAATAAAATAAAAATTAAAAGAAAAATCAACCTCATCATGGAAGCAGTAGTGTGACCTAGAGAGTCATGAAGTAAACCCTTTGACCCATACAGCTTTACTTGTAAGTGTTCATTGTAATGAGTCATTGGTCTTGGTAGAGGCCTCTGATTTCTTCTACATTATCCATAACTGGGTCCTCAGTGGGACTCCTCATGGAAATCCTGATGCTTTCTTGTGTCATGGAGTATAGATTTGCCTAGACTAGATACAAAGTGGACAAATTCTATGAAAATATAAATTTTCATTATTTGGCACAGATTAACAAGAATACAATGTTAGTTTTGTACAAACACTTTGGCAATAGCTTGAGCAGTTATCAAAGATTAAACAGACATGTTTAGCAAAAGGACAAAAACTAATAGATTATAGTCCTAAGTCCCTGAGACAAGCTTCATTTATTCTTTGCTTACCAGCAAAACTGGAGAAAGTAGGAAGTAATCACTGGATAATAGTGAGAGTCCTGTGCAGGCAAGCTTTTATTTTCAATATTTCTATTAATAACTTAAGAGAATAAGGGAAATTTTATTTTCAGTAAAGTAACTTGGAATTTCCTGGATTTGTAATTTAAAATTCTGTTATGTGGTAAATAATTAAGTTTACCCAGAGTGAGAGCTAAATTTTATCTTCAGCTATGACCTCTGGCTTCCTGATATGTCCTGTGTAGTGATTTTTCTTTAAGTCTGATATGTTCATTGACTGGACAAATTGACAGTGTGATTTTGGATAGGCTTTGGGTGAGTCATCTTAGCCTCTATCTCTGAATTAACACTAGGGGCCCTTACTTATAAAGACTGATATGATAAGTTTTTATGCTCCAGCGAAGTTTCAGGAAACCAAGCCTAAGGGGAGTTTTTTTTGCTGTGCTTTCTATGTTTCTTAGCTCATAGTCTGTTCTTATTCTATACATATCACACTGTGTGCAGTCAGGAAGACGCAACACTGTCCATGTCTTCATGGAAGGACAGCAACTGGACTTTTCCTTTCTTGGAGTTCTCCTTTAATCTGCCTCGGGTAATTTGTTCCATCAGCTGATTACAATGGACTCATTTCCTATAATAAGTAACAACCACAAGTCCTAGCATAGCAACTATCAGTGGCATGACTACAAGATTCTCTAAAGAACTGCCAATCAGGAAGAGGGTAATTAATATCAAAATTAAAGGCTCTCTTGTACACTGCATTCCTCAGACACTTAATAAACTAATGGTAAAGCAACTAGAAAAGGAATGAGAGAAATGAGTGCTCATATATGAGATCATAAATTGTGTGTATGCACATAATTTGTACTTATTTCAAGTCTCTTTTCTACTCTTCAAACTACAAAACTCCTCTTTCTTACTCACTGATTTCTTTTTTCGTACTAACCTTTCCCCACTCCCAGAGTAGTCCTATGACCCAGATGTGGCTACTAGCTGTTCTCCTTAAGGCTTGTTGTTTCACATGATCAAATTAGTCCAGTCGAGTTTTCCTATGAGATATTTCTGCTAGAACATTTGAGGAAAACTCTTTGGGTCTCTGGTTGTTCTGAGAACAGTCCATATACTTGGAGTTGTTGCTAGCCCCCTGTGCATCCCACTTACAAAGACCACAAATTAAAACAAATGTCAAAAAGCTGAGGCAGATTCAGTGATATGATTTGATATCATCTCAGTCTGAAGTTGAAGCCCTTGGGCTTTCTGATATCTTAGCTTACCTTCTTTTCTCATTCTATATTTTGCTAGAATACATTCAGTGGCTTTCCTTTCCCTGTCTCAAAACACCCAGTCAGCAGTATTACTGATAGTCATTAAGCAAACACCCAAAAGCATTAATTGTATACATAAATGAGTAGGTGAATTAAGAAATGTGATGGTAGCACACAGGATTAAAAGTCTCGATATCCAAGAACTGACCCTGCCTAGAGCGGATAGCTTAGAGGAGATAACACACCAAACAAATACTTATTGTTATATATTTTCGATTCATGAGTGTCTTGAAGTCTCCTTAACCATTTGATACAGGATGAACTATGCTTATTTCAGTCTTCTTTAGCACCAGCAGGCTAGGCTACAGCCCTGCTCTTGGGCTAGAGTTCAAATTACTTCAAAAAAGAGCAAAGCATAGCAAAAAGGCCCAATGAAAAGGCTCTGAGAGAAAGAGGAACTGTGCTCAAGACATGGAGGACAAATGCCTTCCCCAAATTAGAACATGCAATGGCCTTTCTGCACAGATGAGAATATCTTACTATATCACCAGTGCAGTCGGACTTTTTTTTTCTGCTACCAACCCCAATAATGGACACGGAGACTTATTATTAATTATGAAAGCTCAGTCTAGTTTAGGCTTGTCCCACTCGCTCTTGAAACTTAAATTAATCCATTTATATTAATCTTCATTTTGACTCATGGATTTTACGTTTCTTTCATTCTGTATGTCTGAATCCCTCTGTGTCTCCTTGGTATCTCTCTTGCTGCCTAGAAACATCCTGAGTTCCTTTCTTTTTTCCCAGAAGCCTGACATGTTTTTCCTCATTAGCTATTGAAAATTCATCTTTTTATTACACCTATCATACCACCATACCTTCACATGGTGTACATATATGCCACAGCATATTAGTGTGGCAAGATGTAGTCTAATTGAGCCAAGAGGACACCCCGAGAAGGAAACCCCAGGAGTAGAGTCATTGAAGACATGTAGAATAGTTGTAGTCTATCCTATTTAGGATAAATATACTAAAACTTCTCATGACCAATGGGCTACCCATTTAGTTATCCCTCCCTCCCTCCCTCTCCCTCTCCCTCTCCCTCTCCCTCCCCCCCTCTCTCTCTGTACTCAAAGGACTTGTACTTTGAAGAGTGCAAAGTAATTCTTACAGAGAAAGGGATGCCACAGGGGAGCACTTGGTGGATCCTTATAGTTTGTTCCTCTTTAATATTTTGTCACTAAGTTCCCCTAAAATAAAGTATGCACACTTTTGCCACACAAAAGATCTCTTAAAATTTTTATAAAATTAATCAAATATATCTTTATTGCCTTCCAAAGATCCTCTTGTAAAGAAATTCTGAGTTACCTATAACTAACATAAAAAAAATTTAAAGTTGTAGATTTTTCTTCTAGTGCCGTGTGTGTGTGTGTGTGTTTATAGTTGTGTGGGAGATAGACTGGTTTTTCTTCCTAGAAGCATCAGTGGCCTTTGATTGTTCTTTGCTACCATGATGCAGTTGAGTTTCCAATAATAAGTGAAAATTTGGAGAAAGAAGAGACAGATATTTAGGCTAAGAAATCCATGGATATAAGAAGAAGGCAGCATATTTGGGATCATTCAATTAGGAATTGGCAATACTAACAAAAAATGAAGAAGAGGCCAGGAAGGTGAGTTAAGGCCAAGTTATGGTGTACAATGAATGTCAGCCTAAGGATGTATTATTTCTCCTATTTATTTATTTATTTGTGGAGACTGTGTTTCGGTTGAAACTCTTTATGACATAATTATACCTGCAGTGACCTGTAGAATTAAAGACTAAGATAAAAATGATAGAAATGTTTTATCATGTCTAATAGTGCATCTTTTATATTCCTTTTGTTTTAAATGTCACACAGAAACCATAAGAACTCCAATATACTTTGAGCATGTGATTCTGGATCAGTAGTGACATTCATTTACTGTTTTCTCTACTTATAGGTGATTGAAGGCAACCTTAGCTGTTAGCAAGAATTGTTAATTAGAGCAAACTGAGTATCAGATAATTAAAGGCAACATCTTCTGTTGAGAAGACAACTATAATACTTTTAAAATATATTTTACTAATAATAGCTATAAAATGGATGAGGGTAGATATTAGGGAGAGGGAAGGAAAATGAAATCGAAGTGAACAAAAAAAGGATGTATAATGAATGATTCTAGTGATTTTATTGGTTTTGTTAACATATTTTTTATATTTTTATGTTTATCAAGGTAATAATCTAGAAACTCTTTTTTTGCTTGTTTATTTTTTTAGTTGTTGCAAAAAATTTCCCATTTCCCTCCCCCTCCTCGCACACATTGCCCCCTCCTCCCCCTCCCCTCCCCCTCTTCCCCCCCCCCACTCCATTCCCCCTCCTTCTCGAGAATGAGGAACAGTCCAGATTCCCTGCCCTGCAGGAAGTTCAAGGTCCTCCCACTTCTATCCAGGAACAGGAAGGTGAGCATCCAAACAGGCTAGGCTCCCACAAAGCCAGTTCATGTATTAGGATAGAAACCTAGTGCCATTGTCCTTGGCTTCTCATCAGCCTTCATTGTCCGCCACGTTCAGAAAATCCGGTTTCATCCCATGCTTGTTCAGTCCCAGTCCCGCTGGCCTTGGTGAGCTCCCAATAGATCAGTTCCACTGTCACAGTGGGTGGGTGCACCCCTCGTGGTCCTGACTTCCTTGCTCATGTTCTCCCTCCTTCTGCTCCTCATTTGGATCTTAAGAGCTCAGTCCGGTGCTCCAATTTGGGTCTCTATCTCTATCTCCATCCATCGCCAGATGAAGGTTCTAAGGTGATATGCAAGATATTCATCAGTATGGTTATAGGATAGGGTCATTTCAGGTTCCCTCTCCTCAGTTGCTCAAGGTACTGGCTGGGGATATCTCCCTGGACACCTGTGAGACCCCCTAGAGTCCAGTCTTTTGCCAACCCTAAGATGGCTCCCTTAATTAGGATATATATTTCTCTGCTCCCGTGTCCACCCTTCATTATCCCAAACATCCCATTCCCCCAAGCTCCCCCCATTCTCCCCTTCTCACGTTTCTCACCCCATTTCCCCTTAGCCCCATGCCACCTCATCCCCAACTTCCCAGGTTTTGCCCTGCAATCTTGTCTACTTCCCATATCCAGGCAGATGACTATGTGTATTTCTTTGGGTTCACCTTCTTATTTAGCTTCTCTAGGATCATGAATTATATGCTCAATGTCCTTATTTATGGCTAGAAACCCATTATGAGTGAGTACATCCCATGTTCATCTTTTTGGGACTGGGATACCTCACTCAGGATAGTGTTTTCTATTTCCATCCATTTGCATGCAAAATTTGCGAAGTGATTGTTTTTTACCGCTGAGTAGTACTCTAATATGTATATATTCCACACTTTCTTCATCCATTCTTCCATTGAAGGGCATCTAGGTTATTTCCAGGTTCTGGTTATTACAAATAATACTGCTATGAATATAGTTGAACAAATGCTTTTGTCATATGATAGGGCATCTCTTGGGTATATTCCCGGGAGTGGTATTACTGGATCTTGGGGAAGGTTGATCCCGAATTTCCTGAGAAATCGCCACACTGATATCCAAAGTGTTTGCACAAGTTTGCATTCCCACCAGCAATGGATGAGGGTGCCCCTTACTCCACATCCTCTCCAGCAAAGGCCATCATTGGTGTTTTTGATTTTAACCATTCTGACAGGTATAAGATGGTATCTCAAAGTTGTTTTAATTTGCATTTCCCTGATCACCAAGGAGGATGATCATGACCTTAAGTGTCTTTTGGCCATTTGAATTTCTTCTGTTGAGAATTCTCTGTTCAGTTCAGTGCCCCATTTTTTAATTGAGTTAATTAGCATTTTAAAGTCTAGTTTCTTGAGTTCTTTATATATTTTGGGGATCAGACCTTTATCTGTTGCAGGGTTGGTGAAGATCTTCTCCCAGTCAGTGGGTTGCCTTTTTGTCTTGGTGACAGTGTCCTTTGTTTTACAGAAACTTCTCAGTTTCAGGAGGTCCCATTTATTCATGTTGTCCTTAATGTCTGTGCTGCTGGGGATATGCTTAGGAAGTGGTCTCCTGTGCCCATATGTTGTAGAGTACTTCCCACTTTCTCTTCTATCAGGTTCAGTGTGTTCAGCCTGATATTGAGGTCTTTAATCCATTTGGACTTGATTTTTGTGCATGGTGATAGATATGGATCTATTTTCATTCTTCTACAGGTTGACAACCAGTTCTACCAGCACCTTTTATTGAAGATGCTATCTTTCTTCCATTGAATACTTTTAGCTCCTTTATCGAAAATGAGGTGTTCATAGGTTTGTGGAATAAAATCTGGGTCTTCTACTCTAATCCATTGATTGACTTCTCTGTTTTTATGGCAATACCAAGCTGTTTTCAATACTGAAGCTCTGTAATAGAGTTTGAAGTCAGGGATGGTAATGCCTCCAGAAGTTCCTTTATTGTATAAGATTGTTTTGGCTATTCTCGGTTTTTTATTTTTCCATGTAAAGTTGATTAATGTCCTCTCAAGATCTGTGAAGAATTTTGATGGGATCTTGATGGGGATTGCATTGAATCTATAAATTGCCCTTGGTAGAATTGCCATTTTTACTATGTTGATCCTCCCAATCCAAGAGCAAGGGAGATCCTTCCATTTTCTGGTATTTTCATCAATTTCTTTCTTCAAGGACTTAAAGTTCTTGTCAAATAGATCCTTCACATCCTTGGTTAGAGTTACCCCAAGATATTTTATGCTATTTGTGGCTATCACGAAAGGTGATACTTCTCTGATTTCCCTCTCTGCTTCATTATCCTTTGTGTATAGGAGGGCAACTGATTTATTGGAATTGATCTTGTATCCTGCCACGCTACTAAAGGAGTTTATCAGCTGTAAGAGTTCTTTGCTGGAGTTTTTGGGGTCGCTCATGTACACTATCATATCATCTACAAATAATGAAAGTTTAACTTCTTCCTTTCTAAATCAAATCCCCTTGATCCCCTTATGTTGTATTATTGCTATTGCTAGAACTTCAAGCACTATATTGAAAAGGTATGGAGAGAGTGGACATCCTTGTCGTGTTCCTGATTTTAGTGGGATGGCTTTGAGTTTCTCTCCATTTAATTTGATGTTAGCTGTCGGCTAGCTATAAATGGCTTTTATTATAGTTAGGTATGACCCTTGTATCCCTAATCTTTCTAAGACCTTTATCATAAAGGCGTGTTGAATTTTGTCAAATGCTTTTTCAGCATCTAACAAAACGATCAGATGTTTTTTTTTTCTTTCAGTTTATTTATATGCTGGATTACATTGATAGATTTTCGTATGTTGAACCATTCCTGCATCTCTGGGATGAAGCCTGCTTGATCATAATGGATAATTTTTCTAATGTGTTCTTGGATTCGGTTTGCCAGCATTTTATTGAGGATTTTCGCATTGATGTTCATGAATGAGATTGGCCTGTAATTCTCTTTCTTGGTTGAGTCTTTGTGTGGTTTTGGTATCAGGGTAACTGTAGCTTCATAAAAGGAATTTGGCAATGACTTTTCTGTTTCTATATTGTGAAATACATTAAGGAGTATAGGTATTAGCTCTTCTTGGAAGTTCTGGTAGAATTCTGCATTGAAACCATCTGGACCTGGGCTTTTTTTGGTAGGGAGGTTTTTTATAACAACTTCTAATTCTTCGCGACTAACAGGTCTATTTAGATTGTTTTCCTGGTCCTGGTCTAACTTTGTTATATGGTACTTATCTAAAAAGGTGTCCATTTCTTTAACATTTTCGAATTTTGTGGCATATAGGCTTTTGTAGTAAGGTCTAATGATTCTCTGAATTTCCTCTGTGTCTGTGGTTATGTCCCCCTTTTCATTTCTGATCTTATTAATTTGCAAATTCTCTCTCTGCCGTTTGATTAGTTTGGATAGGGGTTTGTCAATCTTGTTGATTTTCTCCAAGAACCAGCTTTTTGTTTCATAGATTCTTTGGATTGTTTTCTGTGTTTCTATTTTGTTGATTTCAGCCCTTAGTTTGATTATTTCCAGTCTTGTACTCCTCCTAGGTTAGTCTGCTTCTTTTTTTTTCTAGAGCTTTCAGGTGGGCAGTTAAGTCTCCAATGTGTGCTTTCTCCGTTTTCTGTAAGTGGGCACTTAGGGCTATGAACTTTCCTCTTAGCACTGCTTTCATAGTGTCCCATAGGTTTGAGTATGTTGAGTCTTTATTTTCATTGAATTCAAGAAAGACTTTAATTTTTTTTTTATTTCTTCCTTGATCCAGGTGTGGTTCAGTAGTTGAATGTCCATTTTCCATTAGTTTGTAGGCTTTCTGGGGGTAGCATTGTTGTTGAATTCTAACTTTAATCCATGGTGATCCGATAAGACACAGGTAGTTACTAATATTTTTTTGTAACTGTGTAAGTTAGCTTTGTTACTGAGTATGTGGTCAATTTTCGAGAAGGTTCTATGAGCTGCAGAGAAGAAGGTATATTCTTTCCTATTTGGGTGGAATGATCTATAGATGCCTGTTAAGTCCATTTGATTCATTACCTCCCTTAATCCTCTTATTTCTCTGTTAGGTTTCTGTCTGATTGACCTGTCCATTGGTGAGAGAGGAGTGTTGAAGTCTCCTACTATTAGTGTGTGTGGTTTGATGACTGCCTTGAGTTTTAGTAATGTTTCTTTTACGTACGTGCTTTTATATTAGGGGCATAGATATTCAGGATTGAGACTTTGTCCTGATGAATTGTTCCTGTTATGAGTAAAAAATGTCCCTCTCCATCTCTTCTGATTGATTTTAGTTTGAAGTCAACTTTGTTAGAAATTAGTATTTGTTTCTAACAAACACCTGCTTGTTTCTTAGGACCATTTGCTTGATAAACCCTTTCCCAGCCTTTTACTTTGAGTAGATGTCTGTCTTTGTGGTTGAGGTGTGTTTCTTGTAAATAGCAGAATGTTGGATCCTGTTTTCGTATCCAATCTCTTAGCCTGTGCCTCTTTATAGGTGAGTTGAGTCCATTGATATTAAGTGATATTAAAGACCAGTGGTTGTTAACTCTGTTCATTTTTTCTTCCCCCCCCCTTTTTTTTGGTAATAGTGTTTGTGTGTTTCCCTTCTTCGAATTGTGCTGGTGAAGGGTCATTAGATGTCTGAGTTATTGTGGGCATTGTTGGACTCCTTCGGTTGTGATTTTCCTTCTATTACTTTTTGTAAGGCTGGATTTGTGGCTACGTATTGTTTAAATTTGTTTTTATCCTGGAAAATTTCGTTTTCTCCATTTATAGTAAATGAAGGCTTGGCTGGGTATAGTAGTCTGGGCTTGTATCCATGGTCTCTTAGTTTTTGCAGTACATCTATCCAGGACCTTCTGGTTTTCATGGTTTCCATAGAGAAGTCAGGTGTAAGTCTGATAGGTTTACCTTTATAAGTAACTTGACCTTTTTCCTTTGCAGCTCTTAATATTCTGTCTTTCTTCTGTATGTTTTGTGTTTTGATTATTATATGGCGAGGAGAATTTTTTTTTGGTCCAGTCTATTCGGTGTTCTGTATGCTTCTTGAACCTTCAAAGAAATATCTTTCTTTAGGTTGGGAAAGTTTTCTTCTATAATTTTATTAAATATGTTTTCTAGACCGTTGAGCTGTACTTCTCCTTCTTCTACCCCTATAATCCTTAGGTTTGGTCTTTTTATTGTGTCACAGATTTCCTGAATGTTTTGTGATGAGAATTTGTTGGTTTTGCTGTTTTCTTTGATCAGTGTGTTTATTTTCTCTATGGTATCTTCAGTGTCTGACATTCTTTTTTCTATCTCTTGTAATCTGTTGGTAGTTCTTGTCTCTGTAGTTCCTGTTCGTTTACCCAGATTTTCCATCTCCATCCTTCCCCCGGTTTGTGTTTTCTTAATTACTTCCATTTCATTCTTCAAGTCTTGAACCGCTTCCCTAACCTGCTTGATTGCTTTTTCTTGTTTCTCTTGGTTTTCTTGGGTATCTTTGAGCGATTTATTCACTTCCTCTACCTTTTTGTTTGTAATCTCTAATTGTTTATGGCTGTTTTTCACCTCCTGTTTAAGGTCTTCTATTAATTTTATATAATTCGCTTTTGAGTCGATTTCTTCTAATTCTTCGGGAGTAGGGTGTACAATTCTTCTTGTTTCGAGATCCCTGGATTCTGGTGATGTCATGTTGCCTTTAAGGTTGTTGGAGGAATTCTTGCATTAGTGCCTTCCCATCTCTTCCTTCAAATGGAGCCAGGAGAGGCCTGGTGTCTTGGTCCAGACTTTGCTGTGACTGACTCTCTGGGTGTATCTCCTTAGTGTAGAAGGAGGAACCCTTCCTGTCCAGATGAAACTTGTCAGAACCGAAACATGGATGCCTGGTAAACCAATGACCAGTGGACAAACGGGAGAACTTGAGGGGCAGGGCAGGGTTGAGTAGAAGACAAAAGACGCTGCTGGGCAAGTTGAAGGTGCATGCGCTCCCTTTGGGGGTCCTTGAGGCCTGCCCGGTAGGCAGGCACTCACCTCTCTGGGTGGGTAGCCTTAGTGTAGGAGCAGAAAACTGTTCCTGAGCAGAGGACCTTGCAGATCACGCAGGCTTGGGGGGGGGGGCGGGGTCGTGTGTAAGAAAGACAGCCCTGCAGAAGGAGCTGGGGGAGGGGGGTTTGTGCTCTCTTCCGGGACAATCCGCCCTTGGATAGCATACACTCACCAGTTCAGATGGAGCTCCTCAGTACCTAATAGAAATTCTTTAATAGGAATGCATATAGGCAAGGAAGTCATCATCTTTCAGTTTTATGTGGGTATCAGAACATTATACTTTCTTGCCTGTCATGGTAGGGTGAGACAGGATGACTATTTCGAGAAGTAGAAATTACGAAAGTTGCTGCTAAACTGGAACATTTGTTTTAACATTTTTATGTATGTATTGTTTTACTGATTTTTAATGCATGAATATAGCAAACATCGATACACATCATTAATATAATTAGGAAATGGTGAGATGACATAACAGGTAAATGCCAAGTCTCGTGACCTGTGTTCAATGCATGGGTGTGGAAAGAGAACTAATTCCTGCAAGTTGTCTTCTTTCCTCTGTATCCGAATTTATTTCATGGCCCCTGCAGCCCACAATGGAATGACAATTTCATTTGTAAAAAAAAAAAAAATGTGTTTTTAATTATTCTCTGATTTTTCTGTCTGTGATCCCAAACCTCTATCCTATATAGTATCTCTATTCTTTTCATGTCTTTCTTACTACATTTTACAGATCAGGGGAAGCATGCAACATTAGTCTCTGTGTTAGCCTTATTTCACTACAATGGTGAAATCTACTTTCATCTTCCAAAGAACATCATTTTAATCTTCTTATGACTGAATAGCACTCTGTCAGAACATGTTCCAGGAATGGAGTCAAGTGAGGAGAATTCTGAGTTCTTGTGAGAAAACTATAAGAAAACAAGACAAGGGTCCTGTCACCTGAGCCTCTTTAAAACATACAGTTGTTCTTGGAATGTGTTTTGGCTTCTCCCAGGTATAGCAGATAGGAGTAAGTTTACTTCAGATTAGTTATTATTGTTTGTTATTTGATATTTATTGTTCAATTAAATATTTAAATTATCCTTTTTATACCTGCATGGAAAAACACGTTTTTGTAATGTGTGGCCTATTCTTGTGATTGTATAGAGCTTGAACTCATGAGAACTTTATTTAGGTGACCTCTCTTAACCCTTGCATATACATTTTCTGAGGCCCTGAATAAAGTTGACCATTCCATGAGACTTTAGTCTGCCTTATTTATCAGCCTCATTCTCCTAGGTCCCACCCTCTGGAGTGGTGACAGATTCCATTGTGTATATACACCATTTTTAAAAATAATTCATTCACTTGTGGGCTCCCAGCCACAAGAATCAAGTATCTTTAATAAATTATTTTTCTGAATGAATCTTTTGTCTATAAGGAGAAGTAGGTTACGAAAGTCACTTACTGTTATGGATTGGGTATATATCCAAGAGTAGGGACTTGAGGTAGATTGATTCCCAATTTTTCTGAGGAAGCACCATGATCATTTCCAAAATGGCTGTACAAGTTTGCACTCCTACCAGAAATGGAGTAGTATTTCTCTTTCTTCACACCCTTTCCAACAAAAGCTGCCCTCAGTATTTTTGATCAAGCTATTCTGACATGTAAGATGATATCTCAGTGTTGTTTTGATTTTCATTTCCCTGATGGTTAAGGACATTAAACAATTTTCCTAAAAGTTCTTTGGCCATTTGATATTTTTCTGTTGAGATGTCTCTGTTTAATTCTGTGCCCCATTTTTTATTAGATTATTTTGTATTTTGATGTTTAGTTTCTTAATTTCTTTATACATTTTGGAGATTAATCTTCTGTCAGATATGTGGTTGGTGAAAATACTTTTCCATTCTGCATGCTGTTATTTTGTTTTATTGACCATATCCTTTGTCTTACTGAAGCTGTTCAGTTTCAGGAGGTCCCATTTATTGATTGTTGCTCTTAGTGTCTGTGCTATTGGTGTCATATTTAGGAATGGACTTTTGTGCCAAGGAATTAAAGGTTACTTTCCAATTTCTTTTCTATCATGTTCAAAGGAACTGGATGTACGTTGAGGTTTTTGATTCACTTGGACTTGAATTTTGTGCATGGAAATAGATATAAATTTATTTATTACTTTCTACATGTTGACATTCGGTAATGACATCACCATTCGTTGAAGATGAATTCTTTTTCCATTGTACCGTTTTTGTTAATTTGTTAAAAGTCAGGCGTTCATAAGTGTGTGGATTAATATCAGTGTCTTTGATTTGATTTCATTGACCTACATGTCTGTTCTTATGCTAAAACCATGCTGTATTTTTTTATTACTATCACTCTACAGTAGAGTTTGAAGTCAGAGATGGTGATGTCTCCTGAAGTTTCTTTAGCTAGCCTGGGTTTTTCATTTTTTATATGAAGTTGAATATTGTTCTTTTGAGGTCTATGAAGAATTGTGTTGGGATTGTGATGGGGATTTCATTGATTTTGTAGATTGCTTTTGTTAAGATAGCCATTTTTGTTATGTTGATCCTACCTATCAAGAACATGGGAGATATTTCCATTTGCTGAAAGCTTTTTCAGTTTTTTTCTTTGGAGACTTAAAGTTCTTGTCATACAGTCTTCCACTTGTTTGTTAGCATTGCCCCCAAGATATTTTATATTTGTGACTACTGTAAAGGGCAATGTTTCTCTGATTTCTTTCTTGTCACATTTATCATTAGTATATAAAAAGGCTACAGATTTTTTTTTAGTTAATCTTGTGTCCTGCCACTTTAGAAAATATGTTTATCTGTTGTAGGAGCACCTTGGCAGAATTTTTGGGGTCACACACACACACACACACACACACACACACACACACACACACACATATATATATATATATCATCTGTGAACAGGAACATTTTAACTTCTTCCTTTCTAATTTGTATCCACTTGATCTTCTTTTGTTGTTTTATTGCTCTAGCTAGAACTTCAAGTACTATATTGAATATTGAGAGAGTGGACAGCCTTCTCTTGTTCCTGATTTTAACAGAATTGCTTTGAATTTCTCTCCATTTAATTTGATATTGGTTTGGCTTATTATAAATTGCTTTTATTTTGTTTAGGTATGTTCTTTTTATCCTTGATTTCTCTAAAACCTTTATTATGAAAGGATGTTAGATTTTGTTGAAGAATTTCTCAGCACCTAATAAGATATTCAGGTGTTTTCTTTTTCTTTCAGTTTGTTTATATTTTGGATTGTATCAACAGATTTCCATATGTTGAACCAACACTGAAGTTCTGGTATGAAGCCTATTTGGTCATGGTGAGTGCTTTTTTTGTTGTGTTATTGGATTCAGCTTTCCAGTATTTTATTGAGTATTTTTTGCATCAATGTTCATGAGGAAGATTGGTTTATAATTCTCTTTTGCAGTTGAGTTTTTGTGTGGTTTGGGTATAATAGTAACTGTAGCCTCATGAAAGAAATTTGGCAATGTTTTTATTATGTGGAACAATTTGAAGAGTATTGGTATTAGCTTTGGTAGAATTCTTGCAGCATTTCATACTGAAGCCATCTGGTCCTCCAGAATTTTTGTTTGGCCACTCTTTGATCCATATTGGTTTCTCAGTTAGCCATTTAAAGGTAGGGCTGTTGGTACCTCTAAAGGTTTGGTATTTGCTGTATGTTCTTGTACAGCCTGAATGGCTGGTGACTTTTTTCCATAATACCTCATCATATCCTTCCCAGAATTATGATTTCCTGGAAATACAGGAATGTTTATCTGGGTATTCCATTGCTGTAGCAGGTCACAGCCCCATAAATTTATGGCAATATTGGCTATATATGGCCTTAGTTTTCCTATTTGCCCTTCAGGCCCTATGCATTCAACCCATCTTGTGCTTTGTTTTACACGAGATAGGGTTCCAATTCCCAGGAACTGAACATCTACCTCTTGAAGAGGCCAATTCAGATGTCAAGATTCTGGGGTAATGATACTTACATCCGCACCTGTGTCTAATAAGCCTTCAATAAAAGTGCCATTTATACAGATACTTAGCTTTGGTCTTTGATCGTTAATAGAAGTCTGCCAAAATATATGTTTACTCTGTCCTACTGAGTTTTTTGACTCATCCTCCACGCATAATTCATCATTTAGACCAGTATTACTTTTTACAGCAGAAATTGGAGCTTTTAATTTTCTTGGTGTGGCACGTTCTCCACTGTGACTGGGAATGACTGGGCCACTGTTGGCTTGGGGGCCTGCGAGAGGCTCCCCAAGGAGTTTCCGGATGATATCGGATTTCCCCGTCTGTCTGTTGTTGACCTGTATTGGTTGGACCAATGCTGGCCTTTATCGAATCTGCTACATATACCTGAAGGCTGAGGTCTCCTATTTTTGTCATTCCCAGAAGAGATATTATTCCTAGAAATTCTTTGCCTGCAATCCCTTTTCAGATGTCCTAATTTACCACAATTAAAACACCTGGCAGTTTGATGTCTCCTCATTGCTGTGGAAATCGCTTCTCCTACCCAAGATTCATTGTTATAGCTAAACGTCTTAACATTCATTGTATGCTGAATCCATTCATCCATAGGTGCTGATCTAGACTTTAAAGGCCCAATTATCTTTTTGCATTCTACGTTTGCATTCTCCAAAGCTAGAGATTCAAGAAGTATTCGTCTAGCTTCTGGGTCTGTTACCCCTATGTCCAGAGCCTTAATTAATCTTTGCAAAAAGACAATAAAAGGTTCTCTCTGTCCCTGCCTAATTCTGGTATATGATTCAACCCTTTTTGCTGGATCTTGTATCCTATTCCAAGCATTTAAAGCTGCTTGGTGACATTGACACAGTACTTCATCATCATAAAGAGCTTGGACCTGTGGATCAGCATATTCTCCTGCACCAAGAATTTGATCTTGGGAAACCTTGACACCTTTTGCTCTTCCTTGCTGTTCCATATGTTTGGATTCTTCTCTGAAATAAATTCCAAACATCAAGGAAGGTCCATTATCTAAAACTGCAGACACTAAGTGATGGAAATCATGGGGGGTTGCTCTAGCATTAGAAGCCCAAGTCTTTATCATTTCCTTTACATATGCAGAGTGTAAGCCAAAATTAACAATAGCTTGCTTGATTTCTTACAGATCATTCATTGCTATTGGCGTCCATCTAGCTTCTCTGACTTCCTTTGAACCTTTTGAAGTCGATGCTTTGTCAGAATTAAGTATAGGGTATGTCACTAGAACCCTGGGTAAGCCAGTTCTAATAGTTGGTAGAGGAATTGTATCCTGTCCTTGTACCTCCTTACTCTGCTCACCAGCTCTAATAATTTCTCCAATCTTTTCAAATCTTTTTATCATTGTCTCTCTTAAATCCTGAATCTCCTGACCTGTATATGTTTCCAGTGATTTCACTGAGGTATCAAGTTTTTTTTTCCCCATTCTACACCTGTGATTCCAGAGCTTTAAATTTTTCCTTCAAAGATAACATGTCCTCTTTAAACTTTTCTTGTATATCATGTAGATCCCCATCTTGGAGGTACATTCTGTCTGTTACCTTATCAAAACTTTGTGATAAAGTCTGAACTTCAAATTCAACAGCCTGAACCCTTTCAGGTAAGTTGGATATGGAGTCAATTTTGTCTGTCATAGTATCCACTTGTTCAGATAGCCTCTGATTTTCAATAATTTTAATCCTGTCAATTAGTTGTTTATTATTAGTTCTTTAAGATTCTATTGTTCTTAGGAATGCCATATTCTTCCTTAATGATAGAATATGGAAAAGAAAACTGAAACCTAGTAACAAGCAAATTAAGGTATCCCCATAATCATATAAACCTTGTATGATGTAATCCATTGTATTAATAAATATAAATTTACTAATCCATTGTATTAGTGAAAACAAAGCAGTAAAATTTGCGTTAGAAATGAAAACTGCCATATTACCTAGTACCCAGCAGGTGGCGCTGTTGCCAAGTCGCGATGAAAACAGGGTCCTTTTTCAGTGCCTTAGTAGATGTTAAAAACTGGAAAATGCGAGTTTCTCAACAAAGTAAATGTAATTAAATCAATTCCAGAGACGAAACCAGAAACCCAGAATCCAGGGGTAGAGAAGAGCAACCTGGAAGCCGCTTATGCCTCCACATGACAGAGTCACCCTGAGGGGTTGCAGCTTTTGGCAACCTGCAACTGCATGCTCTGGTTCGCCCCACTTAAGAGCTGTGCTTGCAAGGGAGATTAAAAAACGACTCAGAAAAAGCAATCACGCTGGCAGAGATTACGCGGGCCTGTGGAGTTTAAATCCACGTGGGGAGGCAGACGATAGGGTGTGTGGGGACTTGAAGTCAATCTGAGGTGTCTAAAGGAAAAATATAAAGAACTGCAGCAAGGAAAGCCAGTGTGAGATGATTTATATTAAGCTGCTGGCTCCAAGCACAAGACACAGGCCACAAGGCCGCTGCAAGGCACAGACGGTGCTGAGGAAGGGAGGGCCTCACGCCAAGCCTAACTCGCAGCCGGCAGCCGAGCGGGGGAAGGAGAGGTCCTGAAACCAAATGTTGGGTGCCAACTGAAGGCGTAAGTCACAAACAATGCCACACCAGTTTGGAATTATGATTAATAGGGTGGTATTTATTTAAAGGGGAAAAAACTTATAGATCACCATCCCAGACAACAGCCCTCTGCACAACCAGGAAGGGAGTCTAGTTGCCGGTGGAACATGAAGTGAAGAGAGAGAGGAGAGGGAAGTGGCCGCTTCTTTAAAGGGAAAGAGACCACGCTCCAATGGGCTGGTATCTCAGCGGCTATAGTCTGGAGGAGTGGAAGGACCTCCCACAACAGTTGGTGTCCTTGTATTGGGAGTACAGATGTTTGGAATTGAGACTTCATCTTGAAGGAATTCTAGTGTGATATATATGAAACATACTTCTTCATTTCTTTTGATTACCTTTAGTATGAAGTCTATTTTGTTGGAGATCAGGATAGCTATACCAGCTTGTTTCTTAGGTCCATTTAATTGGAAAGTCTTTCCCTAACCCTTTACTTGGAGGTAATGTCTGCCTTTGAAGTATTTTTTGAGGTGTTTTTCTTGATCTAGAAGACGGATGAATCTTGTTTTCATATTTATTTTGTTAGATTGTCATTTTATGGGTGAATTGAATCTATTGATATTAAGGGATATTAATAACCAGTGATTTTGAATTCCTATTTTTTTTGTTGTTGTTTTGGATCGTGATGTTGGTAGTGTGTGTGTGTGTGTGTTTCACTTCTTTGGATTTTGCTGCTGTGAGATTATCTTTTTTTCTGTGTTTTCATGGATGTAACTGAGCTCTGTGGTTTGGAGTTTTCTTTCTAGTGCTTTCTGTGGGGCTGAATTTGTGGCTAGGTATTGTTTAAATTTGGTTTTGTCATAGAATATCTTATGTTTTTGATCTATGATGATTGAAAGTTTTGCTGGGTCTAGTAGTCTGGTCTTGCATCCGTGGTCTCTTAGTGTCTGCAGTACATCTGTCTGGGACCTTCTGGCTTTCAGAATCTCCATTGAGACGCTGGCTGCTATTCTGATGGGTCTGTCTTTATATTCCACTTGTTTTTTTTTCCTTTGCAGCTCTTAACATTCCTCCTTGTTTTGCATGTTTAATGTTGTGATTTTTATGTGGTGAGGCAAGTCTATTTGGTGTTATGTAAGCTTCTTGTATCTTCATGGACATATCCTTTTTTTAGGTTGGGAAAGTTTTCTTCTATGATTTTGTTGAACATATTTTCTGTGCCTTTGACCTGGGATTCTTCCCCTTCTTTTACCCCTTTAGTTTTAGGTTTGGTCTTTTCACGGTGTCCCAGATTTCCTGGATGTTTTGTGTTAAGAATTTGTTGGATCTGACATTATCTTTGACTGATGTATGTATTTATTCTATTTATCTTCAATACTTGAGATAATCTTTTCCATCTATATTCTGTTGATTATGCTTGCATTTGTAGTTCCTGTTAGTTTACCCAAATTTTCCATTTCCATAATTTTCTGTTTGATTTTTTTATACTTTTATTTCAATTTTCAAGTCTTGAACTGGTTCCTTCACCTGTTAGATTATTTTTTCTTTTCTTTCTCTAAGAGATTTTTTATTTCTTCCTATCTTTTACTTGTCTCTCCTCAATTTAAGTGAATTTCTCATTTTATCTTTAAAGTTCTCTATCATCATTATCATAAAACAATTTTTATTGTCATTTTCTTTTGCTTCATCTGTGTTGGGATGTTCAAGTCTTGCTGTTGTAGATCTATTTGGTTCTGGTGGTGCCATATTGCTCTTGATGGTGTTGCATATGTTCTTATATTTCTCTCTACCCATCTCTTCTTCTAATTGTTTCAGGATGTGCTGTGTCTCCCGGAGCTGTTCTTCCTCTGATTGGTTTAGGTGTTGCTTGTTTTTCTAGGGGCTACTGCTCATGTAGAGTTGTTTGGCCAGAGGGACTATGATAAGTTTAGTGGGTTTGGACATTGGAGTGGTTCTTTCTGGTTACAGGGTCCAGTGGGTAGGGATGGAGGCAGAGCAACCTGCTAGCGGGACTCTTACCTGCTAACTGACTGCTGGTGGTGTGGTGGGAAGGGAAGGGCAGGGAATGTAGCTTAAGGTCCAGAAATTGGGGCAATCTGGCTATGAGACCAATCACTCACCTCTTCCTCTGATTGTTTCAGGTGGTTCTTGTGTCTCTAAGGGATAGTTTTCTTGAGTGGGATATTTTTGCAGGGGAAGGATGATGTGTTTAGTGGGTTTGAGTGGGTATTGTAGGTTATAGTGGAGTATGCTTTCTTAATCTACTCAGTAATATTAACCTATTTGGAGAACTGAGAAGATGAATACTGATCTTTACAATGTTAATTCTTGTTGTTTTGGTTGTTTATATTGATCAGTTCTTTCCAATACTCTTTTGTGTATTTTCTGATGATATTCGGAAAACAAAAGGTGTATATTTGCTGAGTAGGTTGATTTTTCTCTTCTATGTGCGTGATTAATTTAAAATATCTTCTGCAATGTTAGATTTGTAGCTGCAAACTGTATCTTATGCTTCTTTTAAGAAGGTTTTATTTCTCATTGAATCCTTGAAGACAATTTTACTGGATATAATATTGCTTATTGAATGTTACTTTCTTTCAGGGCTTTAAAGACAACCTTCTGCAATCTTTTCCCACTACAGTTCCTGTTGAAAAGTAGTCTGCTTTTATTCTAATATACATGCATTTATAAGTGATTTCAATTCTCTCTTGAAGCTTTCAATATATGTTCTTTGTTCTAAATGGTTAACATTTCAAATGAATTATAATATAGAGGGGTATTTATTTATGATCACATTTTTTAGGGTTGTAACCCCTCCTGTGTTTGGAAAGACTTTCATGTCATTCCAACATTTGGAGGTTTTTTTTTTCCTGCAATAGTTTTACTAAATAGGTTTCTATACCTTTAACCTACAGCTTAGCTCTTTTTTTATACCTTATTTATAGGTAGGTGTTTTAGTTAAAGTCTTAAATATTCTGATCATATTTTCCCCTTTCCTTCATTACTATCTGAATCTTCTATTTAATCAGTTTTTTTTTCCAAGCTCTAAAATTCTTTTCAACTTGACTAGTAAAGTTTTGCAATGTTTTTTTTTGACTTATTGGAATTTATATTTCCAAGATTTCTGACTATTTTCAAGCTTTCTTTACTGATATCTCAATTAAAATCTCTTGTTGTTTTCCTTAATCCATCCATTTTTGTTTGTTACTCATTGACCTTTCAAAAATATATTTTTCTAATTTCTTTGCCCAATGTTTTATCCATTTCATTCCTTTTTAAATAAGTTTCCAGATAATTATAAATCTTAGATGATTGTGTTGCTATGCATTTTTATTATTCTTGTGTTTCTATGTTAAGATTTATATATCTGTAGTAGTCTGTTGTGATGGGTTTTTAACTTCTATGTGAGGGTTTTGCAAGAAATAACCCTTTTCATCAAGTTATATCATGGTGCTATTAATTACTTGATTATTATAAAATATTGAGCATATTACTCATATTTTATTGCATACTTTCTTCTTTAGTGGTGAATATTATATTTGGAAACAATGTGCACTCTGTATGAACATATAATTATTCAGCATTTACTAATTCTCACATATTCAGCATCTAACTTATCCTTTCTGGAGCATGCTCATTTACTGTGAGTTTTGTAATTTTTCATAGTCTTTGAATTAAAGTAGTCACTGAAATTTGAATCAGTGTGAATAGTCTACTCAGATTCCAGTCCAGCTAAGGTCAACTGGTCTTTCTGTTCTGAAATTGTATCTGTGATATGTGTTCATACTATTTATCTCTGTCTAGTTTTCAATTACTCTTCTCATCTGCCATAACCATGTGTTTCCATTGGCTCTCCTACTCCGTTTCTAAGGCTCCGTTTATTTAGTGCTAAGCTTAAAGAAGGTCCTTCCATCATCCACTTGGCTAGGAAAGTGTTTTCTGAATATTTCAATTACAAATCACTGAGAATTGGTGAGATGATACTTGGTTCTGATCTGCGAAGTCGGCCTATACTTTTTCTGGAACATTTCATTGCTGTTGTGAAATTTTCTAGTTATATTTGTTTCTGGCCTAAATGGTAGCTGTTACCTGGACCTGTATTATAGTGTCATCTAATATTTTACTAAGTCTCACTTGCATGGACAACAAATTTATTTGAACAAATTACTTTTTTGACAAACTATGATACATTTTTCTGTTTTATATGTTTTAGATTTATTTAATGTGTATGAGTATTTTATAAGCATGCATCTATGTACACAGGTGCATAAATAGGTAAGAAAGGGACATGTGATTCCTTCGAACTGGATTTAGTGTATGGCTGTGAGCCATACATGAGGCCACCATGGAGGTTCTGGGGACTGAATGTAGGTCCTTTGAAAGTGCAAAAAGTGCTCTTAAAAACAGGGCCATTTCTCCCATTCTTTTAGATTTTTAAAAACAAAATCTTACCTTATAACCCAGGCCAACCTAAAAATTATTATGTAACCCAGGATGGATGGAAAGTCTTGGCAATCCTCCTCTGTCAGCACCTCAAATGTTGTGATTATAGACTTGTGGCATAATACCAAGCAGTGAAGTTAAATTAGACTGCAGCATGACAATATTCAAATTTAACTGTCTACATCTCAATTGCTATAATTTCCTTTCTGTTTTTAATATATGTACATGAATAATAAATATGAGTGTTTTTTCTGTTTACTTTTTGATTTATAATACTGGATAAGAATAATTTTTGGCTTTTGAAAAGTCACTTTTTCAGAATGAGGTCACACACAGCCATGCACCTGATGATAAAACTCTGGGGTACACATTCACTTATATGTGGATGTTAGCCATTATGTCTTTGGTAAGCAAACTGCAATCCATACAACCACAGAAGTAAAGTACAACTAAAGGAATTAGGGGAGAGTGGATATCCCTAGGGAGGGGAAATAGAATAGATATTTATGGGTAGACAAGGAGAGGAACTGGAGTAAAATGGAGAGGGAAAGGGAAGAAGAAAATAAATGAAATATAGATAAGGGCTGCTAAAACTAAGGGACATTTAAGGATATGGATGGAAAACTAAATCAATAGAAGTTATCTAAAATATATACATACATAAGATGAATTTAAATGAAATTTCCAAGTAGTAGAAAAGATAGAGTCCCAGTTGAAAATTTTTGTCACCAAATGAAGAGTTCAGTACCAGGAATAGGTTATATTTAATTGAGCTTTGGACAAAGCGTTCAATGTGAATTCCCAAAACAATTCAGGCTATCTTTAAGAGAATTGATGGCTCTAAACAAAGTGATGATAAGGCTCTATTGGTGAAGAGAATGCCTACAAAACTCATTGAAAATGGAAAAGTAGAGTCAATACTGCCCTAAAACTGGAGGAAATAATGTTCATGGTACTGGAAGTTACTCTGCAGTCTACCAAAGGAAAAAGGTAAATGTTGACATATCTACAAATTCTTTGATCTGTAGTCATGGCCTGCCTACAAGATGCACTAGTGTAATAGTGGCACAAAGCTTGTGGAGTTAATCATCCAATTTCTGATTTGACTGAAGGCCTACTCCACAAGCTGGAATCCAAACATATCTAGAACCAGTGATCAAGAATCTGAGAGTAGACAGGCCAGAAACCTAAGAGAAAAATCAAATATTACCATTGTGCTTAAGGAACAATAATACAACGACTTCTAAAGACATTCTAATATACTCAAAGACCAGTACCTTGTTTAGCCATTGTCTGAGATACTTCCTCTTACAGAAGATGAGAACAAATAAAAAGACTAGAAGTCAGACAATGTGCAAAGAGTGAGAAAATTTGATATATGCAGTCCTAAATAGGATTGGTGTACGAGTTCCTTCTGTTTATGTGTTACTTTCATTGGTTGAATAAAGAAACTGCCTTGGACTTTAGATAGGGCAGAACTTAGGTAGGTGAGAAGACAGAACTGAATGCTGGGAAGAAGGACAGAGTGGCAGATGTCATGAATCTCCTGACTGAGACAGATGCTGGTTAGAATCTTGCCGGTAAGCCACAGTCACGTGGCAATAAACAGATGAATAGAAATGGGTTAAATTAAGATGTAAGAATTAGCCAATAAGAAGTTAGAGCTAATGAGCCAGGTAGTGTTTAATACAGTTTCTGTGTGATTAATTTGGGTGTAAGCTAGCCGGGTGGCTGGAACAACAAGCAGCCTGCTCCTCCTGCTACATGGGATGTCTCCATTAAATCACTCTGTTGAGGGCTCAGAAAACTATGTGAAAGAGGAGATGGAAAAATGTAAGAGCCAGAGACTATAGATAACACCAAGAAAACAAAGCCATCCCGCAGCAAGACTAATGCATATATGAATCCAGAGACCTTGGTAGCATGCATAAGTCCTGCATGGGTCTCTATAAGATGGTGTCCTAGAGGTGAGAAGAGAAGTGGACACAGGTCCCCATATCTAACCCAGAAACTATCTCGAATTGATGAAAACTTGACAATGAAAAATTATTTTTTGTAAGAGAGTTTCACTAGGTAAACAAATTACTTTTAAGGGTCATGTCTAAGACCAGCAGTCAACAAAAAGATCTCAGTCGAATCTTTGGAGATTCTTTGTCTCAATGTCGTATCAGGGTTTATTTTTTTAACATTACCAGTCTTTTCTGTATGTGTATATTATGGCATAATATATATTTTATGGGATTTCTCTGTGTGTGAGCCTGTGTCTCTGCATCTATATATGTTACCCATCTTTTTCTTTAGCTCTTTTTCTTCTGTTTCTTTGTTTTGTGCTATTTTGACATGCTTGTTTTATCTCATTTTATCTTGCTGTTATTTCTTAAATGCCTGAATTCTTCTAGTAAGTGTCAGGTTCTTGTACCAGTTGAGTCCAGATTTCCTTCAGTGATGAACAGCAATGCTGAAGTGAAAACCTAATAAACATTTTCCTACCCAACTTGCTTTTCGGCTGTGGCATTTTGTCACAGCAATAGAAATCCTAACTAAGACAATTCAATTCCAGGTCTAAAGATATATACTATATAATTATTGTGATAAAAGCAATATGGTACCAAACAAAAACAGACATGCAGATCAATTGAAGAAAACTTAAGATTCAGACATGATTTCACAAACTACCGTCATCTGATAATTGACAAAGATGCAACAGCATTGAAGAAAAGTCAACATCTTTTGTAAATGGTTCTGTGAAATCTGTATGTTCATATGTAGAAGAAAAAATAGACCCGCATCTATCACTGCACAAAAATTAATTCCAAATAGACCAATGGTCTCAATGTGAAAACTAAAAGTGCTAGGAGAAACCATAGGCAACCCCTGTTCAAAACCGAGTTGCATGAAAGGTCTTTCTGAACAGGATGTCATTTATTCAGGAATGAAAGGCAGTAGTTCAAATGTGGAACATCACAGAACTAAAACCTTGCCAAGAATGGTAGCACTTACTTTTAATCTCAACATGCAAGAGGCAGAGGAGGGTGGATGTAATTTCACTGTTAGCCTGGCCTACAAGGTGAACTACAGGCCTTTCCATAACGTTAGACCCTGTCTCCATAAAAATAACATTAAACAACAAACAAGCTAACAAAGTAAAAAGCACTGTACAGCAAAGGAAAGAATAAAATGAATAGAAATTAAACCTACAAGAGATGGATTTCCAGTTACTTCTGTGATAGCTGATCGATAACCATCATATACAAAGAATTAAAATTCAGTGTATCTAGCAAATACATGACACAATTTAAAAATAGGCTGAGATGTGAAACATCTTTCCTATGTGGAGTTGAAATTAATTTGAAGTATTTCACTGAAAAGTTTTACATTTGTATCCATTATGGAGATTGGTCAATAATTTTCTTTTTGTTGCCTGGTTTTGGTATCAGGCTAATCCTGGGTTAATAAAGATGATTTCATAATGTTCCCTTCCTTTCTGTTTGGTTGTCCAGTTTGACAAGCACTGCGTAGGTGCTTTTCAATGTTCTTAGAGGATTCAGTAGTGACTCCATCTGGGCCTGGCATCTTTTTAATGGAGATAATGTTTATTATTCCTTTGATATACTTGCTTTTATAGACTTACAGAAACTATGTATATCCACTTAGTTTCATTTTAGTAGGTTTCAAATTTGTAGAAATTTTTCATTTCCTATATTTATGAATTTATTGTAATAGATTTCCACATAGTCTCTAAAGATCATTTGAGATCCACCAATGTCTAATGTGACATAACCTCCATAATTTTCTAAGTTAGGGTTTTTATTGCTGTGATGAAGCACCATGACCAAAGAGAAAGTTAGAGAAGAAAGAATTTATTGGACTTACACTTCCATATCACTGAAGGAAACCAAGACAGGAACTAAAATAGGGCAGGAACCTGAAGGCAAGAACTCATGCAGAGGCCATGGTGCAGTGCTGCTTGCTGTTTTTTCATGATTTGTTCAGACTGCTTTCTTATAGAAACCAGGACCACCGGATGGAATCACCCACAATGGACTGGGCCTTCCCTCATCAAAAACTAATTAAGAAAATGCCTTACAACCAGATTTTATGGGCCATTTTCTCAGCTTAGATTCCCTACCTTCCAGGTAGGGAACTGTACCTGGATATTTGTCTATCAAGTTGATATAAGATTAGTTAGCACATTCATCTTTGTTAAAAGAATGAATTATTTGATTAATTGATTCTTTGTTTTGTACTTTCATTTTTGTTTCATTAAATTCTTCCCTGATTGTTATTATTATTCCATTATTGCCCCTTCTTCTGCTTGTGCCTGTGTCACTTATGTCTTTTGTTTCTTGGTCTCATTAAATTACCTGTTACTGCTGGGTGCTGGTGGCACATGCCTTTAATCCAGTCCTTGAGTGGCAGAGGCAGGAGGATCTCTGGGAGTTGGAGGTCAGCCTGGTCTACAAGAGATAGTATGGCTAGGGCTGTGACACAGAGAAACCCTATCTCAAAAATACAAAAAAAAAAAATTACCAAGAGTGCAGGGCACACTTTCCAAACTCTGAATCTTGGATCTAACACTTTACACTTGTGTTTCCTTTCACTGGTAGGACTTTACTTCCCTTTGAGGTCTGAAACTTTCAGAGCATGTTCCTTTCTTTGCTACTGACACTATTTCTTACTGTCTCCCACCTCCTAACATGGTTCTTCTGTACCTCTCTCCAGGAGATCCCAGTACTCTGTCTGAGGTGTCATCTGCCATTTTCTTCTGACAAATACACTGTCTCTTCTCTCTGCACAAGGCCTCTCTTTATCTTTCTCCTCAATCCCCCTTTTCTTCCGCAGATAGAGCCTGGTTAGCTACAGGGCACTGTTCCACAGCAAAGATGTCTAGCTTCAACCCAAACCCACACAGATCCAGGCATTTAACAGTTCAAAGCAATGGAACCAGACCCAAAATAAAATTCCTCCTTTATGTTGTTTTTAATCATGTGTATTTAAAACTGATGAACATGGTTTTTCCCTGGCATTCAAAGTTATTACTGCAAATCCCCAGGCCTCCTTTGTTCCTGGACTTCTTTATGTTTGCAAACTTTTGTATTTAGAGTCCTTATGACTTATCTGTATAAGAAACAGTATGCGGTCTCTATTTATCTTGTTACTATTTATATTTCTATCTCTTCTGTGTTACACTCAATATGTTTTGGTTCACATGCATTTCATGTGTCTGAAGGAGTGTTGGGTTTCCAAAAAATAAAAGAACAGACATCACTGTTTGGGTGCCAGTCTGTGTGCCCTTCAGATTATGACGCTTTCTGAGTTTGGATATAATTTAATATCAGCATAAGTTTTATACATGAGATTAATAAGATGTTATTATTTCAAAATTGTTGTAGGAGGGCCACTAGTTAGTTCCTAGCTGCTCAGCCCTGAAATAATCACTCAGAAACTATATTATTTGCAATACTGTTTGTTCAATATCTTAAGCATATTTCTAGCTAATGCATACATCTTTATTTAAACCATTTCAATTAATCTGTGTATCGCCACGTGGCTGTGGCTTACCGGGTAAAGTTCCCATGTCTGTCTCTGGTGAGACTACATGGCTTCTCTCTGAATCTGCCTCCTTTCTCCCAGCATTCAGTTTAGTTTTTCCCATCTAGCTATATTCTGCTATGCTATAGGTCCAAAGCACTTTCTTTATTTGTTAATGGTAATCACAGCATACAGAGAAGAATCCCACAGTAAAAAATTCTATCAATTTTTTATAAGATGAAAATTGTTGGATTTTTCTATATTTCTCAAAATTTGTGAATGTTAGTCAAAGAATATATATCTTAATGTTATATTTGAATTGGAAATATATATCATTGAAATGAATAAGAATGAACTATGCTATTTTAGTTGTGAACCTGAGAAATTATATCTATTTTTAAAAATTATCTCACAGTAAACTTTGGATAACAGTTCTGGGATAGTTAGCAAAGAACAAAATCTGCTTTGTAAAATGCAATTTTAAAATAATTTGAAATACATTCTTAAAATTTTGTAACAAATTTGCCCTGTATCTAGTAGGTTTTCAGCAGCAAGCATTAATTACCTGAGATTGATGTATCCCAAAAAAAGTTTAGAATTTAAATGATGGAATTTTCCAGAATCCCCAAAGGAAAAAAGAAGCATTATTTTCATGAGCTTTGAGGTACTGTACAAAGTTTAGCTGTGTCTATTTCTTTATTCTCTCTGGAAATTATATTTCTCATTGGAGTTTCATATCATTACAATTTCTAGAAAATTATTAATTTTTTGTGAATTAGCGTCTCTCAAATTAAGGACCCTAATTGGAAAGAGGAGAGTCATTTTTAATTCTATTTGATCTGTTATTATCTATCATTTTCCAATAAACTTAGAACTATTGTATTTATAACATACACACATTAAGTTATCACACGGTGAGAGCATTCCTGCTGTGTATTCTCATTAATTACATCTAAATCCATGCATGTATAAATGCTATTGAATTAGTGTTTTTAAAAAAAATCATAGTATTGAGATGTCTTTGGAGTAGTTTCTTCAGTTCTAGAAGAAGAAATTGAAGAAGCAATCCTATAGGTGACATCTGTTTTTTTGACTCTTAAATTTTTTCTACCCCCTCTTCCATGATGTCTCCTGAGTCTCCAGTGCAGGGTTGCTATCTAGATGTATCAATTAGGGCTGATAGTTCATGATCACTTCCTGTCTTCTGAGAGAGGAGGAATCAGTGTTCCCTAGGAAGAGTTCTAGTACCAAGTGTTCAGCTCTGAAGTAGTATATGCTTAAGTAACATGTGAAGAGAGAAGATTATATTTCTGTAGTTAGGAACATACACACATGTCTATACATACACATACTTGACTTGGAAAGAGAAATAGGGAAATTATGCATTTATATTTTCATTTCAAAAAATGAGAACATAAAACTTTCAAGGGAAAATGAATACTATATTGCATCTCAGAGTAAGTTTCCACAGACTCATTTTTGTTAACACCTGGTTTAACCATATTGTTTGGTTAGATTCTACTTCTTGGCTTCTCCATTTTACATAAAATCATTCAGTAGGCTAAGTTTAGTTTACTATTTTGTATTAGCCGATAACATTTTAAGTAAGCATAATTTTTACTACACATGTTTTCAAAAGTTTTAACTTTTATTCACAAACGCAGGTTAATCATGAACTCTTAAAAAAGAAATTTGATACTCATAAAATACAAACAGAATACTTAACAGTAATATGTTCTTGCTTGAGAATCATCTCAGAGATAAAAAATATTATGTATCTAAAACTGAGAATACACCATATATACTGAAAATGGGGTCAGGTTAAGCATTTTAAAATATGTGAACTTTATTTCAGGTGAGTATGTAGTATGAGGAAAAAAACCATTAGTTTCCATTTTAAAAGTGGTTTAGAGATTTGAAAGTTAATTTAATAGGGAGCTGATTTTATTCAATAAATTTCTAGGAAGTTCCTTTGTCACAAGCCAAGGAGGAACATACCTTTATGAGTTGTACTGCTGTAGTGATGTGAGATAACCTCAGGGTGCTAACTGTTGCCCTAATGATTCCACACAGCTGCTGCATTTCCTCACATCCTCCTGGTCACTAGTGATTGTCATATGCCCTGAGATAGCATGGTTCCAAATAATTTGTGTCTTCTGAACTTCATATGAAACTTGATTTCTTTCCTATTTGGATATTCCTTACAGTATAAGATCATGAATTTATTGTTCTCTAATATCCACCTTCCTGTTATGGTGGATTTATAAATTCTGTAAAATGTATTAAACCTCAGATCCTCCAAGTGGTGCTTAAACCAACTGTTCTGCAATGAAATGCTGGTTCTAGTATATCAGCATCTGGATTCTGTATAGAGCAATGCTAAAGCCAAGAGAAATTTACTTTTTATTAATTATATATGTTTCCTTCATATGCTTCATAATTCGGTATGCTATCTTTTACTCAGAACAATTAGAAAAACACACATATTCACACAACATAGTGCTTCATGACTATCTAGAGTCACACAATTTAATAATATTAAGTTTTTCTGAGTTTTATTTTATTAGGTGGTTATGTATTAAATGTTTATAATTAACTATCTTTAGCATATTATTTGCGATAAAAAAATTAAATAGTGTTTAACACATCAGATTCCTACGTTTGTCTGATGATTGCAGTATATTTACAACTGCTTATTTTTTAGAGGAATAATGAAGTATACAAGAAAGTTGCTAATTGTCTCTAAACTCTACCTGTTGAATGATTAACTACTGTGGCCATAAAATGTTCCATAAAAGTATAGAAACATATAAAAACTAGTAGAAAGTCTTGTTACTTTATGAAGACAGGATTATATCTCAATAATATGAAATGTACTAGGTTTATTAAAAATTAGAGCCTGGCTACCAGATAGTCCAATGATAGTGGCTAGTTCCCATAAATGTATACCATCACTTGAATCTCCTTGATTCACACCCATCTACAAGTCAAATGTTGATTGTTACTCATTAAATCACTGATGATCTCACGAAATATTTATGGATAACCATGAATTTTATAGGTTAAGCACTAGATGAGACTTGAGAACCAGGTGGTGTTGGAAGTCTTTCTATATATGTGTTGCTCTTATTGGTTAAAATAAAGTAACTGCCTTAGCCTGTGATAGGATAAAGAAGAGATATGTGGGGAAAACTAAACTGAATGCTGGGAGAAAGAAGGCAAAGTCAGGAGAAGCCTTGTAACTCCACCAGAGACAGACACTGGACAGAATCTTGCCAGTAAGCCACGGCCACATGACAATACACAGATTAATAGAAATGGGTTAAATTGAAATCTAAGAGCTAGCCACTGAGAAGCTATAACTAAAAGGAAAAGCAGTGATTTTATTAATACAGATTCTGTGTGGTTATTTCAGGGCTGAACAGCCAGAAACAAACAAGCAGCCTTCTACAAAAAATTAGTGCTCCAACATGGTTGATTATATACACATAAAACCTATAAAGCTTAAAAAGGAATTCTAGTGACATGGTGGAGCGTCTTTTGGATATATACCCAAAAGTGGTATTAATGATTCTTGAGGAAGGTTACTTCCTAATTTTCTGAGAAATCGCCACACTGACATCAAAAGTGGCTGTGCCAGCTTGCACTCTGCCCAGCAATGCAGAAATGTTCCCTTTACCCCAAAACCTCTCCAGCATAAGCTGTCATCAATGTTTTTGATCTTGGCCACTCTTACAGATGTAACATGGAATCTCAGACTTATTTTGATTTGCATTTCTCTGATGACTACGGATGTTGAACATTTCCGTAAGTGTCTTTCAGCCATTCTATGTTCCAATGTTGAAAATTCTTTTTGTAGGTCTGTACTCCATTTTTTATTGGATTATTTGTTCTTTTGATAACCAATTTCTTGAGTTCTTTGTATATTTTGGAGATCAGCCCTCTGTGCAATGTGTGATTCGTGAAGATCTTTTCCCATTCTGTAGGCTGTTGTTTTGTCTCATTGACCATATTCTTTGCTTTACAGAAACTTTTCAGTTTCAGAAGGTCCCATTGATTAATTGCTTCTCTCAGTGTCTGTGCTACTGGGGTTATATTTAGGAAGTGATCTCTTGTGCCAACGCATTCAAGTATATTTCCCACCTTCTCTTCAAAGAGGTTCAGTGTGATTGGCTTTAAGTTGAGGTCTCTGATCCATTTGGACTTGAGTTTTGTGCACAGTGATAGATATGGATTTTCATTCTTCTGCATGTTGATATTCAGTTATGCCAGCACCATTTGTTAAATATGCATTCTTTTTTCCATTTGATATTTTTTTGCTTCTTTGTCAAAAATCAGGTGCTCAAAGGTGTGTGGATTAATAACTGGCTCTTCAATTCAGTTCCATCGATTCTCCTGTCTGTTTTTATGCCAATACCAGGCTATTTCAGTACTGTAGCTCAGTAGTAGATTTTGAAGTCTCATGTCACAAGGACATGTGCTCAACTACATTCATAGCATCATTGTTTGTCATAGCCAGAACCTGGTAACAACCTAAATGCCCCTTGAAAAAGAATGGATAAGAAAAGTGTGGTACGTTTACACAATGGAGTATTGATCAGCAGAAAAAAAAATAGTGACATCTTGAAATGTGTAGGCAAATGGATGGAGCTAGAAAACATCATTTTGAGTCAGGTAACCCAGACCCAGAAAGACAATTTTCAGATGTACTCTTTCACAAGTGGTTTTTAAACATAAAACAAAGAAAACCAGCCTACAAATCACAATCCCAGAGAACCTAGACAACAATGAGGACTCTAAGGGAGACATACATGAATCTAATCAACATGGAAAATAGACAAGGACAAGATCTCTTGAGTAAATTGGGAGCATGGGGACTTTGGGAGAGGGTTGAAAGTGAGGGAAGTGGCAGGAATGGAGCAGAGAAAAATGTAGAGCTCAATAAAAATCTATCTATCTATCATCTATCTATCTATCTATCATCTATCTATCTATCTATCTATCTATCTATCTATCTATCATCTATCTAATCAATTAAAGTTGGCTTTGGAGTTTGAGGATGGCTTTCTTCTTTTCTAAAGCCATACAAGTTGTTAAAGAAAATTCCAAAATTTCTCTTGTCAGAAAGTCACCTGGTGTAGAATAGAAGAAAATAAAACTCATGGACCTATTCTTTGCCATAAAAAAGGGAATTCTACACACACACACACACACACACACACAAACACAAATTGTAAAACAGCTTCTTGCTCTATTTCCTGGCAGCATGCACCTCCTTTATGAAAGGTCTTCCTAATTCAGCGGCAGTAGCAAAAAATAAATAAATGAAATAAAAATAAATAAATAAATAAACCCACTTGGTTTCAAATTAGCAGTTTTCTGGTGGCCCAGCACGAGTGGCTCTGACTCTTTCTGTAGGTTCACCTCAGAGCATTTCAATGGTGTTTGAGCAGAGTGCTACAATTTGCTTAATGACAACATAGACCTGCTGTGTGCCTAACAATGGGGCTGTGAGCATGGCTCTCAGTGGTAGTGAGCATATCTCTACGATGTTGGGCTGGGTGGAGCAAGAAAGCAGGGCTGTGTTGGACCTAGAAACACCCACTAGCATTAAGAAGCAGTTCTGATCATAAAATAGTTACAGATACACAATAAAGACAGATTCAGATACAAAGAACTCTAAATGCGTCACTGTGTTGGATAAATGTACATAGGCTTGGAGATAGAAGAAAAAGAGTAGAGAGAGTTATAAAAGTAAATGGCTTTTTAAAAATAGAACAAAGTCTTTAAAGAGACAGGATACAGTCATAGATTAAAGGAGTAAAAATAATAAAATAAATATTAAAAAATAAAAAGTAAGAACAAATAAGTCATGGAAAGATGGAATATACACAGGTAATCTGGTTTATATATATTATTGTGTTTTCGCTACATCTTTTTGACTGTGAAGGAGCTAAGTACAGAGAGACATTTCATTGTTTGGGCTGCTAAGCTAAACCAATATATATATTTTAAAAGGATCTTTATTCCAAAATTTGGGTCTTTGTTGCTTTGGAAAAGAGGTTCTGCTTTTGTTTCCTCAGAAGATGAGCACCTGTGGATTAATTTCATGCTAATGTGGTTTGATGGACCAAGATCTCCCAAAAGGTCACTGTGAACATGCCCCCCCTAATACTTCACCCATCAAAAAGCAGGAAGCAGTTTGGAGAGAACTACACCCAAATTTTCAAATATTATTTATGAATGTTTTCTTATATGTAAAGGGGAACAAGATACAGAAATAAATATTTTTCATTGATATGGATCTTGGTCTAGGGATACAAATTTTAGGTCAATCTTGAGATATATAATTTCTGCTCTTGATTAAGGTATTGTGATTGTGACATTCATTAAAAAATATAATGTAAATTAAGAAATGCAAGTTAATAGTCATCTGTAATAGTCAAACTTTTAGTCATGTTAGGTAGGTTTTACTAGCTATATAGTGATATATTTCAGTTAAATAGATAATCTTCAAACCTTTCAAAACCCTATGGACTATGCCATTTAAAATGTTTTAAGAGTTTATGATTTTTCATGACAATGATACACATCTGCTCCAGGCAGCACCAATTTACTTCAAGAGGAAGATTGTCATTGAAGAGGCTTCTTATGGAGTTTGTTAACCATTTGGGCAAGAAACTGTTCTTGCCTGGATTGCTTGATGCTATGCTATATGAACTGGATATGCAAGATTCACAGGAAAATGACTTATGAACTTATCTAAAGGTAAGATGATTCTTCGGGGTTCCTGCTTTATGAAAGTGTCTGCTAGACATTTGGCGGGACAAAGAAAAATGTGACTGACATACTGCCAATATAGGCAGAATTGTCTTTGTAATTTCCTACTTCATGGAAAAGTCTGTTTGATACTATGGTTTTGGAGGGAGGTCTCTTGTTCATTTTCCAGCTGCCCAGAATCTTGAAATAATCACAAAGAAAGTATATTATTTCAATTGTTCCTTATTGGCTAACTCTTAGATTTTAATTTAACCCATCTCCATTAATCTGTGCATTACCACAAGGTCATGACCTACCAGCACTGTTTCAACATCTCTGTCCCTAGCAGGAACTCCATGGTGTCTCCCTCACTCTTTCTCCTGTCTCCAGCATTCAGTTTAGCTTCCCCTCCTACACAATTTCTTTATTCATCAATGGTATTCATATCATACAGAGGAATTCCACATTACTATAAGCCTGTAGACTGAAGATGGATACTTTCATGATAAGAACTTTGGGTGACTTTCCAGGTAGTGAAATGTCTCTGTCAATTCTAGAATTTTGAAAGTTGCTTACAGTGCACCTTCTGTTTACTTAGGTAATTATATCCTTTTGGAGTCTTTGATGGATTTGGAGAATAATTATAATTATAGTTTTCCTTAGTTATGACAAGAGATAAAGTAGATATAAATATTGTAACTATTATTCTTGTTTGGTAACTGTTTTGTTATATGTAATTTTGCTATTTTAAATAAAACCTTCCTTTTATTTAAACAGAAAAGGGAAAATGGTGTAGGAAGTCGTTTTGTATATGTGCTGCTTTTATTGGTAAATGAATAAAGTAAATGCCTTGGCCTGTGAGAGGGTAGAGTAGAGCTAGCCAGGGAAAATTAAACTAAATGCTGGGAGAAAGAAGGTGGAGTCAGGAGAAGCCATGTAGCCCCACCAGGGTCAGACACTGGATGAAACCTTGCCGGTAAGCCAGCGCCATGTGGCAATACACAGATTAATAGAAATGGGTTAAATTAAGATGTAAGAGCTAGCCAGTAAGAAGTTAGAGCTAATAAGCCAAGCAGTGTTTTAATTAATAGAGTTTCTGAGTGGTTATTTTGGGACTGAGCAGATGGGAACAAACAAGTAGTCTCCTACACAAATAGCAAAAAGACAGAACTTTACCTAGTAAGGAGTTTATGTATAAATACAGGAGCTAGTACATGCTGGATGAGCAGATATTGAAGCGGAATCTACAACAACTAATTTACTAACCCAGCATAATCCCTAACAACAGTATAAACATTTGTCTGTATACCCACAGTTAAGTACAAACCCCATCCTTCATCAAGTGAACTTCTCTTTGCAACAGACACAAATCTTTACTAACCAGATCAATCAAATACAGAGTTGTTCAGTACATTCCCAACAGACACATATATAAAACATTTCTGAATCAAAGGCTTAAGGAACATTTGTGGAAAATGGGGAGGAAAGATTGTAAGAGCCAGAAGATCAGGAAATATGCGGTGAGATTGTGTCTCCTAAGGATGTCAGAAGCTGCACCCATAATGTCTCACCAATATAACTAAATATAAGTTGAGCAAGGATTACACCAATAAACATTCCATGAGCTCTCAAAGAACTACAGGCAACTATAGAATGCTAAGGGTGAAATAAATAGTATACTTTAAGTAAGAAGACACCAATTATTTTTCCAAATGGTCACCCTTGAAATCGAAATAGAAGTAACATCATATAGACTAAACAGGTTGTATTTAAAAGTATATATGTGCATACATACACATTTGTGAATGTAATAACAATGAAAAAATAGGTCATTAATTTTGAAAGAGAGTAAAGAAAAATATATGGGAGAGAGGAAAGGGAAGACAGAAATACTGTATTATAGTCTCTAAAAGATGTTAAATAGTAAATCGAAGTTTATTGGAGTTAAATGTTTTGCAATCTAATGTTGATTAAATAAAAAAATTTTAATGACAATGAAAGTAGATAGAAAATAGTTAAAACACCCTATCTTTGAATTTCACCAATACACTTCTAAATATAGTAATTTGGAAAGTTCTTGCTTGTACATTGTCTCTCATTACCATTTACTTTGTTATGTGGGAGACACATGAGAAGGGCCTTTGAGACATGTGTGATGTTTTAACCTAGAAAGCAGGTTTAAGTCTTGACTAAATCCAAAATTATCAAGATTCTTGTATCTACCCTTACCACATTGCTTCTCTGTAACCAACTAATATGCTGATATTACCTATAGACACTGGTATGATGTGAAAAGTGCTATCTGTGAGAAAGTAACAATGTTGCCGCAGACAATTATAATGACTAACTGACATGGGATGGGAGAAATTTTTATCAGAATGTTAAACTTTAGAATTCAATTTGGGGAATCTGTACAGAACCACTGAGTAATGTAATCACTTGTTTGTCCTCCACTGAACTTTAAAATTTGTAATTTATTCCTTTTATATTTTACCAATTTTTCCCTTACAGTGACTTTGCATTTGCTAATATAAAATGAAAATATTGTTATTTCATTTTTATTGTTAAAATTGTACAGTTGTAATTAAATTATCATATAAATGAAAAAAAGTATAGCACTGTTAGCTACTTTATCAGACCGCAGAGAACACAGCTTGGGGGAGCATTTCCTTTGTTAATTTAGCCTACAATTTTTTTTTCACTGATGCTGTTTATTTTCTTTTTTTAAAAAAAAATATTTTTTTTTCATTTTACATACCAATCCCAGTTCCCACTCCCTTTCCTCTTCATGCCCCCACCCCTCATCTACTCCTCAGTAAGGCACATTGCTTTGAGGAAGAACCAAGACCCACCCTACTGTACCTAGGCTGAGCAAGGTATCCATCAAAAGAGAATGGGTTCCAAAAAGCAAATACAAGCACTAGAGATAAATGCTGATCCCACTGCCAGTAGCCCCACAGTTTGCTCCAGTCATACAACTGTCACTCACATTCCGAGAGCCTAGTTTGGTCCCATGCTGATTCCTTTGTTGTCCAGCTGAAGTTGGTGAGCTCCCATTAGCTCAGGTAAGCTGTCTCCGTGGGTGTCACCATCATGGTCTTAACCTATTTCCTCATATTCTAACTCCTCCCACTCATCAAGTAGACATTGCGAGATCAGCCTAACGCTCCCCTGTGGCTCTCTGCCTCTGCTTCCATCAGTTGCTGGATGAAGGCTCTGTGGTGGCATTTAAGATAGTATCATTCTGACCACAGAGCAAGGCCAGGTCAGGCACTCTCTCCACTAGTTTGGTTTGTTTGGTTTTTGGTTTTGTTGTTGTTGTTCTTTTTCGAGACAAGGTTTCTTTGTAGCTTTGGTAACTCTTTCCACTATTGCTTAGGGTCTTAGCTGGGGTCAGCCTTGTGTATTCCTGGAAATTTCTCTAGTGCCAGGTTTCTTGCTAGCCCTATAATGGTTCAATCAAGATATTTCTTTCCTTGATATCTGTCTCCGTCCTTACCCCATCTTGTCGTCAAGTCCCAGTCCCACAAGATCTCCTCCCTTCTCCCTCTACCCCTGTGCTCCCAATTTTCTCAGCAGATCATGCCTATTTCCCCTTCCCAGGGAGATCTATATATGTTTCTCTTAGGGTTCTCCTTGTTACTTAGCTTTTCTGGGGTCTTAATTATAGGCTCATTATCCTCTGCTTTACAGCTAGTATCCACTTATGAGTGAGTACATACCATGTTCATCTTTCTGGATCTGGGTTAACTTACTCAGGATGTCTTTTCTAGTTCCATCCATTTGCATGCAAATTTCAAGATGTCATTTCTTTTTATTACTGAGTAGTACACAACTTCGTAAATGTACCACATTTTCTTTAACCGTCTTTCAGCTGAGGGGCATCTGGGTTGTTTCTAGGTTCTCGCTATTACAAATAATGTGGTTATGAACATAGTTGAACAAAAGTTCTTGTAATATAATTGAGGATCCTTTCTGTATATGCCCAAGAGTGGTATTGCTAGGTCCTGAGGTAGAGTGATACCCAATTTTCTGAGAAATTGCCATAGTGATTTCTAGAGAGGTTGTACAGGTTTGCATTCCTACCAGCAATGGAGCAGTGTTCCCCTTACTCCACATCCACACTATAAGCTATCCTTGATATTTTTTAAAATATTTATTTATTATGTATACAATATTCTGTCTACATGTATGCCTGCAGGGCAGAAGAGGGCACCAGACCTCATTACAAATGGTTGGTGAGCCACCATGTGGTTGCTGGGAATTGAACTCAGGACCTTTGGAAGAGCAGGCAATGCTTTTAACCTCTGAGTCATCTCTCCAGCCCCTATCACTGATATTTTTATCTTTGCCATTCTGACATGTATAAGATCATATCTCAGAGTCATTTTGACTAGCATTTTCCTGATGGCTAGGGCTATTGAAATTTCCTTAATTGTCTTTCGACCATTTGAGATTCTTCTGTTGAGAATTTTCTGTTTAGTTCTGTACCCCATTTTTAAATTGGTTTATTTGAATTTTTGATGTCTAATTTCTTGAGTTCTTAGCTATCAGTCCTCTGTCTGATGTGAGGTTGGTGAAGATCTTTTCCCATTCAGTAGGCTGCCTTTTTGTCTTATTGACTATGTCCTTTGCTTTACAGAAGCTTCTTAATTTCAGGAGGTCCAATTTATATATTGTTGTTCAGTGTCTGTGATACTGGGGTTATATTTAGGAAGTAGTTTACTGTGCCCATGAATTCAAATGTACTTTCTACTTTCTCTTCTATAGTTCAGTGTGGTTGGTTTTAGGTTGAGGTCTTTGATGGATTTGGACTTGAGTTATGTGCATGGTGATAGATATGGGACTATTTTCATTCTTCTACATAATGATATCCAGTTATGTCAGAACCATTTGTTGAATTTTAAAGTAAGATAAGCACTGCTTTGAATAAATTTTATTACTGTGAACTCCTAGTTCTTTGTGACAATGTATCTTATAGAAGGACCCCCAAACACTAATAAGAACCCTTTTGTTTTTTTAAAGTATAGGGGGAAATACCAATTAGGAGCCTTTCTTCTAAGTGTCTTTCTTTTCTGTGAACATCTTGATAGTTTTCAGTTAGAGCTAACTTCCCCAGAACATCGATTTTTATGAATTTAGGAGATTTTTGTTAATTTAATACATTTAGTTACATGGTTCCAAGTATTTAAAATGCTGTTCTCTTTGTGTTTTGTTTAAGAAAACTTGATTCAACACTAGGAATATTTGAAGAATTTAACTCCAACTCAGATCTTTGCTTTTATTCTCAAATATAAGCCCAAATTATTTATTTTTATTTCGTGTGTATGGTACTTTGCTTGCATGTATGTCTGTGTGTGCAATTGTCTGTGTGTCAGTGCCTGCAAATGTCAGAAAAGAGCATTAGACGTTTTGGAACTGGAGGTATTGATGGTTGTGAGCTGCCATTTGGGTGCTGAGACTCAAACCCAGGTTCTCTGGAAGAGTAAACAGTACTCTCAACCATGCAGGTATCTATTTCTCCAGTCCCCAAGTTCCAGTTTTTAATTAAAGAATCATTGTAGGAACAGAAGTGCTTTCTATTGTTTAGGTCACACAGTAAATAGAACTGTAATTTGTGTTTGCACTATTATATAGCTTTTGACATCTCAAAAGCATTCCTTTGAAACTACAAAACATGTTCAATAGGGTTTTCCTGTTAAGACATATGAAGTCTGCTTTTCTCAGCATGCAGTACCAACCACAAAGTGTGCCACTGACTGGCCTTTATTTAGATAAGCTGGAAGGGCATTCGTTTTCTTTCGAAAGTCAAGCACATGCAAAATTAATTGAGGGGACTAAATGATTTCACATAACTCAGGTGTATTAATAGAGCACAGTGAAGAAAATCCAAGCTGCACAGCACCTAGCATTAGCCATGAGGGACACTGATAATTAAACAGGAAAGACACCCAGCACTAAACAGGAGGGACACCCAGCACTAAACAGGAGAGACACCCAGCACTAAACAGGAGAGACACCCAGCACTAAACAGGAGAGACACCCAACACTAAACAGGAGGAACACCTAGCATTAAACAGGAGGGACACCCAGCACTAAGCAGGAGCAGCAGAAAACAGTGCTGGTGGTCATGTCATCATTAAAATGCCCACAGTGTCTGGAGACTTACATTTCTCCTTCACCTTAAAGTGTCCCTGAACTAACAACTGTGTGTGAAGCAACTGAGTTAAAAATCTTACACCATTTTCCTCTCAGTGTGAACATTTTTCCTGAAAAGTTGTTTTCTAAGTAATCACATTGGTCATCCTAACAAGTTGAATGACAATTTCAAGCACAAGGCTTTTTCAAAAACAATCATTTCTCTGCTCTAAAGAGATGTGGAACAATACAAATATAAGAAACAGCTTCATCTTTTAGATTAATTATTTTTTCTCTTTCATGCATAAGTTCATGTTCCTCTAATCATAAAAATGTTTTGTCAAAAACCATAGAAAATTTATTGAGTTCTTTATTATTCTCAAAATAATATTCCATTTTATATAGTTGTTCATTGAGCCTCAAAATTAGTTTTAATCATCTGAAATATTGAAGATCTATATGACTACCATAATCACATTTCTCTACTCAAGAAGATTCAGAATCCATGTAACTATCATCTCCTTTAACATTGCCTTCTACAGTTTATTTTGAGAGCACAAGCTTGAGTAATCTATTGGCCAAAAAAGAAGTCAACACTGCTGTACAATAGTTACATAAAGTTTTAATGTGGTTTTGGGAAGAATCATCATGGGCAATGTAATCCCCCTGTAAGTGTGAGGACCTGAGTTTGGATGCGAGGCACCTGCATAAAGCAAGGGCTGCCTAGCTGCAAGCCTGTAATCTCCAGTTTCTAGATGTAGACACAGGGGATCTGCAGGGCCAATTGGCTAGTAACTGGAGGTGCTAGCTCTGGGCTTAGCAAAAGACCCTGTATTGGCAAATAAAGTGCAGAATGACTGAGGAAGATACCCAACAGTAACCTCTGGTCTCCATATCCAGGTGCATCAACACACACATTACTTAATCACATGCAAACATGCATATACACATGTGCACACCAAACACACACTTAGGCAAATGGTCTCATGCAATATGACACAATTGCTGATTGCAGAGATTCAGAGTACACTGTATATTTTAAAAACCCACAAGAAAGGATTTGAATGGCTTTGTCATTAAGTAATAGCGATTCGATTACTGGATGAGAGAGAAGTTTCAACATTATAAACATGTACAGGTGTTGAAACACTGTATATGCTCCATATATATAACATATTTATGATTTTATGTAGTAGTTAAAATTCCTTTTTTATCTTATATAATTTTATTATTAATTTATTTTCAAACTGCCTTGTGATAAACAATTTTCTATCCAAAATATTGCTTATGCCATAGGACAGGCTATACCTACTCATGGTTAGTGGATAACACATTTCAAGTGAACTAAACATTGAATTAATTCACTGTTAATTAGCATCTTATAATTTCCTAAAATTCTTAGAAAACGTGAAGTTGGGGCAATTTGACTAGTCTAGTTAGCTGCTCAGATTTCACACAACTCACTTGATTTGGTAACAAATTTCCTGGTAAACAGTCTACTAATACCTGGGACCAAAAAGAGAATAAAATCTTTAAAATAAACACATTAGGGAACAGATTACAATTAGAATTATTTCATTTATGGTGAGAATAGTCAAGAAAGTCCTCTTCCAGTAAACATGTTCTTTCTCCCTAAAATAACTTGATCTCTGGAAAGAAAATGATTCTATCATTCTGAGAGTTGGTTAAAAGTTGAACCCTGGAGCCCTTCTGCAATCCATGAAAATGCTTTTAGTGTTGCTCCCTGAAGTCAACTAATGGATTTAAAAAGACAAGGGAAAGTGGTCACTCAAGGAAACCTGATGAAGGACACGTGTACCTGTTCTGCTTCCAAGCAGGGACCATTTCGTAGTAGGACCAGGGGATGTAAAGAGAAATTAGATGTTAGGGGCAGTGGCTCCTCTCCTGTGGATACTTCTTTCACTCTTCTAGAGTAACAATTCTGAAAAATGTGCAAAAAAGTAGAGAAACATGTAAGAGGGTAAAAACCACAGGAAAGATTTATGGAGGTAAGGAACAGATTTTTTTTGGATCTTATAGTTGCAGGCTGCTTGTTTATTGCCCAGCTGTGAAAACCTGAAATAATTACACTGAAACTATGTTAATTGTAACACTCCTTGGTCAGTGACTCCAGCGTATTCCTATCTAGCTCTTGCATCTTAAATTAATTCATTTCTCTTAAACTGTGTATCGCCATGTGGTTGTGGTCTACCAGTCAGGTTCCATCTGGTATCCAGCATCTGTCTCCTGCGGTGGCTACAAGGCATTTGCCTGACTCTACCTAGTCTCTCCTTCTATATCTGCCTGGAATCCTCATCTTACCCTATTGTGTACTTCCATAGGCCCAAAGCAGCTTCTTTATTTACCAATGACAATTATAAAACATATTCATAACATACAGAGGGGAATCCCACATCAGGTCTTTCTACAAAGGGAAGCTAAGTTAAAATAATAATTAAAAATCCTGTTGTATTGAGTCATTGTAGCAAAGAGTCACCTATGTAGATTCACACACAGAAGCAGAATAGAGAAGACAGAGAAGATGCCAAAAAGGAAGGTTAATGCAATATTGAACCATTGACAGCAATCAACACCTATGTGTATAACATGCCTGTAAAATAATATTAACCATTTTGGTCAATACAGTATTTGGACAGGCAATAGGAAACATTTCCATTTTTATAAGATGAGGAGTTTCCATGAGCTTAAAAGGGGGCTCTGTATATATGTGCTGTTTCCCAGCTACGAAGCACTCTGGCCAGCTGCAGCTGGAATTGTGAAATGACACCTCTCTTGCCATCATTGAGTCTCACATATTATCCATCCTGGAATGTGTATTTGGAGGCAGAGAGACCCGGCTCTGCTGTGTGTTATCCACATGACTTGAGAGTTTGTTTTCATTACTTCATTTTCTTTCCCTATAGAACTAGAACCCTAAACTTCCTATTTTAGGAGCTTGTGAAAATTACTATTAGTAGAAAATAAAGTAGTAACATTGAAGAGGTTCAAAAGTGGAAGTTTTTGGCATTCAATAGTAGTACTGTCTAGTCAGGCTTCATAGTGAGTCTTCAGAGAAGGCTCACTTTCAAATACTTGGTAGAAGGTAGACTCCCAGAAGGAGTACAAAGGATAGAGAGAGTCAAACAAAAAGTCCTCAGAGTAGAATGACAGAGAAAATGTCAAGCATCACATTTCACAAGGCCCTGGGGTCACGTCCATAGCCTCTCTCTGGAACACTCTGTGTGTACTCTAATTTTCCACCGATTGCTAAACTTTGCTTTTAATGTGGTATTTATGATGGGCTTGTAGTCTGTGTGTTTTATATTCTTGTGCTGATGTTTCATCTCAAGAATTTGCTAGAAGCAGTATGCAAATGCAGCTCCTTCTATGTTGCTATCTGTCTGTTTCTGACAAGTCAGAGGAGATTCTACATTAAAATATCATCTGACTTCAAAGAACAATGGTTTTCCAATTGTCTATACTAAGAGACAATGAGCCTTTGAGAATGTCTTTGTATTTATTTGCAGAATTCAACTCCAGTGTGGCTGGAAAAGCTGCTGCAAATCTCTGCATGTATTTGTCAAGGTGCACATAGGCTCAGAGGTTTCTGAAATAAGGGTCTTTAGGTAAGCATGACTACTGAGTTTCAGATGGAACAGATGCTTAGAAGGGGGCATGCTTGTCACTAAGTGGAACAAAGTGGGTAAAAACAAATCTTGGTGTTGTAGTGGCTTTGTCTTTACAAAGGCCCCACTGCAGAAAGGATTTGGAGATCAGATTAATGGCAGCCTTAGCTGAAGTAATTTGTCCTCTTGAGCATCTGCAGCTGTGAAATCACCACAACATGCTGTAGTTGGATGTGATTCTCCTGCTGATGCCTGACACGTCTCTGCTTAACAGAGATCCACATATACCAATGGCTCACTCTGGGGAATGTGTGCATTTCTGACCCACAAGAGCGCTTCAGATTTACACATTAGCAAATGGCTTGTAATGGGATTTCCGTATGTAGATTGACAATTACTGACATTAAAGAGAAAAACATTTCCTCGCTGAGCATCCCTTAGAAATAGAAAAATTGTGAGTAGCATCTTTAGTAAAGGTCACTTGTTGGTCTTTATTTTTTTTTTGTTACCTATTGCTAGTTTGTATATAGTTTGGAATATATATAATATATATATGCAAGGTTGATATATATATCAGGTACATCATTCAATATCTAAATTTTAGATATGTTAGAATGTATTGAAAAATATCCTTATGTTTTAGAACAGCAAAGTAGACATTATTAATCTATGATGGGGATAAGAACTGATATCAATCTTTTCCAATTGAAAGTAACCAAGAGTGTTTATGACTATGAAAGAAATTTTTGTTGCTAATTTTTCAGTGACTTTTATGACCATTAAAGGAATCTTTTGTTGGTAATATTTCAATATTTTTACTTTAGACTTTAAAAAATTGAAATTTCATATTTATCCCTGTTCCATCCCCCTCATACATTTATAACTATCTGTTCTACTTCCATCTTCAAATGAGGTGAATCTGTTCTTGCTAGTCAGTTACTCCGTTTATGCCTAATCTCTCTGGCTCTGTGGACTGTAGCTTGGATATCCATATACCTCATGTCCACATAAAACTGAATGAATACCATTTTTTCTCTTTCTGGATCTGAATTACCTTACTTGGAATGATTTTTTTCTAGTTCCATCAATTTACCTGCAAATTGCATGATTTCATATTTTTTAACAGCTGAATAAATACTCAATTGAGTAAATGTACCACATTTTCTTACACATTCTATTGAATGATCTCTATGTTGCTTCCAATTTTGGCTATTATGAATAAAGCAGCAATTAACATGATATATGCTTATTTGGGAATACATCTGGATCTTGAAATAGATAGGTTCCCATCCCTCTGAGGGATTATGAGAAAGATAATATTATATTATTATTTAACTGCCACACTGATTTCCATAGTGTCTGTTCAAATAGGCACTTCCACAGCAATGTATGACTGTTCCTCTGACTCCACATCTCTGCCAGTGAGAGCTGTCACTTATGTTACTGATCCTAGTCATTGTAACAGGTGTAAGATGAAATATCAAAGTAGTTTTGATTTTCTTTCCCTGATAACTACAGATGTTGAACATTTCTTTAAGTTAAAGAAATAAGGACTATTTGAGGGGGTAGAGTAGAAACCTAATATAGCAGAAGCTTCTGAAAATATGTATATTTATGAAGACACCCTAACTGAAATTACCAAATAATGGGGGATAGTAATAATAATAATAATAATAACAATAATAATAATAATCCCAAGTAGACATCTCTTATAACCAAATAAAAACTCCTAGTACTGGGCTTAGGTTACATTTAATTGAATTGTAGGTCAAAGGAGGACCATGGAGGATTTCCCCAGGTCTTGCCAACACTATACGTTGTTCCTTACAAACTGACTGAATAATAGAATATTCATACATCATGGGTGGTTTGACATAGTGACTGACATGTGCTATGAGTCTTTCTAATGCCAAGTGTGTATGTTTTAAATACTCAGCATCTCCCCTAGTACAGTGAGTCAAATGTACATGTTAATAGAAAGACCCAAAAATGGAAAATTAAAACATGTCTAGAAGCAAATAAAACAACAAAGGAAGCAGAACTGAAGGAATATTTGGGGAAGTCTTACAACCTGCTTAAAAGCTAAAATTTCATTCTAGTTTGGTAAAGATTTTCATTATACAGAAATATATTTGTGTTAGAGCAAATAAACAATTGTTTCTTAAAATATAATTATACTAAGAATATTAATTGGAGTAATTTTTCATCTGATATTAAATTTGATATTCAAATGAATTAAAATTTCTTTTTAGTTGTGAAACATTAATTTAGAAAATGGAAACTGTCTCTCAAAAGTATGATAGATAATTTTATTAGTGGTCTTTCAGTACTTGAAGGATTGACTTTCCAGTCAAAATTTTTTACAGAGAAGCTGTATAAAATTCACTACTTTAGACTTAGTCCAGCTGGCCTTGGTGAGTTCCCGATAGAACATCCCCATTGTCTCAGTGTGTGGGTGCACCCCTCACAGTCCTGAGTTCCTTGCTCGTGCTCTCTCTCCTTCTGCTCTTGATTTCAACCTTGGGATTTCAGTCTGGTTCTCCAATGTGGGACTCTGTCTCTGTCTCCTTTCATCACCTGATGAAGGTTAATATCCAGGAGGATGACTATATGTTTTTCTTTGGGTTCACCTTCTTATTTAGCTTCTCTAGGATCACGAATTATAGGCTCAATGTCCTTTATTTATGGCTAGAAACCAATTATGAGTGAGTACATCCCATGTTCCTCTTTTTGGGTCTAAAACTGGACTCAATGAACATAGTGGACAATGAGGACTGCTGAGAAGTCAAGAACAATGACACTGGGTTTTGATCCTACTGCAAGTATTGGCTTTGTGGGAGCCTAGGCTGTTTGGATGCTCACCTTACTAGACCTGGAAGGAGGTGGGAGGTCCTTGGAATTCCCACAAGGCAGGAAACCCTGACTGCTCTTTGGGCTGATGAGGGAGGGGGAGTTGACTGGGGAAGGAAGAGGGAAATGGGAGGCGGTGGCGGGGAGGAGGCAGAAATCTTTAATAAGAAAGAAAGAAAGAAAGAAAGAAAGAAAGAAAGAAAGAAAGAAAGGAAGGAAGGAAGAAAGAAAGAAAGAAAGATCTACTACTTTATACTGATACCCAGGCAGTCAAAACTAGATGACCATCTTTCTACAGGAGGACTGGGTCTACCTCACAGCATAGGCTGATGCTTTTTCTCTGTGCTTGGGGAGTTCTCAGCATGACTACTTGGGTATTCTAATGGTGTCAGAGCTGAGTTCAACTGCCTACACTTACGGACCAGAGAAAGGAGAGTTCAGTGGGGTTTTTCGGTGAAACATCTGCCTCCTGTGATTTTTTTTTGTTTTCTAAATGAGATTATACATTATTTGACTAAAGCCTTCCATGTAACAAATGTTGGATAAATATCTCCCTGCAGAATTATTTGCACAACTACTAACAGTGGTGACAATAATTACTCATTGATAGACACCAGAAGCATTAGTAATATTCTTCTGCTTACCAGCACCACTGCTGGTAATAGTTACACGCAAATTTAGAATCCCAGGCCAGCTGAAAATATCACTTATGTTCCCTCATTTATTTCTATTTCTTTATACAGACATCTGTGTATAAAATAAAGAACATCATTTCAAAGTTTTTTTTCCTTTCAATTTTCATTGTCATAAATGATAAAATGCTAAATGCTAGAAACTATTTCTCATTTATTTTGTATTTGAGGACATACTCCTTCAACAAAGCTATTGTATGCATGCTCCCCGCTGGTCATGGGTCTAGACAATAGAGAACAGGGAGGGGATATACTTACTTGAGAACTACATTCCAGTGTGGGAGAATGAGTGTAAGTACAAGAAATACTAGATAATTTTGATCATTTCTGGAGAAGGTGCTGGGGTCAGTATGAGTCTTCTTATGCACTTTCAGGTTAACAGGCCTCTAGAAGGGTATGGCTTCACCATGGAAACCTAGGGAGATTAGTCAAGAAGAGAACATAGAAAGAGCAAAGGTCTTTGATGTGAGATCTGCTAACCACACCCAGAAAAAATGAGAACACCACAAATGATTGTGTGGAGGAGAAAGGTAACTGAAGGAACTGAGTTGGGGGTGACAAAGAGATCAAGCGAATGGCACAGTGGAGGCTTCTAGGCTAAGGAAGATCACTGGAGGATTGTCTGCAGAGGAATTTTTACGGATGGATATACCTTCCTGTGAACACTGCTAGATAATGAAATGTGACACTAAGGGCTGAGGCAGGAACCAGGTCAGAGATGTCAGAGGTTTGGTCCAGGCCTCAGTTCAATGTAAACTATTTTAAGTTTTGTAAGTATGTGGAATGTTTGCACAAAGGACAAAAACTACCCACCTTTCTGCACTGTGGTAAGAGCAGAGACAAGGTCCTTGAGGTTTACATTAAGAACTAACTGTATTAACAGTTAGTAGTGATGGTTGTTAGAGGCAGCTATGAGATACTAGTAATAGGTCCACATAGACTATTTCATAGTTGTTCTCCCTTCACAAGAGCACATGAAGCAGACCCTGTCCTAATATCCACTGAAGAAACACTGCTAACTGAATCTTTTATTGTGGAATAAAACCATTTTATTCTAAAACTTACAGTGAATTCTTGAGAAATGTCAAATAAGAATAACAGTGTGCCTTTATGTAGACTGTACTCTTCAGAGCACTGTCTCATAACTTCACTCCTTCAACCAGTATAGGACTCCTAGGAGATCCAGTCCTGGTGAAGTGCGACTTTGAATATGTTCCTGCTTTATAACTGAGGAAACTGAGATTAGAAGAACTGTCACTCCTTTAAGGTTACAGGAAGTAAGCATCAGAAGAGAGACATAAACAGTGCCCAATTTCTGAACCTCTGGACAGTGCACAGACAGTGCCTCATGAGTTCATTCCAGATGCATTTAGGAGAGGGAGCTGTGCTGTGCCCTTTACTGACAGATTTAGGATTTCTCCTTTTACCTGTCCTGTGTTCCTGCCATGTCGCAGGACTAACTATATCAAGTTTGTTTCAGCCCATTATCACTACTTTTGTTACAGGCGAGATTTGTGGAATATAAATATGCACTCATTATAAAATGAATTCCAATGACCTTTTATATTTGTGTGTATGAACTGTAGGGAGCAGCAGTTAAAGAGGAAAAGGAACTGGCACTGAGCTTTCTTAATTATTGTTCTTGTTCCAGACCTTTAATATAGCACTGGCTCTTGTTAACACATCTCAATGAGGTTTACTGAACTTAGCGCTGTGCATTCAGTGCTCATTAGCAGACAACTGACAGCACGTTGGAGATTTCCTTTTACTGTTTTTGAGAAGAAATCACCATAAATCTCAAATTTAGATGTTTTATTTTACAATGGATTACCTGATGATTTGGAGTTACTGTAAGTGCACTCCACTTAAGGAAAGCCTAAAGTGAGATCACGAAAGCATGGCAGGAGAGAGAATGGAGGCTGTGCTTCATTAGGTTTTTGGAAGTCTGTAAGGCAAAGCTAATATGACTGGTGTTGGAATGCAATGCACCATTTTAAACTGAGTTATCTTAGGAAGTTAAAATCAGGGCTCCCATTCTGTTGAATTCTACTTTCACCAAAGCAATGACCACCATCTCTCCTGGATGTAGATCTTCAACTGATCCTCTGGCTTCCAAGGTCTACTCATGTGACTTATATGTCATTGATGGATATGACTTCTATAAGGGAAGGATGGGGACACATTGAAACTACCCAAATTCTGTTGCTGAAGACCATTAAACAATTTTACAGTACACATATGTATATATATATATATATAACTATATGTGTGTATACATATATATATATATGTGTGTGTGTGTGTGTGTGTGTGTGTGTGTGTGTGTGTTTATCTGTGGTTTAATACCATGTACTCATTTAGCTGATTATTCTGCATTCATATAATGTTTTAGAAGAATTAAGACACTAATTAAAGTAAAAGACCAACAGATAATTAGTGTAATTACAAAACAAGTGACAAACTACTTTTCTTATATTTTTGTGGTTAAAGAGCATAGTGAAGAATGAAATGCCTTGTGTCAAGAAGCACAGAGCTAAAGCCTTAAGTTTTAGGGTATAGCAAGTGTAGAGAAGTGTCATGAGTAAGCCAAGTATGGTAGTACTGGTTAAGAGACAAAAGTCCTTAACACATGAGTAAAAAAGTATGTCTGAATATAGATAAGATCTTTGAGCAGAAACAAAGATAGGGTGTCCTACAGAAAGCATGTTTCATATAAAGGCATAGAAAACAGTTATCCTGGCTTGAGGCATAGAACTACACAGAATCAGGACTGAACTAACGACCTGGGACAGAGTGGGCCTGGGAAAGTGAACTCCACAGTAGCAGGATGGAGCCAGTTACCTAGGCCAAAGCAGGCCTAGGCAGCAAACTCTACATGATCAAGATTGAGCCAGCGACCTGGGCAGGAGTGGACCTAGGACAGGGAACTCCTCGGAAGCAGGACTGGGTCAGTGACCTAGACTGCAGCAGGACCAAGATGGAGAGCTCCATAGGAGCGGGGCTGACCTAGCGACCTAGACCAGAGTGGGCCTGAGAAGGTGAGCTACACAGGAGCAGGTACAGGAGAGAAACTGCTGATGGAGTGGGCTGGAGCCAGATACCTCTGTCTGGGACCTACAAGGGTGTATACAAGAACCAGAAACCTCCGCATGTACAGGAGTGAGTCTGGGACCTTTAAGGGAGTAGACCTGAGCTAGGACCTCTGGGGGTCTAGGCATAAGTCTGAGACCTCTGAGGGAGTAGGCCTGAGCCAGGATCTCTATAGGACCAACCCCAAGCCAGGGACCTCCACAGAAGCAGATATAGAACAGGGACATTCACAGAAACAGTTCTGAGCCAGCAACCTAGGCCAGAGCAAGCCTGAGACAGCAAATTCCATAGTAGTGAAGCAAACCCAAGGAGTGCTGAGCAACCTCCAGGGACACAGAGTGACCAACTGTGTAACTGTTACCATGGTGCTGACTGCACTATGAGGAACCTTAGAACTACTGACACCTGGAAGATTGATCACCAGGGTCACAGACATCCCCAGCTATACCAATTAGAGAATCAGATGAGTAGAAAGGGTCAGGACACATGCCACACCACAAAGAGTAACACGACACCAGTAAAATCTAGTGACCTTACAACAGCAAGACTTGAACAACCAAATATAGATGAAGCAAACGAAGATGACCTAAAAATAACTTCAGAAGAATGTTTGAGGCACTTAAAGAGGAAATGAGAAATTCCCTCAAAAAATGGTGGAAAAGACAAACAAAAAATTGGAAGACATCAGCAAATCCTGTAAAGAAATAGAACCTTCATCTGGTGATGGATGGAGATAGAGACAGAGACCCACACTGGAGCACTGAACTGAGCTCCCAAGGTCCCAATGAGGAGCAGAAGGAGGGAGAACATGAGCAAAGAAGTTGGGACCACGAGGGATGCACCACCCATTGAGACAGTGGAGCTGATCTACTGGGAGCAAACCAAGGCCAGCTGGACTGTGACTGAAAAAAGCATGGGTTAAAACTGGACTCTCTGAGCATGGTGAACAATGAGGGCTGATGAGAAGCCAAGGACAATGGCATGGGGTTTTGATCCTAAGCAATGTGTTGGCTTTGTGGGAGCCTAGCCAGTTTGGATGTTCACCTTCCTAGATATGGACAGAGGGGGGAGGACCTAGGACTTACCACAGGGCAGGGAACCCTGACTGCTCTTTGGACTGGAGAGGGAGGGGGAGAGGAGTGGGAGAAGGGGTAGAAGGATGGGAGGAGGGGGAGAAGGGTGGGAGGAGGGGAAGGGAAATGGGAGGCTGGGAGGCAGTGGAAACTTGTTCTTTTTTTCTTCCTTTTCTCAATAATAAAAAAAAATTCTAAAAAAAAGAAAAAGAAAATGAAGAAAAAGCAATAAAACATATGAAAGAAACTATCCAAGACTTGAAAACTGAAATAGAGACAATAAAGAAAACACAAACCAAGGTAATTACGAAACAAAAATCATGAGAAAAATGGACTAAACAGACATCTAGAGAATATTCCATCCAAACATAAAAGAATATATCTTCTTTTCATCACCTCATGGAACCTTCTCAAAAATTGACCATGTACTTGGCTACAAAACAAACCTCAACAGATACCAAAAAAAAAAAAAAAAAAAAAAAAAAAAAAAAAGGAATAACCCCATTTATCCTATCGGATCACCATGTCTTAAAACTAGAATTCAACAGCAACACTAATTTCAGAAAGCTCACAAACACATGGAAATTAAACAATGCTCACCTGAAACATCAATGGGTCAAGGAAGAAATAAAGGGAAAAATTAAAGACTTCCTAAAATTCAATGAAAATGACCAAACAACATACCCAAATTTATGGGACACAATGAAAGCAGTGTTAAGAGGAAAGTTGATAGCACTAAATGCTTACATAAAAAATCTGGAAAAATCCCACACTAATGAATTAATAGAACATTTGTAAACTTCAGAGCAAAAAGAAGCACACTTACCCAAGAGAACTAGATTTTGGGAAATAATCAAATTGAGAGCTGAAATTGACAAAATAGAAACAAAGAAAACAATACAAAAAAATCAATGAAACAAAGAGCTGACTCTTCAAGGGAATCAACAAAACAGACAAACCTTTATCCAAACTAACCAAAAGGCAGACAAAGAATATCCAAATTAACTAAATCAGAAATGAAAAGAGGGACATAACAACAGATATGGAGGAAATCTCCAGAACCATCAGGTCATATTTTGAAACCTGTACTCCACAAAATTGGAAACCTTTATTCATTGAGGGGCATCTAAGTTGTTTCCAGGTTCTGTGGAATATATACACATTAGAGTACTACTCAGTGGTTAAAAAAAGAAGACATAATTTTGCATGCAAATGGATGGAAATAGAAAACACTATACTGAGTGAGATAACCCAGACCCAAAAAGATGAATATGTTATATATTCACTCATTAATGGACTCTAGCCATACACCAAGGATATTAAGCCTAGAGAAGCCAAATAACAAGGTGAAACAACAACAAAAAAAACATATATAGATCTTGCTGGAAATTGGAATCAAATAAGATTGCTGGGGAAAAGTTGTGAGCATGGGGGTGGGGTTGGGGGAAGAGGAAAAGAGGAGAGAGAAGGGAAAAAGAAAAGCCTGGAGAGAGCTTGGAGGAAGGGCAGATATAGGAGCAGGGAAGAGGATATCTACATTAAGGGAGCCATTTTAGGGTTGGCAAGATACTTGGCTCTAGAGGCGATCCCAGGTGTCCATAGGGATGTCCCCAGCTAGATCCTTGGGCAGCAGAGCAGAGGGTGCCTGAACTGACCTTGCCCCTCTATCACACTGATGATTATCTCTAATATCACCATTGGTGCTCCCTCTGGCAATGGATGGAAATAGAGACAGAGACCCTCATCAGAGCAACGGACTGAGCTCCCAAGGTCCAGTTGAAGAGCAGAAAGAGAGAGAAGATGAGCAAGGAAGACTGGACTGAGAGGGGTTGGTCCACCCACTGAGACAGTGTGCCTGTTCTAATGGGAGCTCATCAAATCCAGCTGGACTGGGATTGAATGAGCATGCCATCAAACTGGACTCTCTGAATGTGGTTGACAATGGGGGCTGACTGAGAAGCCATTGATAAAGGCACTTGGACTTGTTTCTACTGTATGTGCTTGCTTTTTGGGACCCTAGTCTGTTTGGATGCAAAGCTTCCTAGGCCTGGATGTAGCGGGGAGGGCTTTGGACTTCCCACAGGACAGGGTTCCCTGCTCTCTCTTAAGAAGGGAGGGGAAGGGAGGAGAGGAAGTGGGGGAGTGGGAGGGGAATAGGAGGAGGGGAGGAAGTGTAAATTTTTGAATGGAAAAAAAAATCAAAAATTGAAAAAAATATGAAAAAATTGTTAAATATGTTTTCACAAGTAAGTTTTCCAACAAAATATGCATTGTTAAACAATGGTTTGACCATGTGATAAAAAATATATAAATGTAGAATTCACTAAAATCTGACTTGTTTAAAAGCAAAAGAAAAGAAAATTGGAAACCTTAAAGGGAATGGACAAGTTTCTGAATAAATATCACTTACCAAAATAAATCAAGACCAAATAAGCAAATTAAATATACCTACATCTGCAAAAAATAGAAACATTTATCAAAAGTCTCATAACAAAAAAAAAAGCCTAGAAAGAGATGGTTTTAGCTCAGAATTCTACAATATCTTAAAGAAGAACTAATACCAGTACTCCTCAAAAATTTCCACATGATAGAAACAAAAGGAACATTGCCAAACTCTTTTTGTGAAGCTATAATTACCATTTTAACCAAAGCACACAAAGACATTACTAAGAAAGAAAATTATAGACCAATCTCACTCAAGAACATTGATGCAAAAACACTCAATAAGATACTGAAATCCAATCTAAGAAGACATCAGAACCATCATCCACAATGATCAAGTCAGCTTCATTCCAGAGATGCAGGGATTGTTCAACATACAAAAATCTGTCACAGTAATCCACTATATAAACAAACTGAAAAATAAAAACCACATCATCATCTCATTAGATGTTGAAAAAGCTTTCAATGAAATACAACATCCCTTCATGATAAAGGTTTTGGAGAGAGCAGGGATACAAGGAACATACCTAAACATAATAAAGGCAATATTCAGCAAGCCAATGGCTAATATCAAACTAAATGGAGAGAAATACCCAGTGATCCCACTGAAATTAGGAACAAGACAAGGTTGCCCACTCTCTCCATTTGTATTCAATATAGTGCTTGAGGTCCTAGCTAGCAATATGAAAACAAAAGGAGATCAAGGGGATACAAATTGTAAAAGAAGAAGTCAAACCATCATTATTCACTGATGGTATGATAGTTTACATAAACGACCCCAAAAATTCTACCAAGAAATTTCTACAACACATAAACACTTTCAGTAATGTAGCAGGATACAAGATTATCTCAAAAAATCAGTTTCCCTCCTTTTCAGAAATGAAAATGGGTTGAGAAAGAAATCAGAGAAACATTATTTTTCACAATAGCCACAAATTGCATAAAATACCCTGGAGTAACTCTAACCAAACAAGTGAAAGACTTGTATGACAAAAACTTTAAATCTTTGAATGAAGTAATTGAAAAAGACACCAGAAAGTTGAAAGATCTGCCATGCTCTTGGGTAGGTAGAATTAACATAGTAAAAATGGCAATCTTACCAAAAGACATTTACAGATTCAATGCAATGCCCATTATAATCCCAGCAAATTCTTCACAGACATCAAAAGAATGTTACTCAACTTTATATGGAAAAGCAAAAAATGCAGGATAGCCAAAACAATCCTGTACAATAATAAAAAAAAAAACCTTCTGGAGACATCACAATCCCTGTCTTTTAATTTTACTACAAAGCTGTAGTACCAAAAATACCCTGGTATTGACATAAGAACAGACAGGAGGACCAATAGAACTGAACCAAAGACCTGGATATTAAATCACACTCCTTCAAACACCTGATTTTTGACAAAGAAGCAAAAAAAAAATATCAAATTAAAAAAAGAAAGCATATTTAACAAATGGTGCTGGCATAACTTAGTATCAACATGCAGAAAAATGAAAATAGATCTATATATATATATATCACCATACACAAAATTCAAGTTTAAATGGATCAAAGACCTCAACATTAAGCCATCCATAACTGAACCTCATAGAAGAGAAAGTGGGAAGTACACTTGGACTCATTGGCACAGGAGACCACTTCCAAAATACAACTCAGATAGCACAGACACTGAGAGAAATAATTAATCAATGGGACCTCTTGAAGATGAAAATCTTCTGTAAAGCAAAGAATATGTTCAACAGGACAAAATGACAGCCTACAGAATGGGAGAAGATCTTCACCAACCCCACATCAGACAGAGGTCAGATCTCCAAAATATACAAAGAACTCAAGAAATTGGTCATCAAAAGAACAAATAATCCAATAAAAAATGGAGTAGTACAGATCTAAAAAGAGAACTTTAAACAGAGGAATCTAAAATGGCTGAAAGACACTTAAGGAAATCCTCAACATCCTTAGTCATTAGAAAAATGAAAATCAAAACAACTCTGAGATTCCATGTTACACCTCTAAGAATGGACAAGATTAAAAACATAGATGACAGCTTATGCTGGAGAGGTTTTGGGGTAAAGGGAACATTTCTGCATTGCTGGGAAGAGTGCAAGCTGGCACAGCCCCTTTAGATGTCAGTGTGGTGATTTCTCAGAAAATTAGGAAGTAACCTTCCTCAAGAATCATTAATACCACTTTTGGTGGGAGTGCAAGCTTACATAGCTGCTTTGGATGTCAGTGTGGCAGTGTCTCTTAAAATTAGAAAACAATCTTCCTCAAGACCCAGTAATACCACGTTTGGGTATATATCCAAAGGATGTTCAATTGTGCCACAAAAACATGTGCTCAATTGTGTTCATATCAGCATTGTTTGTCATAGCCAAAACCTGGAAACAAGTTAAATGCCCTGATGGAAGGTCATTGGTTAAGTAATAAAGAAACTGCTTGGCCTCATAGGTTAAAACATAGGTGGGAGGAGTAAACAGAACAGAATGCTGGGAGGAAGAGGAAGTGAGCTCAGAGACCCCATGCTCCCCTCTCCTGGGCAGACGCACGTGATGAAGCAAGCCACCAGGTTAGAAATGCTGAATCTTTCCCGGTAAGACCGGTGCTACACAGTTTATTAGAGATGGGTTGATCGGGATATCAGAATTAGCTAATGGGCCAAGAAGTATTTGAATGAATACAGTTTGTGTGTTGTTATTTCTGGAGTAAAACTAGCTATGCGGGAGCCGGGTGGGACAAAAAGCAGGCCTGCAGCTCTCTACTACAATGCCCCTCAACTGAAGTATGGATAAAGAACATGTGGTACATTTACAAAATGGAGTATTGCACACCAGAAAAAAATAACAACATCTTGAAATTTGCAGGCAAATGGATGGAGCCAGAAAACATATTGAGTGAGGTAACCTAGACCCAGAAAGACAATTATATGTACTCACTCATAAGTGGTTTCTAAACATAAAGCAAAGAAAACCAGTCTATATATAACTCACAATTCCAGAGAACCTAAAGCACAATAAGGACCCTAAGAGAGACATATATGGATCTAATCTACATGGGAAGTAGAAAAAGACAAGATCTCCTGAATGAATTGGGAGCATGGGAACCATGGGAGAAGGTTGAAAGCCAGGGGAGAGGAGCAGAGTTAAATGTACAGCTTTATAAAATAAAATAAAATAAAGTAAAATAAAATAAAAACAGTTATCTGTGATCAAAACAGTATAAATTATAAAGTGTGTAGAGAGTCAGTGAAGAATAAATAGAACACACATTCTCATCAACATGCAGAAGACAGGAGACCATAGAGTTCTCATCTCTTAAGGGGACAGACATACTCCAGTCTGCCAAGGCTCGTACATTTTTTTTATGAATGGGGGAGGGTTTGTTGGAAGAACCTGACTTTGTGTATGACTTCATGTTGACAGTGTTTCATGCAAACAATAGCCTTACTATAATACCAAAAGAGGGCCTACACAGCTCATGGCACACAAAATCTCAGCACTGGGTGGGGGGGATAGTCAGGGGATCCCACTAGAAGTGGAGGTTTCTGCACTTCGTAGCTATTGAGAGAGGAAAGCTGATTTTCTTTAATGATGTGAACTCTAGTTGGCTGACCACACTCTGTTGCCGGCCTCACTCATAAAATCAGTTGTATAACACAAACTGGACTTGATGGGGAAAAATCAAAAGTCTAAGTTGGTGAGTAAGGAGGGGTGGTGGAAAAGGAAGGCATAAGAAAAGTTAAGGAGGTGAATGTGGACAGCATAACAGGACACAGCTCATGACCATTTCCCCAGTACTTATGCTTGTATGCAGCGTACACATGCCTACAGTTTCCTAGGGTCCTCTGACTCAGGCTATATTGTTCCTTCACACTTACTTCAAACAATTATCAAATGGATAAAGTGTTTTAGATAAAGCTTTAAAAATCTCAGAACACCCAAGAGGACTGAGTAGTTTTTCTATTAAATAAAAAGGTTTTAGTGTTTCAGATGATATCCACTAAGCTTGTCTCTACAGAAACTTAGATAAATAGAACTTCCTACCTCCAAATAGTTCAGTTTAGTCCGCAGAAAAGTTTATAAAATTGTATTTATTTTGTGTTTATATGTGTGTGTGTCTGTGTGTGTGCAGGCGCACATGCGTGCGCATTCCACAGGGACCACGTGAAGATCAGAGAATAACTTTTAGGAGTTGGTTCTTGCTTTGTTGAGGCATGGTATCTCTTCTTATTTCTGTTGTGTTCCCAAAACTTGCTGGTTCATGAACTTCTGAGTTTTTTCCAACTTCCATCTCACTCTAAGAATATTGGGATTGCATGTGCACCCTAAGAGGATCAGGGTTTTCCTGGGGTTCCAGGGATTGAACTCAGGTCATAAGCCTTGCAGCAGAACTTACTCAGATGTCTACTTAGTCCAGGGTTCAGGTATAAGTCTGAAAATAAAAACAAGCTTGTTGCATTGTGAAAAATTTCTCAGGATATTAAAATAATAAATTCTCTAGGGAAGATTGATGATAGTTTAACCAAGCCTTCAGGAAGTGTCCATGACCTTTTATCTTAAATAATGAGGCCATGAAAGACATTTGAAAGTACAACAAAACAAGAAGTTTAAATGTGAGTGTATTAATCATAGATATCCAACACAAGAATACTTGCATATTTTTAAGATGTTTTAGATAGTTGCTTTGGTCTAAATGTTTGTGACCTTCCAATGAAGAATTTTTAGGTTGAATTTCTAGTATGCAAAGTGATAATGGCATTAAGAACTAGGGTCTTAGGAAGATGACAAAGTCATAAAAGTACAGTTTTCATAAATTTATTAGTTTCCTAATAAGATACTCCAAAGAGTTAGCTAATCTCTTTTAACTCAGGAGACTATAATGAGAAGAACCTCTACACCAGCAGGTCCTCACCAGACACCAAATACTTGATCTGAGAGATCCTGTCTTTCAGAACACTAAGAGATAAATTTAAAACATTTCTAAATTACATGTTTATGATGTATTATTTTCTCAGGAACAAGGGAAGGGAGAGGAGAGATAGATAGATAGATGATAGATAGATAGATAGATAGATAGATAGATAGATAGATAGATAGAGATCTGTGGCAAGAAGCATTCAAATAGTCCCTAGACCAAAGATGTCCTGTTGATGAATATATCTCAGGTACCACAGCAACGCAGAAGAGACAGGATTCTTTAATCCTTCATTGCTAGCCCTGTCCCAAATCCATTTCTCTAATAACACAGTAACAGGTAGCAATTCCCCAGGTTGTTGGATGGATATAACCATCCAAAAATGGCTTAATGTATTTTCAGCTTCATTCTTATAGTGCATATGAATGTATTTAATGTATATCTTCTTTTCTGGTTCTTCAGTGACTTGACTTTTGTCTTTGGATGTAAGTAACAGGGATATTTGGGGGTTATTTCAAATAAATCATAACCCCAGTTATGAAAATTGAATACTCTTTCACTAATCATATTTAAAATTTAAAATGAATTATCGACATCTGTAGCTTGTATTAGAAAGAAAGTTGTAAAATCTCACAATCAGCTCTCTGTGCTGACCATGTGATGTCCAATGTGATCTGGTACTGACCTGTAGGAAACACAAAGGAAGAAGATAGCAGAGTAGAAAAGCTGTTCATGAGCTGCATAACTTCTTTCTCTCTCTCATGCAGATATATTAGAGCTGCCTCTTAGTTTTGTTCACACTTTGGCTAGAGATTTGAAAATTCTGTTCAAGTTCCTTCAATGGAAATACAATCTTAGCCTTCCAAATAGGTGGAAGCCATTAAATTACCACCTTCAATAAGAGAGCCCAATTGTCCTTCTTTTCTTGGATCCCCTTAACACATCTTGCCCCTTTTGTGATCTTATTTACCAATGTGTTTGGCTCTTTCTCTTATTTTCTACACATGACATATGGAAAATATGCATTAACCATTTGTTTCCAGGTTCTGTAGCTCTGTAGTGACCAAAAGGAAGCAAAAATCACTATCTGGTTCTGAATCCTTCAGTGAGACTCAGATTCCACATTGTTCCCATAGTTACAACATACAAATGAGAACCTTTTTCAGGTGATCCCTATGAAGGTTTGAATATAGAACATTTCCCAAAGTCTCCCCAGCTTCCTTCTCAGATGGGCACATTATTTCCCCAGTTATAAAGCCTTTGGAGTACAGTATTCAGCTAGTGTGTGCAGGTTATTCAGGTGGTGGGATGACAAAACACTGTGAAGGCTATACTCACCTCTCATTCATAAGTGGTTTGACTTTTATGTTCCTTTATGCCTGCAGGACTTTGATATACTTTGTTCTTTTTACAACTATACAGCTATGGTGGCAGACCTATAGTTTAACATGTTAATATTATATATGGTATTTTGTGACAAAACGGAAGAACTTCAACCAAGGAGTAAGGGCCCTTTGTTCACCTTTATGATGAAAAGACTCTGAGAGAAACCAAATAGGTTCTATACTGTTCAGTTTTAAGACATTAAGTTGAGTTCTCATTTGTATTTTGGAAATCTTAATGATTATTTTAAAATTGGATATAGTTTTTTTCAAGGTGATTTCTCCAGGAATTCCATACAGATATATTGGTTGTTCTGAACAAAGTAGAAGCCAGGAGCTCCTACCCTCAGATATTAGTATAGGGTAAAAGAGACAACAAGAACAGAAAATCAACCAATCACTAAGCACCCTGACTCTGAGCCCAGAGTCAGAGAAAGAAACACACCCTCTATTTGAGACCAGGGCCAGGGAGAGAAACATCTTTATCCCTGAACCCAGGACTAAAAACATGTGCCCTGGTTCTGAAACTAGTGTCAAAGAAACACAATTAGTTCCTAGAATCAAAGCCAGTGAAAAAAAATATGCCCGGTCCTACGATTAGACTCAAAAAGCTAAAAAGGATCATTAAAAAAAATAAAACAGTTTGGTGTAACACCCAATTCTGCGTTACCCCCTCGGTACAGTTCGTGTGCCACTGTACCATATGCAAGTTGGGCAAGGGCCTGGAGAGTGAAAGAACACACAAAGAGACCTGGGCCATTTGAAAAAAGATCAGCCGAATGCATTTTATGCAACCTTGGGGAAATCCTTTTATACCTCACTGCTGCACAAGGTTCCCACCTAGGCAGGTGGGAAATTACCACACCAAAGATGGAGTAAACAATGCCCTATCGCTAATCACCAGGCAGAGCAGAGGGAGCACAGGAACAAACAGAATGCTTTAGCTGGCTGACCAGAAACTGTCCTCAAGATGAATCCAAGAACAAGGGTAGACCCGGGCCCTACAGGTCCCCCTTTTATATAAATTATATGACTAGGCCTGTCTTGGGTGGCATTGGATGTCAGGCAATACCCCTTACCCATCATGGGGAAGCATCCAGGTCAAAACACATTTCCTGTCTTAGGTTGGGGCAGCCCCCCCCCAAAACCTTTCCCATCAATGGCTCACTAGTCACCCATCACCAAGTTCAGCCAGATTCATGCTGAAAGATTCTCTGGGGCAATAGCTAAGAGGACTTGCCATGTGGCAACATTGACCTGAGCTTTCCTTTGGCTCTGGCACCATGAAAACATGAAGATGATGCTCCAGCACATATAAGCACTCTTAAAGGAGGCTATGCCTGCTCAATCCTTAATAAGTCTTCCCAAGTTGGATCCCTTTAAGTAAGGTCTCAGCTCTGGTGGGAAGAACCCTGGTATAGTAAACTAGAATAATCTTATGAGTGAATTTGTAAATTGTGCACTCTAGGGTTCATGAATAACAGCAATAAGCCTTTTACTGTAGCAGTGGTCTTTAACCACAACCAATAGCAAAATTAACTGCAATATTCATTTGTAAATTTAGCTCAATTTGAGTGGCCAAGACATTTGCAACCTGCCCTGAGAGGGTATCCATTGTGCTAGCAGAAGCAACTGACTGACTAATGGAAAATCCAGCAGCTCTAGCAGCTCTGGCAGCCACAGCAATGGCTGTCAATATCATTGGATAGGTCAATAGGTAGAGGAACAATCCTTGTCACTTGGACCACAACAGCCAGCAGCTCAGGATTCCAGCAACTCTTCAGTTGACAAGCCAGTGTCTATTTGATCTCTTGGCTCTGTCACATCTTTAGGCTTCTGGACAAGAAAATCTGCAACACGCACCAGATGCTCAGGTACCCATATTGGACTGTCAGCATCCTGAGGGAAAATAAAAACAGACCCTTTTTCCCACACCAAAACAGGATCTGGACCATACCAGGTGCCATCTGCTAGATTCTTCCATTTGACATGAGGCATCCCGGAAGAATCTGGCCGCCAGTGCCGGTCAGCAGCGATATGAGATTGAGCATCAACAGTTAAAAAATTTTAAAATGTAGACAAATGGTCTCTGGGGGTGGAACCCATATTCCCCCTTTTTTGTTTTATGCAAATAGGCTTTGAGCATACGATGTGCTCACTCCACTGTAGCTTGCTTATCCTTGAGGATTATAAGGTATTCCCGTTTTATGAGAAATCGAGAATTCAGAGCAAAATTTAGCAAAGCCAGTGCTAGTGTAGGCTGGCCCATTATCAGTTTTTACAGTTTTTGGAATTCCCATGTATTTTGCTTATATACTGTCAGTAAAAAGGTTAAATGGAATATCAGCATATTTCGGCCATTTGTACAGTCATCTGAGCAGATTTAGTATTAACAGGCTGAATATCAAAATCAGGAGGGGAGGCGACCACAGCTCTCCCTGTGGAAGACCCATAATTATTATCAAACCTGCAGGGATTGGTGCATAAAAACAAGGTCCAATCTTCAGCAAAATTTTGCAACCAAGTTATTTTTGCCTGGGTATATGATATAATAACCTTATCAGGTAATATTCCAAAGGTTTGCAAACTAAGTTATACTCTTTCTAAATAACACGTAGCACAGCTGATGGATACAAGATAACAATTTTTTTATAGGTGACACATGTTCATGTACCTACAGGATCGGTCCTTGATGCCAAATAACTCCAGTAGGACTATGCTGAGATGGAAATATTATCAACAGCAACAGCTGACTATAGTCAATATAATGAATATGAGCAGAGGCAAGCTTTTCTTCCATTAAAGTAATACATTGCCTTGCCTGAGGTGTCAACTCACGAAAGGAGGTTGGGTCTGGGATTCCCCTGCAAAATGTCCATACAATCATTTACTGCTCTAAGATCTTACAGCAACCTCCATTTACCAGACTTTTTCTCAATATCAAAGAAAAGAGTATTTTAGGAAAAAGTGGATGACACTATGCGTCCTAACTCTAGCTGTTCTAGGAACTCACTCTGTAGACCAGGCTGGCCTTGAACTCACATAGTTTCTCCAGTCTCTGCCCCCAGTTTCTGGGATTAAAGGCATGCACTACCATACTTGGCTTTTTCCCTGTGTTGAATAACCATCCCTTTACCCACAGGGCAATTCCTTTTAATGTGTCCTGATCATTTTTATTGAAAACAATTCTTTCATCTAGCTCCACCTTGACTCTTCCTAAGGGCTGAAACAATTACTTGAACCATCATATGAGTGCCATCAATGTCCCTGCATAACTGGATAAAGGCATTTAAATTCCCATTTCTATGGGGGCATATAGCCTCTTGACAGTATTTTTAAATTTTTCAATAGGCCAATCGCTTTATGACTGGCATAGCTGAGTTCACATCCCCCCAAATGCGACTTCCGACCTGTAACAGGTGGTCAAACTCAGAAACTGGGCTGCTAAACCAGCATACTGTCCTGTACCAGTTAACATGCCAAGGTTATGCTGGGGGAAACCCACAGTGGCATTACTCAGTACGGTATTTTCGCAATTTTCCTGCATTTCTCCTCTCCATAACAATCTCCTCCCATAAGACAGGCTCTGCAAAGCTGCTTTCCTTCTTTTACTAACTTCTTTTTTTATCAGTGCAATCTCCTTTTCTAAAGTTTCTTCTTCCTCTTCTATATTCCTTTTAGTACTCTTAAACTTCCTGCTCCTCAAAACTCTTACTAGAACTCAAAGATTTTACTTCCTGAATCTCCTCAAAGGTTTTGTTCAAATTCTCTAATTGCTCTTTTACTTTACATCATCACTGAGAAGAGCATCTCTGGACTAAGTGCCATAGTGAAAATGTCGCTATGGGAAATTCTTCTGGTCCTCACTCTTTCAATGCTTTTACCTTTACCTGCTCCCAGTCAGTAATATTAAAGCTCCCTGCATGTAGAAACCAGGGACTAAACTCTCTCAAAAAACTAGGCAATTAACTACCTTACACAAAAGAAAACTGTCATAAGGAACTCTTGGCTGTCTACTTTTAATACCGGTGTCTTCCTTGCCTTGCTTCTCTAAAAGCACTGTCAATTGGCCCTTTATAGGCCATTAATACTGAAACAGAATTACTTGCACCCATTACCAATACACCCTCACCACTCAATTTCTTACCTGCTGGCCAGCCTTCCTAAGGGCGACCTCTCAGGGATCCCTACTTCCTGATCTCACTGATGAGTCTCCCAACTGTAGTTGCTGATGATCCCAGCGGTGCCTCCAATTGTAACACCCAATTCTGTGTTACTCCCTCTGTACAGTCAGGCAAGGGCCTGGAGATTGAAAGAACACACAAAGAGACCCGGGTCATTTGAAAGGAGATCAGCCTTTTATTCAACCTTGGGGAAATTCTTATACACCTCTCTGCTGTACAAGGTTCCTGCCCAGGCAGGTGGGAAATTACCACACCAAATATGGAGTAAACAATGCCCTACAGCTAATCACCAGGCAGGACAGAGGGAGCACAGGAACAAACAGAATGTTTTAGCTGGCTGATCAAAAACTGTCCTCAAGATGAACCCAAAGAACAAGGGTAGACCCAGGCCCTACAGTTTGGCCATGAAGTCAGAATAATCTTTGCCCTTGACCAGCTAAACTGACCAATCCCTGAGCAGGGAAACACCAACCAATCCCCTGTCTCCCTGGGAAAACTCTGCCCCTAAGAAGTCCTATAAAAGCCTCTCCACTCCTTCAGATATAGCTGCCATTAATCCCTCTCTGGCAGAGGGAGCCACTCTCTTGGATTCCTCCTTCCCAAATAAATCTTTTTCTCAAAAGTGTCTTGGATGATGACCATCATTCATTCACCACCACAGAGCAGAAGAACCTGGCCTGGATATCCCTTAGGGGACTGAGCTGAAAAACTTTGCTGAGATGCTCCTAGGGGGCCTCAGCAAGGCAGAGAAGAACAGAAGAACCTTGCTAGGAAGTTTCTAAATGGGACTAATCAAGGCCAGCAAAGGAAAAGTAACAACTTTTCACCAGAGCAGGCAGAGATTGCTACATTTCTGCAGGGACGTCCCTTTAGCAGAGTGTTAGCAGAAGAAGCATCTTAGACTGGAGAAGAAGCAGATAGCTCTGCTAGGATCTCCTGTAAGGGAACAGAGTAGAACTCAGCTGAAGTAGCTCTCAAGGATAAGGGCAGGATCCCTACCCTATAGATGGTACCTGCAGAGTACCATCCCTCACGACACCCCAGCTTCAGGTATCCTGGCTTCCTGATGGGGTACCTTTCCCTCCAGGGCTGAGCTGTCCCATTGCAGCCCTAGCTCCCCCCTCCCCCTGCAGCTGTCCTATCACAGCTCTAAGTATATCCTGGCTTCCGATAAGTCAGCATATCCCATATCCCAACTGTACCATATTCCCCTACAATTAGAAGACCTTTTTTTTTTATGTTTCCAACCAGTTTTTAAATGTTGTAAAGACGAAAGACTAGCATAAATAATGTGTTTAGGTGGTTGATGAGCTACTGTAGTAATGACAAGGATGATACAACTGTAAGAATGGATCAGTGTAACAGTGTCGTTCATACCTACATTTTATAAGTGTGGTGGTAAATGGTAAAGGGATCACTCAATAACTTGCTCCAGTACACTAGTAAGAGAAAACTCAGGACACAAATTCAGGTAGTTGAGACCATAAACCTGAGCTTTAAACCCTAACATTATTCTGTATGGTTTTGAAGAAATAGTTCCCTTGTTATTTTTATTTTTTGTTGTTCAACATATATGGGTATTTAGCCTGCATGAATAGCTATGCACTATGTGCATGTCTGGAGATGTTGTATTTCCTGAACCTGGAATAAAATGGTTCTGCAATGTTGGTGCTCACAATAGAAAATGGGTCTTCTGTAGGAACAAGTTGTGTGCTTAATCATTGAGCCAATTTTTAAGCCCCCTGATTTTTACACCCAATATTCATCACCTAAATTTAGCAGTTACATCAACTTTCATTGCATTCTTATTGATACATATGAAGCAAAAATAACAATCAGTATTTCTTGGCTGCATCTTAGACTAAGAACAAAAGATAACTTCGAGCCTGCTCACTATCTCCAGGAGCAGGCTGCTATGCATGGGCTACCTTCCTCCTGCACATAATATCAAGCCTTTGTGGGGTGGAAGTGAAATTTGTTTTTTTTTTTTTGGTGAGGTAGCCCCTGAAAATTTTAGTTCAGATAATTTTTTCTTGTTAACTGTAAGATGGAACATGGGGTTTTGGATAATAGATATATGTAGTGGCAACAACTCCTACCATACTGTTTGAAACATACAACTTTAGCCACTAAAATGGTCATGTAATTTCATGACCCAAGAAACTAACAGAAAATTCTGAGTGCTCTGTGAGTTGATTCTGCCTTTTTATTTTTCATTTTTAACTGGAACACCATATTTACTGAATATTATGCTTATTAACACCCTGGAGACTACCTGCTCTTTATCTTTGCCCTTTCACAGTATATTAATATAATCTTAGGTTGAAAAGAATACTTTAACATCAGTTCATACTGCACATTAATATCATTTGGAACATCATTCTACAAAAATAACACATTCAGAGCTCATATATCCTTCACTGTAATAATTTAGCTCTGCTACAGAAATCTGCAAAGAAATATGTAGCTTTTTCATCCCTCATCTTCTTCAATGGTTTACACTTGTGATGTACTAGTAAATGACTAGGAGGAGAACCATCTCAGCATTAGCACAACATCTATTTTCATCAGTCAATGCTGCAGTATCCACAGATGCCCTGCATTTTTGTGAGAATTCATTGAGCCTTCCCTACATTTGTTTAGTGATGAGATATGCTGTCAGCACAAAGCCGTTGATGAAGCAGGGTTTTCAGCATCTTGTCAACTATAATACTTTTCTTGTTTCGACAACTTCTTCATTTTTAAAATGTAGCAAAATACTTTCCACAAATAAGGCAAATATCATTCATCAGATGACAAAGGAGAATTAAAGTTCATTTCATAAAAGAAAAATTTTAAGATACAATGAAATGAAATAGATTATTGATGGCATACAAACCTTGAAATAGTAAAAAAATAAAAATTAATTACTCAAAAGTTAAAAAGAAAATACACAGATTTTCTCCTTATAACTATTTTGTAAAAAAAATTGAAATCAAACACTGTGAAAATCATGTTAGGACTGCCAGAAAATCTGTGAAGATCTGATGGTCACATTAAAGTAAAACTTCATTAAATAATCAATTTTAAACAACCACTGACAGAGTTAGTCTCTAGAAAATGTTATAATGGCAGACAGTAAGAAAAGACACTTCTGTCCAAGAAAATGTACTAAAAATTGTAAGATTGAACTAAACAATTGTAGGAATGTACAGAAGTGATTGTATTCAATATTCATAGAAATGGTATGCATAGTAGTGATAGAATATAAACATGAATGACTGGGGTGGAGCTTTCTAAAATGAAAAGTCTCTGTGATTTACCAGAACCATTAAAGAATTAACGAAAAATACTTCTAAAATATAGAGGAGAGATTCATTTATTCTGAGTTTGGTGTGACTCTGTTACCCCAATAAAACAAGAAACTACTATAGGAAGTAGGCCTAATGAACATGATCATAATAATCCTCAAAAATATCACTAAGTAATGTAAGCCATGGCAAAGCAAGAGAATTTTTCTCAAAGATGTAAGCCTGGTATAAGTTCTGAAAATAATGCAGTAGATATTATTGATGGAAGAAAGAATTGTCAATTTTTAAGTCAAATACCGGAAAATTAAAAATGAAAATAAGTATATTTATATTATTACTGAAATAATTTTGATATTTGTACTATTGGTAAAGAAATCTTTCTAGACAATTCTTTTTAACCTTAGAAAAATATTTACTAGTGTAGTAATAAGAGGCGGCAGGGCTACGTCCCTGGCACCCCAGCCGCCTGCTCGGCTAGCTTATGCCCGAAATAACAACACACAAACTGTATTCATTTAAACACTGCTTGGCCCATTCTCTTCTAGGCTAATTCTCACATATTAATTTAGCCCATTTCTAATAATCTGTGAGAACCGGTCTTACCGGGAAGATTCTAGCCTATGTCCATCCTGGGTCGGAGCTTCATCCCGGGAGCGGGGCATGGCATCTCTCTCAGGCGTCTGCTCCCGAGAGGAGAGCTGTTGAGACTGAGCTCACTTCCTTTTCCTCCCAGCATTCTGTTCTGTTTACTCCTCCCACCTATCCTCTAACCAATAAAATGGGCCAAGGCAGTTCCTTTATTAGCCAATGACCTTCCTCCATCACACTAGGACTTCTTTTTGAGATTATAATCACATCACTTCCCACTTCCCTTCTCTCCCTCCAAACCCTCTCATATACAAATCTTGGCTCTTCAAATTCATGGCATCTTTTTTCATTAAATGCTATACATGCATATTTTTGCATATATATGTAAAATGCTGTATGAATACATTTTCATATATATAATGTATATAACCTCTCTAGCTCCCAGCTTTTCTCAGTTACCAATAATTCTTTGTTTAGGCTTGAGGCCTCAAGGGCTTTTCTCTGTCTACTCTGGCATGTCCATCAATGTCCCACTAGTTCAGCCCACATTTGGGCAGTCATTTTGGTGAGGCTCTATGGGTGTAGCTTCTGGTATACCAGGAGACAAAACCTCACAGAAAACTCTCTGATCTTCTAGCTCTTACAATCTTTCCACACCCTCTATGTGATGTTCCCTGAGCCGTACATGCTGGTGCTCTTTTTGTACGTGTGTCCACTAGTACTCTGCTCCACAACTTTGCCTTTTGTTTGGTTGTGGTTTTCTGCACTGGTCTCTTTATGTTTCAATGAGAATGTTTCTTGACGACTGGTGAATTTGTGAATATATTCCTACTTAATTTTAAGTATAAGGGAAAACATTTAGATGTTTGTAAGGATTAGGCTATTTTAGGAAAATAGTGGATGTAGGTTTTCTCCAAAACCGTGACTTCACAAGCACTGAGTAATTAGCTAGGTTTCAAGGAACAGGCATGGTATCTCTCTTGTTGAGTTGGTCTTGAGTCCAATTGGAGAACTCTTGATCATCTCCAAATTATGTGTGCAATTAAGCTACCCTTAGAGAGTTATATGCCATTCTGGTTATTGATGTGGTTCACAGGCATTATAGTTGGGTAGGACTGTTATTTGCTTTCTGTCTATGAATGCTTGCAAGGTGTCTTTGTTTCATGAAAGAAAGTCGTTAGAGAGGAAGCATTCAGATCAGTTCTTGCTCATAATTAATAATGTCTCCGTGTCATTTCTGTGAGCTGGTGGTCCAAAGTAAACTCCATCTACATAGGGCACTGAACACATGGCCATGTATATTCACATAAGACCCGAGAAAGTTAAGAAAATTTCTGGTCAAATAGTCAGACCTTGATTTCTTATCCTGAAATATCTCAGGTGAACTAGGACTTAGCAACACACAGAGGCACAGCAACTGGCTGCTATCTCTGGCTTGAAGTCAACAACCAGCACCATCTGCCAGCACCATGTGCCAATGCCATGCACTAAGCTGTATGGTGCCTGACATAGCAATTGAATATTTGTCTCATGCAATCAGAGAACACAACTCCCCAGTAAATACAGACTCAGATGGGCAAAAATCTCTAAACGTGTTATAATGTGTTTAAAAACTGTGCATGGGCTTAAAAATGAAAATAAAAGGGATACAGTAATAGAAAAAATAGTTTATGATCAATACGATAAAGCCTTTAAATAAGATAATATAAAAAAGATAACACACACACACACTATCTGTGTAAGACTCCATATAAGACACCATATAAATATATACATACACATATATATGTATATATGGTGTTTTATTAATTTTTATTTTTGAATGCTAACTAATAGAGAATGATAGCTGCTGCAAGACATTGGACTGTGGAAGGGACTACTGAATTAAACAAGCCTAGATACTTTAGGAATGCCTTAACTTTAAAATTGATGTAAAAAAATGTATTACTTTGGGGAAGAGGTTACAGTTTTGTTTCCACAGAAAATGAAAGGCTATAGATTCATTCAAGGTTAAATGGATTGAATCTGATCAGGGGAGAAGCCCCTGAAAACCCTGGCAACACATAAAGAAATAAAGATAGACAAACTAAAAAAACAGATGATGCATATTTTAGCTCTTCAAACAAAAACCAAATAAACACATCTTTGGCTGACTTGTGTACAACACACAATCCATGCTTGTGTTAATGCAGAAATGTATGTTGTTTTTGAAAGTTTGTGTGTTTTCAGAGCAAAGGGACTGAATAGGAATGAAAATGTCTGGCCCAGGTGATCCAGCCTCTCGGAGTGCCTCTGCTGCAGTTTCCTCAAAGTTCTACCTCCAGAACAGCTACAGGACTGCTGGCTGAGATGGTCCATCCTCAGAGTCTATTCTAGTAGAAACTTGAGCATTATCTTAATTTTCTCAGAATCCCCCAAAGACTCCAGTACCCCAAGACAGCAGGAAGTAGTCTAGAAAACACAATGCCCACATTCACAAGAGATGGGGTGGGTGGATTTTGATCATGTGGTGGATTACAGCTATTTGTTACTATTTAGGGGGGTTAGATAATAAGTGTTATTGGGCATGGCAGAAATACATGAACAAAGGCAATTCAATTCAAGGATCTCTTTCTGAAGAGAAAAAAGAGGAATAATGATAACATAAAAAAGTGGATTATTGAGTCTACTTTTGAGCTACCAGTATTCTTAAATATTTTACATTAGTATGGATTTTTGGATATTGATACACATTTAAAATTATTTTTGTTAGAACATATGGAATGTATGCTTTTACTCTTTCTTGTTTAAGGTATTGTGCCTATGTAGTTCATTTAAAGGTGTAATGTACTTTTCTAGTCCTTGAAAGTTATTATTACAAACTATTTAGGCTAATAAAAATGTAAGTAAATGGTTACCTATAACAATCAAACTTATACTTATATTATGTATGTATTCCATTTCAAATATAGATATATTTTAGGTAGATTGTCTGTAAACACTTCAAAGACCTAGAGAATGACATATAAAATGTTTTGTTAACATAGGGCTTTTAATGAAAATGAGACACATCTGCTTCTGGTAGCATTGATTTACTTCAAAGAAGATGGGGATTGAAGAAACTCCATATGAATTTTGCTTTCAATGCTTCAAAAGTGTCCATTTATGTAAGAAACTGCTCTTGTCTTGACTTCTGACAGTATGTTGTACAAAATGGACTAGAAGAACACAAAGGAAAAAGACTGTTGAACTTCGCTAAGTTAAGATGGGACAGTCTTACAAAATTCTTGTTTCATACAAAAGTCTGCCAGACATTCGAATTTTAGGATACAGAAAAGTGAATGCTGAACATTGCCAAAGTAAGACTAGATACCTACAATTGTGAAGAGAAAGATATTTTGACTATAGGGAATTCTGGATATGCCTGAAGCAGTGTTCCAATGGGAAATGGTCTCCCCACAGGATGTGGTAATTTTGCTTCTCTTTGAGAGAGAGCCATTACAGCTGAGCTCTGCTAAGAGAGTTTCCCAGCAGAGATGTCCATCATTGTTCTGTTCCACTCCTCTAAGGGAGTTTCCCAGCAGAGATCTGCTACACTCAGGTGAAAGAAGGTCTTTACCCAAAACTCACTGAATTGATTTATTGGGGAGGGAGGAATTCAGGAGTGTGCCTATCTTTCCCAGGATGGAAAGATGCAGCTGCTAATTGAATAGGTGCAGGGTTTATATAGGGCTTCTTAAGGATGGAGTTTTTCTAGAGAGAAGATTTTCCAGTAGGAACTGAATTTTAAACCTCCGAGCTTGGACAAATTCACAGATTGCATAGGTTTCATGTTCAAAGAATAGTTGGTTTCATACTCATGTATTGGTTGGTTTCATGCTCATGCATTGGTTGGTTTCATGCTAAGGTCAGGGGCAGATTGTATTTCTTTGACTCTGGCTTCAGGGCCAAAGTATGTTCCTTTGGTTGGCCTTTTAACCTTTTGGCACTACTTTAAGTACCTGGGTATATTTTCTTTTCACTGGCTCTGGTTCCAAGGGCCAAAGTATGTTTCTTTGGTTCTGTTTTCAGGGTCAAAGTGAATTCCTTTCACTGTCACTGTTTTCAGGGTTAGAATAGGTTTCTTCGACTGGCCCTTTTACACTATGTTTATTGTGCTAGAGTTAAAACCTTTCCTTTTTATTCAGATAAAAAGCAAAACTATTGTGGAATAATCATTTGTACATTGTGAATATGTGTCTGTCACTATCATTGGTTTAATTAAACGCTGAATAGGCAATATCTAGTAGGATTTTTAGGGTGGAGAGGATGCCAAAAAAAAAAAAAAGAAAGAAAAGAGATAGCAGTCAAATCCCAAATGATTTGAACACACAAAATGGAATAGAGGTATAAGCCACATGGTAGAAAGTAGATTAATAAAAAAGGGTAATTTAAGTTGCAAGAGCTAGTTAGAAACAAACCTAAGCTATAGGCTGAGCTTTCATAATTAATAATAAGTTTCTCAGCCATTTTGGGGGCTAGCAGACCAAAGAAAAATTCCATATCAAAACTTCCAATGTAGTATTGTGAAAGTTTTTTTTTTTCCCGAGACAGGGTTTCTCCGTAGCTTTTGGTTCCTGTCCTGGAACTAGCTTTTCTAGACCAGGCTGGCCTCGAACTCACAGAAATCCGCCTGCCTCTGCCTCCCGAGTGCTGGGATTAAAGGCGTGCGCCACCACCGCCCGGCTTGTGAAAGTTTTAATGAATACATACATTTATGTGAAACTTGCCAACATTTTATATTTAAGATGCTATAAGGTGATTTATGGAATCATTTGACCTAAATGTTGCTTGGTCTAAGGACAGCTTAGAAAATGAGATTTGCCCACTAATCTCATTCAGTCTGGTGCATGTTTATAGTTATAGATGAATCAAGTATTTGCAACTTGAATTTGTTTTTGACTATTGTGGGATAATGCTCTTGTGTACTGTAAAAACTTTTTACTCATAGTTTTTTAATAATACACTGATTGACAAGTAGCCAGGCAATTAGTATAGGTAGGGAAACCAGACTAGGAGAATTCTGAGATAAGGAAAAGCAAGAGACTCAGTCACAAGCTAGTCACAGAGGAAGCAAGATAAGAAAATATTACTGAGAAAAGGTAACAACCCATGTCACTAATTTTAGACAGGAATTGTGGGTTAATCTAAGTTGTAAGAACTAGTTAACAATAATCCTGATCTGATAGGCCAAACAGTTCATGATCAATATAAGTCTTTTTGTGATTCTTTGGGACTGAATGGTTGTGGGACTGGGTGGGAAAGAAACTTCCATCTATAGTTTTTAACTGGAAATTTTTCTATTGTTCTTTTTTTGGTGTATTTATCAAAATTATCTAAAAATCATTTTATATTACCTTCTATCTTAGTAGCTAATGGAAGCACAGGCAGAGAGATTAGTACACAAATTACTGTGTCATGTAGTCTTCCCCAGGTTTCCCTGAGCAAATACCATGTTCTACTATCACGATAAAATTTCTAACCTCTCTTCCTTCAGTTTATCTACTCTGGAGGTGAACAGAAGACTCATAAAACAACCCAATGGTGCAATTATCATTTCAGTATGAGAAGGACAACAGAAAGTGATAAAATTCTACATTCAGTACAACATTTTATGGCTAACTATAAACTTACAGTGGCCTTTTGGTATTTGTTACAGTATTAGTGATGATTCATACTAGACTCTCACAAGACATGGAAGGATGCCCTATGCTTACATCCAGCAAAGCTAGTATGAGGAGATGAGCTGAGAGTGAATTGTGTGGAAGATAATGGTATATCAAACATCCGGAGCCACATTTTAGTAAAGTACTGGCAGCTTCAAGTAATTCATGAAAAATATGATTATAAGTTAAACATTTATTATCTAACATTTTCAAAGAACAGTGATGCCCAAAATACTCTTCTTACCAGATGAGAGTATGCAGCAGGCACTGTTTCCATTTGTATACTTTACAAATATCTAGAAAGATAATTTTAAGTTATCAAACTGAACTGAGCCTTAGAAAAACAGTATTTGCTATATACTTTTGCCCACACTAAAATGTAAAATTCTTATTTGTAATTAATTTTATTTTCTTTGCTTTTCACAATACACTAAATCAGAGGCACAGGATTTACCTATTAAAAAATTAAACAGGCATTATTTTCATTGATTGTAACAAATTTTCTCATTCTATGTATTTCATTGAACAATGTTTTCTGGACATTTAAAATATGGTAACAGCACTATAAACATATTTTTTTGTGTTTTCCACCTATCCTTTTATAATTAAAATTTCCTCTTTTCATATAGACTTTATTATTATAATGACAAATAATATTCATTAAGTTGATCTGCAAGAGTTGACTGGAATATTCATCTGTTGTATAACCACTCAGGTTTTTCAACAGGGTTTAATTATAGTTAACGCTGTAACTGGCAATTTATTAATCTACTTTTATGTATAGTCACCTTATTAACAGATATTTTCCTGACATGTGACCATTAACATAAAAAATAACTATGTCCTAGCTCTTGAGAGAACTATTATATTATTTTAAATGTTTTGTCATTTTTTCAAACCATTGATATGAACAGACATTTAATGGAAATGTCACATATTTTAATAGAACTTATGTTTATGTTGTAGTCTCCCAAATAATATTGCCACAAAGAAATTGGAAAACACTCTCTTAGTTTTCTACACAAAGCCATAGCTTCTATTTTATTTCATTGTACTTTTGAAGATAAAATGTATCTAAGATATGAGCAATCTTCTTAAAAAACTTCTAGCTTTAAAAGCATCACCATACCTAGGCTAATCAACTACTATGAGTATTTTTTAATAATTCTGACATTCAACTTTTTATTGTTTGATACAATCTCTTTGTTTTATGTACATATGCAGTAAGTAGATTACAATATTTGTAGTGATTGAAAACATTAGCTAATTTGTGGCTTTTATTTTCTTTAAAAATAAAAGAATTTTTCAGAGTGTAATTTTTATTTGCTTATGTAATACTGCAGTGATATGCCAAGTAACAATAAACACTGTCACATTGTTAATTTTAAGAAATGATTTCAATTAAAGCAGATTATAATTATAAAAAAAACAAGAAAACTTTTCTTAGTAGCAGTGATGCAATTATAGAAATTTTGAGTGTTGAGTGAGTCTGATCCTTGAAATTAAAATGACTAGATTTGCTTTCATTATTAGGAGATAATGATGCATTGATGGTGGTTAGTGAGCTGTGAACAATGCAATGATTTAGAGAAAAATGACAAAATCAGGTAAACAAATGAATTGCAGCAACAATAATCCAATCATTTATATGCTCTCAAGGTGAACTTACTTCCATTTGCCTGGTTTTCTTCTATCTCAGCATTTCTCTTTTATCTGGGTTGACCTTATTGAGACAATGATATGTGGAGAAGAGGGTGGGTTTATACTCCTAGTCTTCTGCATCAAGGTCTATATTTAGATATCACCATATAATTGCTATAGTTGTAATTTTGCCAGTTTTAAATTCTGTAATCAGAGAACACAAAAAATGTTATTGCAGATAGCATTATTGAAAAAAACCAAAAGAAAAAGAAAAAAAATGGATGAAGAAACACACACACACAGTTACTACAAACAGACTCTAAAGGTTAGTTCATGGCATCTCACCACTACCCAGTTCACAGACAATTTTCTGTCTTCAGAGGTCACCAATTGCCTTAATTTCTCTATATTAACAACAAGAGGTAGTGGTGGCATGCCTTTGTGGTTTGGATTTTTAGGTTGGATGGTATGTCTAGATGAGGGTATAGCAATCAAGTTTGTTCCTAGTGAAATCAAGGCCGTTTGACTTCAAACGAATAAGAGGACTGACTGACCCATTATAACTGAAACATCTTTGTAGAGAGTGTCTAAGCATAATAACAACTAAAATTTTGTATATCATCCGAGACTGATCATCCACAATAGAAATGGCTTGGTATCCATGTTTTTCTACAGACAGCCTTCAGCTTAAACCAGTTTGCATAGAAAAAAGGGAGATAATGCCATGAAAAAAATTGAAACAACAGTAATTTGCCTTAGAAAGGTTCTACACAGAGATGATCTTAATGATTTATCTGTTGATTTATTCTTAATCCAAGTTTGAGAGCATTCAGTTTCAAATGTGGAACCTTGATGCCTGCATATGCATTGGGGCATTGTTTGGATAATTTATTTACTTAAGATATTCTTACTGAATAATTCATATGTACCATTCTATTTCTAGATATCATGATAATGAAGATGGAAAAACAAACTCTCTGCTACTAAAGAGCTCTTTCTGGTATTAGAGGTGGGATTTAAAAACACTGGCAATGGATTTTTGATCCTACTGCACGTACTGGCTTTGTGGGAGCCTAGGCAGTTTAGATGCTCACCTTACTAGACCTGGATGGAGGTAGGTGGTCCTTGGACTTCCCACAGGGCAGGGAACCCTGATTGCTCTTTGGGCTGATGAGCAAGGGGGACTTGATTAGGGGAGGGGGAGGGAAATGGGAGGCGGTGGCGGGGAAGAGACAGAAGTCTTTAACAAATAAATAAATTTAAAAAGTCATTTGCTAATGGTGTAATGAAAGTGGTAGTAAATCATTATTATGTTGATTTTTCATAATATAGTATTTGTGCCCTGAATGTGCTCTACTCAGTTCTATTGAAAGTATAGTTAATAGTATCCCAGCTTCTAATGCTCTGTATTTACCATCAAACCAGTGTCATGCATATGAAGGCTGTTGCAAGTTAGCAGGAAACAAGACTTCTTCCTGAAGACAAAGGACTTTCTATGGGTCTGGGCCATCTGTATTTGAATCTGAGATGGAATATTTGAATTTTCCCCTCTTCCTAGTCATCTATGGCTATTTCATTTGAAGCTTCTTTTCTTATCTTCTCCTGTTCTCCCTCCTTAACAATGTACAGGTCGTTATCTAATTTCACCTGTGTCCATTTTTTGGAGGACCTAAACTGACAAGTTGTGCATGTTTCCCATGTCCAGAGGAATGAGGTAAATACATTTTCTCTGCTGTGAGCCAGCCTTTAATGCTCATTTCTATTAAGCCTGTTTAGCAGCCTAGGAAACTAACGCTCTGCCAGATAAAGTGACCTGATCAAATCACATGGTTAGTTACAGATACAGATTTGTACCTCCTCCAAATTCAGAGCCAGCTACCAAGTTCTTACTATGTCAATTTGAGTAGCCAAGGACACTGTCAAAAGTGTTTATGATTATCCTGATACATGGAAAATTATCTTACACAATATCTATAATATTATATATGTACAATCTGCTATTGGATATACTATGCACATACAATGTACAATATGCAATTATACATGTTGCACAGTATCTATTATATACAGTATTCAGGCATAGTGTTAGGTCAGGAGATTGTGCGCTGCTGAAAGAGAAAAAGAGTCATGAAAGCACTCTGATATACACTAGGAAATGATGAATTACCTAATTATAATATAGACAAAGGATCTGAACAAACATTTATCCAGTGAATATTGCGAGTGGTTAGTAAGCACAGTAATATATGCCCAATATCATTAATTATTAATGTGACGTAAACTTCCATTGAAAGTTTACTTCGCCACCTACTAGAATGGCTACAATCAAAGAAATAATATATTGCTAGTAAGAAGACAAACTAGTGCAACTCTTCTGAAAGGATTTTGTTCATTGTTCAGAAGGTCAAATCACAAGTAACATATGATCTAACAATTTCACTCCCAGACATGTACCTGAATATTAAAATCAAAGCCTTGCATATGAAAGTATTATTATCAGTATTATTTTCAAACACACAAGCTTCACTAATGGATGAATGAGTAACAAAATGTCGGGTCTCCATTTCAGGCTGGTCAGCCACAAAAGGAAATGAAGCATGTATGAACCTGGATGAACCTTGAAAATGGTGTTTATGGATTGATTTGCTTAAAATGCAAAAGGGGAAAGTCCCTAGAGATGGAAAACCAATTAGTTATTTCCTGCAATGAACTGGAGGAATGGGTATGAGGACAACTACTAACAAATACTTTTCCTTCTGCAGTGATGATGATATTTTGAATTTAGATCATTCCAATTATTGTAGGCTTAGTGACTTTAAGTAAACCCAAAAAATTAGGGGAAAAATTTAAAATCAGTTAAAATTTCATTCTTTGTTTTTCTTTCTATTCACAATGATGTCACCCTCAAGCAACTGTCAGACATGACATGAAAATAACAAAATAATGAAAGTGAAAATGTGACAGACCATGTTATTGCTGACTTGTAGAGTAGAATGCAGGACATATACGGAGTATGATAGAAATCAACGTCCAAAGAAATGAATCCCTTCATTTAAAAGCTACATTGCCCTGAGAACTGAGCTGAATAGTCAGCCATTCCCAGGTTTTCTATGAATTGTTTCTCAGGACTGACAACCTAGAGGTAGAACTACAGACAGACAGTACCAGAGAGAGGCTCCTTAGGGTGACCTGCAATGAAGTCTGTTGTGTTGACTCAGAGCCCCTCACTTCAGGAGGTGACACCGAAGCCAGATACAGGGGTATGGCTGTGAATACTTTTGAAATATAATCTACGATGCTTGGATGAGATTAGAAGTGATGCAAGGAAGAGACATAAAGATTAGAACCCTGTTGTCTTGTGCTCAAAAACAGAGTTCTCAAGGAGAGCTGTATACTGTTTTATACTGGGAACACAAACCATTAACTTAAAATTAAAGATGAATGTCCCTGCGTTTTGACTGAAATTTCCTATTCCCAGATAATTAAGGATGGGTGGCAAGGAAGAATAATTTGAGCACTCAATAAGGGCCAATGGTAAACTGTTTAGTAAAATGTGAACAAAAGTAGGAGAGTACTGGGACATCACGAAAATCAATAGCGTTTGTTGCATGAATAGTAAAAACACAAAGACAGATATTGGGATTTAAGCTGAACATTAGAAGAGCAAAGCAGCCACGCTGCTAGAGAGTTATTATTACCTCTACAAGACTCAGATGAACAAAGGGCCAATCCTGTCCTCACCATGACACCAGACTGCTATGCTCTCCAACAAACCTCAGACTACAATGAGCTTAGTGATCTCCTACGTATATACCTTTTTCCATCTAGCCACATCACTCCTATCTCCACCTCCCTAGGACTGGGATTAAAGGTGTGTGACTTTAATGTTCTGGGAGCATCTTTGTGTGAGTTCTATTTCTCTTGTTACAGATTCAATCTTGTGTAACCAAGAGTAGTTTGAGTCTTGGGATTAAAGGTATGTGCCATTACTCCCTGCCCTTCACTCTGATCTTCAAGCAAGCTTTATTTTTAAAATACAAATTAAATACCACTATAATCATCATATTACAGGCTTAGAAGATGGAAAATAATATTGTAGTAAAGGCACATATCTTCAACACATTTGTAGGGAAAAAACTTGCAAACTTTGGGACAAATAAGATCATCCAGATACAAGAGGCCTAAAGAACCCCAAATAGGAGCATAAAGAAAACTTCCCATGATATAACATATTACAATATTAAAACGTAGGATATTAAAAGCTAAGAAACAGACAAGCCAAATCACTTCATAACAACACCTGGTCAATTAGCAGAGACTTTTAATGTGAAGACTGCCTAGAAATATATATTCCAGGTTCTGAATTACAGTAATTACCAACCCAGAAATATCCATACCATACCCACCAAGAGTCTCTGTTAAATGTGAAGGGAAAAATAATAATAAAAAAAACCCTTTCCTCAATAAGAATAGTTTAAAGGAATTTGTGACTACAAAGCAAGATTTAAAACTTTACAGATGGTACTGTAAGACATATTTAAGAGAAGGATAAACACATTCAGCAGATCACAAGAAACAAATAATAAATGAAGGACAGGTTGTCAAAAGATGTCTGAGAAAACACAAAAATAGGGCAGGTAACAATATACATTGTTCAATAAAACTCTTAATATTAGTTGTCTCAATTTTCTAATAAAGAATCAAAGATGATATACTTAGATTAAAAACTATGATTCATTTATTAGCTACATATAGGAAGCGTACATGACTATCAATGATAAACACACCTAAGTGAAAAAGAATGGGAGATGGTATTCTAAGTTAATGAACTAGAGAAAGAAACATATAGCTAATTTATTATTCACAGAAATAGACTTCAAACCAAAACAAGTTAGAAGAGATAAGGAGTGTGGCTTCATAGTCATTAAAAGTACAATCTGGCAAGAGGATATTATAATTCCACCTATATATTTACTTAACACAGAGTTATCCAAAATCGTAAAATAAATACTGAGATCTAAAACAATAGAAAAGCCCCAGCACAATAATTGTGATGATGTCACTAACCCAGTCTCACCAATAGATACATGATATAGATAAAAGCATACATAAAAATTGAAGTCAAATAACATCTTTAAATATAAACCAGACAGGAAAATTCTATCTAAATATTAAAGAATAACCTTTTTTTAGTAGTTCCTGAATCTCATTATAAATATTTCTATATGTGAGGAAACAATTCTGAGCAGATATATGACAATTAAAATAACATCATTATTCTATCTGACCACAATGAACTACAGGTGAATAGCAACAAGAAGAAAAAAACTACAGAAAGTGTACAAAATCCCATAAAATAATCAACCCATGACCAATTGATAATTGACATCAAGGAGGAAATCAAGAAAGTTTAAAAATTCATATAATTAAATGAAAGTAAAACTCAAAAATATCCTGAAGGTATCCCTAAAGGAAAAATTTGTAGTATTAAGCTCCTAAATTAAAAAAAAAGAGAGAGAAAGAGACCTCAAATAAATAAATAAATAGTACAATTGAAGGTTTGTGAAAACAAGAACTTTGACAACTTAAAACAATGTATGGGAAGAGATAAACAAAACAAAGCTGAAATTAATAAAATAGAATTGACAAAAATTATAATTAATGAAAAGAAGGCTTGGTTCTTTGAAAAGATTAACAATATTGACAAGCGATTAGTCAAATTAAACAAAATTAACAAAAGCAGACATTAAAAGGGATACATTAAAACAAATAATAAAGAAATTCAGAAACAATATGATAACTTATATTTCAGTAAACTGTAAAAATTTATAGAAGAGAAAAATCTCTAGATACATATGACTTATCAAATTTAATCAATATGAATTAAATAATCTAGACAATGGTAGATAAAGGGACCACAAATAGAAAAGAAAGATGACAAAATAACATATTTACAGATGATATAATTCTATACTTAAATGACCTTGAAGATTCTGCCACTAATCTCCAAATTTGATAAACAACAGAGTAGAAGGATACACAATTATACCACACACACACACACAAACACACACACACACACACACACACCTCATACACCAGTAATAAACAAAGCAACACCAACAAAAAACTCATGGAAATAATTTATTTACAATAGCCTCAAAAATATCCTAGAAAAAATATAACCAAGATAATGAAAGACTTATGCAGGGAAAACCTAAAACAGAGAAAAAAAACCTGAAGAAGATACTGGAAGATAGAAAGACATTTTATATCTATGGATTGGAATAGTTAACAAGGTGACAATGGTCAACCCAACGAAGAAATCTAATGTGCCTTTCAAACTTCCAGTGGTTTTCTTCACAGAAATTGAAAACAAATTCCTAAAATTCATATGGAAATATAGAGATGCAGGATAGCCAAAACAATTCTGAAAAATAAGAACACTTCTGGAAGTATCATCAAACCAGTTTTCAAGTTATAACACAGAGGTATAGTGGTTAAAATAGCATGGTATTGTCAGAAAATGAGACAAGTTGCTTAGTGAAACAGAAGAGGTTCCATATTCCCACAGTTACCTATTTTTCGACAGAAAGACTAAAATGTTTGGTGGGGAAAAGACAGCATCTTCAATAAATCATGAGGGTCAAAGTAGATAACTACACATAGAAGAATAAAATGTGATCCTTATTTATTTATTTATTTATTCATTCATTTATTATTTATTTATTTTCTAGACAGCGTTTCTCTGTAGCTTTGGAGTCTCTCCTGGAACTAGCTCTTGTAGACTGGACTTTCCTCGAAATCACAGAGATCCACTTGCCTCAGATCCTTATTTCTTACTCTGCACAAAGTTCAATTGCAATGAAATCAAAGACTGAACACAAATCCTGATACCCTGAAGCTGATAGAAGAGAAAGTTGTTAATACATTTGCAGGCAGGAAACTGCCTGGCTTTATATCAACTTACACAAGCTAGTCATATGAGAGAGGAAGGAGCCAAAACTGAGAAAATGCCTGCATGAGATCTAGTTGTGTTTTCTTAATTAATGACCAATGTGGCGAGGGCCCAGCATATTGTGGGTGGTAATATCCCTGGACAGGTGGTCCTGGGTTCTATAAGAAAGCAAGCTGAGCAAGCCAGTAAGATGTATTACTCCACAGACACTGTAATAGTTCCTGCTTCCAGGAGCATGCCTTGCTTGAGTTCTTATCCTGATTTTTCTTTGCTGATGAACAGTGATGTGGAAGTATAAACCAAATAAACCCTTGCCTCTTCATCTTGCTTTTGGCTCATGATGTTTTATTTCAGCACTGAAACCCTAATGAAGAAAACTCCCTATGCAAGATAAGCTCATTGATGCAGTAGTGTTAGGGATGTGTGGGAGTATTCAAATACTTTCTGATTCAATTTGAATTCCACCCTCATAAGGTGGATCCTATGCCTGGAATTCATTTGGCTCAAATTCCATAAGTGACTATTCATAAGCCCAAGAAAAGAACCTAGTGATATTGTTTTGCTAAATAAGAAAAAATAAGTTTTTTCTTCATATCCATATATTAGTGATTCTCCAAACTTTCATTAGAAAAGGTTACTTTTAGAAGTAGATAGAAATTAATACTGAAGAGAATTAACACAAAGAGAATAAAAAACTGCGGAGTGATCTGCTTAAAATATAATACAGTATCATTTTCTAACAAGGGTTAGAAACCATCATGGAGAGCCAGAGAGAGGAGTATCTTTAGTAAGACACTATTTGGGGGATAAGATAGGACAGTTATACACACGAAGTTATAATGGCTGAGAATGCACAACACTTCAAACCAGCCAAGAGCCTAGCATTGATGGAGGAGTTCATGTAATTCTATCCCACTCAAAGAAATTACTGGAAGTAGGTTGTTCCAAACTCATGTGTGCACAAACAGCACTAAATAGACTTAATGGATATTAAATTTTACAAAGGAGAGATAGGGTATACAAAGTTGAGAGGGGAAGTATGGAATTGTGGGGGAAGAAGGGGGTGTGAGATAGATTAAAACACATTATATTCATAAAAGAATATTAAATAAAGCATTAAATTTATAAACAACTCGCTGATTCTGCTGTCATCTTCTCCTGGTCAATCTTCTTGTCTTTTGGGTGGTAGAGATCCTAAGCTACTCTTTACTAGGAATTCTCTACCAACCATATGTACTCCATAGCCCTAAAAGACTGCCACTGCCCTCCAGCCTTGAGAAACAGGACCAGTATACACTCCAAAGGGAAACTGCTTCTGAACTTCTTGACCAAACCACTTTACATTCCAGACTGTAGCTGACAACCAAAAAATTATGGGTGGAGGCTGAAAGCTCAAAATCTAGACAAATAGAGAAAGTCAACATGTTAGTCAATTATGAGTTACCTCTATCCTGAAGATTTCAACAATTTTGGTGTAAGAAGAAAGATGACTTTCACAAAAAGTGAAGAAAAAGTGAACCTATGAACTAGGGTCAGATGTGCAAATACCAATTTAGAAATAAAAAAGGCAATGATGAAACCAGAATTACATGCCTTCTTCAAATACTATAAATCTCATCATAGAAATGCACCCTAATGAAAAGATCCTGGAAGAATTTCCAAACAAAATATTCAAAAAAAATATGAACATAAAAATGTTCAAACTCAAAGAAGGCAAGGACAAAGAGATGAATTACTGGGAAATCAATCCAAAGCAGGAAAATCGAGTTCAGATTGATGAGGAAAAGAAATGATGCTGGAAATGAAAACTCCCCAATATAGTGAAAATCACATTGTTAAGGCTGCCAGTACAATGGAGCATGTTTCAAACAGAAGCTCAGTGATGGAAGACAAAATAGAGGAATTAACTGGATTATTTGGTAGAGGAACACACACACACACACACACACACACACACACACACACACAAATCCAGCTTTATAGAGGAGTTCCAGAAAAATACTGCAACTTAAAGAAAAGTATAAAAGGATGTAGAAGGTCACAGGCATCTAATAAATGATATCAGAACAGATACTCAAAAATATCTGAGTAATTATTAAAACATATGAAAACTGACAAGAATTAGACATCTTCCAATAAGTAATTTAATTATTAATGGAAAAACCACAGACAAAGTGATTAGGTTGGAAGTAGTATCTCCTCTTTTTTCCTGTCTATAAGAAATTCACATCACCTACACATACAGTAAAAGAATTGGAATATCCCAAGCAAAAGACCCTAAGAACCAAAAGATATAGCTAGTCCAAATTCAAGAAAACATAGACTTAAAATCAACAATAGTCAGAATAAATTTAAAGTCTCAGTTGCACCCGATAAAGGAACAATTCACCAATAGGATACCATTATTCTAAACATATGTACACTAACATCAGGCTATTCAATTCTATAAGGGAAATGCTATTAGGTATGAAACTAAAGATTGAAATAAGCAATCATTATGGGAAAACCTTCACTACCCTTCTATCACAGAAAGACAGGCCTTCCATGGGAATGGGGACTAAGAAGAGAAACTCTAGAATAAAACAATATCATAACACAAATGAACTTAACAGATATTTACATGACATTTTGTTCAAAGTAAAGGACAGAAACTACATTATCACCTCATATCCAGAATAAAGCTACAACAGAATGCTTCCACAGCTGATAAACAGTCACCAAAGTAGCATGGTACAAAGTTACCACAAAGTTCTATCCTTCCCATAAACACATAATAATCGTACTAAGAAGTGATCAGGAAAACAATAAGATTCACAATACCTTAACACAAACAACAAACAAAGAAAGCAAAGACAAACAAATACAAAACAACAAAAACAGCAAACCATCTTGGAAAATACCAACCATAGAAGTAAAAGTTCTGTGTATCGAATCTCATGTAAAGCTTTAAAAAATAGTAGTTGCTTTATAAAAGTGGATTCAATAAGCTTCGTTTTTATCTTATAGTTATTTCCTCCCTTTTTTCTTTTTAGTCTTTGTTCTCCTTTTGGCAGGTGTTGGGGTCTATGCACTGGGTTTTTAGGTCAGTGGTACTTCTAATATGATGTCAGTGATATTGTCTGAGGGGCCTATCACAATGTAAAAATTCAGAAGAAAATTTGAAAAGTAAGATCTGTTGTATATTTGGAAGACCTTTAAGAGGATCAATGTGGTCTACCTTTTCTTTGGACAACCTTTTCCAGTACAATAAACTCAGTTGGACACACTGTACATCCTGTACCATAAAAAATCCTGTGTAATGAAAACTTTAAGACACTGATAAAATAACAATGGGAAAAGGAACCAGAAGATAGAAAGACAACTCCCCCTCGCCATAGTCATGGCTTCTAAGAATTAAAATTGTTAAAATACTCAACCTACTAAGAGCAACCTAGAGACTTAATGCAATCATTTTTTAACTGAATAGCTACAGGCAAATGTAAATCCTTATCCCACTTTCTACAGAAAACTCAACTGGAAATAAATTGAGGATCTCAACATAAAACCTTTTTTCTCTGCAATTGGGAAGCAGAGGCTGGGGGAGATCAATGAGTTCAAGGCCAGCCTGGTCTACAAAGAAAGTTCCTTGATAGCCAGGACTGTTAACACAGAGAAACCATGCCTCAAGAAAGCAAAAGAATGAAAAACTTTTCTCCTGATCACACAAAAGGAAAAGTCCAGAAAATGCTTGAAATCTCTGGCAAAACAACAGCTTTCTGAGAAAGAGTGCAGTAGCACAAGCATTAGTACCACTGATGGATAAATGGAAGTAAAACTGAAATGTGGGTACCAGAAAGTGCATAGTCATCTGCTCATCTGTGAAAACACAGACTACAGAATGGAAGGTTCTTTATTCACTGTACAGCAGACAGATTTTTAGATCCAGAACACACAGAGAACTAAAAGAAGCCCTAAATGACCCAATGAAAATTTGGATCTGTCACTAAGTAGGGTATTCTCTAATAAATAAATACAAATGTCTGAGAAATGTTCTAAAAGTTTTCAATAGTCTTATTCTTCAAGAAGATACAAATTAAAATTACTATGAAATTTTGTCATCTTGCTCCAGTCAGAATTTTTACGATAAAAACAACAACAACAAGCAAATGAAAAACTTCTGGTATGGTTGTGGGAGGTAAACTGGTGTGGCCTCTGTGTAAAACAGAATGGGGATTCCTCTAGAAAACTAGATATGATCCAGCTATGGCACTCCTGACCATATCTGGAGAAGCCTCATGTCCTACTACAGAGATACTTCCCATTAGTTATCATTGCTGGTTTACTCATGAGAGCTAGAGAATGGGACCACCCTAGATGTTCAGCAGCAGATAAATTGATAGTAAAGGTGCAGAATATTTTACTTAATGGAATATTATACAGCTGTTAAGAAAAATTATACATTTTCACAGATAAACATCTTTAAGTTTGAAGCAATCTAATTAAAACAACCCATACTGAGAAAGAGAAGTCCTATATGTTCTCTCCCAAATATGAATGCAAGTTACATATATTCTAATATGTCGGCTTCATTTAGAATATCCATATAGGTCAGGTCATCATTAAGGGACTGTCCTGTGGAGGATAGGAAATAGAACATAGTTGTGTAAATGTTTAAAGTGAATAATGGAACAGGAAGGAGTAAGAGGTTTGTCATGGAAGGCTGGATAAGGAGGGGATAGGAGGGGGTCACAAAACACTGTGGTGCTTTAGGAAGTTACATGGAAGAATATTAATGAAGAAGCTTCTAAATATATGCATGCACATATCTAAAAAGAGTTTAAATGGAGTTACCCTTAGAACAGTGCAGCAATGTCCCTGCTGAGCACCATAGGCTAATTAATCAATAGATCAGTTGCAGGACTGGGTTGCCTTTTGGGGGGTTGTTGGCCTCAGAGATCTCATAGGCCCTGAAAATTTGGTAATGCTATTGACAATATTTTTGGTTTCTATCCAGAATTTGTCAGTAAGACCCTACTACTGACACCACATATCTGATTCATAGAAATACTGGGAGCTGGTATTCACCATGAAACTTCATCTCTATGAGTTCTGGAAGCTGCTATACACATTATCATAAGAGAAACGTAATTTTAGTATTACGCAGCTATGAACCCTGAATGCTAAAGTAAAGTCTGTCCTTGCGAGACATGCCCATTTGTGCAGCTATTTGCTCCCCAGTGCTCCATAAACCAGGTATGGTAGTGAGTGGCTAAAATCCTAGCACCCGAGAGATTGATACAGGAAGAGCAGAAGTTCAAAATCATCCTCAGGTATATAGTGAGCCTGAAACATCAGCCTGAAATGTATGGACCTTAGATAAAAAGATAGACAGATAATAGATAGATAGATAATAGTTAGAGATAGATGATTGATTGGTGAGTAGACGGTGGACAAATTATATATATAAAATGTGGATATGCTTATATTTGAAAACAATAGTTCAAGCCCCTAAATTTTCCACAGGCTTTTTTGACATCATCATTTTCCAAATCCTCATGTGATGTTGTCTGTCGTACTTAACAGCCTTCACTTAATGGAACCATGTAGCAATTGTGTCTTAAATAACACTAAGTAAATCCTCATTGGCTGCTGCTTCTTGTTTTTATTCCAGGAATTTTACATTCTAGAAAAGAGAAAGACTTATGTGGATTTGTTAACAATTAAATGCTTAGCTGTCTTGTAGGTATAATAGTAGTTGGGGACAAGTAAGAAAAACCATGGAAAAAAGAGAAAGAACATTCTATCTTTCACAGATATTGCTAGTCATAAAAGATGAGAGGATCAGTTCTAGCATGTTTCATGAAATGACTTTTGACTTTTTCATACCAGGTTTATTATTCATTTTAAGTAGAATTTTGTTTCAAGAAATACTGGGATTATCATGAATGAATTCCATATTACTTTTGCTCTCCCCACACAATCTTTTCAATGATGGCAGTATATTTTCAACTTTGTTTTTGAAGTTTATTCTAAATGCCAAGGGAAACATATATTCAAAATAGTTGTTTCAAAGAAAGCACTATTTTCTAGTGAAAACTCTGCCATTCATATATTTGATACACTCCTTTGATCCTTGAGATCCTGAATGAGGAGAAAGCAGTGTTGTCAGCTATTTTTTTTAGGAACAGGGCTTAAACTGGAAAGTTTTAGCGCCCATTGTGTTGCCATAGTTTTTATTATCACCTCATTGACTCATTATTTTAAGAGTTAATATAACTTACTGGGAGAACTATAATTTCTCCTATTGAAAATAGATTCTTTTCTCACATAATATACCCTTATTAAAAGATCGCCTCCCTCTATTCTTCCAAGGTCCTCCCTATATTCCCTTTCTTCCAGATCCACTTTTTTTTTGTCCCTCATTTGAAATAAACAGGCTTTCAAGAGATAATTACCAAGCATGAGAAAATAAAATAGAAGATAAAACAAAAATTGTCATATTGAAGTTTGACAAGGCAACTCAACATCAGGAAAAGAACCCAAAGAGCAGGCATAAGAAGAAGAGATCCACTTGTTTGCACCGGCAGGAGTCCCATAAAAATAGTAAGCTGAATGCTTTAATATAGACAACCTGGTCCAGTCCCATAATGGCCCTGTGTTTGCTGCTTCACTCCTTGAATTCATATGAGCCCTGCTCAGTTGATTCAGAGGGCCTATTTTTTCTGGTGTCCCCCATAGCCACTGCTCTTATATTCTTTATGCCTTTGCTTTCCTCGCATTCCCTGAACTCTGAGGGGAGAAACTGGATGGAGAAATCTTATTTAGAGCTGTGTGTTCCAAGGGCTCTCTCTGTGTGTGGCGTCTGACTGTGGCTCTCTGCATCTGTTCCCATCTGCTGTGTAATGAAGCTTCTCTGGCGATGACTGGAGAAGGCATTGATCAATGAATATAGCAGAATATCATTGGAGTAATATTTTATAATTATTCCTAGACAAATAGTGTTTGGTTTTACCCTAGGTCTCTAGGTTATCTAATCTTGGGGAGAATCTTAACTTTTATGGCTTGATTAGATATTGTATTTATTAATAGTGCCTATCCTTATACTTATCAACTCTTCATAAATACCTGGAGCATTTGGTTTAATTTACAAACTATCTAATATACTTACTTTTACTTGTGAAGATTTTCTGAATATTTCTTACACATTTTATACAAGTAATATATAAAACTATATATATATATATATTTCATTAGAATATATTACTTTCCCCACAGTACCAGAGTGCAAATTTTTCCCATTCTTAGCAATTAGTAACTGGTCACAAAATATGGCATTCAAAATTTAAGGATAGCCCAAGTTGTCAATATGAGTCCACCAATGACCCATGTTTGAGGACTTCTAACGTAAATGTTGGGCTCACATAGCTAACTGAACTAAAAATATGCTTTGGTGGGTATTCAGGAAACTTAGCAATGACATTTGGACCATGGAGATGGCTCAGTTGGTAAGGGTATCTGACCTGAGTTGCAGCCTTTGAACTTCCATGAAGAAACGAGAGAAGTGACGCTCACATGCTGTTCTCTGATCTCACGTATTTGTCATATGTGTTTGCACACATTCATATATACACACACTTGCACACATGTACACACACACACTTAAAATAATTGGTCAATATTTTAACAACCATTTTCAAAATGAAAAGAAATCCATAGAAGATAGCCTTTGTTTAATTTTTTCTGAATTTGAGTTGTCATTTTAGCCTTTGTACTTTACTTAACTTTCAGTTGCTTGTCACACTTTAATACTGAGTATATTTTATTTTGCTCTGTATGGATCTTGATCCTGTTCTAATGTTCCAACTCTTCTTCTAAACTACATAACTGTTCCACATGTTTTACACATCTGTATTGATGAATATTTAACTACCATCTATTTTCTGACATTCAGATGGATCTGACACCAATGCTGAAGCTGAATCTACCCTTTAATGGAGCAAAGAGAGGGTATGCAGTGGGCTGCAAAAGCACTGAAAGAGATGACTTTTACACACATCTGCACTGATTAGAAATCCAAGCTCAACCCAATCAGGTTCAAATTCGGTGTCTCATCCCTTAATCCATGCATAGACAATAAAAGTCTCTTATCTTATTCCAACTTACTCCCTCAAACATCTTCAGAAATATTCTGTAATATTTCATGACCTTGTTATCTTTGAAAAAAGCACAATACATTAATTATAGTCTTGTGATTCACAAAATTTCACCTGGGGCTGTCATTCATTCTGAATAGACCAAAAATACTTGAGAGCTGTCTCTCATACTTGCTCCCTTCCCCCAGCAATTTCATGAATAATCAAAGGATAATTCTACATTTTTAAATTGGGAGAATGCATTCTTGATCAGGATGCAGTAGTCACAGAATAGGTGCAGTCACATGGACAAGAACTATGCTGTTTTCTCTGGATAGGATATCAATTAGAACTTGAACTTGTTGCAAGTGTGGATATTTGTGTTGTCAATAGCAGTTGTCTAAGACTTCTAGTGAAACTGTACTAGAACATAAGTAATGCATTCCGTTTAAATGTTACATCAGTTGACTTGAGCATTATAAATTGTATTATAGATGGGGTTATATGAATTATATCTTAGAAAGAGGAAAATGTGAGTGCTGTGTACATAATTTCATTCACTAAAGAACATGTTGTGTGAAGGGGAGACAACTATTTGATAAAAATGACCGGTAAGATTTTTGTCTCTTATTTTCCTCTGTGTGTTTGGTATTGAGGATAGAATATAGGACCTTAACATACATACCCTACCTGTACCTCCAGGCATGTTGTTGAGGAGGCTGCTTATTCATTTTCCAGATACTCAAGAATCCGAAAATAATTACACAGTAATCTTATTAATAACAGTATTGTTTGGCCAATATCTTGAGCATATTTTTGGCTAACTCTTATATCTTAAATTAACAAGTTTCTATTAATCTCTGTATTGTCATGTGGCTGTGACTTACTGGCAAGGTTTCAGTGGGCTCCTGCTCCTACAGAAGTGTCTGATTCCTATGGGAAGCTACATGGCTTCTCTCTGACTCTTCCTACTGTCTTTCCATATCTCTTTCAGCCTGGCTTTACTCTGTTAAGCCATTGGACAAAAGCATCTTCTTTATTAACCCATGGTATGCAAAGTTAAATCCCATATCACCTCCCCTTTTCTGTCTAAATAAAAGTAGTTATTTTTCTCTTATGAATTAGCCACACCATTTCTAATATAAGGCTTAGACTCCTTAGGATAGAATGATTATTGAAACATTTAGCATATGTTTCTTGCTTAATATTGTTTATGCTTGTTGTAATTCTAATTTTATACTAGATATAGTTTGTGTTAGACTTAGAGCTCTTTTAGTTAAACAAAAGGAGGAGATACTGTAGGAATTCCTTCAGCCAATAGCCTTTAAGATACCAGTCCACTTGGGCATGGCATATTATACTATAAATGAGACATAAAGTAGGCACTCACTGTCTCTCCTGACTTCTGGAATTGGTTCCTGATCCCTGTTCATGCAGAGGACTTTGATCTGTGAGTATACCCCTAAATAAATAACCCTTTATTATATGCAATTCTGAGCTAGTGAGGCATTATTTTGTAACTTCTATCATCAACATGTCAGGTTTGTTCATTTGAATGAGCTGCAATTATTCAAAGTTAGAATATGGAATAGAAAACCAGTGAATAAATTTAATCTAGGAGACTCATTTACCATATTCAGAGATTCTGAAATCATACAATGCATGGTTAATTTGAAATAATATTTTACCCCCTTGTGCCACAATACAGCTACCATCCTTCAGGTTAAAAAAATAAAATATTTCCTATGAAAACTTCATGCAGTAAGTTCTCATTCTATGTGAGGGAGATAAATAAGTTAGTTCCAAAGTGCATCAGTTTCATTTAACCAATGGTCAGTGGGACATTAGCTTTAAATCTGCAAACACAAAACTGTTTTTGTAAGTTTATTTCTTCTGACATGTATTAGCATATATTTTTTAGATAAATACTGAAAGAAATATAAAATCAGATAAACAGTTTGTTCATGGGGCTTTTCAAGAAAATGTCTGTTCACTTCCTCATTTTTTTGATACTCTGAGTAATATTCCCTTTCACTGTAAATATTCCCATCTTCCTAGCCACTGTGCCGATTAGTGGGTGTTCTCTGTGGAGAGGCACACAGGGGGTGCAAAGCTGAGTGAGAACAGGGTTAGTGATGAGCAATCAGAAGTCCTACATAATTAAATGATGGTTTTCTGGCTTTGGTTGAGAACATTTCAGTTGATTGTAATGGACATTAGAGGCTCTTGATGAGATCCTAGTGGGCTGTGACAGTGCACTTACAGGAACTACCAGAAGTTTCTGGAGAAATGCCATTTCTCTGTTACTGCTATGAACAATTTGGTAGTGTTCCCTTCAGGTGACCAATCTGCTGTTTCTATACATTAGTATGTTTGTCTGGAAATTAGCAATTTTTTAAGCTCATTTACTGAGTCCAAAGGGTCATAAGGATTGTCTGAAGTTCCTGTCGTACCCAGTTCCCACAGTCGCTAAATCCTAAAGATATCACACAGAGGTCTACGTTACTTATAAACTGATTGGCCTAGTAGCTCAGACTTCTTATCAACTGTTATAGCTTATATTAGCCCATTATTCCTGTCTATGTTAGCCATGTGGCTTGGTACCGTATTTGGCAAGGCAATCACATCTTGCTTCTTTTATGGCAGGGTCACGGCTGCAGCTGAGCTTTCCTCTTCCCAGAATTCTCCTGTTCTCATTGCCTGCCTCTACTTTCTGCCTGGTTGTCCCTCCTATACTTCCTGCCTGGCTAGTGGCCAATCAGTGTTTTATTAAAATACAATTGACAGTGTACAAACCATTTTCCCACAGCAACTCCACTTGTTTTTAAAGAGGAACTCTGAATCTGATATCCTTTGTTTAGCTTTTCTCCTGACCATTATCCATAACAAATTGTAATCAGCATTCTAAACAAAGGAAAATATCCATAGCCCATTTTTGGGGAATGTCGGTATAGTTTTTTAGGCTACTTCTTGCTGATTGGGGGTACTAACAATCTTATGGTGACCTAACAAAAATTTAGAATTATAATCAAGTCATGACTGGAGTATCCTGTGAGGCTTGATCATCTTAGGCAGCAGTCTTGAATCTGTTCTGGATGTAGAACTCAGACATCTGGGCCATACACTCCTATTGAAGATTTGTCAGGGGATCTTCCTTGATCAAACCTGATTTTTTTAAACCCAGATTGAATCCACAGCCTCTCATTTCCTGTGGAAACAAAAGGTGCATTCTGGTAGGATTTGCTGAATGAGGCAGAGGCAGGAGGATCACCAGTTCAAGGCCAACCTAGGCTACACATTTTAAAGGCTATTGGCTGAAGGAGTGGAATGTGCTCCCACAGCAATAAGGAAGCTTCGTTAAAATATAGGAATTTGTTATTAGGTGCTTATAATGAGTCACCATTTTTTTTCTGAGCCCTAAGAACTTACAATGGTTACTAGTAAACCTTGGTGGTTATTAAATAGCAATTGTAAATGGCTTTTTTTGTGTGTGTGACAAAATATCCAACAAGAAGCAAATCTAAGAAAGGAAGGACTTAAACTTGCTTCTGCTCATATGGTTCTGTCCATTATGGCAATATAGCATGGAAATCATGAAAGCATGAAGTTCATGGTAACTGGTCATATTTGGTCATATTGTGTCTGTAGTTAGTAAGCAGAGTAATGAATACTTCTTATGGATACCCTTTCTCTGAGAACCCTAGCCCATGAACAGTACTACTCATGGTTAAGATGGGTCTTTCCACTTTAATTTATTCAATCTAATAATCCATCAGAAGCATTTCCAGAAATAATTCAAGCTACATAAGCCTCATAGGGTAAAACCTAAAGTGTTAGGATGTATCAAATTAACAACCAATATTTGCCAAGAATAACTTAATATAAATAAAGCTTTTACTGAATGAGAATATTCCAGAATACATTATGAATAGCTAATCATTGATGAATTACACATGTTGTGAAATGTTAGGAATTGTATTCCTTCTCTACCCATGTAAACTGGATTCTGTCACATGGACTAGTAATTACTGAAGATACCAAGTAATATTTATTTATTTATTTATTTATTTATTTATTATGTAGTATTCTCAGTATTCTGTCTGCATGTATGCCTGCAGGCCAGAAGAAGGCACCAGATCTCATTACAGATGCTTGTCAGCCACCATGTGGTTGCTGGGAATTGAACTCAGGACCTTTGGTAGAGCAGGCAGTGCTCTTAACTGCTGAGCCATCTCTCCAGCCCTACCAAGTAATTTAGATGTAGTATTGGCGGAACTGGGATGGAACTGACCTGAAAACCTGGGGACTAGCTAATATATTATCAACAGGTACTATACAAGCTGCCAAGGGAAAAAAGCAGGCAGTAGCCCTGTCTATCCATAAAGCCTAGAACATCTATGATTAGTTTGGTGAGGTATCCCCAGTGATACAATGAAGGCGCTTCTATCTTGGTGAAACCAAAATTGTCTAATTGGAATTCATGTTGGGTTTCAGTTAAAGTTACCTCTTCCCAGATGAACATGTTTGTGTCAGTTTACAAAAGCTAAGCAACATGATTGAACCCCTGTCAATATGGCACAAAAATTCCTCATGATTAAACTATAACTTTCCCTTGCCTTTCTTATCCTCAAGATCTCATGTTAGTATCAGCATAAACAAAACCCAGCATAAATTTAAAATTCCCATTGTCTTTTACAAAATTAAAACACTTTGAAATTTTGTCTCTTTAAAATAGCCTAACATTTCTTTACAAGTTTGAAGCTTCTTAACTATGTGCTCCTAAAAAGAAAAACAGAAACAAACAAATAAGCAACAACAACAAAACAAACTGAATAGTTCCTTACCTCTGAAGGAAAAAAATCAGGGCACAGTCATGATCAAATCAGTGAAACAAACCTTCAATCATATAAACAATGCAGAGTTCAGTGTATGAGAGTCACTCATGACCTTCTGGACTATAAATGGCTTAGGTGGTTCCACTACTCAGATTCTGTCATCTGAAACATATGTAGCTTGTCTCATAGGTTCAGATGACATAAAAACCCTGCCACAACTCTTTACAGTCCTAGTATATCCGTTATCCTTATGTTATCACTATAACTGAGACTATACTTTTTGCTTGGATTTCTTCAAGGACTCCAATCTTATCACATGGGACCATTACTCATCTTCTCTTTATGATGCCTTTAATCTTGGAGTTTCCATAGCAACTGAAGCTGTACCCACCAAAGGGCCTCCTATGCTCTCTTTCAGTGCTAATCCTTAGCTTCTTTCCATGTACCTAGAAGTCCCACATCTTACATGGTGGCAAAAACCAGGATCATGTGGGGAACTTTTACACATTGCCAACTTAATCTCTTAGCACAAGATGCAGCCTTGTCCCCTTTTGTCTCACCATTTTTTTTATGCTGACCTGAGGAAATACTTTCCAGAAAATTTCACCTCAATGATTCTGGTATCTTGTTTAAATCACAACTGATTCTTCTGCCAAAGCCGATAAGAGACCACAGATTATAAGTTTAAATATATCAACCTAAAGACCCTACTGGGGTCTGTGAAAGCCTGTCAAGCTTCCCTCTAAAAATTTACAAGCTAGGCCTCCATTATTTACATTGCTCTTAGCATTCTTATTTTCCTAGCTCCAAGAGCAAACACTATTAAACTCTGAGGACTCAAAGAATCCTGCAGCCTACATTTTCATAGTGCTTCCTCAGTTCTTCCTGAAAGAACATGGTTGTGGGAGTGGCCAATCACTATCTGGTTTAACTTAAGGCCAACACTGAGAGAAGAAACCCATGTTCCACATTGCCTGGATGGTAACAAATGGGAGACTAGGTAGCCCATAGACTGAAAACATGTTGGAGGAGGGCTGCTTGTTGGTTCCTGGCCACTTAGCTGTGAAATAATCACACAGAAACTGCATTAATTAAATCACTGTTTGGCCCATCAGCTCTAGCTTCTTATTGGCTAACTCTTACATATTAATTTAACCCATTTCTCTTAATCTGTGTATTACCACGTGGCTGTGGCTTACTGGCTAAAGTTTCATCTGTTTCTGGTGGGGCTACATGGCTTCCCTCCAACTCCACCTCCTTTCTCTCAGCATCCAGTTTAGTTTTCCCTGCCTCCCTAAGTTCTGCCCTGCTAAAGGTCCAAAGCAGTTTCTCTATTCATTAATGGTAATCACAGCTTACAGAGGGAAATCCCACATCAAGAGTATAACCCAACAGGCATGACAAAAATATATAAACAAACAAACTAACAAATAATCAACCAAATAATTTCTAACAATATTCTGTTATGCTTATATTTGGTGTTTTTTTTTTGCAGTTGTCATTAGAGAGGCTTTTCCTTCTGGCATATGGCAGAAGATACAGAGACCTACAACCAGACATTACACAGAGAAAGTCTATGTGGAGGTCTCCCCTCAGAACTTAGGGAATCCTGTGGAATAAGGGGAGGAAAGACTGTAGGAGTAAGATGGGAGGGAGGACATCAGCAAAATATGACCCACTTAATCAACTAAGCAGGGCTCATATGGACTCATGGAGACAGAAGCAGCAACTGCAGGGCCTGCATGGGTCTGCCCCAGGATCTTTCTGTATACGGTATAGCTGTTAACCTGATGTTTTGGTGGGAGCAGCTTTTTCTCTTACTCTTTTGCCTACTCTTGGAACTCTTTCTTCCTATTGGGTTGCCTTGTTCAGCCTTGATATGAGGACTTTTGTCTTCCTTTGTTGTATCTATTTTGTAGTGCTTGGCTGTTGTCTTTTGGAGGCATGTTCTTTTCTGATAGGAAAAGGAAGGGGAGTGAGTGCGTGGGAGAAAGTAGGTAACTGGAAGGAGTGAGGGAAAGGAAAACTGCAGTTGAGATGTACTATATAAGAGAACAATTTATTTAGAAAAAAGCTCAGGATCTAAGGACCTACTTCTATTAGTTTGCCTTCTATTGCTCTGATAAACACCATGACCAAAAGCAACTTGTAGATGAAAGAGATTGACTTATTTGTTCAGATCATAGTTTATCATTGAGAAACATTAGGGAAGAAACTCAAACAAACTTGGAGGCAGGAGATGAAGCATAGACCATAGAAGAACAGTGTTTTTTTTTTTTTTTTTTTTTTTGGTTTTCTAAACATGTGTTGCTCAGCCTGCTTTCTATTAGCAATGAGGAACACCTACATTGGGTTGGTGCTAGCCACAGTGGGCTATACCTTCCTACCTACATCAATAATCTATCAGGAAAATGTTTGACAGACTTGTCCACTTGCCACTTTGGTGAAGATTCCCTCTTTCTAGACGAGTGTAGCCTTTAGCTTGTGCCAAGTTGACAAAAAACGAACCAGCACATTCATTTGTTATATATTTGAGTAATTTTATGGTAAATTTTAAGTTTTCATGAATTATTAACTTTTAATAAAATTAAGTAAATAAGTGAAAGAATATAAACTGTCAAATATGCACATATATATGTATACATACCTTCAGAGATGCATATTAATATATAACAATATCTAAAACTATGAACATTAATATTTTACTTTCAAACATCTATGTAGAGTAATTAATTCAGGTTCATTTCATTTTTAAAATGGTTTGTGATATTTCATTATATGGTTATCCAATATTATATTGGTTTTATCATTTTAGTGGACATTACAGTGAACTAATTTCTATATCTGCATACTTTTGCATACTCAAGGATTTCTATGGAATACAAAAGTGTGTGGTTATAAATACAAAGCTTATTTTCTCAAAGAATTATTTATGTCAATCTGGGCTTCCATGACTATAGTTAAGAATGCTTGTCTGCCATACTAGAATAATGCCACTCTAAGGGAAGAGTCTAGTGTATTTATTTTTTACAATCTTTTCTACTGCTTCTCAGAAAATACATGTGTTCCCTTCATGCCCACCCATGGCTCTCTATAGATTGTTTGCCTCTCATCTGCATATGGCTTTCTAGACCCCACATCTGTTCCTCTTCATATCATAGCTGTTATGTTTAGATTGTTTCACGTCATGGATTCTCTTGGGAAGAATTCCCCTTTTTTTCTCTACAAATCTCTATGTGCTTCTGAAAACAAACATTAAATATTAATTTTCAAAGGCATCCCTTCATGTGTTGAATAGGTTACTTCACAAATTATTAACTATTTTATTATCTAATTACTACTGTACAGAAATCTTCATATATATATATATATATATATATGTGCCATTGTTATAGAATTATTTTATGCTTTTCTCCTTTGGCATTTAGCCTCCCTGTGAAGGGCAAACATATTTTTTCTGAGTCCAAAGAATCTCTGGTCCTCAGCACACTTTCATCAGTGTGCTCCATTCGTACTTGTTGAATATGTGTATTCTCAGTGCCTCAAAATGTCCAGGACACATTAACTCAGTGATTATTACTGAATAGAGCAATTTAAGTTTTCCTATATCTCTTCTCAAAATCAGTTATTACATCTTTTAAAAATGCATACTCTCTAATTGGGAAAATAATTGATTTTTTATTTACAGAATGATCAACCTATTTTTGTACACAGTTTTAGGTTTTCTATTATATTTAATGTTAAGTGAGCTCATTGTTCTTATTTGTTTGATTATACTTCTTGTGGAAATAAAGCATATCTCTTTTTTTTTAGTATATATGAAGGCACAGAGATTAATAGTGCTTGTACCAGAGGCTCTGTGTCTGCTGCCTCTCACAATAGATCATATTGCAAAAGATGCTTTTACTCATATTACTCTTATAAAAGCAAAAGGACTCTGTTTCAAACTAAGACCTGTGGCTTTCTATGAAATAGCTCTCCTAGTGCCATTCTCTTTCCTCCCCCAGGCTCAGGAACAAGTTCTTCTGTCTTTATCATAACAATTTTGAAATAATAATTGAAATTACTACATCTGTATGTTGTGTTTATTATCTGTTTAATTTGCTCTTACACTTCTATACCTTCCACATATGTTCTATATCTTATAGTTTATTTTAAGGACTTGCTTTTAAGATGGGTACTCCCATTTTTATTGATGAACAGGACAAGGAGAGCAGTACATCCTTAGTAGTTACCCACATAAGATATGCCAAGTAACAATGTTAGGTTTCAAAAAAGAAACATATCTCTCCCAAATTTTGATACCATTTGATAAAAATCTGTGCATTTCCTTATCTTCCCAATATAAATGAGCAGAACCAATTAAGGTGTTAAAATCATGTTATCACAGATCCTTGGAAATAATCTAGGACAGTGATCATGGAGTGGGCTCCCAGTGGAAGACTAGGGACCAGACTTATGGAAGTGACTAGTAGATTTCGACATGGCTCCACTCTGGGTCACTCAAGTAACCCAGGGCTTATTATTTAACCTGGTGGTGTAACAAGTGGACATGCCTCACACTGTTACTGTGAGGATTAATGTGTGCAATACATGTAAAGCACTTAGAGTTGTGCTGGATTGCAGTAAGTGCTTGATAGAGACTGTGATGACTGTATTAGTCTGAGCTCTCAGCTAGAGATCTATGTCTATCTCTGTCCCTTGAAATGCACAATTAAACAACACATATAAAGATGGTAAGGGCAAATTTGCCTTTTTGAAAAGCACTGAATAGAAACAATTTTCTCAAAGGCCTAAGCATAAAACAAATTTAATTTTCTTATGTTTTCTCTGCTTTTATGAAAAATGTCTGTAACAAGGATAAGTATTATCCTATTTCATTGTAAGACTAAAGCATAGAAATGTTAAATGATTTGTTCAAGGACATAACAAATGAGTAGTGACTAGGAGTAAGAAATTTTATGACTTCTTCATATGAGGCTCTTCCTACTGAGATGTTATGTTCATACTTAATATTGAAGAAGCATCAATCCAGATCCACCTCACATTTCCTGTCACAGCAGTATGCACATGGCATGTGTATAAGGTCACAGGTGAAATGCTGCATCACAGAAAGACAATAAAACTAAAACATGATCTTCTCAATTATCTTCCTTTTTATCTGAAGCCTGTTCTTTCTCATTACTCTCACTTTTCTTTGTTGAACCAGCATACTCTAGTTAGAAACTACTTCTTCCAATTGAAAAATATACTAACTATATATAATAAAAGGTTTGCCTTAACATCTTCAAAAATAATAAAATGGACTGTTACAAAGGGTAAGCTTTTACACTCATGGCAATTTATATTAAAACATTAAATACATATTTATTGCAGGAAAAATATAATGTATCACATTTATACCCACTACTTGATAGCCATATATAGCTATATCAGAGGAGAACACTGTAATATATAATATATTGGACATACAAGAATAGATATTTCCTAGATCCATTTTATTGACTGAGAATAAGACAAACTTCTTTTGTTGACACTGCAGATTGGCCTTTCCCAAATTGAAACTGAATAGAGGCTTAGAGAAAACAATACTGTGGGCTTTACCTAATCCTATAGAAGAGGATTAATCCACAAGTACATGGGAGAAAGGACAGAGGAGGACATCTGAAAAACAAATATCAGCACTGAAAACTGACCTAAACTGGTGACATTTCCATCTGTAGAAGAAAAGACAATAATCTCACAATCCCTCATGACAGTGAGGCCCATCTGATAAGGTAACATTGACCTAGATAAGAATGTAACCTGTAGCCAACAGAAGTTTGTAGAGGGCCCAATGGTCAATTAGTCTTTACCTGGTGAAGTTGTGCAATCTGAGAACAAAATAAACCTTGAAAATGATATCTTGTGGCTTGGCTAGAAAGTAGAGGCCTCAGGCTGTGGCCTAAGGACTGATGTGAAGGGTCCTTCTGTCTATGTGTTGCTTTTATTGGTTAATGAATAAAGAAGCTGCTTTCAGCCAATGGCTTATCAGAGTATAACCAGGCTGGAAGAAAGAGAGAGAGAGAGAGGCAGAGAGAGAGAGAGAGAGAGAGAGAGAGAGAGAGAGACAGAGAGAGAAACATAGACACAGAGAGAGACAAAGAGAGAATGATGGCAGAAGATACAAAATAATCACACACTAGTTAAGAATTACATACAATAAAGGGCTATTTATTTAGGGGAGACTTACAGATCACTGTCCTAGATCACAGTCCTCTGCACAAACAAGGAGCAGGGTCTAGCAGCTGGAAGTGAGAGCCAGAGCAAGAGAGCTAGTTCAGGCCTTGCAACTGCATTTATAGTATGAGACTACATCCAAGTGAGCTGGTATCTTAAAGGCTATTGGCTGAAGGAGAGGAAGGAGCTACCACAGGACTTCCCCCTTTTGGTTAAATAACCCAATACAAAAGTATATACACAAGGAACAGATATCAAGTATAAGATTAGAATTACAACCAGCATAAACAATATTAAGCAAGGAACATATGCTAAATGTTTTAATAAATATTCTATCCTAAGAAGTCTAAATCTTGTATTGGAAATTGCTTGGCTAGATCATAAAAGGATGGTAACTATGACTATCTAATCTTCAACCATATTGAAGCCCTGAGAAGGGAGATAGTATCACTTGAGTAGGCAGGAAGTGCAATAAAGCAGCTTCCAAAATGTGCAGTGTAACTGGCTGCCTGAGCAATCACCCAAAGTCTCACTTGTAATGCTGAAGCACCAACTTTGGCTATAGCTTAGAGTAACTGAAAAACCATTTTCAGAGGCAAGAAAAATTTCACAACCATATTACCCTGTCTTGTCAAAATTTAACAGCTTTTTTTTCCTGTATCTTGCTTCTCCAGTCCAGACATTGTGCACTTTGTCAGTGATTGAGACATGGGCAGTTTCTTGCCCAAAGGCTAGTTGCACCAAGAAGAAGACAAACTCCAAGTGGAGTGTCTTTAATGATCAACACTCTCTCTGGAATACATTGGTGCTGCCAGGAGCAATCGTGTCTTATGTCAACAGAATCCTAAGTTATTTAAATGCCATGCTCTACAGGACTTTGACGTGGTTGAAGGTTACCTATCTTTGCAGAATACAATCTCTATGTATCTAAACAACTTAATTAGTCTGACTAAAAGTATGACATACATGAATAACTATTGACCTATAACACTTAATACCTATATAACTTAAAGATTAAGACTTCATCATAATATCAAACAATTATTAAACATCTGTGCAGTAAAGGAGGACAATGACATAAAAATGTGAACAATGTGCTGGGCCACAGACAGTGAACTCCATGAGAGCAGGAGCAGATCCAGACCAGGGTCATTTGTGGAAGCAGGACTGGGCCAGCAACCTAAACCAGAGCAGACTTGAGACAGCATACTCCACAGGAGCAATTACAGGGGAGCAACCATGGAGCAAGTGGGCCAGAGACAGAGACTAATGTGGGTCTGGACATGAATCTGGAACCTTCAAGGGAGTAGACCTAATTCAGAACCCCTGTGGGTCTTGGAATGAATCTAGGAACTCTGAGGGAGTAGGCAGGAACCAGAAATCTCTGTAGGTACAGGCTTGAGTCTGGGATCTCTGAGGGAGTAGACCTGAGCAAGGACCTTTTTGGGTCTAGGTGTCAGTCTGGGATTTCAAAGGGAATAGGCATAAACCTCTGTGGGTCAAAGAGTGAGTCTGAGACCTCTGAGGGAATAGGACTGAGCCAGATCTTCTACGGGTCTGGGTGCACCCATGTCTGGAACCTCTGAGTGAGTAGATCGAAACAAGAGACCTTTGAAGGACTAACCCCAAGGCGGGACCACTGCAGGAATTGAATCCAGGCTGGGGACATTTACAGAAATAAGTGTGAGCCAACAACCTAGACCAAAGCAGTCTCTGACACAGTAAACTTCAAGTGAGCAGAGCAAAGCCTGAGAGCATTAAGCGACCTCCAGGAACACAGAGTGACAAATGGGGTAACTAGAACCGTGACACTGACTGTATGACAAGAACAACCATCTGCACTTTGGATTCACTGGCACCTAGAAAATCAATAACAAAATCACAAACAGCCCCCAACCACACTTATTAGAGGAAAGGATTAGTAGAAAAGGTAAGAACATACACACACAACACCACAAAGAGCAACCCACCTGTAAAACCTAAAAACCCTAAAACATCAAGACTTGAACAACCAAATATAGTGAAAAAGGATCCATATCTATTGCCATGCACAAAACTTAAGTCCAAATGGATCAAAGTCCTCAACATAAAGCCAGCCACACTGAAACTCTTAGAAGGAAAGTGGGAAGTACATTTGAACACATTGGTACAGGAGATCACTTTCTGAATATAATGCCAGTAGCACAGACAGTGAGAGAAACAATTAATAAATGGGACCTCCTGAAACTAAAAAGATTCTTTAAAGCAATCACATGTTCAACAAGACCAAGCAACAGCCTACAGAATGTGAAAAGATCTTCACTATCCCCACATCAGAAAGTGGTCAGATCTCTAAGTTATACAGAGAACTCAAGAAATTGGTCACCAAAAAAAAAAAAATCCAATTAAAAATGGAATACAGACCTAAACAGAGAACATTCATCAGAGGAATCTAAAATGGCTGAAAGGCACTTATGGAAGTGCTCAAAATCATTTATATTACATCAGAGAAATACAATTCAAAACAACAGTGAGATTCCATCTTACACCTATAAGAATGACCAAAATCAAAAACACTGATGACAACGTATGCTGGAGAGGCTGTGGGGTAATGTGAATACTCCTGCATTGCTGGTAGAAGTGCAAGCAGGTACAGCCCCTTTGGATGTCAGTGTGGTGATTTCTCTGAAAATTAGGAAATAACCATTCTCAAAATCTAGTAATACCACTTTTGGGTATATCCAAAGGATGCTCAATCATGTCACAAGGACAAGTGCTCAACTATGTTCATAGCAGCATTGTTTGTCATTGTGAGAACCTGGAATCAACCTAAAGGCTCCTCGACCAAAGAATGGATAATGAAAATGTGGTGCATTTACACAATAGAGTACTACACAGCAGAAAAAATAATGACATCTTAAATTTTGTAGGGAAATGGATGGAGCTAGAACACATTATATTGAGTGAGGTAACCTAGACACAGAAAGACAATTGTTACATATACTCACTCATAAGTGGTTTCTAAACATAAAGCAAAGAAAAACAGCCTACAAATCATGATCCCACAGAACCTAGATAAAAATGAGGCCCATAAGAGAGGCATACATAAATCTAATATACATGGCAAGTAGAAAAAGACAAGATCTCCTGACTAAATTAGGAGCATGAGTACTTTGCCAAATGTTTGAATGGCAGGGGAGAGGCATGGAGAAGGATTGTTTGGTATACTTGTAATGAGCTTTGTATTATAATAAGCAAAAAAATGGTTTCATTTTCTTAGACACATATGCTGGACCATTCATTGTCTTTCTTTATTTGTGCAGGTATCCTCATGATGGTCATAACTTCTAATAAATGCATGATTACTGAATCAACCTTTTCTGAGCTCAAGGCAGTTGCCCATTGAAAATCTGAATAAGTGGCAATGGTGTGGTCTACATATTTTAATTTTCCAAATTCTGTAAAGTGGAATACATCCATGTGTCATATCTCATTGATTTGATTACCTTTTCGGTTCCTCTCTGCTGGTAATGGTGTTTGGTTATAGAATGAACAAGTAGGACATCTCTTTGTAGTCCTTAGCTTATTGACATAACAGAAAACTTTTTCTTTATACATTTGCTATTGACATGGTGTTTTTTATGAATTTCAGAGGCCTGCAACACAGTTAAAATCAATAATAGGTCTATTTCTGCATTACTTTGTGCTAGAGGACCTGGCAAACCATATGGGATTGTATGTGTGTTATGGATATGAGACAAAGCCCATTCCTGATTATATCTTGAACCTGTGTGAATAATAAAGTCAATTCTGTATCATCTAGTATAATTTCAGCAGTTTCAATACGCAAGACAACTCTTTTTGTATATTGCAAATCAGTAACTATATTGAGAGGTTCTTTGAAATCCCTGAGTTCCATGAGAATAGCATATACTTTGCCTTTTGTATAGAATTATAAGGTATATGTTCCACCTTACATAACTCTTTTGATTTATAACCTGCCTTTCCTGATATATTTGCATCAATATAAAAGGTATGGGCTTCAGTTATTAGTACATCATGTACAATTCAGAAAACAATTGAAGAAGTTCTCTTTATAATGTTAATCCTACCACTTTGGGATTGCTACTAATTTCTCCCAAAAAATAAGCACAAGCTCTTTGCCAAGGTTGTCTTCCCATATTTATTTAGTTTTATCAGCAGTAAAGAAAGTATAATCTCTGTTGGGTCAATACCTGCTAGTTGATGAAGTCTTTTCATAATTAATTCAGAGATATTTTCCACATAAGTTTTTAATTTTTTATTTGGTTTATGTGGTAAAAAGATCCATTCTAAGATAATATCTTCCCTCTGTATTAAAATTCCTGTAAGGAAAATTCTGGAAGACAATATGATTAGAATACAATTAATTTTGGATTCATGTAGATTCTATCTATATATGCCTCCAGGAAATTTTCTTCAATGACCATCAATTCTTTTTCCATTTCAGCTGTTAATTCTTTGGGACTATTTAAGTCTTTGTAACCATCTAATTTTTTTTTTAAATAAACTATTAGGTTAGGTGTTATCCCAACAGTTGTTGTTAGACTGGTAATATCTCCTACCAGTCTTTAAAAGTCAATAAGAGTCTGTAATCCATCTCTCCTAATTTGTGCCTCTTGTGTTCTAAATCTGTAAATCTATTTTGTAACCTAGGTAATTGACAGAATCTCCTCTTTGTATTTTTTCAGGAGCAATTTGTAATCCCCATTAATGAAATTTTTTTATTCTTCAAACATTCTTATCTCCTACCAGTCTTTTTTAAAAGTCAAGAGTCTGTAATAAGTCTCTCCTAATTTGTGCCTGTTGTGTTCTAAATCTGTAAACCTATTTTGTAACCTAGGCTATTGACAAAATCTCCTGTTTGTATTTTTTCAGGAGCAATTTGTAATGCCCATTAATGCATTTTTTTTTATTCTTCAAACATTCTTTCTAAAGTATCTGCATTTGAGTCAGATAACAAAATGTTGTACATGTAATAGTAAATTATAGACTTAGGTAATTTCTTGTGTATTATTTCCAAAGGCTGATTTACAAAGTATTAGCACAGGGTGGGACTATAGAGCATCCCCTGTGTGATGTAGGTGGGTCATCTACCTATCTGTTGCTTTCATTGGTTAATTAATAAAGAAAACTTCTAGGCCTGATAGGTCAGAACATAGGTAGGTGGGGAAGACAGAACAGAATGCTGGAAGAAAGCAGTGAGGAAGACGCCATAGGTCTCCTCTCCGAGATGGATGCAGGTTAGACACTTCCTGGTAAGCCACCACCTTGTGGTGCTACACACATTAATAGAAATGGGTTAATCAAGATATGAGAGTTAGCCAAGAAGAGGCTAGAACTAATGGGCCAGGCAGTGTTTAAAAGAATACAGTTTCAGGTAACTATTTCAGGTAAAGCTAGCCAGGAGCCCAGCCACAGCCCGCCACTCCCATCACTATACCTGTGGGAGGATGGTCCATTGGTATCTCCTAGTAAGCTGGGAATTATTATAAGTAGGCACTATGAAAGCAATTTTTTTCTATCCTTTTCTTATAAAGGTATGGTGAAGAAACAATTCTTTAAGTCAATAACTATAAGAAGCCATTTTTTTTGGTAATAGAGAAGACAGAGGGATTCCAGACTATAGAAGGCCCATAGGTTGGATAACCTTGTTGACAGCTCTTAAATCTGTCACCTTTCTCTTTTCTCCAGATTTCTTTTTAACAAGTACAGGAGAATTCCAAGGGCTGGTTGATTCTCTAATATGGAGAGCATCTAATTGTTCCTGTACCAGCTGTTCTAAAGCCTGCAGTTTGTCTTCTGTTAAAGGCCATTGTTTAACCAATATGGGTTTCTCAGTTAACCATTTTAAAGGCAAGGATGTTAGTAACACTGAAGTTTCGCTAGTTGTTTCTGTTCTTGTACAGCCTGAATGACTGATAACCTTTTAAATAATATTTTATAATATTCTTCCCAGAAGCATGAGTTTTGGGGACTGGGTATTCCATTGCTGCAATAGGTTATGGCCCCATCAATTCACTGATATATTATGGCCTCAGCCTCTTTTTCTGTCCTTCTGGCTCTAGGTATTCAACCTACCTTGTGCTTTGTTTTACTTGAGATAGGGCTCCAATTCCTAGAAATTGAATATCTGCCTTTTGAAGAGGTCAATCTGAAAGCCAAAATTTTGGAGTAATGATAGTCACATCCACACCTGTGTCTAGTAATTCCTCAATTACAATGTCACTTATACCCACCCTTAGTTTTGGTCTTAGATCATTTATATAAGTCTGCCAAAATATACATTTCCTATTTCCTACTGAAATTTATGACTCATCCTCCAGGTCTATTCCATCATCCAGAACAGTATGCTTTTTTTAAAGTAGATACTGGATTGTTTAATTTTCCTGGTGAGACATGTTCTCCACAGTGACTGGGAATGACTGGAATTCGTTTGACATGGGGGCCTTTGAGAGGTACCCAAAGGAGTTTCAGGTTGCCTTGTCTGTCTCTTGTCGACCTACATTCATTAGTCCAATGTTGGCCTTTGCTATATATACCAGAAGACTGAGTCCCCCTATTCTTTTCATTACTATATGAGATATTATTCCTATGAATTCCTTGTCTGCAGTCCCTTCTTAGATGTCATAATCTTCCACAATTAAAACTTTTGGCATTTTGGTGACTCCTCATACCGTTGGAAATTGCTTTTCCTACCCAAGCTTCAGTACTATTATCAAATGTTTCAACATACATTGCATGCAAAATCTATTCATCTATGGGTGCTGATCTAACCTTTAACAGCCCAAGGATCTTCTTACATTCTAAGTTAGTATTTTCAAAAGCCAAGGTGGTATTTTCAAAAGCCAAGGATTCAATTAGTACATATCTAGCTTCAGTGTCTGTCACTACTAACTGTACAGCCTTAGTTAATCTTTGTAAGAAGTCAGTAAGAGCTGCATAGGAAAATGACCAAGTAACATATATAGGCAAACCTATCAGAATTACACCTGACTTTGCAATGAAAACTATGAAAGCCAGAAGGTCCTGCATAAACGTTATGCAGACACTAAGATACGATAGATACTAGCCCAGATTATTATACCTAGCACAGATTTTAATCACCATAAACAGAGAAAACAAGATCCTCCATGATAAAACTAGATTAAATAATACCTATCTACAAATTCAACTCTACAGAAAGTACTAGAAGAAAAATTCCAATCCAAGGAACTATTTACATGAACAAAACTACAGGCAATAGATAATCCCACACCAGCAAAACCCACAGAAGGGAAACATACACATAGTACCAAAAACAACAACAAAATAAAAAATAACAGGAACTAACAATCACTGGTCATTAATAGCTCTTGTGGTGATATCTTTTTTATACAAATAAAGCTTTCCTGAAGATCAGAGGGTTGAATTAGCCACTATGTAAAAATAGAGGTCTGGAGGTTTGTACAGACAGGAAGTGATATGGCTAGGTGGAGGGAGGAAGTAATAAGACAGGTGGAGACAGGAACTCAGTCTCAATTTTTGGCTAAGAAGTTGAGCAGTTAGGTGGCTATGGCTTTACTCCTTCATCTCTCTGATCTCTCGGCATTTTCCCCAATATCTGACTTTGGGTTTTTCTTATTGAAACCTATTAGAAATCATGATATCTATAGGCACCCAAATTAAAAGGAATTCATTTAAAAGAAAGCCACTTGCCTGTGGCTTTGCAATTACCCACACAGGCTGGAGCTGCACATGGGACACTCAGCAGAGCTACATGCAGATAGATCTCTTGCTCTGCCTGGCTAGGCTTTCTTTTCTTCTATTTTCCCCCAAGCTGAATGAGCATGGGATTTTCCTGTTTTAGCCTCTCTAAAAGTCTCCATCTGCCACTCAAATGCCAGAAGCACCTGGGCTCCAAAAACCACAGACTTGCCTGACCTAGACAAGCTGGCTCTGCCTTCAGGCAGCCTCTGCTACGTGTGCTTTTTCCTCACAATCCCCTGTGTGTTTTTCAGACAGTTCTCTCTCTCTCTCTCTCTCTCTCTCTCTCTCTCTCTCTCTCTTTCTTCCTCTCTCCCTTTCTCTCCCTCCAACATGGGTTGTGGGATTTCTGTGCACCTCCACACCTTGGGCTTCACTCTCAGCCCATGACACCACCTTGCAGTCTGCTCAGATGTGCTGTACATCACAGTTCACTGACATTGTCAACAGAATTGGACTACAATCTGCTCAGGACAGTTATGAACTGGCTAGCTAAGATGATACAGCCTCACAGACTACTCTAGCCATAACTTGAGACAAGCCCTTCATTTCCCCAATATGCAGAGACTGGACTGGACAATGAAAGGTATGACTAACTCTGCCAGGACTTGACAATTATCCCAAATTATTCTTTTCAGGATCCCCTAAAGATGTCATCATCCAGAGACAGCAGGAAGAAAATTAAGAATATGATGCCCTCATTCCCAAGAGGTGGGGTGGGTGGTCTTTGGAAATTTAGTGTGTTAGGGATGTTCATCATTATTTAGGGGGGTTGTTATAAGTTGTTATTTGTTATGATCAGGAGGAAAGTTAAACAAAGGTGATTAGATTCAGAGTTCTCGTTTTGAAAAAAAAGTTGGAGGAAATCGATATGATAGAATATAAGGGTAGATTATTGAATCAACTCTAAAAATAAATAAATAGAGATGTAGAAATAAGATTAAAAAGTATATTTTGACTCCCACTTTAACCAAAAAAGCAGCTACTAGTTTTAAATATTTTACATTGTCTTAGATTTTTTGTATATTGACAAAAAGTTGAGATTATTTTTGTTAGAACGTTATGGTTATATTTATGGTTTTCCTTGTTACCAGATTTAGAAAAGAAATTCACTAGAATGTTGTAAAGTGTATAAAGTTGAGAGACATAAAAAGATAGTTTTGATAATGCAAATTAGAATAGAAAGTGAATGAGGTACAACTTTAAGACTCAACAAGATAGTTTAGATATGGAATATTTTATCTGTTTGAATTTATCAAATGCAAATGGACTTGAAATTGTTACTGCATTTATTGCCTATATATATGTGTGTGTGTGTACATATATATAGTATATATATATATAATACTTATTTATATAGTTTTTATTAGTTATAACCATTTCTATTTTAGAGGAAAAGGGGAAATGTGGTGATATTTTGTTTGTACTCTACAAATAAAGCTTGCCTGAAGATCAGAGGGAGGGACTAACCATAAGTTAACCATAGATGTCTGTAGATCTGTAGAGGTAGGCAGGAATTGATAAAGCAGTTTGAAGAGAAGAGTTTGGTCTCTTAATGAAGGTAAGATCTCTCGTGGCTGTTTGCTTTGCTTCTCTGAAATTTCAGCTTTTGCCCCCTAATATCTGACTATCAGTTTTTATTATTAATACCAATTAGAACTCACGCATCAATAATTCATGAATGCATACATATCCATCTAGTGTTTATAGTGAGGATTTATGCCCATGTTGGTACATGCATGTGTTTGTACAAGTCTACAGTCATGGTTTTATGTTTGTGTAAATGTGTGTTGAGGACTGATTGACCATGACCTTATATGTCTCCTTTAATTTCTCTCCATCTTAGGTTTTCAGAAAGAACTTTTTATTGAACCTGATGCTTATTGAATCAGCTAAACTGGCTTGCCACTGAGTTCCATGGATCTTTCTGTCTCTTGGATTATACACATGACTATCTTGACAGGATTACAATGTAGTACTGGACACACAGACTCAGATTCTCATGATTGAAAAACAAATATTTTACCAAATGAACCATTTTCAAGCTGTGAAATGCCATTATAAATCAAGTAGCATGAATAAATAATTATAATTTATTTCCTTTTTTAGATAGTGTACTTGATATTATTTTTCTCTTTTTTGTGTGTAGCTTGCTCGGAGTAGCTAGCTTCAAAAGGTGATTTGATATTTTAATATAGTTTACTGAAATCACATTTTAAAAATTTGTACTGGTTAATATTGAGAATACAATAAAATATTTAGATATATATGCATAAATTTTTTTTATCTTATCCTTTGATGATGGCTTAGTCCAACTGATATGAATGTCTATTGACACATAAAAGTCGAAGATGGGAAGACACATCTTGTCTGATTAATCTTTATGTGTCTATGGACTTAGACAGGTGAAAAGAAAGAACCTTGACAACTAATAATAGATACTTTAGATGTTTTCCAATGACCAAATAAAGAATAGGGTGTGGAAAGACCTATTAAATATTTTTTAACCTTCAGCTCTATTTCTGTCCTGACCCATTATTTGTGTTACCTCTATCATCACTGGCTAATTAACTTTCTTGGAGTTTGGTAACCAAGTAAGGATCTCCACCAATCACAATTTGTTGGTAGATGTTTAAGAATACATTGAGAACATGTGTCTGCATATATCCTCTAAGGGAGATGGTTACTTAAGCTTACAGTTTGCACATACAATCTGTCATGGCAACAGAAATTTGAAGCATCTAGACACATGGTATGCAGTCAAGAAAAAGAGAGCAACAAAAGCATGTGCTCTGAAATCTTTTGACTTTTGATGTGGGTTGGGACCCAAACAGAGAAATGGAACCACACACTCATGGTCTTCATCCATTAATTAACCCAACCAAGACTCTTCCTCACAGACATAGCAACAGACTTTCCGAATCTAATGACCACTCACAGATGTGCCTGGAAGTTTGTCTTCTATGCCATTCCAAATGCTGTCAACTTAACAACATCATCCATCACAGACAATGAGTGTCTGTTTTTCGCCGTGAAGCTGGAGAGGTAGGAGATCAATGGAAGGTAGAAAGAGGATGAATTATACTCATAATTAGCAAACTTCAGCAGAAATTCATTATTAAAAGCCAATTTGTAGTTGCTAAAAATTGACAAGTGCAATTAAGAAGTTCTGCAGGAAAACACATTTTATTTGAATTATGATGAATTAAAAATGTACACAGATAATTACCCCTATTTTGACTATGCTCTGCAGTAAACCTGTAAATAAAAGATCTGAGGATCAAATTGCACTGTAGCGTATTCTCATCCTTGACGCTTTGAGCACATGTAGCAGCCATCCCTTTGGTAGGGTCATTATGGTTTTTAGCTTAATTCCAAGTTTAAAAACAAAATCATTAGAAATGCTGCTGTTTTTATTGAACAGTCTGTAAAATAGCTTGTTACCAAATTAAGTGCACACAGCACTTGTTAACTTAATTACCAACATAATGCTGAACCATCCCTGACAAAATGCATGTTGCTTTGGATGGAAATTGCAGTATTACTATAGACAATTTTGGCAAGTAGAATCTGGTAGGTATTTATTTCTCCTATGGGGCTGAAGGAAACCTGGGGAGGTCTTCTAACTCCTACTGAAGAGCAAATGGCATTCCAAGAGGCAGTAATTTCCAAGGCCGTGAAGCCTACGTTTTTTTTTCAAAGACTGAATGAAAAACTTCAAACATACTAATGGATGTAATTCATATTCTATAAATAGCATAGGAAGTAAACTAATTAATTAGAAGACAAAGTGTATAGACTCACTTATCACCAAATGACTCAAGTAACAAACATCATCTAAGAGCTTATTGAAAACAGGAATCAGGAAAGCAGTTGCCCATGCTTCAGCTTGATATTTGTGAATATCTAAGATTAGTATTCTTTTCAAGGCCTCTTGCTGAAGAAAAACAAGGGAATTTTTTATAGTTCTGTATAGGTTGGCTTAACAACAAATCTTAAGCTGTTGTTAGGTTTGCTGTCCTGCTCAGAATTTATTGATCACCCTCAGGCCTGGATATTGCCCACTGGTTCTAATTCTGAGAAGACAGAGGACCCGACTGGCATGAAATGACACAGGTGATCTGTAAATTGTCAGATTGTTACATAAACAGAGGCAGGAAAGCCATGAAATAAAGGACATAAAAGATTGTATGTCACTGTAGAAATCAACACATGCCATTTTTTTCAGGTATAGTGCATAATAGAATCAATACATGTACCTCATAATTAAATGCCATGAAATCCTTCCCACAAATTTCTTATCACCGGTTTAATCTCAATGTCACTGAATTTTCTCAAAATGCTAAAACACATCCGAAAGAATAAGCAAGACAGAAGTAGTGAAGATCTGTAATTTTGAACATATACAAAGATAAACATTACTTAGAATTTGTCAAAAATATGCAAATGATTGCTATTTTCTGTGACCAGAACAATATAGTTTATGTATATTTGCTACACAGTCATTTTTAAAGCATTTTGTTTAATCATTCAGCTTAGTGTGAAGAAGTGACTGTGGGGAAGTTCACATTAGATCATGGCTTACAGGATCTATTCTCTCCTCCTGCTGTGTATGTCCTCAGCTTGTCAGACATTGAAGTCAGATATACTTCCTCACTGAATCACCTCACTGGCACCTATATAATCAATTTTACATTCACAAAACCACATGGCTTTTGTACCATCCACTTACTTTTCAGCATGTCAACTTAAATCTCTCAATTGCTATCATTCAGAAGAAAAACTGCATTACATAAGAGAAAATAAGTTCCTTAACAGGTCACTTAGCCTTATTTTCTTCCTTATTTTCTTTAACTGAGATTTTTTTTTCCTCCTAGACTGTTATGTCACTGCACCTTTCCAGGGCTTGAGAGGTTCTATTATAACAACAACAAAAACACTGACCTGAGTGCAATGTAATTTGTTCCACTAAATACAAAGGAATATCTTGAGTCTGGGAGCATCTCTATGCCAAGATACTTCCAGTATGTGAACTTGGTTAGATGTGAGATCCTGACGCTTGCCATCTTGATCATCATATTATCTACTCTCAATTTGAAGAAAAATGTTCCTAATAATTCATGGAGGTGCTTTGTCATGTTTAATTATGAGTTTATAGATTGATTTTATTATAAGCTATTTCTGAAAAAAAAGTTATATGTTGGTTTCTACAATGTCACAGAAATCTCCTATGCCCTGCAAGTCATGGCCTATCTGTCCCTCTTTACATGGTAGTTTGATATTTTGCGGATCATCTTTATTTTCTGTGATGCTGAAGCAGTTATCATGTGAATTACTTAAGGCAGGGACGATGTCCTTTCTCTCTCAGTAATCACATTCTTGGCATTGTATAGTTAGGTAATAGCTATGTCAAATGAATGTTCCTTTGAACTTTAAAACTGATACAGGATAACCTGTCTTGTTTAGGTCAGTTTTTTCTTAACAGAATTGGGATGAAATGTGGTTATGGTAAAAGCAACAGCTGATGTTGCCTATTATTTAATAATAATGAATATGGGGCCATTTGTGATAGCATTCAACTTAGCTTGTCTCTTATTTTAAGGAAAAGTTTCAATTGATAGCCATCACACTTATGGCAGTAGGGAAATTCCTTCTATTTCTATTGTGTAGAATGATATTATATAATGAAAATTGCTCTGGGTAAAAGAAAAGTGGCATTTATTCCTACAGTTCTACCCTACTTTAGATGTATTGTTTTGGGGAGCCTTAACTCCTGTGTTATTACTGTTCTTATAAGTCTAAAAGGAATTTCGATTCTCCATAGAGCAATGTTTCTGATTAGACTTTTGTTTTTATGATGATGATAACTTCTTGGAACTGTGTGTTATGATACACATGATTGTAACCATGTGAAAAGTAATCAGCTGGCTAGAAAAGTAAATGGTCTCCATTACTCACACTAGGATCCAGGTGTTCTTGTGTTTGCTAGTTAGTTACCTGGTCATTGCCGAAGGGGAGTAAGCACGGATTTGCTCATGAAAGCTCTACCAATGAAGGGTATCACTTGATTTGCTTTTGTTGGGTGGCCAGTGCCTAAGAGAATCAGTGATGTTTTTCCCTATTAACAGTCCCTGAAACATTAGAATGGTTGTCATTTTCTACTTTTGTTCAATGACAAACAACCATCTTCAGAGCTTGTGACCTGAAAGTGTTAAGGTGGATGTGGAAATGCAAAAAATTCTGCATCTCTACTCCTGAAAAGTAAGTTTGAACCAAGTATATTTTGAATCCATTCTATCTAAAACTTAGATGTAAATACATTGTATTTCATTAATGGCATCTTATATTTTTATATGTAAGTAATATAGATTTTTATTCTAAGATAAATTTCATGTAAATGTGGCAAGTTAGTATGTCAAACATTTTCTGTTAATTTTGTATCTGTCTTTTTTGGATGCAATATCTTAGTGTTTTCAAAATTTTGTCCTTACAATTTTTGACTTATTCTAAATTATTAAACTTTCATCTTTTTTTAAGTTTTAAACTCACAGGTTTTTGGATCTCTGTTGGACTTAGCCATCCTGGAGTCTGATATTCTACAGCCTGCTCCTATATATTTTTTTTTTTGTAAAGCTGCCAGTAGAGTTGGGCAATTAGAACTGTAGCACGGAGCTTCTGTCCTACCCAGTCCTGGGGCTGTTCAGCCCCAAATAAAAACAAAGAGACTTCATATTAATTATAAAATGGTTGGGATATTAGTTCATGTTTATTATTAAGTAGCTCTTATAACATAAATTTACCCATAATTCTTATCTATATTTAGCCACGTGGCTTGGTGCCTTACTCAATAAAGTATTCTCTGCATTTGGGGTATGGTGCTGACTGCAGACGGAGCCTTTCCTCTTCAAAGAATTCTCTTAATCTGGCCATCCTCCTGCCAGACTGTATATATATATATATATATATTTATGAATGTACAGGTCTGGCTTTGGAGTTGGACACTGGCTCTGTCCCTCTCTAAATCCAAGCATGTAGTTAAAATAAAAATTCAGAGTTTCTGTCTCATGTCAGGAGCCATGATATGAGACAGAAAGAAAAAAAGAATTTTTTAAAAAAATTACTTTTCTTCATATCTATTTTTGTCTCTATCATGCATTTCATTGAATATATCTATCTGTATTTGTCTATATAAATAATGTTTAAGTTTTTCATAATGAATGATGAATTTTTATGCAGTAATCTTTGAAGTTTCCAGGAAGAAGATGGGGCCCCACAACAAAATCTTTACCTGGTTGATATGACTTCATGATGCTGATAATGCTACTATAAGACCTGTTTTGGGTATCAGCTGCTTAAGATGGTTCCAACTTGGCTAGCTAAAATGGTACACTTTTTTTTACAATGTTTTGCCCAGACTTTCAAATAGGAAGCTCAAAAAGACCCTACAAAATACTCAGAAGCTATTTACAATTATATTATAGATAGGTAAACTTCAACCACTTCAAAGAGCTGTAGAATATTGCATTTAAATAACTTAGGGTTCTGTTGAAATGAGACACAATTACTGATCTATTCCCAAGAGATTGTTGAGCACTGACCACTTAGAGCTTGTTTTCTTCTTGGCACAACTGGTCTTTGGGCAAAGAAATGCCCATGCCTCAAACACTGACAAGGTACATGGTATCCAGAAATGGATAACCAAAGCTGTCAAATCTTGCCAAGACAGGGTAAGATGGTTTTAAAATTTTTTCCTGCCTCTGAAAATGGTCTGTCAGTTATTCTAGGCCTTAGCCAAAGTTGGTTGCTTCAATGTTGCAAATGAAACTTTGGGTGATTGCCCAGGTATTCATTTGTTGCACATTTTGGAAGTTGCTTGATTCCACCTCCTGCTTGCTCAAGTAATATTATTTCACTTCTCAGATCTTTGATGGGTGTTAGGTTGGGAGCATAGGTCCCATCCCCCAGGCCTGGTCTGGACTTTAAATCCCAGAAGGCCAGGTCCTGACCCCTCCTTGGGGATGGGGTCAAGACAACTCCTGGGGTACTTAAGTGATCCCCAAAAGAAGAACACATGGTCCCCCTTTTTCCTTCCCCTGGGTCACTTTTCTACAGCTTCCCATTTCCCCCTTGGGGCCACCCGAGAGCACAGATCTCCCATTAAACCTGGATATTTCTTAATTTGGCTGGTTTTGATTTGGCTTGATTGGGAATTTTTACATCATCAGAGAGCTCGCTTAGGAAATATTCTTAACATTGGGGTTGAAGACTGTAGTATGAGCTGTGGTCCTCTTCCAACAGCCCAGCTCCTGGCCACCTGGCTAGCTTATGCCCCAAAATAACAACACACAAATTGTATTCATTTAAACACTGCGTGGCCCATTAATTTGAGCCTCTTAATTGCTTATTCTCATCTTGCCTAACCCATATTTAGTAATCTGTGTAGCACCAGTCTTACCAGGAAAGATTCAGCTTGTCTGACCTGGCCGCTGGCTGTATCACGTCTGCCCTGGAGAGGAGCGGCATCGCTTCTGAGCTCACTTCCTCTTCCTCCCAGCATTCTGTTCTGTTTACTCCACCCACCTATGTTCTAACCTATCAGGGCCAAGCAGTTCCTTTATTAATTAACCAATGACCTTCTTCCATCAGAAGACTAGATAGTTGTAGTTACTTTCCTCTCATGACTTGGCCAAGTTTTTTATTATACAAGACTTAAACTAGTTTGGATAGAATAATTATTAAATATATTTGTTCTTAGTGTATGTAATTTTGTATTAGGCTTAGAACTCTCTTATTTAAACAAAATAGGGAGGTACTGTAGGAAGTCTTACAACCAGTGGTTACCCACCCACTGGTTGTAAGAGGATGTGGCCTCTTATATTATACATGCCAATGTAGAACATATGTACAGCCTCTTTTTGGCTGAGGAATTTTGGTTTCTGATCTCTATTTAAGCAGAGGATTCTAACTTCTGAGTCTACCCCTAAATAAATAGCCATCTATTTCTCAATTCTGAGCTAGTGTGGGAACTTTTTTAAGCATCCTTCTTCACCTGGCTACTCTCCATTCATCATTTTATTAAACCAATAAAGTAACAAATCTTTACAGGGTACAAGAGCATTATCCCACAGCATAGAACCAGTCATGCCTTCAGGAGAGTCCCTACTACCATCACTGTTAGTTGATAGCAGTTATTCTTAGAAGGAACAGATACTTTCTACTTACAATTTATACAACCCTGTAAAAAAAAAACAGCCCGAGATACACTAATCCCAGGTAACTAGAGTTCTCTGTACAAGATCTCAACTTCTCTGGCTTCTATAACCTCTTTCTAATGTCTGCTGGCTATAGGTGCTTCTGCCAACACTTTTTAGTGTTTTTTAAACTTTTTATTTAATACAGTTGCCAGGCTTCATACCTTCTTATTGTGCATGATAAAACCTGTACTCTGATTAGATGGCGCTAAGATAGATTTGCCTAGCATATTCATCACCATATCTTTTCTTTAAGCAATTCCTACAAATTATTCCAAACTGCTCACTATCCAGTATGTCTAGCTTCACAACAAAAAGACATAAACAAATGCTCTAACAGACCTTGGTAAAAGACTTATGAATATGTGCAACAAGTCTCAATCCTCAGTGAAAAGGGTCACACTTCCAAGTTTCAAGGCTCTAAACCACATCTCTAAGGAAAACAATGGAGACTGCATTTCCACACACTGTGTGTTTAAATATTTTTTATATAAACCCAGTAAATAGTAGGATTTAGATAGAAATTTATAAATTAGTTAATTTCTATTCTACAAGCAGGACTAATTTAGAATTCCCAGTGAAAGCAAGGCCCTATGTGCTTGAGACATTAGGAAATAAAATAATTTCATAATTCAGAGTATAGATAATAATCTCTTGATATTTCTTCTTGATGGCTGACATAAGGTAGAGTAATATCTAGATGGCTATATGATAAATGACAGCAGATAGGCAATTTATGTTGATATTTATTGCTTGAGTTACTACATAAATTATCTTTTTTAAATTAAGTAGTCAATTATAAAATAATTGACTAAAAGAAAAATATAATTGAAATAAATAATTTTTGTTTAACTACTTCTTGCATGGGTTTGTATACACATATCAAAATGCATAGGTACAAGTAAGAGAACAACTTACCAAAATCAGTCTCTCCTTCTACCATGTGAGTCCCAAAGATTAAACTTATGGATTCAGGCTTAATGGCAAGCACCATTACTTAATGATCTTTCCCATCACCTAATAAATGTAACATATATATCTCCAAATTATTAATTTAAAAAGACCATTTTTTATTTTTTTTCTTGTGTGTATGGTGTGGATGTCTGTGTATATATGTGTATTAGTATGTGTGTGGGTGTTCATGTGTGTGGCCTGAAGTCACTTTACACTTCATTTATTGAGGCAGGGTCTCTCAGTGAAATCCAGAGCTGATAGACACAACTAGTCTAATTGGCTAGCTTACTCATCGTATCCACATCTCCCTGAGTGCTAGAATTATCATCAGGTGACCGTGCCTGCCTGATATTTGGTGGGTTTGGGGAATCTGAACTTCAGCCCTCACAGTTGATGATGCAGCAGTGGATCATCAGATTAGCCATCTTCTCAACCCCTCCTGAATTTTTTGTGTCCAGGAATTTTATTGTTTTAGCCAAGACATTATCAGGCCACCACAAGTAAGATATATAAAAGGTTCCTCCTGAACTCCAACAAACATTTATGTTATTGTAAGAAATCACTTAATATTTTTAATTAAAATGTATTAGTCTCCTTTTTCATGGCCCTTTGTGAGTAGTAACTTAGAATGTAACCCATTTTCCAAATTCTCTCCTTTCTTCCACCTTTTTCCCAATGCCCTCTGTGGGTAGCTCAGTCCAGCAAAGGCTTCTAGGGAGCTGCACTTCCTGCTTTCTGGTTTAGCCAGTGCCCTCCATTTTCAATGACTTTCAGAGACCATTCTCAGTGAATGCCATGCATTGATGATGTAGAAGTGAAATGACCTGGATCATAATACAAGATATATACCTGATAGTAATTATTGAGTAACCTTAACCTTCAGAAGATATGGAGAAATAGTCAGATTTCCTTTTGATGAACTTTTCTGTTATGCCGTGATATGTATTCTTATCACAAATTTCAATTCAATAAGCACTGAAAGCTGCATTTTTACACCTAGGGTCTAATTTAATATTTTACAGTATTGAGTTTTACTTATATTACATAGTCTAGAACTTTCTGCTTATAAGGAATTTCTAAGGACATAAAAGTCATATATACAGGGGAGGGGAACAGGGAACAATGGAGTGGGTGAAAACTGCAGTCAGAATCTATAGTATGAGAGAAAATAAAAAAGAAATCTAGTGAAACAAATAGCCTGTACTAAAGCTGTCCTTCCAAATCCAAAGTAGAACAGGCAAAGAGTGTTCAAGTTTTCAGTACGAAGTAGTAAATGTCAATTTTAGTTTTATAGGTTTGACTCCACAGTTAAACATAAATCCAATCTAACTTCATGCATGGCATGGACGGTTTTCTCCCAGCTGTACTGGTTTCACAATTGCAGGGACCATAAACACATAGATACCAAAGGGGAGATTTAATAGGAAAACTATTCAAAAGAATGCAAACTCTTGGTAGGTACAAAGTCCCAACCATAACTGAGGAGCTATTAGCATCTGATGTCTTCTGAGAAAAGGAGAGTGTAAGCTTTGTGATCTCAGTCACATTCCAGACTATGATCCACAACTACAAGTATTTCCGTAACAGTAACTGGACATTATATACTTAAGTAAGGAGGTAACAAAAATAGAATTTTAGATGAGTAAGAAGGTAGGGTGGATTTTGAAGGAGTTGAAACAGAGAAGAAGAATATAATCAAAATACAGTGTATAAAAAATTTCAAAAATAAAAATACTGTTTAAAACAGTCTTATATATAAGTTTCTAAAACAGACAAACAAATGTTGCACAAATAATAAAACCCAGAGACAGATATTGGGGTTTAACCTGAAGATTAGAAAAGTAAAGGAGCCAGCCACTAGAGAGATCTTTTACAACTACCAGGTCTTCAGTCTAAAAGGGCAAGATCCTGTCTTCACCAAGGCTCAGATTCCACACTCCAATGAGTTCTTTTTTTCCACTTTATATTCCTCTCTCCATCCAGCCTTATCATATCTGTCTCTGCATCCCAAGTACTGGGATTAAAATTGTGTGACTTCCACCCACTTGGATTAAAAGTGTGAAACAACACCATCTGAATCTGTTTCTGGATCAATCTTGTATACCCCAGGGAAGCCTTGAACTCTGTCTGCCTCTGTGTCCTGATGCCTGGGATTAAAGGTGTGTGCCACCATTGCCTGGCATGTATTTATGAAAACAAAAATAATATACCACTATAAACAAACAATTAAGCCACATTATACAGACTATAGCCAACCATTAGTTTGGCACTACTTATTATGTCTTGTAAAAATTCCAAACATGAAGATTCATAATTTGACCTAGGTTTCATCCAGTCTTTTAGAAATTTCACACTCTTTTTGTGCTGTGGAAATACAAAATCAGCAAAATGCAAATTAAATGATTTGTTTATACATCCTCTCAGATAACTTTTAGATTTATTTAGTTCTCACACATTTTGCTTTAGTTTCATCTTAAGTTTTAACAGTTGCAAAGGATGTGATCTTAGCATGCTGAAATATTGATATTTTAAAATGGAACTGCTACACCACTTAAAAACACATAGAGTGCAACCCAAAATCATGAAACAGCATGGATATGCCACTTAAAAACACATCCAATGAAATCCAAATTCATAGGAACATGATACCTACTGTTAACATATGATAGACATTGAGCAAGTTCTTCTGTGAAGTCATAGATCTGTCTTCACCATAGTCCTCCTCACTTTCTTTGCCCTTCACCCTTACTTTAGAATTTATGCATTTATATCTAAGCTTTGATAGTTATGATGGTTAAAAAGAAAATGGTCCCTAAAAGGCATGACATTGTTAGGACTTGAGGCCTTGTTGGAGGAAGTGTGTCAGTGTGGGGGTAGGCTTTCAGGTCTCTTTCTCAAGCTTCACTCAGTGTCTGGACAGTGAGTCAACTTCCTGTTGCCTCTGAGTCAAGATGTAGAACGTTCAGCTCCAATACCAAGTTTAGCTACACTCTACCATGCTCTCGGTCATGATGCAATGGACTGAATGTCTAAAGTTGTAAGTAAGCCCTCTCAGTTAAACGATTTTCTTTATGAGTTGCCATGGTTGCGGTGTCTTTTCACAGCAGCAACAAACTTTAAGACAATGGTTTTTGTGATAATGCAGTAGAAGAACACGGAAAGACGTTTTTCTGCCAGCTACTAACTTTGTTTGGATAATTTATTGTAGTTTCTCATTTGCGTTCATTTATTACTTTACCACTGGCAAAGACAATGTAAGCAGGATCTTGTGAAGCTCATAGGTTGCTACTGTGTTTTATGATTTGGGTTAGTTATACAATTAAAATTTTAGTCATTTCTGAAGCATAGCAAAGTATACCCACTCACCAGGCTCAAATCAATCTGCAACCAGTTAAAACTGATACTGGAGTAATAATATCCAAGAAAAGGAAGTGAACGTCTGACTATTTCAGGTGGATCGACAAATAGACAATTTTTTTTAATCCTGAAAATTTGTTACTTATTTTTTAATGTAAAATAGACTGCTTTTGTAAAATTTATTCTACACAATCACAATATATTTAAAAAGTTCTAATTAAAATTTCTAATTTTGTAACTATAAGTTTTTTTATTGAGCTTTATGTTTTTTCCACTCCCTTTCCTTCTTCTCCCCTCCCCTTCTACACACTCCCATGATCCCCATGTTCCCAATTTCCTCAGTACATCTTTTCTTCTTCTACTTCCCATGCAAATTAGATCCATGTATCTTTTAACATGCTCTTTGTTGTCTAGGTTCTTTGGGTTTGTAGTAATATGGGCGGAGGGGCTGCGTCCCCAGCACCCCGGCTGCCTGGCTAGCTTATGCCTGAAATAACAACACACAAACTGTATTCATTTAATCACTGCTTGGCCCATTTCTATCTAGCCTCTTCTAGGCTAATTTTCACATATTAATTTAGCCCATTTCTAATCATCTGTGTAGCACCCCTAGGTGCGCTTACCGGGAAGATTCTAGCCTATGTCCATCCTGGGTTGGAGCTTCATCATGTGCGTCTGCCTGGGAGCTGGGAGCATGGCATCTCTCTGAGACGTCTCCTCCCGAGAGGAGAGCTGTGGAGTCTGAGCTCACTTCCTCTTCCTCCCAGCGTTCTGTTCTGTTTACTCCTCCCACCTATCTTCTAACCAATGAGGGCCAAGCAGTTTCTTTTTATTTAACCAATGACCTTCCTCCATCATGGGGTTGTGAATTTTAGGCTGAATTTCCTTTGCTTTATATCTAAGTGCCACTTATGAGTGAGTACATATCATATTTGTCTTTACCTCACTCAATATGGTGTTTTCTCAATCAATCCATTTCCCTGCAAATTTCAAGATGTCATTATTTTTTCAGCTGTGTAGTACTCCATTGTATAAATATACAACATCTGCTTTATCCAATATTAGACGAGGGACATTTATGTTATTTCCAAGTTCGGGTATGGCAAATAATGCTGCTATGAACACAGATGATCACATGTCCTTTTGGTATGATTGAGCATCCTTTGGATATACACCCAAAAGTGGTATTGCTGGGTCTTAAGGTATACTGTTTTCTAATTTTCTGAGAAATTGTCATATTAATTTCCAAAGTGGCTATACCAGTTTGCACTTTCGCCAGCAATGGAGAAATGTTTCCTTTACCCCACATCCTCTCCAGAAAAGGATGTCATCGGTGTTTTTGATATTGGTCATTCTTACAGGTGTAAGATGGAATCTCAACAGCTGTTTTGATTTGCATTTCTTTGATAGCAAAGGATGTAGAACATTTTCACAAGTGTCTTTAAGACATTTTTAATTCCTCTGTTGAGAGTTTTCTGTTTAGGTCTGTACCCCCTTTTATAATTGGATTATCTGTTCTTTTGATGACCAATTTCTTGTGTTCTTTGTATATTTTATAGATAGTCCTCTGTCTTATGTGGGGTTAGTGAAGATCTTTTCTCATCCTGTAGGCTGCCATTTTGTTTTGTTTACCATGTCTTTTGCTTTACAGAAGCTTCTCAGTTTCAGCAGGTCCCATATATTAATTCTTTCTTTCAGTGTCTGTGTTACTGGAGTAATTTATAGGAAGTGGTCTCCTGTGCCAATGCATTCAAGTAGCTTTCCAATTTCCCGTATATGAAGTCCAGTGTGGTTGGTGTTATGCTGAAGTCTTTGACCAATTTGGACTTGAGTTTTGTGCATGGCAGTAGATAAGGATCTATATTCATTCTTCCACATGTTGATACAAAGTTATACCAGCACCATTTGTTGAATATGCTTTCTTTATTTTATTTTATAATTTTTTGTTTATTTGTCAAAAATCAGGTGTTTGTAGGTGTGTGGATTGATATCTGGGTCTTTGATTCAGTTCCATTTGTCCTCCTGTCTGTTTTTATGCCAATACCAGGCGGCTGTTTTGTAGCTCTGTAGTAGAGTTTAAAGTCAAGGATTGCGATACTTCCAGAAGTTTCTTTATTGTACAGGATTGTTTTGGCTATCCTGGGAATTTTGCTTTTCCATATGAAGTTAAGTGTTGTTCTTTTGAGGTGTGTGAAGAATTTTGCTGGTCATTACATTGAATCTGTAGGTTACTTTTAGTAAGATTGCCATTTTTACTATGTTAATTCTACCTACCTAAGAGCATGGGGCATCTTTCCATTTTTTTTGGTTCTACTTCATTTTTGCTCTTAAGAGATTTAAAATTCTTGTCATACAGGTCTTCTCCTTGTTTGGTTAAATTAACTCCAAAATATTTTATGTTATTTCTGGCTATTATAAAGATTGATGCTTCTCTTATTTCTTTCTCAGCCCATTTATTATCTGTATAAAAGAGGGCTATTGATTTTTTTAAGTTAATCTTGTAATCTTGCATTTTGCTACATTAATGAAGATATTTATGAGTTGTAGAAGTTCCTTGGTAGAATTTTTAAGGTCACTTATGTAAAGTATCATATCATCAGCAAATAGTGGAGAGTTTGACTTTTTCTTTCCAAGTTATGTCCCCTTGATCTTCTTTTGTTATCTTATTTAGCTAGCTAAAACTGCAAGTACTATATTGAATAGATATAGCGAGAGTGGATAAGCTTGTTTTGTAACTGATTTCAGTGGGATCACTTTCAGTTTCTCTCCATAAAGTTTGATAACGGCTATTGAATTGATGTATATTGTATTTACTATGTTTAGGTATGTTCCTTGTATCCCTACTCTCTCCAAGACCTCTACCATGAAGGGATATTGTATTTAGTTAAAGGCTTTTTCAGCATCTAATGAGATGACCATGTGTTTTTTTTTTTCAGTTTCTTTAAATGGTGGATTACATGGACAGATTTTGTTTTTTGCATCATCCCTACATCTATGGGATGAAGCCTACATGGTCAGAGCGGATGATTTTTTTTCCTGATGTGTTCTTGAATTTGATTTGCCAATGTTTTATTAAGTGTTTTTGTATCAGTGTTCATGGGTGAGATGGCTTTGTAATTCTCTGTCTTAGTAATGTCTTTGGGTGATTTGAGAATCATAGTAATTGCTACCTTGTAAAAAGAGTTTGACAATGTTTCTTCTGTTTCTATTTTGGGGCAATTTAAGGGGCATTGGTATTAGTTCTTCTTTGAAAATCTTGTAGAATTCTGCACCAAAACCATACGGTCCTAGGTTTTTTTATTGGGAAACTTTTGATGATTGTTTCTATCTTTTTTAGTAGTTATTGTTCTATTTAATTTGCTTATCTGGTCTTGATTTAATTTTGGTAAGTAATATTTATCAAGAAAATTGTCCATTTCCTTTACATTTTCCAATTTTGTTGAGTACAGATTTTCAAAATATGGCCCGAAGATTCTCTGGCTATCCTCCATGTTTATTGTTAGGGCCCCCTTTTCACTTCTGATTTTATTACTTTGAATATTCTCTTTTAGCCTTTGGGTTAGTTTGATAAAGCTTTGTCTATTTTGTTGGTTTTCTGAATGAACCAACTCTTTGTTTTATTGATTATTTGTATTATTTTCTTTATTTCTATTCTGTTGATTGCAGCTCTCAATTTGATTATTTCCTGAGATCTATTTCTCCTGGGTGAGTTTTTTTTTCTATTTGTTCTAGAGTTTTCAGGTGTTCTTTTAACTCACTAGTGGAGAATTTTTCCAGATTCTTTATGTAGGCATTTAGTGCTATGAACTTTCCTATTAACACTACTTTCATTGTGTTCCGCAAATTTGGGTATCTTATTTGTCATTTTCATTGAATTTTAAGAAGTCTTTCATTTCTTCTTTTATTTCTTATTTGACCCATTGGTGATTCAGGTGAACACTATTTAATTTCCATGTGCATGTGAACTTTCTGAAATTAATATTGTTGTTGAATTCTAATTTCAAGTTATGGTGATTAAATAAGATACATGGGGTTATTTCAATATTTTTGTATCTATTAAGGTTTGCTTTGTCATTTAGTATGTTTTCAATTTTTGTGATGGTTCCATGAGATGATGAGAAGTAGGTATATTTTTTTATGTTTGGATGGAATGTTCTATAGATGTCATTTAAATTCATTTGAGTCATAATACCTGTTAGTTCCCTTTTTTCTCTGGTAAGTGTCTGTCTGACAGACCTGTCCAGTGGTTAGATTGGGGTTTTAGACCCCAATGTTAGTGTGTGGGGTTTAATGTGTGAATTAATTACCTTGTGCTAGAGGAACTGGCAGACCCGTGTGGGATCAGATGTGTGTTATGTATATAGGACAAAACCTTTCCTGATTATGTCTTGCACCTGTATAAACAATGAAGTCAATTCTGTGTCATATAATATAAATTCAACAATTTCAATATGTAAGACAACTCTTTCTGTATATTGTGAATCAGTAACTATATTGAGAGTTTCTTTAAAATCCCTTAGCATCATAAGAATAGCATATAATTCTGCCTTTTCAAGAGAATTATAAGGACTTTGTTCCACCTAACTTAATTCTGCTGATTTCTAACCTGCCTTTTCTGTTTTATTTGCATCAGTATAAAATGTATGGGCTCCAGTTATTGGTGCATCATGTACAATTTGAAGAAAAATCCAAGAAGTTCTCTTTATAAGGTTAAGTCTATTGCTTTTGGGATAGTTGCTATTAATTTCTCCAAAAAAATTAGCACAAGCTCTTTGCCAGAATTCATTGTCTTCCCATAACTTTTTTATTTCATCAGCAGTAAAAGGCACTATAATTTCTGCTGAGTCTATACCTGCTAGTTGACAAAGTCTCAATTTACTTTTTATAATCAATTCAGAGACATTTTCCACATAAATTTTTAATTTTTTACTTGGTTTATATGGTAAAAAGATCCATTCTAAGATAATATCATTCCTCTGCATTAAAATTCCTATAGGAGAAATTCTGGAAGGCAATATGTCTAGTATACAATTAAGATTTGGATTCACCTTATCCACATTTTGTCTCCTGTAATTCTCCTCAACAACTGACAATTACTTTTCTGCTTCAGCTGTTAATTCTCTGGGACTACTCAAGTTTTTATCACCATCTAAGGTTTTGTTTAAATGAATTATAAGATCAGGTGTTACCCCAACAGTTGGTTGTAGACTGGAATTGTCTCCCAATAATCTTTGAAAGTCATTAAGAGTCTGGAACTGGTCTCTCCAAATTTGTGCCTTTTGTGTTCTAATTTTCTGTAAGCCTATTATGTAACCTAGGTAATTAACAGAATCTCCTCTCTGAATCTTTTAAGGAGCAATTTGTAATCCCCATTTAGGCAAGACTTTCTTTACTTCTTCAAACATCCTTTCTACAGTATTTGTATGTGAGTCAGATAACAAAATGTCATCCATGTAATGGTAAAATATAAAACTAGGAAATTGCTTATGTATTATTTCCAATGGCTGGCTGACAAAGTATTGGCACAGAGTAGGGCTATTGAGCATTACCTGGGGGAGGATTATACATTGCTATCTTCTAGTAGGCTGAGAATTATTATAAGTAGGCACTGTGAAGGCAAACTTTTCCCTATCCTTTTCTTGTAAAAGTATAGTGATGAAACAATCCTTTAAATCAATAACTATTAGAGGCCATCCCTTTGGTAACAGAGAAGGCAGAGAAATTCCAGATGGTAGAGGGCCCATAGGTTGAATTACCTTATTGATAGCCCTTAGATCTGTCACCATTCTCCATTTTCCAGATTTCTTTTTAACAACAAATACAGGAGAATACCAAGGGCTGATAGATTCTTCTTTGTGTCAAGCATCTAGTTGTTCTTGTACCAGCTGTTCTAAAGCCTGCAACTTTTCCTCAGCTAGAGGCCACTGATTAACCCATATTGACTTCTCAATTAACCATTTTAAAAGTAGGGCTGTTGGTACCTCTGAAGGTTTATCTATTGTTTTGTGTTCTTGTACAGATCGAGTGGCTGGTGTCTGCTGTCTGTAATATTACTTAATATTTTCCTCAGAAACATAAGTTTTTGGGGCTTTAGGAGTGTTAATCTGGGTATTCCATTGCTGCAATAGGTCACAACCCCACAAATTCACTGCAATATTAGCTATATATGATCTTAGTCGTCCTATTTGCCCTTCTGGCCCTACACATTCAACCGATCTCATGCTTTGTTTGACCCGAGATAGGGTTCCAATTCCCAGGAACAGAACATCTACCTCTTGAGGAGGCCAATTCAGATGCCAAAATTCTGGAGTAATGATACTTATATCCACACCCATGTCTAATAAGCCTTCAATAAAAATTCCATTTACACAAACTCTTAGCTTTGGTCTTTGATCATTTATAGAAGTCTGCCAAGATATATGTTTTCTCTGTCCTACTGGAGTTTTTGACACATCCTCCATATTTAACCCATCATTCAGACCAGTGTTGCTTTTTAGAGCATGCATTGGATTTTTAATTTTTTCCTGGCAAGACACATTCTCCACAGTAACTGGGAATGACTGGACCACATCCATCATGGTGGCCTGCGAGATGCCCCTACAGTATTTCCTGATGGTATTGGGTTGCCTTGTCTATCTGTCATTGAGTGATCCAGTGTTGACCTTTGCCACACCTGCTACATATACCTGGAGGATGAGTCCTCCTCCTTCTCCCATTCCCAGAGGAAACATTATTCCTAGGAATCTGTTGTCTAAAATTCCCTTTCAGATGTCACATTATACCACAATTAAAACATCTGGTATTCTGATGTCGTCTCTTCCCACTGAAGATTGCTTTTCCTACCCACACTTTTCCCCTTAGACATTGTTTCCTCATATCTGCTCTTGTTTAGGTAGATGGCTCAGGTCTGGTCTCACTTAGGTCACTTTCTCAGGCCTGCTATGGCAGAGGTTGCTGGCTTGTTCATGCTCCATCAAAGGTCACTGACTTGGGCCTGCTCCCATGGGTGTCCCTGTCTCATGCCTGCTCCTGCAGAGGTCACTGGCCTGCATCTGGTCCTGTAGAGGTCACTGCCTCATTGATTATAGGTTTTAAATGTGAAAATGTTTATATTTATTAGCTCCATACTATTTGTACATGATTAACCCAAGGAAGTAAAATAGATTCTAAAACTTGATAAATATTTGTTAAGGGTAAATTTTATTAAATTGCATCCTACAATTTTCTAATTATTAAAAGAATTTCTGAATGAACAAGAACATTTTTGAATGAAATAAAAATAACAATTAATACTATTCATTTAAAATGTTCAAAACTCTTGTCCATGTACATGAGCTCAATGGGACAGAATGTATTATATTTTTATAATACTACCATTCAACTCTTTAAATTTTCCCTGATTCAATCTCAGATTTTCATAGACATGTATAATCAGAAGTATTTTTAGTGATTTATTAGTAGACAACTAAATAGACACTACATAAAAATTATATAACCATATGACTCATATTTTTTAATTCTTGGTTAACAGAGACATTGATTTTTCTTGTAAGAATGCTTATAATTCCAAGAATTTCATTCTTTGTCTCTTGAGTATCTTTACTACTTGACTGAATCAATTGATGTATTCTTATTTCAAACACTGCAATGATTATCATGCAGAAAGAAGTAGTGGATTTATGCGAATCAAACTGTGGACAAGCATATATAGAAATTAATTAATTACAGATAAAAGATCCAAAAAAGTTGTTTCTCTGGAAAATGTTTTCTTTCAGCAATAAACAAATTTTCATGATTCAATCTCTGCTACTATACAAACCTAGACAGAGGAAACTACTCTCAGAATCATACAGCTAGACCTCAACCTAGTCATTTGTCTTCTTCTATTTCAATATTGAATATATAGCTTGTAATTCTACTTTTTTAATGCCTGCCAAAGAAAAAACTTAATATGGTATCTTCTGAGCAACCCAAATTTATCTATTTATATTTGATCCACTTCAACTAAAAATTTAACCCTTAGGAGTAGTCATGACCCATCTCATACTCTCCATCTCTTTCCCTTTCCATACCATTTGACAGTTTTCCTTCAATTCTCAGGCTTGCTTCCTTCTCCTGATAATACTTCAGTTTATGTTCCTGTGGAAATCACCAGAAGCTCAATACCAAGCTTGTCCCTGACAGTCCCAGAGTTTGGAAGCCTAACATTGTGGTGCCATCTAAGCAGGTTTGGTGAGGGCCTCTTCCTGCTTTACAGATGGCTTTCTTGTATTGTGCTCACATGTCAGAAGACAGAAAGGGATACAGCAAACTTTCTGTCAGTTATTAAGCTACTGATACCCTCATGGAGACTGCTTCACATATCACATAATTGCCTTCAGAGGCCTCACCTCATAATAACAAATTCAAGATTAGCATTTGCACATATGTGTTGAAGCACAATTATTTTGCTCATAACATGGATTTATGACTTTTCAACAACATAAATAATATGTAGAGATTTTATTATTTGAACATTGATTCTTTAGCATAAAGCACCAAAATTTATTGTTAACATGAAAACTAAGGACAGAAGTCTTTAACAATAAACACAAGTATTCTTTTAGTGTTTTACTATTTCATACATGTATGTACTGGATTAAGAATATAGTTCCCCCATTATCATTTCATATCTCCAGCTTCTTTATTGATTCACTTTCTCTTCTTAAATAGTTTTATTTCTACTATCATAACATGATTTCTTTTCTCTTTCATCTCTGTCTGTTTGGCCTGTGCTGCTGGCAGCCATGGCCCTTCTGTATTGGTGATTGTGAGAGCCAGATCCAGAAGATGGTGCTTAATAGCAGTCTTTTCCATGTTCTAGCTCTTAGAGTTATCCCATTCTTCCTTCCATCTTATTTCCTGGGTAGCGAAGGGGATGATGCTGCTGAACTAATTTTACTGTTCTTGTTTCACATGTTTCCTTAATTTAGAAGGCAATAAGAATCATACATACTTTTAAGTATAACATTGAAGGTAGAGCAATAAATAAATAAATAAATATTTTTTAAAAATTAAGAAAAAAAACCGTCAAAAGAGCCAAGAACAAATCATATACTATATCAAGAAGGGAAAGAAAATTATATCAAATTCTTGAACATTCTCCACAAGTTATCAACACCTTTGTTTATACTTCATTCATTGTATTGTTTTGATCTGTGATGCCATGAAGTATACACTGTGTAGTCAGGATGATATCCTGCCTAGTTATGAGCTCACAACTATTTATCATGTCACTATAATCCTACAGTGAGCCTTTTACAGCAACCTATTGTGCAATAATACTGACCAAAAGCATCCAAGGAAAGGGGGGAGTGAAAATATATGTTTTAGTATGTCTACATCACCATTGAATCAAATTTAGAATCTCACTGTAATTTTCCAGTTCTCCTAGTGTACTATATCTGACTCATATAAAAACCAAATTTGACCTAAACTAAAATATTCAGCCTCTAAATTTGTATCTTTGAAATTATTAATCATGTCTAGGAATACTTGCTAAGAACATTGGAGTAAACTCATTTTCTGTATCAAGAATATTTTCTTCTACTGGTTTGACATGCCTTTTAAGGGTAAAACTAATTTCCAACACATGGTATATTGGATCATCACTCAAGCAAAAAGCTTTTCCTCATCTAAGTTGTAATTGAATTTAGCAGCTCTCTACTTTTATAAAGTTTAACCTATGCTAATAAGAGCATCATTAATATCTGTAGAATTTTATCTAGCCTTTAAAGAGTGATTTTTGGGGGAGTCTGAGACAATGTTTTCTCTTTTTTGAATACATATATTTAAATATTAAAAGCTCAGACAATTTCTTTATTGTCATAAAATGCTGCATTCAGTTTCTTTGAGACAAATTAAGATAACCATACTGAAACTCATGAATATTTTCTTCTGGTATTTCCAGACTATGAGCCATTGTTCTTGCCTTCCTACTCTAATACATCAAGAAACAATTTGGCGGGGGGTCTTGTAAACACAATCTACTGAATCTTTAAGTAGAGTGTTGGGAACAGATTACCAACTTGAGAGTGGGGGGATGGAAATGATTTGAAGAGAAGATAGTTGGGATGGACTGGAGGGAGGATAGGAAAGGTGGAATGTAATGTAATACTATTTTAATTAAAATTCTATTTTAAAAATTATATCCAGAATTTTCATTTCATTTTAAAATAGATTTTAGTATGACCCCCTCTTCAAAAAAGGATTTATCTTTCTAGCTATAGCATCCTATTTCTATTCTGATTCTTTCTTTTCATTTTCTAGACTGATAAAAGTTTCCCAAACTCAAAGGAAACTCCAACTAACAAATTTAATTAATTTTTCATTCTTCCCTCTTTCCTCCAGTATTTCTGAGTGTCTAGCCTTTTTGTGTTTCTGTGTTCTTACCTTTAATTTTTCATTTGTCATATCTCCACTCACTTTGTATTTTCTTCTCTGGTGAGCATAACTCAAATCTATAGGTGGTAAGTAGTTAAATAATAGATGTTCATCATTTCCAAGCCTGCATTTTCAGCCTTAGTTTATCCTACAATATAACCCTCTACCAGCGACAGCCTGCTCTAGAAAATCAGTCATTGCTGTATCCATGGAACATGCCTTCCTTTATTCTCCTTTGTATAGAAGGTATTACCAAACAATACAACAGATTACAACTGAACCAGAAGAATTAAGTAATATCTCTACTTCCCCTCTCTCAGTGCTCACTACTTATTCTTTAAAAAGACAATAAAGCTGATTGTGATTTCTGAATATCTCTTCTCTTGAATCCTACAACTTTTATTATTCTCTGTTCATTAGGTCAAGTAGATGTATCCTCCTGCTCCCAATACTAATCTCATTCTAGTTTAGTATTCTTTCAGGCCCTTTTGACTTTCTCCATTTCTGTACTCTAAAGGATTCTAATTTTTAAATTTAATTAACAATTTCATATCTATATTCAGCATACTGGTTCAATAGTGGTGCAAACCTTATAGGAGTAGCCAGCAGCTATGTTATTAGATTTAGTATCTGGTCTATAATATTTTTTCTTAAATATCTTTTTTCATATAGTTTGTGTTGTTCTTTTTCTCAGATGAATTTAATTTTTGATGCACATCTTTCTAATTTCTCTGTGAAACGCATAATCAGACCTGTAGTTGCAAAGGTAACCAATGATTTCATTAATATTAAATCCTATAGATCAGCACTTCTCTAACTTTGGCTCACAACCCATTCAATGGTTGAATGACCTCTTGAAAGAGGTCACCAAAGACCACCAGAAAACACAAATAAAAGTAATTTTATTATTGGTGATCACCACAACATGAAGAACTCTATTAAAGGGTTGCAACATTAGTATGGTTGATAACCATGCTATAGGTACTTATCAATAATGTTTTTAACATCTATTTTCCACATTATTTCTGATCTTCTACATTTTTGACAGCTTCTCTAAGAGACCTTTAGATAACAACATTTTTCCCAACATGAACGTTGGCAATGAGTTGATTTCTGGCTTATCAACTCTCTTCTAGTCACACTTCTATGTGAATGGTCCATCTGTGTTTTTGTCTCCATAAACCATGTGCTGCAAGCACCTATCTATGAGCTTAAGCTGTAGTAGGTTGAGGTTTTTAAGCAACAGATGGAGCAATGTTATGAAATATGAGTCAGCTTGATTTCATATGTCATTCTTTAAAATGACGAATCTTGGAGAAACTAACTATATTCTAGGCCAGATCTTTAAAAAATCCTTGAGAAAAGAATATCTGTATGAATAAAAGTTTCAACATCCATTATATTATGTGCCCTCTGTGAAGTATCTTAATTTATACTATAAATATTCCTGATGCAGTTTTTGAATCAGGAACACCTTAGAAGGTGTCTGTATTTTCTATGAGTGAATTACTATGGCTTTTATTATGCATGATTTGCCCTGAGACTCCTTTCTTCCTGGGTGCATTTCTCTTTGCTGCTTCCATTTCGGTCCAAGCAAGCCTCATAGTTCTCTGATGTCATTGCATGTTGATATTATTGATAAAGTATGAGTTATGACACTGTCCTTTTCTGTGAGACCTATATTTTATTGAGCTTCTTATAGCATCCAGTTTAAGCAAATTTTAAGTGAATAATGAATGACTTCATTAACTTACTCCAGTCCTTGGATTATGTTTTTCAGTAATACAAAATTTTATGAAATAATGTGGAGATCATAAATCATCACTTCCTTAATACTAAGGTACTTTAATAAACATTGTAAACTTTTGAATTTTTGCTTTATTTTATTAGTGCATTATTTTAACTAACATGAATTATATTTTACATCTTGACAACAGTCTGCCCCCCTCCTCTCTCCCAGTCTATCCCCAATCACCTCATCTCTTCCTCCCCATTTTCTCCTTCTATATTTCTATTCAAAAAAGTGCAAGCCTCCTATGTATATTGACAAAACACAGCAAATCAAGTTGTAATAAAACTAAGCACCTCTTCTTGTATTAAGATTGGGAAAGGTAACCCAATATGAAGAATAAGTTCCTAAAAGCCTACTGTCAGGAGTCCCACAAAAAGCCCAAGCTACACAGCTGTCACCTATATGTAGAGAGCTAAAGTGAGTCCAATACAGGATCCTTGGTAGTTAAGTCTCTCCGAGTGTCTGTGAGCCAGTTTAGTTTATTCTGTGGTTTTTCTTATGATGTCCTTGACCACTCTTGGTTCTAATTTTTTTCCTCACTCTCTTCAACAGGATTCCTGAAGCTTAGCCTAATATTGACTGTGGGTCTCTGCATCTGTTTCCACCATTTGGTGGATGAAACCTCTCTGATAACTTTTCATCTAGGAAGTAATTTCTAAGTACAGCTGAATATCATTAGGCATCTTTACATTGATATTTGTTTATCCAGTTGTGTTTGGTTTTATCCTAGGTCTCTGAACCATTTAGTCTCTCGGTCCTGTCCCTCCAGGCAGTGTCAGGGGAGGGCTAACTCTTTTGTCATAGGTCACAGACTGGACCAATCACAGCTTGGCAATTCCCACCATCTCTGTGTCACTAGCAGCCTACCACATCACATAGACCAGAGAGATTTTAAGGTCACAATTTATGTTACTGAGTGGGTGAACCAGTCCTCCACTGGTAGTCTTGCCTGGTCACAGGAGGTAGCTAACTCAAGCTACTTGTCCTCTTTCTCTAGGAGTCTTAGTTGGGGTCATCTTTGTAGATACCTCAGAGTTACCATTAAACCAGGTTTCCACTTGCCACTAAAATAACAACCAATCCAGTGAGGATTATCAGTATTTACCCCACAAACCTCTACCTGACCCCTCATGTTCTCACCCCTACCCACTGCCAGTCCACTAAAAACATCTGTTCCTACTAAGGAAATCTGAATTTTCCTCTCGAGCACCCCCCCCCTTTTACCAAGCTTCTTTGGGTTTCTGAATTATGGCATGATTATCCTTAATTTTACAGATAATATTAATGTATAAGTGAGTATATACCCTGCTTATCTTTCTGCATCTGAATTACATTATTCAGGGTTATTATTTCCATTTATCTTTGAATTTCATGATGTCATTGATTTTATTATTTGAATAATATTTCATTGTGTAAATGTGCCACATTTTTTCATTCATTCTTCAATTGAGGAGCATCTATATTGTGTTCATGTTCTCTCTTTTACAAAAATAAGCTGCTATGAACATAGTTGTGTAAGTGTCCTTGTAGTATGATGGAGTGTTCTTTGGGTGCATGACCACGAGTGGTATAGCTGGGGATTCTTTTAGATTTATTCCCACTTTTCTCAGAATGAGACATATTGATTTCCAAAGACAATTCTACAGGCAAGGGGGACTGTCCTCTTGCTCCACATCCTCTCCATCATGAGCTGTCACTTGTGTTTTTAAACTTTACCACTCTTGACAGGTGTGAGGTGAAATCTCAGTGTCATTTTGATTTGAATTTCCATGACATTTAAGTATGTTGAACATTTCTTTAATGATGTGGGATTGTCATATATTAATCTGTTGATTTCATTGGTTAATTAATAAAGAAACTGCTTGGCCTGATAGGTTAGAACATAGGTGGGTGGAGTAAACAGAACAGAATGCTGGGAATAAGGGAAGTGAGCTCAGATGCCATGCTGCTCCTCTCCAGGGCAGACATGATGAAGCTCCAGCCCAAGATGGACGTATGCTAGAATCTTCTCCGGTAAGACATCACTTCATGGTGCTATGCAGATTACTAAATATGGGTTAAGGCGAGATGTGAGAGTTAGTCAGTAAGAGGCTAGAGCTAATGGGCCAAGCAGTGCTTAAAAGAATACAGTTTGTGTGGTGTTATTTTGGGGCAAAAGTGGCCGGGAGCTGGGCAGGAACACAGCCCGCAGCTCCTTCTACACTTTAAGTGTTTCCCATACATTTGAGTTTCCTCTGTTGATAATTCTCTGTTTAGATCTATACCCATTATTTAATTGGATTATTTAATTTTTTTATGTCTAGTTTCTTAAGAATTTTTTATATTTTGGAAATGAGCTTTGTGTCAGATGTGGAGTTGGTGAAGTTTTTTTCCCATTCTGTAGGCTGCTCTTTTGTCCTATTGATGATGCTCTTTGCATTAGAGCAGCTTTTCTGTTTTATGAAGTACCATTTAGTAACTGTTGATCTTAGTGTCTGTGTAATTGGTGTTCTAATCATGAAGTTGTCTCCTTATCCACTTTATTCAAGGCTATACCCCACTTAGTCTCTATCAGGTTCAGTGTAGCTGGATTTATGTTGAGGTCTTTGATCCGCATGGACTTGAATTTTGTGCAGGGTGATTGATCAATCCATTTACATTTTTCTACAAGCAGATATTCAGTTATACCAGAATCATTTGTTGAAGATGTTATGTTTTTTCCTTTGCATAATTTTGGCTTCTTTGTTGAAAATCAGGTGTCCATATGTATGTGGATATAAGTCTGGGTCTTCATTTCATTTTCATTGATCCACCTATTTATTTTTATACCAATACCATGCAGTTTTTGTTTTAGAGTTCCATAGTAGAGCTTGAAACCTTGGATAGTGATACCTCCAGAAGCTTTTTAATGTAAAGGACTATTTTAGCTATCCTTGGTTTTTAGATTTTCCATATGAAGTTGAATATGATTCTTTCATGTTCTGTAAAGAATTGAGATGGGATTTAAATGGGGATTACATTGAATCCCCATTAAGTGGATCACTTTTCGTAGGATGACTATTTTTACTTTGTTAATTTTGAAGGCATAAGTCATAAACAATGCCACACCAGTTTGGAATTATGAATAATAGGGTGGTATTTATTTAAAGGGGAAAAAACTTACAGATCACCGTCAGCCCTCTGCGCAACCAGGAAGGGAGTCTAGTCGCCAGCGGAGCAGGAAGTGAAGAGAGAGAGGAGAGGGCAGTGGCCACTTTTTTAAAGGGAGAGAGACCACGCCCCAAATGGGCTGGTATCTCAGCGGTGATAGGGTGCAGGAGTGGGAGGACCTCACGTAACACCTCCCCCTTTTGTTTAAATAAAAGAGTTCTAAACCTACTATGAAATTATATACAATAAGTACAAATATCCTATTCTAACTAGCTTAGGTCTTGTATAATAAACAACTTGGCCAAGTCATGAAAGAAAGTAACTACATTTATATAGTCTTCAACCCCATAGAAGATCTGAGAAGGGAAATAATGTTACCTGGGTAATTAGGAAGTTCAGTAAAACAACTTCCAAAACATGCAACAAATCACAGAGACAACTAGCTACCTGGGCAATCACCCAAAGTCACGTTAGCAGTATTGAAGCAACCAACTTTGGCTAAGGCCTAACATAACTGACATACCATTTTCTAAGGCAAGCAACTTTTCAAAACTATCTTACCCTGTCTTGGCAGGATATGACAGCCCTGTTTTATCCATTGATGCACGCACTGTATCTTTGTCAGTGGTTGAGGTATGGGCATTTCATTGCCCGAAGGCCAGTTCTGCCAAAAAGGAAGGCTCCAGGTGGAGTGTCTTTGGTGCTCAACATTCTCTCGGGAATAGAGTGGTGTTGCCAGGAGCAATTGTGTCTCACTACGACAAAACTCTGAGGCCATTTTCTACAGCTCTATGAAGAAGTTAAAGATTATCTATCTATACTGAGTATAATCTCTATATATCTAAAGAACCTGATTAGTCTAATTATAAATGACAAACTTAGATGAATATTAGTCTATATAATTCTCAATATCTATCTAACTTAAAGACCAAGACAATAAACAACTGTGAAACAAATGAGGACAATGACCTCCAAATATAAACAATGTACAAATATTCATTGCAGTTGGTAAATATATATCAATACACAAACATTATATAAGTATCTTAATCAGAGGTAGAAATGTACACTGCATTATGGTACCTATATACAATATATATATCAATGCAATATATGTCAATACATAAAAAAGTTTTAAACAGAGGTAGAAACATGCATGCATACAATAGTCAATATAATTTAACTTTGTATCAATATACAGGAATCTATACCAATATATTTGTCTAAAGACAGTAACTCACAATTACAAATATATTATCCCATCATCCCTCTTTTTTTTTTTTCAAAATGATCCCTGAGCTTATAAAATTCCTCTCCCAACCCTCAATCATATACTAATTATAATCAACCCCTAAATGATGTCCCTAAACCCAAGGGCAAACTTTACTGGGAGAGGGGACTTCGTCCTCTAGAATTACTTCCAGCTGTCATGGGGGCGACGTTCTTTCTGGGGGATCCTGTGAAAGTAAAATGATGGTTAAATTTCCAGATCACTGTCTTTTAAAATTGCCAATAGTCTCTGAGTATTTTGTGCAGGTCTGGCCAAAATGTTGTATAAGATGTGCACCATTTCAGCTAAGCAAGTTGGGATCGTCTTGTGCAGCTGGTACCCAAAGCAGGTCTTGTAGTAGAACTATCAGTATCATGACGTCATATCAGCCAGGTAGAGTTGTTGTTATGGGGCCCCATCTTCTTTCTGGAAACTTCAAATGTCACTTCAGGAAAAACTCATTGTTCATTGTGAAAAACTTAAACATTAATTTCAATTCAGTGAAAGGCATGATAGATATATTCAATGAAAAGTATGATAGATATGAAGAAAAGTAAAGATGTTTTCTAAATTCATATTTCTTTCTGTCCCACATCATGCATCTTGACATGAGACAGAAACTCCAGAAACTCTGGGTTTTTCTCTTACTAACAGGCTTGGAAATGGAGAGGGACTGAGCCAGAGTCCAACTTCAAAACCAGCTTTATAAATTTAGAAATATGGTTTAATATTACTTACACAACCCATTCAGTTTTCTTGATATTTCCTATTGTGCAGGTATTTTTCCATCTGTCAGTATGCAAACATCCAGGGCCCCTTGAATTTCTCAAAGATGAGTGATTTCCTGTGGAGATAAGAACAGAACCCTGCCTCCATTCTATATGTTTTTCTTACCACCTGTATGAATATCATCATTGTGGATGAGTTGTCATTTCTCCTTTCTAAGAGGTTTCTCCTCTTCAAATCGAAACTTTATTAATTTTGATGGTATCCACAATTTTTCTTCTCCTGTGGAAACAAGAGCAAAACCCCTTCCCCAACGTAGCACATCTCCTGGCTTCCACTGAGAGGTCAGCACATCTTTGAAATAAATCGGTTGATTTAGTTCAGCAGACTTTTCCACTATCCAATGTCTTTCTGCTGCTGCCGTTCCTTTCTCATTAGCGTTAAGAAAATTCAAGGTTTCATTATGTAATCTATTCCTGGGGGTATTTTCGGTCCCTTTCTGTTTGTTCAGCATATCCTTTATAGTACGATTTGATCTTTCTATAACTGCCTGACCTTTAGGATTATTTGGTATACCTGTAATGTGTTTTATATTATAATAATCAAAAAAACATTTCATTTTCTTATATACATATGCTGGACCATTATCTGTCTTTATTTGTGCAGGTATACCCATGATGGCCATAACTTCCAAGAAATGTGTGATTACTTAATCAGCCTTTTCTGAGCTCAGGGCAGTAGCCCATTGAAAACCTGAATACGTGTCTATGGTGTGGTGTACATATTTTAATTTACCAAATTCCATAAAGTGGAACACATCCATCTGCCAGATTTCATTTCTCTTAGTATCCTTTGGGTTACTCCCTGCAGGCAACGGTGTTTGATTATAGAAAGAACAAGTAGGACATCTCTTTATAATGTCCTTAGCTTGTTGCCAAGTAATGGAAAATTCTTTCTTTAGGCCTTTACTATTGACATGATGCTTCTTATGAAATTCTGAGGCCTGCAACACACTTCCAATCAATAATTGATCAATCTCAGCTTTGTCTTGGGCTAGAGGACCAGGCAGACCTGTATGGGACCGGATGTGTGTTATGTACATCGGACAAAGCCTGTTCCTGATTATGTCTTGTACCTGGATAAACAATGAAGTCAACTCTGTGTCATCTGGTATAAATTCAGTGGTTTCAATATGCAAGATAACTCTTTCTGCATATTGTGAATCTGTAACTATATTAAGAGGTTCTTCAAAATCCCTTAGCACCTTAAGAATGGCATATAATTCTGACTTCTGGACAGAATTATAAGGGCTTTGTTCCACCTTACTCAATTCATCTGACTTGTAACCTGCTTTCCCTGATTTATTTGCATCAGTATAGAACGTACGGCCTCCAGTTATTTGAGCATCAAGGACAATTCTGGGAAGAATCCAAGAAGTTCTTTTTATGAGGTTAAGTCTACCACTTTTGGGATAGTTGCTATTAATTTCTCCCAAAAAAATTAGCACAAGCTCTTTGCCACGGTTCATTGTCTTCCCATAAATACTTTTTTATTTCTTCAGTAGTAAAAGGCACTATAATTTCTGCTGGTTCTATACCTGCTAGTTGACGAAGTCTCAACTTACCTTTTATAATTAATTCAGAGACTTTTTCCACATAAGTTTTTAATTTTTTACTTGGTTTATTAGGTATAAATATCCACTCTAAAATAATATCTTCCCTCTGCATTAGAATCCCTGTAGGAGAAATTCTGGAAGGCAATATGACTAGGATGCAGCTAAGATTTGCGTTTACCCTATCCACATGTGCCTCCTGTAATTTTTCCTCAATCATTGTCAGTTCCTTTTCTGCTTCAGCTGTCAGTTTTCTTGGACTATTCAAATCTTTATCACCAGGAGTGATAGGCTGGAGGAGTGGGAGGACCTCCCGTAACACTATTTATCCATGAACATGGACAATCTTTTCATCTTTTGTTATCTTCTCCAGTTTCTTTCTTCAAATACTTTCATTTCTTGCTGTACAGGTCTTTAAGTTGCTTGGTTAGAGTTCCACCAAGATATTTTATATGATTTATAGTTATTATGAAGGGTGCTTTCCCTTGATTTCTTTCTAAATTCTTGTTATCCTTCATATATAGGAGAGATATTAATTTTTTAAATTATTTTTTTATTCAGACATGTTACTTAACATGTTTGTCTGATGTAGAAGCTTACAGGTAGAATTTTTGGGTCTCACATATACTATCAAATCTTCTGCAAATAATGATGCCTTGACTTCTTTTTTAATTTGTATTCCCTTGATTACCTTTAGCTATTTTATTGCTATAGTTATACTTCAAATTGTTATGCTGAGAAGATACAAAGAGTGTAGACAGCCTTGTCTTATTCCTGGTTTTAGTGAAATTGTTTTGAGTTTCTTTCCATTTAGATTGATGTTGACAAACTGTATGCTGTGTATTGGTTTTATAATGTTGAAACATGGCTTTGTATTCCTGATCTTCTAAGACTTTTATCATAAAGTAATTTTGATTTTTGTCAAAGGCCTTTTCAGCATCTGTTGAGATTATAATTTGTTATAGAAGGCCTCTTTTTATTTCTGGCTGCTCAGCCCGAAAATAATGCCACAGAAACCATATTATTTGCAATACTGTTTGGACTATTAGCTCTAGATTCTTTTTGGCTAGCTCTTACATATTAATTTAAGCAATCTCCATTAATCTGTGTATAGCCTTACTGGGTAAACTTCAAGTGTCTGTCTCTGGTGAGGCTATATGGCTTCTCTCTGACTCTGCCTTTTTTTCTCCCAGCATTCATTTTAGTTTACCCTGCCTATCTCTGCTCTACCCTATCACAGGCCCAAAACAGCTTCTTTATTAACCAATGGTATTCACAGCATACAGAGGGGAATTCACATAACCTCTCCTTTTCAGTTTAAATAAAAAGGACAGTTTAAACTTTAACATAATAAGATTACATATAACAAAACAGGTATCACCTAATGCTTTTGTGGATTTCCTCAGTATCTATTTTCATATTCCTCTTTCATTTCTGATTTCATTAATTTGAATAGACTCTTCCTGATTTTTAGTTAGTTTGGATAAAGGTTTATCTTGTTAATTTTCTCAAATAATCAACTCTTTGTTTCATTGATTCTTTTTCTTGTTCTCTTTGTTTCTACTTTATTGATTTTAGCCCCGAGTTTCATTATTTCCTGCTGATTACACCTATTCGATGTGTCTGGGTTTTTGTTGTTGCTGTTGTTGTAGGTTTTTCAGATTTGCTGTTAAATCACAAGTATGAGAATTCTCTAATTTCTTTATGTAGGCAATAAATGCTATGAACTTTCTTCTTAGCCCTGGGTTTGTTGTGTTGCATAAATTTGGGTATGATGTGGATGAGTTTTCATTGAATTCTAGAAAGTCTTTAATTTCTTTGTTTCATTTTTGACCCAGTGGTAACTCAGTAGAGTGTCATTCAGTTTCCATGAGTTTGTAGGTTTTCTTTTGTTGTTGAAACCCAAGATTACTCCATCGTGTTCTGATAGTATATAGGTGGCTATTTCAATTTTGTTATATCTATTTATACTTGCTTTGTAACAAAGTATGTAGCCAATTTTGAAAAAGGTTTCATGAGGTGTTGAGAAGGTATTTTCTTTTGTGTTTGGGAGAAATGTTCTGTAGATATCTGTTATGTCTATTTGAGTAACAACATTTGTTACTGACTGATGTGGGATTTCCCTCTATATGCTGTGAATACCATTGGTTAATAGAGAAACTGTCTTGGTCCTGTGCAGGGAATAGATATAGGCAAAGAAATGCTGGAAGGAAGATGGTGAAGTAAGAGAGAAGCCATGTAGCCTGCTGGAAACAGATGCTGGGAACTTTACCTGGTAAGCTACAGCCACATTAATGGAGATGGGTTAAATTAAATATGTAGGAGTTAGCCAATAAGAAGCTAGAGCTAATGGGCCAAGCAGTGATTTAAATAATATGAGAGAAAAAAAAAGAGTAGAGAGAGTTATAAAAATAGTTTTTAAAATATAAAACAAAGTCTTTAAAGAGAAAGAGTACCGATAGTTATAGATTAAAAGGTATAAAAAATAAACCCTGTTAACATGGAAAATTCACATAAGTCTAAATTATGTATGTTATTGTGCTTTCTTTAAATTTTTGACTGTGAAGGAGCTAAGTATAGAGAGACATTTCATTGTATGGACTGCTAAACTAAACCAACATATATATTTAAAAGGCATCTTGACTTCAAAATTTGTTTCTAAGGATATATCGCTTTGGAAAAGAGGTTCTTTTTTTCCACAGAGGATGAAAACCTCCCATACTAATATGGTTTAACATGCTTTGAACAACCCTCAAAAGATTACTCTGCCTAATAAACAACAGGAAGAAGTTTGGAGAAACTATGCCCATACTCCAAAATATTGTTTATAAAAGTTTATTCATATTTAAAGGGGGCATATTCTATGGATATTTGCATTGGTATAGATCTTGGTTTATTGACACAAATTTGAGGTCAATTTTGTTATATGCTTTTGATTAAGGTATTGTGATTGTGTAGCTCATTTAAAAATATAATGTATGATTAAAATATAGGTTAACAGATAGTTATCTATAATAGTAAAGCTTGTATTTATGTTAGTTAGATTTTCTAGATGTACAGAGATGTATTTAAGATAGACAAGCATTCTTCAAATTTTTCAGAGACCTTCAGAATATGGTATTTAAATGTTTTAAGAAATTAGGACTTTTTATGACAGTGAGATACATCTGTTTTTGACACCACCAATCTACTACAAGATAAAGTAGATATAAATGTTATAACTGTAATTATTGTTTAATACCTGTTTTGTTATATGTAATTTTATTGTGTTAAAGATAAAGGCTTACTTTTTATTTAAACAGAAAAGGGGAGGTGATGTGGGGTTCCCCTCTGCTTCCTGTGAATACCATTGGTTAATAAAGAAACTGTTTTGGGTCTGCACAGGGAATAGAAGTAGGTGACAAAGTGCTGGGAGAAAGAAGGCAGAGTATGAGAGAAGCCATGTAGCCTACCAGAGACAAATGTTGGGAACTTTCCCCAGTAAGCCACAGCCACATAGTGATACACAGATTAATGGAGATGGGTTAAATTAATATGTAAGAGTTAGCTAATAAGAAGCTAGAGCTAATGGGCCAAGCAGTGATTTAATTAATATAGCTTCTGTGTGATTATTTTGGTTCTGGTGGCTGGGAAGAAGAAGTGGCCTGCTGCTACATGTTATTGCCATTATTTATCCTTTTAGTTTATGTCTAGATGACATGTGTACTGGTGAAAGTGAAGTGTTAAAGTCTCCCACTATTAATGTATGAAGGTTACTTATGCTTAAGTAATGTTTCTTTTACAAATAGCATGTCCTTTGATTTGAGGTATAGATGTTCAGAACTGAGATATTACCCTGGCACATATTTCCAACAATGTGTATGAAATATCATTTTCCATCTCTTTTGATTAACTTTGGCTTGAAGTCTATTCTTTCAGATATTAGGATTGCTACACCCTCTTTCCAATTAGGGCCATTTGTTTGGAAAATCTTTTTTTAACACTATATACTGAGGTAATGTCTAATTTTGAAGTTTGTGTTTCTTGTATGCAACAGAATTGATAACGATTTTTTATTCTTTCTATTAGCTTTGTCTTTATTGGTTAATTAAGTCCATTTATATTGAGAGATAATAATGATCATTGATTGTTTTTTCCTGTTTTATGTTGGTAATGGTGGTAGTGTATGTGTATGTGTGTGTGTGCGTGTGTGTGTGTCTGTGTGTGCGTGTCTGTGTGTGTGTACGTGTGTGTGTGTGTGCATTTTCTTTCTCTGGATTTTGTTGGTGTGAAGCATCATATTGCCTGTGGACATGGGTGAACCTTCCTTGGATTTGAGCTTTCCTTCCAGTATCTTCTGTAGTGCTGAATTTGTGGATATATAATGTTTAAATTTGACTTTGCAGTGAAATGCCTTCTTTTCCTCATCTATGGTGGTTGAAAGTTTTGTCAGATATATTTGTATTGGCGGTCATCCATGGTCTTTTAAAATCATCAACACATCTGTCCAGTTGGTTGACTATATCTGTGTAGCCTTCAATCTAGTAAGAGGTACTCAGGGGTTCAGATGCTGGACTGTCTTCTTTTGGGGTAAGAGGTTTTTGCCTTGTTTTCAGGGTTTGAACTAGTCTCTGGGATTCAGGATGCTGGTCTAACCTCTGGGAATCATGATTCTGGCCTGGCCCTTGATGTGTTGGAAGATTTCTACTAGAGGTGTAGGCCAGGATGCAGTGATGAGGAGAGATGATGTGGTTGGAGTTATGTTGAACACGTACAGACAGGGTGGGGGTAGTCTTACCAGTGATTTTGGTATGTTAGCTTGTCCTCTAGAAACTGGGAGGTTTCATTCAGAGGTGTGAGCCAGTCTTAATTTTAATATTTTTAGCACAAAAACTTTTTCTTATACATGCAATTATTTCAGTGAAAGAAGGTGTGACATCTACTTCAATGTTCAACTGTATCTTTCTTTGAAGTACCCCCTTTACCATATCGATGTACTTTTATAATAATATTTGTTTAGTCTAAATAGGCAGATTTTTATGTTATTCCTCATTGACATATAGTTTGTTTCTTGGTTATTTCATGAATAATGATGCAAATTCATTATTTTTCCGTTGTGTTTCGTTATTTCATACAAATTTTCATTAAAATAGTATTTGATATGAGAACATCTGCAGCAGTTGGAGCATTTACCTAGTATTTAACATACTGGTGTTTGAATAGGATCAGATGTTCACCCCCAGATTTTGTCACACATTTATCATTATGATGAAAACACCAGTATCTGTGTCTGTATTAGAATTCTGTATTTAAATTGATAATGAGTCAGTTGTATCACCTATATCAATACTGTAAAAACATCATCTGTAGGTTCAATTGTATTGCTTTATTTAGTGGTGAGAGAGAGAGACAGAGGGAGACATGGAGAGAGAGAGACATGGAGAGAGAGAGAGAACAAATATGGAGGTCAAAGGACAACTTCTAAGAGTTGATTTTCTCTTTTGCCTATGCTTGTTCTGGAGATCGAGCTAAAGTCGTCAGACATACTAGCAGTCACCTTTATCCACTAAACCATCTCACCAGGCCAACATATATTTATTTAATACAGATGAGCATTCCTCCAAACCTATTCCAAGTGTATATGATGAATAATATAAACAAACATTTTACACACAATGTATCCATTTAAATTGAGGATAAAATGAGAAAAAAGGATCAGTTTACAGTTATCATTGTTAAACTTGATTAGTAATATTCAACAAATTTATGAATAATAATCAATAGTTGTATCATACAAAGAAAATCATTAATAATATGCATATATCCATAAAATCCTTATTAATTGCTCAAAGGAAAAAAAGTACTAAGTATACAAGCAGAATTAATCAAATAATCAAAGTCAGTAGCACCAGCAAAATACAAACTGTTGCCATTTGTCTTCAGATATGATATGCTGTAAAAAAAAAAAGTATCAATACTTACTTTCTAAATGAGATGTTACCCGAGCAGACTCATTAGATAACCAGAGAATCCCCAAAGAGTGATATGCTAGAACAGGTGCCAGTGAGTGTCTGTGACTAGTGTGTGTGCTGGGTTTCAGTGATCATATAAGACTTTATCACCTTTTTGTTTTTACAACATATTTACAAATAAAAGCAAGTATTAGTTTGAAGGCCATGCACAACAAGACAGAGAGGAAATGTAGCCTATAGGCTGAATCTGTCAATCTGCTGTAGAAAGTAATCTGCTCTGCACTTTTCAGATAATGGTTTAAATGGCAAAGGATAGCTTGAAAAGTATTTCAAGCCCCAAAATACTAATGAGCCAATGGTATGAAATGCTGTATAAAATTCTGTAGTAGATCTTACTAACAAAATCCTCTTCCGATGACACTACTGAGTCAGTTAATGAAATTATAAACGAGTTGTAAATTACATAAACGATAAACTAGTGTTACAACTCTTCGTTTTGTAAAAGCTCATTTCAATTTGAAAATTAGTGTTCTTGTTTTTAGACAATGCATGCTAATGTTCCATGGGATGAAAGAGTATAGAGACTTACACAAAATGATCTCAAGTCATGTGCATATGATATTTATATGCACACACAGAACGAAAGCAGATGTGAGTGTGTTAAAATACTGAAAAGGCCATTGTGACTGTCTAGTGGTCTCACACCTCTCTATGATTATAAAGATGTCAGTTTGTGATTTGGATATACTGCATAGCAAATATAAAAATGTCTTCGTCATTCTGGATTCTTATAGCACAAACGACCACTATCCCAGGGGTGTTATGACCTGCGGTGAGCTGGACCCTATCATATCAATCATCAAGCAATTAAATGCCCCCTCAACCTTGCTCAGAATTCAGTCTTGTGAGGGCATTTTCTGAATTGAGATTCTCTATTCCCAAATGACTCTAGCTTGTGTCAAGTTGACAGAGAAACTAGCTAGCACATGATATATCATCTATCTTCATTGATCCTAAAACTTCACAAACTAATCAAGAAATCTACTTAGATATGCTCATGATGGTACATCATAATCACATTATTGAAAGCCATTCCAGAAAGATTTCAAAGATAAAAGAAAATGAAAAGATTACAATAAAGTATGTGAGTATTACATTGCTGAAATTAGGATGGAATATTATGAATTTGTACGCACATAGAGTTATGCTCCTGGATAAAGAGGTTTGTTCCCCATTTGACATCGTGTGTCTGGTAGTGCCTTGGGTAACATATGTACCCCACTTATTTTTATATTTTATACTATGTTTCAACTTTTACTACCCTTAAATTTACCATCCCATTAGCATTGCATAATAAAGTTAGACTACCACCACATCTTTCTGGAGTTGTTTTATATGAAATAAAGTATATAGAGTTATAAATTATTGATAATTTATTTGAAAAATTCACATCCAACTACTATTATTTTTGTATTTATACTGTTATGAATAACATTTTTGGTCAGCCTTCAAAGTGTTTATGTGAATTATGTTTGTAAATATATCAGACTTTAAAATTGAAAAAATATTTGTATGCACATGTTGTGCATATATGTACTTTGTGAGTATCGCATGCATTTGGGTGTGGAGAGATCAGGGGATGATGTCATGTTAGTCTCTACTATACCCCGTCATCTTGTCCTGAGATAGGGCCTCTTAGTGGATCACAACCCTGTTTTAGCTAGACTGCTTGAACAACAAGAATCTGAGATTGGCATGATTCTGGAATTAATGTTGGGGTTATGGAAATACTTTTAATTGTAATGTTTGAGATTTGGACTTATGTCATCTTCTTGAAGAGCAAATGTGTTTGCCCACTGAGACATCTCCATTTTTTAAAATTTTATTTTAGTTTATTTTAATTTAGTTATTTGAGAACTTTGTACACTGTACTTTGATCATGTTCCTTCTCCTTACTCAGTTCCTTTCAGATACAGCCCCCTTGCATACCCACTCAGCGTTGTGTCTTATTTGTTCAAGTGCAATTGTTTTTTTCCCATATATGCTTGGGCATATGGCCTTTATTGGGAGTCTGGTCACACAATCAAGGGACTACCTTAAGGAGAAATGACTGTTTTCTGACAGCTTTAATTATCAATAGCTCTTTAGCTAGCATGGAACTTTATGTCTACCACCCTTAATAGTGCTGGTATGATGTCTTATTTGTGCTTGTATAGGTCTTGTATATGCTTTCAGAAGGGCTATGTGTTCATATGTGCAAATGACTGACTATGTCTCAAAAACACTGTTTCCTTGTCACCTCCCACCTCTGGTTCTCACAATCTTTCAACTCCTTCTTTCACAAAGATGTTAGGTTGTAAGAAATCTCATTTGAGATTGAGCCTTCCTTAGTCTCACACTTCCTGGGCTTTGACAGTGTTATCTCTATGCTAATTACCATTTGCCTTGAAATTAAGCTTCCCTGGTAAGGGTCAAGTAATGTTATTACTCTGTGGTTTTAGCAATAACTCCTTGAGAATTGACTTAATACTTTGCTTATTTATCAGCGTAATAGCAATAAGTTCTGCATTAGAGTTTATAAACTAGGTAACCATGCTTATGGTCTAGAATCTAGACCTTAGATAATGATGTTAGATATGAATTTCAAATTATGCATCAAGACTTAAACCTAATACGAAAGTGGTTGATTACATCTGTGATGTTCATGCCACCATCAAAACAGTGAATATGCCAAGACATATGCCTCTGTATCGTAGGCTAGAGGTTCACAGCTGACTAAAATAAATATTACCTTTCACTTTCAGTAGAATTCAGTGTCTCTATCACTGTGAGAGATAGCCAAATGGGATGAAGATCCCAGCTGAGCATCAGTGTGATTTCTCCATGGTGTATGCTTCTACTTTGGGATAATTTTTGTCAAGTTCTTGAAGTTAACCAAGAGCATTGGCAACAGCAGGTAATGTAAAGCAGTCTTTGGCTTCTCAATGGCTAACAACTCAAGAAGATGCAACCCATTCCTGGTTCTGAGATTTTATTCATTAGCATCTAGAGGGTAGTAGCAGTATTGTCACCCACTATACAATAACTGCATTTTAACTCTTTTTATATCGGCATTATGATTACATTTTACAAAGAATTCACAATAGTAGGTTTCCATATAAATTTTTTCAAAATATTTTAGTAATACTTATCTCTCCCTAAACTCCCTCCTTTACCTGCCATCCCATATTCTTCAGTATTTATTTATTGTTTCCTGTTCCATTAGTTACATTGCCTCTTTATAGCACCAAGTTCTACCTCTCCTGCCTTGAAAGCCCACCTCTAGGCTCTTGAATACTTTTGTGACCTTTATGGGGATTCCAGAAAAAGACAAATTTCTGAATATTCAAAGTAACTACAAATGAGAGTTATCTCACTCAGAAGATTGCTTCCAGCACCATCAATTACAAACAAATTTCATAATTTAATTTTTAACAGCTGAACAATATTACATTATGTACAATATACCATACTTTCATTATCTATTCGTCAGTGTATGAACATCTAGACTCTTTCCATTTCCTAGATTTTGTGCATGATGCAGGGATGAACATGGATGAACAGGTATCTCTAGAGAAGGATATGGATTCCTTTGGGGGTATGTACTCAGTGTGGTACAGTTAGATAATGTGATAGATCTATTTTCAGTGTTGTGAGGAACGTCCATGCTGATTTCCATGGAGGACACAGCAGTTAGCACTCCCACCAGGAGTGAATAACTGATCTCCTTCCTCACACCCATGCCAGCATTTGTCCTCACTTATTTTTAATCTTAGTCATTTTGACAGGGCTAAGATGAAATCTCAAAGTAGTTTTAATTTGCATTCTCCTCGTGGTTACAGATATTGCACATTTAAAAAATATTTCTAAGTAATTTGCATTTCACTTTATTTAGTTCTATGCCTCATTTTTAAATTGGATTTTCATAATGTTTAATATTTTAGTTTTTTTGTATATTCTATATACCAACCCTCTGGTTGATGTGTAGCCAGTAAATATTTTCCCTGTTTTGTAAGTTTCCTCTTCACCATTTTAGTTCATGAAGTTCCATTTATTAATAGTTAATTCCAATGACCTGGTTACTGAGGTTTTATTCTAAAAGTGCTTTTCAGTAATGATGCATTCAAAGCATTCTTATTCAGTATAGCACTTGAAATCTTAGCTAGAGCTCTATCTAAGGGGATTTGATAAAGGGAATATAGATAGGAAAGAAAGAAACTGAAACATCATTATTTGAATATGATTTGGTTATGTATATTAAAAAGCCCAAAGACTCCACCAGGAATTTGCTATATCTAAGAAACACATTCAGCAAAATAAAAGAATGCAAAATTAGCATATAAAAATCAATATCTTTCTTATCTACAAACACTAAACATACTTAGAAAGAAATCAGGGAACAGTACCATTCACAACAGCACTGTGTGTGTGTGTGTGTGTGTGTGTGTGTGTGTGTGTGAACCTTGTGTTATAAAAACATCAGAACACTGAAAAGAGACATTGGGGAAAACACCAGGAGGTAGAAAGAACTTTCTTGGGCATGGATTGGTAGAATTATGGATTGGTAGAATTAGTATTGCAAAATGGCCATTCTAGGAAAATCAATCTACATATTCAATCCAATCTCCCTCAATATTCACATGTAATTCTTCACAGAAATTATAAAAATAATCTTAAACTTCATATGAAAATAAAACACATCTATGATAGACAAAATGATCCTGAAGAAATAAACTGGTATTTCATTATTCAACTTAAAAGACAGTTATATCAATAAAATTATGACATTGGCATAAAATAAGCGCACTGTCCAATAGAAAAGAATTGAGGATATACATATAAGACTGCTCTTCTACCTGCCTCATATTTTAAAAAGAGAAATATCAGAAAACCAATAATACACATTGAAGAAAAGTCAACATCATCGATAAATAGTGCTGATCCAACATGACAGGTACAAGTAGAAGAATACTCAAACTTCATCTTTCATACTAAGCTATGCTCTACTTCAGATTGATGAAGAACTTAACAAAGAACCGATAGCCTGAGGCTGACAAAGCAAAGAAGTTGACATGAGTGACCTTGTCATACTTTTTAAAATTTAGCAGATATAGACAGCTAGGAAAATGGATTAGAAGTTAAGAACACTAGCTGCTCTTATAAAGAACTAAGGTTCAATTCCCAGAACCCACACAGTGCCTCATGACTGACTATAACTCCAGTTCTAGGGGTTACAGCAATTGAGAGGCAGATCAATTTGAGACTTTCTCAGAAACACTGGTAAAGGACAAAGGGAACACTAGCTCTGCGTCTATGACCAGAGACTGACATGGCAAGGCCTAGTTTGGCGCTGGGTCCAGGAACTTGAAGAAGTTAAGGATTTTGTTTTTGGGAACTTGGCTTTTGCCCAGGAAGAGACTAGAGTTATTCCCAAGGCCACTGTTGACTAGGTCTGGAGTTCCCTTTGTGCATCTCTCAATTAGTGTCCTGCTAGCTTTTTCCCACTGGATGATATTTTATCGTTGATTTGTTCCATCTCCTCATTAGTATATAAGATGGTACACTTTTTAATAGTCTTGCTTTGAATTAGAAATAACATTTACAAGACCTCACAATCCCAGCTTTCCTCTCTTCTTTATCCTCTCATATCCTGACCCTGTCATTGAAGACTGACCTACAAGTCCAGGTCCTCCAATGTCCTCTTCTGGCCTCTTCAGGCACTGTATACATATGTTACATGTAGGTAAAACACTGATTCATAAAATAATACTAAATAAATCAATACAAGAATAAAAATATAATTTAGAAATCATAATTCATTTAGAATATTGGCAAGATCATTAAATATTAGATTTGTTCTATAAAAGCAGGCTTGTGACTCTATATTTTCTGACATTATTTTTATTCTTAAATACATTCCTCAACATTATATGTTTTTCATTTTTTCTTTCTTTTTTTTGATACGACCTACTTTTTCTATGATCATACCAGTCTCATCTCTATTGACACCCTTCTTTTCTTCTGAGAGATTTTGTGTGCTCGGAGAAAATCAGTGCATAATACACGGAACAAACATGCCCCCCTTTAGCAAATTTTTCCGAGAAAAACAATTAACTCCTATGAAACTAACACCTTCTCTATACAATTTTTGAATTTGGCTGAAAACATTGTTTGGCAGTTCAGAGCACTTCGTGCTCTCACAAAGGTCTTGGGTTCAGTTCCTAGAACCTACTTCAGGAAGTTTACAAGCACCTGTTCCAAGAGGTCTTAGTGCTTTTCAGGGCTCTAAAGACACAAGCAAATACTCTGGCACACACATGTGTGCACATAAAATGAAATTAATATAAATATTAAAAAAGTAAAATGAAATTAATATAAATATTGAAAAAAGTATTATACTTCTCTAGTAACTTTTTAATTTGCCCTAAATCCTCAACCTATCTTAGATATTTGTGTATTTTTCTTTTTTAAAAATATAACTGTACAAGCACCAGAAAATGAGACCCTCATGGTAGATAGCATATATCTTCCATTCTAGTGTACATCTTAGGAGTGGCACTACTTGAGAAGAGTTAGGAGCAGGGTTTCTGTTAGAGGAAGTGTGACCCTGAAACTAAACTCTGAGGTCTCTAAAGCCCATTCCAAGTCCAGAGCCTCTTCGTCTCTCTACCTGAGGATCTGGATGTAGAACTCTTTGCTGCTTCTCCAGCACCATATTTTCCAAATTGACATATATACTAAACCTTTGAAACTGAAACCAAGCCCAATTAAATGCTTTATTTTATAAGAGTTGCCTTGGTCATGGTGTTTCATCAAGTGATAGTAACTCCAATAAAACCACACTGATGTGTGTACTCATGCGTATGATACACCAATGCATAAGACACACAAGCTCCACTATTCTCAAAAGACTCTTTTTGCTGGTATTCTGTAATTGCTCCTTTACCACCATTCTCCTTCTAACAGAAACTTATTTCTTATTTATAGACTTCTTAAATTATATCATCATAATGTAAATGGGACATGCAGTATGTAGCATTTGAGATATAGATTGTATTTAACACAGTGATTTTGAAAATCATTTATGTTTTAATTTTCAATAGTCTTTATTTTATTGCTTAGTAATATTTCATTGCATGATCATACCATAGTTTGTTTATCTTTTTAGAGGATTAAGGGAATTTAAATAGCTCCACATTTTAAAATCATGTGTAACATCTCCAGAAAGAAAATAGGCTCTAATATTTTTTCTCTTTTATACTTCCAAACATGACAGCTATTTTGTATATGTAAAATAGCATATCTTTAAAAATTTAATTTTCATTTCTTTAAAGACTAATTGGTGCGGGAGAATTGTCTGTATTCTGTCAATCATGTTTTAAATAAACGCTGTTTGGCCAGGCAGGAAGTATAGGCAGGTCAACCAGACAGGAAATAGAGGCAGGGCAATTTGAACAGGAGATTTCTAGGAAGGAGGAAGCCCATTCCTCTCAGCCCTGGCAGGAGCACCAAAGAAGCAGGATGTGACATACCCCGCTGAAAAAGGTACTGAGCCATGTGGCTAACATAGATAAAAATAATGGGTTAATATATGTTATAAGAGCTAATACAAAGCCTGAGCTAATGGGCCAATCAGTTTATAACTTATGGAGACCTCTGTGTGATTTTCTTTAGGACCTAATGACTGTGGGAACAGAGCAGGACAGAAACCCCAACAAGCTGGCCCTCATGTTACAACTAATGATATTCAGCATCTATCCATACATTTCTTCATATATATGCCTTTATAAAGTGACTATTCAGAATGCTTGTTCGTTTTAATGAAATTTTTAAGTATTGAGCTTTGTGAGTCTTTATGTAATTCAAATACAAGTATTAGAAATCTTCCAGTCAGTATTTCTGTCTTTTGATTTCATTCTCCTCATTGTGTCCTCAGTAGAGCAAAGGATTATTGTCCCTGGCTGCTGTCCTGGCTTTAGTGTTTGTGGATGGATTTGTTGTCAGTGGATGTGCTATCTTTTAACTTTTAAATCAAGGGTTGTTATTATAAATGAGTGTTTTTCTTTTTAAAAGTTTTTCTTGAATTTTCTGAAATTAACATTATTTTTCTTCTTTAAGGTTTTATTTTTGTGGCTAATTCAGAACAACCAGGATAAACTTCACTTGGTCATGATATATAATTCTTTATATATACTGGCTCATGTGCTGAGGTAAAAGTACAATCGGTCAGTCAGGTGGTGGTGGTGGTGCATGCCCTTAATAGCAGCACTCAGTATTTTTGGCCAGCCTGATCTACAAAGAAAGTTCCAGAATGGCTATGGTCAGAGTTGCACAATGAAGCCCTGTCTCAAAAAACAAACAAAAACAAAAGCAAAGAAAAGAAAAGAAAAAATACACAAACACACACAAATAACAAAGATAATAATAAAAGATAATAAATATTGTCAAAGTTCTTCATCTTCCATAGTCTCTATAGTATGAACACTTTTCATCTGCTAATATATGGAATAATTCAAAGGTAAATATATTGTATTGGTATGGTTTTATAGATTTTTCTCTTTTCTTTTGCCTATTTGTACAGCTTCGAAATTGGTTATAACAGTATTGTCAATACTTATTTCTTTCCAACTCTAATTTTTTTCTGTTTGTCTTTTTTAAAAAGTTGATAATCTCAACTATGCTTTAAATATTTATAGTAATATACTGTTATTTCTCCTTCATGACCTCTTCATCAAAATAATGTTTATTTTAATAAAAGTTACAAAAACAAATATCAGCAGGTTATTATTTATTTGCTTTTATAATCATATGTTGTTATTAAGTGAAACAGCCTGAGGCATCCAGGTTGCTGAGTCTCTCTCTGAATAAATTTATGAACAGTGACCACAGTGTCAAAAGTGAGTCAACAATATGGGTGTTATAAATAATCATGACTGTTGCTTATGCAACTCTCATCATTTTTTTCATTTGGCTCAAAACTTGGGAACATACAGAGGTAAGTCTACTTTCTCTTATTTCAAGCTCCACTGTAGCTTGTTATAGAACGACACAGTAGTCACGGTATCTGCTGATATCACAGCATTGTCTATTCTTGTTTTCAGGAGACATCTCACAGATATCCAGGACTTATAATCCTTTCCAAAAAATTGCCTGGCTGATTGTTGTTATAGCATGCTTGGAATGTCTCTGTGTGTCATTTATCCACCTGCGTGACTTTTACAATGACACCTGTGTTTTCTCTCATTTAATAGGATAAATGTGCTCTTTCCAATTCTCTCAACATTAAGCCATTGTTCCTTTATAGTTCTGGCTGTCTTTCTTATGCAGAGCAGGTTGTCAGACTTCTGACAACTGAAAATGAAAATTTTCTTTATGGCTTGATGTGGCGAGTAGGGTCTAGTTTATTTCTAATTTTCTTTCCTTTTCTTTTCTAACATAAACTGTGTGTATAGTCTGAGATGAAATCTCTTGAGTTTTATTTTTTACTGAAAGGGAATGAATGTCTTCTCCTGAAATCATTCCTTTGAGCGCATTTCTAAGAAATGTTCTTCACCTTTAAATAGAGGACAATAAAAAAGCTGCAGAGATTGATGGATATCATATTAAATTCTCCAGTAGAAATTTATATTGTCTTCTCAAGGAATGCCTATTGCAGTTTTTACAAACATTTCCTAATGAAAATTTACCTTAACACAACCATAGCAAAATAACCATTACTTATTTCTTGGTGTTTGTTTAGTATGTATGTATACATGATCAAGTTTTGCCTTGTACTTTTTTACTGTATAAGCTGAGGTCAAGAGTTATGATAAACTACTTGAAAGACATATAAAGCATTCATATTGACTTCTGTATTTCTTCTCTAAACAAGTGTTAAAAGATACATGATTATCTGGACAGTGGTGGTGCCTGCCTTTAATCCCAGCACTCTGGAGGGAGAGACAGGCAGATCCCTGTAAGTATGAGCCAGCCTGGTCTACAAGAACTAGTTATGGGACAGGCTCCAAAGCTACAGAGAAACCCTGTCTCAAAAAACCAAACCAAGCAAACAAAAAACCATGATTTAAGGTATATCTTTCCTTCTGTATCTTTTTTTTTTTTTGGTTTTTCGAGACAGGGTTTCTCTGTGGCTTTTGGAGCCTGTCCTGGAACTAGCTCTGTAGACCAGGCTGGTCTCGAACTCACAGAGATCCGCCTACCTCTGCCTCCCAAGTGCTGGGATTAAAGGCGTGCGCCACCATCGCCCGGCTTTCCTTCTGTATCTTAATACTCATATCTGCTATATAATAATACAGACACGTATTAATTAAGTAGAGTAGTTACGCTAACTTTATAATATTATGAATTCTGTTTGTGATAATCTAGTTTTATTACAATGTCTCACTTACAAGAATTCTTTGAATCATTCTTCAGTCTAACATTTTGGGCCTGTATACCTACATTGCTGAATGTAGAACATTATTACAATTCACAGACAAATATAGTTTACCTTTTATTAATGGCCTAAGAAAAAGTTCCACACTGAAAACTTGACAAAAATGAATACCATTCATTGGTACATGGCTGCTTGGCTGTTATATTCTCTTCTTCAAAAGACTAGGGAACACCTTCTTGTTATTTATAATTTAAAACCATCACTTCTTGATGTCTATTAATGAACTTCTGTTTAAACCGTTGTCCTAGTTGGCTTTAATTGTCAAAATGATACAGCCTAGAGTCATATGAGAAGAAGACATTGAGGATCACATTGGCTTTTGGGCATACTTGTGAGAGATTCCCTTCATCACAATTGATGCATGAGGTCGTAGCGCATGTCTGTAGGTAGGTGATCCTGAAGTGTATAAAGAAAACTAGCCGAGCATGAGCAAGTGAGCAATTAGCATTCCATCATGGTTTCTAACTTAAGCTCCTGCCTCGATTTCCAGCTCTGGTTTCTCCCAGGGATAGACTGTGACCTGAAAGTGGAAGCACAATAAAGCCTTTCCTCCCCTACGTGGCCTTTGTCCGTGATATTTGTCAGGAAAAAGGAATGGAAACTAGAATGCCTTAGAAGACGGACAATATAATTGTTTTAAGTCTAGTCTAATCATCCAAGAACTGGTTAAGAAAATTTCAAAAGCTAATATAATAATTTCAATTCCCTGTTTGTAAAGGAAATGAAAGCTCCATTACTTTCAATTAAAATATGGCATTCATTTTGATCAGAGACTCGTGCTGACTTGTGTCGTTCTGTCTAGCTCTGGGGTCATTTGATATTTTCTTTGTTGTGTGTTTTTATGGCGTTTTGCAGACCAGTACCAAGTTTCTGAATTACGTACAAGAGCAAGACAAGAATACACTTGCAGTCTCCTGATATATGGAGCAGCAGATGTTAGGGTTAGTGTCTCCTATAGTCAGCATGCATATTTGTAATGTGTATTAGGCTGGTAACATTTGCTGAACTAAAAGAATTTAATTGTTGCTCTAAAAAAAGCTTTATTTTAGAAAATCTTCTAAAATGTCTTATTACTCCAATTCTTAGAAAACAGGAGACACTAGTGGATACACTTTAAACGCCAAGAAATACCTGAAATTGCCTTCTTTCATTATAATTAGTGGTGGATATCTCAGGATAGCTCAATATCAAGTGGACTGGCATCATAGAGCAAAGTTTATTATATACCCTTCATATAGATATGACCTTATTTTGGAAAACAGGACTGTGTACCTGGTTACAAAGTCCATTCTTATCACTGTCACCACCAGGGACACTTGTGACAACACTTTGCCAACTATGGCTTTAAAAGAGCAAATGCCATGTTAATATGTACATGTGAGCATATACTTGTATAATAAATTAAGCATTTAAGATGTATTTTAGGAATTCTCAATAATAATTATTTCGTGTCACATAGTAATAGATGTGTAAGTGTGGACCAAATTCCAGATAGTTTTAATACTGAAGTTCATTCTTCAGCTTCCCCCAGTGCAGCCTATTGCATTAGTTTGTCATTCCTCATTAGCAGGTTAGTTGTTTACTCAGTTTTGAAAATTACTACCTTGAGTTATGGTCTAGTTCTTAATTTTTTTTACTCATGAATTTTATTTTCTTAGTGTATTTAAAATTAATTGAACCCAACAAATGGAATAGGGTAACTAAACGTGCAAAGATTTACATAGAAATAAGAGTGTAAACTAATTAATATGCCATGATTAATATAAGTGCAAAGAGTACAGGAAGCACATGCTGGTTGATCAATGAAGTTTATATCTCTGAAGCCAGTTGAAAAAGATAGTGGGAGATAATGGATTGGTTTTAAAGGGTATGATACATGTAATTTTATTACAGAGTCCCATTTGCTTTAAGAATCAGAAGTATGAGTTTCTGTGACAATAAATCCATGCTACGAAGTAAAAAGAGGGTATTACATTTTGATTGAAATCTGTTTGACATGTTGGAAATGAAAGGTTGGCTGTTCATTAGGAAAGGGAAAGTTTTTAAGCTTAAAGACTAAATGGAGTTAACTTATTTAATTCTGGAAAAAAATGTTCAAGGTCATCAAATCTTGAAGAAAGAATAAGTAAACCACAATAGAAAAGTGACAGCAAGGGCCAACAGATTAGAACACAAGTGGCATTCGTCTTATGTACTTAAGGTCTCTGATCAAGGTATCTTTAATTACATTTTATTCATGAAGTTCGAAGAAATAGGTTCTCTGCCTCATGGAAATTTTATGGTAATAAATATTTCTTCATGCAAATTAACTAGACAGTAGTTAGTAGTACTTTCATAATGGGGCTAATGAGTTCCCTTTTAAGTAAACATTTAAGGAGGGAGAAAGGTGATACAAACACTGCAAACCAAGAATCAGGTCAGAAGAGAAAGCATAATGAATGAGAGAAGAATTTGTAGTACTCTGTGTATTAAGGAGCTGGGGGAGGAAAGTTCCTCTAATATTGCTGCCTCTCCAGAAAATTCTACTCTGGATCATCTTAGGAAATAATGGAGCATTCATCGTCATTGCATTTCTCATTGACTCTTACACATAGAAAGAAAATCTCAGAAGCAGAGACTCTAAGCTTAAACTTGAATGTTGCCTCTTTGTTCGGAGCATCTTAGCCTCTTGCCTGGAGTGGCCTCTTCTGACTCAGAACCACCTGGAGGGGTGAGTGTAAAAGTATGCACAGTCAGCGCTGTACAGTGACACAATGCAAGAGGTATCAAAGTCTAGAGGATGCAGGAAAGATTTGTCCTGCAACAGCAACATTATACCCTCTAGAAGATTTAGAAATTTGTTTCGTGATTGTTGCAGTGCTGCGCAAGACCTAATTTATTCTATTTTTAAATAGAAAATGGAATTCTATTGTATCTTCTATCATAGGATTTATACACAGCATGACCTACTTAGGCAATGGATCTAAAATAATGCCCTAACTTTCTAGATATGATATACAGGGGAAATAAAGGCGATTCTCAGTGTTGTGTGTTTTTGTCAGATACACATGCTCAAGTCTGACCGCATTGGGGAAGCTATGTTAGTGTCAGCTCCTGTAGTTAAGTAAGCATGGTTGCTGTAGACACAGTCAAATATAGATACAGTAATTTCATTAATGTCATGGTTTTATGAATGACAATCAAGTCCCAGTAGGGTCAAGAAGAAGTAAAATCTATATTTGAAGAAAATTTTTGTTTATGTGTGTGTATGTGTGTCTGTGTTGGGGGTCTGTCCACCTGAGGTTATGAGCACTACATTCATGCAAATGCCTACAGAGAGGCCAGAGGGTTCATATTTCCTGGAACTCCTGTTATAGACAATTTTGAGCCATCTTATATGTTCATTACTGAATGTAGGACCTTTGCAAGACTAGTAAGTCCTCTTAACTGTTAGCCATTTCTCCAACTACAGAAGTTCAGTCTTCTTTTCAACAGAGTTGGTGCCTTTTTAGAATAGTCAATGTATATGAAGTTTATGTGAAAAGTATACTGAATTAGATTTAAGTTATGATACAGGTTTAAAAAATAATTCTCAACACATGCTAATTGGCAAAGAGACTTAGAACCCCATCCCTGCCGCTCCCCTGTGCTGAGACAACTCCACCCCAGATAACACCACCATGATGTTGCAGAGAGTTGGTATTTGGAAAGTCCTGAGAAGTAAGAGAGAGAGAGAGCCATGACACAGGGCTCATTTTAGCTTATGCTGTATGTTTAGTCTACCCACTGAGACTTTAGGTTCCATTCCTGGAGTTCTTTGGGCAAGGATCAAAAATACAACAACTATAGCAGCCCAACAACATTCCATAAGCACTCCAGGGCTCAAAACTGCTGTTCCAACATTCACAGATCCAGGGCTTTGGAAGGAGTTATTCAGTGCATTCAGAATCCAGGAATTCCCAGCAGTCATTTCAGAATGCCAACACTCGTGTGTGTGTGTGTTTAAAAGGAGTCATAAATATATGGTTTTTAATATATGCATTTATATGTGGTCAAGGCTGCTGTGATGGGTAAAAGTAAGAGTTAATAAAAAACACATCAAAACTACTCCAAATTGAGTCATCAACAGTTCTTCATTTCTAAATTTTGAGGAAATACATGTTCAAACCATTATGTTGGCTAGGACTACTTTTTGGTAAAGTCCAGATCAACACTAGACTTAAGAATTTTGATTAACAGATACCTATAATGTGGATAGTGAGTATTTGAAAAACATACGTAAGAGATAGCACTCAGATTGTCATGAGTATTTTTTTTCCTGGAAGCTAAGAGTCTATGTGCTTTATACTAGAGGAATGGCTTGAGGGAGTTGTTTCTGTGAGAGCTCTCCCCAGGGGGCCTGATGGTTTGTTTGCTTCTCTGGGTGGTATAAACATGGTCAGCTTGACTTTAGAAGCTGAGACTGTTCGGATGGCATTCTGGCTACTGTCCTAGGCTGAACATGCATCTACCGCTGCACACAGGGATGGCTTCCTTCGTCCAAGAGCAGTGACCCTAATGCCTTGGGCCTCAGAAGTATGGTGTGGGGGAATTCTGCAGATCTGGTTAGGAAGCAAAGTGGCTGCTGTCCAATGCTGCAATGCTGCTTGGGCTTTTACTTATATTCAAAGCGATTTCTTTTCCTTCCCTTTGTGTAATTCCTTCGGTTTTTGTTAGCACTGATTTCTGTCTTTTGTCACTTAAAATTCCACTAACAGATTAAAAGTATCAAGCTCAAGTTAGATGAATAAAACGATAGACACGTTTGCCACTGGGGTGATTGTGCGTTCCTACTCAACTCTTTGCCTTTCAGAGCGATGCCCATTTCCATCACCTGTGCTCTGCCTGTCAGCTGCTGTAGCTCGCACTGGTTGTTAGGTTTTGCTTACTCCCCTCCTACAGCCAGATTCTTGCCAACCATCCACCATATACAACACTGAGCTACAAGCTGTTCTCAGAAAATCTACTCAAAATAGCCGAGTAGCAGCTGCTCCTGTGATATTTCCAAAAGGAAGAAACTTGTATCTGGTGTCTCAGGCTGAGGTTCTGTTGGTTTTGCATAGAAAGAGGCAAATGAAGCCCTTCCTATCAGCTGAGACTGCTGGCCCTTTGTTCCAATTCCCATTTACCGAGAAGTGGGTGGGGAAATGGGAAGATGGCTCTGGAAAAGCTATGCATCATTTACTGTTTATTTTCTTCTCATATTTTTGCAGCGGACAATTACCAGTAGATTAACAAGAGCTAATTTGAGGGCACAAATGAGTTGTTGGGGAGAAAGGCCAGTTGAATGCAATCAGCATTTTGTGACTCATTTATCTAACATAACATGGTGGGGAAGGGTTTTAACCACAAGGAGGTATGATTAACAGGCAGCGTGCTTCTTCTACTCTTGAAATTGAAAGGAAGGGGTGGTGGGGAAGAGACATAAATCTTTAATAAATAAATAAATAAAATAAAATAAAATAAAAAAAGAAAGAATAAAAATAAAAAAAGAAATTGAAAGGCTTTGAGAAATTTTGGGTGTGTGGCTGAGTATTCTTAAATTTTTGAATATGCTTATTAAAAGTGTCTTCTTGTCCCTTCCTCCTTGAACCTCTCCAGGAAGCATTTGAAAGAACGTGGTTGCTGTCAGGGCTGAAACGGAACAATTAGTTGTCAAGGATGCAATTAGGCTAAGATTAGAGCATTAAGAACTCAAAATCATGACACTGAGACCAGGAAGCTATGAACTAGTAATTAAGAAACTACTTTGCACTTGCTATTTCCCCCCCAAAAAAATGTATTTGTGTATTTCCTGTGAGACAATGTTTATTCACCATACAATTAAGTTTCAGTTACGTACTTGAATCCCTACCTTGATTCTGAAAGAACTGAAATGCCTCTTAGAAAGAACATTGCTCTACCGCCACAAGGAGTGCACGTTATCAACAGTGCCTGGCACCTCTGAAATAAATCTTATGCTGCACATCAAGCTGAGCTACAAATGATCGCACTCCTTGTGACATACTGGGGGAATCACACGAAGAATTATAAATTATTAGGGATTCTGCATGGACATCATGTAATGCCATAGGAGTTCCATTATGATTTATCATTAATTAACATCCACTGCTTATATTTCAAAGTGTTATTGCCTTGTCACACCACATGCTGTTATATAAGCTATAAATGCTATCAATATCCCTGCATTTATTTTAGCTCCAACTGATTAAAATGTGATTTGTTCCATAATACCTTCTCACTTCGCGATGTGACTCAGATTGCTGACCTAATGTCACTTCTGTCACAAATTGCTATGCAGTCAATTACACTGAGTAACTGCCGGGTTTCAGATCACAGAAGAGAAGCAATGCTGGAAGGCAAACACTACTCCCATAAGTTAAAAAGAGAAAAGAAAGACCAAGATGAAGCATGCCAGGCTGATATATGCCAGTGAAAACAGACCGTAAAGGTTGTGAGTTCCTAGGGACTGATCATAATTTAGCTTGCCTCTTGCTGTTTAGGTGAGGAGCGGATGGTCTGTTTGGGAGAAAAAGGCTGTCCATGACCCTTTCTCCATTTCTCTTTCTATCTCCTTCCTTCCTCTCCTGAGCGTCTCTCTCTCTCTCTCTCTCTCTCTCTCTCTCTCTCTCTTTCTCTCTCTCTCTCTCACACGCACACACATTTAATAAAATATATACATGAATACAATTCTATTATATTTATTATCTCATATTAATGCATAATTTGCAGAGTTCTTGATGTGCAAAAAAACCAATATTTTAGAGAACCAGGCAAAGAATAAACCCCTGTCTCATATAACAAAACAATATTATATAGGTAATTGTAGTTAACAAACATGGAGAAAACCTAGTCCCACATTGTAACAAGTGACTTTTGTCAAAGCTCTCCCAAAGTGTATCAAAGGCTGTGGCAGTAGAGAATCGGGACTATAACACCAACTCTAGAACTTTCCTGGATGCTGATCTTCTCTCACTCGTGCCTCTATGCTTTGTCTATATTAAAAACCAATTGTGATTGCAAGATTGATACCCTTTCTACCAATAGCATGAGTACAACATGAAGCAAATGCAGTGGAGGTCCTAGGAGCTACACAGAGATTCATCTTTGTAAGAAAGACCACAAAACTGGGCAAGTGTGGGAATGAGATAAACTTGATTCATGATTTTAAATGCTTGAGTGGCATGAAGTTTCCAGTTCTCTCTTTCTTTCTCTCTCTAAATGTGTCAAGGTGATAACTAAAAGTATTTCTACCCCTGAGACTAACAGCCCTGCAGTACATAGAGCCAGTATTCAGAATAGATGTGCTAGCCAGCAAGTGTCTGATTAGCTGGGCAGAATCTGTGAGTCACAGACATAGGCTCGATCAACAAATCACATACTTTGAACTCCTGAGAGCAGTCCTAAAATCAGAGCCACCGTGGTATAGCAGGGAAAGGAAATTTCTTTAGTATCGAAGGAGAGATTTGGCCCAGAGGAGCAAAGCTGGACTCTATACAAACTTCCCAGTCTTGTCTTAAAACGCATTCTGCACAGCTCTAACCCCCAGGCAAGCTTCAGAATGACAGCTCTGACACAGAGCATTACTTTGTTGCTTTAAATGATATCATTTCCTCAATGCCAGATGTAAATAAATATATATTGAAAGTTTAGATACTTCTGATATTTTTGTAATGAGCTTATTTACTAGCAAAGGTGTCAGACCCTGTTGACTAGATGGTGTACTTATACATCTCTCTGGGTAAACTCATGGAGAAAGGAGGAATTGTTTCATTTTATGCCTCCCTTCCCCATGTCTTTTCATGTCAGTTTTGTTGGGCTACTTTCCAAATGCTATGTAGTCACTGCGCAAAATGCCCTGCAATTCAAGCATAGCTGGGGATAAGAAAGGTCACACTCATTATCTACTGGTTTCATGCAAAAAAGTCAATATAGCATTTAAATATCAAGCCAGTTTAGAGAAATTTGTTTTTGTTTGCCTTTTAAAGGCTTACTGAAGGATTTAGTAGAAATTAAAACAAATTAATATTCATTTGTTCAATAAGTATTTAGTATCTTTGCCATGACAGAACAGTGAGTGTTTAGATTTTTTTTTTGTATTAGCAGTATGTTTTTTTTTTTTTTACTTTACAAATACACTCTGTGCTAGGAGCCATTTTTGAATAATTTGTATAAAATAAAATTATAACATATTTAACTTTTATTTACTGATTCAGTCAGTGATTATCGGGATTGAGGGATGAAAGGAAGGAAGGTGTAAGAAGACTAACTGGACCTCTGTGGATTGGCAGTCTGTGAAGAGGCAGGCACAGCTTTGTGGGCAGATCAAATTGCTCCCTCTTCTGGGACTGCTGGGCCCTGTGCTCCTTTCACTAGTGGGTTACTGGGCTCAGCTCCAGCCTTCAATAGAATTTCGGCTTCTCATGGAACTTTGTCTTTAGACAACAATCCATAGAGAGTTCTTTCATGAAAACCAGGGTCCCCAGTTAGGACAGGAATCCTTAAAAAGTTGAGTTATTACACAGTGATACCCTAGAGCTGGCCTGTGTAGTAGTTAGAGTTAGCAATGTAGTGCTGTGCAGTTTGGAGTTTAAGGGGTTACCCCTCATGTAAATATACTTATTAGGAAACCAAACAGAAGCAAGGGGCTACATAGAGCTCTTGGAAACACAACACATGCTTATTTCCTTGATTGTAGTATCAGTCTGATAGTATTTCACATTCCAAACTCACCAAACTACATCCATCAAGTATGTCCAGGGATTTATCCAGCTATTATACTTCAAAAAAGCTATTGGCATACACATGCATTCTAAAAGCTATTTGTTGAATGAATAAATGATTGAATTTGATAGTTATTTAATCTTTTCCATGAACCAGACTTTCTAGACTGACAGATTGTTTTACCAGTCATCAATATCAAAGGACGGTGCCCGAGAAACAAGTGGATGCATAATTACAAGACACTAAATGTCTGCTGTGTGGCTGTTTCTTCCAGGTCGGACATGACAACTGTGTTATGTGTTGTTTTATTATTTTGGCTTTCTGAGGGGCCCACCAATCAGCTCTCAAATAAATCACACACAGAATCTTATCCTTACTTATGATAGTTCGTCATTAGCTTGTTTCTGGACAGCTTGTCTTTTCACACATTATTCCGACTACCTTTTGCCTCTTTCTGTATTTCTGTATGCCTTTCTTTACTTTCTTTTCCATGAGTTGCTGCGTAGCTGGGTGACTGTCCCTGATGCCCTCCTCTCCTTGTTCCCTCCTTCTCCTCTTTCTTGCTCTCCTTCTTCCTTGTTTATCCTTCTATTTATTATCTTTGCCTGCCAGCCCCACCTATCTTTCCTCCTACATCGCTATTGGCCATTCAGCTCTTTATTAGACTATCAGGTGCTTTAGACAGGCACAGAAACTCAGCTTCACAGAATTAGACAAATGCAGCATAAACAAACGTCACACATCTGAAAATAATATTCTTCAACACCACTGCCTCTGGGATTTAAAGCAGATGTGATTATCTGTATGAAATTCTTGGGATTCTCCAATTTCTGATGTTATTGTAGCAGTGAAAAACTGCCTGGTATGGGCCTTCTTTATTATAGAGCTGATCACGCATCACACAAGAAACTGCCCAGGGGTGCAGCTTTCATGAACTTGTTATGGGCAAGCCTCCCCAGTAGCTGTCTATGAGTGTGAGTCCTCTATGTTGTGGTGGTGGGGGAAATGTATCTTTGGTGGTGCAATTGTACATAGATAATGTTACTGCTAATAGTTGCACATCCTGACTATATGGTAAGTTTCTATAGCTGAAGAAATCACATGCTCAATTCACTAGACAGGAATAAATTAAATTGTAAGATTAAAATTTTTCTCCCAATTCTTTAGAATTAATAGTGTTGCAAAAGAATATCCAGGCTTCCGTGGTGGGTAAATTGTTTCCAAACTCTGTGTGCATACTTCTTATGTTATCACTTTCCAAGGCAAGTTGAGCCATTGGTATCAATCACAGTGCTACAACTATATGTGCAACCAACTATTTTCTGGTTGGAAAAATTCCATTTCTGAAAAAAAAATAAAATAAATCAAAAGGAGCTATGTTTGCTATAGAAAATACCTGTGCCTCGCATTCATTGTTAAATGGACACCATGTTCCTATCAAGTTGCCTTCGAAATATTTACCTTTATGCTTATAGTTTATTGTTGCTGTAAGCCATAGTGGAAGGAATTGTTTTTACAGTAAGCTGCAGTTACTACAGAGACTCAGAAATAGTAAAACATTTTGGGTATTTGTGTTCTGAGCTGTTGCTGTGAAATATCATCTTGAAATGGAATGAATAATCATATAGTATGTCACTCCCTCTAAGGTTCAGTAAACATTCCAGAAGACAGGAATAAAGCAGGTATGAAGTGGAGGGAAGGATGGAATATTGGGTACAACATCCCTTTGGGTTGGACAGCACTATTGTCATATTGAATCAAAGCAGCTGAGACCTTCATGAGATCTGGCCCTTTACTGTTTCCTTATAAAGTGACCTAGGAGGCTCACAAGGCTAACAGGGCCCAAGAGACTCAGAGGACTCACAAACCTTCACAGGACTTTCAGGAGGCCTCCTCCCTTCCTGAGAAATAATTCACTGAGATGATACTCTCTGGAGGTGCAGCAGCTCATAAGTGACCCAGAGGACTTCCTGGCCATTTAGAAACTTTTAAGTCACTCATAATTCTGTAAATAATATTCCAAGAGTGTAATCGCCTGGACATGGATGGAATCTTCTGTAATCTGTCACTGTCCTATCTGCATGGTGTGTGGAGGTTCTCATGATGCCACAGAGATAATAAACACCAGTGATGAAATTGATGTCATAGAACTGGAAAGAGTGAGAGAAGTCAGCTGGGATTAATCAGGAAATAATGTTGAAGGAGTTAGCATTCGATTTTTCTAATTAAGGCAGTGTAAAATTAAAAAATATTGGTATTTTCCTGTTATTTCTTTGCAGTGACTCTTGACTTCATTTGAAGATGAATATATTGGCTGCTAATAGTTTAATTGTGATATTAAAAGCATATCTATGTCAGTGCTCTTAACCCCCCAAACAAAAAAATACCAAGGATAATCAAAACAATCTTCCACAATAAAGGAACTTCTGGAGACATCAAAATACCCGACTTCAAACTTTTCTACAGAGCTACAGTACTAAAAACAGCCTGGTATTGACATAAAAATAGAAAGGAGGACCAATGGAATCGAATTGAAGACCCACATATCAATCCACATACCTATGAACACCTGGTTTTGAGAAAGAAGCAACAAATATAAAATGGAAAAAAGAAAGCATATTAAATAAATTGTGCTAGCAAAGCTGGATATCAACATATAGAAGAATGAAAATAGAACATTATCTACTGCCAGACACAAAAGTCAAGTCTAAATGAATCAAAGACCTCAACTTAAAACCAAGCACACTGAAACTTATAGAAGAGAAAATGGAAAGTTACTTGAATGCATTGGCAAAGGAGATAACTTTCTAAATATAACCCCAGTAGCACAAACGCTGAGAGCAGCAATTAATAAATTGGTCCTCTGAAAACTGAGAAGCTTCTGTAAAGCTTATTAAAATAACTCTGATATTCCCTCTTACACTTGCCAGAATGGCCAACAACAAAAACATTTCCTTATGCTGGAAAGGATGTGGGGTAAAGAGATCACTCCTCTATTTCTGGTGCGAATGCAAACTTGCACAACCACTTTGGAAATCAGCAATGCAATTTGTCAAATAATTAGGAAACAATCTACCACAATGCCCAGCAATACCACTTTTGGGTATATACCCAAAAGATGCTCAATCATACCACAAGGACATGTGCTCAACTATGTTCATATCAGCACTATTTGTCATAGCCAGAACCTGGAAACAACCTAAATGCCCCTTGACCAAAGACTGGATAAAGAAAATGTGTTAGATTTACACAGTGGAATACTACATAATGAAAAAAATAATGACATGTTGACATTTGCAGACAAATGAATGGATCTAGAAAACACCATATTGAGTGACCCAGAATAACAAATATAATGTGTACTCACTCATAAGTGGCTTTTAGACATAACACTAAGAAAAACCAGCTTAAATTCACAACTACAGAGAACCTAGACAACAAAGAGGACACTAAGAGAGACATACATGGATCTAATCTACATGGGAAGTGGAAAAAGACAAGATCTCCTGAGTAAATTGGGAGTGTGAGGATCATGGGTGAGGGTTGAATAGTAAAGGGGAGGGAAGGAAAGGAATGGAAAAAATATATATAGCTCAATAAAAACAACGTTTAAAAAAGCCATCTGAACATCAGAACTCAGGTGATTTATAGTGCATCATGATTCTAAAAATTAATTTTTGTCTCTCTGATACCTTATACAGGTCAGCTTTCCGAGATGAATCCATTCATTTCAGTGCCTCCAAACTCAGCTGAGTGCCTCCCAGTTTGCTGGAACTGGTCTGAGTGTGTTTTAAAGGGATATTTGCTTTCATGGTTCAGCAAGGCCCAGATTGAGAGCAGCTCTCAGTGCTGGTAGCAGCAAAGAGAATACTAATAAGAGTGAAACATCCGCAGTAAATTAAAAATATAATAATAAAGGAAAATTAAACCGCAAAACCAAAAATCATTTATGTGTCCCTGTATTCTGCACTAGTTTATTAGTCAAACAAAAATTAATCATATATTTTCATTATCAATCATTTCCCACTTGGTTCAACATTATTTTGATTTTTAATTTGGAAACTATTCTATGGTACTTGGAATATGTTGTTGATATAATATGTGTGCATACTAATGAGCACAATACTGTGCACTTACTCTGTACATAAGGCAGAGGGGTCGACTTGTGGCACATATATCCACCCTATTGAAGCTGCATTATTCTTTTGTGGTGGAGACATCCAAATACTCTCTCTGTGACTGTGAGATATACGTTTTGTGTAAATTATATTAGCAGATGATCAACTTTTCCTCATCATTTCTTCCACCTGCTTTCATTCAGAAAATGACAAAAAGAATATTTTCCCTAGATAGGGAAAATAATATCTCTTATTTTAAAATGATTATTCCCCTTTCTGGAATCTTATTAAACCATCACGCACTTCACTAAATTAAAACAATAATAGTATTATTCATGCTTGGGATTGTTTCTAGTGATACAATCATATGCCATGTCCTTCCTTCTTGCTGCCGATGCTTGTTTTTAGTGAGAGAAGCAAGAATGTAGCAAATAAAATTATGAATAAATTTGGAGTGTGGTCTTGGTGGATTACTTCAGGCTGGCAGGCATGGGAAATCTGTCCAGATGGCAGAAATGATCTTTGAAAACAGCCTTTGAATTCCAGTCTTGAATCAGCTTATTTCTTCCTGAGGCTGACTCTCCAGCATCAGCCTGTGGAGCTTGCTGAGGATCTGGGATCAAGCATGAGAACAGGAAAGACATGGAAGAAAACACTTGGCATCAATTTGTCACATCTGCACCTTGTTACTCATTCATGCAAACACAAAAATGGAGTTTTGTTTGGGCAGGATGTTTGTGGTTTTTTAGCCAACATTATTTTGTCTTTAAACTGATATTAGAGCATGAATCCTTTCAGACCCATTAGCAGAGAAATTTGTGGGCATTCTGACAAATAAGCTGGTTCTGTTGCCAGAGATCTGAGGCATCCTGACTCCATGTCCTTCTTAGGGAATAACTTCTTTCGTGTGCGCTAGTCACACGTGTCCTGCTTCCTCTATCCCCAGCACACAGCCTAGATCACGCACTGACTGAGCCTGCTTCAAATGCACTCATGCTCTACCCTCAGAAACTATGTTTAAATGGAATTTTTTTTTAATTTATTGAGAATTTCATAGTATGTATTTTGCTTGTGTTTATCGCCCATTTCACTCCTTCTATGTCCTGCCAGAACCACCCTCACATCTCAGCCCTCCTTTTAAGAGGCGTTGTCTTTATTTCTCTAGTAGGCCTGGAGTCTCATTCTTTAGAACCCCATGGCATTGCTTGCTGTGGTGTCAACATGTCTCTTACCTAAAGACTGATTCAAGGCCTTTTTTCTAAACTACTCCTTTTCTGCTTTTGCTCCTCCAAGCTAGAAGATAAGCAAATCAAAATTCACACACATACATTAGAAGAGGAGGCAGCCAGAGATGAGGAGGAGAGATTTGGCAGTGAGGAAGGGGGTCCCCATATCTTTCTTAGCCATACAGAGAGAATCCTCCAGCCTCCGTCCTATGCTTTGGCCGCCCCTTCTGCCCCCCTTCTCCCCTTGCCAGCTCCTCTAATTCAAGAATCATCTAAAACAGAAGCTGCCCTTAAAGCACAAATTGGGAGCCTCAAACAAGTGCTCCCGTTACAACACGAGCTCTAGAACTCTCCTCACAAATTCGGGAGCTACAACTCACCATGGGAGTTAGCCTGACTCAAGATAAACGCAAAAATCCCAAACCCCAACATAAGATGACTTTTCCTGTTATGACCCTATCGCACACTAGGCAGATGAATAGTGCCGGTGCCCCCATGCGGATACCACTGAGGTAACACAAAGTACAGATTAAGATCAGGAAGTTGATGATGAAACTGAATGTGATGAGGAGGTCAACAGCTCTGAGGAAGAGTCAGAGCTGGGTGATTATGAGACCCTCCATCCTGTTTACAAGAGAATAAAAGTCAAACATATTAAAGAACTTCATTCTGCAGTAAAAAATTATGGGATCCACGCTCCCTTTACCTTTTTCATATTAGAAGGGCTAGCGGGAGACGGATTCCTGCTACCCTTAGAATGGAGTAAAGTAGTTCAGTCAGTCCTTACTAGGGGCCAATATTTAACTTGGAAATCAGAATATCAGGATAGCGCTGAAACCATGGCAAGGCAAAATAGAAAAAACCCACTGAGTCAGACTGCCTCCTGGACTGCAGATAAGATTAGTGAAAGGGAAAAATTTGCAGATAAAGAAAAACAAAGGGGCTGTCACTGGGAATACTCTCCCAAGCAGCACAAGCTGCATTGGCAGCCTGGAGAGCAGTTCCCTCGGCTGGCGCCACTACCACCCCCCTCACTAAGATTATTCAAGGACCCCAGGAATCTTATGCTCAATTTATGGGCATGTTGCAGGATTTTTTTTTTCCCCATGGAGCAAACATTCAGTAAACAGGATATGTTTACTCGCGGACTCAAAAAAGAGTCCCTCAAGACGCGAGAAGTAAGGGTACAATAAACACAGCTATGCCTGCCAAGTAAGCTGGCTGCCAGGCCTAGAGAGCCTATGTCTTAACCCCCTGCCATATAGAGCAGAAGCTGCCAGACAGGTTTGCTATAAAGGAAACTAGCCTCAGAAAACTATAGCTTCAGGACAATAAAAGGAGGTATATATGCTTCTTATCCATTTTATAATTTTGCTTCTTGGTCAAAAATCTTTAGTTTGTAGGCGTATAAATTTATATCCAAGGTAGATTAATATCAGTACTATGGTTCTGTAGAAAAGTTTTAAAATCAAAGATTGTAATACATTCAAAGGTTCCTTAATTATATAAGATTTTAAAATTGTTTAGGCTATCTGAGTTTTTTTCCTTATAAAGTTGAGGATTATTCTTTCGAGTTCTGTGAGAAATTTTGCTATGACTTTAATAAACATTCACATTAAGTCTGTAGGTAAGTTCTGTGAGGAATGTTGCTATAATTTTTAATGGACATTTACACTGAATCTGTAGATTGCTTTCAATGAGATTGTCCTTTTCGCTGTGTTTCTTCTACTTTCCCAAGAAAATAGGAGATCTTTTTATTTTCTAATGTCTTAATTTTTTTTTCTTAAAAGAGTTAAAGTTCTTATCATACAAGTTTTTCCATTTGTGTGGCCCGCTCTTGGGTGGGAGTCGAGTTGTCTCAGCTTGTGGTCCTTTCCCGCTGCCAGGTGTTGCTTCAGGGTGGACTGCCAAGACTGGAACCTCTTATTAAATTTATCAAGGGCCAGAGTTATACTCTAACAAGTGATAATGGTTAAAAATAAAAAAACAAGGTAATTTTTAAAGTTAGTATATAAACTGAATTTTATTATGGCATGTTCACACATACTTTTTCTTACTTCTGCCTGACCCACCATTCTGCTTCCCCTTCCTCCTCTCTCTCCCACTAGCCTTGCTCCTCTGCTCCTCTTGCTCCTCCACTAGCCCTGCTTCAATGCTTCTCTCCCCCCTCCCTCTCCCAATAGCCATGCCCCTCTGCTCCTCTCCCTTCTTCCTCCCCCACTTTCCCCACTTCTCTGCTCTTCCCCTCTTTCTTACCCCACTAGTCCTGCTCCTATGCTCCTCCCCCTCCTTTGTCCCTGACTAACCCTGCTTTTGTGCTCCTGGTGTATGTATTTCATTGACTTCTTTGTCCCTCCCACTTGAGATCACTCTTCTTTTTATAGAGAAATACCATTCCAATATGTAATATTATATTTATAAAACATATTTTATTTTATATAACTTTTATAAATTTATTTTTTATTTAATCTCATTACATAAACAAATGCATCATTAAATTGAATATTATATATGCATATAGTGCTTTTTAATCCATGATAGTTTACTTGAACTGTTACTTTAAAAATTCTACACCAAAGAATTTTCTAACAAAATTTATACAGTTTCTTTGCTTCCAAAAGACACAAGAAATTTTTTGCTTTCTTTTTTCATCTATTTTTTTTTTAATTCCTTAAAAGTTAAAGGTATGCTCCTGGTTGACTACTATTTTGATGAATTCCAGTTTGGGATTTACTATAGGAAGTTATATTTGTAGCTTCAAAAGCATACCACTTTGACTATGCATTTATACAGCAATATTTTTAGAATACTCACATGCTGCTTTATATTTATTCTAGTTAGATATGTATAGGCTTTTGGTTTTGGTGTAAAAAGTTTCATTTTTAAATGACTTGGATCTTGCTGTATTCTGAGACCCCACCCAGAATGACAAGGATGAAGATGCACTCTGGTTCTTATTTTGGAGATGTTCTGCCACTAATTTTTACAACATGTCAGCTAACTTTCTTCCTACACACATACCAAACAACTCAGAGTCAATTTTGATTTGATATCTCGGATTTTGTTGATTTATTCACGCATGAGCATAGCAGTGCACATTGCTTGGACTTTGTGAGTTCTCTCTCAGTCTCTGTGAGTCCTGTTTGTGTTCTGAGAGGTGATGCAAAGCCTTGCAGTCTAGGGATGCAGGCTCTGAAGTCTCTAGCTCTCCATGTGCTGTTCAATTGCTAGTTATCATTTGCTTAAGCTAGAATCTCACAGTGTATACCAGGTTAGCCAAGAGATACTCAGTAGCTTATGATCTTGAATTCAAAGCAATCTCCCTGCCATGGCCTCCAGCATGTTAAGATTTACAGAGATAGCTCACCAACAACATTAAGTCCATCTTTTAAAAAATAATCTTCCTTCTAATCATTCAGCTCCAAACAAATAAGTGAATGTATTCATAAAAAAAACCCAACTTGCTTATTTTTAATGGACTATTACTGCTCAACCCCGAAGTCACCTGGCCTAGAATTCCCCATGTAGCCCAGAATAGCCACCATTTTGGAATCTTTAGTTCTTAACTTTCTGAGTGCCGAGTAATGTACACTACCACACATGAGGCTTACTTTAAAATGTAAACTGTGGGGCTGGAGAGATGACACAATGGTTCAAACGTCAAATGTATCATTGAGTACTTACAAATTTTTCTTTTTGCCTTTTTATATTACATGAGGCTTTCTTTTCTTTTATATTCCAACTTCTCCCTGATGGAGGAAGGTCATTGGTTAATTAATAAAGAAACTGTTTGGCCCTGATAGGTTAGAACATAGGTGGGTGGAGTAAACAGAACAGAATGCTGGGAGGAAGAGGAAGTGAGTAGAGAAGCAATGCCGCTCTTCTCCAGGGCAGACGCCATGAAGCTCTGACCCAGGATGGACGTAGGCTAGAATCTTCCTGGTAAGTGCACCTCGTGGTGCTACACACATTAATAGAAATGGGCCAAGCAGTGTTTATATGAATACAGTATGTGTGTTGTTATTTCAGGGCATAAGCTAGCCAGGCAGCCGGGAACCGGATAACAAGAAGGCAGCCCGCAGCTCCTAGTACATCTCCCCACCCAAAACTCAGTCAGCTAGGATTTTCTAGGTATGTTTGTTAGAAATATTCATTTGTGCATTTTTTTCTTGCAGTGGCTTTCTTGTATCAGGGTGATTCTTGTCTTATTCAATGATTTTCAAAGCACTTTGTCCTCTTATATCTTCTACAATAGTTTGAGTGGGATTGGGTTGTTTCTTCGTGAAATATTTGGCAGCAGTTACTAAGAAGACAGTTTGGATTTATCTTTGTTAAAATTGTTACCTTGCATTGTTTGGTTTTGTGTCTGCAAACCAACCAGCTCTTTCATTTTCAAGACACTGCACCCATTGCTTTGTTTTATTTCATTGTGTTGTTTTATTTAACTTTTACTCATTCATAAAATTTGACTTGATTGATTGCTTGTTAAAGTCCTAATCTCACAGCTTTGCTAGTCTGTTAAGTTATCTGTAGCATTTTGAATTTGGTGTGATATTTAATATACTTACTCTTATTCTGTCATTTTGCATTTTGTTCCTTTCCTCTACACCTACAGTTGACCTGCTGGGTAGGTGTTTTTTTTTAGGATAGACCATGATTTCTTCCCACAATTCTTCCTAATGATTTGGAAGAGCTTCTCAACATCTAACTCATGGCTTTACTTTAATAAACATTATTGCAATGACCCTGATGTAATTTTTAATTTCTAGAGTCAAACACAAGTGAGGATTACATGCTGTTAAAGTTAACAACATTTGCATATTTTAATTTTTATTGTCTTCTTTTTTACTGATGCAATTTAAATTTTATTGTACAGTTATAGTTGTTAAATCAAACTTCCTATCTTACTTTTTAAAGAGAATGCTAACAATGCTGAAATCACATTAATTCACAATGACCACAGTTTTTTTACACCTAGCTGTGTTTTAACCGTTTCAATGCTCTTTCTCATGCCTCTTCTTTAGCTGTATTCTATTTCTTTAAAAAAAATCTAACAAATTTCATTCATGTGATTTATTCTTGAGTAGTTTATTAATGAAGAGCAGTAGATTAATATCAGTGAGAATTTTCATGAATCATCATTTTCTTTTGGTGTCAAATAAAATAAACCACAAGTTAGCTCAGACCATAATGCCATTTATCAATTTTCTTATATAAAAATTGGTGACTTGAAACATTTCTTAAATTTAGGTTATAAGGAAAAGTCTAATATGGGATTAAAATGCCTTTTGTTGGTAGTTATTTTGATACTCAAATTGTATAATGGTTGAAGATTCTAGAATGTGAGAAACCATGTCACCTTGTACTTAGTCCATATGTAGGATTCTTTTCGTCTGTTATACTCTATTATCATATAGATTCCCCACCTAATTTTTCTCAGTAATAAAATTAATTAATTTCTGTGGCTTCCCTTGAAATACCAGCCCAACCAATTAAAGTTTCTAGATCATTATGTATTGTTTGTTGTCAACAATCTTATTATGTATGTATATCTTCAAGCAGTTCATCATAAAATTTTTGCTGTTGCTAATGATAAGTTATTATTTGGTCCACTCTTTTAAACCATAATTTAAGTAGCTGTGACATTCAGCAAATACTGCTTGTTATATAAGCACTATGGATGCCAGTGAATAAGAGACACATATTTCTGTATGAAGGGAATTTTTGGCTGGGCAAAAATGATAACCAATATTGATATATAATATGTCAGATGACAGTACTGTGAAAAGAACAGATTTCTAAGACAGCTGCGGCAGCTGGGTGTTATGATGCATATCTATAATCCTAGAATTTAGGGGACTAAGGAACACAGATCACTAGTTTGAGGTCAGCCTGGACTATGTGATGAATTTAAGGCCAGCCTAGTATACACAGTGCTACCCAGTTTCCGAGGGGTGTGTGAGTCAGAAAATAAAAGACTGAACTCCTTTAAAGATAAATTTGAATATGACTATGAGGGCACTGAGAAAGGATGTGATAGCAATGTCTTCAAGGCATGCATCCCAGACAGGAAGTAGCCATGAAGATCTTGAGTTCTGGCAGCTTTATTATCTTTTTTTTTTTTTCAATCTAAATTGCAAGAACTTGCTTCTGTACCTGAACAAAACGCACATTAATGTCCAGGTCATAGAATAACACTATGAGAAAGGCCTACTACAGGTACTCATTTATCTTTAAGAACAGTTCCTCAGAACCCTTGGGATTCCTCTTTGTTTTGAGTTCATGACATCAATGGGCCATTGATTCCACTGTCCCTGGGTTAGATTTGAAAAATTGAGAAAGAATAGGACAATACAATAAGATAAGAAAACCAATGCCCTAGCTTAATTGCTGGGTTAGTGGTATACACCTTAACTAAAAACAACTTAGTGAATCAAATGGTTTATTTCAGCTTCCACTTCTAGATCACGTCCAACACTGGTGAAAGTCATGGTACAAACACTAGGAAGAAACCTGAATTCAGGACCCCTGGGTAAATGTTGCTTACTGGATTGTTCTCTCTGCCTCAATTGTTTCGCTTTCCTATACCAGTCATCCCTACCTGTGTAGGGATAGTGTCATCCACAGCAGGCGGGGCCATCTCACTTCAATCTACCAAGATGATTTCTCACATCATGGCCATAGGACAATCTGACCTAGTCAATTTGTCACTTGAGACTTTCTCAGCTGATTGTGTCAAGCTGACAGATGAAACTAATTATGACAACGAGCATCGATAATTTCACTGGACTTTGCCAATCATCTGGAACATAAATTTGTTTTTTTTTAATAAGGCTTGTCTTGCCTTCTACCAGTGCTTAGCCATTGAATGTTGTAAACCAAAACTACTTTCCTCTTAAAATGCCCTCCAAACTCAACAAATGGAAATAGTCTCACAATGTCCATTGTCTAATTTTAATAAATGGAAGGAATAGATATGAACAGAGTAAATGTTTTCCAGATTTTATTTAAATTTCTTATTACCCAGGTTTGGGTAGAATCAATCCAAAACACCCATGGACCACTAGAAGGATAGTTTGACAAAGGTGGTAGGGAATATCTCTAATCACAAGGCACTTGGGACTCGGGAGTTCAGTCTTGCACAGACTGTTTATTTCCTTTTGCCCCTTGTTCTGGTTTTCCAGTCAGAATAATGAATAATAATTAGGAAATAATAAACATTAGGAAAAGTGCCTTTCAGACATGTTCAGTACCAAGTGAAGGGCCTGGGGGTCTATCTGTTTGAATGTTACAAAAAGACAATTTTGTAAGAAAATATTAAAAGCATGTGGTTCCACCATAGCCTTGGAAAGCTATTACAAATCAGTTTTATCTGTGGAGTAAGACATAGTTTCAAGTGATAGTATATACACTTAACTGATTCAGTGAAAGAAGTCACCTTAGGTTTAATACAAAATAAAGTTGTGACACAGAGAGGCTTAAAACAGTCATGTTTCATCAATCTGCTTATTGAAATAATTTTATTCCTGACTGTTGACACTGGGCCCTGTAACCAGTAACACACTATTTTTTAAGCACTGAATATTTGACCTCACAAAATTAGGAAACTACTTTATCAAAACCCATCTTTGTATTACCTCAATGCACTTCACTTCTTAGTCTCCATTTAGAGCACACTCATGTGCATAATTGTAGTGCCCATATTTCTGTTTTTTTTTTCTTTCAGAGACCTTACATACAATATAAATCACATAGAATCTTTCAGATATACTTCCAGTCAGTTTTGTCTGCAGTGATTATCATGGTGCATTAGAGGAACTGTATTTCTAGTCCTTAAAAGCAAAGTATCTGTAAAGGGTGAGAAAAATTACTTTTCGAAAGTTAACAAGATTCTGCAAACCATAATTTTATGCAAGTCAATTATTCTCACAATTTAAAGAAAAATTTCTTTGAAATAGCTAAAAAAAAATGCTGGCAATTAAGTTTTGACTCATTTTATAAAAGCAATTCTGAATATAACTACCGCTACCAAAAGCTTTTCTGTTTATATTTCTGCAATTGTAGAGAAAAGCTCAATAAATGCCCTAAAATCTTAAGAGTTGACCAGTAATATATGAACCTTACTCTGAGGTGTTTTACTATGATTCAGGATTTAATGCTTGCCCCCAAGCCTGTGTTAAATGCTTGACCCTAACATGATGCAATTGGGGAGCACAGAGTTAGTAGTTCTGCCCTCAACAGTGACTGTAGGAGCCTGGCTTATGATTTCCCTTTGCTTTTCTTACTGTGAGATAGGATACTTCACTCTATCATGTGCTCTCTGCTGCTTTGCCACAGGCTCAAGACATTTGATTGGATCAGTCCTGAACTGGACCCAATCAGTCCCAAACTTTGTGCCAAAGTAAGTGTTTTCTCTTAGCCAATTGTCTCAGATGTAAGTTACAGTGACAGAAGGATGATTCATACATTGTTTAGGACTTTAATTGGAAGAGATGGCTGATGTGCATGCACTGAATTAGGAACTCTAGATAGAAGACAGCTGTTGAAAGATATGTAGCAGTCCAAAAGTAATCCCCAGTGTTAGTTTCACTGGGAAGTGCACCAGGAGAGCACTGAAGTTTGCAGATGAACAGATGATTTGACAGGAAATTTAAAAAGCAAAGGCATCTACACCTACCCAAAATGTTGCTCTTGAACTTCTTTTGCCTTTCATTTTCGTCCTTGACCATCAAAGAAAGACATCAGTTCTCTGAGTTCCTATCTGCTCAGACAAATCACATAGAGATATATAAGAAAAGTACTACATTTAAGGTCAGGTAAAACTAAGCATACTTCCTAAACTGTGTGATTCCTTAATCGAACACCTGGGCTGAGCTTCAGAAACTCAGGTTTTATTATCTTTTCTATTGAAGTAAAATTGAAGCAAACTGACCACACACCATCATCTTTCATCAAGTGGCACGTTTTGTTCTTGAAATCTGAGAAGCTAAGCTACCAGCAATTGTTCTCCACCAACAGGCATCACTGCCCATGATGTAGGTCTCCAATTATAGCAAGTACTGGACCAACCTTTCCACTTCCCATGTGTGTGGAGTTGCTGACACAAATAAATTTTGAATAAATAAATATTTACTGTCATCATATCGTAAATATGTTAAATATTTCCAACTAGTTGGTGTCAGGTGATAATAACAATGTATCTTAGAGGAGGTCGTGAGTGGTGCCTTTACCACTCGTGTAAATGTAAATAAAACTTGATGTCCATTAGTCTAGTCTTTCTTTTGTTGGATGGATGGATTCTTATAGTCTCCTAAATATGTAGGAATATTTGTTTGCCAAGACACAAAATACATCAGTGTATGCTTTGTAGTCTGAAGTTGAAGTGACATAAGGAATAATGGAAGAATCAAGGAAAAATTAAAAGATATGAGAGGAGCAACTATGTAATCTAGTAGGCAAAATGATGTAACATTGCTATGCCAGGTTTCCCTGAATGGGAGAGCTCTGAAGATCAACTTCAGGATGAAGAGCAGCAAGGACACCATATGAACACATAGCAGTGATGCTGATTGCTATGGCTCTTGACATCTTACTGGAACAGTTCCGATTTTAAGTGTAAAGATGAACTTTTCTGTTGCAGAATAATTCTTTTGTACACTGTGATGTGTCTTTGCCAAGGTGCCTTCTTATTGATTTCATAAAATCTAAACAGCCGGTAGCTACGCAAGATATTGGGGGCAGAGAGAACACTGGAAAGAAGGAAGGGTGGACTTACGAGAAATTGCCAGCTAGACAAAGAGGTAGAAGGAAAGCAATGAGAGCAGAGTAAAGCCATGAGGGGAAAAAGTAAATTATTAGAAATTGGTTAATTTAAATGATAAGAGCCAGTTAGAAACAAGACTAATCTATTGACCGAGCTTTCATAATTAATAAGAAGTCTCTGCGATTATTTGGGAGTTGGAAGCCAGGACAGAAAAATCTATCTACACTTTTCTTCATTATATTTCACAACACAAAATCAAACCCAGGGCTTTGTATATATTACTAGCTATGTCTAATTCCTTGAAAAATTTAAGGATTAAATAAGGTGAAAATTTAAATTTATAGTTACAATAGCATTATGCATTAGAGTATATTCTATATATTGGTATATGGTAACTAATATAATTTTATAAATACTTTGCACATTAACATTTTATAAACTTATTTCACAGTTACAATCATGCTATTAGTGGGTAGGAAAATTAATGATAACTATAAAAAACTGAATCATGAAAACTGTATATATATTACTGTAGCACCCTATGGTGTTTGAGCACCTGCCTGCATTCTGCAGTTTTAGCAACTGAGTAAGCATGTCTGTTTCCCAAATCACTTATCGCTGCCTTAGGGTGAAATGTTTTCCTAGCCTTCAATAAAATGAAAGCACATTATTGCTACCGATAGTGGTCCTACTATGCAGAAGACCATGGCAAACTGAGAAGGGGTTGTGATTAAGGCATTTTTCTGTTTTTGCCTATTTCATGGGGGAAAATTAAGTAGATATGGGACAGAGGGTGCTCTTGCTTTCAATAATGACACATTTTGCATAATGTGTTCAGTTTATTGCTATTTTATATGATTTTGTATTGGATTGATTGCACATGAGTTTATTATTTTACAAATTCACTGTTCTTGCCAGGCAGTGGTAATGCATGCCTTTAATCCCAGCACTTGGGAGGCAGGGGTAGGTAGATTTCTGTGAGTTCCAGAACAGGCTGGTCTACACAGCAAGTTCCAGGACAGCCAGGGCTAAACACGGACAGCCTGCCCCAAACTCCTGCCCCCTTAAATAAAGAGAAATAATCCACTGTTCTTAAAGTTAATGGATATTTGTTTTAACATAGAAGCTTCCTTACATTTACTTCTGAGAGTCCCAATGCTGTGACACCGCTGGGAGGGTGGTAAGCAGAACAGTAGCAGGGCGGCATAATAGCGTCTCTGTGCTAATAATGTGTGGGTGCTTAGAAACTCATGATTAAGTTTATGACATTTTCATATGTTATTGTAATGGTTGTAAACTGCAGAAGAACCCTAAAAATCATTTAACACTGAGGTAGGAGAATTACTTGAGCCTGGTAGCTCAAAGTCAGCTTGGGCCTTTGTTTCTCAAAGAATTCCTTTATAATAAAATATTGTTTCTTTTCTGAATGATTTTCTGCATTAAGCATATGTTGTCTCATCTTATTTGTCTTCTAAATTGCCAATGTATAAAAAGATAAGTAAAGCATAAATAATAAAACATCTTCAAAAGAAGAAAATTAAAGCCTGAAGTGTTGGCATAAAGCCTTCAATGGCAGCACTTCAAAGACAGAGGCAGGAGGATCTCTGAACTCAACTCCAGTCTTGTCTATAAACTGAGTTCTAAGACAGCCGGTACTTCACAGAGAAACATAGTCTTGAAAGAAAAGTGAAAATTATCCTTAATAATCCCCATCTCCCAATAAATATTGTAGGAAATTGAATATTCAGACTATAAGGTAATTTATTATTTAGTTCAGCTCTTTGAGTATCTTCTGTGTTTCAAACACAAAATCGCATACTTAGAGGAGATATGATAAAATACATTTACCTTTTTCATGACTTAAAATAGTAAACCCCAAATTCTGCAGTGCAGTTATTTTTCATGTATGTATTTTTACTGTGTTTTTTAGTTATAGAAAACTAATATTGGTTACATGTAAATGCTGAACTGGTGTATATATATTCCTGGTAATTTTATTTATTTCAATGAATAACAATTCATTCTGTGATTTAAAGCAAATAATGATAATGACAATCCACTACCTACTGTTCACATATGAAATAATTAGTGAATGTTCAGTGAAATTTTAAGCACAATTCTGCTCTCGCTTTACATAGTAAGGAAATGGATTGCAGGTCTAAAACCTTTTGTAAAGACAGTTATTTTGTAAAAATGAAGCAACCAGTAAATCTGGATCATAAATGGGTCCTGCTTTCTTCTGACATTCAGCTTCCTATCAAATGCTGCATTAGTGTTCAATGCTCACAACTTGACTCATGAAACTTTGGCCTTTTCAGCTGCAAAGTCAAAGTGATGGGATTGTCTATGCTTCTTGGTTGCTGAAGATTTAAATAAAAATAAGTAAGAAGAACAGATTGTGGAGCCCATCAATAGAACAAATGCTAAAACCCCAGTTGATTTGCCATCCTCTGGGCATAATCATAATACATGAATAAGCTAAAATCTACTTAATGCATTCACACATCTCTGCATTTGGTACAAATTTGCAGTGACTAGCTCAGCATTATCTTTATTTAGAGAAGTAACAGGTGGGAACATTTTGCTACTATTTGTTTCAAAGTTGATGTGGAATGCAAATTCTCAATGTTTTAAATTGTTATTGTAATTTTGGAGAATTCCATCCAAGGCATTGTGTTGTAGGAGCTGTGGGCCAATTCGCGCCACCCGGCTAGCTTTACCCAAAATAATTACACGGAAACTGTATTCTTTTAAACACTGCCTGGCCCATTAGTTCCAGCCTCTTTTTGGCTAATACTCACATCTTGCTTTAATCCATTTCTAATGATGTGTGTAACACCACAAGGTGTCTTACCAGGAAAGATCTTAACCTGCCTCTGTTTGGAGTGGGAGCATCATGGTGAATGCCTGACACGGCTTCTTTCTCCCAGCATTCTGTCTGTCTACTCCACTTACCTAATTTTCTGTCCTATTAAAGGGCCAAGGCAGTTTCTTTATTAACCAATGAAATCAACACAAAGCAAAAGACTCTCCCACATCATTTCCCCTTTTTCTGTTTAAACAAAAAAGAAAGGCTTTCACTTTAATATAGTAAGATTACATATAACAAAACAGTTATAAAGAAAGAATTACAGTTACAATATTTATATCTATTTTATCTTGTATCATAACTAAGGAAAACTATAACTATCTATTTATTTTTCAACTCCATCAAAGACTCCAGAAGGATATAAAACTACCTAAGTAAATAAGAGTTAAGCAACTTCCAAAACTCTAGAAATGATAGAGACATCTCGCTGCCTGGACAGTCACCCAAAGTTCTTTTTTACTGTTGGGGCATCCATCTTCAGCCTACAGGCCATAGTATTCAGCAGACATTTCCATGAAGCAGGAAATTTCAAAGGCAGTTCAGTCACTATCTGCTGTGTCCTGCAGAATGTCTCGCAGACTCTTTCATGAGTCAGGAACCCTGAAAGACCATCTCACCTTTAGGCAAGTTCAGCAGTCCTATCTCTGTGGGTTCTTTGTGTCCATTTCATGCAACAGTCCAGGCAAGAGCAGTTTCTTGCTCAAGTGGCTATCAAACTTCATAAGGAGGCTCTTGGATGCCCATCTTCCTTTTGAAGTAGCTGGTGCTACCAGGAGCAGAGTGTCTCATTGTTATGAAAAACCCTAAGTTATTAAAACATTAAATGCCATATTCTGCAGTCTTTGAAAGATATGAAGAATGCCTATCTAACTGAAATATATCTCTATATATCTAGGAAATCTAACTAACATGACTACAAGCTTTACTATTATCAATGATTATCCATTAACAACCTATATTTCTTAATTATACATTACATTTTTAAATGAACTACACAATCACAATACCTTAATCAAGAGCAGAAATATATATATATATATATATATATATATATGTATATGTATAACAAAATTGACCTTAAAATCCATACCAATGAAAATTATTCATAACCATATCATCCCCCCCTTTTAAATGTAAAAGAACATTTATAAACAATATTTGGAAACATGGGCACAGATTTTTCTCTCCAAACTGCTTCCTGCTGAATGGGGGCGCTGTTATTTAGGTCTTTCATGGTACAAGCTGTCTGCGAGGTTCATTTCAGTCGGCAGTTGAGCAAAGTAATTTTTTGAGGGTGTTCACAGCAACCTTTCAGGAGGGCGTGGTCTATCATACCATATTGGGATAGATGCAATCCACAGGGTCTCATCCTCTGTGAAAACAAAAGAAGGTCCTTTCCAAAGCATCATATCCTTAGGCCCAATTTTTTAAGTCATAATATGCTTATGATATCCATTCTGGTTCCCCTTGGCAGCCTATATAATGAAATGTCTTTCTGTACTTAGATCCTTCACAGTCAAAAACTTTAAAGAAAACACAATAATAATAAGAATTCAAACTCTCTGTGAATGTTCCATTTTTATGTGGCTTATTTTTCTTTAATTCTTTTAATCTACAATTATCTGTACTCTGTCTCTTTAAAGACTTTACCCTTTTTCTTTAAACCATTAACTTTATTCTCTATATTTTTTTCTTCTCCCTCTCAAGCCTACATACACTCATCCAACACTGTGGTCTTTTATGTCTATATCTGTTTTATTGTGGATCTGTAATTTTTTTACTATCCAGGAGCATTTCTTAAAATGTTAAGCAGTTCTTAAAAACTTAAGTTGCACCATGTACAGGTTATATGGTACCACCTGTGTCCTTCCCAGTCTAAACCTTTACTGTGCTATTATTATGGTAATTACGGTAGTTCCTGCCTGAGGTCAGCACAGTTCAGCATTGTGGAGCTGAGCCGCTCCTGCCTCAGAGCCATTCGTTTTTAGGCACACAGCAGTCCACATTGGAGCAAGAGTCAGCAGTTTAATTCTGAGACTGAGCGTGCAGCACAGAAACTCTTTTCATCCAAGTTACAGCCAAATCTGACACGCAGAGCACTGTCCAGTCTGACAAAACGTCTCTGTACAGCAGCAGGAATCCGCCATGCTCTTCTGCCTGCCTAAGCCTGATTCTGCCATCTGCCCAGGTGAAGGCGGGGAGTGCTGAGCCATCATCACAGTCTCAGAGCATTCTTCTTCAGATCCCAAGCGGGAACAGAAACATCCAGTCCCTTAAAAGCCATTGGAATGCTTTAAAGCCAGAGTTTGCACTGGCGGCACAGCCCCAGGAAGCCACACTTTAAAATGATGCAGCTTTTTTTTTTTTTTCTGCTGCTATTGCCAAATCAGGAAATCTCTCTACAGCACGCTACCAACAAACAGCAAAAATCTGTGTTAAACTCTCTCTCCCTTATTTTTAAGCCTTCTCAGGTTTTTAAGTGGATTTAGTCCATCACGTTGGAGCGCCACTCTGTAGTGATGAGCGGCAGGCTAAGTTCCCGGCACCTGGCTGCCCGCAAGCCTAGCTTTATACCCGAAATAATTACATGGAAACTATATTCTTTTAAACACTGCCTGGCCCATTAGTTCCAGCCTTTTATTGGCTAGCTCTTACATATTGATCTAACCCATTTCTAATAATCTGTGTAGCCTACGAGGTGGCTTACCAGGGAAGATCTTAACCTGCGTCTTTGTTGGGTGGGAGAATCTTGGTGGCTGCCTGACTCGGCTTCTTTCTCTCAGCATTCTGTTCTGTCTACTCTGCCTACCTAAATTTTCTGTCCTATCAGGCCAAGCAGTTTTCTTTATTAGTTAACCAATGAAAGCAACAGATAAGATACAAGACCCACCTCTATCACATATACATATAACAAAATTGACATTAAACTCTATACCAATGCAAATTATTCATATCTATATCATATCCCCCTTTAAATGTAAAAGAACATTTATAAACAATATATGGGAATATGGGCACAGTTTTTTTCTCTCCAAACTGCTTCCTGCTGAATGGGGGCGCTGTTGTTCAGGTCTTTTATGGTGTAACCTGTGTGCCAGGTTTATCTCAGTAGGCAGTTGAGTGAATTAATTTTTTTGAGGGTGTTCACAGCAACCTTTCAGGAGGGCATGGTCTATCATACCAAATTGGGATAGATATAATCCATAGGGTCTCATCCTCTGTGAAAACAAAAATGACCCTCTCCAAAGCATCATATCCTTAGACCCAAATTCTGAAGTCATACCCTTATGATATCCATTCTGGTTTAGCTTGGCAGCCAATATAATGAAATATCTCTCTGTACTTAGCTCCTTCACAGTCAAAAATTTTAAAGAAAACACAATGTACATAATCCAGACTCTCTGTGAATTTTTCATTTTTACATGGCTTATTTTGTTTTATTTCTTTTAATTTATAACTATCTGTACTCTGTCCCTTTAAAGACTTTACCCCCCCCCCTTTTAAAGGCATTAGCTTTATTCTCTCTATTTTTTTTCTCTCTCTCAAGCCTACGTACACTCATCCAACATTGTGATCCGTTTAGTTGTCTGAATTTGTCCTATTGTGAATCTGTAATTTTTTTTTTTTTTTTTTTTTTTTTTACTATCCAGAAGCAGTTTTTAAAATGCTAAGCACTTCTTAAAAACCTTTTGCACCATGTAGGGGTAATTTGGTACTGCCTGTTTACTGCCAGTCTAAACCTTAAGTGCACTGTTGTTATGGTAATTACAATCATTCCCTCCTGAGGTCAGCACAGTTCAGCATGGAGCAGCCACTTCTGCCTCAGATCCATTTGGTGCCCCTGAGCTGCACACAGTTCCAGGCACACAGCAAGTCCACATTGGAGCAGCACTCAGCAGTTTAACTCTGAGACTGAGCGTGTGGCACAGAAACTCTTTTCATTCAAGTTACAGCCAAATCTGACCCGCAGAGCACTGCGCAGTCTGAAAACACGTCTCTGTATGGCAGCAGGAATCCGCCATGTTCTTCTGCCTGCCTAAGCCTGATTCTGCCATTGCCCAGGTGCAGGCGGCGACCATTGGCACAGTCTCAGAGCACTCTCCTTCTGATCCCAAGAGGGAACAGAAACATCCAGTCCCATGAAAGCCATTGAAATGCTTTAAAGCCAGAGTTTGCACTGGCGGCACAGCCCCAGGAAGCTGCGTTTCAAAACTGCCAGTTTTTTCCTGCTGCTGAGTCAGGAAAATTTCTTTGTGGCAAGCCACCCACAGACAGCCAAAAGCTGTGTTAAACTCACTCTCCCTTTTTTTAAAGCCCTCTCAGGTTTTAAAGTGGATTTAGTCCTCCCACATCAGCATTGTTTATAGTAGGCAAGCATTAGTTTCCTGGGTTACATCTCCACTCAAAATTTTAATTCTTTGATTTTTTTAATGAAGTGTCTTTAGACAGAAACTTACCAATTATGTGCTAAGTATTTCAGATGTTATGCTGAAATCTGCCTCATGATGTTCTTTAATGTATACACTACTGTTTGTTAAGCTTGTAGAGTTCATTTCTTTGTAGGCTATTGTAGAATCAGACGTCCGTTCCTTGGGGGACATGTAGATTGAATAACTGTAAATACTAAAGAAACAAACCTGAAGTCTGTAGAACTGCACAGGTCTGAAAATGTCATTTTGATGTAGATAAAACTGAAGGAAATTTTTATTTTCAAATGAAAGGAAACTGAAATCCATCAAACATTTGATTACTTTCGATTATATGCCAGTACATTTGAATGATACATTTTACATGTGATTCACTAGTGCTTTTATTATTAAATCTTCCTCAAATTTTTTCTGAATTTTGCTACTTATATTGTTTTCTATACTTGAAAATGTGGAATATGCTGTTATAAATTTACATTGATATTTTAAAAATGAAATATTTACTGATAAATCTGGACAAATATGTTGAATAAATTCAAGGCAACCTTGAGGTTCTAAACTAGCCATATGAGGAGACAGACTTTCTTTCTAAACTGCCATTTTACATTTTAGGTGAATGTCCAGCCTTTTTTAAAAGATGAGGCATTAGGAGCTTGGTAAACTAAAAACTAGGAATTTCACCCAATCTTCTGACATTTCATGGACATTTAGAACTCATGAGAACATTGTAGATAAACTAATCCAACAATTTTATTTTATAGATGTAAAATCCAGCAAACCATAGACTCCAACAAAGTCACACATATAATTAATCTCTGAACTACATCTAAAAACTTGGCTGAAACTTTTGAAGTCTTTTATTTTCCATATATGCTGAAACTTCATTTTTCTAAAATTAGAAAATAGTTAACTATCTTTTTATAGCTGTTATCAATGTTTATAATATATATGGAACATGTCACCTCCAAACAATGGAATATACATTTTCATAAATTAGTTTTACAATAGAAAATTATTGAAGGAATGGGAGAAATGCAATATTCATCTATACATTTGGTTGCTATAAATTTTTAGTGCATAGCATTAGACTTACATCAATTACAATACAGATCACCAAAATATGCTAATAAGAAAGATTGTAAACAGTTGGTCTTTTCCTCAAGCCTAATGGGATGATCCTGAATATAGTAAGTGAAGAAAATCTGGACAAACTATAAACAGGTGAGAATTAAGCTGCATATCCTTAAATAGCCATCAGGGAAAATTAATGAAATACAAGAAACGAGAAAACACTTTTAGATGAAGAGTGGAAAAAAGCCCAACAGCCTTCAAGGATGCAGCAAAAAATAGTGTAAGTGTAAATATTATAGCTGGGAATGCCTACAAGAAAAAAAGCCAAGAGGGCAAAGTAGCTATTTTCCAAGTCAACAGAAAAGAGTACAGTGCAATATAATCACAGGAGAAAAACAAGGGTAAAATCAGTGTAATCAAGAGCCAGTTCTTTGGAAATACCAATACAACTGGTAATTGTTTAGTTGTGTTTACTAAGACAAAAAGCATGAAATAACTAAAGTCATAAAGTAGGTCACTGGTAAAATTTTACAGCTACACAAAGGACAGTCAGGAACCCTGTGAACAGTTATATTCTGATAAAGTCGACTGACACAGTCATGTCTGACGGGGACAGCAAAAGTCATGAAGTCAACACGACTACCTGACAAAGATCCAGCAAAACCTAGAGGAATGATGGCCACCAGGACAATTTTGTTTTGATTTCCACATGTTGCATCCTTGGGTACTTTCAATATCTGTACAGTTTGGAGATATTGGATTTATAGAGAATTTCTTATGACTCATTTATGCCTTCTCATAGTATTGCTTCTAAGCCTCCCCAGGAAAATACTGAACAGACTACCCTACACCTCGCTTTAGGAAGATATCCTTATCTACTTGAAGATCTTTGTTATTCCTTGGAGGTTGTGACATATATAAAGAAGTCAAAGATCTCTTTATGAAGCTATGAGATATTCTTGAAACATCTATCCCTGTACTTACTCAGGAACGAGATAATCAAATAGAATAAAAATGTAAGCAAAAGTCAGTAGCTAGAGGATTTGGTCACAGACCAGACTACAAATGTCTTCCTATTATATACATAGGTACTTAGGTATTAGTAAGTATTCCTTACTTCCTATCTGGGTTCTCGCCTGCCACTGGAGCTGGCCTCCAGCAGTGGGCTGAATTAAATCTTTACAAACATAAATGCTCACAAAAAGAAAAAAAAATGACTTAATAAAAATAAAGAAATTTTAAAAACTATCTAATAACTCTACTTAATGACAATTCATATAGTTCTAGATAAGGAAGAATCTAATCATGTAGCTGTGTTGGCCAGTGCTACCAATAATTTAAAGAATTTAATCAGTCCATCTTAGCCTCTTTAATAATATGAAGGAAGGTAATGTTTCCCATTTCAATTGTTAAAGCCACCTTTAAGATAATTTCCAAGTCAAGCAAAGTCACCCACAGGAAAAAAAATGACATAGATTAATATCAGCAAAAATATAACAATTATAGGCACAATAACCTCAAAATATATCTAATAACAGAGTAAAGATTGGCACATGAGTCCTGGGAGTCATTGTAAGAATGCAAAGTTCCCAGCCCATACATTCCCGCCCCTGTCCTATTCTCTCTGAGCAAAATAAAAGAAGGGTAGCACACACTCCTCCCAGGAGGTGAGGAAACTCTGTCTTAGCTTGCTACTCTGTTGCTGGGATATAACACTGACCCAAAGCAATGTGGGGGTGGAAAAGGCTTATTTCATCTTGCACTTAACAGTTTACCATCAAAAGACTGCAGGGCAGGAACTCAGGGCAGAAACTGAAGAGGAGGGCATGGATGATCATTGCTATTGGCTTGCTCCCCACCCATGATTTATACATTGCTTTCTTCTAACACCCAGGACCACCTGCCAAGGGGTGGACCCATGGTGGGATGGACCCTGAAAAATCAGTCATCAATCAAGAATGACCACCAACATGCCCACAGCCCAATCTATTAGGGATAATTTCTCAGCTAACCTTCCTTTGTCTCTGGTGTCTTGTTTTATCATCTTGATAAAAATTAATCAGCTCAAGAGTTTGAAAAACATCAACCCCTTTTAAGATAAACCAGATAAACACTAAAGTTTTGAGGAATCTTTTCCATGTATGTATCATTGTGTATTAAATGTGGAGACAAGGAAGTGATAGAAGGTGTCCCCTGCTATCTTTGATTACATAACTCCCTTTCCTCATCCTCTGTTGAGGGTAGGACAGTTTTCTTAGGGCATAAACTACATGACTTCATCGTCACTTTATCTCCTCATGACAGCTCCTGAAGAGAACAGCCCACTGAGTAAGAATGGTGGGGATAAATTTTAAAGAGAAAAGAGATTCTCCACACTTTATATTCCTTTATATTCCTCTTTATAGGGTCCATTTTGCCTCTTCTGTCAGGAGTGATGTTGTTTTTCAGGTCAGTTTCTTCTGCAACAGTGTAAATGTCAACGTTTGGGTGATAAAAAGAAGTAATATCTGGAAATTTATTTCTGTTACGGGCCCTTTTCTTTATTCTGGCTCCTTTACTCGTGTGCCTCTGCCATTACAATTTCAGAGCTCTCAGGTAATTGCTTTTCATTCCTGGCCCAGAACATTGCGCTGTAATTAGTGGTGAATTATGTTGTAATGAGCTTGCTTCTTCTGTGCTAGCTCTTTGTATCTTTTTCATCCTATTGATTTAGAATTTTCTCTTACCCAATCCTAATAATGTTCTCTACAAAAGGCTGGTAAATTCTTCCTTAAATTTGTTCCTATGTTTTGCAAATTACTGTTACTGAAAATTCTTTTTTAAGATATATACTGTATAAAATGTGCATTGTTTGTATGCCATCTAATATAGCAAGTTGTTTTATTCCATTATTAACTGTAACAATGCATTTCTTAATTCCTTTCTCTTCAATCTTTTTTTTAATGTTTATGATACTTTTTTCCTCAGTTTCCATTCACTGGCTAGGATCTGAGAGTTCCATAGAAAAAGATACAGGAAATGCTATATAATCTGTTATATCTATAGCACACTATACTTAATATATTTAATATTATGCATTCTATGTACATATATGTTTAAAATGGAAATATTTATTCAAATTTTGTATATTTAAAATGTGTTCCTGTTCATATTTGTACTTTATTATTTTCTACACTATGACAATTAGGTGTGAAGCTTTAAACTATCATGAATGACATATGAGCTTTGTTTTATGCCTCTTTAAAATTCACTTACTAATTTAAATAGACAAACTTAGTTTTCATTATATAAAGATGCTGTACAATGATGATCTATAGCAAATGCACATGAGTGTTTTCTGACTATTATTCATTTTTCTGATATAAATCAATCTCTAGGAATACAAGTTACTTTCATTAACTACCCTCTTCTTTTTGTTAGTTCTTGGAGCAGTTTTTTATTGTTGTTGTTGTAATTCTTTGAAAATTTCACACCATGCATCCAAAACCCACCTATCTCCTGGTGCCTTCATATCCATGCCCCAATCCTGCTGCATGTCCCTATCCCAAATAATTCAAAATAAAACAAACACCTTTCCCTCTGTCTTTCCAACACATTTTTATTCATCCTAATGACACGGGGAGCTTCAGCAAGGCATTTAGTGCATTTTTTATCCAGTCAGCTCCATGTACAAAATGTTCATTGCAATTAGTCATTGTTCTGCTTCAGTGCCTCTGTCTTCTGGCACACCATCATCACTGGACCCTTATCGAAACTCCCCTCAAATATCCTGCTGTTGCTTTAAGTCCTGGAGATCCTGTGGCTATTGTTCCACAGGACCACTCCCTTCATGCACTCCAACAAGCCACAGATGGTATAAATGTCAGGGTGGGCCAACTCAACGTCCAGGATGTGGGTCTGGGTGGTATCTGAGCTGGTCAGTCTGGGGTATTGGAACCATGTTCTCAGGGGAGGGGTAGAACCAGCTTTCCTAGGCCCATGCCTGCGGTGCCAGAGCTTCTCCCACATCCTTAAATATAACACATTTTGGTCATATATAAATCCACTCCAACATTTTCCAAATACATCCCCACTTCCAACCTCATTCAACTTTGTGTCCTTTTACTTTTCTCTAATTCTTGAAGGCCAATTTGTGTGGACCACTACTGAGTATTATCAACATAACAGGGTGAATGCTACACAGAAAACCCCTCTCCCTCTCCCTAAAGCTTACAATTGCCAATTGTTCCGTGGCATGGGGAAAGATTGTGTGTCAAACTCCCCTCTCCATGCAAAGATTTGGTTGGGCTTGGGATTGCACAAATTTGATGCATACTGCCTCAATTTCTATGAGTCCATATGTATAGCTGCCCTGCTGTGCCCTAAAGACACTGATTACCTGGAATCATCTACCACATCTATCTCTTATAGACTTCTGCCAGTCTTCCACAATGATGCCTAATCACTGGGAAGTGGGATACAGTATAGGTGCTCCACTTAGAGCTGAGCATCCTTCAGCCTCTTCTTTTCCACAGTTTGGCCACTGTGGTGCCTCATGCTAATCACCATCTACTGTAAAAAGAGGCTTCTCAAATGATACTTGAGACATGTAGTTATCTGCATATAAGAGTATATCATTATGAGTTGATTTAATACTATGTCAGTTTAGCAGCACAATAGTAGTAGGTTCTTCCATTTGGCTTGTGACCTACCTAGCCATAGGATTTTAGACCAACAATGGTACCAGCATATGTTTCATCATATGGAGTGGGACTTAAATTCAATCAGAAAATATTTGCCATCTCTGCACTCACATCATTCTAGCAACACTTGCCAAATATCCCAACCCATCTGAATGCAGCATCATTCTGTATTTATGCTTCTGTGTCTGATGTTTTCTCTGTACAGTGTCCACCAGGTTAATATACATTGTATCCAAATAACATTTGTTTCTATTTGAAGGCTGAACAATATTTTATTATATTCTATTGTGTGTATATTCTGTATCCATTTATCTGTGGTTGTTTAAAATTGTGGTCAACATGAATAACGATACAGTCAGTACTAGTGTGCAGATAGTTCTCAGTGCTATTGATTTCATTTTTTTTGGAGTGCACCAGGAGATATACCATCAAGTCATATCATATCTTCATTACATTTTGAAGACTTTATAGACCATTTGGCTATATCACTTATGGATATTAATTTATATTCACACACTATGCATGTATATAATATATATTCATATACATTATTTAGGCATAGACACATGTATGCAACATATCATATGTCTATGCCTATATAATGTATTGCAGTATGTACAGTATAAGCATAAAATAGAAGTTTATTTAATGCTTTTGTAATGGTCCTGGCTCTACTCCAAAGAGCCCTTTGCATGAATTCCTATGCTATATTTCTCTGCTTACTTTGATTCAAATTTTGTTATCTAGAATACAATCAATAATGTGTATCTGAAGTAATTTGCCCCATGGAATCAATTAGTGATCAAGAAAAAATGGACAATGGTCTTAATGACTATTTAAAAGTACTTATCATACTAATAATCTGTTTCTTTTTAATTCACAGATTAATATAATTATATTTCTTCCTTCCCTCTCTTCCCTCCAAATCCTCCCATAAATCCCTCCTCGTTCTCCTTCAAATCTGTGGTTCTTTTTATGTGAATTACTATTAAATATATATGTATATGTATATCTATATCTATATTCTAAGTATAATATGTTCAATTAATTTAATGTAACATGTATGTATATTTTTAAGGTTCACCATTGAGTATTGGATAACCAATTGGTATGCTTTTCCCTAGAGAAGACTATTTCTCCAATTTCAGCATTCATCAGTGGCCATAGTTCTTAGTGTAACATTGAGGCTTCGTGGGCTTTCCCAGGTCCACTTTGGAGCATCTATTGTTGTCTACGTTCAGCTCATGTTTAGGCAGTCATGTTGGTGAGACTACTTTATAGGTGTAACTTCGGATATTATTAGAAGACACAGCCTCACAGCAAAATCCCTAATCCTCTGGTTCTTTACCTTCTCCTGCAATTTTCTTTGAACCTTTAGTGCAAGACTGCAAGTTCATATTTTTATTGAGACTGGACTTCATAATTCTAAGTATGTGGCATAATAACCAGGCTAGCTTAATATGAAACAACAAATTTTAAGAGCTGGTCTGAAAAGTCTACTCAAAACCCAAAACTGAAAGTTAACTGTAAGCAGCAGGGGGGAGGGTCAGGAAATGGGACAGAGCCAAGGCCGACTCAGCCACCCACAGGGAGGGAATGCAAAGCAGTCACTTGCAGCATTGTATACTGATCAGCTGTTTTACTGCTAGGTGCTCGGTGGGGGGGGGGGCTGAATACAGAGGCGCTTGCATCACTGTTGCTAGATCCGAGCAAGTCTGGCAGGTGGGGCGGGACAGGGCCGCAGGCTATGGCCTGCATGGCCACTGATCTTGCATTGGGGCCCAAGTACTAACAAACAGCGGGGTGCCTGGCAGCTGGGCCGGGAGCATGTTGTGTATTTAGGACCCAGGCAGAGGGTTGCGAGATTGGGGCTTGCAGTTCTCTCAAACTAAAATTCAAGCCTATGTCCTGAGCCACTGGGGGGGGGGGGGAGGGAGCCCCACGTTGGGCGCCAAGTGTATGTGGCATAATAACCAGGCTAGCTTAATATGAAACAGCAAATTTTAATGAAGGGATAGCTTACAACACCAGGGATCCAGCAATGGGCAGGAAATACAAAAAGGACTGGCGGGGCTCACGCCCGCCAGATTTATAAGTAAACATTAACACGAGGCGAACATGCCCCCCATTGGGCTGGGCTTTCCCTACAATTCTATATTTTTATAGGTTGAGGTTTTCCTGCAGTAGGCTCTGTCTTTTATAAAGAGAGGTTTTCATGATGAGGAGGAAATATTCATTTTAAATTGTGTATGTATCTTCATACTTTGTGTGTTCATGTTTTTGTGTATGTGTGTGCTTGTATGTGCACATGCTTGTATGTACATATGAGTACATACAAGTACAGTCAAAAATTACTAACAGTGTTTTCCTCTATCATGTCTCATCCTATTTTAGAGATAGCATCTCACATTGAACTTGGGACACACTGTTCTTCCTAGACCGACTGGCCAGTGAACTACAGGTATCTACCCATCTTTATACACAGGACACATCCAGTGCTTTATATGGGTGCCAGAGACCTGAGCAAATCCTGTATATAACTCCAGATCAAGATGATCTAATGCCCCTGAATTTCTAGGCCACTCATGTCCACAGACTCATAGAACGTTAACACATACAGACAGCTCAAAATAATAAAAAAGTAGTAAAGTATAGGTGAGAAATAAGCCAAAAAATCATCAGCAGTGGTGATGAATATGAATGTATTAAAAATACTTCTTCTAGATAGATGGGTTAGTGGGAAAGTTGTACTTGTGGTATGATACACGTTCTGTACAAATAGTGATTCTCAACTTTTCCCAAGAATATGTTCTTCGTATTTCCATTTCACAGATAATTATTTACCAAAACCTTTATTTTCTTTGTTTTGTCCTCTTCATATTTTAAATTATTGTCTCTATTTCCATGATAAATAGCTGTTAAACATTAGACTACATTTTAAGTACTTTTGTGCTCATTTCTCCCTCTCTGTGGTCTTCCAAGGGAATTGTTCCTTCTTTTTGAAGCTGACACTTTCTGATTTTTCCCTAGTAAATATCCATGGTTTAATTCCTTATTTTTAACTTTTATACACTTCTTGTCTTTTTATTTTATAAATATAATGGAAACTCCATTTTGTATTTTGTTCATCGCAAAGGGTGAAGCTAGGAGAACAGCACAATGTACTTTTACCCTAACATGTGCTCTTGGAGCACTCCATTCTGTTTGTTTTAATTTCTGAGAATTCTAATAATATAGAACACTTTTCCCCCTCAAATAGATCTGTTGTGAATGCTTGCTCACTCACTTTCCATCCATACTGATGGGAAACATAACCGACTTCTCAACTTCAAATAGCACATATTTAGCAGGAAGGTTGTGTGATGGAGGAATGGCTCAGCTAGGGTGCTTGCTGCTCCATCATGAGGGCCAGGGCCCAGATCCCAGAAGCCATGTTGGGTGGTTCTCAAATGTTTGTCACTTCATCTCCAAAGGCTTGATGACCTCACCTTTTAGTAAATGTAGTATCCACATACAGATATGCAAACTCAGAAGCACACATACATATAAATAATAATAAAAAGTTTTAACTATGAAAATTTTATCATCAAGTTTATAGAATATCTGCAACAGATAAAGGAGAAACATATTCAGAATGCATTGCACTGAGCTTGAAAGAAACCAATACTTACGATTCACTGGCAATATCTTATGATGGTAGGATGACTGGAGAATCTTTGTATGTCACTAAAGGTATAAGTCAGTGGATCACTGGTGAACCTAATTTACTATGCCTAGAGTATGATTTAAATTTTCCATTCCTATCCTGAGCATTATCTTTCCAAACACTATAGAAGATTGCCAAGTAGAAAAGTTTACTTAATTCCTGACTTGTATTGGAGCATTTGAATGCATGGAATTCACAAAAAGAGCTATGCTTGGTGACTTTGCCAATAATGTTTGAATTGTTGCTTGTAATAGCAAGAAATAATGGTTGGTGCTGTAATCTCAGCACTGAGGAGGCTGCATGAGGAGCAAGTGCCGTAATTTCAAGATCAGTCTTCGTTACTAAATGAGTTCTGCACTTAGAGAGCTAAAATGTGAGATCTTATCTCAAAAAATAAAGGAAGAAAGAAAGAAATTAAATAAAATAAAGCATTGAAGTTTTTCTTACTTATAGTTTACATTGCTGATGGCAGTGTAAATTGGTGCTGCCACTATGTAATCAGTGTGGTAGTTCTAATTCTCCTGGGCATTTATCCGAAGGATTTTCTGTCCTAGGACAGAGGGAGCTATACAGTTGTGTTCACTGCTGCTATAGTCACATGCTAGAAATGAAATCAGCTTATTGAGTTTTTCTTTTCTTTTTTTTTTTTAGTCTTGTCAACAATATCTTTTAATTTTTTCCCCATATCAACCAAAGCTTTCCGTCTCTCATCACTTCCCAGTCCCTGCCTCCCACCCCCATCCACACCTCCACTGTTTCTCTTCAGATACAGGAGGGCATCCCATGAATACCAGTCAGCCATGGTATAGCAAGTTGCTGTGAAACTAGGCACCTTCTCTTCTATAATGCTGGATGTGGCAATCCAGTAGGAGTGTCTTAGGGTTTCCAAACTTCCAAAAAACACCATGACCAAAAAAGCAAGTTGGGGAGGAAAGGCTGTTTCTGTCTTATTGTCTTACACTTCAGACCATAGTCCATCATTGGAGGAATTCAGAATGGGAACTCAAGCAGGGCTGAAACTTTGAAGCAGGAGCTGATGCAGAGGCCCTGGAGAGGAGCTGATTACTGGCTTGATTCCCCTGACTTGCTCAACCTAATTTCTTTCTTTTTTTCCTTTTTGGTTTTTCTTTTTTTATATAAAAAAAATTATTTATTTATTAATTAAGGATTTCTGCCTCCTCCCTGCCACCGCCTCCTATTTCCCTCCCTTTCCCCCGATCAAGTCCCCCTCTCTCATCAGCTCGAAGAGCAATCAGGGTTCCCTGACCTGTGGGAAGTCCAAGGACCACCCACCTCCATCCAGGTCTAGTAAGGTGAGCGTCCAAACTGCCTAGGCTCCCACAAAGCCAGTACGTGCAGTAGGATCAAAAACCCATTGCCATTGTTCTTGAGTTCTCAGTAGTCCTCATTGTCCGCTTTGTTCAGCAAGTCCAGTTGTATCCCCTGCTTTTTCAGACCCAGGCCAGCTGGCCTTGGTGAGTTCCCAATAGAACATCCCCATTGTCTCAGTGTGTGGGTGTACCTCTCGTGGTCCTGAGTTCCTTTCTCGTGCTCCCTCTCCTTCTGCTCCTGATTTGGACCTTGAGATTTCTGTCTGGTGCTCCAATGTGGGTCTCTGTCTCTGTCTCCTTTCATCGCCTGATGAAGGTTAATATTCAGAAGGATGCCTATATGTTTGTCTTTGGATTCACCTTCTTATTAGCTTCTCTAGGATGGCGAATTATAAGCTCAATGTCCTTTTTTTATGGCTAGAAACCAAATATGAGTGAGTACATCCCATGTTCCTCTTTTTGGGTCTGGCTTTCCTCACTCAGGATAGTGTTTTCTATTTCCATCCATTTGTATGCAAAATTCAAGAAGTCCTTGGTTTTTTACTGCTGAGTAATACTCTAATATGTATATATTCCATACTATCACCTAATTTTGGCTATTATAATAAAGTAGTCCCACACTAGCTCAGAATGGAGCATAATAAAGGGTTCTTTATTTAGGAGTAGACTCACAGATCAACAGTCCTCTGCACAAGCAGGAAACAGGAATCGAATCCTGCAGTCAAGGGGGTGTGCATGTTTCTACATCTGTTTATATAGTAACCAAAGCCATGCCCAAAGTGGGTCACCATCTCAAAGGCCATTAGCTGAAGGAGTTCCCACAGCAGTCTGAGGTATGCCTAACAAAAACGGAAGTCTATCCATCACCTGATCCATGAATAATGAAAGCAGAAGTCTGTCCGTCACCTGATGCATAAATAATGAAACAGAACATACATAAACAACTTAGTTTGTCCAACTGATAAGAAACAAAATAATATAAAATATTCAGGAAAATGGATAGAAATTCTCACACTGAGTGAGGCAACCTAGACACAGGACGTCAAATACCATGTGCTCCTCCTTTTGCTTCGATCTTAGATTTACAGTTTTAGATTTTGTACATAAGTTGAAAAAAGTGGAGAGATCAGGAAGCAAGACAGTGGCCACGAGAGAGGTGGGTCTGAATCAAGAGGAAACTAAAATGTATGGGTCATGAAAGGTAGATGAGAAGCCTTTCAGGGGAGGATATATTAAATGAGGGTGGGACAGAGGATGTGTAGAAATGAGAAGATGCCAATAATGGCCAACAAAAATTAAGAATGTTTAACAAGGCAATACAGAAATCTACTACTTTAATCAGTAGGACATAATTTTAATCCCAAAAATCTGAAGGCTGATGCAGGTGGATTTTTGTAAGTATGAGTCAAGCCAAAACTACAAAAGACAGACTATATCTATATATTAAAAAAAGAAAAAATAAAAATGAAGATATAGAAGAAAAGGAGGAAGAAAAGGGGGAGGAGGAGGTGGTGGTGTTTTTGACAATAAGGATTGGTCAAAGCGCTGAAAATAAGTGTATATTGAGTGTTTGAGCCCAAATGGGACAATTATTTCACTCCCTCTGAGGCCTGAAGTACTTGTGGGAGAAGAGCTGTCAGAAATGAGGCAAATGGAAGACGTGGAGGAGTACTGAGTGTGTATAGAGTTCTATATAGAGTGTGGTGATCACGAGTGTAAATACATGGCAGCCATGGTCATCTGCACAAAACCTTCAGAAAAAAAATAAGAAAAGAAGGGACATGAAGAAGAAAGGAAGATGAGCAAGGAAGAAAGGAGGGGTCTGTGGGCGTATGAAAGAGACAAACTGGGAGTGGTCAGTAGGTAAACGTGGTCATAGTGCATTGTAAATAAGTAGAAAACTATAAAATAATTTAAAATTCTATAATACAGAATGGCAAGAACTGGACATCATATTTTATGATTTAAAAATTTTATGTTTTATTTTGATTTTTTAAACTTAGTATTAATTCATGAAAAATACATACAGCCCTATGTTTTGTATTTCTAAGAACCTGTTTAATGAAATATTCACCAAAAACAGTCAACACTCACCAAGAAGTACAACTTTTATTAAAATAACTAGTTACTTTAATTTTCTTTTCACATAAGCAAAATAACACAATGTATATTAATTTTACTTGTGAGACTTTGGTTGTGTTTACTCTGTTACATGGCTGTGTAGTGTACAATTCATTGGTATACTATTATTATTTATTTATTAATCTACTTGCTGAACATTTAGGTTGTTTACAACTATGAGTCACTACATTCATTTTACTCATTATATGATACTAATCTTACCAAGCTTCTAAGAAAACCATAATCTTTACTTACAGACATGGTCATTCCCCACACCATTTCTTAAATATTGACTTTGAACTATTTATGTAGTCAGGAAGACCTTGGGTTTCTGCTTTTCCTGTCTCCATCCTCAAGTGTTAGGATTATAGGCAAGCACCCCCAGACCTGACTTTGTGGAGCTCTGACTGCAGAACTCAGGATTTTGTGAGTGCCAGGTAAAGTGCTCTACCAGCTGAGCTACATCTCTTGCTCATGCTGATGACTTTTTATAAAAATATTGCTTTCCCTAGACATCTCCCTTTGTTTCCTCTGATTGTCTCAATATTTGATAATGTCAACTCTAACTCAGTTTGAACTCAAAAACATCTGTTGTGAACAGGTATATGGCAAACACCCAAGAATACTTACTATGAAATTATAATGTAAGATTCCCCTCTGTATGTTGTGAATATGTTTTATTGCCATTGGTTAATAAAGAAACTGCTTTGGCCTATAGCAAGGAAGAATGTAGGTAGAGGGGAAACTAAACTGAATACAAGGAGAAAGAAGGCAAAGTAAGGGAGATACTACGTAGTTGCTGAATAAGAAAGATGCCAGAAACTTACAGGTAAGCCACAACCTCGTGGCAATACACAGATTAATAAAAATGGGTTAATTTAAAATATAAAAGCTGGCTAGAAATACACTTGAGCCATTGGCCAAAAAGTGTTGTGGTTAATACAGTTTCAGTGTGATTATTTGGGTCTGGGCAGCCAGGAAATGAAGGCACGGTCTCCACTTACAAAATTGTTTTCATAACATCCATGTGCTTTACCTGGTCAAAGCCATCCTTACACTCATCTGCAATATTTACTACTACAATCATATTAATGACTTTTGTTAATGCTATGACAAAATTTCTGGTCAAAGAAAATTGAAGAAATGGAGCGTTTCTTTTGGCTATAGGTCTGAGGCTATAGTCCACCACGGGAGATGCAATGGCAGCGGAATCTTTAGACGACTCCTCACATTTCATAACTGTTCAGGAAGCACGGGAAGATGGGTGCTGTTGCTCATTCCGAGGTGGTATCTGAAAACCTTTTTCCAAAATTGTGCTGTTCTTAATTTAACTGTGTCTAAAGCAAAAGGATCTCGGTCAGAATCCAGAAGTTGTGCCCTAATGCTGGTACCAAAATCAGGCTGATCCCAGTTTTATTCCTATATTACCCTGATAGTTTTTTCCTGTTAAACCTTCGGGGACCCTCCCAAATTTATAAAGTAAAAAGACAGAATTAACTCTTTCAACTGCTATACTTATAATACCAGTTGCCATGTGAGGTAAAAAAAAAGAATTCTTCTTTCACTGATACATGGAGACATAAATCACATTTATTGCTATTAACAACCCATGTGTCAAAGAAGGACAGCAATGAGTGGTTTAATGAAAGTTCTGAGAGGGATGTTGAGGACACAACTAGGAAATATACTCTTAAAAGACCAGAAGGCTGAGGAATGGGTGGGAGTCCATTTCTGAACTGCAGTGATGTGAATAACACTGGAAAAAAACCACTGAGTCACTAGCTTGTTTACTTCAAGGAGCATAGATGCATGACTCTCTTTGTATAGCAGAGTAGGGAAAAATCAGAAAATAAGGGACAATGATGACATTAATTGTTATGATAATATTTCAGAAAAAAAGTAAAAGTATAGTATGGTAAATGAAAAAAAAGAGAAACTTTTTATTTAAAAAATCAACTAAATTTAGAGACACACTAATGTAGGAAATGAATCAAAGTGATAGAGTCAGGCATGATCCTAGATGGAACTGCAGAGTAGTACAGAAACTAAAGTAGATCCAGTGCAGGAAATGAGGCCAGAGACATGTAGAATTTAAGGTGAGAGGGGAACCCCAGGAATCTATCAGAGAAATAAGAGTAATGATAAAGCGTGGTTGATAGGTCTCAGTGTGCAAGGATGATTGCTGCCAAACCAACGACCTGACTTGGATTCCTGAGATGCACATTGAAGAAAAGTAGATCTGAATCATATGACTTGTTCTGGTGTCTACATGCATACCATCACATGGGTGCAGTAACCCAAATAAGAAAAGAAAGTAACTGCAAAATATATAATAATAAAAATTTTACAGGGTAATATTATGAATGGAAGTTCCATATGATTGGAACTGGAGCTCTGGGACAGTCCATTAGAGTTCAACAGCTGAGGATTTGCAGGTCAAATAAGCTGTGGCAGAGTGGAGCAGAAAGCCAGGTAAGAACTAGAAAAACAAAAGCCTTTTACTTGATCCAGGCTAATGCTGTTGTGAAAAGAACTTTCCTGCATATAGTAACAAGTCTTTTTCCTGGGAAATGTGGGACCCATTCTTTATTCTTTTTGTAAATTTTCACTCCACTTCTGCAAGGGAAGCATTTCCTATACATCTTATCAGCTGCAAAAATTGTGACACCAAGAAATTTCTGGCACATTAGATCTTAAGATGAGGACTCCACTTCTCTGGGACTTTGATAATTTGTGATTTCTGGTTGTGTTTCAGACCTAAGCTGCATTCAATTTCCTTATTTTTTGTGCAAAGGAGAGACATGAGCTGAAGCCGAAAAATGCATTTTATGTAATCCAATTGATTTTAAACTCTGCTGTTTGCTAGACAGCAGGAATGTCCCCACAGCACCGCTATCACATTCTCTAATTTGTTTTGTGCAACTGTATGCTGCAAGCAATTTGTCACCTAAAATTCTAATAGAACTCTCACATATTGAAATGAGAAATGGAAGCAGCCTTGTAGATCACTGTGGTAATGGTAAGGCACAACTGTAGACAGGGACTTATACAATTTTAGATTCATCCTGCATTTGACCTTAGACAAAAAGGCAAAAATGAACTAAGCGCTGCACTTGTAATAAGAGAAATAGCTCATCAGCAAACAATAAATTTGTTTTTTAAATGTCAGTCTTAACAGGCCATGCTATGCTTCCAGGCAGATATCCATCAACTTTAAGGTCATTGTCAAGCAGCGAAAGGGAATTCAATATTCAAGTTTCATAAAATGTACTGCTATAAAACATGAAGCTCATTGATATTTTTATTTATAGTAATAAAATAATTAAATTTCTTTGTTAGTCTAACCATATAAGACTTGCTAATTTTGCAAATGTGCAGCAGAGAAATGAAAAAGTTTTGAATCTGTGATTAAATCTACAGAAATCATTCACTGACAACAAATACTTCGCTGCTGTCTTTAGTGCAGAGTGAGCGAGAAGATGTAGATAATTAAGGTGTTTAGCTGTGGAAGTCGAAGTAGTCAAGTAGATTTTAAAAAATGGCCCTGGATGCAGGGGAAGCCCTATTCAGTGACTGATCTGTGGGAATTACAACCGGGGAAAGATATTAGTCTTACTTTTTGTCTGTAATATAATGAAATATATTTCCAAGTTTGTAGAGCAGATAGAAGATAAAATGCTAATGATGTCCATAATGAAGTAAAATCAGCAGTTGAACTTATTAACTTTAAAAATTATTAAATCTATTTAACTCTGAGGACTTATGCTCTGAGACATAGGGGCATTGTTTTAGTGGATTGAAACCTCTCTCCAAGTATCGTATATTGAAGCATATGGTGGGGTTTTGGGGCAATGAATCATATTGATGTCCTTCTTAAAAGAGGCAGCAAAGGAGACTGCAGGGCCTCCTCTGAGCACCACACTAGGGCCCACAACCCTGGCAGCCTCTGGGAGGCCAGTCCATTCTTAGGAACACCAGGAACCCTAGGCAAGGCACCATCTACCACAAAACCTCCTTAAGCCTTCCCAGACTGAAAATGTTCTGTACACCCCCTCCCATTGCCCTGCTCCATATCATGGTCTACAACTTTGGAAGACTTTTGTTTTGACACAGGTCAGCCTGAATGTAAAGAGTCCAGGAAAGACACTACCAACTGCCTGCTAACACTCCTTAAAATGCCCACCCAGCAACCCCAGACTGCACCTCCTATGCTGGGCTCCACACTGGGGCCTACAGCCCCAGCAACAGAGATCCTAAGAACACAGGGGAAGATAGCACCCTCTGCCTGCAGAACCTTTAAAAGCATGTCAGTCCCAAACTTCACCCTCCCCTAGCTCCCATATCCCAATCTCCTACATTGGAAGAAGTCTTCAACTTTAGCAGAGGCCAGGCAGAATCTAGGAACTCCAGAAAGCACCTCTTTTCTCCTTAGAGCCAGTCCTACTTCACAACGCAGACTTCAGCTACCAGTCCTCCAACTTTAGAAGCAGGATTCAGCTTTTCTGGAACACTGGCCAGATCTAGGGACTTCATCCCAAGCAACTATGCTGGTGTCCAGACTGGTCCTACAGGCCACAGACTGTGCTCTCTTCCCTGGGCTCCATATCTTGCTCTACAACATCAGAAGAAGACTAGTTTTATCAGAGGTCAGACCGATTTAGGGATTCCTAGGTCCCCAAACCACAGAATAATACCCTAGTGGACCTGAAGACATGTTAGTCACTAGAACCCTTGGTCATTTAAATCTTAAGACTAGAGAGAAGAGAAATCAAGGAACAAAACACCCATCCAACAAAGATAAATGCAGCAATCAATACCTAGACCTGAATTTATTTCAAATGTAGATGTCTAATGGCTAGTGTAAAAACACAATCAATAAGAAGGAAGGCAATATGGTATCACCAGAACCCAGTTATCCTACAACAGCAAGAGCTGAGCAATTCAACACAGCTGAAGAATAAACAGCAACAACAACAACAAAACTTAAAATGGCTTTATAATGATAATAGAGGTCCTAAAAGTGGAACTAAAAAAAATCCTTAAAGATATTGAGGAAAATATAAAAAGTAGGGGGGGGGGGAAATAAATAAATCTCTAAAAGAAAGCCAAGAAAAAATAATATGTGAAGGAAGCTATTGTAGACCTGAAAATGGAAAGACAAACAGTAAAGAAAACACAAATAGTCTTGGAAATGGACAATCTAGGTCAGTGAACAGGAACAACAGATGCAAGCAAGACCAACAGAATACAAGAGATGTGAGGATGAATCTTAAGCTTGAGAGCATGATAGAGGAAAGAGATTCATTAGTCAAAGAAAATATTAAATCAAAAAATTCCTAATATAAAATGTTCAGGAAATCAGGAACACTATGAAAAAATCAAACATAAGAATAATAGAATAGTAGAAGAAAAAGTAACCCAACTCAAGAATACAGAGAATATATTTAACAAAATTATATAAGAAAGTTATTCCAACATAATGAAAGACAATCCTATTAAGGTACAAGAAACTTACAGAATACCAAATGGATTGGATCAGAGAAGAAAATCCCTTTGTTACATTATAATCAAAACACTAAACATGCAGAACAAGAAAGAATATTAAAAGTAGCAAGAGAAAAAGACCAAGTAGTATATAAAGGTAGACCTATTCGAATCATACCCATCTTCTCAATAGAGACTGTAAAATCAAGAAGGAACTGGACTGATGCTTTCCAGACTCTAGGAGACAAAGAATGTCAGTCTGGATTGCTATAACCCAAAAAACTGTCCATCACCAGTTTGGATTGCTATAATCCAAAAAACTGTCCATCACCATAGGTAGAGAAAACAAAATATTTGATGACAAAGTCAAATTTAAACAGTATCTATCAACAAGCCCAGCCCTACAGAAGACAGGAGAAAGAAAAAAACCAATCACAGTAAATTGATTATACTCACAAAACACAGGTAATAGTTAAGCTCACACCAACAAAACAAAAAGAAGGGAAACACATACACTACCACTACAAACAGGAAAATAGAAGGAATTCACAGAAAAGGTTATTAATATCCCTCTATATGAATGGATTCAATTCATCAATAAAAAGACACAGAGTAATGGAATGAATATCAAAACAGGATCTGTCATTCTGCTGCATACAAGAAACAAACCTCAACATCAAAGGCAACCATTACCTTAGAGTACAGAGATATAAAAAGATTTTCCAATCAAATATAACTAAGAAGCAAGCTGGTGTAGCTATTCTAATATTTAACAAAATAGAATTTTAGCCAAAATTAATCAAAGGTGATAGAGATGGGCATTATATACTCATCAAAGGGAAAGATGACCAAAATGATGTTTCAATTCTGAACATCTGGGCCCAAAATGTAAGGACACCCACATTTGTAAAAGAAATGTTACTAAAGCTAAAATTACACATAGAACCACACAATAATAGGGGGGAGAACTTTGATACCCCAAATACACTAATAGACAGGTCATCCAGACAGAAACTAAATAGAAAAATAAAAGAAATAATGGATTTTATGATTCAAATGGACCTAACAGATATCTATTTAATGTTTCACACAAACACAAAAGAAAACAACTCTTAAGAGTAGCATGAATTCCAACTGGTCTTAATAATAAAATTATGAAGTCAGATATCAGGGTAAATGCTGAAAAATCAGAGAAGTAAAGGAATCAGCCACTAGAAAGACTTATTACCTCTCTTGAACCCTCATACTGAAGGAGCAAGATCCTGTCTGCCAGAATCCTCAGACTGTCTCCTGAGCTCCTGTTTCCTCCTGCCTTCTATTTCTCTCTCTGCCCAGGCATATACGTTCTTGTCTCCACACAACCGGGATTAAAGTTGTATGCCACCAGTGCCTAGCTTCTATGGCTAACTAATGGCTAGCTCAACATTCTGATCTTCTGGTAACCTTTATTTGTTATAGCACAAACAAAATATCACCACACTTGTCAGCATTGTGTAGAACTTTTTTCAAAATTTATCATATAATTGGTCACAAAGCAAGCTTTTCAACAGACACAAAATATTGAAATAACTCCCTGTATTTTATCAGACCATCATGGATTAAAGCTGAATTTCAATAACAGAAGCAATCGAATGCCTCCAAACATAAAGAAAATAAACAACTATCTACTGGATTATCAGTATGTCAATAAAGAAGTTAAGGACTTCTTAGAATTCAGTGAAAATGGATACAGAAATAAATCAAACTTAGTGGACACAATGAAAATAGTGCTAAGAGGAAATTTCATAGCACTACACACTCTTAAGAAAAATTTGGAGAGATATGGTACTAGTGATTTAACAGCATCCCTGAAAACTCTAGAACTAAAAGAAGCAGGCACACCTAAGAGGAATAGATGGCAGAAAATAAGCTGAAGCTCTAAATCAATGCAATAGAAACAAAGAGGACAGTACAAAGAATCCATGAAATGAAGTTGGTTCTTTGAGAAAATCAACAATATAGACAAGCCTATCCAAAAAGATAACATCCAAATTAACAAAATCAGAAATAAAAAAGGGATCATAACAACAGACTCTGAGGAAATCCAGAGAATCATAAGGTCATATTTTAAAAATCTCTACTTTGCAAAATTGAAAAGTCTAAAGGATATGAACAAATTTCTTAATAGATACCACTTACCAAAGTTAAATCAAGATCAGACAATTTAAATACACTGATAACTCTGAAGAAAATGGAAGTATTCATTAAAAGTCTCCCAACCAAAAAATAAAAACAAAACAAAACAAAAAAAAACAGGGTCAGATAGTTTTTTTTAAAGATTTATTTATTTATTATGTATACAACATTCCTTCCCTGTATGCTTGCATGCCAGAAGAGGGCACCAGATCTCATTAAAGATGGCTGTGAGCCACCATGTGGTTGCTGGGAACCGAACTCAGGACCTCTGCAAGAGCAGTCAGCGCTCTTAACCTCTGAGCCATCTCTCCAGCCCAGGTCAGATAGTTTTAACTCAGAATTGTACCAGACAGCTGTAGAAGAGCTAATACCAATTTTCTTGAAAGTATTCCACAAATTAGAAATGAAAGGAACTTAATTCTTTTATGATACCACAGGCACCCTGATATGAAAACCGCATAAAGATTCAACAAAGAAAGAGAATTAGAGACCAGTTTTACTCATGAACATTGATGCAAAACTACTCAATAAAGTCCTGGCAAACTGAATCCAGAAACACATCAAAACAGTTATCCACCATGTCTAGACTTTATCCTAGACACAAAGAAATGGTTGAACATGTGAAAATCTGTCAATGTAATCCACTATATAAACAAACTGAAAGAGAAAAAGAAAACATGATCATTGCATTAAATGCTGAATAAGCCTTTGACAAAATCCAACACCTTACATGATAAAAATTCTGGAGATATCAGGGATAAAAAAAACATATATAAACACAATAAAAGCCATATACAGAAAGCTGACAGCCAGCACCTAAATAAATGGAGAGAAATTAAAATCAATTTCACTAAAATCAGGAACACGAAAAGGTCGTCCACCGTCTCCATTCCTATTCAATATAGTACTTGAGTTTCTAGGTAGAGCAATAAGACAACTAACAGACATTAAGTGGATACAAATTGGAAAGGAAAAGTCAAAATATCATTATTTGCAAATAATATGATAGCATACATAAGTGACACCAAAATTTTATCAGGGAACACCTACAGCTAATAAACAGCTTTAGACAGTGCAAGGATATAAGATTAACTCAAAAAAAGTCACCTTCCTATATGCAAATGATAAACTTGCTGAGAAAGAAATCAGCCAATCAACACCCTTTACAATAGCCTCAAATAATGTAAAATATCTAGCCAAGCAAGTAAATGACCTGTTGGATAAGAAATACTCCAATTAAAAATACTGTTTCAGATCCAAACATAGAATTCTCAATAGAAGAATTTCGAATGGATAAGAAACACTGAAAGAAATGTTCAGTATTCTTAGCAATCAAGGATAGAATAGATCAAAAACACAAATAGCAGCTTATGCTGGAAAGGAATTAGAGCAAGGGGACCATGTCTCCATTACTATGGGATTACAAACCTGTACAGCCACTTTGGAGTTAATGTGGCAGTTTCCCAGAAAACTGCTAATAAATATACCACAATGTTCAGCTATACCACTCTTGGTCATATACCCAAATGATGCTCAGTCATATCACAAGGACACTTGCTCAACTATGTTCATAGCAGTTTTATTTGTAAATAGCCAGAAACTGGAAGCAACCTAGATGAACCTCAACTAGGAAGTAGACAAAAAAGAATGTGGTACAATGTGGTACAAAAAAGAATGTGGTACAATGGAGTTAAAAACAAGAACACCAGGATATTTGTAGGCAAATTAATCTAACTAGAAAAACTCACTCTGAGTGATGTAACCTAGACCAAGAAAGACAAACATGATATGTACTCACTCATATGTAGATACTAGCTGTAAAACAAATGATAACTATGCTACAACTCATAGACCCTAGAGTCTAGGTGATAAGAAGGGTTCATGGGTGACAACAAAATCTCCATGGGAAAGAAAAATAGGAGAGATTTCATGAGTGGCCTGAGGGTAGGTGGGAATGGGAACATGAGTGATCAGGTGGGAGAGAGGCAGAGGGGGGAAAAACTGAAATAGATCCTGGAAATGAAGACATGTCTGGGTCAGGCAAAAACCTGAAGCAAAGGACTCTCTCAGGAATGTACAATGATGACCCCAGATATAACTACTAGCAAGAACAGATACGTAGCCTGAACTGGTCATCTCCTGTGATGACATTGGTGCCTAGTCCAATTGTCATCAGAGAGGCTTCATCCAGCAAACTGATGGAGACAGATGCATACTTCCAACCAAAGATTAGGTTGAGTTTGTGGAATCCTGGAGAAGAGAGGACTAAAGGATTATAGCAGCCAGAAATGTCAAAGATACCACAAGGAGTCTTACAGAATCAACAACCCTGTGTCCATAGGGGCTCACAGAGACCAAAGCAACTACCAGGACACCTACATGAGATTGACATATTCTTCATGTATGTTACAGTTCTGTAGCTTGTTATACCTGTGGAACCTTCAGTGGAAACAGAGGCAGTGTCTGACTATTTTACTACCTACTGGGGCCCTACTCCCCATACTGGGTACCCTGACTCAGCCTTAATACTTGGGGAAGTGCTTGGTCTTACTGCAACTTGATACGCCATGTTTCTCTTGTTGAGAACAAATAATTAATATAAGTAAATCCATACCATTTGTCATTTGTGATCTGGATAACATCACTGAGGGTAATTTTTTCCTAGCACCATTCATTTACTTGCAAATTTCTCCTCCTTCTCCTCCTCCTCTTCCTCCTCCTCCTCCTCCTCCACCACCTCTCCTCCTCCTTCTCTTCTTCTCCTTCTTCTTCTCTTCTTCTTCTTCTTCTTCTTCTTCTTCTTCTTCTTCTTCTTCTTCTTCTTCTTCTTCTTCTGTAAAAGCTGAATAACAGTTCATTGTGCAAAGGTACGACATTTTCTTTATCTACTGACCCATTAATAGACATATAAGCTGTTTTTGATTTCTGACTATTATGAGTAGAGTATCAATAAACATTTTTGAGCAATTGTTTTTACATTTGGACGTAGGGTCCTTTGAGTATATGTCCAAGAGTGGTATAAATATATTTTGTTGTAGTTTTATTCCCTACTCTAGAAACCACTGTAACTGTACAAGTTTCAATCCCACCAGCAAAGGATAAGTATTTTCTTACTCCATATTTTTACCAACATGATTCCCCCCCCCTTTTTTTATCTTGGTCATTCTTAATGAAATAAAAAGAAATCTCAAAGTAGTTTTGATTTGCATTTTCCTAAAGACTAGGTTGTTAAACTTTCTAAATTGCTTCTCAGCCATTTAACTTTACCTTTTTTAGCCCTGTCTGTTTATATCTGTATCCCATTATAAAATTTGGCTTTTTGTTGATTCTAAGTATTTGAGTTATTTATGTTTTTGACATCAGCCTTCTATTTTTTCATTGTCCTTTATGATGTTTATTAACCCTTAGGAAGTATAACTGCAATTCACATCATGATAAAATTTTAACTGGACATCCAGGCTTGATGACAAACATCTGGAAATATTCCCACTGTGGAGACTGAGGCAGAAAGATGAACAATACCTCAAACAACAAAAAATATTTAATCAGAACTTCAACCAAGTATAACCCCTTAGTACTTTTTAAATTTAAATTATTTCCTTCAACATGCTGTTTTGCAGAATAGTTTATTTGGTAAAAATATTTCCCATTCTGTAGCCCACGAATTTGACAAAATGATAACGTCCTTTGCCATACAGAAGCTTTACAGTTTCATGAAATCCTGTTCATTAACTGTTTTTAGTTCTTGTGCTAATGGTGTTCTGTCCAGAAAATATTCTCCGGTGCTAATTAGTTTTTCTCCTACCAGAGTCATTGTATCTGACTTTATGTTGATCCATTTGGAGTAGAGTTTGAAGCAGAATGATGAACACAAATCTATTTGCATTTTTATATGAAGCGATCCAAGTTGGCCAACAGCATTTAGTGAAGATGCTACTATTTTTCTGTGTATATATCTAGTTTCTTCATAAAAAAACCATGTGTCCATAGGTGTGTGGAGTTATATATGGGTCATCAATTCGATTCCATTGATGAAAATATCTTCTTTTGCTTGCCCAAACCAGAGTCCTCTGAAGGACCAAGCATGAATCAGGAACCTCCAATGGAGCAAGTTCAAGCAAGAGACTTCTGCAGGAACAGATCTAAGCCAGCAACCTCCACAGGAGGAGGCCTGAGGAAGTGCCCTCCACAGGAGCAGGAATAAGGGAGCAACTTCCACCAGAGCAGGTCTGAGCCAGAGACCTCTGCCAGAGCAGTCCCAGGGCAGGGACCTCAATGGTAGGAGCCCCAAGAAAGCAACTTTCATAGGAGCAGGCCCGAATGACCTCTGGGAAAGCAGAGTAACACCTGGGAACACTGAGCAACCTCCACAAACACCAAGTGACCTTCACATGACTGGAAACATGTCCCTAAACATACCAGAAGGAGCAATGATCTGAGCCTTGAATCCACTGGCCCCTGGAAAATTGATCACCAGAGATACAGCCCCAACTACACCAATCAGAGGAAAAGATGGATAGACAAGTTAAGAATACACTCAACACCACAAAGAGCAACATGATACCAACAAAAACTAGTGGTTCTACAATAGCGAGACTTAAACACTCAAATATAGATGAAACAGAAGAAAATGACTTAAAAAATAACTTTAGGAGAATGTTTGAGGCCCTTTAAAAGGAAGTGAAAAATTCTCTTCAAAAAATGGAGGAAAAGACAAGCAAAAATTTGGAAGAAATCAACAAAATCCTTAAAGAAAACAAATAAAAATCAATCAAACAAATGAATGAAGCAATTCAACATTTGAAAAGCAAAAAAGAGGGACTGGAGATATGGCTCAGTGGTTAAGAGCACTGGCTGCTCTTCCATTGGTCCTGAGTTCAATTCCCAGCAACCACATGGTGGCCACAACCATCTGTAATGATATCTGGCACCCTCTTCTGGCATGCGGGCATACATGGAGGCAGAATGTCTTATATACAATAAATAAATAAATCTTTAAAAAAAGAAAAGCAAAAAAGAGACCATAAAGAAAACAAAAACCAAGGGAATACTGGAGATGTAAAATACAAGAGAATGATCAGGAACCAAAAATGCAAGGATACAGCAGAATACAAGAGACTGGGTTAATTTACATAACAAAAAACAAAAAAACAAAAAAAAAGAGATGGAAGAAAGAATCTCAAGCACTGATGATATAATAGAGGAAGTAGAATCATGGGTCAAAGAAAATATTAAATCTACTAAAAGCATAACACAAAATATCCAGAAAATATGGGATACCATGAAAAGACCAAATTTAAGAATAATAGGTCTAGAAGCAGGAGAAGAGGTACAAGTTAAAAGCACAGAAAATATGTTTAACAAAATCATGGAAGTAAAATTTCCTAACCTAAAGTAAGATATGCATGTGAAGAAAAAAGAAGCTTGCAGAACCCCAATTAGACTGGTTTTAGATTTTCAAAAAACATTCACTCACAATATAATAATCAAAACAAAAACATATAGAGGAAAGAAAGAATATAAAGAACTGCAAAGGAAAAAGGTCAAGTAACATAAGCACAGACCTATCAGAATTACATCTGACTTCTCAATGAAACAATAAAAGCTCGAAGGTTCTGGTCAAATGTTAGGCAAACACTCAGAGACTATGGATGCCAGCCCAGATTTCTATTCCCAGAAAAACTTTCAGTCACCATAGACAGAAAAAACAATATATTCTATAACAGAACTAGATGTAACTAATGCCTAGCCACAAACCCAGCCCCTTACAATGTGTAGTGAGGAGCTGTGGGCAGGCCTGCTTTTCGTCCCACCTGGCTCCCACGTGGCTAGCTTTATACCCAAAATAACAACACACAAACTGTATTCTTTTAAACACTGGCCCATTAGTTCTAGCCTCTTATTGGCTAATTCTCACATCTTGCTTTCACCCATATTTAGTAAGCTGTACAGCACCATGAGGGGATGGCTTACCAGGAAAGATTCAGCATGTCTGACCTGGTGGCTGGTTCCATGGTGTCTGACCTAGAGAGGAGAGGCATGGCAATTGCCTCACTTCCCTCTTCCTCCTAGCATTCTGTTCTGTCTACTCCACCCACCTAAGGGCTGGCCTATCAAATGGCCAAGGCAGTTTCTTTATTAACCAATAAAATCAGTACAAAACAGAAAACCCTCCCACATCAACAATGTACTAGAAGGAAAACACAAACCCAAGGAAATCACCTACATCCAAAAACAAAAAGAAAACAAATACCACATACAATAGATGATCTCACAGCAGTGAATACCAAAGAAGGGGAAAACACACACAATAACATCACCAACAGCAAAAACTAAAATAACTGGAGCTAGCAATAACTGGTAACTACTATCCCTTAATATAAAAGGACTCAACTCATTTATAAATAGACAGAGGTGAAAAGACTGGATACAAAAACAGAATCCATCCTTATGCAGCATACAAGAAACACACTTCAACCTCAAAAACAGACATCTCTTCAGAGTAAAGGGATAGAAAAAAATTCCAATCAAATGGACCTAAGAAACAAGCTGGTGTAGCTATCCTAATATCTAACAAAATAGACTTCAAACTAAAATCAATCAAAAGAGACATTTTATATTAGTCATAGGAAAAATCCATCATGAGGAAATCTCAATATGGAAAATCTATGCCCAAAATGCAAGGGCACCCACATATGTAAAAGAAACAATTCTAAAGCTTAAATCATACATTAAACCCCACACACTAATTGTGGGAGACTTCAACGCCCCACTCTCACTACTGGACAGGTCTGTCAGACAGAAAATTAACAGCAATAAGGGAAGTAACAGATGTTATAACTCGAATGGATTTAACAGACATCTATAGAATATTCCATCCAAACATGAAAGAACATTCCTTCTTCTCAGCATTTCATGGAACCTTCTCAAATATTGACCACATGCTATGTATCAAAGCAACCCTCAACAGATACAAAACAATTGGAATAGCCCATGTTTCTTATCGGATCACCATGGCTTAAAATCAGAATCCTACAACAACACCAACTACAAAATGCCCAGAAGTCCTTGGAAATTAAACAATGCTCATCAATGGGTCATCAGTGGGTTAAGAAAGAAATAAAGGAAGAAATTAAAGACTTGTTAAATTCAATGAAAATGACCAGAAAATCTACCCAAATTTATGGGACACAATTAAAGCAGTGTTAAGAGGAAAGTTCCTAGCACTAAATACCTACATAAAGAAGCTAGAAAAATCCCACACTAGTGAGCTAAAAGGACACCTTAAAATTCTAGAACAAAAGAAAGAAAAAAAACCTAACTTTCCTAGAAGGACTAGATGGCAGGAAATAATAAAACTGAGAGCTGAAATAAACAAAACAAAAACAAGGAAAATAATACAAAAATCAATGAGACAAAGTGTTTGTTCTTCAAGAATATTAACAAAATAGACAAATCTTTATCTGAATTAACCAAAAGGCAAAGCAAGAATATCCAAATTAACAAAATCAGAAATGAAGAGGGGACATAACAACAGACATGAAGAAAATTCAGAGAATCATGAGGTTCTATTTTGAAAACCTGTACTCCAGAAAATTGAAAAATTTAAAGGAAGTGGACTATTTTCTGGATAAATATTATTTACCAAAATTAAATCAATACCAGATAAACAAATTAAATAGATGTAAGAAATAGAAACAGTCATTAAAAGTCTTCCAACCAAAAAATAAAAGCCCAATGCCAGATGGTTTCAGCTCAGAATTCTACAAGAGTTTTAAGAAGAACTATTATCAATACTCCTCAAATTGTTCCACACTATGGAAACTGAAGGAACATTGTCAAACATTTTTTATGAAGCTACAATTACCCTGAAACCAAACCACACAAAGACAATACTAGGAAAAAAATTACAGACCAATCTCATTCATGAAAATTGGTACAAAACTACTCAATAATATACTGGCAAACAGATTTCAAGAACACATCAGAAAAATCATCCACCATGATCAAGTCAACTTTATCCCAGAGATTCAGAGATGATTCAACATAGAAAATCTAACAATGTAATCCACCACATATTCAAACTGAAAAACAAAACAAAACACATGATCATCTCATTAGATGCTGAAAAACTCTTAGACAAAATACAACATCCCTTCATGATAAAGGTCTTGGAGAGAGCAAGGATACAAGGAACATACCTAAACATAATAAAGGCAATATACAGCAAGCCAACAGCCAACATCTAACTAAATGGAGAAAAGCTCAAAGCAATCCAACCGAAATCAGAAACAAGACAAAGCTGTCCACTCTCTCCATATCTATTCAAGATAGTATTTGAAGTTCTAGCTAGAGCAATAAGACAACAAAAGGAGATAGAGGGGTTACAAATTAGAAAAGAGGAAGTCAAACTGCTGTTATGCAGATGATATGATATGGTACATGAGTGATCCCAAAAATTTTACCAATGAACTTCGACATCTCATAATCACCTTCAGTAGTGTAGCAGGATACAAAATTAATTCAAAAATATCAGTAGCCCTCCTTTACACAGATGATAAACTGGCTGAGAATAAAATCAAAGTAACATCACCCTTCATAATAGCCACAATTAACATAAAATATCTTGGAGTAACTTTAACAAAACAAGTTTAAGAAAGACCTGTATGACAAGAACTTTAAATTTTTAAAGAACTAAATTAAAAAAGACACCAGAAAATGGAAAGATCTCCCATGCTCTTGAGTAGATATAATTATCATAGTAAAAATAAAAATCTTACCAAAAGCAATCTATAGATTCAATACAATGCCCATCAAGTCACAGCAAAATTCTTCACAGACCTCAAAAGAACAGTAACCAGCTTCATATGGAAAATCAAAAAACCAAGGATAGCCAAAATAATCCTGTACAATAAAGTAACTTCTGGAGGCATCACAATCCCTGACTTAGAATTCTACTACAGAGCCACAGTGCTAAAAAAAATAGTCTGGTATTGGCATAAAAACAGACAGAAGGACCAATGGAACCAAACTGAAGATGCAGATATCAATCCACATTCCTACAAACACCTGATTTTTGACAAAGAAGAAAAGTGAAAGAAAAAAAAAGAAAGCAACAACAAATGGTGCTGGCATAACTGAATAACAACTTGTAGAAGAATGAAAATAGATCCATATCTATTGTCATGTACAAAACTCAAGTCCAAATGGATCAAAGATCTCAACATAAAACCAACCACACTGAACCTCATAGAAGACAAAGTGGAAAATACACTTGAATGCATTGACACAGGAGACCACTTCCTAAATATAACCCCAGTAGCACAGACACTGAGTGGGACAATTAATAAATGGAACCTCTTGAAACTGAGAAGCTTCTGTAAAGCAAAGGACATGGTCAGCAAGACAAAATGGCAGTCTACAGAATGGGAAAAGATCTTCACTAACCCCACATCAGACAGGAGGCTGAACTCCAAAATATACATAGAACTCAAGAAATTGGTCATCAAAAGAACAAATAATCCAATGAAAAAAATGGGGTACAGACCTAAATAGCATACTCTCAACAGATGAATCTAAAATGGATGAAAGACAATTAAGGAAATGTTGAAAATTCTTAGCCATCAGAGAAATGCAAATCAAAACAACTCTGAGATACCATCCTATACATGTAAGAATGGCCAAGATCAAAAACACTAATGACAACTTATGCTGGAGAGGATGTGGAGTAAAGGGAACGCTCTTAAATTACTGGTGGGAGTGCAAACTGGTACAGTTACTTTGGATGTCAGTATGGAAATTTCTCAGAAAATTAGGACACAATCTACATTGAGACACAATAATATCACTTTTGGGTATATACCCAAAGGATGCTCAATCATATCACAAAGACATATACTCAACTATGTTCACAGCAGCATTATTTGTCATAGGCAGAACCTTGAAAGAACCTAAATGCACCATACCAAATAATGGATAAGGAAAATATGGTACATTTACACAATGAAGTACTACAAAGCAGAATAAAAAATGACGACATCTTCAAATTTGTGGGCAAATGAATGGATCTAAAGAAAATTGTATTTAGTGAGGTAACCCAAACCCTGAAAGACAAATATTATATGTACTCACTCATAAGTGACTTTTAGACATAAGCAAAGAAAAACCAGCCTACAATTTACAACCCTAGAGAACCTACACAACAAACAAGACCCTAAGGGAGACATGTGTTGATCTAATGTACATGGGAAGTAGAAAAAGACAAGATCTCCTGAGTAAATTGGGGGCATGGAGACCATGGGGTAGGGTAGAAGGGGATGAGAGAGAAAGAGATAGCAGCAGAGAAAAATATGTAGCTCAATATCAACAACTGAAAAATGTCTGCTTTTATTCAATACCATGCTATTTTTATTAGTCTAATTCTGGAATGCAATTTGAGGTTGAAATGATCTTACCTCTAGCAGTTCTTTTGCTACTCAGGATTGTTAGAGCTATCCTGGGTATACTGTGTTTCCATATGGAGTTGACATTTTCATTTAGACTAATACAGAAATTTAGCTATCATAGAAAACATGAGTGTGTATATATAAGTTTTAGGTCTCCAAATTGCGCTAGTGAGAAGAAAAAGTGGGTATAGGGATCTGAAAGATATTTTTACATCAATGAGTAAGTAGTGCAAGTGTCAGTATCAGAATCCAGCACGATAGTAATTGCATGAATATAAAAAATGAACCGTACTTGATCTCTTGGTTATGTAAGTAAATATGCTTGTTAAATAGAAAAGGGCATGACAAAATCTCAACTTTGACAAACTACACAGTGTTTTTGACAGACTTCTTGAGCTCTTACTTTATTTTTCTTTGAATCTGAAAGTAATGTTACACATAGTGCTGTAAAATTATCTTTCACACCAAGGTTATTAAGAAGGGTATTTTTCTGTTTCCTTTTAGCCATTTCTTAATAACTATGTGGTATATGTATATTGATCTTGTTTTGATACACCACTGAAAAGGAAAATCATTGTAGATTGAGAAACAAAGAAACTGGAAATAGCACCAATGTACCTTCTTCATCCTTATTGTTCTTGTAAAGGTTAACCTACATGAGTATTTTAACCTAAAGGTTACACACATACAGGTTACACATACTTACAAACACAGACACACTCACACACACACACCAAAACACAATGACGATTATACTTTTTTAATGTTGTAATGAAACTAGGTATTTCTCTGAACCCATAATCCCTAAATTATTCTAAAAAGTTGTATTATCTAGATCTAGACTCTCTATGTTTCATGAGTTGGGAAAATGAGAGAAACACAGATAAAATTATAAGGTGAGCTGATTTTATGTCAGCATGACTACTTAAGTGTGCATTATAGGATCAGTTTATGACAGACGTTTTAGTAGTAATTCTTTATATTTGCAGGTGGGACAAAAATAATTTAATATTTGTTTAAATTTAACAAGCCAACATTATGTTACTTCATTATTTGAAAGTCCACAACAGGGAAGAAACAAGCAGGGACGATTACAAAAATTACGACAACTTAGGTGAAATCTTTTGAGAAAGTTGAGAGGATGAGCATGCAACTAAGAAATTTTATTTACATGTCTAGTAAGGTGAGCATCCAAACTGCCTAGGCTCCTACAAAGCCAGTACGTGCAGTAGGATCAAAACCCAGTGTCATTGTTCTTGACTTCTCAGCAGTCCTCATTGTCCACTATGTTCAGCGAGTCTGGTTTTATCCCATGCTTTTTCAGACTCAGGCCAGCTGGCCTTGTTGAGTTCCCAATAGATCATTCCCAATGTCTCAGTATGTGGGTACACCCCTCGCGGTCCTGAGTTCCTTTCTCGTGCTCTCTCTCCTTCTGCTCACCTTACTAGACCTGGAAAGAGGTGGGAGGTCCTTGGACTTCCCACAAGGCAGGGAACCCGGACTGCTCTTCAGGCTGAAGAGGGAGAGGGACTTGATTGGAGGAGGGGGAGGGATATGGGAGGCGGGGGAGGGGAGGAGGCAGAAATCTTAAATAAATAAATAAATAAATAAATAAATAAAAGAAATTTCAATTAAATCAGGTGATCAATATAGAGGATTTTTAAAGTAATCTTCATAGGCAGCATCAACTTTTGTGTCCAATATATAGAGAAGCAATAAACACTTTCTATGTATCTGATATAAAACTTGCATTCTGCATACCAGATTAATCATGAAATCTTCATGATTATAAATATCTCTAGACATCTTGTGTTTGTCATATTCTTCACCAAGCTCAGTCACTCATAGATAGTTGCAGGGGTCTCTAATTTGATTCTAACTCTAGACATTCTTTCTCTCTCCCCCTCTCTCTTTACACCCCTATCTGTCTCTCACTGTCTTTCTCTATCTCCTTTGTCTATCTCTTTTTCTCTCTATCTCTCCTGATAATATAAGTGACTACTTTGAAAAGATACCTAAGCCCCATCTTTGTGTTCTACCTACTGAATCAAGCACTCTCATTTAATATATATGAAACATCATGAACTCCTTAATTTTGATTCATGTTTCCATGGACTTTTCTTCTTGTTAATCTTTCATTGGACACCTGAGCTCCATCTGAAAAATAGTCATCTGGAAATGTTGTTGTAAATTCCCCAATGAAATATCAATCCAAGCTTCTGTTGTGCCATGCTTGCCTTGATGACCTTTCTTCCTCCATATTCTTAGGTGCTCTGTCCTCTGTGTTTATGTTCAAAGGTTGAGTGATCCATGCCATTTCTAACAGTTATATATTAAGTAGGCAAACAAAGAATTGAATGAGGAATTTTAAAAAGATTTTATCTCTGTAGAGGAGAAACTGAAATCCTACTAAGTGGCATTTGAAATTTTTAACAGATGTAGAAGTACCATTTGTTCCTCTCAAGTGTGATTTGCTTAGTCTTTAATACAGATGCAAACAAGCATTTTCAAGGGTAGTAGTTAATAGGTAGAGTGCAGACCTTGGACTCTGCATTCTAGCTGTACTCTAGAGATAACCATTCAAAGATGAAAACTAAAAATGAACTTCAGGGAGTTTGGTTTATTTCAGAAAACACATGTACAGATAACCTAAAACCCACTTCTTGTGTCCTGACTTGCTTTATGAAAATGAACTCTGTGGCATCACACCAATACATGGTGCACTTAAAATAAGCTCAAATTTATTAAGTTGCCACCTGATCTGGAGCCAAAACAAATATCACTATAACACAAAATGATTATTTTTAAAAACTTCATTGGTTTTTAATATAACCAAAATAATCTTAGAATTCTCAACTTGCTATATTTTTAGAAGTACACAAGATATATCCATTCATCCATCCATGCATGCATCTATCCATGAATATTTCCATTCTTACATACAAACATACAGAAATAGCACACATTTAATCTATATTGTTTATATAATTTAATTCCAAAAATTCTGTTTAGTATAGGGCGAGTTAATAATAGACATTTTATAATTTATATTATTTGAAAGTAAGGTGTAAATGAATATTTTATTTCCCAGCTGATCGAGAATAGAAGACTTGTTAATATAACCTCTTGATCTTTTTTCTCTTTTGGGTTCTCTCACAGTTTCTTATGGAGAGTGAAGATCCTGGGTTCTGAAGAAGCACAAACAAAATGGATATGCCCGGGCCTAACAGATGGATAGCTTGTGCTGGAGGAGAGCATCCCATTGAGTTGGAGCTGCCATCAAGACTCCCCCTGCCTACAGTGACAATGACTCCCACAGTGTGCACCTGGAGATTGTCAGCTTAGATTTTTCTTTTAACCCATGAGATACACCTTTGCTGACAGGCTAGCCTTTTCCTTCTGGGCAGGTTTTCTCTCTGGGAGAGCTTCAGTTCTAGATGCCTTCATTTGTTGTGGGGTGTGCTTGCTGTTACAATTATTTTCTAAATATTTGGACAAACTGGAACCTGTTTAAGAATTCCCCAAATGCTTGAAAACACAAGATGTGGATTGAAATGTTATGATATTGCCCATGGCAACTTTTAGAATGCTCAGAGTGATAACATGTACTGGGAACTTTTCTGCAGAAAGATAAGATACAGGAAGAAAATTCAGATACTGTGTCCAACTTTGAAACTTGAAGACAAAAAACTACCTTTCCATTTGCATGATTATTTTATTTTTATGTAAAGCTGAATGATCTCAAGTAATAATCCACTTAGTTACAGATTCCATCTCCTTGCTCATAGTGCTCCTATGCTTTTCCCCTCAGCCTGGAAAACACAGTGTGAATGTTGCTGTAATTCTATCTGCATTTTGAGTCGTAATTACATGCTTTTAAATATGTCATTTCTAACTATGAACTCATTGAAGGCAGATTGTTTTTATTTTAATTATTTAATTCAGAAAGTAAGAATGTGGATTTGTGGGTACAGGTAACTTGGTGTCCAGAAGAGGGAGGCAGGGGTCCTGGAGCTGCAGTTCCAGGTGGATGGTTGTGAGTCCTCATAGGAGGACAGGAAGTGGAACCCAGGACCTCTGGAAGATCAGGAAACACTAAGCCACTGAGTCCTGCTTCAGGCCTGAGGGCAGATTTTTCTCTCACCTCTTTCAGGATCCATGGTAGCAGAAACCATAGAAACACGTCTTAAATGAATTCAATTTGAAACCACTAGTCACTAGTAAGCAAATTAATTATTTAATGGCTTAATGAGTGGAAAGATAAACTGCTGTCTTCTTTTCAGAGTACAGAAAACATAACAATGAATCTTATGTTCCTGAAAGGGATTCAATCCTCCAGAAACCCAGCGACCTTTGCAAATTCTGAGGTTTTTGATTCCTTAATCTGGTTAAAACCCTTTGTATTAGAATAGATTTCAGAGAGTCCAGATGTTTCACCTTTTTTTTTTTTTTTTTTGTTTTTTTTGTTTTTGTTTTTTTGAGACAGAGTTTCTCTGTAGCTTTGTACCTTGTCCTGGAACTCTCTCTGTAGACCAGGCTCGCCTCGAACTCACAGAGATCTACCTGCCTCTGCCTCCCAAGTGCAGGGGTTCAAGGCATGAGCCACCACCGCCTTGCATATTTTCATCTATGAATGGAAATGCAATAATCTGGCCCTCACCTAAGAACAATATCAAAGTAATTTTATCTGGACGTTAAATTTAAATAGTTTCTATATTTTGTCTTAACTAATTTTATAAAGTAACTTATTTCATTAGATTTTTCTCTTTTTGTGTGTGTGTATGTGCATATGTGTGTATATATTAATATATGTGCACAGATGCCTGCAGGTGCATGTGTGTGTGCATGCGTGTGTATGATTTTGGTTACCAGAAGTGGAGGGCAGGTATTTCTTTCAGCTTCTGTTCACTTTATTTATTTAAAACAGGGGTCTCTCACTGCTCCGTAAACTCACCTTCTCAGCTAGTCTGTCTAGGCAGTAAAGTTTTAGGAATCTATTGCCCCTGCACTCCACAGACTAAGGCAATAGATACATGTGTTGCCATGCCCAGCTATAACATGAGTGTCAAGAATCCAAATGCAAGCCTTCATGCTGTCTGGCAAGTACTACCAACTCAGCCATCTCCACTTCCCCTAACACCTCCATATTCTACAAACATGTTATGTATTTGCTCACGCCCTTTGTAACTGCCCTCTCCTTTCTCTTCCACATCCCCAACACTCTTCTGCTTACTTTCATATCCATTTCCCCTGATAAAATGCACATATAAGGGAAACTATGACATTTCTCTTTTGTAAGACAGGCTTGTTTCTCTTAACATGATGTAAGTGTCATAATCATATTCCTACACATTTTATCATCAATGTATTGATGAATGCTTAGCTGATTTCAAAGCTTATTTATCTACTGTAAATAGCCTAGCAATAACCATGTGGATATTCAGGAAATTATAGAGTGAAATGACTTTGATTTGTTGGGATATATTTTCAAAAGTGGTATGCCTGGTTCATGTTGTAGTTGTGCTTTTAAGGGACTGGTGGAGGAAAGGTTCAGATTTATTTGAATATTCCTTGGACACATTTGTATTGCACCAACAGCTCTTCTTTATTCCTTACATCCCAACGTGTGTTGCTTTATAATTTCTCATTTGTTTTATTGATGATAATCAGTTTGAGTTTTACAATTTAAACTTTTTATTGTTTTACACATACATGTAATAAATTTTAGTCATTTTCAGGTCCCGTTACCCTCTCTTTCCCCATCCTGATCCCACTGAAGCCATTTTTGCAACAGTCTCTCTTTAGCTATCAAATCTTTCTTTTGTGTTTGACCAACTAAACGTAATTAGACTTTCTGGCTCAAATATGGGTAGGAGGTGATTTCCTAGTACAAAAGCACCTCACCAGTGGCTGGACCACTAAAAAGGTGACAAGACCCATTAGTTGAAATTAGTTCCTCAGGGATGGTTAGGTTCTCATGGGTCCCTCTGCACTCTTAATGAAATGCTGATGTGCCCAATCATGTGTAAACCTTGTGCAGATGCGCATGGTTTCATAAGTTTAATGAACGTGCCATATTCAGAAGACATCTCTTTAAAAGTCTCCCTATTCTTTGGCTCTTACATCCTTTGCCCCTTCTTCTGTGATATTCCCTGATCTTTGGAAGGGATAATATAGCTGTCACATTTAAGGGTGATCATCATCAGTTATTATTGTCATTTTGTCTAGTATTGGTTTTTGAATTAAACACCAATTATGCAGTAATGAGATTATCTTACGAAGTTTGGTATAGCACTGAATCCATGGGACTAGGTATGGCTAATGAGAAAATCGTTTGACAAAATGACCATTTAGAAAAACATAGAAGTTGGTACACCAATAAGGTCTATGACCTCTCTAGCCATGGTCTCTTGATCAAGTTTACAGAGCCTGATCAAGTTTACAGAGCCAGGTATCAATTCTTTCCTGTGGAACAAGCCTCAAAACAAATCATAAAATGATTGGCTACTCTGTAACAGTCAGGAACTAGAGGACATACCTTGACTGATGAAACATTATCATAGCTCTCAACATTAACAGCTGAGTATTATTATTGTGTGCCATCTCCTATACTATGCAATAGGGTGAAAAATTTTGTTCAAATAATCATTTATCTATTTCCTGTGATCAAAGTGTACAACTTATTCAGCAAATGCATCTTATCATCCTCCCTATTAGTCAAATAGATCCTAGAAGATTCCAAAATATATGTGATGGCGATTTCTCTTGGTTACACACCAGAATTGTGTGGTAAGCATTTTTTTAATATTTATTTATTATGTATACAATATTCTGTCTGTGTGTCTGCCTGCAGGCCAGAAGGGGGCACCAGACCCCTTTACAGATGGTTGTGAGCCACCATGTGGTTGCTGGGAATTGAACTCAGGACCTCTGGAAGAGCAGGCAGTGCTCTTAACCGCTGAGCCATCTCTCCAGGCCCCTGTGGTAAGCATTTTTAATTGGAGTGATATGTCATTTCAGTAGGATTCTGTGTTGCATTTCTTGTTTGCTAAGAATAGTTAGCATGTCTTTATGCATTACAGTCTGATTGATCTTCTCCATTTGAAAGCAGTTATTTAGGTATTTATCCATTCATTCATTGGATTTTTAATGATGCTCTATAATATATATGCTGATGTATGTGTATATGCAAACATATGTGCATGTATGTGTGTACAAATTCTCAGTCAGATGAATAGGTGGGAAAACTTTTCTTCCATTCTGTACTCTGTTCATCCATTCTTAATTATTTCCTTTGCCCTAAAGAAATTTTAAGTTTGATGCAATCTTTTTTTGTGAAGTCTTGCTATGATTTCCAAAACTACTGGAGTCCTATTCAGAAAGTAAATGCCTGCACCAACACCTCCCTGTTTCCCCTATGGTTTTGTGTTCTGTAGTTTTTGTTTTAGGTATAATCATATCTTCATGGGGAATAAGAGAAGTTGACATGCAACAGAACTATTTGCTTTTGTAAAGAACAGCATTCTACTGCAGCATGCAGCAAGATCTTAGTGATTTTCATGAATTCTTAAAATGTGTTTATCTAAGACGTGATGCTATTACGACAAGTGTCCCTTTATGTGGCATGGTGAGCTGCACCTGATGGCAAACCATAAAGTAAGCATTAAGGATGAATACCCTTCTTAAAAATTCTACTAGACTTGTCCATTGTTATTGTTGGCTACTTATGTCATGACATTGATGTCAAATACCCTATTTTATCAGTTTTCTTAGAAATGTATACACCCAAATGTGGGCCCTGGCCACATAAACTATAAGGTCTTGATTTTAGTTGTGGAATAAAGTATAGGAATAACATTGAATACCTTTGTTGCCATTGTATCCACAGAAGAAAATTTGGGCTCTTGGTGAACACAGGTGTTAACAGTACCAAGCTGGGAGGCTCTGCTGCAGCAGACTCCCCTCCTGGTGACAAGAGCCCAGCAGGGCTGTGAAGAGCTTTGTTGTATCTGAGAATGTCAGCGCTATGCATAAACTACAGAAGGAAACAGCTGTCTCTGGCCCAAGCCAGGCAATACTCCAATTTTTTTTTTTTTTTGGACTAAGGATAACTCAGCAGGGGAGCTTTGGGCCCTTCTAAACCTAATGTCCCCCGTTTTAGAATTTTCACCTATAAAACAGGCTACAGTTAAAGAAGTCCCAACTCACAAGTCAAGTAACAAATTACTCATTCAAGGAAAAACTGAAATGCAGATCTGATGAGGAAAGTATCTTAGTTAAACCTTCCTGGGAAGGATCCTAATGGAGAAAAAAAGAAACATTCGGGCCACAAAGAAAAATCATGGATCACTCTTTATGGAACGTCTCACTCAAAAAATATTTTCAACAAACTAAGGTTAAAAGATATAGCACAGTTGTGTCTTCTAATGACTTGGCAAACTCATGACCATTGTCAACATGCACTTCGTTAATTCTACATCAACTGCAATAACAAGCTGCGTCCAAGCAGACTACTTCAGGGCTAGGGCTGAATGAAGATGTCCCAAACGTTACGAACATGAATCACAACAACCTACTTAAAATGGGGCAGTTCTTGGGATTTATTTTTATAAAAATAACATGGAAAATGAGTGAGAATTATTGTTCCCATCTGGAAAATAAACCGTTGTCAGCCAAGGCATGGCAACGATATGTTTTTTTTTAATCTATCTTGAGTATGCAATTTTCCACAGAAAATATGACAGATGGCTTACTTAAATAAATGATTGCACCGAAGAAGGTCCTAGCTGCACAATGACTCGTGTGCTACAGCTACAGTTCTGCGGCTCCAAAGATCAAAGGATTCCACTCTCTGATGGCACACGAATGAACTAACATTTATTATGCTCCTGAGACGTATGTGGTACCGCTGAAGACTTTACAAAGATGCATTAAACCATGAAGATGAAGGTTTATAGCAGTCGTTCACGCAGACATTTCTAGGTCAGGCTTAAATTCCTGTTGTCAAGTTTTGCTCTATTCTAGATAAAGCTGTAAGATGAGATGAGCATAGAGAATGGGATGAAGTTGGAGATTTTACTTTATTCCTTATCCCTTCCTTTCTTTTCTTTTTTAAATTTCTTCATGTTTGCTTTCTTATCAGCTTGTGAGAAGTTCCTGGGAAATAAGTGAGATTTAGCTGCCAGGGCTGAACTGCAGGGGTGGAATTGGCAGCAGTAAAACCAAAAAGATTCAGCAAATAAAAGATAATATGGATTGTCTCCTGTTGTGTTTGTTTTTAAATGGCTGTGCTTAAATGAAGTTCTTCTTTAGCAACTATCTCTGGTCTCTCTCACTGGCCCCCTGAGACCTTTTGGTGACTTTACTTCCTATATGTCTCAAAGCATCTGAAACTTTGATTTTCCTCCTAAAACATCCATGAGAGTAAGTACAACATGAGAGTACTGGGTGAGCAGCTTGATCAGAACTTACGAGCTATTTGGATAATTTGATATGATTTCCAGATGTGATGTAAATATTGCAGGAAAAAGAACAAATGGGGTGGAAGAAAAATCTGTAAATCTAATATATTATATTTGGAAATTTTTGCATGTATATATTTATTTACATCTATATTAACAACAAATAATAAGAAGTCATGCATTTGAAAGGTACTAGCATAGGGCTAGTACCTGGGAGAGGCTGAAAAGAGGGGAAATGATGTAGTTATATTTTAAATATGCATGAAAGAAACGTGCCTAATTTTAAAAGATTTCTTTTAGCAATGCAACCATTCTTTATAATTGTTGTTTGTGACAACTATTGAGATATTCAAGTACTGCTCAGTAACCCCAAATAAGAGATGCTTATCTAGGGACATACTTGTTTTCTTTATTTTTTATTGAAGCAATATTTCATACAATATATTCTGATTACTGTTTTCACTCCTGAAACTCCTTCTAGATCCTCTACACCAAACCAACAATCTCTTTAGGAAAAAACGGGCTGAAAAACAAACACAATCCAAACACACCAGAGTAAAAGGCAAAACACATGAAATACATACAAGAACACAGAACCCAGAAAACCACAAAATCTTAAACCACAATATACACTAAAAGACCAGTATTAAAAGGAAAGGCCCAAGCAAAGCAGTATCAGGCAAAAAGCACAACAATGTTATTGTTGAGTTCATTATGTGTTGGCCGTGTACCCTTGTTCAAGGGGTCTGCCAAGCTTGGAAAAACATGTCAGTTGGAAATAGTTTCTTGGTTAGGGGATGGGCACTCATGTCTACTCCACGCTTTAATAGCTGAGGCCAGGTCTTGCTTGAATCTATGCAGGCCTTGTGCATGGTGCCACAGCTTCTGTGGGTTTCTATTGCCTCTGTCCTGTTGTGTGTGGAAGACACTATATTGTTGCTGTCATCCAATCCCTCTGGCTCGTACAATTCTTCTGCCTGCTCTTTCCACATATTTCCCTGAGCCTGGAGGAGAGGGGTTTAATGAAGAAATGATTTAGGCCTGAATATTCAAAAATCTCTACCGTTCTATGCTTTGTCCAATTGTGGGTCTCTGTATTAGGTCTCATACACTGCAATAGAAAACATTCTAAGGATGGCTAAGTAAAGCAATGATCTATGGGAATAGCAGAATGTCATTAGGAAACATTTCATTGCTGCATTCCTTTAATAGAAATAGTATTTGGTTTTCCCCTAGGTGATGGCTTATCCAATCTCAGGTTCTTGGCCAACCAAGTAGTATCATGTGTTCTGCACTAATGAATTCATCACATGGAATGGATCTGAAGTCCTATCAGAGCGTGCTTTGCTATTTCCACAGTGTTTATAGTAGCACATCAAGCAGGCAGATCATCACTATAAGGGTTTGTATCTGGGCCAGTGTTTAGCTTTCTCTTTTGTTTAGAATATTTTGCAGCACCAAGTACACCAGTCAGGAGGGTGAAGGCTCTAGCTCAACTCAAACTTGACTTCTTTATGTTCAGTGACATATTAAAAAGTTGTCTTCAGCATTAGAGATCTACATCAGTTTGTGGATGGCAACTGATAGCCTTAGCAACAGCCTAATAATTTGGGGGTTTCCATTGAGTTGGTGGTCAACATCTCAACTAGTCAGAACACATTCTCTTTTACTCAGTGGTGAAAGATGTCTAGATGGGGCATTGTCTCCCTTGTTATTTGGTGACATCATATATTTATTTCACGTACGTACATTTGAAGCTTCTACTGTAGTAGGTATCCATATGTCTCTTCACATGGCCCTTAGCGTTAGTTCCCCTTGCCATATTCCCTGTCTTACCATCTCTTCCATACCACTCACCACCATTAATAAACATTCTGTTCTAGCCATAAGTCTGCCTCTTTCTCCCTATCCCGCCAGCATGAGCTGTCATTTGTCTTTTTAACCTTAGCCATTCTAACTAAAATGGGTGAAATTTCAAGGTAGTTTTGATTTGCATTTTCTTGGTAGCTAAGGATGTTGAACATTTCTTTAAGTGATTATCAGCCATTTGGGGGTTCATCTTTAGAGAAGTCTCTGTTTAGCTCAATGCTCTTTCCCTAATTGTGATATTTTTTCTAATACTCTATATATTTTAGATATTAACCCTCTATTAAATGTATAATTGATAAAGATCATTTCCCAGTTTGCATCTTGCCACTTTACCCCAATGATGGGTATCTTTTGCCATGTGGAAGCTTTTCAGTTCCATGAGGTCCCATTAAGTAATTACTTCTTAGTGCCTCTATTGTGTCTTCTAGAGAAAGTCTTTTTCTGCAATAATGAGTTTAAGACTATTCCCAACATTCTGTTCTATCAGATTCAGATATCTAATCTTACGTTGAGGTTTTTGATTCATTTGAAGTTGAGTTTTGTGCAAGGTGATATGTATGATCTATCTGGATTCTACAGACAGTTAATTTGACCAGCATCATTAGCAGAAGATGCTGTCTTTCTTCCAATGAGTATTTTATCTTTTTTGGCTTACAAAAAATCAGGTTTTCATAAGTGAGTGAAGTTATATCTGGGTCTTCAATTTTATTCCATAAAGAGCATATCTGTTTTCATGCTAATATTCTGGGTTTTTTTTTTCTGTAGCTCTGTAGTACAACTTGAAATCTGAGATGGTAGTAACTTACCTACATCAGTTCTTTTATTGTTCAGATTTTTGCTTTTGCTTTTGCTTTTGTTTTTGTTTTATTAAAATGTTTTTCTGTGTTACAGCTCCTCCTGTCCTGGGACTTGCTTTGTACACCACGTTGGCCATGAGCTCACCAAGATCTGCCTGCTTCTGTCTCCCTAGTGCTGGGATTAAAGGTATGCACCACCGCTGCCCTGCTATAGAATATTTTTTTTAACAACCCAACTTTTGGTTTTGTTTTGTGTATGTTTCCACATGAAACTAAAAATTGTCCTTTGATTTTGGTAAAAAAAATTATATGAATTTAAGAAGAGTGTGTTGAATCTATACATTCTTTTGGTCGGATGGATTTTTCACTATATTAATCCTACTGATCCATAAGAATGGAAGAAATTCTTTTCATTTTCTCATGTTTTATTCAATTTCTATTTCAATAGCTTGAAGATTTTATTATATGAGTTTTTCACTTGCTTTGTTAGAGTTATCCACAGGTATGATTTTTTGTTTGCTTAGGCATTTTTTAGGACATTGTAAAAAGGATTCTTTCTCTCTTTTCTTTCTCAGTCTGTTTTTTCATTTGTATGTAGGAAGGGTTCTGATTTTTTGTATTAATTTTGTGAGGCAATGCCTCTCTGTATTGATTTTGTATCTTGCTATTTTCTGGAAGTATTTATCAGCTTTGGAAGTTTCCTTGTGGAGTTTTTAGGGTGTGTTATATACCAAACATATCATCTGCAAATAAAGATACTTTGACTTCTTTCTTTCCTCTTTGTATCCCCTTTATTTCCTTTAATCATCTTATTACTCTAGCTAAGTCTTCACATATTATATTAAATAGGTATGGAGGGAGTGTGCATCCTGCCCTCGTTCAAGATGCTGGTGGAAATGTTTCGAGTTTCTCTCCATGTTCACTGTAGGTTGTTATAAATTGCTTTTATTTTGAACAATACTACTTGAAGCCCCAGTCTCTCCAGGACTTTTATCATGATAGGGTGTTTGATTTTATCAAAGGCTTTTTCTGAAACTAAAAATATGATCAGACTATGTGGTGGATAACATTTATCAATTTAATTATATTGAGTCATTCCTGCATCTCTGGAATGAAGCCTTATGGAGAATGGTACATAATCATTTTGAACTGTTCTTAGATTTAGTTTGTAAGTATTTTATAGAGAATTATTTGCACATATGATTATAAGGGAATTGGTCTGTGATTTTCTTTTTCTTTCTTTTTCTTTTTCTCTTTGGGCCTTTCTGTTAGATAACAGTGATCACATAAAATAAATTAGACAATGTTCCTTTTGTTTCTGTGTTGTGGAATAATTTTAGATTGACTGATGCGAATTCTTTGAAGGTTTGTTAGTCTTCTGCACTGAATCCATTTGGGCTGCACTCTTTTGTCTGACTTAATTGCTACCTCTCTTTCTCTCGGCGCTATGAGTCTGTTTACATTGCTTATCTTGCTTGTCTAATCTTCATTTAATTTTGGTGTGTTATATGTATCAAGAAATTCAATCCTTTCCTTTAGCTTTTCCAGTTTGGTTGAGTAGAGATGTTTATAGTAAGCCCTAACAATTTTTGTGTGATGTCCTCTTTTCTTTCTCTTTTTTCCTTCTCTTTTTTCTCCTCTCTCTCTCTCTCTCTCTCTCTCTCTCTCTCTCTCTCTCTCTCTGTATGTGAGTGCAGTGTATGTAGAAGAAAGACATTATTCCAAATACTCAGTGGCTCAGAGTGACCAATAGCCAAAGAGATCATTATCATGATAGATATTTCAAGTAAACTTTATATTCTTTCTAAAATGCCTGAAACGTTTTTTGTTTTAGGGGACTTTGTTCTGCAGAAGAGGGCAGTAGTAAAGAGCATGTCATATTATTGTCTTCTACTGTAAGAGTGCCCTGACTGCTCTTTGGACTGGAGAGGGAGGGTTTGGGGGAGGGGGAGAAGGTTGGGAGGAGGGGGAGGGAAATCGGAGGCTGGGAGAAGGCGGATAATTTTTTTTCCTTTTCTCAATACAAAAAAAGAGTGCATCAAAAGAACTGATATTTATGCCGATGTCCTGTTTTTCAAAACCAATTTCAGAAATTTTTATTTTGGTATGTGTCTTTTAATTAATTGGCTATTGATTTATCAGTATTATTGTTTTAAATCAAAGAACCAACTCTTTATTTCTTTGTTGCTTTTTCACCTTTATTATTTCTGTTTTACTGACTTCAGCTCTGTGTTTGTTTTTCTTCTTTGTTGATCTTGTTTTGGGTGGTAGGTATGTTGCTCAGTTGCTAATATGAGATCTTTCCATTTTTGTTAAAAGTAGGCACTTAGTGGTATACGTTTCCCTTCATTGTTTCACAATGTTATGGCTATCTTGTGTTTTCATTCAGTTCTAGAAAATACCTAAATTCTTCCTTAACTTCTATCTTTCCTCAATTGTTATTCAATATTGAGTTACACAAGGTGGTCAAGTAGGATGAAGGCTGTTATTTCCGTTTTTTAAATATCTGTTCAGACTTGGTTTGCTTCCACATATGTTACAAATTTTGGAGAAAGATCCATGAAAAAAATGTTTTCTTTTGAGTTTAAGTGAAATGCTCTGTAAATATCTGCTAGATTCATGAGATCACCATAGCCGTGGGTACGTTCATAAAAAATGAAAACACCATTGATTTGCATTGCATGTATACATTGCTTCCATTGTCTTTCCATTACTTCATACTGAGTATTACTTGTGAACATCAAGCTACTGCATGCTTTCTCCATATATTAATATCTGATTTCATGGTCCTCAAGCCTTCTCTGTTTAATACAAAGCTCTGTATATGTTTGTTTTCTAATATTTTTTTTTCTCTCAGATTGAATAGACCCTCCTTAAGCAAGAAGGTAAACAACTGCCTAGAAGCTCCTTAAACCAAAAGGTAAATGACTCAAAATAGCTTCAGGAAATCCCTAAAACAAAATAACCAGTTTCACTAGGCCCCTCCACACCACAGGAAGCAGAGTTTAGTTACAAAGATACTTAAACAAGGCAGCAAATGATACTTTTAGACCAGCCATATTGCAAAGAAGTCTCTGAGACTAGTCAGCTGCCTGGAGGAAATAAGAACAAGGTGAACAGCATAGAGAAGATTTAGACCAACTGAAGCTCCTAGAAAGAACGCTCTCCAACCATTGAAAGTGTGCTGCCAGCAGGTTGTGCTGTGTGCCCTAGGTTCCCAATTTCCTGAGCTGTTGTCAATGCTGGGGTGGATCTTGGTGACACAGCTGTCTTTGAGTCATTTCTGCTTCTGTAAGCAACCCTTCATCCATTCATATAAGAAACCTCAATAAAGCTTATGGTTCAACAATTTGGACTTTGATGGTATTAGTACTTTGGTCTATTGTGGGTTCCCTATTTGGGGTGAGTACATATTTGTGTTGGGACTATATTTTTCTATATTGCAAGCACTCAAAAAATTGAGTATGTAAAGTGCTATGTAAAACATAGCACTAAATCTAGAGGTGAACATGTGAAGTAAGCTCATGAGCGCTGTGAAGTCCATGGCAGGAACCTATTTCAGTTTTCTCCAATGCATAGCCAACTGCTTCTTAAATACGTTCCCTATGCATTACTTTTTATTCATATCTAAACAGTAATGTTTTTAACCTTTGTGTTTCAACATTGTTTGGTACCTCCAGTCTTTCACAAACTTTAGCCTATTGCAATACATATGGTTTAATATCCAAAAGTGTGAATCTCTTTTTCCAACCTCAAATTCTTAATATTTTAAATATTATTTCTAGTCATTTTGCTTTCTTACCAGGATTTCTTATTATAATAAACTCATTTATGGAATAATTAAAGATGAAGTGTACATATAAGGAGTAATTCTAGATGAAATGACAGGTCAGAGATACCAACCCATTGTGGTAATATACAGATCCGTCACTCCTTTCACTATGATAATATATATATATATATATATATATATATATATATATATATATATATACAGATACGTCACTCCTTCCACTATGGTAATATATATATACAGATACGTCACTCCTTCAATTTAACTCATTTGTTTCCCCTTAAATTTTGTCTGTTCACTTCCCGTAGCTGCCATGATAAAGCAACAATAATTTTCCCTCAAGATTACAGAAACCGTGCCTCTCTCAGTTTGGAATGGAAATCAGAAGTTGAAGACCAAGCTATCTAGTAGCTTGTTGCCATTCCTCTTTGGGTTCTAGGGGTGTCTGTTGAGATTCTGGAGTTATCAATCATCCACTGTGTTTTTTTTCTCCTCTATATATAATTTTTTACACAATTAACAAGGTGACACTAATTTTCTTCATCTCAATACCTTCAAATTGCCTCTTTGGAGACTGTTCCTGGAACTTAACAATGTGGATATGTTTTGTTAATAGTAATTAATCTCTCATACAGTACATCCAGACCATGATTTCCTCCCCTCTTCTCTGAACCCATTCCTCCCCTGTTTCCCTTTGGAAAAGAGCAGACCTCCTAGTGACATAACCAAACATGACATAGCAAGATACAAGAAGACTAGACACAAACCCTTATTTCAAGGCTAGGTGAGGCAACCCAGTAGGTGGAAGAGAGAGAGGCAGCCCCATTCTTGCTGTTAGGAATACCACAAAAAATACTAAGATTACAATCCTAATATATGTGTCGATGACCTAGCATAGATCCATGCATGTCTGTCATTACTGTGTAGTCTCTGTGAGGCCCTGTGAACCCTGGTTAGTTGATCCTGTGGGTCATGTTCTCCTGGTGTGGATATCTTGCATTGTAGAGCACTTGTATTTCCACTACACTAGGGCAGAGGGCCCTCCGGTTAGTTTTGTCAATTTTGCATGAACTGAATCACATTAGAAAAAGGCATCTTGACTCAGGAATTACCTTCACCAGGTTGTTCCATAGGCATGTCTACAGGGTGTTTTCTTAATTAGTGTTTAATGAATGATGTGGGAAAGCCAAGACCATGGTGGGTAGTGCTACTTCAGGGCAGTTGGCTCTGTGGTACAGAAGAAACGAAGGTGAATGAGTCATGGAGAACAAATCAGTAAGCATTATTCCACTTGGATCCTCCTCTGCTGAAGTTTCTTACAAAATTATCTTCAGTTCTCTCAATATCAGGCTACCAATAGGACATTAAATCCAAATAAACACACTACCTGCCACCGGCTGCTTTTGGTCAGGGTGTTTATTATGCAAAAGAAAATTAACAAGGTAAGAGGGCTTGTATATTTTTATTGTATTTTATTTCTAGTACCACTTGTATTTTATTTCTACTGTGAGGACTATTTTAATTTTCTATTATACTAATTCTATAATTGGTAGCTGGTAGCATAAGAAATGATTTCTATGTTCATATTAGTTCTAATAAAAGCTTTCCTTAGATTTCTTGTATATTTCTATATTGTTTGCAAATCACATATATTACTCTTGTTGATGTTTGCATCTCTTATATTTTTATTGACTTATTAAATAGAAACCACTGTTCAGCAGTAATAGTGAACATCTTTGGCTTTCTATTGGTACATTTCTTTCTTTTTTTTTTTTTTTGGATTTTCGAGACAGGGTTTCTCTGTGGTTTTGGAGCCTGTCCTGGAACTATCTCTTGTAGACCAGGCTGGTCTCGATATTGGTACATTTCTTAAGCTGGTACTGAATGGTAACACATAGCATTGATTATGTGCACAGTATTAACATGTATGAATAGACATGTGTACATATTCTCTATGATGAGCATATATTTTTGGGCATGTATGTACATCATCTATTCATGTACAGTCTCCTGAAGATTAATCATGATAATTTTCACATGGTAGAAAAACTTGTCCCATTTCTGCTTCATTTTTTAGGTATCATAAGCTTTAGTAATTTTATATATATTTTAAAGTCTGAAAAATGTTATAATTACTGATTTCAGGAACTTTGGAATTCATTTGGAAACAAGGTAAGGAGAATATGAATTCATTTAAATTTCCCACATAGATACTATTACTAGTTGTGGTGCTTGTTTCCTTCTGTAAGTTCAAATCCCTGCCGTGCCCCGTGATTAGATCACAAAGCTCTTCTCTACTTTCAGAGTATACTGCTGCCAAAGAACTCTCAGATTTGTCTCTTTAGTGATGACGCCAACTTCAGATGATAATTTCGTAAGTACTACCATTTACAGCTCATTAGTTTTGATTTCCCAAGTTTGGGGTTGTAATTCCACTTCATCTTCCACCAGCTCAATTCTTCACTTTTATTCTTCTACCTGTGATGAGTCAGACTTCTCTTGTAGCTTTGGAGATTTTCTGCATAATACTATATTTTGTGGCTTCGTTCTCTTCAGCTAAGGATCTCAACACTTTTCATTCTTAAGGCTCCCTGAGTACCCATGATCTTCACATGAAGTCCATCACAATTTAGGGCAAATGATGATTTTTATTTATTCATTTTTCCCTTTCCCATCTATTATCTCTTGTAATAATGTGATTAATTAGCCCTTGTGGCTTTCCCACCTATTTCAAATTTTATTATCTTTGTTCTAGTACCTTCAGATTTGCTGGTTGATTTCTATAGTATCAAATCTACTGATAAACACTTTTTGTTCATTTCTGTTCATCTGAATTCTAACATTTACTTTTTAGTTACTTACTGTCTCTATCAGATATGTCAATTAACAGTTTCTCTTATAATTCTAGCTCAATAATTAGAAAACTGTCATGTTATTTCCTGTTATTATTTGAATGTCATTTTCTGTAGACCATGACTATATTAAAACGACTATGTTAAACATTTTAAAATTAAAACATGAGATGTTGCCAACAGGTCATGTGTAATTCATTTGTTCCTCAGTAGAAACGCTATTTTGGGAGTCTGAAAACCATGAATTTGGGGTCTGCCTGGATGAAGTAGGTCACTGACACTGTGTCATTATGAAAATATTGCCAGTGGCTACTTCCCATCTCATCTCTGTCATCTGCTCACTGTGATGTGACCAGGTACACTGGACCACACATTTCTATCCCATAATAATGTTCTGTCTAACAGATACAAGCTACTACATAGACTGAGCCCTCTGAAACCATAAACCATGATCTTTCTTTTCTTGACTTGTCTCTCCCAGTTTTGTCACAGCAATAAAATAGTTCACTAACATGGCACTCGATGTATTTTATCATCAAGGTTTCATGAACTTTTATTTTCGCATAAATTGTATACAGATCAACTTCAGTATCTATCATATATGTGATGATGGTTCTCTTCTGATTACTATAGTCTATGGTTTTATCTTTACCTTTAGTTCTAGTCTTTCTAGTCTAGTGATAGGTGGCTCTGTGTTTGTGCATTGGGCAGATGTTCAAACACCACAAGTCAGAAAGACTTTCACAGACTTCTAGTCTGTGAGGAAAACCTGGGGTTTTCATGTCAAGCTCACTTTTGTATTTTGTTTCTTGCAATGCTTTCTTGCTCAGGTCTCTTTTTATGCAGGCAGTGGTATGAAACAGCTATGCTAAAATGTCTATTGCTGTCTCATCTCCAGGGGCTTCTTACTGAAGTCTTGAGTGTCCTTCGACAGGGAAACACACCTTTAGCTTTTCTGTGTTTATTTCTTGCTTGGCTGACATTGATGGTTTTATCTCTAGCCCAAATTAAAACTACTCTCTTTGGAATAAAGTTTCTAGATTTATATTGAGGTACTAGCTGATAAAACCACTTATGATAATGCCAAAAGAACTATGGCTTGGGGATATGAGGCAGCCCCTCACTGTTCTTGTTCAGAAATAAAAGGTAAATACATATTTAAATCTTTCCACTTTTAGTCAATCTATAAAGTCTTGAAATGGATGTTTTTATGAGTTTACTAATTTTACAGTTTTGAGGGATTGATTTCTTTTTTAACAATGTTTACATTCTTTTTAACTCTTTTATTTAATTAACTTTTAAAATTTATCTTACATATTGACAGTTTCCCCTCCCTCCTCTCCTCCTGTTGTCTTCCCTGACTCCTATTCCCCCTCCTCATTCACTCCTTCTCCATCTCCATTTAGAAAAGGGCAGCCCTCCCATGGGCTTGAACAAAGCATGGCATATCCAGCTGAGTTGGGACCAAGTTCTTTCTTCTGCAACAATACTGGACTAGGTAACTTAGTATGGGAAACAGGTCCAAAGAAGCCAGATAAGTGCCAGGGACAGGTGCTTATCTCACTGATAGGAGCCTTATAAACAGACTGAGATATGCAACTGTTATATACAAGCAGAGGACCTAGTTCTGTTTCTTCCAGGTTCCCTAACTGTTGGTCCAGAGTCCATGTGCTCCCAGGAGCTCAGATCAACTGTCTGTGTGGGTTTCCCCATCATGGCCTTGATCCCTCATGACTCATACAATACCTCCTCCCTTACTTCAGAAGGACTCCTGGAGCATGGCCCCTTTGTTTGGCTGTAGATCTCTGCATCTGTTCTCATCAGTTACTGGATAAAGTTTCTCTGATGACAATTAGGGCAGTCACCAATCTTGTTACAGAAGAAGGCCAGTTCAGGTACTCTCTCCATTACTGCTAGGAGTCTTAGCTAGGATCATCCTTGTGGACTCCCAGGGGTTTCCTTGGCACCTAACCCCGAAATGTTCTTCCCCATCAACAGTTCTCTTTTGTTACTCTCCTACTCTGCCCCACCCACAAACTACCTCCAGCATCTAGCCCACCCAACTCTCCCTTTCAAGTTCCCACACTCACCCCACCCCCCAGCACCAAGGAGATCTCTTCTATTTCCCGTTCCCAGAGAAATTCATGCATCCTGCTTTGGGTACTTTTTGTTATCTCCATGAGACTATGAATTGTAGGTTGGTTATCCTATGCTTTTAATATCCACTTACAAGTGAGTACACACTATCTTTGTCTTTCTGGGTCTAGGTTACATCACTGAGAATAATATTTTCTAGTTTCATCTATTTACCTGAAAATTTCATGAGGTAATTATCTTTTCCAGCTGAGCAATAGTCAATTGTTTAAGTGTACCACATTATCTTTATCATTTCTTCAATTGATGAGAATCTAGGTTGTCTCCACATTCTGGCTACTATGAATAATACTGCCATGAACATTGTTGAGTACGTGCTCTTGCAGTATGATTGAGCATCCTTTGGGTGTATGCCCAAGATTGGTACTGAAAGGTCTTGAGGTTGATTATTTCCCATTTTTGTGAGAAGACACCATATTGACTTCCAAGGTGGCTGTAAAAGTTTGCATCCCACCATCAGTGGAGGAATGTTCACCTTACTCCACATCCTCTTCTATATCAGGTGTTATCAGTGTTTTTGATCTTCCTCATTCTGACAAGGATAATATGGTATCTCAGAGTCATTTCAATTTGCATTTCCCTGATGTCTATGAATGTTTGATGAGGGATTCTCTGTATGCTATGATTGCCACTAGTTAATAATGAAACTGCTTTGGGCCTATAGCAGGGCAGAACAGATATAGGCAGGGAAAGCTTAACTGAATACTGGGAGAAAAAAGGCAGAGTCAGGAGAAGCCATGTGGCCACACCACTGACAGATTCTGGGGATGGAACTTTACCCAGTAAGCCACAGCCATGTGATGATACACATATTAATAGAGATGGGTTAGTTTAGGATACGAGTTAGCCAAAATTTGTTTAAGCTATTGGGTAAACAGTATTGCAATTAATACAGATTTCTCTGTGATTATTTCAAAGCTGAGCAACTGGGAATGAACTAACAGCCTTCATACTACAGATGTTGAAAAATTCTGTAAGTGTATTTTGAGCATCTGAGATTATTCTGTAGAGAATATTCTGTTTAGATCTATACTCTATTTTTAATTGGATTTATTTGATATTTTGATGTCTAGTTTCTTGAGTCCTTTATATATTTTGGAGATTAGTTCTTTATCAGATGTTGGGTTGGTGAAGATTAAGGTATTATGTTTGTTATTTCATTTAAAATGTAATGTATAATTAAGAAGTATAAGTTATTAGAGACTCATCTATAATAGTCAGGATTTTAGTCATGTTAGATTTTCTATATGTACAGAGATGTATTTCTGATAGATAGGTATTCTTCAAATCTTTCAAAGACCTTGAGAATATGGCATTTAAATGTTTTAATAACTTAGGAGTTTTTATAAGTGAGACACATCTGCTCTTGGCAACACCAAGCTACTTCAAGAGGATGATGGGCATTAAAGAGGCTCCATATAGCATTTGCTAGCCATTTGGGTAAGAAACTGCTCTTACCTGGACTGCTTAACTGGACATGCAGGACACACAGAGAAATTACTGCAGAACATGCCTAAAGGTGAAATGGTCCTCTGGGGTTCCTGCTTCATGAAAGAGTCTACAAGATATTCTACAGCACACAGAAGAAAGTAACCATCAAACTGCCAATATAGGTGAAACTATCTTTGAAATTTCCACAAAGCAAGAAATTTCAAAGATAGTTTACTTAGGTAATATTATATTCTTCTGGAGTCTTTGATGGAGTTGACAAATACATAGATTCTTATAGTTATAGTTTTCCTTAGTTATGATAAAAGATAATGTAGATATAAATATTGTAACTGTAATTCTTACTTGATACTTGTTTTGTTATATGTAATTTTACTATGTTGAAGATAAAGCCTTTTTTTTTAAATTTAAACAGAAAAAGAGAGGTGATGTGGGTTTTTCCTTTGTATGCTGTGAATACCATTGTTTAATAAAGAAACTGCCTTGGTTCTGCACGGGGAATAGAAGTAGATGGGGAAGTGCTGGGAGGAAGAAGGTAGAGTATGAGAGATGCCGTGGAGCCACCAGAGTCAGACATGCCAAAGCTTGCCAGAATGCCACTGCCACATTGTGATACAAATGTTAATCAAAATAGGTTAACTTTATATGTAAGAGGTAGCCAATAAGAAACTAGAGCTAATGGGACAAGAAGTGATTAAATTAATACAGTTTCTGTTTGATTATTTTGGGTCTAAGCTAGCTGGGCAGCCAGGATGAACAAGCAGACCCTCCTCCTACAGGTGGTGGAGTAGGACTTAATGGGAAGAAAGTTCAGTGGGTAGCAGCAGTGGAGTTACAACATGCCTATGGGTCTCACCCCTGCTGGCCAGCTACTGGGGTCTGCTGCAAAGTGATTTCTTAACTAGAAGTCATGGTGTTATAGACTATATCACATATACATATATGCATACATAAAAGCACATGTTACTTGTGAATATATGAAGTCTTAACTCAAAAGTATGTGTTGTACATTATGTTTGACAAAATTGATTAGCTACAAAAGTAATGTATTTTATTGTTTTATTTTTTGTTTTGCTGAGCTTCTTTGTTTTTTATTTTGTTTTTGTTTTGTTTTTATATTCTCTAAGATTCCTATTCAATTATAGTACTAATCACAGGTTCAGCTAAAGTTAATGCATGGGTGGTGGCAGTGAAATGGAATAGATGGAGAAATACAGTCCCAACCAAAGCCTTTCCTTGTGCAGTCCACTTGGCTACATACATTTCAGTAGAAATGCAGAAATGTATGCAGAAAAGTCTGTCCTTTGGCTGTTTACTGACATCTCCCAAATCACATTACTCATCTGTCCTTTTTGTGTTTTACTTTTCCTCTACCTAACACATTTGGAAATGTCAGTAAATCACAATATAGGCTTTTATGAGAGAATATTCATTATTAAATCAACAAAAGAAATCAAGAGACACCAAAAACTTTGAACCATAGTCTTCAGTGGTATTGGATCCTGGCCTTAAATAAAATAAATACATTGAATAGATAGATAGATATAGATGACAGATAAGTAAATAGGTAAAGAAGTCAGATATAGAATAAGATGTCTTGCCAGGCCCTGTGCTGAAAATTGTTGGAAATCTGAAAGATAAAACCAACTGCTTAGATCACAATTGCGTTCCTTGTGATTTGGAGATGTACAGGGAACGTGCACCTGTATCATTGTGTGAAGTACTTTATTGACAATCATTGAGCAGTCTTCAGCTCCAGGAGGACATGAAATATCATTTAGAAATAATTCTAACTTTATTAAATTAATTCTAACTTAGTATGTAACTAACATCTTTACTTGATACTTTTTATTCCCTTTATATATTTTAAAATCTTGAAACTGCAAAAGTTCTAACATGCATATCAAATAATTAAAACACAATTTTTATATTCACTATTAAACATAGATTTCTGCATAATTTATTTGTTACTTGAATATAAAATCACTCAACAGGAAGGAAAGATGTGGAAAATGAATATAAATATGTACATTTTAATTCAGGATATAAATCCAGTCAGTGAAATTATGTTCTAAATGTTTATGCTTGTTTTGGTACACATTGAAAACCACTATTTTGTTAAAGGAAACTGTCACTTTTTCAGAGTACCCATTTTCAGAACAACTAAGAAATTAGGAAATGAATGTTTTTAGACCAGTAATACAGTAAAATTAACTCTTTATTACCCTGCATCTAACTAAAATAAAATTTTGTATATCTAGAATACCTAATGAACATTACTATAAGTTTGACTATCATAAATGCCTACCTATTAATCAGTAATTTTAATTAAACATTACATTTTTAAATGAATTTTATATACATAATACCTTAAACAAGAGTAAAAATAAAAATATACAGAATTGACCTTAAATTTGTATCAATAAACTAAAATTCATACCAATGAAAAAATATTCACTTCTATATCATATTTCCTTTAAATGAAAACAAATATTTATAAACAATAATTTTGGGAATTTGGGTATAATTTTCTACAAACTACTTCCTGCTGTTTGTTGGGAAAAGTATTTTAGGGTTCACAGAGACCTTTTGGGGGGTCTTGTTCCAACAGACCACCTTAGCCTAGAAGAAATTCATAGGTTCTCATCTTCTGTGAAAAGAAAAGCAGAACCTCTTTTCCAAAGTATCATATCCTTATATTCAAATTATGAAGTCAAAATACCTTTAAAATATATATGTTATTTTAGTTTAGCAGTGCAAACAATAAACTATCTCTTTGTAGTTAGCTCATTCACAGCCAAAACATTTAAAGAAAACACAATAGTTTACATAACCCTGACTCTCTGCATACTTTCCACCTTGATGTGTATTTTCCTATTACTTTATATTATTTATCTTTACTCCTTTAATTTATATGTCTGTAGTCTTTTATATTACTTTTACTGTCTCTTTAAAGACTTTGTTTTATTTTTAAAACAATTTATTTCTTTTTATAACTATCTATACTATTTTTCTTCTCTCTCCCAAGCCAACTTACATTTTTTTACATATGCTGTGATCTGTTAAGGGGTTTAGTTATTCTGACTTTGCTTTATTGTGTATCTGTAATCATTTTCAAACCAGGAGTGCTTTTCTTTCAAAATGGTAAGTGGGCATGACTGGAACCAACTTTACAATCCTGCCTGCTGGCTTTGCCCCATCCAACATGATGGAGGTATGCTCACTGCTTCTGCAAATCATGCTCACATCCCCAGTTTGAGGAACACAGTGGGTCTATGTCACCATTAAGCAACTAAAAGCATGCTGCTCATAAACTGCATTTAAGTGCAGGACCTGGTAGCACGAACTAGAAAGCCATCTCTTAAAGAAGCCATGCATTTGCTGCTAATGCTGAGTCAGGAAATCTTCTCTTAAATGTGCCACACCTCTGCTCACCGCCAGCAAACAGTCTATCTGGAAAAAAATGCAGCTACCAAGAAGCTACGCTTGGCTACCAATTTTGTTGGTCTAGAAGCCCTCTTTTTTTTCCTTAGGCTTTATTAGGTCTTATGTGGATCCATGTTCCAGATGGTGGGTACCAGTTTTTTGCACACAAAAGAGTTTCTTAATTGCTGGGAATGGAGTTTAACAAAGTTTTATTTATTTGTGTATAAACTCACAGAAAGGGTTTGATCTGCAGTCCTCTGTGTGTGCTGGGAACTGGAACCAAATCCAGCACCCAAAAGGCCCATGCATGCTTTTAGTCTGCACTTATAGTACATGAGACCATGCCCAAAATGGACCAGTATCTTAGAGGCTATTGGCTGAAGGAGTTTCCACAGCATTTCCCCATTAGTTTCCATCATAGAAAAAGCATCAAGATGAATGCTGTCAAACAGGGATCTGGATTGTGAGAACTTGAGTCTGTTTGAACTTGAATCACCATAAAGATCACCACTTTAACTTTTTACTCATTCTCACTAATTGATGGCTCATTCTCACTGACTTCTGAACTTGAAAGGTAGACTTTAGCTTAAACTCACATTGTATTTTTGTATCAGACACACAAGCTACAGCATCAATTCTAATACCATATTAGTAAAAGAATAGCAGTGACTAATTGCATGCTTAGCATAAAGTTCTCATCTGTTGTATTTTTACCTTCTATGGAAACTTTGGAGACAATTCCTTAAGTTATTTTAGATGTCAATGAATATAAACAACTGTCATATTTAATATGTGTGTGTATTTACATATACATATACCCATGATATCCTTATGACCCAGGCATAGACATACCCAGTATCTCCAAACATGTTCCTGTATCAGATGTGTGATTAAAAAACAATTTTATTATTTTTTTCTTATATAGTATATCCCAATTACTATTTTCCTTCCCTTTACTCATCCTAAATCCTCCCCAATACCTGTCCCATAGGAATCCTTTCCCTTTCTTCCTTCCATTAGAAAACAAACTGGTTTCTAAGGGATAATGACATAATAAATAGATTACAATGTAATATATTATAATATAGCAAAGTTAACACATAGGAAATGAATAAAACAAACAAAAAGAGGGAAAACTAAGAGAAGGCAAAAGAATCACAGAACCTCTTGTTCCCATACTTTGGAATCCCTTAAAAATATGAAACCTGAAACCATCCTGTAAGTGCAAAGGACCTCGTGCTCACCTATTCAGTCCCTGTGCATGCTGCCTCAGGCTCTGAAAAGTCATCTGGGTTTTGATTATGTTGATTTAAAGGTCCTTGTTTTTATAATATTCTTCACAACCTCAGACTCTTATGCTCTTTCTGCCTCTTCTTCTGTGGGATTCATGTGACCTAAAGGAAGGGATTTAATGGATACATCCCATTTAGGACTGGGTGTTCAAAGGTCTCTCAACCTATGCATAATGTCTGGCTGTGTGTTTCTATATCTGTTTCTATTTGTTGCAGGAAGAAGTATCTCTCATGAAGGCTAAGCAAAATACTGAATTATGTGTTTAGTCAAAAGTCAACAAAAGTCATTTTATTGCTCTGTTTGTCTGTTTGTTCGTTTGTTTGTTTGTGGTTTTACCACAGATCCCTGGGTTATTTAATCTCGGGTTGTTGTTTACCTAAGCAGTGTTGAGTTTAGGTGCTATTGCATAAAATGGGACATATGTCAAATGTGATATTCCTTGGTAATCCCCCCATGCTTTGTGCCTCCATTGCTCTAACACATCATGCAGACATGACGCTATTGTAGAAGAACAAGTTTGTGGATGTACTGGTGTCAGTGTTTAAGCTTCTCCTTTGGTAGCATGCCAAGTACCTTCCTCTACCAAAGATGCTAGCATATGGAGGTGAAGTTTCAATGTTATGTCCAATGGGCTGTATAGGCATTGTCTTCAACAATGTTGTTGCAATTTTTGTGGAAGGAAAACTATAGTATTGGCAATAGCCAGGGTTGTTTAGAAATTCCCATGGCACCCCTTTGACAAACAATTCAATTAGGTATAACCAAATACAGGGACTGGAAAACTACATTTGGTGACAAGAGATGACAAGTTTATACTGTCTTCCACATTATTGGATGATATTATTTAAATCACATCTATATATTTATATATTTATGGAAAATTCTTCTATTTCCATTGTACTATTCAAATGACCCTATATTTCAGCTGTCTCTTTCTGTATTCACTCATGTGTTACAAGCCTTCTTACCCTACCACACTTGATTCTCCTGTTTTTGCCCTCCTCATTCCATCCATACCTATTTAATCTATTTCCCTCTTCTAATGAGATATATCTGTCCCCCATAGTCCCTTACTCTATACTTAACTTCTGAGGATCTACAGATTGTAACTTGGTTATCACTAACAACAGCTGATGGCCACATATTAGCAAATACATACCACATTTGTTTTTCTAGGCCTAGAATAATACATTTAGGGTAATTTTTTTTCAAGTTTCAATCAATTATCTGTGGATTTCATGATTTCATTTTTTTACCAGTTAAGTAATACTTTATTGTGTAAATACATGATGACCAACTGACCCATATAAGCTTTTATAAAAATAGTGTATTCTTTCAGATGTCACAGAAACAGAGTATCAACCTTTAAACAAAAAGTATAAATGTTCTTTACAAATAAAGTTTTAATGATACTCAAAATTATTACTGACTTTGTGTTAAGACTTATAAAGACATTTTCTAGTTGATGGCCTAAAATCAATGTAATATGGGCAGTTCTAACTGAATTTACTGTATTTAATGTTTTTTTTTAAAGAAAGGAATGAAACCCTCCTATACTCTACAAACTCAGTGTAACTCCAAAATCCAAACTGCAAATTAGCAGAGAGAATCAAGAGAAGAATTCTGAAACACAAGCTCTAACTACACAGAGAGGACTGAGAGGACCAAGAGAGGAATCCTGAAGCATGGCTGCAGCTACATAAAGAGGACCAAGGGGGAAACTTTGAAGCATAGGCTGTGAGTGCCCAGAGTAGACCATGGGAGTGAACCAAGAGAGATGGTCAAGAGAGAGGGCAAAGAGAGAATTCGGTGGCTCCCTGAGACATAGAAAATGGCAATGCAGAACAGACCAAGAATAGTTCCCAAAGACACAGACAGCTACTGCATAAATTGGACCAATAGGCAAACACACTCTGCACCAATAGGAGGAAGAGATGGGTATGTACCAAAGCAAGAATTCATTCAATCACCTGAAAAGCAACATGGTAACACCAGAACCCAGTTGTCATACATCAGGAAGACTTGATCATTCTAACCCAGAAGAAGCAGAAGAAAACAATTTTAAATGTAATTTTATAAGAATGATGAAGACTTTTAAAGAGAAAAATGAGGAATTCCCTTAAAGAAATGGAGAAAAAGACAAACAAAAAATTGAAAGAAACCCACAAATCTCTGAAAGAAAGCCAAGAAAAAAAAAAAACAATCAAGCAGGAGTAACAAGTAATTTAAACAGGTCAAGACTTAAAGCCTGAAACAGAGGCACTAAGAAAATACAAACTGAGGGAATTATGGGCATGGAAAATATGGGCAAGTTAATGGGAACTATAGAGGAAGCATAACCAACAGGATACAACATATAAAAGAGAGAATCTCAGAGTTTGAAGATATGATAGAAAGAAATAGATTCATTGATCAAAGAAAATATTAAATCCAATAAATTCTTAATACAAAACATCCAGGAAGTATGGGATACCATGAAAATATCAAACCTTACAATAATGGGGACGGAAGAAGAAGAACTCTAGCTCAAAGGAACAGAAAATATGTTCAACAAAATCAGAGATTCAAACTTTCCAAACCTAAAGAAGAATATCCCTAAGAAGGTACAAGAAGCTTACAGAACACCAAATACACTGCCCTCCCAAAAAGTCCCCTTGCCATATAATAATCAAAACACAAAACATATAAAGTAAAGAAAGAATATTACGAGCTAAAAAGAAAAAAGATCAAGTAATATATAAAGACAGACCTGTCAGAATTACACCTACTTCTTTTTTTTATTGAGAAAAGAAAAAAAAAACAAATTTCCTCCTCCTCCCAGTCTCCCATTTCCCTCCCCCTCCTCCCACCCTTCTCCCCCTCCTCCCACCCTTCTCCCCCTCCCCCCACTCCTCTCCCCCTCCTTCTCCAGCCCAAAGAGCAGTCAGATTTCCCTGCCCTGTGGTAAGTCCTAGGTCCTCCCCCCTCCGTCCATTTCTAGGAAGGTGAACATCCAAACTGGCTAGGCTCCCACAAAACCAGCACATTAGGTAGGTTCAAAACCCCGTGCCATTGTCCTTGGGTTCTCATCAGCCCTCATTGTTCGCCATGCTCAGAGAGTCCAGTTTTATCCCATGCTTTTTCAGTCACAGTTCAGTTGGCCTTGGTGAGCTCCCAATAGATCAGCTCCACTGTCTCAGTGGGTGGGTGCTCCCCTCGTGGTCCCGACTTCTTTGCTCATGTTCACCCTCCTTCTGCTCTTCATCGGGACCTTGGGAGCTCAGTCCAGTGCTCCAGTGTGGGTCTCTGTCTCTGTCTCCATCCATCACCAGATGAAGGTTCTATGATGATATGCAAGATATTCGTCAGTATTGCTATAGGATAGGGTCATTTCAGGTTCCCCATCCTCAGCTGCCCAAGGAACTAACTGGGGACCTCGGCTTGGGCATCTGGGAGCCACTCTAGGTTCAAGTCTCTTGCCAACCCTAAGGTGGCTCCCTTAACTAAGAACCGTGCTTCCGTGCTACCCCATCCAACCTTCCTTCATCCCAATCCTCCCCCTTCCCCAAGCTCCCCCCATTCTCCCGCTATCCCCCCTCTCTCCCCATCTCCCCTTACCCCCATCCCACCCCACCCCCAAGATCTCAATTTTCTCCCCGGCAATTTTGTCTACTTCCCTTAGCCAAGAGGACAACTATATGCTTTTCCTTTGGTTCACCTTCTTACTTAGCTTCTTTGGTATCACCAATTGTAGACTCCGTGACCCTTGTTTATGGCTAGAAACCAATTATGAGTGAGTACATCCCATGTTCATCTTTTTGGGTCTGGGTTACCTCACTCAGGATAGTGTTTTCTATTTCCATCCATGCATGCAAAATTTGAGAAGTCATTGTTTTTTACCGCAGCATAGTACTCTAATGTGTTGATATTCCACACTTTCTTCATCCATTCTTCCATTGAAGGGCATCTAGGTTGTTTCCAGGTTCTGGCTATTACAAATAATACTGCTATAAACATAGTTGAACAAATGCTCTTGTCATATGATAGGGCATTTCTTGGGTATATTCCCAGGAGTGGTATTGCTGGGTCCAGGGATAGGTTGATCCCGAATTTCCTGAGAAACCGAAACACTGACTTCCACAGTGGTTGCACAAGATTGCATTCCCACCAGCAATGGATGAGGGTTCCCCTTCCTCCACAGCCTCTCCAGCAAAGGCTATCATTGGAGTTTTTTATTTTAGCCATTCTGACAGGTGTAAGATGATATCTCAAAGTTGTTTTGATTTGCATTTCCCTGATTGCTAAGGAGGTTGAGCATGACCTTAAGTGTCTTTTGGCCATTTGAACTTCCTCTGCTGAGAATTCTCTGTTCAGTTCAGTGCCCCATTTTTTAATTGGGTTAATTAGCATTTTAAAGTCTAGTTTTCTGAGTTCTCTATATATTTTGGAGATCAGACCTTTGTCTGTTGCAGGGTTGGTGAAGATCTTCTCCCAGTCAGTAGGTTGCCTTTTTGTCTTGGTGACAGTGTCTTTTCCTTTACAGAAGCTTCTCAGTTTTAGTAGGTCCCATTTATTCAATGTTGCCCTTAAAGTCTGTGCTGTTGGGGTTACACATAGGAAGCGATCTCCTGTGCCCATCTCCTGTAGGGTACTTCCCACTTTCTCTTCTATCAGGTTCAATGTGTTTTGACTGATAGTGAGGTCTTTAATCCATTTGGACTTGAGTTTTGTGCATGGTGATAGATATGGGTCTATTTTTATTCTTCTACAGGTTGACATCCAGTTATGCCAGCACCATTTGTTAAAGATGCTTTCTTCCTTCCATTGTATACTTTTGGCTCCTTTATAAAAAATGAGGTGTTCATAGGTTTGTGGGTTAAAATTCGGGTCTTCTATCCGATTCCATTGGTCGACTTCTCTGTTTTTATGCCAGTACCACACTGTTTTCATCACTGTAGCTCTGTAATAGAGTTTGAAGTCAGGGATGGTAATGCCTCCAGAAGATCCTTTATTGTATAGGATTGTTTTGGGTATCCTGGGTTTTTTGTTTTTCCATATAAAGTTGATTATTGTCCTCTCAAGATCTGTGAAGAATTTTGATGGGACCCTGATGCATTGATTGCATTGAATCTATAAATTGCCTTTGGTAGAATTGGCATTTTTACTATGTTGATCCTCCCAATCCAAGAGCAAGGGAGGCCCTTCCATTTTTCTGGTATACTCCTCAATTTATTTCTTCAATGTCTTAAAGTTCTTGTCAAATAGATCTTTCACTTCGTTGGTTAGAGTTACCCCAAGATATTTTATGCTGTTTGTGGCTATCGTGAAAGGTGAAGTTTCTCTGATTTCCCTCTCTGCTTCCATATCCTTTGTGTATAAGAGGGCGACTGATTTTTTGGAGTTGATCTTGTATCCTGCCACATTACTAAAGGTGTTTATCAGCTGTAAAAGTTCTTTGGTGGAGTTTTGGGGGTCGCTTAAGTACACTATCGTATCATCTGCAAATAACGAAAGTTTAACTTCTTCCTTTCCAATTCGAATCCCCTTGATCCCCTTATGTTGTCTTATTGCTATTGCTAGAACTTCAAGTACTATATTGAAGAGGTATGGCGAGAGTGGACAGCTTGTCATGTTCCTGAGTTTAGTGGGATGGCTTTAAGTTTCTCTCCATTTCATTTAATGTTATCTGTCGGCTTGCTGTATATAGCTTTTATTATATTTAGCTATGACCCTTGTATCCCTAATCTCTCCAATACTTTTATCATAAAGGGGTGCTGAATTTTGTCGAATGCTTTTTCAGCATCTAATGAGATGATCATATGGTTTTTTTTCTTTCAGTTTATTTATATGCTGGATTACATTGATAGATTTTCGTATGTTGAACCAGCCCTGCATCCCTGGGATGAAGCCTGATTGATCATAATAGATAATTTTCCTAATGTGTTCTTGGATTCGGTTTGCCAGTATTTTGTTGAGGATTTTTGCATCGATGTTCATGAGTGAGATTGGTCTATAATTTTCTTTCTTGGTTGAGTCTTTGTGCGGTTTTGTTATCAGGGTAACTGTAGCTTCATAAAAGGAATTTGGCAATGGCTCTTCTGTTTCTATATTGTGAAATACATTAAGGAGTATAGGTATTAGGTCTTCTTGGAAGTTCTGGTAGAATTCCGCATTGAAACCATCTGGTCTTGGGCTTTTTTTGGTAGGGAGGTTTTTGATAACCTCTTCTAATTCTTCGCGACTAACAGGTCTATTTAGATTGTTCACCTGGTCCTGGTTTAACTTTGGTATATGGTATTTATCTTAAAAAGTGTCCATTTCCTTTACATTTTCCAGTTTTGTGGCATATATGCTTTTGTAGTAAGATCTAATGATTCTCTGAATTTCCTCTGTGTCTGTGGTTATGTCCCCCTTTTCATTTCTGATCTTATTAATTTGCAAATTCTCTCTCTGCCGTTTGATTAGTTTGGATAGGGGTTTGTCAATCTTGTTGATTTTCTCCAGGAACCAGCTTTTTGTTTCATTGATTCTTTGGATTGTTTTCTGTGTTTCTATTTTGTTGATTTCAGCCCTCAGTTTGATTATTTCCAGTCTTCTACTCCTCCTAGGTGAGTCTGCTTCTTTTTTTTCTAGAGCTTTCAGGTGGGCTGTTAAGTCTCCAATGTGAGCTTTCTCTGTTTTCTTTAAGTGGGCACTTAGTGCTATGAACTTTCCTCTTAGGACTGCTTTCATAGTGTCCCATAAGTTTAAGTATGTTGTTTCTTTATTATCATTGAATTCCAGGAAGACTTTAATTTCTTTCTTAATTTCTTCCTTAATCCAGGTATGGTTCAGTAGTTGACTGTTCAGTTTCCATGAGTTTGTAGGCTTTTTGGGTGTAGCATTGTTGTTGAATTCTAACTTTAATCCATGGTGATCTGATAAGACACAGGTGGTTACTAATATTTTTTTGTAACTGTGGATGTTTGCTTTGTTACCAACTATGTGGTCGATTTTTGAGAAGGTTCCATGAGCTGCAGAGAAGAAGGTATATTCTTTCCTATTTGGGTGGAATGTTCTATAGATGTCTGTTAAGTCCATTTGATTCATTACCTCCATTAATTCTCTTATTTCTCTGTTAGGTTTCTGTCTGATTGACCTGTCCATTGGTGAGAGAGGGGTGTTGAAGTCTCCTACTATTAGTGTGTGCAGTTTGATGGCTGCCTTGCGTTTTAGCAATGTTTCTTTTATGTACGTGGGTGCTTTTATATTAGGGGCATAGATGTTCAGAATTGAGACTTCATCCTGCTGAACTGTTCCTGTTATGAGTATAAAATGTCCCTCTCCATCTCTTCTGATTGATTTAAGTTTGAAGTCAACTTTGTTAGAGATTAGTATGGCCACACCTGCTTGTTTCTTAGGTCCATTTGCTTGATAAGCCTTTTCCCAGCCCTTTACTCTGAGTAGGTGCCTGTCTTTGTGGTTGAGGTGTGTTTCTTGTAAACAGCAGAATGTTGGATCCTGTTTTCGTATCCAATCTCTTAGCCTGTGCCTTTTAATAGGTGAGTTGAGTCCATTGACATTAAGTGATATTAATGACCAGTGGATGTTAACTCCGGTCATTTTTTTTTAGTCGTAGAGTTTGTGTGTTTCCCTTCTTTGATTTGTGTTGGTGAAGGGTCTCTAGATGTCTGAGTTATTGTGGTCATTGTTGGACTCCTTGGTTAGTGATTTTCCTTCTATTACTTTCTGTAAGGCTGGATTTGTGGCTGCGTATTGTTTAAATTTGTTTTTATCCTGGAAAATTTTATTTTCTCCATTTATAGTGAACGAAAGCTTGGCTGGGTATAGTAATCTGGGCTTGCATCCATGGTCTCTTAGTTTCTGAAGTACATCTATCCAGGACCTTCTGGCTTTCATGGTTTCCATGGAGAAGTCAGGTGTAAGTCTCATAGGTTTACCTTTATAAGTAATTTGGCCTTTTTCCTTTGCAGTTCTTAATATTCTTTCCTTATTCTGTATGCTTTGTGTTTTGATAATTATATGGCGAGGGGATGTTCTTTTTTGATCCAGCCTATTCGGTGTTCTGTATGCTTCTTGAACCTTCATAGGTATAACTTTCTTTAGGTTGGGAAAGTTTTCTTCTATAATTTTATTAAGTATATTTTCTGGACCGTTGAGCTGCACTTCTTCTCCTTCTTCTACTCCTATTATTCTTAGGTTTTGTCTTTTTATTGTGTCCCATATTTCCTGAATATTTTGTGATGAGAGTTTGTTGGACTTGCTGTTTTCTTTGATCAGAGTGTTTATTTTCTCTATGGTATCTTCAGAATCTGAGATTCTTTCTTCTATCTCTTGTATTCTGTTGGTTATGCTTGTTTCTGTAGACTCTGTTAGTTTACTTAAATTTTCCATGTCCAGCCGGCCCTCTGTTTGTGTTTTCTTCTTTGCCTCCATTTCAGTTTTCAAGTCTTTCACCGTTTCCATTATCTGTTTGATTGTTTTTCCTTGGTTTTCTAGGGTATCATTCGCTGATTTATTCAGTTCTTCAAACTTTCTGTTATATTTCTCATCCATTTCTATTAGGGCGTTTTTTACATGCTGTTTAAGGGCGTCAATCACTTTCATGAAGTCAATCTTTTCTACTTCTTCTTGATTAAGGTGTTCATGTCCTCCCATTGTGAGGTCGCTGGTTTCTGGTGGCTTCATGTTGCTTTTCAGCTTGTTGGGCGAATTCTTGCCTTGGCGTCTACCCATCTCTTCTTCCAAATGCTCCCTTATGGATCTTCTTTACCGGATCAGGTCTCCTTGCCTACCCAATGCTGGCTCTCCCCACCGTTGTCTCTCCCCAACTCTGGGTCTCCCCAACACTGGGTCTCCTGGCGCCGAGAGATCAGTCCTCCGTGCTGATGGGCAGGTGGCAAACAAAGCGCCTACCCTGCTTAGTGCAGGCAGGCCAAAGAAACAAAGGAACTCCCGCCTGCTTGGGTGCCCCGAGGATTGGGACCCAGTGCCCAGACAGGCTGGGCTGGGTGATGTTATGTGCAGAAGGAGGGTGGTGGGGCAAAGTGGGGAGGGTTCTGGATGGAAGCTGGGTGGGCTAGAAAGAAACAGGAGGTATGCAGGGAGTGGGGGCCCTGCAGAGAGCTCAAGAAGGATAATGGGCCAAGGAACCTCTGAACTCCCCTTCCCGTGCTGGTGCCGCGGTGCCAGAAACTCACCCCAACACTGGGTCTCCTGGCGCCTAGAGATCAAGCCTCCGTGCTGGTGGGCAGGTCGCAAACAAAGCGCCTACCCTGCTTGGTGCAGGCAGGCCATAGAAACAAAGAGACTCCCGCCTGCTTGGGTGTCCCGAGGATTCTGACCCAGTGCCCAGACAGCTACACCTGACTTCTTAACAGAAACCACGAAAGCCAGAAGGTCCTGGAAGGATGTAGTGCAGACACTAAGAGACCACAGGAATGAGCCCAGACTACTATACCCATCAAGGTATAAGAGTTAGCCAATAATAAGTTAGAGCTAATGGGCCAGGCAGTGTTTTAATTAATACAGTTTCTATGTGGTTATTTGGAGTGTAAGCTAGCTGAGTGGCTGGGACAAGCAAGCAGCCCTCTCCCTTACAACAACTGGCAAGCCAAAGTGGTCAACTAACTCCTCATAAAATCTAAGAGGGCTTAAAAAGAAATTCTAGAAAAAGAATACAGAGTTTAAAACAGCTTCTTACTGTTTGCTGGTGGCCTGCTGCAGCTCCTTTAAGAAAGATTTTCATGACTCAGCAGCCATAGCAGAAAAAAGAGCTGCACGGTTTTAAAATGTGGCTTCCTGGGCTGTGCCACCATCATGAATTCTGGCTATGAAGCATTTCAATGGCATTTCTGGGTCCAGGTGTTTCTGTGGCCACTAGGATTAGGAGGAAAGTGGCTGAGACCATGCCTGTGGCTCAGTGCTCCCTGCCTGGGCAGGGGGCAGGATCAGGTCTACTAGGCATGAACAAACAGGATAGCATGGCAGATTTCTGCCACCATACAGAAATGTTTCCAGGCTGTGCAGTGCTCTGCATGGCAGATTTGACTGTAACTCAGATAAAAAGGGTTTATGTTCTGCTGTATATAAGAAACACACCTCAACCTCAAAGACAGACATTACTTCAAAGTAAAGGGTTGAGAAAATTTTTCCAATCAAATGAACCTAAAACACAAGTGGGTGTGACTATCCTAATACCTAGCAAAATAGACTTCAAACTAAAATCAATCAGAAGAGATGAAGAAAACCACTTTATACTCATAACTGGAACAATCCATCAAGACAAAATCTCAGCCCTCAACATCTATGCCCCAAATACAAGAGCACCAAAATATGTAAAAAAACATTACTAAAGCTAAAATCATGGATCACATCCCACACACTAATAGTAGGAGACTTCAACAACCCACAGTTCACAATGGAAAAATAATAAAGCAAAATTCAAGAAAAAAGAAAAAGCATATGAATAACCCCTGTATCTTATTGGATCACCATGGTTTAAAGTTAACATTTAATAACAGCATTAATTGTAGAAAGCCTACAATGTCATGGAAATTGAACAGTGCTCAGTTGAACCACCTCTGGGTCAAGGAAGAAATAAAGAAGGAAATTAAAGTCTTCCTAGAATTCAACAAATAGGAAGATATAACATACCTAAACCTAAGTGGGGCTAAGAGCAAAATTCATGGCACTAAGTGCCATAAAGAAAGTGAAGAAATCTCATGCTAGTGACTTAACAGCACACCTGAAAGCTCTAGAACAACAAAAAAAGCAGACTCACCCCGGAGGAATAGACTATAGGAAATAATCAAATTGAGTGCTGAAAACAATAAAGTCAAAACAAAGTAAACAATATGAAGAATTAATGAAACAAGGAGTTGGTTCTTTGAGAAAACCAAGATTGACAAACCCTTATCCAAAGTAATCAAAATGTGAAGAGAGAACATCCAAATTAACAAAATCAGAAATGAAAATAAGGACATAACAACAGACACTGAGGAAATCCAGAGAATCGTTATGTCATACTACAAAAAAAAACTGTACTTAACAAAATTGGAAAGTGTAAAATAAATGGACAATTTTCTGGATAGGAACTACATACCATAATTAAATCAAGACCAGATGAATAATTTAAATAGTCCTATCACCAGAAAAGAAATTGAAGCAGTCATCAAAAGCCTCCCAACTAATAGAAACAGAATGAACATTGCCAATGTTTTTATGAGGTTACTCTGATACCAAACACACACACAGATTCAATCAAGAAAGAGAATTATAGACCAATCTAACTCATGAACATAGATGCAAAAATACTCAAGAAAATATTATCAATCTGGATCTAAGAACACCTATAAAAAATCATCCACCACGATCAAGTAGACTTCATTCCAGAGATGCAGGGATGGTTAAACATATGAAAATCTAACAATGTAATCCTCTATATAAAAAACATTTGATCATCTCATTTGATGCTGAAAAAACATTTGACAAAATCCAAAACCTGTCAAAATAAAGGTGTTGAAGATATCAGGGATACAAAGAACAAATCTAAACATATTAAAAACAATATACTGCAAGTTGACAGCCACAATCAAATTAAATGGAGAGAAACCCAAAAAGATTCCACTAAAATCAGGAACAAGGCAAGGCTGTCCACTTGTTCCATATCTATTCCACATAGTTCTTGAAGTTCTGGCTAGAGCAATAAGACAGCAAAAGGACATCAAGGGGATTCAAGTTGAAAAGAAGCCAAACTTTTGTTATTTGCAGATGATATGGTAGTGTACATAAGTGACCCCAAAAAACTCTACCAGGGAACTCCTATAGCTGATAAATACCTTCAGTAATGTTGTAGGATACAAGATGAACTCAAAAGAAAATTCAGTAGCCTTCTTTATACAAATGCTAAAGAAGGTGAGAAAGAAATCAGAGAAACATCACCATTCACAATAGCCAAAAATAACATAAAATATCTTTAGATAATACTAACAAAAGAAATGAAAGATCTATTTGACCAGAACATTAAGTCTTTGAATTTAAAAAAAAATGGAGAAAGATACCAGAAAATGGAAAGATCTCCCTGCTCTTGGATAGGTAGGATCAACATAATAAAACTGGCAATCCTACCAAAAGCAATCTTTAGATTCAATGCAATCTCCATCAAAATTCCAACACAATTCTTCAATACTCAACTTCATATGAAAATATTAATAAGCCCAGGATAGTTAAAAAACTCCTGTACAATAAGGAACTTCCAGGCTCTCTGCTCCCCCCTGTTCTAGAGACAGCCGCTTCTTTTCGTGCATGCCAGCCTCGTTCCAGAGACACGATGGTGAAGGTCGGAGTGAACGGATTTGGCCGTATTGGACGCCTGGTTACCAGGGCTGCCTTCACTTCTGGCAAAGTGGACGTTGTTGCCATCAATGACCCTTTCATCGACCTCAACTACATGGTCTACATGTTCCAGTATGACTCCACCCATGGCAAGTTCAAAGGCACAGTTAAGGCTGAGAATGGGAAGCTTGTCATCAACGGGAAGGCCATCACCATCTTCCAAGAGCGAGATCCCGCCAACATCAAATGGGGGGATGCCGGTGCCGAGTATGTTGTGGAGTCTACTGGTGTCTTCACCACCATGGAGAAGGCTGGGGCCCACTTGAAGGGTGGGGCCAAGAGGGTCATCATCTCCGCCCCTTCTGCCAAAGCCCCCATGTTTGTGATGGGTGTGAACCATGACAAGTATGACAATTCCCTCAAGATTGTCAGCAACGCTTCCTGCACCACCAACTGCTTAGCCCCCTTGGCCAAGGTCATCCATGACAACTTTGGCATCGTGGAAGGACTCATGACAACAGTCCATGCCATCACGGCCACCCAGAAGACAGTGGATGGCCCCTCTGGGAAGCTGTGGCGAGATGGCCGTGGTGCTGCCCAGAACATCATCCCTGCATCCACTGGCGCTGCCAAGGCTGTGGGCAAAGTCATCCCAGAGCTGAACGGGAAGCTCACGGGCATGGCCTTCCGCGTTCCTATCCCCAATGTGTCCGTCGTGGATCTGACATGCCGCATGGAGAAAGCTGCCAAGTATGACGACATCAAGAAGGTGGTGAAGCAGGCATCCGAGGGCCCACTAAAGAGCATCCTGGGCTACACTGAGGACCAGGTCGTTACCTGTGACTTTAACAGTGACTCCCACTCTTCCACCTTCGATGCTGGGGCTGGCATTGCTCTCAATGACAACTTTGTAAAGCTCATTTCCTGGTACAACAATGAATTCAGCTACAGCAACAGAGTGGTGGACCTCATGGCCTACATGGCCTCCAAGGAGTAAGAAGCCCGCCCTGGACCACCCATCCCAGCAAGGACACAGCAAGAGAGAGGTCCTCGGCTGCTGAGCAGTCCCTGGCCTAACTAACCCTTAACACTGAGCATCTCCCTCCCTCACAGTTTCCATCCCAGACCCCCAGAATAGCAGGAGGGGGCTTAGGGAGCCCTACTCTCTTGAATACCATCAATAAAGTTCATTGCACCCCTAAAAAAAAAAATAAGGAACTTCCAGAGGTATCACCGTCCCATACATCAAAGACTAGTATAGAACTACAGTAATAAAAACAGCTTGGTATTGGCATAAAAACAGACAGGTTGACAAATGGAATTTAATTGAAGACCCAGATATTAATCCACACACTTATGAGCACCTGATTTTTGACAAATAATCTAAAATTATACAATGGAAATAAGGATGCATTTTCAACAAATAGTGCTGGTTTAACTGGATGTCAATATGTAGAAGAATGCAAATAGATTCTTATCTATCACCTAGCACAAAACTCAAGTTCAAATTTTTAAAAGACCTTAATATAAATCTGACCACACTTAAACTGATGGGAAAAAAAGTAGAAAGTAGCCTTCAATGCATGGGCACAGGAGACCACTTCCTTAATATAACAGAGCCATTGAGAGCAAGAATAGATAAATGAGACCTCCTGAAACTGAGAAGCTTCTTTAAAGTAAATGACATAGTCAATAAGACAGAAAGGTAGCCTACTGAATGGTAAAAGATCTTCACCAAATCCACATCAGAGAACTGATCTCCAAAGTATATAAAACTCAAGAAATTACACATCAGAATTCCAAATAATCAAATTAAAAAATAAGAAACAGAACTAAATGGAGAATTCACAGCTAAAGAATCTCAAAAGACCAGAAGACTCTCGAGGAATGTTCAACATCCTTAGTCATGATTGAAATGCAAATCAAAGTGACTCTGAGATACCTTTTTATACAGTCAGAATGGCTAAGTTAAAAAAACACCAATGATAGCTTATGCTGAAGAGAATGTGGAGTAAGGGGAACATTCCTCCATTGCTGGTGGGAATGTAAACTTGAACAACCATTCTGGAAATGAGTATGTCCATTAATCAAAAAGTTGGGAATCAGCATACCTCAGGACCCAGAGATACCACCCTTGGGCATATACCCAATCATACTACAAGAAAATTTGTTCAACTATGTTCATAGCCACATTACTTGTAATAGCCAGAACCTGGAAACAACCTAGATGCCCCTCAAATAAAGTATGAATAAAGAAAATGTGGCACATTTACACAGTGTACTACTCAGTGGTGAAAAACAATAGCATCTTGAAATTTGCATGCAAATAAATGGAACTAGAAAAAAACATCTTGAGTGAGGTAACCCAGATCCAGAAAGATGAACATGGTTTGTACTCACTCATAAGTGGATAGTAGCTGTAAATCAAAAGATAATGAGCCTATAGTTCATGACCTTATAGAGACTAAGTAACAAGGTGAACCCTAAGAAAAACATAAATAGGTTCCTCTGGAAAGGGGAAATAGACAAGATCACCTGACACAATTGGGAGCCTGCGAGTGGGGGGAGATTGGAGGATGGAAGAGAAAGATGGGGGGAGAAGGGGAGAGGTGTGGAGAACTTGAGAAAACAGGATAGTCAAGATGGAGGAAAGACAGAGATGAGAGCATGGCAAGAGATATTTTAATTGATGGAGCAATCATGGGTATAACAAGAAACCTGACCCTGGAGAAATTCCAAGGAGTCCACAAGGATGACCCCAGCTAAGACCCTAAGCAATAGAGGAGAGGATGCCCAAACTGGCCTTGCCCTGTAGTCACGTTGATGAATATCTGAAATTTCACTATAGAACCTTCATCCAGCAACTGATGGAGACAGGACAAAGACCTACAGCAAAGCACTGGGCTGAGCTCGCAAAGTCCAGTTGAAGAGTGGGGAGAGTGAGAATATGAGCAAAAAAGTAAAAACCATGAGTGGGACACCCACTAAAACAATTTACCTGAGCTAATTGGGAGCTTGACACCTCTTGCTGGAAAGGGAAGGAACCAGCAAAGGACCAAACTAGACCCTCTAAATGTCGGTGACAGCTGTTTGACTGTGGCAGTGACATCAGGATTTATCCCTAGTTCTTGTACTGGCTTTTGGGGAACCCACTCTCTTTGGATAGATACGTTGCTCCACATAGATAGAGTAGGAAGGGTCTTGGACCTTCCCTAAAGCAATGTACTTACCCTCTCTGAGGAGTGGAGTAGGGGGAAAGGTAAGGGAATGGGAGGAGGGGAGGGAACGAGAACTGGGATTGGTAAGCAAAATGAAAAAAGATAGTTTGTTTCCTTTTATTTGGAAGAGGGATATATTTATGAAGTTAAAAGGAATTAGAATGGAGACATGGATTTAAATATGATTTTTATTGTATACATATGTGGAATTATCAATAATAATGGAAAATTAATAAAGCCAAATGGTTCTGGGAAAAAGAAGTGAGCATGGTTTGGCTAATTTATTTAGTGCCCATGATATTTATGCCAAGTCATACTCTTACACTCCTGCTACAATGACCTACATTTTATAATCATGCAAAGAACATATTTACTATTTTATTCTGTTACCTGGGCATTGAAAGCCATTGTCACAAACAGTGGCATAAAAACAGGAATTTGTTTTCTAACAAATCTGGAGGCTGTGACTCCAAATTCTAAGTTCCAGAAATGTTAAGTTCTTCTAGAAAAGCATAGCCATCTTTGGCTTTGGAACCTTTCTAGAGATGATTGGTGTTTAGATGTTTCTTGGGAGAGGAGACTCTTAAATGGTCCCTCTTGCTACCTCTTGTCATCCCATGTACTTCTTCATACAACCCCATGTACTAGGTTCTTCCTATTGTCACATAACATGAAATAAATAACAAAAAGCTTTGTGAGGAAATTATTTGTTTATCTTCCATGTTTTATTTTCTGCCTGTCACAAAGGGAAGCCAAGGTAGGGCCGTGACCTGGCAGCAGGAGCTTATGCAGAGCCCCAAGAGAACACTGCATTCTGACTTGCTTCTCATGCCTTGCTCAGCCTGCTTTACTAGACAACCCATGACCGCGTGTTCAGGGGTGGGACCACCCTCATATATATGAAAGACCCCCACCCAAAAGCTAAGCAGCAGTAACACAATTTTTGCAAGGCTTGAACTTAAAATTCGTAAGTTAAACTAGGACAGGGAAGCTCAACCACAAGACAAGGGTGGAGGGCCAGGCAGGATATCTGATATCTGCGGTCGGCTACCTAGCCCCTGTTATGAGGAACCAACTTGAAAAGGGGGAAACTGAGTAAGGAACCAACTAGAAAAGGGGAAACTGAGCTGATTACTTGAGAATCCCCGCAATTGTCCTTGAGTTGAACCTGGCCTTATTTGAATTGTCCAATCAGAACATTGTAACTATGCATCTCGCTTCTGTAGCCATGCTTTCTGCTCCCCAAACCTATAAAAAGCCTACTTCTCCAGCCTAAAGGCGCGCTAGTCTCCCGAGAGACTAAGATGCCCCAGGTACCTGTGTACTGAATAAAAGCCTCTTGCTGTTTGCATCCGGAGAGTGGTCTCGCTGTTCCTTGGGAGGGTCTCCCCAGTCTGAAAGACTGCCTACCACGGGGGTCTTTCATATATATGTATATATATGATTAAACGGCTAAGCCGTTTAATCCTGAAAATGTCCCCACAGACTTGCCTGCAGGCCAGTGTAATGAAGGCATTTTCTTAACAGCTGTGTTTTCCTCCCAGATGACTCCAGCTTGTCTCAAGTTGACAACTAACAAGCAAACCAACGAACACTATCCTTTACTTTACTTCTTATAAGAAATCAGTCACCAAAATTTATAACATACCTTTTGTAAGTGTTGCAGCTTAGATGGCAAGGTATTCTAGCTATTGGAATTCAAGAAATACCACAAAGTCACTGTAAATGTAGCAGTTGACAGCTCTGCTCCAGGGAAAAGTTTCCCTAAGGTAACAACTCTGCCCTGGCAGGAGATGTTTTCCCCAGAGAAAGTGTTACAGCTCTGTTCAGGTCCCATAGAGTGTAACAACTCTGCTTTACTAGGGGAAGGTTTCCCCAGCGAAAATGTTACAGTTCTGCTCTGCTGGGCTCTGACAAAAAAGCTGTTAGTTACTTCTAGATTCCCTTCTAGTTAGGTGAAAGAAAATCATCACTCAAGAAAATCATCATTCATGAGATTTACTGGGAAGGAAGATTCCGAGACTGCCTCAAGAGTGTGGCAGTGGCAAACTGAACAGGGTATAGAGCTTACATAGGGTTCCTGGGAGGGTCGGGCAGAGCTTTCCAGGGTGGATTGGGATTGGTGAGTTTTTGTGCTCAGGAATGGGTGGGATTTAGTGCTCAGGGATCTCAGGGATTGGTGGGATTTTATGCTCAGGGAATAGTGGAATTTCAATCCCTGTTTACAAATCAATTTCAGCGTGGTTTTCCTCTGCCCTTTTCAGCCTACATCCTACTTTAGAGTGAATTCTGACTGTTCTAGATTGTAAACTGCAATTCTCCTTCTTTCCCGTGATAATTGTTTTTACACACTTGAGCCATTTAGTCACATCTGCACTCTGCTTCCCTATACTGTCACACCCAGAAATTCAAAAATAAAATAGTATTCCATCTACTGCATTTATTATCTAGGAACTATCAAGAAGCCTTCTATAAGTAACCTGCCTGGATTCTTTTTGTTCTCATTTGCAGAGATGCTGTGGTGGTCTCTAACTCTTCAGTAATTTTTTGATTCATAAGCAGTGAAGGTTCAGAGAGCAGCCATACACTGAATATGTATATACAATTTGATAAATTCTAAAATAATTTCTATGCGATATGGTTCATCTGACAGCTCTCTTTAGATTTCAGTTATCTGCGAAATCTGTACAAATTATGTAACAGCAAAGAAATAAATGCTCCTTTAATAAAATACTAAAAATAAAGACAGATTAGTATTAGGACTTTTTAGGCAAAAGCTACATATTTCTTGTATCTGAGTGTCTCTAGTAAACAAACCTGATAAAATCCATGTGACTCAAGATTTTTATAGCCAGAATGTTACGGAGCTCATCATTTTTAGTATGATTCTCTCTTTTATATTAGGATACAATTTCTCTCACCCCCACTCTCACCTACTCTTCCACTCTCTCTGTTTTAAATACAAGTCAGTTTTTCTCCCTTCTCTTTATTAAGCATATTTAAATTTTTTGCTATGGTGGGACACTTGCTCTGTAAGAGTAGTGGGGAAAATAGAATCATAGTGACCATTTTTAAAAGAATGTTCTATAGTGTTCACTTACCATTCTAAACTAGGAATAAAAGAAAACAGAAAAGAGTGATGGCTACAGCGACATTGGGGATTCATAGTGACATTGGGCAGACTTGGAAGATGTTTCCACATGTTTCTTTTCTTAGTATGGGACTTGTTTTATTTTGGGATCTTCTGTAGGCCATATTTTCAGGCCTACTTTCAGGTAGAAACATTTAATTTTTAATCTGAAGAGCATTAAGAAGTGTTGACATCTAACTAATATTTTAAAGTTCTCAGAAATCACAATGGATATGCTGGATATTTTATACCTTGCAATTTTTCATTTCAGTTTTTAAGCTTCCAATTCAGGTTGACGCTCGTTCATGAAGAAGAAGGACAAGCCCATTATATGTCAGCTGTTCAGGCTTTCAGACGCTGCTCTTTGTAAATGTCCTAAAGTCTTTTCATATCTTTAGTTTGCAGGTTTGATCCTTTGTTTTTAAAAGGAAGGGGTTCTAAAAGGTTTTAATGTTGTAATTTTTTTCTTGTTTTATCCTGATATTTGCTCTTGTCAACTAAGGTCATTTAAATCTCTTTCTTTTTTTCTAATTATTGTTACTCTTCAATAGTTTTTCTCATCCCAGGGGAATGACAATTAAATAAAGCAGCTTAGGTCCTAGTCTGTAGTCAGGAACTATAAGAACCAAACAAAATTCTAAATTCAGCAGCAAATTTCAGCCTGTCCTTTAACGTTTAGAAGCACCCATAATTTGTACTCTTCTCTTGGCTTTTTACACGAATTTTAATTTAACTGTTGGAGGCATATATTCTGCACCTGCAATGCAATCGCTCTTTACCTTAGGAAACCCCGAGGAAAGCAGAGCTTGCTTAGTGGATCAGGAGAACTAATCAAAAAGTGAGCTCTGAAGTCTCAAAAGGCTATGTACTAATTGCTGAGAAATAATTTTCAGATGCTATTTGCAACATATATCACAGGTAAAGGTCAAGCCTCTTGTAATTAGTAGAAAATGATTAATAATTAAAACTCTAGGATGGGCGGAGTGGTTTGAGTAAGAGTAGCCCTCATAGGCTAATATATTTGAATAATTGGTTTCCAGTTAATGAATTATTAGGAAAAAATTAGTAGGTGTGACATTGTTGGAGGGCATGTGTCACAAGGGGTGGCTTGAGAGCTTTCGAAAACTCATGCCAGGAACACTATCTTTCTGCCTAATGCCTGCGGACCAGGAAGTTAAGCTCTCAAAAACCGTGGCTGTTATCATGCTCCCTTCTATAATGATGATGATGGACCCTTTTGAAACTGCTAGCAAGATTAAAATTATAAACTTTATTTATAAGAGTAGCCTTGCTCATCATGTCTCCTCACAGCAATTGAACAACAACCAAGACAACAGAAAATGCATGAATAGATTATTCTGATTGTCTGGAAGAAAAGAATGTGTTTAAAGTGATGTTAAACAAAATGTTCTGACTGAGTCTGTTTTCATGACGATATTGAAGGTGCAGTAATTCATGTTGACAAAACCTACTATGACACCTTTAATGTCATTTAATATAATTTTTGCTGTGAGTTGTATTAATACAGGAAATCTCCGTGTTATTTGTTGGCATTGTAGGAAAGAACAAATGAATGAACTCGATGGGCAGTTAACATCATCCATATAAAGCCCTGACTCAAACATAGTCTGAACCTAATCATGAGAAAAGAATCAGCCAGCTTCAGATTTCACCACATTCTTCAGTACTCATTACTTTTGTCTAAGAAAGGAAAAATCAAACAAATCTTACCACATAAGCCTGATGTCCTGAGCTCAATCCTTGGAACCAGTAAGAAAACCCACATGTAGTAACATACCTACGTGATCCTAGGCCTTGTGAAGCAAGATGAGAAGTAGAGGAGAGCATTGCCTGGAACCGTGTGAATCAGTAGGCACTACAGCAACATGAACAAGGGCTGAGCTACCTCTAAGCACTCCTGAAAAGCTGTTCCCTTATCTTCATATATCTGTATCATGTCACACTCCCACACTCAGCCATGCATGCATGAACATGCATGTAATTAAAATTAAATAGACTATTTTAGAATACTCATAAATAAAAAACGATAACAATGAATATTTTCTATCTGAATCTTTGAAAAAGAAACAATATTAGCAACTAATAGAAGGAAATTTGATGAACAAGTTTATATTAGAGATTATTTAGCAACACATTGATAAAATGTTTACTTTGATTAAACAGGAAGAAATTCTGGACATTTTAAGACATATTTGGCAGGCAGGACAGATTGTAGGTGAAAGATTTTGTGGTTGGGTAGTGTTTATTTTTCTGCTTTGTTAGCCTGCAGAGTACCTACCTTTCTGTGTCATAGACACTAAAATATGGAGTCAAGGATTCCTTGTAGCCACCAGTTTGACTTCTCCATGTGCAATGAGTGGTGTGGTTATTCTCTTAGCAATGGGTGCTTGCTTTCAGTGTATGGAGAGCAAACTATTGTCTCCACAACAACCAGGGCTATTTAGAAATTTCCTAGTACCATTTTGAACAATAACTCAGAGAGATAAAAACTCTAAATTCAAAACAGTGGCTTTCTAAGATAGTGTTAACATAGACAGTAGAAAGACAAGGAGATCTCAGGCCTTATTCTTCTTTGTATCTTAGAGAAGGATGCTTTAGGAAATTATCTTTACACATACACACACACACAAATTAAAAGGATATCTTACATGAAGCTTCATGGTGCCTGCACCTTGACTCCCCTTCCCATGAATGCAGAAATTTCTTCAGTAACTATAGGCCAAGAAACTCTGTGTCCAGATGCTGAGAAGATCCTTAGTAATAATGATGGTCTTAGTGTAGGTTTTTTGTGCTGTTTCACAAAAGAATGGTGATTCTTCACATAAGAGTGATTCTGTATCACTCATATCTAAATAAGAAGTCTAATAGTAATCAAAGTGTATATGTTTATGTTAAGCCTAATACATATCTTTCATCTAGTCTATTTTGTGTCTTTAATGGGCAAATTGCTTAGAAGAAAAGATATATTCACTTTTGAGATCTTCATAAATTTGGGTGGTGGTTGGCTGACATTGCAATCTACATAAACATTCATTATTTTATGAACTTGCTGTAGAATAACATTTGTGATATTTCCTATTTTGTTTTATAAATGAAAAACCTTACAAGTGAGTAAAAGTGTGGAGTTTTCTTATGAAGCAGAAAGTACCAAAAATGTAATTTTAATGTAAAATCCTGACAGAATAAATTATAATCCAAATGTATTTGAGTCTTTGAGTTAGTTCTTATAAAATACAGACAAGATTCTAAAATATAGATGCAAATAGACAATAGTATTTGCATTGTTGATAAAATTTTAAAGATTTTGATACACTCATTGGGACCTTGGGAGCTCAGTCATGAAATGACCCTATCCTAGAGCATTACTGACGAATATCTTGCATATCATCATAGAACCTTCATCTGGTGATGGATGGAGATAGAGACAGAGATCTTCTTAAGCTTTTAAAATTTACTTGCAATTCCTCTAAGTCAGGCATAAGTCAATACCTGTTCTGGTTTTGTTGCCCTCTACCTAACCCCTACCTACATACATTCTCTGCATTAATTCTTGAGAAATTCATGAAACAAAGTATTGATCATATTTACTTTCTTTTTTTTTCTGATGGTCTCTTCTATCAGATAACTGTACCTTGTATCATGCTGACAAAACAAAAAACCCAACAACAAAACAAACAAACAAACAAATACAAGACAGGTTCTACAACTTTTTGCCGTCATAGCATTACCTTTAAGACTAGATTTACCTAGAGTTGTGTCTTTACAAGGAATGCTGTGTATAGGGGTGACATGATGCATAGTATTTTGTTCCCAGACCTCTTTCCTGTAAGTCTGTCGTGGCACCTAGGATCTTTTTAAAATTATCATTATTATTATTAAAAATTTCCACTTCCTCCTTTCCTCCCATTTCCCTCCCCCATCTTCCCACTTCCCCTACCCCTCCCTCTCCAGTCATAAGTGGATTCTAGCCATAAATAAAGGACATTGAGCCTATAAGTCGTGATCTTAGAGAATCTAAATAAGAAGGTGAACCAAATGAAAAACATATAGTTATCCTCCTTGATATTGAAAGTAGACAAGATGGTCAGGCAAAAATTGGGAACTTGGAGGTGGGGGTGGGGTAGGGGTAAGGGGAGATGGGGAGAGAAAAGTGAGAAGGGAAGGATGGGGAGAGCTTGGGGAAATGGGAGGGTTGGTATGTAGGAAGGGTAGATATGGGAGCAGGGAAGTATATATCTTAATTAAGGGAGCCATCTTAGGGTTGGCAAGAGACTTGACTCTAGAGGTGTTCCCAGGTGTTCAAGGAGATGTCACTAGCTAGTTCCTTGGGCACCTGATGAGAGGGAGCCTGAAATGGCCCTATCCTATTGCCATACTGATGAATATGTTGCATATCACCATAGAACCTTCATCTGGCGATGGATGGAGATAGAGACAGAGACCCACATTGGAGCACTGGACTGAGCTCCCAAGGTCCAAAGAGGAGCAGAAGGAGGGAGAACATGAACAAGGAAGTCAGGACCGCAGGGGTGCACCTACCCACAGAGACGGTGGGGCTGATCTAAATGGGAGCTCACCAAGGCCAGCTGAACTGGAACTGATGGAGCATGTGATCAAACCGGACTCCCTGAACGTGGTGGAAAATGAGTGCTGACTGAGAAACAAAGGACATTGGCACTGGGTTTTGATCCTACTGCATGTACTGGCTTTGTGGGAGCCTAGTCTGTTTGGATACTCAGCTTCCTAGACCTGGATGGAGGAGGGAGGACCTTGGACTTCCCACAGGGCAGGGAACCCTGACATATTTATTTTCTCAGCTCCTCCTAGATACAAATCCTGCTTCTCTATTCTTGCTTCATTTTAGTGCTCAGGCAAGGAAACCATTATAGCACTCACATTTTGTAATAGCATTTGTGGTGGATTCAATGAGAAATACCTTTCACAGGTTCGGGTATTTGAAATTGGTGGCAGTATTTGGGGAAACCTTGATTCCTTTAAGAGGTGTGGCCTTGCTGAAGGAAGTATGTCTCCAAGGTAGGGCATTGAGAGGTTATAATCTTGTCCTACTTAAAGTTGGCTTTGTTGCTTCATGCCTGTGGTTGAAGATCGGATATCTCATGTTCCTGCTCTGACTGCCTGCTGCCACACTTTCCTGCCACTATGGAGTCTTCCTCTGGAATTATATGTCAAAATAAACACTTTCTTTAAAAGTTTCCTTGCTCATGGTATTTTATCACAGAAACAGAAAAATAATGAATATAGCTGCTCTTTTATAATCCTCATTATTGTCAGCAAGAGCTGATCTTATTGCCAGAGACAATTTTCCCTTCAAAGCACTGTGTTGTCTCAATTCTGAAGTAATTAACTTGTTACTTTACTATTAACAGCAACCATTTAGCACATTTTTTGTTCTGCATTTTAATAACACTTGAATTCTTCAAATAAGCCAAGAAGAAGTATTTTGGTTTATATAAATTCCTCCTTAGATATGTGGCCACAGCTCTTTTCTTCATTTCTTGGTAAGTTTTTTGCAGTTTAAGTTTTTTTACAGCTCTCTTTGGATGTGATTTCTGTTCCTTGTCCCTGGGTCACTAAATTTACCTATATTTAAACAGTAGATATAAAATAAATACTAATAGTATAGCCACTGTTAGGATGAAACAATGTGGCTTACTGCTACTTTATCATTCTAGGCATTCATACTAAAACTTTACCGAAGTTCAAACTATTTTAGAATAGTGTTAACAGAGTCACTTCAATGCCAAGCATGAACTGTAACATTTTTAGTTATGTAAGTACAATTTTATATAAAAATGTTACATAAAATTTTTTACTAAATTTGAATAATATCCTAAAGATTGACAGGTATTATTTCAAAATTGTTAAAATTAGTAAGTTAATACATAAACATATGGATATTTTAAATATTTGCTACTATACTATATATATATATATATATACTTTTAGCATATATAACCATCAAACTCTCTACTTATTAAATGAACATTGTATTACACTGTATATGGACTTTTGCTTGATTACATTCAGTGAAGAATCTATTATACATTATCTGGAGACTCCACTTTGACCTTGGTACCTTGATGAGGCAGAACTTCTGCATTATCTCTCTTAGGGGGAAAAACGTATTGGGAAGAATATAAAACAAATTTTGTTCTGTCTATTTTCTACTGATCAAATGTATTAAATCTTATATCTTGTTTCCATTCGTTTGAAGGAAAATATGACATGTAAGTTGCTTAAGACAGTGAGATGTATCGTAGACCACTCTCAAGCAGCAGATTAAAAAAAAAGCATTGTCCGGTGATTTCTGCCATGTATATTGACGTACATGCCATGGAGGAATCCATGTACAATGATGATGATGATGTGCAGAGATTAGCAACTCTACTGTGGGCAGTTGCAGCTTGAGTTCTTAGGTTTTGGAGCTGGAGGCTAATTGCTGCAGGTATTTGTACTAGAGAGTTATGATTCCTGCCTTTAGTAGCCGGAGACTAATAATGGTAAATGCTCAAGCTACAGGGTTATCTTCTGTCTTAGAGTTTTCGGGGCAGTGACTAGACTTCAGCAACTGTTAGAAATGAAAACATTTAATAAGGTGTCAGCTTACAATTTCAGAGGTTTAGTCCATTATCATCATGTTGGAGATCGTGGTGACATACAGGCAGATGTGGTGCTGGAGCAGAGAGGCATACATCTTGCAGGCACAGGTAGTTAACTGACATGCTGCATGGTATCCTGAGATTGGGAAATATCAAAACCTGCTCCTATAGTGACACACTTCTTCCAACAAGGCCATACCCACTCCAATATAACCACACCTCTGATGTGGAATTTCCCTTTGTATGCTGTGAATTTCATTGGTTAGTAAAGAAACTGGCTTGGCCTGATAGGGTAGAACAAAGCTAGGTGGGAAAAACTAAACTGAATGCAGGGAGAAAGAAGGTGGAATAAGGATAGAAGCCATAGAGCTGCTGCCAGAGACAGATATGTTGAACCTTGTGGTAAAATATAAAATCATGGAAATGGGTTAAATGTAACAGCTAGTTAGCAATATACTTAATTAGCCAAGCAGTGATTTAATTAATACAGTTTCTGTGTGGTTATTTTGGAAGTCTGGGCAGTGGGGAAATGAACAAATTGGCACTCCAATGTGTTCTAGTTAAATCCAAATAAAACCTGAGGGGGCTTGGAAGGAAATCTAAATACTAAAAAACAAAGTTTATCTGCATTTTCTCCCAGATGGGCTTTTCTTTCTGCCAGCATGCTACAGTTCCTTTAAGAGAGGTTTTCCTGATTCAGCAGTAGCAGAAAACAAAAGGCTGCATGGCTTTGAAATGGCAGTTTTCTGGGCTGTGCTTCCAGCAAAAACTGGCTCTTTTAGGAGGCCAATAATATAAATGGGCTTTGTGGGAAGCAATTTGCAAGTTACTTGGTGGCAGCATGGGCCAACTGGTTATCAGAGTTGAAGTGGTGAGGACAGCTCCCACCCACCAGTCTCAGGCATTAGTAGAATTCTTCCATGTTGGACTAGGCAGAACAAGCAGGAAGGGTGGTATTTCTCTTAGCAATGATGCCTTTTAGGTTTTTAAGACGTGCTTAACATTTTAAGAAGTCGTCCTGGTAAGAAAAGTATTATAGATATGCAATAAACACAGATTCAGACATAAAAGACCACTATATTAGACACAGTTTGCTTTAAAAAAAAATGCATGTAGGCTGGGGAGAGAGAAGATCAAGAGTATAGAGAGTCATGAAAGGAAATAAATGATTTAGAAAAAAATATAAAACCAAATTTTTAAAGAAACAGAGTAAGTCATAGATTAAAGGAATAAAGATAATAAAATAAATATTAAAAAGTAATAGAGTAACAAAACAATAAGCCATGCAAAGAAGGAAAATACACAGAGTCTGGATTATGTATATTATTGTGTTTTCTTTGAGTTTTTTGACTGTGAAGGAGCTTAGTAACCAACATATATACTTTAAAGGTATCTTGACTTTAGAGTTTTGTTGCTTTGGAAAAGAGGTTCTTCTTTTGTTTCCACAGAAGATGAGAACCTGTGGAAACATTAGAGACTAATATCGTTTGATAGACCAAGACCACCCAAAAGGTTGCTGTGAACACCCCCCCAAATTACTTAGTCCAATAAACATCAGGAAGTAGTTTGGAGGGAACTATGCTCAAATTCCCAAATTTGTTTATAAATGTTTGTTTACATTTAAAGAGGGATATGCTATAGAGATTTGCATTGGTATGAATCTTGCTATATTGATACAAATTTAAGGTATATATATATAACAGCTTGATAACTGTTTCTTTATATGTAATTTTACTGTGTTAAAGATGAAGCCTTCCTTTTTATTTAAACAGAAAAGGGGAGGTGATATGGGATTTCCCTCTGTATATTGTGAATACCATTGGTTAATAAAGAAACTGGCTTGGCCTGATAGGTTAGAGCTGAGCTATGTGGTGAAAACTAAACTGAATGTTGGGAGAAGGAAGGAAGTATCGGGGAGAAGCCATGGAGACAGACATACTGGAACCTTGCCCATAGGCCACAAGCTTCGTGATAAAATATAATAATGGAAATGGGTTAAATTAAGATGTAAAATTTATCTAATAAGAAGCTATGGGCCACACAGTGATTCAAATAATATGGTTTCTGTGTAATTATTTTAGGAGTCTGCATGATCAGGAAATGAACAAGGAACTTCAAACTACATATGTCCTAATAGTGTCACTCCCTAGCTCTCATAAGTTTGTAATACTATCACAATGAAAAATGCATTTAGTACAACTTCAAAAGTCTGCATAGTCTAGAACAGTCTCAAAAATTTTTAAAAACCCGAAGTTTGAAATTTCTTTTGAGATTCATATGATCTCTTAACTGTAATCCCTTGTAAAATTAAAATAAAAAACAAATTATATACTCCTAACATATAATGTCATGGAATATATATTTCCATTGCAAAACATGGAGAAAGGAGCATAGTGAGGAAATACTGGACCAAAGCAAGATCAAAAACTAGATAGGCTAACTCCAAACTCTTCATCTCCATGTCTGATGTTGAAATGCTCTATAGATCTCCAACTTTGGTTCAGCTTTGTTGACCTCGACACACTTCTTTCTCTTGGGCTGCTTCTATACCCTGTTAACAACTTTGCTTGGCAGGTATCCATGATTCTGTATCTCTAACATCTTGAGTTATCCAAGGAAATCCAGGCTTCAACTTCACAGATTTGAGCAATGGCCTTTTTACTAGGCCTCCATTCTGGGACATCCCTGACAAACGCCTAGCTTCAATGACTTTCTTTAGGTATGGGGAAAAGTCCATTTCTTCTATCCTTAACTCTAAAGTCAGAACCACATGGCCAAAGTACCAGGTTCTGCTGCTCATGAGATTAGAACATGGATCCCTGTTCAATTACATTTTTACCACCTTTCTGTCCTTTGCTGCCTAAGCTGGGCTGTCCTGAAACTTGCTCTTTAGACCTGGCTGGCTACAAATTCAAGGATCAACATCCTTTGCCATCTTGGTTTTGGGAAAGGTATGCCACACTACACTCAACTCTCAGTTTTTCTTTAGTTCCTTTTCGCAAGTTGGAATTTTAGTGGGGTGGGATCTTGCCCCGAGTTCACCACTCCCTATATTCCATTTCCCAAACAATTTGTCTCCTTGAACACAGCATTTAGCTCCACTCTACTTACTGATACTAATTTTCTCCTCAGAATTTACATTTTGTAATTTACCCTACTCAGCTTGCTTCTTTTCATTATAAATATTCTTTAGTTACCACTAATATCAATACAACAAAGTCTTTACTAGGCTGTGTTGAGATTTGTGCTACAAACAGAATTAATCCAAACTTTTTTATTTTGGCCTCAGCCAGACTCTTTGGACAAGGGCAAAGGCAACTACTTTCTTCACCAAAATATCACAAGACCAATCTCTAAACCACATACTAACATTCATCTCATCTGAAATTCTTTATCCACACAGTTCACCAAATCACTCTTAGCACCACTGTCTTCCATGTTCCTCCTAGTGTGACCCATTAAGGAATGGTTAAATCTATTGCTTGCCTAACCAAAAGTCCCCAAATTCATGTTACTCCAAACAAAAACATGCTTGGGCTTCTGGTAGCAATACCCCACCCCTGGTACCAACTTCTGTCTTAAGGTTTTTATTGTTTTGAAGAGACAGCATGACCTCAATAACACTTATAAAAGAAAACATTTAATTGAGGTGCCAGCTTATAGTTTCAGAGGTTCAGTTCATTATCACGGTGGAAAGCATGGCAACATGCATGTAGACATGGTGCTGGAACTGAGAGCCCTACACTTTGCAGGAAACAGGAAATCAAGTGACATATTTGGCGGTATGCTGAACATATGAACCCTCAAAGTCTTCCCCCCAGAGTGACACACTTCCCCCAACAAGGCCACACCCACTACTATAAAACCACAACTCCTAATAGTCCCACTCCCTAAGAGCTTATGGGGGATAATTACACTCAAACTAACACATGCTCTCATTTATGATTGCCATTGGCCCTGGACTTGACAGCTACTAAAATTTTCAGCTTTTCCTAGCATGCACTAGTCAGAGCAATGAACATTATCAATTATATAGTGTTTTTGCAGCAGGCCTTGAGAGTAAGGCACCTTAATATTTAAGACTTAACACAATCCTTGAACTCTCATAAACGCCACTTTTGGTTCTTCACATTGGTTCCATCATCTTTCCTTATTTATGTTCCGTCTCTCCTAATCTTGTTTTCTACTCTCTGCCCCAGTTCCTCTCCCAAATGCCTTCAGGTTACTACTGCCATTGACACCACTGCCAAAATGTTTTCCTTTTGTGTTCTACTCATGCTTGATCCATTGTAAAATTCTGAATTAGGTTTGGTAGAAAACTGCTGAGCCTAATACAATACAATACCAGGGGCAGAACAAATAGGAATTAAGAGCTGATTTTAAAGGTGGGTCTTGGGAGGTGTGTCAGTCAGTGAAATACATTGAGGGCAGACTGAGGACATGAGTCTGGTTCTCTAAAAGCTATGTTGTTAAAAAAAAAAAAGCCCTCATGTGTGTGGAAGCAAGTGCTTCTAATCCTGTTGCGTGGTATGGAGAAAGATGGATCCCGAAGGCTTGCTGAACAGTCTTCTTAGCCTAAAGGTGAACACGTTCAATGAAACACAACCAAAGGGGGGAAAAAGAAAAAGAAAGAAACCAATGAAAGAAGAAAAGAAGGAAGAAGAGATTGAGAAAGATATTAAGATGCCAACCTTTGCCTCCGTGAAATCCTGTGTTGGCAAGCATACTGCATTGGTATATACATCTATATAACCCACAAACACTGTTTTAAAAGTGAGATAAAGCAGCCTGATTTTATAGCTAGGTATGGGGAGCAGATGAAGTCGTTATTCAATGTGCGTTGATTCCATGGCACAGTCATGCTAACGACCAGTGTCTCAGGTCTCTGGGAGAGGTAAAACCTCCCCTAGGCGAAGTTCTGAGATTTGCTACCCCTGCCTCTTCTTTCAGTAAACCTGCCTCCTAGAAGCAAATATATAAATTAAACTTGCTGAAGTTGTGGCTACAGGTGGTACCTTTCATGTGCCAATTTTTCTGCACTTCTGTCTGTAGGCATGCCCATTATCCATTCCTTCATCTCCTTTGTTAGGCCAATCTTTGTAATTACTCAGGATATGGTGGCTAGGGGTGTGGGGTATGGGTGTGACATGAAAATAAATGACTCGTTTTGCACCAGTCACAGAACAGTTTCAGACACACTAACTACAGGCCTCACTTTGAAATCAATGACAGTGTTTGCATTCAGACCAATCACAATCAATCCTATTGAGTAGATACTTCGAGAATAGCTGTGCATAACCTAATATTTTACTTTTTTTTCCTTGCCTAGAATGCTGCTTTCAAGGTCCGTGTGATTATCTCGAGTGGTCCTGATGGGAGCACTGACTCCTGCCGTGGGAGTCCAGGCTGGTGAAGTGGTTCTGGAAGATGGTGTGCTCTTACGGTAGTTATGAAACATGAAAAACTGTGGGACTACCATGAAAATTTCTTACTCCAGGCTTCCAGGCATAAGGAAAGGTTCTACCCACTGCTAGTCATAGGCCAAAAGTATGATCCCAAATGATTCACTAATACACAGGGGAAAAAAATCACTAAAGGATGCTGAAATAAAGCTTAGAACAGAAATAATACTCTCAAGAGCCTTTACCAGAGCCTGACAGCATTTCCTAGTGTTCCACGGTGCTTAGCCCCATAGTGGTGCCTTAGGGCAAGTGAGTGTTTCTGATGTGCCTCAGGGTGAGTTTGTCATCTTTATCATCTGGGATTTGTGTATATGCAATACCCTACCCTCAGAACCCACATTCTCTGAATACTGTATATGGGTAACATTTGTTCAAGCGTTTTCCTTTTGACTGTCAGTGCTGCATAATCCAGCTACTGCCTATTATTTTATGAGTGTATAAAGCTACACTAACTCACTCGAGTGTGTGGTTCTGGCAGTCCTCGTCCTTCTCCCCAATTCCCTCCACTTTGCTAAAGATCATTGGATTACATCCCTAAAGCCAGACACCAGGGTTTGCTTCCTTATTTGGCCACTTGTTCCCCTTGAGGCCTACTGCCACAGTCTCTATCAAAGTACTGAAGCCCAGCAATCAGAAGCCCCCTTCGGTTCATCTAAATAACATGCCTAATTAAAATCAAACACCTCATCCTAATACCTTTATAAACCTATGTGCCACATCTGCCTGGTCTCTCTGCAGAGGCCCTTTGTCCCTGCATGACAAATACCCCTGCCCACTTTCCCCTGTGCACTTTCTTTCTCCCTCATCTTCTGTCTCCTTTACCACCACAAAGTAGGGCATTCTAACACAGGCCTCCTCTTTTTCTCTTGTTAAAATTGCTACCTGTAATGTCAATTGCTGTCATTTATCTGCCTGAGTCCGAAAGCAGCCACTTTAACTTTTCTTCTTGCTTAGTAAAGGAACACTCTGAAGGAGCCCTCTGTGCAAACAGGTGTTTGGGTGTGGTTTGTGCCCAATGTGGAGAACAGCAGGGATCCCCACTATGCAAGATTGTCTTTCACTGTGTGGCCATGCTTAGATATAACGTTTTGTTTTGGATTTGTTTTATTGTATGCTTGTTTGTTTTGCTTTAACTTTTCTTGCTTGATGGAATTACACATTTCTGAAGTTATACTTTTCTTCAGCTCAGCAAAATGCTTTGTTTTTCTTCATTTCGTCTCTGTTGTTTCCTTTGGAGACTCTAAAATTATCTTCATAATTTTGTAGAAAGACTTTGAAAATCCTTGGAGTAATCTTTAATCAGGCTTCAATATTCTGGTGTTTTACACCAGGAAGTGAGACCTTTAAGAGAACATCCATGAAATGAATTTCTAGGCACATTTACTTTCCTTATTATATGGACCAATGGCAGAGGAGATTGTAGTAATATGGGGCGGCAGGGCTGCGTCCCCCACACCCGGCCGCCCACATGGCTAGCTTATGCTCTGAAATAACAACACACAAACTGTATTCTTTTAATCACTGCTTGGCCCATACTCTTCTAGGCTAATTCTCACATATTAATTTAGCCCATTCCTAATCATCTGTGTGTAGCACCCCAAGGTGCACTTACCGGGGAGATTCTAGCCTAGTCCATCCTGGGTCCGAGCTTCATCCCGGGAGCAGGGCATAGCGTCTCTCTCAGGCGTCTGCTCCCGCGAGGAAAGCGGTCGAGTCTCCGAGCTCACTTCCTCTTCCTCCCAGCATCCTGTTCTGTTTTCTCCTCCCACCTATCTTCTAACCAATAAAATGGGCCAGGGCAGTTCCTTTATTAGCCAATGACCTTCCTCCATCATTTCCCCTTTTTCGGTTTAAACAAAAAAAAAAAAAAGGCTTTAACATAGCAAAATTACATATAACAAAACAGTTATCAAGTAAAAGTTACAACAATCTTTATCATAACTAAGGAAAACTATAACTATAACTAACTATTCTTAACTCCATCAAAGACTCCAGAAAGATACACTACTACCTAAGCAAACAAGAAAAAAGCAACTTTTAAAACTCTAGAAATGACAGAGACATCTCGCTGCCTGGACAGTCACCCAAAGTTCCTCTGTATCGTTGGGGCATCCATCTTCAGCCTTCAGGCCCATGGTATCCAGCAGACATTTCCATAAAGCAGGAAAATTCAAAGTCAGTTCAGTCACTATCTGTTGTGTCCTGCAGAATGTCTCGCAGACTCTTTCATGAATCAGGAACCCCGAAAGATCATCTCACCTTAGGCAAGTTCAGTAGTCCTCTCTCTGCGGGTTCTCTGTTTCCAGTTTATGCAATAGTTCAGGCAAGAGCAGTTTCTTGCCCAAATGGCTATCAAACCCCATAAGGTGCCTCTTCGATGCCCATCTTCCTCTTGAAGTAGATTGGTGCTGCCAGGAGCAGAGTGTCTCATTGTCATGAAAAGTCCTCAGTTATTAAAACATTAAATGTCCTATTCTGTAATCTTTGAAAGACACGAAGAATGTCTATCTAAAATATATCTCTATATATCTAGAAAATCTAACTAACATGACTACAAGCTTTACTATTATTGATGATTATCCATTAACAACCTATATTTCTCAATTATACAGTACATATTTAAATGAACTACACAATCACAATACCTTAATCAAAATCAGAAACACTTATACATATAACAAAATTGACCTTAAATTTCTATCAATAAAGCAAAATCTATACTAATGTAAATTATTCATATCTATATCATATCCCCCTTTAAATGTAAAAGGACGTTTATAAACCATATTTGGGGACATGGGCGCAGTTTTTTCTCTCCAAACTGCTTCCTGCTGAATGGGGGCGTCATTAATTAGGTCTTTCATGGTATAACCTGTGTGCTAGCTTCATCTCAGTTGGCAGTTGAGCGAAGCAATTTTCTGAAGATGTTCACTGCAACCCTTCAGGAGGGCGTGGTCCATCATACCAAATCGGAATAGAAGAAATGAACAGTGTCTCATCCTCTGTGAAAACAAAATAAGAAACTCCTTTCCAAAGCATCATGTCCTTAGATCCAAATTTCAAAGTTAAGGCATCAAAATATCTATGTCGGATTAGTTCAGCAGCATTTATCAATAAATATCTTTTAGCAGCTGTTGCTTCTTCCTCAGCATTCAAACAATTCAAAGAGAGCATAATAGCATACAGTATCAAGATTCTCTGTGTATTTTCCATCTTTGTGCAGCTTTGTTTTAACCTCTATTTTGTTTATTTTTACTTTTAACTCTTTGCTTTTTGAGACAGGTTCTCTGTATCTTTGACCTGAAGTAACTCTGTAAACCAGGCTGTCTTTGAACTCTCAGAGATCCACCTGTCTCTGCCTCCCAGGCATTCGGGATTAAAGGTGTACACTACTACACCTTGAACTCACAGAGATCTTTTGTCTCTGCCTTCTAGGCACTGGGATTAAAGGCGTGTGCTACCACACACACAACTTTCTTCCTTTTTTTTTGTTACTTTAAGAACTTTAAATTTTAGTCTGCATATATTTTTAACACACTTTAAACCATTTAAAAATTTTCTTTGTCTCTGAATCTCTCTTTACTGTATATCTCTCTTTTTCTGACCACATGAGTCTTTAATTTACCAAGCAATATCAGTAGGACTAAAGGCGTGGCTTTGCCAGCTAGATCCAGTCCATTCCTTAGCTTTCCAGCCTCATGGCGGATATACAGGCTGTAGCCATGTTTACTGCAACAACTGTATGGCATTTCAAGGTCCCTGCCAGCAAGTGAGCTACAACAGACAACACTCAAGTCCTCTCTCTCGGTAGCCGGCCCTCCTGCCTCAAACAGTCAGAGTTTGCCCTGGCAGGATGGCCCAGAAAGCCGGCATTTTTAAACGGTGCAGCTTTTTTCCTGCTATGGCTGAAAACCGAAAAGCATGCGTTCAGCTTTTCATCAACACCGTTTAAGTGTTTCGTGGCAGGACCTCTTAATGAGCTGCAGACTTTGCAGCTAAAGCTGAGTCGGGAAGCCTCTCTTAGATGAGGTGCTTGCTTGCCTCTGGCAAGCAGAGTAGACCCGAGAACACAGCGAGTCTAGTTGCCATCAAACAAATCGTAGCACTTTACTCCAAATGCTCTATTCAAAAGCTCTGTCTCCTGCAGGAGCCTGACAGAGATCACAATGGCGGCACAGCCCCAGGAAGTCGCGCTTTAAAATGACACAGCCTTTTTTCTGCTACTGTTGCTGAATCAGGAAATCTCTCTACAGCACGCCACCAACAAACAGCAAAAATCTGTGTTAAACTCTCTTTCCCTTATTTTTAAGCCTTCTCAGGTTTTTTAAGTGGGTTTAGTTGTTCACACGTCTGGGCGCCAACTGTAGTAATATGGGGCGGCAGGGCTGCGTCCCCCACACCCGGCCGCCCACATGGCTAGCTTATGCTCTGAAATAACAACACACAAACTGTATTCTTTTAATCACTGCTTGGCCCATACTCTTCTAGGCTAATTCTCACATATTAATTTAGCCCATTCCTAATCATCTGTGTGTAGCACCCCAAGGTGCGCTTACCGGGGAGATTCTAGCCTAGTCCATCCTGGGTCCGAGCTTCATCCCGGGAGCAGGGCATGGCGTCTCTCTCAGGCGTCTGCTCCCGCGAGGAAAGCGGTCGAGTCTCCGAGCTCACTTCCTCTTCCTCCCAGCATCCTGTTCTGTTTTCTCCTCCCACCTATCTTCTAACCAATAAAATGGGCCAGGGCAGTTCCTTTATTAGCCAATGACCTTCCTCCATCAGGAGATAGATGCTTTCACGGGCTGCAGTTGGGCTGCGGTGTCCTGACATATTGAAAACGGCTGCTCTACGGTTACAGGCTTACATGTGATCCGTGTCTTGACCCTAAATTGTCAGCTTCCTTTGGTTTTATTTCGTCTACAGTTTGTATTTTCTAGTGTCAGTTTCCCCGTGATGCTTGGTCTTTGTGATGCCTACAAAGACACGCAACCTGTTGTTTCTGTGTAATTGTTCCCAGCCCACTGCTTTACACTCTGTTCTTTTAGTTTGAGACTTGGTACCTAGGTCCAGGTCCAGGGTTTACATGAACTTTCTATGATTTTCAGCAGCCGCAGGCACTTGACTGCATCAGATATACCTAAAGTGTGTGCTTTCCTTGAACTCAAAACCTTTTCCAAATACTTATTAAAATAAATCTGATTTCATGTAGACATAAAGTCTTTTCATATACTGTGTTGATATCTTTCATTGTGTTCTTTTCATGTTACCTGATACTTGTAAGGACAGTTTGCTTTTCTAGCAGTTGCTGTTCATGTGTGAATCCAATTCACTCTTGACCTTGCTCAGTAATTAAATCCTGTCCCTAAGTAGAGCTACCTAAGGGCTTGTGCTGCTTCCTGCTGCATTGTGCCCTATGGCATTCAGCTTACCTTTTCTTGCCATGATTGCATTCATTTCCTGATTTCAACTTCAGTATCACACGTTCCTATTATTGTTTCACTCCTTTCTGTTTTGCTTCATCAGTTAGTATAGGGCTCTTTTCCTAACTGTAGCTCCCATTTTTATGTGCTTTTCTGATATGAGTTTTCAGAAGTACTTTGCATCCCACCTGAAATTTGTCTAAGGCTCCCAAGTTTATAACCATAGATTTTTAAAGTGGACTACAGATATGGGAATTGTGTGATTGAAATTTTTTCCCCTTACTCTTTTTTCTTCTTCTTGTGTATGTGTTTGAGGTTGGTATAATTTCATTGATGTTAATTATGTGTCTTATTTTCTCACTACTCCATCTGGCAGAGCTGAACTGTAAAATTGAAACCAGAAGGTTGCAGTTCTCAGTTAGTTCATGAAACCCAACTGTGAGTGTCAGTGTTGTGCCCAGCCATCGTTATATGTGTTTTGCTATGGAACCTGAAGAAGACTTCAATAATTTGGCAGTGCCTGTAGTCACAGTCAATCAATTATTCCACTTTACAGGTCCCTGAATTTTTAACCAAGCAATCACACATGCTGTTTGAAAGGTGGACAAGCATGCCTATGCATATCTGAAAGTTGATTTTCCTTTTACAGGCAAAGGCGCACCTGTTACACTTTCCCAGTTAGGTAGCAGTTTTGTGATACACCTCTAAGAAGTGCTAAGGTACATTTTGAATGGTGTCTTTCAAAAGTATTTTTCATTGGTGATGTCTAGAGAAATCAAAGCAGTTGGAAGATGCCTCTGCTTAGTGTATTATTCTAATAATAATCTAACATTAGTTATCTAAAATGAAGAGAATTATATTTTCAGTTGAAATATTATTATTTTGTGTTTGATTTTGAAGGAAAAAAGATTCTTTCTACCTACTGTTCCTATCTGTGATTACATGTCCCCTGTGTGATTTCAGTATAAAATCATTAATATAGCTATTAGCCATCTTGAGAGCTTCTATATCCTTCACCTATGTAGTATATTTGACAAAGCCTTTCTTGTTTTAAAAGTATTATTTCACGATGGAAAAGATGGTTCCTTTTTTTTTTTTTTTTTTTTTTTTTTTTTTTTTGGTTTTTAGAGACAGGGTTTCTCTGTGGCTTTGGAGCCTGTCCTGGAACTAGCTCTGTAGACCAGGCTGGTCTGGTATCGAGAGAAGATGGTTTCTGTGTTCAGGTTCTCTCTAGGCAAGCCCAAAAAACCTATGTTTGTATCTCAGAACCTACAAATATTACATGCAGTGGCGAACATCTCTGTTTGTCCCTCCACAGCAATGGGAAATGGAGGTAAGAATGAGCTAAATCAACCTAAAGGTTGTCCTCTGACCTTTTCATTCTATAACATGTATGCTCACACCACAGCACATGTGTAAAATTATCCACACATTTGCACTTGTACACTCACATATCTTTCTGGTGATCAAACACACAAAATAAAAAGTAAAAGCATTTTTTTTAATAGCAGCAACAAATAATTTTGAGAGAAGGGGGTGAACATATTAAGTCTTCATGTAAAGGCATTCAGTTTCATTTTACATGACCATTGGTCAAGGAAACTATGCCCAATGATCTGGCATCTGTTCAAATATGTTTATGCCAATATTAGGTACTTGACTCAGTTTTGTAAGACTGACAAGTAATATTTGTTTCATGTCTTTCTATCAAAATATTAAAATCCACGGTGTATTGTACCATTTTGTAGGATGAACTATGTCTTCCCAAATGTATGTTTCTAGAAAACATAGTGGACATTAGTGTTGTGCCTGCCCAACCATTGTTATATGTGTTTTGTTAAGGAGCCTGAAAAAGACTTCAAAAAACTTGGCAGAGCCTGTACTCACACTCAATTAGTTACTACACTTTTCAGGGCTCTGATTATTTTTAGTCACACATGCTGTTAGACAGGGGCAAGCATGCCTGAGTGCAATGCTGCATTACCTCCATGTCCAGTCATCTCCTCCTTGGCAGCACTAAAGCTGGATCTCCCTTCCACCCTAGCTTGCAGAGCTAGTGTCTGCCTTTGCTATAGCTAACAGACTTGATTTGGAGTTTGTTGCTCACCTAGATCTGGACTCTCAGAAAACAAAGTTGTGCCTTCTATGCCAGAGAAATCCTAGACATTTTGCCTTTCATTACATTCCCAGAGCCTTAAAATCTAACTTATTTGACACAATTAAAATCAGTCTCATAGGCAGTCACAATGACTGTTTTGGGCACATATCAGAAGCAAAAATACTATTGGTTGAAATCCCAGCTTTGCCACATTCTTGCTCTCTTGTTTGGAGATCATTGTTTAATATGTCATTGTGTCTATTCAGTCCTCTGAAATATAATACAGGTATTAATTCATCCACAGAAATAATGAAAGTGATACCCACTTCACATTCTAAAACAATATAAAGGATAAAAGTGCATGTTTTCAATTCATTATTGTTGTCATTAAGATGACTTTTGCTTTTACTCCCAGATTTGTCTGTTCTGATTGATTTCTGAGTTCATTATGGATCATGATTTTACACTTTTCTGAGACTTGTTCTCATTTGAGACTCATTGAGCCTCTGATAGACACAGAATCTTGCATTGTGTTCTGCTAAGCCAGTCAAATTGGTCTTACTATCATCTAGGATATGGAGACATTCAAATCAGTAATGGATAGATCTTTGAAATTTCGAGACTGGAATGTTATTTTCAGAGGAGCCATATGTAAGCACTGGGTAAATTGTGGGTTGAAAGTTCTTGGAAATTCCTACAATATTGAGAGTGACTACAGGGAGAGATAGTGCTGGGAGAGAGTAGGTTTGAATGATTTATTTAGACATTACGTGGCTTATCCTAAATTCCTGAAATAAGAAATAATCTTGCTACCACCTTGAGTCATTTCTCTATGTGTGATATTTTTCTAGACATAATGTCAAAGAATGAGTAATAATCTGTTATAAAACTTTCTTATTCTCTATATAACTCTACCTCTATATTAGAGTATTTTCATAGTAGTGACTATTGCCTTCATCAATTATTTGAAATTATGAACCAATTTATGTCTCTATGTACTGTCACCTGATGCTAATTTTGATTAATCATATAGTATTCATTAAACAAAGGAGATAAGTTGTTCCATAAACACCATTCTGGTTGAGCTGCTTCCTCTTACCAATGTGGACAAAATTGAGGAAAATATCATTTCCCAGGTTGACCATGCTCTGTATGATTTCTATTATTTTATATTTTAAATGCAGTCTGGGAGAAGGTATTAATAATAGGTGATAGATTTAGAGCCCAAAAAAGCTACATTATAATCCCAAGGTCATATAGCTCAAATATGTGATATGTCTTTGGATTTCACATTATGCTATTTTATTTATTTATTTATTTATTTATTTATGTTTTTTTTTTTTTTGGTTTTTCGAGACAGGGTTTCTCTGTGGCTTTGGAGCCTGTCCTGGAACTAGCTCTGTAGACCAGGCTGGTCTCGAACTCACAGAGATCTGCCTGCCTCTGCCTCCCGAGTGCTGGGATTAAAGGCGTGCGCCACCACCGCCCAGCTTAAAGAATCAGTTCATAAAATTTATTGAACATTATGTGCAAATAAAAGTTTGATATAAGAATAGACCAATAGAGTTCAGGAAATTATAGGGCAGACTAAAATTTTAGAAAAATGTGTCAATATTTCATATCTGAGAGAAAATACATATTTTTCTGCTTTCCATAATTTCAAATAAAATATTCAAATGATTGCAAAAAAAGCAATTGAAAATACATGAGGGTAATATTCAAATGTCAATTTTAAGTTCACAAGTCGATTTTTAATATTTTTATTTCATATATTTTACTGAGAACTTGAGTTTTACAGTGTTCTCCTTTAAGTGGAATCTTCTGCTTTAAGAAAGATCAAGCTAAATGAAAAATTGAGTGAATCAGTGAGGAAACCTTATAGTTTATTCAATTACACATGATATATTTGTGTATTGAACAAATAAAAATAAGATTAACATAAAATATATCCTATAACTTTAGAGCATATTTATATTAATAATAAGGTGCTAGAGAGATTGTTCAGTGGTTAAGAGCACTTGCTGATATTAAACATATTTGGTTCAATTGCCTGAACCCATATTATGGCTTCTTCTGACCTTCATGGGCATCAGGAATATGCATGGTATACATATATAAGCAAACATTATACACATATAAAACTATGTCTATAAAATATAAACACACACATGTAGTTGGAGGCCACTTGTTTGTTCCTGGCTGCCCAGACCATGAAATAATCACAAAGAAACCATATTATTTAAATCACTGCTTGGCCAATCACTTAAGCATATTGCTAGCTGGCTGTTATATCTTTGGTTAACCCATTTCTATTAATCTGTGTATTGCTAAGTGGCTGTGACTTAGCTTCCATCCAGCATCTGTCTCTGGTGGAGCAACATGGCTTCTCATGACTCTGCCTTCTTTCCCCAGCATTCAGTTTAGTTTCCCTCTGCTCCTGCCTAGCTCTACTCTACCCTATCACAGGCCAAGGTAGCTTATTTTGTTCATTAACCAATAAAAGCAGCATATATACAGAAGGACTTCCCACATCATCTCCTCTTTTCTATCTAAATAAAAAGGAAGGTTTTAACTTTAACAAAGTAAATTTGCCTATAACAAGATAGGTATCAAGTAAGAATTATAGTTACAATATTTATATCTACTTTATCTCTTATCATAACTAAGGAAAACTCTATTAATATCTATTCTTCAATCCCGTCAAAGACCCCAAAAGGACATAATGTTACCTAAGTAAGCAGGAAGTGTATTGTAAGCAACTTCCAAAACTCTAGAATTAACAGAGACATCTTGCTGCCTGGACAGTCACCCAAAGTTCTTTTGTAACATTGGGACATCCATCTTTAGCCCAAAGACCCATAGTATCTGGAAGACTTTTCCATGAAGCAGGAAATTTGAAGATCTGTTCTGCCTTGTAATGGCAAAGTCCATCAGTCGCTTTCTTCTGTGTCCTGCAGAATCTGGCAAAATCTTTTATGTTTGTATATATGTATGTATGCATGTGTGTATAATTGTCTGAGCTGAGGAAATAGCTTAGTCAGTAAATCACATGCCTTCTAAGAATAAGGACCTGAGTTTGATCTTCAGATATGACATTAAAAAGCCAGACTTTGGGGTTCATGATTACAATCCAGGCCAATGGATACAGGAAGATCTCTAGGACTCACTGGACAGCTAGATTAGCTTAATTAGTGAGTTCTAAGACAATGAGGACCTCATCTCAAAAATCAAGGTGGATGGTCATTTAAGCATAACATCTGACTGTTGTCCTCTGTCCTCCATATACGTGTGTGAATATGGACACCAAAAAGTATATCCATATGTACAAACACATACATGCATGGGGTAGGAGTTGCTTCTGTTTGTGTGTTGTTTTCATTGGTTAATAAATAAAGAAACTGCCTTGACCTTTTGATAAGGCACAACTTAGGTAGGAAGAGAAGAAAGAAATGGGAAGAAAGCAAAGTCAGGGAGAAGCCATGGATCCTCCGCCTGAGATGGACTCTGGTTAGAATCATTCCCGGTAAGCCACTGCCATGTGGCAATACACAGATTAATAGAAATGGGTTAAATTATGATGTAAGAATTAGCCAATAAGAAACTAGAGCTAATAGGTCAAGCAGTGATTTACTTAATATGGTTTCTGTGTGGTTATTTTGGTGCTGAGCTAGCCAGGCATCAGGAATTATCAGCCCCTATTTCTACAACATATGCACACACCCACAATACACACAGGCACACACAGAATGCACACATACAGATAAACATACATAAGCGCATTTGCACACAGATATGTATACAGACACACGTGTACACAGTCACAAACACTGCCACGCACACATAAACACATACACAAATACACAAACATATAGTTGCTCCTTTTAAAAATGCATCTTTCTGGCTTAAACCCAAGTATTTACCTTAGGTGGCCACTGCCTTTTCTGATTGACATTTTCTTGGTTAGATTATTGATAAAGAAACTATTATTTCTAGTAGTATTTCTAAATCAATATTATTTGGAATCATTATGTAACTATCTTAAATGACCTCATATATACTAGGAATTTTATTTAAAAATGAAACAACTGAATAAATGATGCATGTAGGTACATGCAAACACATGCACACAAACACAGGAATGTGACCTCTTCTTTATGACAGATCTGCATTTTCTCTCTACCTCCTCACATATCTGCAGCTCTACACTGATGACTATTCTACAGTGATTTCCATGCACTTAATGTATTTCTTCCAAACCAAAATTCTCAAATATTGTTTTATTCAAAATTACAAATTACCAAACAAATATCAATTATAATTGTATTCTTGTGATATTGTGATAAAAGTATTATTTTTACTTCAGCTTATGCCTTAAAAATGGAGCAAAGAATAATTGCATGATATTATTCAGTTAAAAAAAAGTGCAACCAAGCATAATATACTTGTAGACTTAGGGTTCAAGTACAAGGTTGTAAAAGCTGCCTTAAAGGCACCCTGAGGAACACTTACCTCTCTTTCATCTGGGTGTCAAATAGGCACTTTGTGATTGCAGTTGAAACTGAACAGTGATCCCTTTTAACCATGTAATACTCACATAATTAACAACACACTTCACTTTAACACTAATGCAGGAAATTCAGGTCCTAGAAGCAGCACTGAATGGTAGAGGATCAAAGTTTGATTTTAACTTTAATTATGTTTGAGCCTGGTGGCCCAAGTCTTGGTAATTGATTTGAAAGGCAAGTTCACAGCATCAGCAACCAGTGAGCTCTGAAAGTACAGTCTCAGAACAGAGGTCACATTGGCTGTATTTAACAATGCAATTTGTGTCATTACAGAAGAGATAATGGAACTGCATTCCCATCACTAGCATTTGCACACCCTGGCCAGTGCTGATTACATTAGGGAATTATTCTTCTTTCCTCTGGGAGCCACCTTGCATCTACCATGCCAAAGAGATAATTAGAGAAGATGTAGTGATGCCCACTTTCACCTCTTGAAAACCTTCTGTGTTCTTTTTGATCATCAACAAGCCTTTCTTGCTTTTATAGACTCACTGGAGATACATTATTTGGGATTAATTAGGCTGAGGCCACACAGTTACCACATTATCAGAGCTTATGACTGCAAAGTGATCATAAATATATACTTGTATATATTTAAGTACATATATCATGCAATGTGATGCACTCTCTCAACTATTTCTTTATACTTTTTCAATAACCTACATTCATTAACACTAAGAATTCAGGGCTAGAAATGGGAATCTCTTACCAACACCTTGCCTTACTATCATAATTTCTAACTACATACTAAACGTTATCTCATTACCCACAGATAAGTATAGCTAGCATTCCTCATCAAAGAAGGCCCTCTCTATAGAAAATAGAGAGCATCCCAAAACACAGCTCAACACAGTGTAGAGAATAGCAGAACATGAAGACCTCAGGGGATACATCTGCATCATAGTTCCTGTAGTTATGACTCAAGGAACGCTGAGAAAGTCAGGGCTTGCAGATTATGAGAACCAGAATTTCAGGAACTCTGCTGTGAGACTGTCTGTCCTTAAAATATTACTACATAATCAAGACCAGAAAAAGGACAATGCCAATTGACATGCTAATTCAGAAATCTCACTGGGTCCCACCCCTAGTTAATGGACTGCAGGCAACTAATGACTTCTGAGAGAGGAAGAAACAGTCTCTTCCAGTGAGTAACCCTGCCATTGGTTATTCAATACAAAGTGGTCAGCCATGAAACTATATAAATACAACAAAAATGGAATCAGTAAATTGTGTTTATATATCAAAGTGTATATATAACAATAAATACAAAAGAAAATGAGGCTGTCTGTTAGAGTTGGGGATTGGATAGAAATTGGAGGTGGCATGAGAGAACATAGAAGGTGGAAGGGTGGCTGAGGAATCCCATCAGGACGGGTGAGTGTGTGCTACCCAGGGGCGGACTGTCCCGGAAGAGAGCACAAACACCCTCCCCCAGCTCCTTCTGCAGGGCTGTCTTTCTTTCGCACGACCCAGCACCCCCAGCACCCCTCCCCAACCCTGCCCTGCTGTATGCTAGGACCAGTGCTCAACTACAGTCTTAAGCTCCTAAACTAAGGCGACCCACCCAGAGCGGTGAGTGCCTGCCAGCCGGGCAGGCCTCAGGGTCCCCTGTAAGGGAGCCGGGCACCTCCAGCTCCGGCGCCAGGCTTCCTGCGCGCTCCTGGATACCACCCCCCCCCCACTTGCTCCATTCATCCTGTTGGCCCTGGATCATTGGGCTACCGGCGGCCCTGTTTAGTTGCTGAGGAATCCCATCAGGACAGTTGCGGAGGAATCCCATCTGGACGGGAATGGTTCCTGCTTCTACACTGAAGAGATATACCCTGAGAGTCAATCACAGCAAAGTCTGGACCAAGAGACCAGGCCTCTCCTGGCTCCATTTGAAGGAAGAGATGGGAAGGCGCCAATACAAGAATTCCTCCAACAATCTGAAAGGCAACATGACACCACCAGAAACCAGGGATCCCGAAATAAGAAGAATTGTACACCCTACTCCTGAAGAAATAGAAGAAATCGACTCAAAAGTGAACTATATGAAAATAATAGAGGACTTTAAACAGGAGGTGAAAAACTGCCATAATCAGTTAGAGATTACAAACAAAAAGGTAGAGGAAATGAATAAATCGCTCAAAGACACGCAAGAAAATCAAGAGAAACAAGAAAAAGCAATCAAACAGGTTAGGGAAGCAGTTCAAGACATGAAGAATGAAATGGAAGCAATGAAGAAAGCACAAACCGAGGGAAGAATGGAGATGGAAAATCTGGGTAAACGAACAGGAATGACAGAAACAAGAACTAACAACAGATTACAAGAGATAGAAGAGAGAATATCAGACACTGAAGATACCATAGAAAAAATAAACACACTGATCAAAGAAAACAGCAAAACCAACAAATTCTCATCACAAAACATTCAGGAAATTTGGGACACAATAAAAAGACCAAACCTAAGAATAATTGGAGTAGAAGAAGGAGAAGAAGTGCAGCTCAACGGTACAGAAAATATACTTAATAAAATTATAGAAGAAAACTTTCCCAACCTGAAGAAAGAGGTACCTATGAAGGTTCAAGAAGCATACAGAAAACCAAATAGGCTGGATCAAAAAAAAAAATCCCCTCGCCATATAATAATCAAAACACAAAATACACAGAATAAAGAAAGAATATTAAGAGCCGCAAAGGAAAAAGGCCAAGTTACTTATAAAGGTAAACCTATCAGACTTACACCTGACTTCTCTATGGAAACCATGAAAGCCAGAAGGTCCTGGATAGATGTACTGCAAAAACTAAGAGATCATGGATGCAAGCCCAGACTACTATATCCAGCCAAGCTTTCGTTCACTATAAATGGAGAAAACAAAATTTTCCAGGATAAAAACAAATTCAAACAATACGTAGCCACAAATCCAGCCTTACAGAAAATTATAGAAGGAAAATCACTAACCAAGGAGTCCAACAATGCCCACAATAACTCAGTCATCTAGAGACCTTTCACCAGCGCAACTCAAAGAAGGGAAACACACAAACCCTACTACTAAAAAAGTGACCGGAGTTAACAACCACTGGTCATTAATATCACTTAATATCAATGGGCTCAACTCACCTATAAAAAGGCACAGGCTAAGGGATTGGATACGAAAACAGGATCCAACGTTCTGCTGTCTACAAGAAACACACCTCAACCACAAAGACAGGCACCTACTCAGAGTAAAGGGCTGGGAAAAGGCTTATCAAGCAAATGGACCTAAGAAACAAGCAGGTGTGGCCATACTAATTTCTAACAAAGTTGACTTCAAACTTAAATCAATCAGAAGAGATGGAGAGGGGCATTTTATACTCATAACAGGAACAATTCATCAGGATGAAGTCTCAATCCTGAATATCTATGCCCCGAATATAAAAGCGCCCACGTATGTAAAAGAAACATTACTAAAATTCAAGGCAGCCATCAAACCGCACACACTAATAGTAGGAGACTTCAACACTCCTCTCTCACCAATGGACAGGTCAATCAAACAGAAACCAAACAGAGAAATTAGAGAATTAATGGAGGTAATGAAGCAAATGGACTTAACAGACATCTATAGATTATTCCACCCGAAGAGGAAAGAATATACCTTCTTCTCTGCAGCTCATGGAACCTTCTCGAAAATTGACCACATACTCGGTAACAAAGCTAACTTACACAGTTACAAAAAAATATTAGTAACCACCTGTGTCTTAGCAGATCACCATGGATTAAAGTTAGAATTCAACAACAATGCTACCCCCAGAAAGCCTACAAACTCATGGAAACTGAACAGTCAACTACTGAACCATACCTGGATTAAGGAAGAAATAAAGAAAGAAATTAAACTCTTCCTTGAATTCAATGAAAATAAAGAAACAACATACTCGAACTTATGGGACACTATGAAAGCAGTGCTAAGAGGAAAGTTCATAGCACTAAGTGCCCACTTAAAGAAAACAGAGAAAGCACATATTGAAGACTTAACAGCCCACCTGAAAGCTCTAGAAAAAAAAGAAGCAGACTCACCTAGGAGGAGTAGAAGATTGGAAATAATCAAACTGAGGGCTGAAATCAACACAATAGAAACACAGAAAACAATCCAAAGAATCAATGAAACAAAAAGCTGGTTCCTGGAGAAAATCAACAAGATTGATAAACCCCTATCCAAACTAATCAAACGGCAGAGAGAGAATACGCAAATTAATAAGATCAGAAATGAAAAGGGGGATATAACCACAGACACAGAGGAAATTCAGAGAATCATCAGATCATATTACAAAAGCCTGTATAACACAAAACTGGAAAATGTAAAAGAAATGGACACTTTTTAAGATAAATACCATATACCAAAGTTACACCAGGACCAGGTGAACAATCTTTTTTTTTTTGGTTTAACTTGCTATGACAGCACTAGGCATATGTTTTTATTGTGTCCAAGTATCACTTCATTATTAATGCAAGCCATATGTAAATATGTGCTTAAATTAGTACAGAAATGCTGTTATCCAGGAGAATGACACCATGAATTACAATGTGGTAGACAGAAGCAACAAAATCCAGTTAGAAGAGACTTAAATGATAAGAAGTCAAGTAACAGAGGAGGTTCCAGGATTGGTTAATTCAGTGGTTGGTGATGTCATCAGAGACCCAAATTCCTTCCATGTCTGCACTCTCCTCTTCTCAGTAGCTTCTCTAATAATCTGTGTCCCAAAACAATTAGACTCAGGGTTCAAGACATTTACATGATCGTATGTGTTTATCAAACTGTTAGCAGTTATCTCTGGAACATGCACATTTAGGACAAATTTGGTTTCTACTTTGTACATTTTGATAGTATTTAAAATTTTTTTTAACAAAGTATGAACAATAAAGCTTTATTACCCACCTCTTCCCAGCACCTCACAACCACTATTCTTTCAGTTTTCATAGATTCTCACTATATAGGAGAAGCTGGCTTCCAACTTGTGGTTCTTCTGCCTCCACTTCAGTAATTTTAAATATCCTCAGAGAAAGCATAGCTCTGCTATGTGACTGGCCCTTTTGTAAAGACCTGTTGGTCGCGAAGAATTAGAAGCTGTTATCAAAAACCTCCCTACCAAAAAAAGCCCAGGACCAGATGGTTTCAATGCGGTGTGGAATTCTACCAGAACTTCCAAGAAGAGCTAATACCCATACTCCTTAATGTATTCCACAATATAGAAACAGAAGGGTCATTACCTAATTCCTTTTATCTTTTATGAAGCTACAGTTACTCTGATACCAAAACCACACAAAGACTCAACCAGGAAAGAGAATTACAGGCCAATCTCACTCATGAACATCGACGCAAAAATCCTCAACAAAATACTGGCAAACCGAATCCAAGAACACATTAGGAAAATTATCCATTATGATCAAGTAGGCTTCATTCCTGAGATGTAGGGCTGGTTCAACATACGAAAATCTATCAATGTAATCCAGCATATAAATAAACTGAAGGAAAACAACCATATGATCATCTCATTAGATGCTGAAAAAGCATTCGACAAAATTCAACATCCATTTATGTTAAAAGTCTTGGAGAGATTAGGGATACAAGGGTAATACCTAAATATAATAAAAGCTATATACAGCAAGCCGACAGCTAACATCAAATTAAACGGAGAGAAACTCAAAGCCATCCCGCTTAACTCAGGAACACGACAAGGATGTCCACTCTCTCCATACCTCTTCAATATAGTACTTGAAGTTCTAGCAATAGCAATAAGACAACATAATGGGATCAAGGGGATTCGAATTGGAAAGGAAGAAGTTAAACTTTCGTTATTCGCAGATGATATGATAGTGTACTTAAGCGACCCCCAAAACTCCACCAAAGAACTTTTACAGCTGATAAACACCTTTAGTAATGTGGCAGGATACAAGATCAACTCCAAAAAATCAGTCGCCCTCTTATACACAAAGGATAGGGAAGCAGAGAGGGAAATCAGAGAAACTTCACCTTTCACGATAGCCACAAACAGCATTAAATATCTTGGGGTAACTCTAACCAAGGAAGTGAAAGATCTATTTGACAAGAACTTTAAGGCATTGAAGAAAGAAATTGAAGAGGATACCAAAAAATGGATGGATCTACGTTGCTCTTGGATTGGGAGGATCAACATAGTAAAAATGGCAATACTACCTAAGGCAATTTATAGATTCAATGCAATCCCCATCAAGATCCCATCAAAATTCTTCACAGATCTTGAGAGGACAATAATCAACTTTATATGGAAAAACAAAAAACCCAGGATAGCCAAAACAATCCTATACAATAAAGGATCTTCTGGAGGCATTACCATCCCTGACTTCAAACTCTATTACAGAGCTACAGTAATGAAAACAGTGTGGTACTGGCATAAAAACAGAGAAGTCAAACAATGGAATCGTATAGAAGACCCGGATTTTAACCCACAAACCTATGAACACCTCATTTTTGATAAAGGAGCTAAAAGTATACAATGGAAGAAAGAAAGCATCTTCATCAAATGGTGCTGGCACAACTGGATGTCAACCTGTAGAAGAATGAAAATAGACCCACATCTTTCACCGTGCACAAAACTCAAGTCCAAATGGATTAAAGACCTCAATATCAGCCCGAACACACTGAAAAGGATAGAAGAGAAAGTGGGAAATACCCTACAACAGATGGGCACAGGAGATCGCTTCCTATGTATAACCCCAGAAGCACAGACATTAAGAGCAACATTGAATAAATGGGACCTACTAAAACTGAGAAGCTTCTGCAAAGCAAAGGACACTGTCACTAAGACACAAAGGCAACCTACTGACTGGGAGAAGATCTTCACCAACCCCGCAACAGACAAAGGTCTGATCTCCAAAATATATAGAGAACTCAAGAAACTAGACTTTAAAATGCTAATTAACCCAATTAAAAAATGGGGCACTGATCTGAACAGAGAATTCTCAACAGAAGAAGTTCAAATGGCCAAAAGACACTTAAGGTCATGCTCAACTTCCTTAGCAATCAGGGAAATGCAAATCAAAACAACTTTGAGATATCATCTTACACCTGTGAGAATGGCTAAAGTCAAAAACACCAACGATAACCTTTGCTGGAGAGGTTGTGGAGGAAGGGGTAGCCTCATCCATTGCTGGTGGGAATGCATTCTTGTGCAACCACTATGGAAGTCAGTGTTTCGGTTTCTTAGGAAATTCGGGATCAACCTACCCCTGGACCCAGCAATACCACTCTTGGGAATATACACAAGAAATGCCCTATCATATGACAAAAGCATTTGTTCAACTATGTTCATAGCAGTATTATTTGTAATAGCCAGAACCTGGAAACAACCTAGATGCCCTTCAATGGAAGAATGGATGAAGAAAGTATGGAATATCTACACATTAGAGTACTACTCAGCAGTAAAAAACAATGACTTCTCGAATTTTGCATGCAAATAGATGGAAATAGAAAACACTATCCTGAGTGAGGTATCCCAGACCCAAAAAGATGAACATGGGATGTACTCACTCATAATTGGTTTCTAGCCATAAATAAGGGTCACGGAGTCTACAATAGGTGAATCTAAAGAAGCTAAGTAAGAAGGGGAACCCAAGGAAAAACATATAGTTATCCTCTTGGCCATGGGAAGTAGACAAAATTGCTGGGGAGAAAATTGGGATCTTGGGGTGGGGTGGTTTGGGGGTAAGGGGAGATGGGGAGAGAAATGTTAGAAGGGAAGGAGGTCGGGCCTTGGGAAAGCAGGAGGATTGGGATAAAGGAAGGTTGGACAGGGGAGCACGGAACCACAATTCTTAGTTAAGGGAACCACTTTAGGGTTGGCAAGAGACCTGACCCTAGAGGGGCTCCCAGGTGCCCAAGCTGAGGTCCCCAGTTAGTTCCTTGGGCAGGTGAGAATAGGGAACCTGAAATGACCCTATCCTTGAGCAATACTGACGAATATCTTGCATATCATCATAGAACCTTCATCTGGTGATGGATGGAGATAGAGACAGAGACCCACACTGGAGCACTGGACTGAGCTCCCAAAGTCCCAATGAGGAGCAGAAGGAGGAAGAACATGAGCAAAGAAGTCGGGACCACGAGGGATGCACCCACCCACTGAGACAGTGGAGCTGATCTATTGAGAGCTCACCAAGACCAGCTGGACAGTGACTGAAAAAGCATGGGATAAAACTGGACTCTCTGAACATGGCGAACTATGAGGGCTGATGAGACGCCAAGGACAATGGCACGGGGGTTTGATCCTACGTAATGTGATGGCTTTGTGGGAGCCCAGCCAGTTTGGATGTTCACCTTCCTAGATATGGACGGAGGTGGGAGGTCCTAGGTCTTACCACAGGGCAGAAAACCCTGACTGCTCTTTGGACTGGAGAGGGAGGGGGAAAGGAGTGGGGGGAGGGGGAGAAGGGTGGGAGGAGGGGGCGTAGTGGGGGAGGAGGGGGAGGGAAATGGGAGGCTGGGAAGAGGTGGAAACTTGTTTTTTTTTTCTCCTTTTCTCAATAAAAAAAAATAACCACAGAAACTATTATAAATGAAAAAAAAAGAAGGTGGAAAGGTTAGAGAGGAAGTGATATAATTATATTTTAATTAAATGTATCAAAATTCATGGTTAAGATTAATTTTGAAAGAATGTGAGTTATACATATGACTATTCTCTGGGACTTAGAGACAGCAAAGAAATGGTTTGTACTTCTATTGTGTCTTTATAATCCAATATTTAAAACTGTGGCCCAGTTCACTGCCTTATGGTTACCTCTTAGTTACACTGATGTACATGTTGACCTTGTCCAACAAACTGCAATATCTGCTCATCTTCATCAATTAGGATAAATTATAGATCAGTTGAAATAATCAGACTTAGAAAATAAGTAGAAACTTCGTTTTGGAATTATGATTTGTTTATTCATGAATTGAAAAGGAAAACAGGGAATTTATCATTAACAAAAGTTGGAAAGACTATTGTTTAGTTGTTTTTAATAGAAAAGAAAAAGTACATTGAACAGTGTGTATATGGGAAACAAGGACAAGAGATGATTACAGAAGTCATGGTTTTCCATACCATTTCTCATTTCTCTTCATGAAAACCCCTATGAAGACATGTTTTCTATTATGTGACCACTGTAATCTCTGCTAATTGCCTTGTGAGTGAATATGTGTATGCGTATTAGCTCTAGGACTTGCAGAAATCTGCTGTAACAGGTCTTAAACTGTCAAATTTAAAATGGTCCTAAAAATCAAGTTTTGTTAGACAGATCTGACTTTAGAATATATGAACTGTATTTCACAGCTTCATTTAATTTTAAATATTTAGAATTGAAATTGCTCGAAAATGCTTAAATGACCACATTCAGTATTTATTCTTGTGAGTATGTTTTATTCTAATATAAAAATAGAAAATACAGCATAGCAAATAATCTTCTTGTTTCCTTAAAATAGAAAAGTTAGAATGCTAGATACGGTCTCACATTTTTTTCTCCTTAAACATTGCTGAGTTTTGAGTCAAACTGAATGGGAGTACCTTAAACTCAACATTGTAACATTTTTCTGAGCTACCCAGTGGGAAGGTGGAGTTTTCCCACCCTTGGAGTGCTTGACACCAGTGTCAATATTTACGGAGGAAGTTTTGTTCATTGGAAGTGTTAAGTTACACTGCAGATAAGAATCTAGGGTCCCTGAAAGGAGGGAGGAATAAAAAATTTACCTACTCAGGGAAGTGACGACTAAATTTTTGTTTCTATTTTCAGAGGAAAAGACAGAGCTAAAGAGAAAGGCAGAAAGCATCTTAGACTGATGTCACAGTCTCTATGGGATCAAAGATAGAATATAAGTCAACAGGAGATAATCCTCACCTTATTACATCACAGAGACTTCATAAACTCACACAAGTATGTTAGAACTTACTAAAATGTGATGCTACATTTATCTCTAAAACATCATTGTGTCTCCTAGATTTTGAAGTGGGCTGCCCATTTTCAATAGAAAAATTATATGGGCTCCCCAGTGTCAGCAATAGGCTAGTAATAGAGACAGGCTGGACACTACAATCTTGACCTTCAATTTTAGAATTAACCCAATGATCTCAAAACCTGGTGAGAATTTTACAGCATTCAAATTTAGCAAGGAACGATTTGGTTCATTGTTGTGAGTGACATGTGTTTACTTTGTAAGTATACTGGGTAGACTTAGAAAGAAATTTAAGTGCAATAATTTAGTTATAATTTCTGAGAAATGATTATACTTCTACTCCAGAAATAACTTAAAAAGAAAACATAAAACTGTTAAAGTAATGGGGAATTTTACCATAGCTTCTTATTTATTCATATCCAAATTTTTCAAATGAACAGGAAGAATACTGATAGGCATGCTTTTTACGAAATTTTCTTCTGGTAAAGGTTATGAAGTGTGTAACTATTCAGGTTTTAAAATAATAATGCTGATATTTTAATGTAATACTTTTAAAAGTAAATCATAATAATTTCATAATTCAGCTGTATTCATAGTTTAAAAGTGTTACTAATAAGCTCTTTAGATCAATAAAAACATTATGTATGGACTATCTGAACTACTTTATGGAATAAATTGGATTACTCCAAAGTCATAGTCTAATTGATTAGGTGGTGAGTTTTTGACAGCACTTTTTACTTTGCCAAAGCTGAACTTCATTAATACACACATTTATTCGGTTATGTGTTAGTTGATATTTGAAAAAAGTCCGTGAGATAGCATAATGCTATATCTTCACATGGCTGCCTGCTTTTCCATGCAGGCCTTCTTTTTTTTAACCCTAAAATGACATTCTCCTTTTGAGTGTGTCGTGAATCAACCTGATTATGGTGCTCCATTTGAAGTGTTCCTATACCCACTATCTTGATCGTAAAAAATTTATTAAATTTCTTAGCCTTTTCTATGACTCTGAACTGTATTTTTTTACACTGAACTGTAAAAATAGTGGTGATTTCTGCTACCAGCTCATTTCTTGAGTTTCTATGGCCTTATTTGAGACTAGTCTTTGAGAGTCTTATTGATAGGACAACCATCCACTTATTCAACTTTCTAGTATTCGCATGATAAATTAATACATAGATAAACACTAGCAACTACAGAATTCCTCATAAAACTCCTATAAGATACATGTGATTCTTTTAGTGAAGGATATTTTTACTTTGATTTTTAAATTTTTGCTACTGCTACATCTCTCCTTCCATCCTATCCCTTTTAGTCACTTGAGTCTGAAAGTCATACATCGTAATTTCTGAACAACTGAGCTTGAATCAGATACCTATTGTATAGAGAAAGTACAACAGGTAACAAGGTGCACTGAGAACATGTGTGACTTTTTTCACTGTCAAAAAGACAAGTCGGTAAGATTACTGTCATGTAGATTCCCTCCTTTACAGGAAAAGTTCTGATGCCATTCATTTTGATATTTGGATAAATATTAATTTTCTTTCATTTCTTTAATTCCAGAGCAGACATTTTATTTCTGCTTTCTAATTCAGTCTTAAGAATACTAAAATGGAATCATGAAAGTCTCCTCTCTCAGCTCCAAGACTCTGAGAAGTAAATGTGTCTACGACAATATCATTTTCCCTGGAGAAATGCTTCAGTATGCATGTGGTAACACAGGACACCACACACATGTGTATCTTTCTTTTGACACTGGCAGGTTTATTTTTAAAATCTTCCAATACTAATATGTGACAGAGTCTTAGGATATTATATCAAAGGCAAGTTTAGAAGGAAAGAGTTTACTTGGCTTACATATCCTTAATTATAGTCCTTTGAGAGAAACTAAATGAGGAACTCCAAAAGGGCAGGGACCTGTAGGAAAGAGCTGATGTGGACGTGGTGAAATCATGCTGTTTAGTGGCTTGCTCCTCATGGTTTCTTCAGTCTGTTTACTTACAAAACCAGCACTATCAGCCCAGTGGTGTCCATCCAAAAAGTGCTGAACCTTTGGCTATGAATCTCTAAGAAAATTCCTACAGACTTGCCAACATTTCCACCTTATGGAATAATCTTCTCAATTTGGGTTCCTCCTCTCAGGTGACTCTACCTTGTGTCAAACTAACATAAAAGCTGCCATTACAGGCAAGTTCTGTCATGCTTAACATTGTCAATTAAACAGGCTCTGAGAATCAGCTAAGTGCCAGGTAGTGGTGGCACACTCCTTAATCCCAGCACTCGGGAAGCAGAAACAGGTGGATCTCTGTGAGTTCAAGGTCAGCCTGGTGTACAGAGTGAGATTAAGAACAGGTTGCAAAATCCTTTCTGGAAAAAAAAAAAGGATAAGAATATTTTAGAAGACAAAGGCTCTGAAAATGCCTGTGAGGAATTGCCAAAATTAGGTAAATTGAGGTGGCAAGACCCCCCCCCTTTAAATGTAGACAGTAGTATTTAATGGACCAGGGTCATAGAGTGAATGTAAAGGTGGACGTTAGCTGAAGATAAGCATCCACTGTCCTACCTTTCCTGGCTCAGACTGCTGTATCACCAGACTCATGCTGCTGCCCATGAGCCTGTTCTGTTGTGACTGACTGTACTCTCAAAGAGGAGCCAAAGCAAACCCTTTCACCCTTTAGTTGATTTGGTCTGGTATTGATACAAATTCAAATTATCTTTGTTATATTGAATATGCTCCTATTTCTGTTTACAATATATGTATACCGAGGCAAATTTATTTTGTTGTATTAAATGCATGTATGATTCTACCTCTGCTTAAGACGTTTCATATATTGATACAGTTTTAGGATATATTTATCATATTACACTATATATTTCTACATCTGATCAAGATACTTATATATTGTTTACATTTTGAGGTCATTGTCCTCATTTGCTGCAGATTGTTTACAGATTGTTTAATATTATAATATGAAGTCTTAGTCTTTAAGCTTTATAGGTATTAAGAATTATAGGTCAATAGTCATCTATGTTTGTCATACTTATAGACTAATCAGGTTCTTTAGATACATAGCTAATACATGTAAGATCACCACATAGATAGGTAATCTTCAACCACTTCAAAGAACTATAGAATATGGCATTTACATAATTTAGGGTTCTGTTGAAATGAGACATGATTTCTCCTAGCAGCATTGATCTATTCCCAAGAGAATGTTGGGCACCAAAGACACCAACTTTGGCTAAAACCTAGAATAACTAACAGACCATTTTCATAGGCAGGAAAATTTTCAGAACTATCTTACCTTGTCTTGGAAAGGTTTGGAAGTCATCTTTCTTGTATCTTGCTTTTCCTGTCCGTACACCATGCATTTTTGTCACTGGTCAAGGGATGAGAAGTTCTTTGTCCAAAGGCCAGTATTGCCAAGAAGAAAACAAGTGGAGTGTCTTGGGAGGATATTAACTAGTCTTCAACTTTACCGAAGACCTAAGATGGATAATAACATTACTTAAGTAAACAAGAAGAGCAATCAAGCAACTTCCAAAATGTGCAATAAATGACAGGGACAACTGCCTACCTGGGCAATTACCCAAAGTCTCATTTGCAAGGTTGGCTACTTTCCTCTTCTGACAAGCCAAACCATTTCTATTACAAGACTTAGATTCCTTAGGATAGGATAATTATTGAAACATTAACAGGTTTCTTGCTTGATATTGTTTATGCTGGTTGTAATTCTAATTTTTGTACTTGATATTTTTTTCTTATTGTATATAATTTTGCATTAGGCTTATTATTCTTATATGGACTAAAGGGGGAGGTGCTGTGAGAACTTTTTCAGCCAATAGCCCTTAAGATACCAGCCTACTTGGGCATGGTCTCTAATACTTTATAAAACTATTGCGTGTTCTCTCTCTCTCTCTCTCTCTCTCTCTCTCTCAGCTGCTGAATTTGGTTCCTGTTCCCCACTCGTGCAGAGAACCGCTGAACTGTGAGTCTATCCCTAAATAAAGAACCCTTTATTATACTCCATTCTGAGCTCGTGTGTGACTACTTTATAGCATCAATCTACAGTCTGGTTTTTTGTTGCAGGTACAAGATCCTGTTCATTCTTGACAGAGAATACCATCCTAAGTTATTAACTATTTACATTACCATTGTAGTTTTAAGTGTTTTGCAGAGTAGTCTGGATGCCAATTCCTATCAATGATTTGCTAACTCTAGAAACAGCTAAACATCTTTCTGTATCTACTTTTCATTTTAAAGTGAAACAATAGGACATTTCTGGTAAAGGGATTGCAATAAAAGCTTTAGTTTCTGATATATGTTTATTGGGGCTATCAAATGATAAGTTCCAAAGAAAGTTACTGTCATCACTCTAGCCATTTCCTCAGAGCCAAAGTTTGTATGTAATTTCATTGCACAAATATAGAGTTGTGGTTAGAATAACAAATCATTGAAGGTAAGTTAGATTCCCTAGTTATATTAATATTAATATTGATTTGTAGCTTTGATGTATCCTATTGAACAATATTCTGAAAAGCTACACAGGCCTCCACTGTCTTCAGTTTTACTCCCAGCTTTATTTTGCACTTTTATTAATGCTATAGGGAATAACTCATCCAGGATGAAGTTTTAATCTGAGGTCTCCTGTTTTAGACCTCAGTTATCTTATCAATTGCTTAATTTTGTACCACTTTCTGTAAAATATGCTTTGATATTATTTACTATCTTTCTTGCCCAACATTCCTTAACAATTTATAGAACTTGTTCTATATTAGGCAGAATATACTTTTCTATTTTATTCTCTGTAAATATATTTCCAATATTGTATTTCTAATATATATATATATATATATATATTATATTGACATTTAATGATGTTTCTACTTGTGTAAATTTTCTTTCTGTCTTTTTATTTGCATCTTTAGTAGGAATGACTTCTTAATCAGATTTAAAACAAAATTTTAAAATTGGCTTCTAATATTTTTATGTTTAATAAGGCATATTAGAATTTTAAATCACATTTACTGCAATATAATTTACATACCCTAAATTTTTCTGGGTTTGAGCTTCTGTGAATTTTGAGATGAAAAAGAGAAATATTTCCTCCTTTCTTCCCATTATTTTCTCTGTCTTTGATCATCTTTGCTGATTCCTGTACTGATAATTCTGTCTTTCCAGTATGACAAATCTGTAGAATTTTGCAGAAATAACCCCATGAACTTGACTCACTTTTTGGGCTTACATTTGGGATTTATCCATGCCAAGTCATGGAGCCACATTCATGTTACATTTGTTATGTGGCCTTCTTAGTAGAGCCTCATTCCCATTCCTTATCTACCCACCATTATAATGGCGTTTTGAAGGTTTTCAGTGTTTGGTGAAATAAATTTGATATAGAAATTCTTATTCTGAATATAGACACATTTTCATTTCCCTTGAGAAAGCAGTGGATAGCTGAATCTGATAGTACGAGCATGCACAGCCTTCCAAGAAACTACCAAACTGCTTTCTAATATAACCTTACAGTTTTGCATATCTTTATTGATGTATAATATATACTTTATGATGTTTAGTTTTAATTTTCATCATGACATGAACTAAAAGGAACTTGGAAAGGAGTCCTACTGAGGAATTTTCAAAATTAGATTAGCCTCTGGACATGACTATGATGAATATTGGTTACTATAACCAAGGCAGAGTTTCCCACTGTGAGTTGTACCCTGAAATTATTAGAAAATCAGGATTGTGCTAAGAGTGGAGAGCTTAGTTATCATGAATAGACTAATTCATTACTCTCTGCTTTTGAGTGTGGATGTGGCATAACTAGCTGCTCCATATTTCGGCATCTTAACTTTCCCACAATGATGAACTATTATCTGGAATTGTGAACTAAAGACACTATTTATATTTTAAGTTGCTTTTGTGAAGCATTTTATCACAATAACAGGAAAACATGCTCAAACATATTTTTATTTGAAATTAATGTCTTCCAATGTGTATATAAGGTATCATCCCAATTTTGTCTTCCAGATGACTGTCCAGGTGTGGCATCATATTTTATTGATGAACATTTGTTCTGCACTGACTTTAAATGTCACCCTTATCACATTCTAAAACTCTGTATCTACTTGTTTGATCATTTTTACTTCTGTTTCTCTCTACTGGTATATATATATATATATATATATATATATATATATATATATATAATAGATAAAATGATTCTTATTTCAGTATTGTGGTTTAAGGAAACCTCTTTAGCACTCAACTTCTAATTGTTTTTCTTTTCCATTTTGTGTGGTAATTGTAGAAATCTTTTTCAAAATTGCATAGGGTAAGTTTACATTTCTATGATTTTTCTACTTTCTAGGAATTTTCTGTGAAGTCCAGTCTTCTATGTGTGAATGACCTCATTGCCAATGCTCATGAGACCTGCCTTCTCTTCCTTCTATTCCTATTCTGCTTTAGGATTCTATAGGCTCTGAGAGTTGACCTGTGTTTTCTTCTGTCTGTTATCTTTTTTTTAAATCTAGCATAGGTACTTGTTTTTATTCTTTGAAGAGTCTTGAATGAATGATACCCCATTGAAGCTCTCTTTCTTATATCACCATCTCTAACTAGTTATTGCTTTCCAGTTATTTCACCATCAATGCCGGCTCATTCACTTCTCTACTTGTTTATTTGATAACCCCTCTCCCTCCTAGCAAGGTTGAGCCTACACAGGGGAGAGGCTTTGTCTCCTGACTTCCTGGTGGTCACAAGGTAGGAAGCAGCAATATACTTGTATAATTGTGGCATAAGTTGGGTGTGTAAACAGATGGCTTTTTCTAGTTCCAGCAACTGCCTTCACATTTTCCACAACTATTTATAAAAAACAGTTGGGTTATTTTCTTCTGGAAATTATTTGACTGCTGGAGAAAATCAGTGGAGTAATAAGTTGTGACTTTTCCAACTGAGCACTAGAATCAGGGGTCAGAAGAGCATGATCCCCTCTGCTGCTCTGTTCCTTTGCTCTCAGTTCTCAATCCCATCTTTGCTCTTGCTGATATAACCAGCAGGACTGCCATCTGTGATCCTTCAGGAAACTCAGCAAAAGGATGGAAGCAGAACACAGAGTTAGAAACAGACAAGCAAAAGAACACATTGCTTGGTAGCTCAGCTCTTTACAGTGAGAAGTAAGTAGACTGAGAAAATGATCTGAAATAGTAGTTCCATGCACAGCTGATGATGTGTCCCCTACAGGTGACAAATTTACCCATGTGATACTTATTCAAGTCCCACTATGTCAGAACCTGAGGAACTTATTAAAATAAATGGCATGCATCAATAGAACTCCTGTGGGAAGCTTCCACACTTCCACATTGTGAACCTACTGCTCAATAAGTATGGGTGAGGCTTTCTATTACCAAAGTTAACCATATACAGAAGCCATGTATATTGAATGCATAAATTGTTAGAGTAATATCTAAACAATCAAATTCAAAATTAACCTCATGCCATACTCTGCAGTATGGAAAAGTCCTGGAGAGTCTGTAATATGCATAGACAAAAATAAAGTATAATATCATAGTGTAATAAAATGGACTCTACCAATTTCTTTACTCTGGAATCAAAATATTTTATTTCTTATTCCTATTTCCAAGTATGTGATGCTAATGAGAAATACAGCTTGCTGAGTGTACTATAAAGATATTGAGTGATAGTCTTTAAATATAAAGTCCAGGAATCTGAATGTAAATAAAATCCATATGATAAGTCCTTTTGCACAATATATACATAGAATTGGGACTCTTTTTGGAGGGAGATTAGAGTTAGCATTTATAATCAATCATTAGGTTTAGGATAAGTTGTGTACATCACTTTTCTAATTCATAAATTGGGAAAACAATATCATATAACATGAACCATTGTGGGCCAAAGGAGTTTGCCCAATGGTTAAATTACATATTGTAGAAGCAGAAAGACCTCAGATTTGGTCCACAGAACCCAAGGCTGCGGCCAAGAGGATTCTAGTGTGCATATAAGTCCTGCTTCCAGAGGACTCTAAGACAGATCAGTACCCAATCAAACTAGCTACAAAGACTATCCTTACCAGAGAGTTCTAAGATTCATGAGAGACCTTGCCTCAGAGAATGATATGGAAGAATGATAGAGGATAATTATTGACACTAATTTTGTGCTTCTACAGGTATATGCACACATGAGTATATGAATCTGGATATATGTGCACTTATACATTTAGGAACTTATACATACAAACCATACATACTATCTGAAACCTTCTGTTTATTTTACAGACATATCTCAAGCAGTAGCTGTTAGATCCTGTCACCAGAAATGCATCATTTGGAAGCTGGTTAGAGATGGAAAACTTGGAATTTTACCCAGAAATATTTGATTAGAAACAGAAGTAAGGACCTAAAATATATGTCCAACAAGTCCCCATGTCTTTACATGTTACCATATCTTTAGAAAAATTTGATAAAATCAAATAGGTAGTTTTGATGCATGACAACCTTGAGAATAGTTTGGGGGTCTATTAGTTAGTTTTCTGTTGATGTGATCAAAAGCAAATTGTGGAGAAAAAGGTTCATATCATTGTTTAACCCACAGGTCACAGTTCTTCAGTAAAGGCAGTCAAGGCAGGAATGTGGAAGTAGGAACTGAAACAGAGACCTGCCCAGAAGTGACACTGCCCACAGTGAGATGGGTGTTCCCATGTCAATCACATTCCAAGAAAATGCCTCACAAGTTTGCCTACAGGCAAACCTGATGGAGGAATTTTCTCAGTTGATAGTCTCTATTTGTAAGAATATTAGTTTATGTGTTTATGTCAATATTTAATAATTCTAAATAGGGAAAGGGTTATAGAAGCTTTAATTGAAAGTTATAATAATGCTACGGAATAAACTAATCAGTTTGGTAAAAAGTATGTTTAAATACATACATTATATGCATCATCATTCTTACATAGATGGTGATATCTAGCGCACACACATACACCACACACACGCTCGCACACACACACATACATCTTATGTAAACAATGAACTATAGCTGTTTACATTTCTCTGATGTTCAGTTCCTGCCACAACTTTTTTCTGCTCTGGTTTTGGATTTTGTTTGGTATTCCCACTCTCCTAATACCTAGACACATAATATTAATGCCTAGTGTTTCTCCTCTGTTGTAGCAGTGCATTTTCCCTTGAAAAAATACTTTTGTGTATCAATTTTAGGTAGACATAAACTGAGAAAGGTCATAGGACAAAAAGACACAATCAACTCCACTCCTTTGGCTATCCACAAGAAGTCACACAATTGTAATCCCAAACAAGTCTTCAGTTGAAACAGAGCCTGTGCTCAATCTCTTTGTTAGGAAGACTGAGTATAGCATATTGAACTGTGTGCTGTGTGGCATGGCAGCTGGCACGTAATGAAAGTCAAGAAATCGCAAAAACAAAGATGATGTACAATGACCAATCTTACTCTAGATGCTGCTGCTCACATCTTATATGGAAAGTACTGATGGAGTATGTCCCCCAATTGGTGTCTGCTCCTACTTTCAGAAGAATATGGGAAAGGTAAAGCCTTTTTCAGTGTCAAAACAGAAAAAAAATCTTTGTTGACATTGCAAGCACTGTCAAGCTTCCCCTAACCCTGGTATCTTTGGAGAAAGATACAGGAGATTTCTGCTTGTCATGTGGTCTCCCAGAGTGGGAACAAGCACACTACTATTGCTAACTATAATTTGTGTTAGAGATCACAGAAGCCTAACCATCATAAACATAAATGGCATGTCCCCTGGGACTGTAGAGATGACTCCATAGGGAAGTGCATATGCTAGTGTCTCAAAGGACCAGAATTCAGTTTCCAGCTTGCAGATCAGGCAATTCACAACCACTTGTTACTCTATCTCCAGTAACTTTAATGATTCTGCCAGTCTCCAGGGGAAGCATCACAAACTCACACATACAAAGACACACACACACACAGACACAGAGACACACACAGAGAGACATATACACACACAAACCTTTTTGAAGAAAAGGAAGTCCCTCATATTCAGTTGGTCATCCTCTCTTGATCTTAAAAGTCTACACAGTTTGACAGCCCCTTATCTTGTGTTAGGACAGTCTGTCTCTTTCCAACATTAAAAGTTATAATTAAAATTCCCAGCTTTTTTGTGAGAGCTTTCTTCCTTTTGGGATTAGGATTCCTTTGAATGCCTTTGCCCTTTGTGATGCTTTCAGAGAAATAAAAATTAATCTTTGTAGTATTTGGAGAAAGAAACACCCAAAAGCACCATATTTGATTGTTGGGAGCAGAAATCCATGAGTACATTCACAAATTTCAAGACTTTTTTTTTTAACCTGAATTTCATACAGTTAGTACAATTTAAATGCTTAGAAACTTAATATGTTCCTACTAGAACTATCATTGTATACTTTGTGTGAATACATGACAGATATGTATACATATGTGTGTATGCTGTGTCTGTCTATGTGGAAAACACAGAAGATAAATTCTTATAAAGTCTATAATACAGAGTAACCACAATAGCTTCAAAAATACAAACTTACCATCTATGGCCCTCATAACCTAGGGGCAAATCTTAGCAGGATGCATGTGCTAGCACAAACACTCTTTGAAAAACTGGTTTAATTCACTGCTGCAGGAATGAAATCTCTGAATTATGTTGAATAGTATTTAAAAAATTATTATTTTCTCTTTGAAGCTCATGCTAAGTTTCTAGTCCATAAACATTTCTCCCACAATACCCTAAAAGGTTTATGCTTGCAGACATAGAAATTACCTACCAATTTTTCTTTTTCTATCATTTAAAAGTAGTTGGTCTCATACATAACTTACACGACGTGTCTTACAAAATGCTCGAGATCACACTTTCATGGTGTTTTTCAAATCGTTTTCTTTGGGGCCCTTGGAGACTGGCAGCCTGGTAGGAGGAAAGCATGTAGCATTCTTTATTTGAAGTTAAATAGAACACCTTAGAATCTGTGAGACTGTCAGGAGGCTTTGTGAAAAGACATTCTCATGCAGCAACTGCCAGTCCATCTGCTGTTTTAATTTGTTTGTCTAATAATTCCCAGGAGTTTAGCTTGGTTTGAATATTGGAATAAACAGAAATGAATCAGGTCATTTTCTTTTAATATTTACCTAAATATTCAATGTTGTATATTGGCCGTCATCTACATCCCTTCAAGGTTGTTTGATTTCATTAACCTTCACAATATTCCAATTAAACGCAAATATATTCAGTTTGTCATTGGTAGCCGATTTTCCTAAATAATCAAACTATGCAATTTTCAGTGAATTTCTATGAGAGCATTATTGTAATTTGCAAGGAGATTTCTTTTTAAATGATCCTATATTTAAAGCAACAGTATAATGTATTTCTTCCTCATTAAAACACCAGAACTATCCTTTTCTTTTATGTGCTTTATAAACAGAGAAAATCTTTGCTCTTGCACAATAAGTTTGAAGATTACATACCAGAAAGCCACACACCCAAAGTTTTCTTTGAGCAGTCGTAAGGCTGCTGTGAGGTTCTGAATCTGAGTAGAGACAAAAACACTGGCACTTATATGCTATTATTCTGCTGGGATTTTTAAAGCCACTCACGAACAATGGCCATGAATTTAAACATCAAATGCTATTCATTGTCTTTATTTTAGTTCCTTGCCTGTAATCAAATTCTAATGACATAAATGCCTCATCTGGTGATACAGTTTGGAAAGGATTAACTATAATCCACAATAGATCTCCATTTGGTCAGGGCTTCAGAAAACTGAGAAACCAGAATCTTTATTTTTCTGCTGCTTCCCAATGGGAATATCTAATCTTGATGTCAGAAAACAAGAGGGAAACTGCACTAACATAAAGAGGAACCAATGGTCCTCATTTCCTTCTGGCTTCTCTTTTCCTTAATACTACTCCGTCTTATAGAAACCCTACTCTTCTGTGAATATCAGGCCAGCCTGGGGACATCATACAATTGTAGATATTAGATTAGATTGTATATGCTATAAGAAGCAGGCTTAACACTGATGAATAAATCAGAGACTTTAATTCTGGCTTATTAGAGAGGAAAATCCAAATTTGAATTTTTTGGGACCATTCTGGGCCTTGAATCCAAGTTCTTTCTGTTCTACAGAAGTACCCTGCCAAGGAGTTAGAATTTACTCACATTACTATTTAAACCTTAAAACTGCTATGTAAGAGACAGAGGGACTATAAGATGGCTTAGAGAGTCAAGGCTCTGTCACTAAGCCTAGTGATCTGAGTCTAATCCCAGGTTTTAATCATTAATGAGAGAGTAGAAGAAGAATGTGCCCATGCACACACATGGACATACACACATACATACACACACGAACACACACACACACAAACATACATACACACACATACACACACAGAGCACCATGCACACAGAGTAAATAAATAAATAAATGTAATTTTAATAGTGATAAGAAGAGTTAAATGGTCCAAGGATGGATAAGCATAAAAAAGCATAAAGTGTTAAAACTGGTGGGAATAAAAGAATTCAAATTCTAGGAAACTGTTGGAATAAAGCAATCAGTTGCTAAATACAAAGCATAGAAATGAAAACTGGCATTGTTGGGGACAGGCGAATGGGTTTCATTTAGTTAAATTAAAAGACTTACTTTCAACAAATTGTCACTATGAGCAAATAGAGGTGTTGTTCTGTTGGAGACGAGTGACCTGTCTTATGGGTCACGGGACATGGGCAGTGACAGTACATTTGAGGTGTAGGATGGGTGGAAGAGACCCTACAACTTCCACCAGACTCTCCAGTTGAGGCTGAAGGATCATAACTCGTAATGTGCCAATACTAGGACAGAGGAAGTTTAATTCAAAATAAATTAAATTAATGATGTATTGATGGAGAGAATACTCAGTGTTAATTGGATGGAATTGCAAATTACCATGCTGTACAATAGAACTGTTTGTTAAAGGGGAACTTCAGCTTAGGTTTGTCTTTGATCCTTTTGGAATTGCTATGGTCTTCGGACATGAGACCACAAAGGAAACTAAGCTAACAAAATGGGACAGCGCAGTGTGTGTGCATGTTTGTGCGTGTTGTGTATTGTGTGTGAACTGTGAGCTTGTGCATGTGTGGTTTGTGTTGGTTGTGTGTATTATGTGTATGTGTTTATATACATGTCTATTTGTGTTTGTGTGCAGTGTATGTGTTTGTGAGAGTTTATGTGTGTGTATGAATATATGTGTTGTGTGTTGTATATATTGTGTGTGTTTGTAAGAGTGTGTCTGTGTGTGTATGAGTGTGTTTGTGTGTATGTATGTATGTAACTTTATGAGTTATATCTAAATTTTTTCATATTCTCTTTCAGTATGATCATAGCAAAGTTCATTATATTGCTAGAGAGGATAGTGCACAGAAAATAGGGCTCATGTTTTAATCATGTAGAAAATATTGTAAAGTGTGAATGAAAATGAAATAATGGTATTATGCATAATATTCACAATAGTTTAGATAAAGTTTATAAATGTTAATGGTAAAATAAAAATGAAGTAATAGTGAGCAATTGACTGATTTTTATAAAAATTATCCAAGTATACATATTTAATAAAATTTCATATTGCAGTCATGAAAACACTATTTTCAGCCATTGAATGGAAATATAAATTAGATCTCTATATTATACATTTTACTAAGTTTATAGTGTGTAGTTATTACCATAAGAAAGCTTAGAACTTCCTACTACCAATACAACATAGCATGATTTATAGCAAAACAATTATTAGAGCAGGAGTATTGCTGGGGGAGAGTTCTACCTAGCATGAGATCACACACATATAAGTACACACACACCATACGCACACTCACCCATGCCCCACATATATACATATACAACACACACATATACATGCACATGCATGATCACTCACTCCCTTCTTACCCCCACACAGGAATTTACTAAATGTTTCTTCCAAATTATTCAGTAAGTGCAATTTGTAAATCTGTATATGAATTCGTTAAATGCATGACTTAAAGCACTTCAATTTTTAGAATTTCTTCTGTTTTTGTGTCTCTTTAACAGCAGTTTGTGAGCTGATCATTCTACTGTAATGCTACCCCACAAAATGTAAGTGCCTACTACAAAGAGTAAAAAAAATTAATGAACTATAAGTTTATGAAACTCCAAAGTTAAAATTTCCTTTTATTTGAAGGATATCAATTTAGTTTTGTAGATTTTAAGGTGGTGCCAGGGTTAGAAAGGAAACAATAGCTTTTTCTGTCTCCTTCTCAAAGAGGCAGATTGTGTCTCTTCCTTCCCTTTCTCTCTTCTCTCTCTCTCTCTCTCTCTTTCTCTGCTCTCCTCTCTTTCTCGTTTCTCTCTCCAAAACCCACTAAATAAATATCCAGCCTCACTCTTAAAAAAAGGGGGGGGACAATGGATAATAGGAATTCATAATAGTATTAAATGTGAGGTAGATATTTGCTATTTATCATTATTGTTTATCACTATTCCATGATAGTTAAAGATACTACCAGACATTGATTCGCCCATAAGTTTAGCAGCTATATTAGAAAAGGAAAGTTTATTGGAAGAACAGGTTTCTATGTACTGGGTCTGGACTATGGGAAGAACAAAGTAATAGGGAAATGGAAGAGACGCAGAAGACAATTTTTTCCCTCTGTGGATCCTAGCTCCAAATTTTTAGAAGCGAGTATATAACCTAAAGTAACTGCAGTATCCAAGAAAATAAAATGGCAATAACATGTTAATAGAGAGAGAGGCAAAGGGAGCATGAGAAGGAGGAAAAAAGAAAGGGGGTGGGGGAGAAAGAGAAGAAATTGTAAGGAATGGAATGGTTGGAGAAAAGTGTTATGAAGGGGATAATGGGAAAAAAGGAGAAGACTTTAACTGGGGAATGGGGAGGAAAGTTAATACACAAGGAGAAGAAAAGGAGAGATAAATAATACTAAGATGAATGAAAAAGCCCAAGAATAGCATTACTTTATAATGTACTTAAAAATACATGTGTGGAGTTATACCATATACAGAGGTGGTGCACCTGACAAAAACCAAACTATATCTAACAAAAGTCCTAGTTCTGTGCATGAAAAACCTCCCTTCAAGTTGTTATTTGGAATAATATGTATTTAAGAATTTCTCAAAGTAATTTAACTATTCCTGTTGCCTTCAGTTGTCTCCCAGCACTTGAAGGTAAGACCCTACTGCTGAAGATAGCACAAACTTTGGCAACAGTACTTGGAGAATGAATATGGAACTGACTGGAAGCCTCTTTCTTAAGAGTCTCTCATACATACTATTGGAAGGTGCTATGGCTATGCAAACTGCCAAAGGAGAGGAGTGATTGATAGTCCTACCCAGCTGTAAAGCTTGTGAACCACAGCAATGTCTGCCCAGTAAGATATCCCCAATTATATAATAATAATAATAATAATAATAATAATAATAATAATAATAATAATTTTATCTTAAGGGTAAGAAATAACTCTCTAATTGGAATTAAGGTCTACTCACTTGGAGGAAATTCGTGTCTGTACTGTGAACATAGCCAAATTCCTATAACGGGCAAGGTTTTAGACCATAGAGAATAACTCAATTTTGCCATTTTCCTAAATTCTCATCACTTCTATTGCACTCTAAATAATTACTGTTATACTCCACAGATAAGTGTAGTTCTCATCCTTCATAAAAGAATCCTCATTGTGCAGCTAACAGAGGCTATTACAGCTACTTATCCCAGACCAGCATAATGATAAAACAAATTAAAATGCCAGTGCAGGAGAATTTCATAAGATCCCAGCACTAGGTGAAAAGCTATAGGAGGTCAATGGCTGTCAAGAAAGGGAAAATCAGTTTTCCACAGGGAGTGGGAGCTTCTAAAGAGATTTTCCAATCTCAAGTGGTCATCCTTGGAATATGTACATGGCAGGACATTAAATGGACTCAGTAGAGTGTATATATGTGAGCATTCATGAGTGTATGCATGCATGTATATGTGTGTGTGTATAACAATAATCAGAGAAGAGTTCATGAATTTTGGAAGTTGGGAGCACTGGTGAAGCTAAAGGAGAGGAAATACTGCTGTCAATGCAGTGTTCATGTACAAAGCTCACAATTTTTTTTAAAAAAATGCTACAAGTATAATCCAGTAATATGCCCCAAACTAAAGGGATGTAGCAATAACAACCAATGGACCTTTAAAACAATCATTTGTGACATATTCTTGGATTATGGAATTAAAGAGAATTAAAATTCCAGAAATGAGGCTTCTATAAAAATTTGAGGGATGTGGACTTATTTGAGACTGTTGCTCTGAAGGAAAAATTAGAATAACAGTGCAACCAAGCTATACGTCTGGATAGCTTAGTAGGCCTGGGTAGAAAAATTGTATGAAGTGACTAGAAAACACCAGAACAGTGAGTAAAAATAAACTGATAGTTTTGAGAGAACTCTGCCAGAATTGCTACTGGTGTTTGGAGAGCATGTGCACACTCTGCCTTTGGTAAGAACCAGTCCCCAACAGTACTGAGTTCCATGTCATAATAAGCATCCCTTCTGAGTAGGTACCATTGAGCCCAGCACTGATATAAATATGATATATACAGTTCTTCTTTTAATCCTTAAAACACCATAAGAGACTTCAGTTCTAGATTTCCCTAGATGATTCTGAGACAAATATTCAAGCATAAGCAGAAAAAACCCAATAATAAGGATGTGTGCAGCTGAGAGTGAAGCGGCTGCTTGTAGAGTTGGGGGAATGTCTAGATATGAAAGAAGTGACATGTGTATTGCTTAGACCTGTCTACTGCAGGGCTAGCTCTCACCTCAGGGCCCCAGAATCAGCTACCTCAGTCTGCTTCATTATGTTGGTAAGATCGGGGCTGCACACAGAGTTGAGCAACTCTGGCTGTTTTTCCTTGGCATAGTGTGGTTCTATGATAGAGAACTCAATAACAATCCAGAGTGCAAAAGTAGATGCAAAACAAGTCCTTGATGATGACTTGGACTGTGATACTCATCTAGCCCGTTTTCAAGGTAAGGGTGTTGTGCTGTGGGGTGACTCACACACAGAGTGCTGCTCATTATTCTAGAACATGCATGGGGATATTCCTTGGTTACCCAGTTTTGCTCCACTCAGAAGCAATTATGTTTTCACTATTCTAGGGGCTAGCAGTCCTGGTTGACTTCTCCTGAGGCTTTTCTTCTTGTATTGTAGGTGGTTTCCCTCTTTCTGGGATCCCCCCAGAGCTGTATACAACCACGGAGTCTCCTTTCTGTGACATTGGTCCTATTAGATGAGGGTCCAGTCTTATCATTACCTTTCATCTAAAATAGCTTTATAAAGGCTGTAAGTACAGTCTCATTGGGTATTGGGGGAAACACATAAATCTGAGTGCATATGATTCAGTCCACTGCAACAGTGCTGAGGCTTCCCTCACTCAAATGATCCTCTGTAAAGTTACACATTGTCTTTGCTGATGGCATTCTCTTGGATCAGTTCCGTGCTTTCCCTCTGAAACTCTCTTACTGCCTACGATTTGTATGTACAATCCTACCTAGAAGTATCCTGATCATGTTGATCAGCTGAAATTAGCACTTTGCTAGGTTGGAAAATGAGCCCCTGTGATGGGGGTGGGGACTAGGGGTGACCAGAAGGCTATAGTATACCGGGAAGGCAAACAATGTCAGGTAGTCATAGATATGCAAGAGCATTTACCAAAGGAGATGTATTCCAAGCAAGAAAATCAGCTAAAACTTACAGCAGAGAAGAAAAGAAGGGAATTAGAGAGAAATTTTTTATTCTGTAACCCTGTGCTGTCCTTCAGAAATCTCACATCACTTTTAAAGAATTGCAGTGCTGAGCAACTACATTACATTGTGTATAATATTCTGTGAGATGATAATTAAAATGATTACTTGGGCAATTGCTGTCAGACTTTGGCATTATAGGGATTAACAAGGAACAATTGGATACAAAATAAGAATTATGAAAATATGTCCAGGCTGACAAGCATCACCTTCCATTTACTTCACAAAACAGCTTGACCATAGAAGATACATTACAGTTCCCTGAAACTTGTTAATATGTTTTTCTTGTAAAAACATTTTGAAATGTCTCCTTCTTAAAATGTAAGATAAAAAAAATCATGCTCATGCAGGGGATATTGAGGACCAAGGTTATTATGTTCCTGTGTCTTTGTTTCTAAGATGTGCTTTTATGCCCTACCTCTTATGGTTAGTGTCAGCATTAATTGAACTGATTAAGAGATAGCCGGATAGTTGGCATAAGACATTATTCCTGGGAATGTCTGTTAGGAATGTGCTTTTGGAGGAGACTGGCACACAAGGCAGAACACTGAGCAAAGTTGGCCATCAGAGTATGTAGGTCTCCAACTGGACAAGGGCTAAAATAGCACAAAAGGCTGGAGAAAGGACAATTCACTAACTCTCCCTTTTGGAGCAGGTGTGGCATTGAGCACTAATGAATATCAACAATACAGGTTGATTTGGTCTTCAGGTGCCAGGACCTGAAGGTGTCCTTTAACTTAGCAGGTTTTCAATCTTAGACTTATATTGCAGTGCTTCCTCCCTGCTTTCCCAGATTCTAGAGCCTTTAGACGTGATCAGGTTATTCACTTCTGTGAACTAGGTCTTAAGCCTGCATATGGTTTTCAATTGACTGTGAAGTTATCAAATGAGGAAACACAGATGAAACAGTAGGTTGACCTATCCTACTGCAAGCCTTTTTCTGAGTATTCATATTGCTCTAGACTTGGGCAAAATTACCAGAATAGTAAATACCTTACTGTAGTAATAAGAGCAGCGGGGCTGCGTCCCCAGCACCCCGGCCGCCTGGCTAGCTTATGCCTGAAATAACAACACACAAACTGTATTCATTTAAACACTGCTTGGCCCATTTCTATCTAGCCTCTTCTCGGCTAACTCTCGCACCTGGACTAGCCCATTTCTAGTGTAGCCCACGAGGTGGCTTACCAGGGAGATTCTAGCCTATGTTCATCCTGGGTCAAGCTTCATCGCGTGTGCCTCAGAGAGCAGAGCTCTCACGTCCGCTCTGGAGATGGGAGCATGGCGTCTCTCTTAGGCATCTGCCCCCGAGAGGAGAGCTGTTGAGTCTGAGCTCACTTCCTCTTCCTCCCAGCATTTTGTTATGTTTACTCCTCCCACCTATGTTTTAATCTATGAGGGCCAGCCAAGCAGTTTCTTTATTTTTTTAACCAATGACCTTCCTCCATCACCTTACAGAAGTTGTTATAAAATTATGAGTTAGAAAACAAGTAAACCCAGTATGTAGAATATGCTAACAATAGAGTACCCTATAGCTTTTTCTTGTCATTACTTTGGTGTTTGTCTAGATAACTGGGAGCTGTTTCCTGATATTGTTTCCTATGTGACGCCAGACCCTGAAAAATATACAGGTTCAAACTTTGAAGTAAAATTGCTGTCAAAATAATGTTCAGAACATTATAAAACTAATATGTAAAGATAATGAAAGTATAGGAGAATAGGTCATAAATTTGAGAGACAGTGAGGTGACATGTGAGTATGAGTAGGAGGAGTAGAAATGATGTAAAATGCAGTATTCATGTGAAATCCTCAAAAATATAAGAAAATGTTAAAATAATTAAAACTTAGAATTAAGACATTAAAGCACATAGAATAGTCCTGTACAGCAATTAACAAGAAATGCATATCAAAGTCTTATGTGAAAATGTTAGAGTGTAGTAATAGGAGCGGTGGGGCTGCGTCTCCAGCACCCCAGCCGCCTGCTAGCTTATGCCCCGAAATAATTACATGGACACTGTATTCTTTTAAACACTGCTTGGCCCATTAGCACTAGCAGTTACTGGCTAATTCTGATATCCCAATCAACCCATCTCTAATAAACTGTGTAGCACCGGTCTTACTGGGAAAGATTCAGCATGTCTGACCTGGCGGCTTGCTTCATCGCGTACCTCAGAGAGCAGAGCTATCGCATCTGCCCGGGAACGGGGAGCATGGCCTCTCTGAGCTCACTTCCTCTTCCTCCCAGCATTCTATTCTGTTTACTCCACCCACCTGTATTCTAACAAATAAAATGGGCCAAGACAGTTTCTTTATATTTTAACCAATGACCTTCCTCCATCATTTCCCCTTTTTCTGTTTAAACAAAAAAAAGGAAGGCTTTAACTTTAGCATAGCAAAATTACATATAACAAAACAGTTATCAAGTAAAAATTACAATATTTATATCTATTTTATCTTTATCATAACTAAGGAAAACTATAACTATAACTAACTATTCTTCAACTCCATCAAAGACTCCAGAAAGATACAATATTACCTAAGCAAACAAGAAATAAGCAACTTTCAAACCCTAGAAATGACAGAGACATCTCGCTGCCTGGACAGTCACCCAAAGTTCCTCTGTACCGTTGGGACATCCATCTTCAGCCTTCAGGCCCATGGTATCCAGCATACATTTCCATGAAGCAGGAAAATTCAAAGTCAGTTCAGTCACTATCTGTTGTGTCCTGCAGAATGTCTTGCAGACTCCTTCATGAATCAGGAACCCCGAAAGATCATCTCACCTTTAGGCAAGTTCAGTAGTCCTCTCTCTGTGGGTTCTCTGTGGCCAGTTTATGCAATAGTCCAGACAAGATCTGTTTCTTGCCCAGATGGCTATCAAACTCCATAAGGATCCTCTTCGATGCCCATCTTCTTCCTGAAGTAGATTGGTGCTGCCAGGAGCAGAGTGTCTCATTGTCATGAAAAACCCTAAGTTATTAAAACATTTAAAATGCCATATTCTATAATCTTTGAAAGATATGAAGAATGCCTATCTAAAATATATCTATATACATCTAGAAAATCTTAACTAACATGACTACAAACTTGACAATTATGATTATCTATTAACAACCTATATACATTACATTTTTAAGTGAACTATACAATCTCAATACCTTAATCAAGATCAGAATACATATACATATAACAAAATTGACCTTAAATCTCTATCAACAAAGCAAAATCTATACTAATGCAAATTATTCATATCTATATCATATCTCCCTTTAAATGTAAAAGAACATTTATAAGCAATATTTGGGAATATGGGCGCAGTTATTTCTCTCCAAACTGCTTCCTGCTGAATAGGGGCGCGGTTAATCAGGTTTTTTAAGGTATAACCTGTGTGCTAGATTCATCTCAGTCAGCAGTTGAGTGAAGTAATTTTTTGAAGGTATTCACAGCAACCCGTCAGGAGGGCATGGTCTATCATACCATATTGAGATAGAAGTAATACACAGGGAATCATCCTCTGTAAAAACAAAAGAAGAATCTCTTTTCCAAAGTATCATATCCTTAGATCCAAATTCTGAAGTCAAAGTATTTTCAAAATCTCTATCTTGGATTAGATCAGCAGCATTTATAAACAAATATCTTTTAACAGCTGTTGCTCCTTCCTCAGCATTCAAACAATTCAAACAGAGCATACAGTATCAAAATTCTCTGTGTATTTTCCATCTTTGTGCACTTTATTTTAACCTCTATTTTGTTTATTTTTACTTTTATTTATTTATTTTTTGCTTTTTGAGACAGGTTCTCTGTATCTTTGACCTGGAATAACTCTGTAGACCAAGCTGTCCTTGAACTCTCAGAGATCCGCCTGTCTCTGCCTCCCAGGCATTGGGATTAAAGGCGTGTGCTACCACACCTAGAAGTCACAGAGGTCAATCTCCCTCTGCCTCCCAAGTGTTGGGATTAAAGGTGTGTACTACCACACCCAACAACTCTCTTCCTCTTTTTTCACGTTAAGAACTTCAACTTTTAGCCTGCATATATTTTTAACACACAGTAAACCATTTAGAAATTTTCTTTATCTTTGAATCTCTCTTTACTGTATATCTCCCTTTTTCTGACCACACGAGCCTTTAAATTACTGAGCAATATGGGTGGGATTAAAGCCATGGCTTTGGCAGCTAGATCCAGCCCATTCCTTAGCTTTCCAGCCTCATGGCTGAGGTAGTGGCTGTAGCCATGTTTACTGCCACAACTCTATGGCATTTCAAGGTCCCTGCCAGCAAGCGAGCTTCAGCAGCCTGTGCTTGCAAACCACATGAACCACCTATGCAAAAGAGTCAGAGTTTGCCCTGGCAGGACAGCCCAGAAAGCCGGCATTTTTAAACGGTGCAGATTTTTTTCCTGCTATGGCTGAAAACCGAAAAGCATGTGTTCAGCTTTTTGTCAACACCGTTTAAGTGTTTGGTTGCAGGACCTCTTAATTAGCTGCAGGGTTTTGCAGCTAAAGCTGAGTCAGGAAGCCTCTCTTAGATGAGAGCGCTTGCTTGCCTCTAGCAAGCAGAGTAGACCCGAGAAATTGTTGCTACCAAGAAAACATGCTTCACTCTTTCCCAAGCTTTCTCAGGCTTTCAGTGGATTCAGTTGTCCACACGTCTGGGCACTATTCTGTAGTAATAGGAACGGCAGGGCTGTGTCTCCAGCACCCCAGCTGCCTGCTAGCTTATGCCCCGGAATAATTACACAGACACTGTATTCTTTTAAACACTGCTTGGCCCATTAGCTCTAGCCCTTACTGGCTAATTCTAATATCCTGATCTACCCATCTCTAATAAACTGTGTAGCACCGGTCTTACCGGGAAAGATTCAGCATTTCTGACCTGGCGGCTTGCTTCATCACATGCGGCTGCCTGGGAGAGGAGAGCATAGCCTCTCTGAGCTCACTTCCTCTTCCTCCCAGCATTCTATTCTGTTTATTCCACCCACCTACGTTCTAACCAATAAAATGGGCCAAGGCAGTTTCTTTATTTTGTAACCAATGACCTTCCTCCATCATTAGAGGATAAGATCAGGGTAGAAACTGATCATTATTTCAATAGCACAGTCATGGATGAGTTAGGAAGCTAAGATATTGAAATAGTCAAATGCAGTAGGAAAGAGTAATAAAATGGAAGCTTCCCTGTCTATGTAAGGTTCTAAATGTGTCTTTCCACCTCAGCTCCATTCAAAAGCTCAGAATGTGACAGTATTTAGAGAGCATGTGCTCAGTTGAAGCACCAGTTTGAAGCTGTTTGAACTCAATGACTCATTCTTGTAAGAAGAAAAGAGAACACAGAGAGGTGCACTCAAAGATGGGCATGTTCAGATGGAGGCGGGACCTGAATTTTGCTTCCTCATGCCAAGGAATGTCTGGAACATTGATGTAGAAGAACTAGAAAAGCCTTCAAGAGAGGGGCTGTGTTCCTCACTTGTACTTCAAACTTTTAGCCTTGAGGAGTCTGAAAAACAAATCTAAGCATTCTCAGTGTGCGCTGTGGAAGTGCGCCAGGTGTCACTGTAAGATCGGGGAAAGTGATTAAAGAAACAGGTTCAACCTTTGTTTCTTTGGCTGACTTTTAGCACCTCTAGTTTTCAATGCTTGGTATTTCAACTCTTAAGTGGAGAGACATATACGTTTTTGTATATCTGTCAGTCTCTTTCATTATATAATCAGAATGGTGAAGAGAGAGAGAGACTCAGTAAATAACTTGACAAGCCTGTAACTTAGAATACAACCCAGTTCACATCAAACTCAAAATTCTCAGATCTATATTTCCGGAGTACTGGGTTAAAGGTAGAAAATATTTTTCTATAGTGCATCCAATATCTAATATTGAGGATTTTAAAATTTACACAGTTCTAAATTCTATGCTTTTGCTATGTGATAACCACACGGAACCAAGCACTAAGTGGTATTGTGGACCCCACATTTTTGTCAGTAGGTTAGGTTGATCTTTGGAGCTTGCTAGTATAACAGATAAGTCAGAAATGGTTCACAGTTTCAACACTTCTTAGACATATGATCTTCTTAAGTGATTTAGTCTCTCTTCCTCAGTTATCTCATGTGAATGATGGGATTAACATTACCTTTGGCTATTGCACATTGCAAAGGCGTTAATTTATATGCAGCATTTAGAATAGGGCTCAGCTTATTGTAAAGATTCTGCCAGTATTAGACACTGCAGTTTTGTAAGGCTAGGGTTTCAAGTCGCAAGACTCAATCCTTCCTCATTCACAACAGTCTAGACAGTGAAAGAAGTTTGTTTCTGGATGTTAATTTGATACAATGTACATACGTAAAGATACCATTTTTATATTTATCTTTTGGACTTTCCTTCCTGTGAAATATAAATTAGGAAGATATGAACAATGTCATCCCAAAACTGAAAACAAAACAAAACCAAAAAACCGATGTAAAATTTCTTAGAGTTTCCTGTAGCACGATTAATGAAAACCCAGACTCAGTTCAATCTGAATGTCAGAAAAGCAAAGCAGCCAACCACTGGCTCTTACCTCTATGTCAGTCTGAAATGGTGATTCTGCCTCCAGGAATCTCATATTGAGATTATGTCTGAGTACTTTTCCCCTCCTGTTTTATATTCCTCTCTATGGCGGGGATTAAAGGTGAGCACTACTAGGATTAAAGGCGTGCAGAGCCTATGGCAAACTAGTGTGGCTACTGGGGTTAAAGGTGTGTCACCACTGCCTGGTCTGAAAGGCTGACCAGTGTGGCTGTTTTACTCTCTAATCTTTAGGCTAGCTTTATTTATAAAAAATACAAATTGAATATTACCAACAGTATCCAAGAAGCAAGAGACCAATACCTTTAAAAATACTAATATTACAAATTCCTCATATAACATATGGCCTCCTTCTCTTACAATATCATGTTCATTAAAAATATTTTAATAGGTTATGGAAAACCTGGAAGTCTTTATATAGAAGTTAATTTTAGAATGGATTTTATAATGATTCTGTTTAAGTCATGGTTGTCATTCCATTGTTATTTTCATTAGCAAGGCCCGTCACCTGAAAATGGGATACCTGTGTGCTCAGTTGTGCTAATGGCTGCTTCACTGCTGCCTGAATATTCTCTTTCCACGTAGATCTCCATGTAACGCAGCCATGATGACCCTGTATCAACTGAGTATTCTCTTACCAGAGGAACCACAGAAAGCACACAAAATGAAAAGTAAATGAGTGCTGCAGGCCTTATCCTCTGTTCCTAAAAACTTTAGAGTACTGGAAATGCGCTACATTATGTAAGGCTGTTACACCGTTTCAAATTGTAATAGTGTCCCCAGATTATAAAATGACAGATGTGAATACTGCTTTGATTACATTGTTACTACTCTCTGATGAATGAGGTTCCATTGGAGCAGTATTGAGCTTAAACTCGAAAGGCTGGAAGCATTGAGGGAAGTGCTTTTGGATTTTGTTTCCTGTGTAATTTGAAAGCTGTGCTGCACAGCATCTATCCCTTCTAGTCCTTAGATCCTCATTTTTGCCAGCTCTGATTCTCCCCTAGACCCTTTCACACAATCAGAAAGAGACACACTTCTTTCTAAATTAACTTGCTTCAGGACTTTAGTAAGCTATTTAGCTTTCTGAAGCTTCAGCTACAAACTATTTTGGCGAAGATGAGGAAGTGAGTGCGCATTATGTTTCCTCTCAAATTGTTTTGTTTTGTCGGGGTAAAGAGTGAGGTATCGGGACCTTCCTCGGCTTCAGGTGACTCTGTACACACCATTCATCTCTCTGGCCATCTCCCTGGCCTGGACACTTCCAAGATAATTGAATCAGTGATATGAAATCCAGGTTTATAATTTGAAAATGGACAATTTTGCACAGACTATAAAAGACAGAGTAGAAGCCTTGGATAGGCAGCATTCAAAGCTGTAGGATTGCAGGGGAGGAGTCAGAGCCTGGGCTGTGTGAAAGCACAGAAGCCTAACCCAGACTTTCCCAGAGCAGCAGGTAGGGTTGGCTTTCCTGTAGTGTTCATCGAGTAGCACTTCTCTCTTCCCCATGCTAATGAGGACACTGCATGTCCTCGAGGATTTTATCTTTTATAACAAGTTGCTTGAGAAATTCATCTAATTTCTTCTACTTCATACTTGTGCTAGTTTATCATTCTGTGCATATGAAAATAACATGATAAAAAGTATGACCTTTAATGCATCCTATTTTCCTCATTATACACCTGCTCAATCAATAAAATCTTAAATACTTCAATTTACATAATCTTCTAAACCAGAAACATATACATAAAATCATACCATTCATATTATATAATCATATAACTCCTCAATACATATGTCCATACATTTGTCCTATCTAAATATATTTATCTATAAATATGTATTTACCCTTTCTTTAAAAATGCAAATCAAAGGTTGCTCAGAGAGATCTGAATTATATTCTGTCTTTAACTATTTAAAATTAAAATTTAAGCAAAATGAGCTATTATAGAAACTGGTTCATTATGAAATGAGTGAACAGATAATTTTTATAGAAATATGTTCATGGTAAGCTATGTAATCACTCTGTGTAACAGGTGGGGTTTCTCTAATGGTTCCCTCACATTTACCTTTCCCAAAGTCTTCTGATTGGGTAAGTCATTTCTAATTTATACACAATTGAAGGAGAATGAAAAGAACACTGAGAAGAAAGGAAAGGTTACTAAGTGAGTATTTTTCTGCTGGGGAAGTTGTTTTCTTTCTTTGATAACCCAGATCTGCTGGAAGTGTCGAACTAGGTCTCGCCAATGTCAGCAGATACTCAGGGAACTCTACCGTTCTTTGGGCTTCTGCCACTTTCCTCCCATTTCTGCCTCTCCTTTACCTCCTGGCTTTCTAGGCATTTATTGGGCAGTTTCCCTGAGAAATCTCAGGACGGGTTCTACACATGATCAAATGTGAACACACCCTTTCATGTGCCTCATGCGGCAGCTATTTCTTTATGTATTGTACTCATGAAACTGGAAACATACCTGTATCCTCAATGCAGATCAACAGAGATCAGACCTCATGTATGACCTGTATCCTCAGCTCAGATCAACAGAGGTCAGGCCTCACGTATGACCTGTATCCTCAGCTCAGATCAACAGAGGTCAGGCCTCACATGTGACCTGTATCCTCAGCGCAGATCAACAGACTTCAGGCCTCACATGTGCAGTGTCTCTGCCTTACCAACACCTGGGCACCAGAAATCACTTGTCCAATAAAACCAGCATATTTTATCACTGTCTTATGCTTGCTCCTTTTCTAAATCCTACAAACACAAACTCATTCATTCATGAAAAATGGCATTCTGTTTACTCTACAAGCCTATCTTATAGAAATATCTAACTGAGACAGGGGAGAGTTTTCAGTTTTGCCTAAGTGCTTTAAAAATGAAATAGTATAAATAAAACATTTTACACAATCCCCTACAATCTGTGATGCATTTGTTTCTGTTTTATCTGGTTTATGGTTACTTATCTAGCTTGGAATACTTGGCAGTTATGCACCTAAGAGTTTTTTGATCTTTAATTTCTCCCCCAAATTATCAAACTTATCTTCAAAAGAAATTCCCACATTCTGGGACATTTTTTTCTCTATAAACATGAAGATGGTATACACAACAAAGTCAAAAGTGATAAAATCACAAGAAAAATACACCAAGAATGCTTACAATGTATATTAGTAAGGAGGTGCTTTCAGTTCATTGGGGTATTGCTACAATAAAGGAAATAATAAATAAGTGACTGTTCGCCCTGAGGAACTTATGAGGCTTTGAAAGATCCCTATCATGGTGACATGGAGATAGCTGAGAACTGTACGAATACAAACCCGGTACAAGCACAGGAAAAATCTAGTGTAGACTCTGCACAACAAGGTGGAGTCATTGTTACAGGAGATAGGCTGGACTCTGCTTTTAGTTTTCCTGTTTTAAAATGTCAGTGAAATTTTAAGCAAAGTAGCCAATAAAATGAAGTGTCAACTAGATATTATATCCAGTTATTTTATTTGTTTATGCTTACGCCACTTTCTTTTCTTGATTTTTGCTTCGTTTTGCTGTGTTTCTTTATTTTTATTTATTTATTTATTTTTTTGTTTTCTCTTTGTCTATTTGATAGAGACTCGGTGGACAGCCTAGGCGGGACTGACCATCTCAGTGCTCCTGCTTCAGTCTCCCAAGGACTGAGGTTACAGGTGTGCTCCACTCTACTCACCTGTTGGTCAGTAAACTAAACTGCATTTAACAGTTAAGGATAATAATAAAATTCACCCTGTTGTCTGTCTGTTTGTAGATGTTTAAGTTACTGATAAAATAAAACAGTAATTTAAAATATTTAAAATGATGATTGGATATTTCTCTAACTGAAGATGTAGGTTCACGCTCCCTGAACCTCTGCTGACTGTATACAAAAGATGAGTGCAATAAAGAGCTTGCTGCACAAGGCTGGAAGCTGCCTCTTGCTGGTTTCCACATTTCTTTTCCTTTCTCTCTGGCTTTATAGCTGGAGGCAGGTGGCTCATTAAAACTTGTAAAGAGCTTCTTGGAATTCAATTTCTGGGTTCTCTGCAGGAGCAAGCTTTGTAGAGCCTCATTGTGAACAGGCACACTTGTTTGCTTCTTTTTTTGTTTGTTTGTTTGCTTGCTTTGCTTTCTTTCTACTAAACATGGAACTCACTTAAATTGATTAACAGTTATAGTTAAGGTTATCTAAAATTGCTTAGCAATCAACATATTCAGAACCTGGACCAATAGGCTGCTTTTTATTCCTATTAGTGAGCAGTAGGTTTTCACCTTTTATTTACAATGTGGAAAGCAGGGACCTTGTAGAGTAGACTCCATAGGGTGACTAGGAGTCATTTAAAAGGATATTTAATATAGTGTGGCAATAAAATTTCATTTACATTTGACAAAATGTGTTCATGTATATACAAATATAGATTCATGTATAATTGCATATATTGAAATAAATTAACAAAATATTTGTAAATTAAAATGCTAAAAAGGAAACAAATTGGAAATAAAATGAAATAGGAACCTACTTACATTCTACACATATATTTTTGTGCTTAAATAAAAAGATAAAATTCTGTGTTCAAAATCATAAAACATTTGAGAAGCATTTTTACAGAAACAGCTCAGCAATTCCAAATTTCATTTCTAGTTTTCTGACCCTGAAACGTTGTCTTCAGTTTTGTCCTCTGGCTGATATGCTTTTCTGCAAACAAGGCATTTGTTTGTTTAGAAGGCAGCTTTGTTTCCTGATCCTATAATGCCCCATCTCTTACTAGAAGTCACTATCTTACTGCCCAGGGACAATATACACACTCTAACACAAGAAAACCTCTCACCTGATCTTCAAAATTATGAACTATGAAACGTTTTTGAGTATTTGAAATAGATGCATTCTTTATCAAAAGTTTTACCTAAAAATGAATGTTCTAGAAGAAATACTACTAGGTGGGTTCGGGAATTATTTGAACAGAGTTAAATTGCTTCTTGGTCCTAAAATTATCAAAGAATATGATATGAACAGAATTTTCCAGAAAGAAACACAAGAAAAAAGAATGGCAATCAAACCCTATAACTCACATTGAGCCTTGTGAAGGACTGATTAACTTACTAGAACTTCAATGACTGTAGAGAGGCTGAGTTATCTTAGGTCCAGAGTCTAATTACAATTGAGCTTGGACCATTGTTAGACCCTGAATATCCACTTATTACTCCCCTCTATATGTGACCTAACACCTTTGTGATTCTTAGGTAAATATTTTGGAATGTACAGACATTTATTTTCTGCCAACAAAAAGGTAGGATCAAATATAAAAAGTGGGTATTTCTCAATTTTGCCTACCTACTCAATGTTGCTACCAATGTATCTGCAAAGTGTCTTGTTTTGGAATAAAATTTTGTATATGTGATTATGTATCACTCATATTCAGATTTCATAAAACAGAAACACCAAAGATGGTAGGGTTTGGAGGCAGAAAGAATGCAGGGAAGAAGAAGGGTAGGGTTGTAAGGAGATAACAGAATGCAAAACAAACAGCATGGACAGCACATAAATCAATAGAAATGGTTAGTTTAAGCTGTAAGCGGTAGTTAAATACAAGCCTAAGCCTTCGGCCAAACTTCAGCAATTAATGAGAAGTCTCGGAATATTTGGAAACTGACTGGATGGATGGAAAATGTCCAACTACAATGAATTAACTTATGTTTTTTATTCTGTTGCTATGAAAACTTCTTGAAAAAGTGATATAGGATGTCCTTCGGTATATGTGTTGCTTTCACTGGTTGATGAATAAAGTTATTTTGACCAATGGTTTAGCACAGTAAATCCACGTGGGAAATCTAAACAGAGATAGATAGTAGGCAGAATCAAGGAAACTCCATGTAGCTACTAAAGGAGAAACATGCCAGAACATTACCTGTAAGCCATAGATAGACTCATTGAAATAGATATATTAATAGAAATGGGTTAATATAAGATGCAAGAGCTAGCTAGGAAATGCCTGAGTCACTGGCCAAACATTGTTGTAACTAATGTAGTTTTGGTGTGATTATTTTGGTCTGGGCAGTTGGAAAATGAAAACAGTCTCTGTTTTCAAAATGGTGTTCATTGTAGAGCTTAAACCCATGACCCTGGGATTAATAATCTCCTGTTCTGCCAACTGAGACTGATTTTTGAGATCAGAATGGAAATCAAGAGATGTACTATGTTGGGAAAGTGGATTTCTATTCATAGAAAAGCTATGAATAACATTAAAATTAATCAAGAATTTATTTGAAAAGGAGAAACCTTTCAATAAAGAGAAATGACAGCTCATCCATAGAGGTGATAATTCTGCTCATTGTAAAAGAACCTCACAAGGGTTGGGGCAAAATTCTGTTCTTGTCTTTGAAAGAAAATAGAAAATACCCATCTTCAAGAAAACTAGAGACCTTTGATATCTAGCTGCCTAGAGAAGAAACAACTTTGAGATACCATCTTACACCTATCAGAATGGCTAAAATCAAAGACACCAATGATAGCCTTTGCTGGAGAGGATGTGGAGTAAGGGGCACCCTCATCCATTGCTGGTGGGAATGCAAACTTGTGGAACCACTTTGTAAATCAGTGTGGCAGTTTCTCAGGAAATTCGGGATCAACCTACCCCAAGACCCAGCAATACCACTCTTCGGAATATACCCAAGAGATGCCCTATCATATGACAAAAGCATTTGTTCAACTATGTTCATAGCAGCATTATTTGTAATAGCCAGAACCTGGAAACAACCTAGATGCCCTTCAATGGAAGAATGGATGAAGAAAGTGTGGATTATATACATATTAGAATACTACTCAGTGGTAAAAAAAAAATGACATCGTGAATTTTTTAATGCAAATGGATGGAAATAGAAAACACTATCCTGAGTGAGGTAACCCAGACCCAAAATGATGAACATGGGATGTACTCACTCTTAATTGGTTTCTAGGCATAAAAAAAAGGACATTGAGCCTATAAACTGTGATCCTAGAGGAGCTAAATTAGAAAGTGAATGCAAAGAAAAACATATAGTCATCTGCCTGGATATGGGAAGTAGACAAGATTGCCGGGCAAAAACTGGGAACTTGGGGGTGAGGTGGGATGGGGGTAAGGGGGAATGGGGTGAAAAGAGTGAGAAGGGGAGGATGGGGGAAGCTTGGGGGAATGGGATGGTTGGGATAAAGGAAGGGTGGATATGGGAGCAGGGAAGTATATATCCTAATTAAGGGAGCCATCTTAGGGTTGGCAAGAGACTTGACTCTAGAGGGGCTCACAGGTGTCCAGGGAGATGTACCTAGCTAGCACCTTGGGCAACTGAGGAGAGGGAACCTGAAATAACCCTATCCTATAGCCATACTGATGAATATCTTGCATATCACTTTAGAACCTTCATCTGGCGATGGATGGAGATAGAGACAGAGACCCACGTTGGAGCACTGGACTGAGCTCCCAAGGTCCAAAGAGGAGCAGAAGGAGGGAGAACATGAGCAAGGAAGTCAGGACCACAAGGGGTGCACCCACCCACTGTGATAGTGGGGCTGATCAATTAGGAGCTCACCAAGGCCAGCTGGACTGGGACTGAATAAGCATGAGATAAAACCGGACTCTGAACATGGTGGACAATGAAGGCTGATGAGAAGCCAAGGACAATGGCACTAGGTTTCGATCCTACTGCATGAACTAGCTTTGTGGGAGCCTAGTTTGTTTGGATGCTCAACTTTCTGGACCTGGATGGAGAAGGGAGGACCTAGGACTTCCCACAGGGCAGGGAATCCGGACTGCTCTTCAGACTCGAGAGGGAGGGGGAATTGAATGGGAGAAGGGGGAGAAGAGTGGGGAGAGGGGGAGAGGAGTGGGGAGAGGGAGAGAGGAGTGGGAGGAGGTTGAGGGAAATGGGAGGTGGGGTGGAGGAGGAAATTTTTTCAACAAAAATAAATAAATAAATAAAAAGAAGAAACAATAGCTATTCAGAAAAAAATCACCAAGAAAGAAAAATTTGACTTATAATACCAATATTCTTTGTAAGGTAAAAAATCTCACTACTTAAGCATACATATCTCCTTACTTCTTAATATAGTGGTAGTCCCAACTCACTTACAAATCAAAACTGGCTTTGGAATTGGACTGTGGCTCTCTTCTAAATCCAAGAATGTTGTTAAAAAAATTCAGAGTTTCTATCTCATAACAGGAGAGTCATCTGGTGTATGACAGAAGGAAAATAAAAATACAGGGACTAATATTATCAAAACTTTGTTTTCAAAAATTCTACTTCTTTTGGTACCTACTTTTGTCTCTATGATACCTTTCCTTGAATATACCTCTATCAAAATTCAAACTTTCCATTTTGATATAAATAATGTTTAAGTTTTTCACAGTGAACAATCCATTTTCCTACACTAATCTCTGAAGTCTCCAGGAAGAAGATGTGGCCCTACAACAACAATTCTACCTGGTTCTTATGATGCCATTCAGCTTGATTGACTTTGGACTAAAAACTACTCATAACTGTAGCACAATTAAAAAAAAAAACTTCAGAGTCAGAAACTGGGGTTCTATCTGAAGGTCAGAAAAGCAAAACATCCAGCCACTGACTCTTCTTTCTAACTTAGTCCAAAATTCTGAGCCTATCTCCAGGAATCTCTGAATAAGATTGTGTTTGTGAGCTATCATCTTTCATCTTATATCCCTCTCTGGAGTTGGTATTAGTGGTGTGTACCACTGGCATGCACCGCCCAGTTTTTATGGCAAACTAGTATGGCTACTGGGATTAAAAATGTGTGTCAGCACTGCCTCATCTATAAGGCTGACCAGTGATGCTGTATTACTCTTTGATCTTCTTCAGGCAAGATTTATTTATTAAAATACAAATGAGATGTCAATACACAGGACAATCTTGAGTTAACTAGATGACATGATACAGTCTAAAAGACTACTCTAATCAGGACTTGAGATAAGCCCTCCACATTCTCATTATTCAGAGACTGGACAACAAATCATAAATTTGACTTTCTCAGGACTTGACAATTAGTCAAAAATTCTTATTTCAGGTTCCCTAAAGATACCATCACCCCCAGACAGCAGGAAGTAAATTTAATAATATGGTGCTTACATTCCCAAGAGGTGGGGGTAGGTGGTTTTTGGTCATTCAATGGATTATGGGTATTTGTGATTGTTTAGGGGTATTGGTTACAAGTAATTATTGGTAATAGTCAGGAAAAAAAGCTAGACAAATGAAAGTAGATCCAAGGTGCTTATTTTGAAAAGAAAAAAGAGGGATATAGATATGATAGGATAAAAGGGTAGATTATTGAATCTATTCTGTAAAAAAAAGGAAGGATATAGATATTATAAACAAAAGGTAGATTATTCAATCTAGTTTTAAAAAGCAACTACTAAATTTAAATGTTTTACATTGGATTTGACTTTTCTGTATTGCATACAAATTTTGCATATTGATACATATTTGAGATTATTTGTATTAAAACATACTGCACATCCATTTCTAGTCTTGTTCAAGGTATTGCACATATACAGATCATTTAACAATGTAATACAAATTTCTAGTCTTTGAAAATTATCATATCTCTTTTAGATAATGAGAAAATTCATGTTGGTAATTAGTCACTTAATATAATTGAGCTTGTAGTCACGTTATGTATGTTTTCAAGGTCAAACAAAGATATATTTTATTTAGACGGGTCATTTTCAAGCACTCCAGTGATCTACAGAATATGTCATTTAACATATTTTAATAACACAGCATCTTTTTTTAAGACAACAAGACATGTCTGCTCCTGGCAGCAATAATCTACTTTCAAGAGGATGGTAGGCATCAAAGATGCTTTGTATGGAGTTATTTGGTCAAGAAACTGCTTTTGCCTGGACTATTTGGTGGTATGGTATATGAACTGGACATACCGGTTGCACAAGAAAGTGACTGCTGAGCTTTCCAAAAGATGGAATGGTCCTTCAGGGTTCCTACTTCACAGAAGAAGTTGCCAGACATTCTGTAAGACACAGGAGAAAGCAGCTGTTGAACTTTGTCAGTACAAAGTAGAATAGATATTCAAATTTCATGCTTCACTGAAAATGTCTGCCAGATACTATGGGCCTATATGTTAAAAATGGGTGCCCCAACATTACAAGAGAATTTTAAGTGACTATCCAAGCAGTGAGATGTCTCTGTCATTTATAGAACTTTGGAAGTTGCTTATAATGCACTTCCTGTTTACTTAGGTAATTTTATATCCTTCTGATGTATTTTATGGAGGTGAAGACTAGAAAATTATAATTATAGCTTTCTTTAATCATGATAAAAGATAAATTAGATATAAAACTTTTGACTCACAAAGATAGGATAGATGATAGAGTATTTTTTTTTAATTCGGCAAATGTAAGTGGACTAAATATTGTAACTATAATTCTTGCTTGATAACTATTTTGTATAGGAAATTTTACTATGTTAAAGATAAAACATTCTTTTCAGTTATATATAAAAGGGAAAATGATGTTGGATATCCTTCTGTATATGTGTTACTTTTATTGGTTGATGAATAAGGCAATTTTGATTAATAGCTTAGAAGAGTAAAGCCAGGGGGGAAATCTGAACAGAGATAGAAACAGAGTATGCAGAGTCAAAGACACACTACATAGCCACTGAAGGAGAAACATGCCAGAGTTTTACTGATAAGCTACAACCTCATGGTGGTACATGGAATAATAGAAATGGGTTAATTTAAGATGATAGAACTAAGTAAGAATATGCTTGAGTCATTGGCCAAACGGTGTTGTAATTAATATAGCTTCTGTGTAGCCAATTCAGTATGGGCATTCAGGAAACAAAAGTGTCATCTCTGTTTACACAAAAGTTATCATCATAGATTTCAAATAAATCTTTGTTCACTTTTTTGTGTCTACATTTCAGGTTCCTTTCTTAAGCCACTTTGATAATTTGAAATAATAGACTTAATTCATATTTCATGTGTTATCTGATTGTTATTTGTTGAATTGTTTCTAGCCATAACATTTATATGTTGATATTCTGTCTTCAAAATTAGACATTATTTGTACATAAAGACTTTGCAGAAGTACTCAAAATAAATGAGAAGATCAAGGTGAGATGGTGAGTCTCAGTCCTTTGTGCTTAGTGAATTCATTAAATTGGAAAACCAGACATAAAGATATATATAGTATATGGGAAAGTGAAGAAAGGCATAGACTGTCTACAAGCTAAACAGAGATATCTAGACCAACTCATGAACTAGGACCTACAGGACAGTGCCGATACCTGAGCATCATAGTTGTAGGCTGTACAACTGTGAGGTCATATATTTCCTCTGAGAAATAAATACTGTGCAATGATTTTTGGAAGCCCTAGAAAACAAAGACACAGGTATAGAGCGGAGTCCTTTGATAACACAGTGCCGCTCTAACTTCTGATGTTCCAAGGAAAGAATCAATGGAGGGTACCAACCACTTGCGTGTTGCCTGTTTATGAGCAACATTAATTATAAGAACAATTACTCAGCAAATTATAACCCATCATAAGCAAGTTTTTGAGAATAATATTTTTCAGTTATTTAATTATTCCATGAATGTTTTGTTTTCTCATTCTGACTTAAATTAGAACTTTATCTCTCCCTCTGAAACAAGCAGTAAACGCTATCATGTCTCTACCCATGCCTAGAACCTAAGTCCAAATGGATTAAAGACCTCAATATAAATCTGACCACACTGAACCTCATAGAAGAGAAACTGCGAAGTAGCCTTAAATGTGTGGGTACAGGAGAGCGTTTCCTAAATATAACACCAGGAGCACAGACACTGAAAGCAACAATAAATAAATGAGATTTCCTGAAACTGTGAAGCTTCTGTAAAGCAAAAGACAGTAAATAAGACAGAAAGGCAGTCTTCTGAATGGGAAAAGATTGTCACAAACCCCACATCAGGCAGAGATCTGATCTTGAAATTATATAAAGAACTCAAAAATTTAGACATCAAACTTCCAAATAATCCAATTAAAAAATGGAAGAAAAAACTAAACAGAGAATTCTCAACAGAATAATCTTAAATGACCAAAAGACACTTAAAGGAATGTTCAACATCCTTGGCCATCAGGGAAATGCAAATCAAAATGACTCTGAGATACCATCTTATACCAATCAGGATGGCTAAGTTCAAAAACACCAATGATAGCTTATGGTGAAAAGGATGTGATATAAGGACAACACTCCTTCATTGCTAGTGGGAACGTAAACATTGAACCGCTCTGGAAATCAATATGGTGGATTTTCAGAAAATTGGGAGTAAGCCTCCCTCAGGACTCAATGATAGCATTCTTGGGCCTGTACCCAAAGGATGCTCAAACACACTACATGGAAATTTGGAAACTATGTTCATTATTTGTAATGGCCACATTATTTGTAATGGCCCGAACCTGGAAACAACCTATATGCCCCTCAACTAAAAAATGGATAAAGAAAATATGGTGCATTTACACAATGGAGTACTACTCAGAGGTATAAAAAAAAAAACAATGATATCTTGAATTTTGCATGCAAATGGATGGAACTAAAAAAGCCAGCCTTAGTGAGGTAATCCAGACCCAGAAAGATGAACATGGTTTTTACTCACTCATAAGTGGATACTAGCTGTAAATCAAAGGATAATGAACCTATAGTACATGACCCTAGAGAAGCTAAGTAAAAGGTGAACCCCTAAGGGAAAAATACATAGATTCACCTTTAAAGTGAAATAGACAAGATTTCCTGACAAAATTGTGAGCTTAGGAGTGTGGGTTAACAGAGGGCAAAAAGCAAAAAAGGAGGGAAGAAGGAGAAGAAGAGGGGAGAAGGGAAGATGGGATGAAAACTTGAGGGAACAGGATAGCTGAGATGAAGGAAGAACAGAGAAAGGAAAGAGATATTTTGATTGAGAGAGCCATTATAGGACTAGCAAGAAACCTGCCTGACACTAGAGAAATTTTCAGGATTCCAGAAGGATGATCCTAAGCAATAATGGAGAGGGCACCTGAACTGGTCTTGCCTTATAGTCAGATTGATGAGTATCTTAAATATCACCATTGAACCTTCATCCAGCTACTGTTGGAAACAGAGGCAGAGACCTGCTGTGAAGCACTGGGCTGAGCTCTGAAAGTTCAGCTGAAGAGTGGGAGGAATGAGAATATGAGCAAAGAGGTCAAGACCATGATGGGGACACCCACTTAATCAGTTTGCCTGAGCTAATGGGAGTTCATCAACTTCAGCCTGATAGGGAAAAAAACAGTATAGGACAAAACTGGACACTCTTAATGTGGGTCTCAGTTGTATGACTGGGGTAGACTGCAGGGCCACTGACAGTAGAACCAGGATTTATCCCTACTGCTTAAACTGGCTTTTTGAGAACCCATTCTCTTTGGGTGGTTTACCTTGCTCAGCCTAGATATAGTAGGGAGAGCATTGGATTTTCCACAAAACAATGTGCCTTACCCTTTCAGAGGAGTGGGTGGGGGGTGGGGAAGGAAGGTAGGATGTGGAGGGAGGTAGAGGGGGTGGGAGGAAAGAAGGGAGTGGGAACTGGGATTGGTATGTAAAATGAAAAAGGATAGTTTATTTTCTTTTAAAAAATAAAAGAAAAAAAAGGACAAAAGAAAATGAACTCCTCCAATTCCTGGCACAGCTCAGGAAGTATCTTCCTCTGTTCATGTCTTTCATTGTATCTTTGTTCTTAAAGTGGTTGTATTAGGGTGTCCACGAAAGAGATTTTTTAGGAGGCTTTTACAATGTTCTCTGATTATGCTCACTAAATATTTATTAAATATAATGGAATTACTTTATCATATAAAATTTAATCTTATCTCATGTTCTGAAACATAGACTAGCAATTCATATACATCTTTTTTTAGATGAAAGAAATTAATACCTTAATTTTTCTGTAAGTTTATTTTAAAAATATATCCAATTCTATATGAACTTGAAGATCTGTTTTTTTTTTTGCGTGTGTTTTCTCTTTAGATTTACTTGTGCACATTCATTTTAGGTATGAGACTATCCCTACAAATTAAAAACTGAGAAATGTAATGTTACTGACATAAAGAACATATGCAAGGGGCAGAAGTCATCTCATGATAATCATTTCTTGCAGCTAAATCTCACTCTCATTTTTCTGAAATCAATTACTTAGCTCCATTTATAATTTGAATTAGATGAAGATCAGTTTCCTAAAAAGATTTTTTTGACACTCAATTCAGTCTAGCCATTATTAATACAATATGGAAGGAGAAGCCTGGGAGACCAGGATTGTTCCATTTTCTGTCTTGGATATGTAGGTGTTATTCCTCCTCATTTTAATGCCATTCATACTCCCAGCTGTACCCGGACTGCCCTTCCTGTCTTCCTCCTGAGGTCTCCTGCACCTCACCCATGAACTCGTGCACTTGAGCTCTTCCATTATGCTAAAGATAGACCACAGAGATTTATTGTTCCTATCCAAATGAGCTTATTGGTATCTTAAGGCTGAGTGCTCCTTACCCCTCCCTTGAATGCATTATTTTTCCAGCCACCTTCCACATAATTGCTAGGTCCAGAAACAGAGCTTCATACCAAGTTTAGAAAGTGAATATAGGTCACTCACACAGCAGGGCCGTGAACCACAATTTGTCCACCAGCTTGGCTCATTTTGTTCTAATTTTAGTAAGAGGGTGCTGATTCTTTTCTAAGTGGTAATTGCACTTGCAATGCTAAAACCCTTCTACATGCCTGGAAAAACATACTCACCATCAACTTGCAATCATTTCCTACAGTGCTCAGCAATAGCTTCTATGAGCTTGCTTGCCTAGACCCTCAGATTGAGTCCCTGGCTGCTGCTATAGGGATAGTTCCAAGGCTCACAGAGGCATGCTGTGACTGTCAGCAGGAGTGAGCAGGCATAAGAAGGACCAAGGCTTTAGATGAACTTGCTGTATTGCACTGGGGTCTTCAGGGAAAATTTTACATTCTACTCAGAACCTTGAGAATCCTACATCCTGTTTCTCTCAGTCTGCAGAGTTTCAAAGAGAGATGGACTTTGGAATTTAAAGTTTAAAAATTGCAACTCAAAGATCTATCATAAGTTTTATGTGCTGTTTCTTTTTCATTACAGAACATGCTATTACCAGTGTGCACCTACTGCTCCATGTGGCTGCTCTGATGGGAATTCTCAAGCACCTGTGTGCCTTTATCAGGTGTAATTAGCTATTTTGACTTTATGATTGATTTCAGACAAATCAAGCCACTCCAATGTCTTTTCTTCTTTTCTTCTTCTGTCTTTATTCCTTTAAAGGGACAGATCATGCACTTCACCCTCCCCCATGACCAGATCTAGATACCCACCAGTGTTTAACATTTTAAAAGAATGAATACAAAGGAAGTTCAGCTATTTTCAGAAAATTAAATTAAAAACTTTAGTTTGGGGTGAACAATTGACAAAAAGATGAGATGTAGATAAATCAAAAGGTAAATGAAAATAATGAGAAAGATAAGCAATAAACAGAATATAACTTTGAAAAGAAATTTTAAAATAAAACAACCTAATAGAAAATATCAATATCTAATGCTTTGGGAGGGGGAGGTTAAATTGACTCTGTAGAATCTATGAAATCAATAGGGAAAAGGATCTAAGGCTATTGTTTTAATAGAGAATCAAGAGCAGTTTAGGGTTAGGTAAAAAATTGGAGATACAACATTAAGAATGTCTCTTTTGTTGTCATAGGTACAATTGCAAATTAACAACCCAAGGACCCAGTGACATTATCAGTTAGTTATTTTAAAAGGTAGGCTATCTTGAGAACAAAACTAATTGCAGTGAAAAGAGAGAAAATATTTTTAGTGTCTGAAAGTCTAAGTACTTTTTCAATCTCTTATTAGACAGGGAAATTTACTGGGGCCTTGGAATCTAGGGAGTAAATGGAATAGGTAGATAGTGTTGGGTCCAGGGGCGTTGCACAAAGATGGGGACAGATCACCAAAGTCTAATAAACCAGAAGCAAACTATATTGCAGAAGCCAGATTCCAGGAAAAAATAAAAAGATAAGATAAAAAATCTTTATGGGGCACAGCTTATCAGCTAGCTGAGACCACAGCCAGAGATGGATTTTGTAAGGCTGTGGTAATGGCTAGTTTCTGAACCCACCTATTTATACTAGGGGCACCAAGCATCAGGTCTGAACAAAGGAATTTTTATGATCTCAAGGTAAAACTCAAATACAGATTGCCTGACTTTACAATCTTCATTAACAGGGTTTTTCAGTTAAACCAGTGTTTGAACTTAACCTATTGCCTTCCTTGGTACTTCCAGGTAGTCTTTACTGAAGCCCTGTGCTCTCCCCTTTGATGCTGCCAGTTTCACATTGAAGGGATAATGTGTAACCCAGAGGTCTACCTGGTCTATATATCTCCTAAAACTTAGCTCATCTCCATGTTAGTCAAGGATGACTGGGGCGTTAGGCTCTCAGTTTGCAGAGAGAAGATTCAGCCTTGTGAATAGAGCTATGGGTTATAAAACAGAATAACCCACTGTTAATAGTTAATCCTTAAACTGCTGAGAAAGCTGCTGACAGTCTGTTTTCATTCTCCTAGGCTTACAACTTTATATTTATTTCTATATTCTTATTTTTAGAATCTACATGTTTATATTCTTGTTCTTGGATCCTTCAGATCAAATATTGTCCAAGTAGCCTTGAAGGAGAGCCCAGCCCTGATGGCTATGGCAGCCACCCTTCTTGTGATTCCCTCTTTCAGATAATGTGCATTCAAGTTTTCAAAAGAACAAAACTTCCATGCAGCTGATGGTAAAAAAAAACAAAACTCTTGCTCCAACGGTAATAAAAGATAAATTTGAGCTAATTCTGGTTGGCCATGGCCTAGAACACATATTCAAATATCCTTGAATGACCCATAATGGATAGTTATTGAGGAGAATAACAAAACAATAAATTAAAAACAACAAATAAACTAACAAAAGGCACTTAAAATCCAAGCATCATAGCACTCTCAATCTCCAATATTCTATCTTTCTATAAGCACAAGGCCCATCATCCACAGGGGTGTGGATTATTCACTATTTTTCCCTTTATGTGTGTATTTGATGAGAAAGAGTGTGTGCTTGTGAGTGTGTGTGTGTGTGGTGTGTGTGTGTGTGTGTGTGTGTGTGTGTGTGTGTGTGTGTAAAGGCCTGAGGTAAATGACAACTTTCCTACTGCCACCCCACCGCTACTGTATTTAGGGAAGAAAATTTAGAGAAACTACTTACGGTGAAATTTAACCCCCCCTCAAAAAAAAAAACACTCTTGTAGGCTTTCTAGGGGTAGCATTGTTGTTGAATTCTAACTTTAATCCATGGTGATCTGATAAGACACAGGTGGTTACTAATATTTTTTTGTAACTGTGGATGTTTGCTTTGTTACCGACTATGTGGTCGATTTTTGAGAAGGTTCCATGAGCAGCAGAGAAGAAGGTATATTCTTTCCTATTTGGGTGGAAAGTTCTATAGATGTCTGTTAAGTCCATTTGATTCATTACCTCCATTAATTCTCTTATTTCTCTGTTAGGTTTCTGTCTGATTGACCTGTCCATTGGTGAGAGAGGAGTGTTGAAGTCTCCTACTATTAGTGTGTGCGGTTTGATGGCTGCCTTGAGTTTTAGCAATGTTTCTTTTATGTACGTGGGTGCCTTTATATTAGGGGCATAGATGTTCAGGATTGAGACTTCATCCTGATGAACTGTTCCTGTTATGAGTATAAAATGCCCCTCTCCATCTCTTCTGATTGATTTAAGTTTGAAGTCTACTTTGTTAGAGATTAGTATGGCCACACCTGCTTGTTTCTTAGGTCCATTTGCTTGATAAGCCTTTTCCCAGCCCTTTACTCTGAGTAGGTGCCTGTCTTTGTGGTTGAGGTGTGTTTCTTGTAAACAGCAGAATGTTGGATCCTGTTTTCGTATCCAATCTCTTAGCCTGTGTCTTTTAATAGGTGAGTTAAGTCCATTGACATTAAGTGATATTAATGACCAGTGGTTGTTAATGCCGGTCACTTTTTAGTAGTAGAGTTTGTGTGTTTCCCTTCTTTGATTTGTGTTTGTGAAGGGTCTCTAGACGTCTGAGTTGTGGTCATTGTTGGACTCCTTGGTTAGTGATTTTCCTTCGGTTTCTCAGGAAATTCGGGATCAACCTACCCCTGGACCCAGCAATACCACTCCTGGGAATATACCCAAGAGATGCCCGATCATATGACAAGAACATTTGTTCAACTATGTTCATAGCAGTATTATTTGTAATAGCCAGAACCTGGAAACAACCTAGATGCCCTTCAAAGGAAGAATGGTTGAAGAAAGTATGGAATATATACACACTAGAGTACTACGCTGCGGTAAAAAACAATGACTTCTCAAATTTTGCATGCAAATGGATGGAAATAGAAAACACTATCCTGAGTGAGGTAACCCAGACCCAAAAAGATGGATATGGGATGTACACACTCATAATTGGTTTCTAGCCATAAACAAGGGTCACCGGAGTCTACAATTGGTGATCCCAAAGAAGGTAAGTAAGAAGGTGAACCAAAGGAAAAACATATAGTTGTCCTATTGGCTATGGGAAGTAGACAAAATGGCCGGGGAGAAAATTGAGATCTTGGGGTTGGAGTGGGATGGTGGTAAGGGGAGATGGGGAGAGTAAGGGAGAAGGGGAGAATGGGGGGAACCTGGGGAAAAAGGAGGATGGGGATAAAGGAAGGTTGGATAGGGGAGCACGGAAGCACAATTCTTAGTTAAGGGAGCCACCTTAGAGTTGGCAAGAGACTTGAACCTAGAGTGGCTCCCAGATGCCCAAGCCAAGGTCCACAGTTAGTTCCTTGGGCAGCTGAGGATAGGGAACCTGAAATGACCCTATCCTATATCAATACTGACGAATATTTTGCATATCATCATAGAACCTTCATCTGGTGATGGATGGAGATAGAGACAGAGACCCATACTAGAGCACTGGACTGAGCTCCCAAGGTCCCAATGAGGAGCAGATGGAGGGAGAACATGAGCAGAGAAGTCAGGACCACGAGGGGTGCACCCACCCACTGAGACAGTGGAGCTGATCTATTGGGAGCTCACCAAGCCCAGCTGGACTGTGACTGAAAAAGCATGAGATAAAACTGGACTCTCTGAGCATGGCGAACAATGAGGGCTGATGAGAAGCCAAGGACAATGGCACGGGGTTTTGAACCTACGTAATGTTCTGGCTTTGTGGGAGCCTAGCCAGTTTGGATGTTCACCTTCCTAGAAATGGATGGAGAGGGGAGGACCTAGGACTTACCACAGGGCAGGTAACCCTGACTGCTCTTTGGACTGGAGAGGGATGGGGAGAGGATTGGGGGGAGGGGCAAAGGGTGGGAGGAGGGGGAGAAGGGTGGGAGGAGGGGGAGGGAAATGGGAGGCTGGGAGGAGGTGGAAACTTGTTTTTTTTTTCTCCTTTTCTCAATAAAAAATGGAAAAAAACACCCTTAAGTTTCTTTATATAGCAATTGCTTAATATCTTAAGAAGTTAATATTTCTTGCATTTACATTTCTTTTTAAGTATAGTGGATTATCTAAATGAAAGTTTCTTAGGGCTTTATACTTTATATTGCTAATTCTGTACTCTGTTCTGCACTATTTTATAAGTTGACACATATTCTTCAAATTCATTGTAAAGATTTTGGGTAGCATTTTATATCTAAATGGCGAATTTGTTAGTTAAGTGGTACTATAATATACATCTTTATGCTAAAATATTTGTCTGTGTTTCAGATATGTTCTTTTGGTGTATTTCCTGGAAAGCAAAGTAAATACAAAGTGCTCTTTGCTTTACCCATCACTCTTTCCATTTGTATAAATTTTTGGTGTGTGTGCATGTTCATGTGTGCGTGTGTGTATGTTTTTGTGTGGGGGCATTTGTGTATATGTATGTACATGCTTGTACAGTGTGACTGTGTGTGTACTTATGTGTGTAGACTATAGGGGAAGCCACAGTTTAACATTGTCTTCTGGGACTGCTGTTCACTTTATACCCTAAAGCAGGTGTCTCTGTAGTCTGGTGCCACTGACTTGTTCCTACTGTTTAAACAGCTGGCTCCAAGGATCTCCTTTTCTGCCTCCAAGTGCCAGGATTGCAACCCAGCATCTGACTTTTCCCCAGATGAGAGCATTCCATCACTGATCCTGAAGCTGCAGCCATCTTGCCAGCCCTACAATCCTAAATTCTCAGTTCTGATTTTGTTCTCATCTGAAATACAATGTTGTCATTTGTTTCCATAATAGTTAGGTGATAAATACAGTTCACAGCTTTTGCTTATGAAAGAATGTTTTTATTGGCATCACAAGTGAAAGCTGAGTTAGCTAATCGAGGAACACTTTAATTACAATCTTTTCCTCTTAAAACACTAGCAATAACATGCCAAAGGTTCCTGGCATTTTGTAATCTGTACAAAAAAAGTAACCAATATTTTGGGTATTGTATCAATATTTCTTTAAAGAAGAAATTCACAGTCTTGTCAAGACTATCTCAGTGTGGCACGCTTTCATTCAAGTATGATGTGGTATGACCTTTTAGTTGGCTTACGAAGTTTTCATCTCTTGCTTGCTTTAGACTTTACTTATGCTAGGTGCGCTTTTCAAGATGACTAAAACTATTTTTTCCATCATGTTTCCAAATATCTATCATCTTTGTTCTCTTTCCATTATCTTCTTTTTTGTAATATTCTTGAAAAATAATTGAGATTCAGTTTTTTAAAAACTGGTTTGATTTTTAAATTGATTTTATTCTCTAGTGTTCTTTGTTATAATTGAATTCTATCAATATTACTCTTTATCAGCATTTCCTATTTTTTAAACATTTTAGGTTATGCCTTATTTATTCTTTGGCTGATTTATACATGTATTCAATGTATCTTGAGCTTATACACACCCAACTCAAATTTCCGAGTCTCTGAGATACACCCCAAAGATTCCTCTTCCACTTCATATCCTAGTGGGTGTTCTATTGCTGTGAAAAGAACCATGACCAAGGAAACTTATGCAAGGCAGCATTTAACTGGGAGCTTGTATAAAGTTTCAGATCATGAGACCATGATCATCATGACAGGGACTATGAAGGCAGGTAGGCAGGCATGGTGATGGAAAAGTCATTGAGAGCTTACATCTGATTCATAAGTTCAAGGTAGAGAGAGTGAAACTGAGACTGATGTGGGGTTTTGAAACTTCAGAGCCCATCACTAATGACACACCTCCTCCAGAAAGGCCACACTTTCTAATTCTTCCTAAACAGTCTACCAGGTGGGAACCCAACATTTAATCATATGAGCCCCTGTAGGCCTTCACACCTTACTGAGTTCAGTTAGTGGGAGAATGCTGGCCAACCTTGACTTCACCTTGAGGACATCGTGTCACGCAGGTACAGACAGCTGCAGTGAGTTCATGAATGTCATGCCTAGATGAAAGCATTTCACAGGACCCATTTTGCACCCCCAGCCTCCAGAACTCTATCATTTATTTGCCCTTTCCCATAATGTTCTTTGTGTGTTCGGGAGAGGAGTGGTATAGATGTCCCATGTAGAACTGAGCACTTAACAGTCACTTAATTTCCTGTGCTTGACAGTTATGAGTCTGCATTAGCTGATGCTCACTGCAAAGGCTTCTCTGGCCAAGACTGAGAACAGAAACAATGTATAGAATGAAGTGTGTGTGTGTGTGTGTGTGTGTGTGTGTGTGTGTGAGAGAGAGAGAGAGAGGGGGGGGGGAGGCGGGAGGAGAAAGGAAGGAAGGGAAAGGGAGAGAGAAAGAGACAGAGGGAAGGATGGAGGAAGAGAGAGACAGAGACAGACAGACAGACATAGAGACAAAGAGATGGAGAGACAGAGCAGGTCTCCTGCAGTTTGCACTCCAGGGCAGCTGTGTTCTACCTGAGGCAGGCCAGTGTGGAAAGACCTTGCAGCAAGTCAGGCATTGACTTTCCGGCTTGCTTCCCAGCAGGGATCTCCCTTGATGCATTATATTTTTTGTTGTAGCAGCATGAGAGCTTACTGTGTATTATGTTTACTGTTTTCTCCCACCAAATTTCAGTTTTGACACTTCTAGTCTTATTTTACCAAAAATCCATTTCCCATTCTACTCCATCCTATGTCTGCGTTAGCTCATTGTTTGAAATTTTTTTTTATTTATCAGCAGCATAGATTTTGTGTACATGTTTTGCATTCTTAAGAAGTCTAAAACCACTTGATATGCATATATTGAAAACCTTTATGTTTCTTTACTTTCAAGGTAATTGGATGTTTTCTTCCTGTTGTGTCTTTACATAGTTCTTTTGTTCCTATTGTATCGTTGTTGCTGTTATCTTTGTTTTTCCTTTCTCCTTTGGGTCAATCAATATTGACCATTGTCTATGGATAATATGTAACTTTGCCTTTTATATTATTCTCTGGACAATTCAGTTCTGTTTGAAGATCCTATTTGCAGAAGCTTCAGTCAAACATCCATTTACCTTCACAACACTTAGATCAATTTTTTATGCCTGTTATTTGGATTTTTCAAGTGTAAACTCAATTCGATTATAATGAAGCTGTCAATTCCCATTTTGAAAATCTCTCCTTTTATTAGCATTTTAAGGAATAGAGAAAGAAAACCCCTGGAAGTCATCCTTCTCAGAACACTTCTTGTTCCTACAGGAACTAAACCTCATGATATAAGGAATATTCTTAGGTGCCATGTATTAATATTATTTACACTGTTTAGAAACTGATTCTCTTGTTGAAGTTTAACTTCTCAGCAATCAGTAAAAGGAGAAATATAGGCAGGTTTAGAATAATAGTTGGATTCATGAACAGAAAGAGTAGGTGGAACTTTCATTTTCTACTTGGTAGAATACTTCTCTTAGTTAAACAGGTCTGTCTGGTGCCTTGTAGGTCAGGTGGGCGAGAGATACCCACGGGGCAGCCTGTGTCCTGGCTTCCTGAGACAAGCACATGCCTGCTCGGAGTCACAGGTCATTGGGTGTCAATATGGTAAGAAAGTATATGGTTGTGAAATCTTGGAGAAAGAGGGGCAGAATGGTCCATGTGCTGTGGTAAGAGGCAGTCTGAAGAAGTGAGGGCTCTGAAGAATGGCCTGATGCTTACCACCAGGGACCAGAGTGACATCTGGGTCTGGGCTGCTGCCTAAGGCTATATCTGGGTCTGTTGTAGTCAGGCTGTATGTTAGCATCCATGATCCATGTTGCCACCAAAGCCACAGGGATGCCCAGAATGTAGACCATTATCTGTTGCCAGTGTGTGTTCTTTGGGCTGTGTTGCCACCAGAGTCATGATAACCTAAACGGCCTTTGCTGCTACCTTTAGGGGACATGACGACATTTGGCCTAGGTTGCTCCCTAGGACCATGTCTGGGTCCATGGCCCTGCAGCAGCCAGAGTCTGTGTTGATGTCCAAGGGTAAAGTAAACACTGAAAGCCATTCAGATGACTGGCCTCTGGTCAATCACCTGAGTCCATGTTGGTGCCCAAGAGTCATGCTTCTGCTGGAGCCATGCTAATCTGGATACCCTGTGCTACCACTTGTGATCATGGTGACATCTGAGCCTGGGTGTAGCACAAATAATGAAAACTCAGAGAAAGAAATTGGGGTTCAACCTGAAAATCAGAAAATCAAAGCAGCCAACTGCTAGAGAAGTCTTACCTCCCCTATGGCTGAGTGACCTCAAACTAAAACTCTTGCCTCTCATTTTATATTCCCTCTAATGCTGGGATTAAGAGTTTATGACTCCATAGTGCTGGGATTAAAGGTGTGAGCCACCACCACCACCACCTGGATTTATTTCTGCATTGATCTTGTGTAACCCAGGGTAGCCTTGAACTCAGGAGATCCATCTGACTCTGTCCCCCAAATCTTGGGATTAAAGGTGTATGTCACTATTGCCTGACCTCTAGCAGATTTAGCTTTGCCTCTGGTCTTCAGGTAAGATTTATTTATCAGAATACATATAATATACCACTACATCTGGGATGTAGAGAGAGGCTTGGGTAGTTCTGAATCAATATCTGTACCTCCTGATACCACTGAAAGCCATGCTGATGCCAGGGGTCTAGGCTGCCACTGGAGTCATGTTAGTGTGTGAAGGCCGCTCTCCTGTGGGTGCCATGCCAGTCTGGGTGGGTTGCACTGTCACTTGGGCCCTGATGACATCTGAGCCTGGGCAGCTGCCTGGAACTATGTCTGGTTCTAATACAGTCATGGTCGGTGATATCTGTGGCCTGCGGTGTCACAAATGCCACACAGATGCCTGAGGGTCTAGGCTACATCTTGTGGCCATGTTGGTGTCTGAGGACTGTACTACCACTGGGGCCATAGTGTAGTCTGGGCCAGGGCTGGTGCTAAGGGTTATGTTCAGGTCCATGGCTCTATTGCAGCCTGGGTTTGTGTTGATATCTGTGGCTTCTGATAACATTAAAGGTAATGCAGATGCCAGGGATCTGGGCCACGACCTGTGGCCATATTGGTGTCAGAGGGCCTTGATACCACGAGGGTTAGGACAATTCAAATGGCCTGTGCAGTCACATGGACCAGGCTCAGGCTGCTACTGAGGACCATGTTTGGGTCCATGGTTGGTTCAACAGCAGCCAGGGTCTGGTCTGATGCCCATGACTCATGCTGCCATAGAGGATGATAGGAACTGTGCATGTTGAAACTCAAGAATAAGGCTGAGCCAGTCCTGTCCCTCACTGGCCCCAGTATACTTGGTCTTGCCTCTTGTTGATGCAGGAGAATTGTCTGTATTCTGTCAATCATGTTATAAATAAATGCTGATTGGCCAGGTAGAAAATATAGGCATGAAAACCAGACAGGAAGTAGAAATGATGTAATGAGAACAGGAGAATTCTGGGAATGAGGAAGTTGATTCCTCCCTCTCCTGCACAGACCACCAAAGCAGCAGGATGTGAGATGTGATATACCCCACTGAAAAAAGGTATTGAGCCACATGGCTAACATAGATAAAAAAAAAATGGGTTAATCAAGATGTGAGAGTTAGCCAGTGAGAGGCTAGAGCTATTGGGCCAATCAGCTTATAATTTATGGAGACCTATGTGTGATTTTCTTTGGGGCTAAACAATTGTGAGGTACCGAACAGGAAAACAACAACAACAACAAATAGGACCTTCCATGTTACATCTTGCTGGCCATCATAGCAGGAGAGCTGGTACCACCATACCCTATGGGAGAGCTGAATATAGCACTCAGAGAGATGGCCCTACCCTGCACCATAAGTATTGTAGAACTGGCCCCAATGGCATAGACCTAGGAGAACTCACTCTGCTTTTCATCTGAGGGACTGGTCCCAATGGCCTAGAAAGACCAAATAAACTACCACCCAGATCCACATCCTGGGCCTTGGGTTGGCCCATCCTAACAGCTGTCCCATCTTTGACCTGCTGGAATGCAGAAAGGTACTGGTCCTACAGAACTATAATAACAGAATTTCTATGACTCATGGCAACAATAAGATATCATAAAGGAGTTTCGAAGAGAGTCCAGCCCAGTGATGATGTGTAGTAATAGGAGCGGCGGGGCTGCGTCCCCAGCACTCCGGTCACCTGGCTAGCTTATGCCCTGAAATAACAACACACAAATTGTATTCTTTTAAACACTGCTTGGCCTATTTCTATCTAGCCTCTTCTAGGCTAATTCTCACATATTAATTTAGCCCATTTCTAATCATCTGTGTAGCCCAGCTAGGTGCACTTACTGGGAAGATTCTAGCCTACATCCCTCCTGGGTCAGAGCATCATCACGTGTGCCTCAGAGAGCAGAGCTATCCCCGCGTCCGCCCAGGAGAGGGGAGCATGGCTCTCTCCAGAGAGCAGAGCTGTTGAGTCTGAGCTCACTTCCTCTTCCTCCCAGCATTCTGTTCTGTTTACTCCTCCCACCTATGTTTTAACCTATGAGGGCCAAGCAGTTTCTTTATTGCATAACCAATGAAATCCACAGATTGATATATGACACTCCCACATCAATGATGTGTACCAGAGAGAAGAGGCCTTAAACCAGACAGGTGAGTCATTGCAGTGAATATTTTAAAGCTGGGACTGATTGGTCAAAAGGAGTATACTGTGTGACCCACAACAGCTCCATATGCCACCAGGATGAGTGAAGAGGTGTTGGAAAGATGGAGGAGTAAGATGGGTTTTTAGTTTTAGATGCTCTGTTTTTAATTAATTTTGGGATGGCATATTGTACAGATGAGGGGCAGTTAGGAAGGACCTGTGAGGTGAGTGAGATTTGGGTGCATGATGTGACATTTCCAAAGAATCAATGAATGATTATGTTTAAAGTTAAAAAGAAAAATGAAACAAAATAAAAAGAATACTTCAGTTTATAGTGACGTAAGACACTAGTGCACAGTGTTTCATCAACTGGATTAAATGCATGACATGGGGAAGAAGGGTTCTGGCAACAGTGAAAACATTAAGGTCACCCTCAGGGTTTTATTAGATCTCTTCTCTGGCTAGGGGCAACTCAAGGAAATTCTCCTGGTATTACAAAATGAGAGCCAAATGATGCATTTTGGAAAAAAAATGCTTGTTTTTTTGTGCTAGATCTTCTAAAAATATAATTTAGTCACCAACAGCCACAACAGGTATCTTACAAGTGTCTGGGACTCCAGTTCAAGAAATCTGGTGTCCTCTTCTGTTTTTCTTGCTTACAAAGTGGCATATACTTACACAAAATATCAAATAAAATTCTAAAATAAATACTTAAAATGTGCATTTGATAAAAATATACAAAATACTTTGGTCATCTTGACACAGCAACACATATATGAACTTATAGATCATGAGGGAGAAGACTTGTTTTAGCCAATGTATTCTGATGATAGTATCTTTATTAACACTTGATTGTAAATAAATTGACTATTTTCCTAAGACTTAAATTAATGCAAACATTTTCTGTTAATTTTCCCCAATGATTGGGAAGTGTCCTCTCTAATCTCTTTGTGGAAAGAGCTGAAATGTATTATGCATCCTTTCAGTGGCTTCTACTCTCAGGACGAATGTGTGAATCAGGGAGGCATTAGCACTTCTGTTTCTAACGTGGATATTTTAAATAAATTGGTTAATATCATAGGGAATATATCCATTTGCTTACATTCTATACTTTAGGAGCTCATGCTACTGTCTTTTTCTTTCTTAGTCTTAAAATAAATCAAGACAAATGCCTAGAATTCATTTTCTTAGAATAATAAAATTCTGCTTGTCAATGAAAATAAAATAGCCACAAATTTTAGGGAGGATATACTTTATATTTATGTTATATTTCAAATCTTTAGCCACACTGGGCTTTCATTTCAGAATAATGAAACTCAGAAAAAATAATTATAAGAATAATAGCATAAAATTATCCTCTAATACAGAGAGAATGATAGAACATTTTATTTAGTATAGTCTGCAAAGTTATTGAAACAAAGAAAAAAAACAGGAATATCATAGATTGAAGGGACTGAATGAAGACTAACTTTTAAGTTGGTTTCATATAGCCATAGTATAGTATAATGGGATAAAAGGCCTTACCCACTGGACCACTGAGCACACATAAGTTCTGGGTCAAAGATATGAGAAAACTCCAATGCTTTCTTGGTGCTCTGTGACATACCCATGGTTATTTTTGCAGCCACAGGAGACCTTCAGACTTTGAAGCCTCTGCAGAGGGGTTTCTGCTTTGTAGACCTAAGGTAGCTCCATGTATCTAACCCCCAGCATCAAGCTCAGTTAGACAGAGAGATTCCATTAAAACATTTGCCTCTTGTCCCCTGACTGCCCTGACTGGAATCGCTTCAGTACTTTTGCTGTGTTGGCTCTTCACAGACCTTTGCACAGAGTCAGAAAACTTTGGTGGAACCTGCACAATACAATACAAACCACAGAGCATAAATGAGCAAGTGTCGCTGTGAAGAGCCACAAGAACGAATGACATCTGTACTCTTCCATTGAAAAAGAACAATGATGAGGCTCTAGCAGAAGTCAGAGGGAAAGAGAAGAGTTTTCCAGTTGGATTTCTCACGGATAAACAACTTAATTCACATTGTATTTCATTGGCCTTCTTTTGTGTTTCCCTTTTCTATCCCTCTTCTAGGATTTTGCTTCTTCCCAGAAAGTTCAAATTTCTTAACTTATGCAACATTTTAAAATTCAATATTGCACATTGTACATGAGATTTAAACTTTGCTATTCTTTCCTACTCTCTCTTATTTTCTTCCTAATTTTTACTATTTTAGTGCTTAAAGTCCCAACTTTTATACACTATAAAAACAACACACTAAAATAAATTTATTGCTTAGGTCATCATACCTCTCCTGACTTTGATGGGTATTTACAAGTCAGTCAGATAAATATTAAACTCTTCAAGTGTAGCAAGATTTATCAGAGAAGATGCATTTACATTGTGATTGAGTGTCAAAGATAAACTGTTAAATGAGAAAAACACCTCTATGCAAAATTGTTAAGACTCACCCTTATATTGCTCAGGAGCTTATAAGTGTACCATGTAGGCAGCTGTAACACAGGCAGACCTGAGTCTGAAATCACCAGCCAAGTGAGATGTTTTTTAAACATACTCAGAGACTGAGTTCACAGCCCTGTTCTAGAAAAACTTAAATACAACCCCCAAATGTGGTGTTCTAGGGATCCCCAAACCAACAGAAGTCACCTTGCTGTGAAAAGATGACTGTAGTTGTATTGCCAGTGTAGCTCACGTGACGGAACTCCAGTGCGACAGATTCCAGGAAGAACCTGGGGATAAGCACATTATAGAAGATCCTTGTGAACTCTGATGGAAATTTACCAAATTGCCTTGGTGTTGTGAGATTTGCTTTGGAATTCAGGACATGATGTAACTTTGACCAACATTTGATGTCATAAAAATTAGTGCACAGTGACTTCTCATTGTACATAGTGTTGTGCCCGGAGTGTGTGGCGACATTGAGTCCTCTGCAGCCAGAGGAAATTCAGAACATATTCACCACAAATCCATTCCAAGCCTGCACACTAAATCTAAAGGTTCTCATGGCTTTGGCATAAATCTTATTTTATTACTGGTTGTCTGTGTGTTTACTTTTATGTATGTGTAACCACTGATTAAAAAGTAAACAAAAGATTTTTTTTATCAAAATATGTATTAGAGAAAGGTCTAAAATGAGTCTGCAAATTTTCCCCAGAGCCTAACCCTCACCAGGAAACACAAAATTCTACCAAATATACTATAAAATTAAAACATCCCATATAATTCAAAAATTAGTTGCAAGTATTAAATATGGTCAAACATTTTTGGCAGAATTTTCCCTTATCAGAACTCCAAGTATCTATACCTACAATGTATTATGGGCTTTGAAAGAGGAGTCAGAAATTTCAGTCTCCAAATTTAGCAGCACAATATGAACTTACCAAAAGCATGCCTCTGCAAGACTTGAACCATTGTACTTTTAGAATTAAAAGCTTATGAATATTAGAAATATTAATTGATGCTGTTTAAGTATTCTATTTTTACTTTACTGTTATAAAATTAAAAATTTTTAAAATAACAATTATCTATAGTAATTGTAGTTATGATAGAAAGGAAATTTGGCATAAGATTTTGGACTCACTAAGATAGGATAGATATGAAATATTTTCTCTGAATTTGTCAAATGCAAGTGGACTAGACATTGTTGATGTAGTTATTGCCTGCACATATTGTATATAGTCATTGTATTTATTGTATATACTTTTATTATATTAGTTTTAGCCTTCTTTTATATTTTAAACAAAAATGGAGAAATATAGTAGCATTTCAACTGTATTTTATTAAATAAAGTTTGCCTGAAGATCTGAGAGTAAAATAGTTCCACTGGTCAGGCTTACAGATCAGGTTATGGAGACACGCAACTTTAATCCTGGTAGTCACTAGAAGTCATAAAAACCAGGCAGTGCATGCCTTTAATTACAGTGGTGCACATCTTAAATCACAGCACCAGAGAGGATAATAAAACGGGAGGAGACAGCTCTCAACACACAGTCTCATTCTGAGATTCCTGGAGGCAGGATCTCCATTGCAGACTGAAGTAAGATAAGAGTCAGTGGCTGGCTGTCTTGCTTTTTAAATATTCAGGTTTAACCCCAATTTCTGACCCTAAATTTTTATTAATTCATGCTTCAGACATGTATTTTAGACAGAGGTTCCAAGTGCCCAGTCCTTAATACCTCCTCCCTGAGGACTAGCTTTCATGGTACCAGAAGACATCATGCAAGCTTACAAAAGAGAGAAGCAACTAGCAGTTCTACACAGCTATGTCAATGAATCACAACAAACACCAGCATTGCACAATAACCCTACTAATACAGTAGTGGCACACACAACTCAGCAGTCACTGGGAGCTCTGTAAATGTACTTATGTGGTTGATCTATTGGGAGCTCACCAAGCCCAGCTGGACTGTGATTGAAAAAGCATGGGATAAAACCAGACTCTCTGAACATGGCGGACAATGAGGGCTGATGAGAAGCCAAAGACAATGGCACGGGGTTTTGATCCTACTTCATGTTCTGGCTTTGTGGGAGCCTAGCCAGTTTGGATGTTCACCTTCCTAGACGTGGATGGAGTGGGGAGGACCTTGGACTTTCCACAGGGCAGGGAACCCTGTCTGCTCTTTGGACTGGAGAGGGAGGGGGAGAGGAGTGGGGGGGAGGGGGAGAGGAGTGGGGGGAGGGGGAGAAGGGTGGGAGTAGGGGGAGGGAAATGGGAGGCTGGGAGGATGGGAGGAGGCAGAAACTTTTTTTCCTTTTCTCAATAAAAAAAAAAGAAAAAAACAGGAAAAAAAAGAAAATAAACATTTCTCTATCTTCCTTAGTGGTGACACTTCCAGTGGTAATATTAGAACAAATATTCTCATATTAAGTTTAAGAAGTAGATGAGAACATATTGTTTGTGATAGTTTGTTTTACATAGTTTCTTACTACCCATCTAGTACTATCCTGATACATTGTTTAAGAGCACACTGAGCTTAAAAATAAAACAACTTTCAAAAATGCATTAAAAAAAAAAAGACATGTTAGACAGGTAAATCATTTCTGTCTGCCCCAGCTTGCTCTGGATGTTCCAGAAAGTCCTATTCCTCCCCCACTTCTCTCCCTCTCCCTCTCCCTCTCCCTCTCCCTCTCCCTCTCCCTCTCCCTCTCCCTCTCCCTCTCCCTCGCCCTCGCCCTCGCCCTCTCCCTCCCTCTCCCTCTCCCTCTCCCCTCCCTCCCTCCCTCCCTCCCTCCCTCCCTCCCTCCCCCCCCCTCTCTCTTATTTCCTCATTCCCTCTCTGTTTTCAAATCCCACCATTTCAGAGAGTCTCTGAATAAAATAATCCCCAAAGCTCAGTTCTGCATTCCTCGTGGCTAATGCAGCTGTCTCCTCTGAAGTTGCCAGTCCCTTAAGTCCCTGCCAAAGCGGTAAGCTTTTGATCATACTTAGTCACAAACCCAACTGTGCTGGACACATCATCATCCCCCATCTATAATCCATAAAAATCTCCCTGCTTTAGTTTGGGAACGCAACTCCTTTGATTTCGATCTCTGGGACAGAGGGCCATTCCTGGAGTTGTATTGTTCGAGAATTCCTGCTTTCATACTTCTTTGATTCATCTTGATCTGGCTCACTGGTAGAGAAATTTACTATTTTATTTTTCAAGCACAGGAAACCTGTTGGCCTGTTACAGGAACCCTACTCAAATACTTAGAATTAGCAATGTCATGAACCTTGGAGTAGAACCTATAGCCACCATTCACTAAACCAGCATAACCCCTACCTACATTCTATATGTGTCCTTATACCCATAGATATATATCTCCTCATCAAGGACAGAGACCATTACAGAAAAACAAACAATATGCAGAGATATGGAGCCTACTCTCAATGGATACATATATAGAAACAACTTCCATACATAAGGCACAGAGAACACTGTGAAAAATGGAGCTAAAAGACTGTAAAAGCCAGAGAATAAGGGGATTTTTTTTATTATTTATTATATCTCCTAGTAATGTCAGAATCTATACCCATTATGTACCTAAACATGAGTGGTATGAGAAGAGTAGAATCAGTTTCACACCAGGTAAAAATGCAGTGAGAAGTGATTATAATAACCATGAATAAAATGTACATGAGTTATAACTAAAAACAGCCTTACATTTCAATATTTTACTGTGAAATTGGATACTTATTCTATAGTTGAATATACTATTTTTGAATAAGGAAATTACTTGAAACAACCCCAACTATAAACAAAGCATATTCCAGATCTTTTCACTTGAATACCATCATTTTATTCTTATGTCACTTTGTTAAATTTTATCTTCTCAACTATACCCAAATATAAAGACTTCTTGATAAAATTTCAAAGACTGTGCTTTATGTTTTCTCATGTAGGTTGTTATATACTGATACTGCTCGAAATTGTTTATTTTTTTATTTTCAGTTTTAAGCAAAACAAAAGGAAAATGAGATCAAGCATCCATTTCTACTTCTCGGGGTGAAATGGATGCACCATGTGCCATCTCACAACCCCTCATGATAGACAATGGGCAACATCTTCAGGGTATCTCTGTGTGTATCTGAATTTGACATAGAACATCTGCAATAATTACCTTTGCCTGACTCACTCAATGAGGCTTCACAGTAGAGAACATGGAAGTGGAGAGGCATGGCAAGATTCTCATAAAAGCATCTCTCCTACACTTGTTCCCCTTTGACTCTGAAGCTATCTGTCTTCTTTTTCCTGCTGCTATTGTCTGAAATGGAGCCATCTTGCATTCCTGAAACATTATTAGAACAGTAATGTGAGAGATGCACCTAGTACACAGCTGGTCAGAATTGGATGTCACTACTCTCCTCTCCCTCCTTTCGCCTTCCAGGGGCCCCTCTCCTTTCCAACAATCTTGTGGGGCTGGAGAATACATCATTTGTATTGTGTCTGTGCCATACCAAATATAATAGCTTGATTGTCTCTACAATGATTGCCTATCATGTCATGTGTGCTTAAATAGCTAATCATGTTTCATTCATAGAGCGATTGAGAATACTGATTATTGTATTCCCTTACTGATGTATTTAAACATTCAGAGGGAAGTAGGACACTTTAATTAGCTCATTTCCCCAGTAATTATTAACATGCAGGTTGAAGTTCAGATAGGCTAGACACACAAACTTGTGTCAAAGTGTCAGCCTCTCAAAAGCAAGTATTCTTAATTTTATTTCCCCCCCCCTAAAAAAAAATTTCAATTGTAGACTTGATTTTCCACAACTTTATTGAGGTATATATGACAATTTTAAAATTGTGCGTGTTTTGATTTATACAAAATAATTACATAACATAGATATATCATGGCTATTTAAAATAATCATCATAGTAAAGTTAATTAATATATCATGTATTTGATTTCAAAATATCTAGCATAAGCTTCTCAAACTCATATGTACCATAGGGTCAGGAAGATTACACAGATGGGAAGAAAGATTGGATTGTATAAAACTGGCATAAAAACTTGTTTACATACTTTTCTATTGGTTTTTGAAACTTATGTCTCTTTATACCAAATTTGTGTTTTGCTTTTTTTCATGAAATTTAAAAAAGAGAATAAAAAATGGCAGTATATGACTGGAGAGAAGATGTCAGCTCATTTTTTTTATTTTTATATTTAGAATTGGGTCCAGAAGAAATGACAACAGAAAGCAAAGGACTAGCCCACTGTACTACCTACCCAACAGCTCCAAAAATAATAGTTGTTCTGAAACTCAGCTTTCAAGTACATTTTTGAAAGATTTCTTTGTATTATTTTTATCCATGTATATGCCTGTGTGCATATGCCACATGTATGTACGCCAAATGTGTATATGCTACATGTGTTTATGCCACATGTGTGTATATGTCACATGTGTGAAAGTATCCATGGCGATCAGAAAAGGGCATCAGATGCCCAGGACTTGGGGTTACAGATGACTATGAACCAACTGTGCTGGCAACCAAACTCAGGTCCTTTACAAGAACAAGTCAGAAAGCTATCTTAACCTCTGAAACATCTCTCATTTCACACTTTACACCCTGGCATTTTAAAGTCAGGAATCTGAGTTTGATTTTAAACCTTATAGCTTTTCCTTATTGCCTGCAAATGCTAAAATAGGACAGAACAGCACAAATACTGCCTTAAACAAAGAAGCATTGATGACCGCGTCTGACACATTGGTGAAGAGTAACAAAGATGGAGGCCACTGCAGGAAGAGAATCTAAACGCAACTACACCGACACAAAGACGGTGCTATCCTGCTACCATGGTCCAAAGAAAATATCTATTTAATGGCTACCTTGTGGCTTTTCTCAAGGAAGATGTTTCCCTAAAGCAGGAAACTTGTTCATTTTTCTACCATTGTGTTCTTGAGACGCACAGTTATGTATGTAACCCAGCACAAATCCCACAAAGGCTTATTCAGACACATATTATTAACAGTCAGCTTGCCAACCACTCCTTGTATCTAGGAACTAGATGGTATGGAGATAAAGCACTCCATGATTTCAAAGATCAGAGCATGTAAATGAAGCAAGGGTGTCTAAACTGGGACTGAGAACCCAATAGATTGCTGGGGAAAGCATGTGAAGTGAGTGAGTGAGGCAAGCACAGATAACTCATATTCTAAAAAGACTTCCTCGGATTTCACATCTGCAATGTTTGAATGTATCTGCATATTAACCACATCAGCATATTATGTGCCACATTATCTCAGAAATTGCATATTTGATTTGACCACTGTTGCTAATAAAAATGACCTTCTAGGAAATTATTTGCATAGCATGCTCACAGGACTCATTTGCTTTTTGAGATGGTTAATCCAGCATGCTACTAAAATTATACATTTTTATATATTAATGCAAGCAATTTAGATGTATCAGATATACCACAAAGCTATTGTAGATTGAACGAAATATGACTTTTCATCTACAAATAAGCAAATGACCTCGTGACAACACAATTATCTTTGGCTGATCAATTTTGGGAATTTGGCAAGTTCTTATCTCTCAACAGTGTTATATGAGATATTTCACATCTCATAATACTTTAACTTTTAAGGAACAAAGTGTTTCTCACTTTTCTAAGGGACATTTTGTCTTTTGGTAATTGGTTATGGGTTACATATAGTACTGATAGAAAATTACCCAGGCCTATTAAGCACTTTCTGTGAGGTTTCTACTGTATCTACATGTATAATATTTTCTTTTCATTAGTTTTGAATTATTCATATCTCTGTGTGTGTGAGAGTTGGTATAAGGGCAGTTCTCTGAAGAAAACAAAGGTGTTATCTCCTCCGGGTGCTTGGAAACAAACTGAGTTCCTCTGTAAGAGCAATGTTTCCTCTTAACCAGTGGCCCATCTCTTCAGCTCCTGGTTCTTCCTGTTTAAATAAAAACAAATATCATATTTAGTTTTCCTTAGTAAAGCTTTTATAAAACACTCAAGAAATCTACAATTTGCTAAGGATACCGTGGATGGTATCAAACAGCATTCCACACCAAGTTTGCCCTTTGAAAGTTACATTTATATCACCTTCGGAAATACAAGAACTCAGCTGTGCTACCCCTTCTTGGATGCACTGCCTGGCACTTCGGTATGGAATGAAGCATTGCATCCATGTAGACAAATTAGTTAGATATGAGGTGGGATCTTTTCCTTATCTGTGGATCCTGAGAGGATAAAAGTAAGTCTGATAAACATGGTAACAAACTCTTTGTACTTTTAATTTCAAACCATTTTTAGAACTGCATGTCTTATGATATCATATGAATTGCAATTATAAATTTTAGACATGGCAGGATAGGGGACTAAGTGGCTAAGAGTGCTTGCCATACAGGTGTCAGGGCCTAAATGTGGATCTCAGTGTATGCATGAGGCCTGGAAGGGTCTCTTACATGCCTGTAACATGATACAAAACAGGAGGAAATAATAAACCTTACTGTAGTACGTGTGGCCAGATCATTCAAGAGATATGCTAAAAATGAATCCCAATTCCAGCTGTTTCTCCCACTACTCTCTGTATTCATTTTCCCCACCTGATTTTTCCTGTTCCCATCCCCACCCACTCCCAAAACATCCACAAAATCTATTCTATGTCCTTTTCCCAGGGAGATCCAAGCATCCTTCCATGAGCTCTCCTTGTTAGTTACTTAGCCTCTCTTGGTCTCTCTGTGGATTGAAGCATGATTATCCTTTACTTTATAAATGATATCCACATAAAATGACTAAATACCATATTTACCTTTCTGGACCTGGATTATATAATTCAGGATGATTTCTTTTTATAGTTCAATCCATGTTCCTGAAAATTTCATAATACCATCCCTTTTTAAAGAGAGGACTAATATTCCATTGTATAAATGTACTACATTTTATTTATCCATTCTTTAGCTGAGGAACATGAAAGTTATTTCCAGTGCCTTACTATTATGAATAAAGCTACTATGAGTATATTGATCAAGTGTCCTTATGGTATGATGGAACATCCTTTGCGTACATGCACAGGTGATGTGGGAAGTGATGTATGCCGTAAATATGTTTTATTGTCATTGGTTAATAAAGAAGCCATTTTCAGCCAAAGACTTAACAGAGTAAAGTATGTCAGGAAATCAGACAAGAGCTTCAGAGAGAAAGAAGGAGGGGTCAGGGAGATGCCATGTAGCTGCCAAAGGAGAAAATTACCCATCCTGGAACCTTACTAGTAAACCATGAGCCTCGAGGAAAAATACAAAATAATAAAAATGAATTAATTTAATATAATATCTAGCTGGCAATATGCTTAAGCTATTGGATAAACAGAATTGTAATTAATAAATCTCACATCACTAAGAGAGAACAGATGGCAACACACATTACTATACCCAGAAAATCTATCAATCACAATAGATGGAGAAAAAAATACCATGATAAAACTAAAGTAGTATCTATTCATATTTCTAGCTTTACAGAAGGTGCTTAAAGGAAAACTTTAATCTGAAGAGATTAAGCACACATCCAAAACCCTACAAAAATCCAATAAGTTCAATATAAGAAAAGAGAGGGATAAATCACACCTTAACAACAAAATATAAACAATAAAATAAAACCAATCATTGATAATCCTCAATATTAATGTTCTCAGTCCTTAATCAAAAAATACCAACTAACAGTTTATATTAGAAAACATGGTAATTAAATCATCATTGACATCCAGGAAACCCACATTAGCAGCAAGAGTATATGTCATTTCAGGGTAAAAGCATAGAAAAAGATGCTCCAAGCACAAAACAAACAAGTATAGCTGTTTCAATATCTGAAAAATTAGTCTTTAAAACAAAATTCATTAGAAGAGATATGGACTGACACTACATATTTATCAAAAGAAAAATTAATCAAGAAGATATTGCAATAATAAACACAAATGCACCAGTCACAAGGGCAACCAAATTTATACAGGTAAAACTACTATAAACCAAACTCACATATTGACACATTGTTATAGTGGGAAATTTTATTTCTGATTCACATCAATGGGCAGGTTATCTAGACAATAACAAGACAGAGAAATGTTCTCATCAAAATATCAAGATACAAAATCAAGACATAAAAATAACTACCCTTCTTTATAGAAATGACAAATGAACTGAGTAAAAAATCAGGGAAGCAACTTTTTGCAATATCCTCAAAAATACCTTGAGGTAACACTAACTAAGCAATTGAAAGACATAAACAAAATTTAAGACATTTAAGAAAGAAATAGAAGAAGATGCAAAAAGATGAAAAGATCTCTCAAGTTCCTTGCTTCACAGTTTTTATATATCATAAATGGCCACTCCAGTTGAAACAATCTTCATGTTCAGGTTATTGCCATCAAAATTCTACATAATTTTTAACACAAATTAAAAAAAATACTTCCCCCCCTCATATTACAATACAAAAATTCCATGATTGCTGAAACAACCTCCAAATCAAAATAAAACAAAAACAAATGCTGGCAGCATCACCATACCGAATATCAAGAGATTCTATATAGAGTTATAGTAATAAAAAGCAGCATAATATTGGAATAACACAAAAAGGAGTATGTTGAGCAGTGGAAGCTAATTGAAGACCTACACATAAATCTGCAAACCAATAGACACACCTGATTTCTGAAAAATACTCCAGTGATACATACTGCAAAAAAAGCAGCATCTTCAACAAATGTTGCTAGACATGCTGGATAGCTTCAAGTAGAAGAATGCATGTCAATGTATATTTATTGTCTAACAAAAAACTCAACTCCAAAAGCATCCAGGACATCAACATAAGTCTGGATACACTGAACCTGAAAGTAGAGATAACATGGAATGGGCATGAACACATTGGCACAGAAAATGATTTTCTGAACATGATCTGGGATTGTCATATTGATCTGTTGCTTTCATTGGTTAATTAATAAAGAAACTACTTGGCCTGATAGGTTAGAACATAGGTGGGTGGAGTAAACAGAACAGAATGCTGGGAGGAAGAGGAAGTGAGGCAGACGCCATGCTGGTCCTCTCCAGGGCAGATGAGATGAAGCAAGCTGCCAGGTCAGACATGCTGAATCTTTCCCGGTAAGACGGTGTTACACACATTACTAAATATGGGTTAGGCAAGATGTGAGAATTAGCCATTAAGAGGCTAGAACTAATGGGCCAGGCAGTGTTTAAGAGAATACAGTTTCCGTGTAATTATTTTGGAGCATAAGCTAGCCAGGCGGGAGGGAGCCGGGTGACAGGAACACAGCCTGCAGTTCCACACTACATGAACAGGAACTAAATATAGGTACTTAGAAAACAATTAATAAATGAGCTCTCATAAAATGGAAAATCTTTTGTGTGGGAAAAGACAGAATCGTCCTGACAAGGTGTCATCTCAAAGAATGGGAAAAGACCTTTACCAATTGTACATCAGACAGAAGACCACTATTTAAAATATATGAATGCCGGGCGATGGTGGCGCACGCCTTTAATCCCAGCACTCGGGAGGCAGAGCCAGGCGGATCTCTGTGAGTTCGAGACCAGCCTGGTCTACAAGAGCTAGTTCCAGGACAGGCTCCAAAGCCACAGAGAAACCCTGTCTCGAAAAAACAAAAACAAAAAAACAAAAAAATAAAATATATGAATAACTAAAAAAATGAAATCAAATAAACAAATAAGTAAATTGAAAATTGGGTATTTAAAATTGAAACTCAAATAGTTGAGGAAAATAGAGAAAAGTTGAACATCCTTATCCACCAAGGAAATGCAAATCAAAACTGTTGTGAGATTTTATGTTAGACCTGTAAAAGAAGGGCAGTACATGCTTATAAGGATGTAGTATAAGGGGGACACTCATCCATTGATAATGGAATTTCCAACTTGTACAGCTACTATGAAAACCAGCCCAGCAATTCCTCAGGAATCTTGGAGTATATCTACCTCATGACTCAGCAATAACACTCTTGGACATATACCTAAAGGATACTTCTTTCCCTACATATATATTTGCTCAACCATGTTTATTGTTGTTCTAATACATAAGAATCAGAAATGGAAAATAGCCTAGATATCCATCAGCAGATGAATGGATAATGAAAATGTGGTAGAATTATACAAATGGACATTATTTGGCTATTAAGAAATGAAATCATAAAATTCACGGGTAATTGGATGGATCTAGAAGAAAAATCATCTTGAGTGAAGTTATTCAGACTTCAATAGACAAATATGGAATGAATTATCTTATATGTGGATGTTAGCTTTTAAGCCTTAGAAAAGTATGCTACTATCTATATAACCATAAATATTAGGTATAGAGCAAAGGATTGGAAATCCGAGAACGAATCCTTATGTAGGGACAACAGAATATATAGTCATGGAGATAAAGTAGCAGGAAATTGGAATGGAAAGATTAAGCACAGTCCAGAGGGAATAAGGGCATAAGGAAGGGTAAAGCATCACTAAAGGCCATTTGAGGGATTAAGAAGCTTCTTAAAATGTATACAGATATCAAATAAATCTAAATCAATTCATTGAAAGAAAAGGCCCATCTAGACCTCTCTTGCCACCCAGCAAAAACCAAGTAACAGGAATTGGTTATGTCTATTGAGTAATTGGCCAAAGTGTCTTCATGAAAGTCACCAAACAACTCATGCTATTGCCAAGGTTATTGGATGCTCTCTTCAGATGGTGTCAACTTTTGTTAATCTATGCAGATCTTTGTCTGCTGTACCTGGAATCTGAGGACCTGAAAGAATAGGTTGGACTACAGTCTAATGCTATAGCCAATCTTACCTCAGTTTCAGTGTATTTTTATACATGACTGTAAGTGAAGATTCAAGGAATATTGTTTGGGTTAGAAAAACATGATTAAAAAACATGTATATAAACTTCAGTAAGCACTTACTAAGTATCAACAGAGCAGTCCTGTAAGCAGAGACTGTTTGTTCATTTCCTAGCTGCCCGGACCCAAATAAAAACGCAGAAGCTATATCAAATCAACATTGTTTGGCCAATATCTTAGGCATATTTTTAGCTAACTTTTACATTTTAAATTAACCCATAATTCTTGTCTGTGTTAGCCACATGGCTTGGTACCTTTTATCAATGAGGCATTCTTATCTTGCTTCCTCTGCATTTGGGTGATGATTGTAGACTGAACCTTTCCTCTTCTCAAAATTCTCCTATTCTGGTTGCCCTGCCTATATTTCCTGTGCTGCTACTGGCCAAACAGTGTTTTATTAAACCAATACAAGTGGCAAATCTTTACAAGGTACAACACCATTGTCCCACAGTGTAGTCCTTCATCGAAACTTTCTCAGGACAGGCCAATTTAAACACAATTGTCAGCATGGACTATAGATTATATCTAGAAAAGCTTTTATGAAAGGCACAAGGCCATATCCAGATTAAGGGTACATTGACAAGATTGGGTTCTATAGCTATGTTCTGACAACTAACAAGCGTAAACATGTCTTGTCTTATAAAGTGAATGTAAATGTTTAACACAGGAGGTATGAAATTGCATCTATAAGCAATCCAGGAAGCAAATGCATTCGAGGTAAAAGGCCCTCTGCTGTTTTTCTTAGAGCCTCTCTCACAGGTCCCCAAAGCATTGCTTACCATGAGCCATTCTTTTAATCATCTTCCAACAAGGTGTTAGAGTGATATTGCTAAAGAGAGCACCTACATATATCACTGACCACAGAGAAGGTTAGTGTGTGTCTAACTAGAGCCTTCATTCCAACTGACTAATTGTTTATGGTACTGACAGGTACTCTGCACACTACCAGAGAAGATTTAGCTTTCTTCTAACAGCTACATACTTTTCCATGTATATGTTGCTTATTTTCATGATACATTAGTGCAATCGTGGCAGAAAAGCTGTAGATTTAGGCAACAACTCTCATTGGACTTAATTGCAACTTTGAGAAAACAGACCATACCTGACTCTTCTCAGGTGACTAAGAACCTGAGACTGCATAGACTATGAACCTAGGGTAAAAGTCAAATAATATTGTTTGACTAAATAGATATAGCAATAAAGTAACTCCTAATTATATTGTATTGTACCTATAAATCAGTGCCTCACTCAGCTAGTTCCAGAGAGAGAACCCCTGGAACATGCAATCTTCAATGGGTTGTCTTCTTTAAAACTCTCCTCCTCAACCCCCAGAGAGGTACATGGCTTGTAAGAATCAGTGGGAATGGAAGACACCAAGGAAAAGTACCAGGCACAATGAGACTGAAACACTTATGAACTGACAGCAAATGTGGCACCATGCACAGGGCCTAAAGAGGTCTAAGCATGATGAGGTCCCAGCACTGAGGAAAAGTAGACATGAACCCCCATTCCTAACTCAGAAGATATTTCCAGTTGACAACTAATCATGAAGGGAAAATTAGGTTTTCTTAAGTGGAGTCACACTGGGTATACAAACCACACTAGGGAGATCCCAAAGTGCTAGTGGTATACGACCAAACCAAAATGAACTCAGTGCTATATTTGAAGATGCTTCTTTGTCTCCCAATGCTTTGCTTGGGCGATTTTTACCTTAGTTGTATTTGTTTATCTATTAGAGTTTCTGATTTTGTGTTTTTATGGGTTCGTGTGTGTTTGTGTATGTGTGTGTGCATATGTATGTATTTTGTCGTTTTTTGTTTTGTCTGTTTGCTTTTTTAAATTCTGGTTATTTGCATTTTTATTGCACTATTTGTTTTCTGAAGAGGGAAACAAAGCTTGGAGTTAATAGGTATAAAAGTGGGGAGGACCTACAAAGAGGAAAAGGAGGGCACTACAGGATCAAATTATACCATATTAAAATTATTTGTGTGTGTGTGTGTGTGTGTGTGTGTGTGTGTGTAAAACAAGTCCCAATGAGATAACTAACTAGGTAAGGATGCTTGCCTGATGCAAGCCTCATAACTTGAGTCCACATACTGTTGAAGAAAAAAACTGACTTCAGAAAGTTGCCCTCTCCTACAAACTATGGATGGGAACACACACACACACACACACACACACACACACACACACGCATGCACACACACATGCACATGGCAATTTACATGTAACTCCTCTCCCCATACAATTTATTGTGAAAAATATTCAGAAACATCTTGTACTGTGTGATATCATGCCTGTACTATCATTCTTGCCCTAGGAGCTTTGGGATTTAGGGACTGCCATGCTTGAGAGTAACAACCCTAAATAGAAGTTCCTGAAGGGTGTTCTCTTTAAACTTCTGATGTACCGATGGGACTCAGGTGAATGAATGTGACATTTCTGGGGAGGTAGGAATCCAACATTCACAGTTTATTCCTACACTCAGGGTTTTCTTGGCATGTCCTCTCAAGCTCTGTGGGCAATGTTGGAAGTAAAAACAGTCTTGAACACATGGATTCCCAAGTCCACATGGTGAATGCAGCTTCTTGTTGTCTGCATTCTATTTACATCACTGCTCCTATTCTTTTCTGAATTTTTTCCACATGGAAAGGTGCTCTTAGAAAAGAAAACCACATATGAAACACTGGCTTAAGAAGACCACATCTACCTCCAAGGAAATAAAAATGTCCTCCACACTTGAAGCTGCCCATTCTCAGACAGGAAGTCAACACAGAAAAGTCATCACACAGTTAATACACCCCACCTATCTATCTCAAGATTCATGTGGTCAGTCCTGTCTCTATCCCTCCAAAGGAACCATTGCCTTGCTTGAAAAACCATCTCCTTCCTATTATGTGGACAAGTAAAGAGAAACAAGTGCAAAGGGAGATGTTTTTCTTATTTAGCAAGAGTACAGCAAGTTCCTCAAATGCAAGTTCCTTCTACAAGTTTCTCAGTTGACTTGCTATGGACTCTAACCCAAACTGAATGCAGTGCTCAGAAAAATAAAATGGACTGACTGGGTGTGGGGAGGGGATTAAATAAACCAATAAGCCTGGGAGCTTTAAGTAAAGCAAAACATATGGGCCTTAAAAAAAAAAAACATGGTGGCAGGATGTTCTTACATAAAACAAAATGGACTGCTAGGCCTAAAGAAAAGCCATTTATATTGTCATAGTTTTAAAGCTGGCATTTGACATCCAGGATGCCATCCTCTTCAGGTGTGTGGTTTCTGTCCTTGACTTGAAGTTGGTCTGTTCTGACTAGATCTTCCTTTCCACAGATATCATCTGACTACATGTTTTCTGCATTTTAATCTCTTTTTTATAAGAGGACTACTTTAGGAATTAAGGAACACTCATGTATCTCATCTCAATGGACTTTCTTTGTCAATTTAGATGTTCATCATGCACATAGAGTCATGGTTGGCATTTCAGCAGAAGAATTTGGGGAAGAGGCCACAGCCCAAACTATGACATCATAGTAGCTTCCTGGAGTATTTGTAACTGCGTACAGTGCAGAAGGAAGTTGAAAAGATTATGAATGTGCTCCCTCAAAGTACTGAAAGCTAGTGTTAGGTATGAAGGGCTGGGCTATTTTGAAAGGCTCTAGAGAAGAAACCCATACTTCCCCCAGACTCTTGTCATCCAGGGTATCCCTTAGTAGGCAGCTGTATCACTTCAGTTTCTTCTCTGCCTCAACAAAGCCTTCCTTCTCATGACTCTTCAAATAGTCTCCTATTAAATACTTTCTAGTTGAATTTTAAAAATGTGCTAATACAGTCTGATATAATATTACTCAATTACCTATATGAAGGCTCTACTGTAAAATAAAGTTATATTCCAAAATTCCTGGAAAATATGGATTTGGGGGATTTTATTCCTTCCCAATATATTCAACTGAATTCCGTTTTCATCTTTAATTAGGTTATCTCTTATATCTAATTAAAAAATATCTCCCTTGTCTGGAGGTAAGGAAATGACATGCTGATGTATGTGAATGATTAAGTTTGAAAGAATCCAAGGAACTCATGTGTCTGTCATGTCCACAGATCTACATAAAATTTGGAGAGACAAGTGCTTACTTGCTTCACCAATTGCCTTTTTATTCTTTCATTTTTGTATGCATTGTCATTTGTATAACAATGAAACTTTCTTCTACTCCTGTGTCTACCTTTCCCATGAGAAGATAAGCCAGATCATGTCCACAAAGGTTATTAAATTCGAGGATACAGAGTACTAATATCCCATGTTTCTGACTCAGTTTTCTGCATCTTAGAATTGGTGCAACACTATTACATCTTCACGGTTGTCACATGATAAGAATAACCCCCAGGTGTGGTAAAAGCATTAAAGTCATGGGCCACTGTTGATGTTATAGCATCTTCTGTCCTGTGGCTCTCTGACCACCTATGAGTGTTGCTAGGTCATCGGAAGCCAATCTCAAAGGCTCGTGGAAGTCCATTCATGAGTATTTCAGTAATTACTGTTTAAAGGAAATACCATTTGAGCACTATTCTGGCTCCCAGAGTAGCGTCATGGGATGAAGCTCTTCCGTTTGATACCCAGTAACTGACTTGACAGGCACCCTCCCCTGGCTTGATTTCCTTTGCCCTCTCCACTCTTGACAAAGTATCTACCAGAAATACTACTTGTGCTTGAATTCTTTCAGAATCAGTGGGGAAGAAAACAAACTAGAATAAATAATAACTGCTAGACCTTTACGAAGAATGAGGTATAAAGCTTGTGAATTGATTCAAACACATCTAGGTCATGACTTCAGGGGAAGGCCTTATCCCTGTGAGCAGTTTTTTATGGGTATCTCCTGCTACTCTCTACTCTTCCTCATCTAAGTCAGGATGTGTTGTTTTTGTTTTTATTGTTGTTGTTTGGTTGGGGCTTGTTGTAAGCTGCCTTTATTATGTGGAGTCCTGGCCCTTGTATCCCTAATCTCTTCAGGTCTTTTATATTGAAGGGGTGTTGGATTTGTCAGAACTTTTCTATCTCTAATGAGATAATCACATGGTTTTTGTCTTTCAGGTTGTTTACAAGGTAGATTTACATATGTTGAATCCTCTGTGGATTTCTAGAAAGAAGCCTACTCACATATGGTGGGTGATCATTTTATGTCTTCTTGGTTCAATTTGCAAGTATGTTGTTGAGAATTTATGCATCTCTATTTATTCATAAGGGAAATTAGTTCATAATTTTCTTTCTTTGGACTTTTTATGGTTTGGATATCAGTGTTAACTGTGGCTTCATGAAATAAACTAGACAATGTCACTTTTGTTTCTATTCTGTGGAATATCTTGACAATTTGGAGTATTTTATTTGAAAATATGGTAGAATTCCATGTTAAAACCATTTTTCCCTAGTTGGTAGACTTTTCATTCCTGCTTTTTTTTAACTGGGGATTATAGATCTGTTTGAATTGTTTATCTGATCTTCATTAAATTTGGTATGTGATATGTATCAAGAAAATTATTCATTTCTTTTATAATTTCTATTTTGATAGAGTATAGGTTTCTAAAGTAGCCAAATTAACAAATTGCAGATAAAAAGGAGGACATAATAAATGACACAGAAGAAATCCAGAAAATTATTATAAGGACATACTTTAAAAACATATTTAATTGTGTGAGCAAGGGTTTCATTATGGAACTCTCTGTGTATACCAGAATGACTTCAAAGTAGCAATTTTTTTTTTTACCTTCTGGCCCCCCCATATGCTGAGATTAAAGGCAGGTACTTCCATGGCCACCTACTTTTGGATTCTTTTAGTTATCATTTTTGCTGTCTTTTTTTGGATACTGAGTCCCATATCTATATGGTAAAAGGAGTCTTCAAACACCTTGAAGAGACTCAACCTTGCTCTATTCATAGACTTCTGTGATACCCTTTCTTTAGGGTCAACCAAACTCTGTAGTTACAAAAGTACCAAGGCTGTGATTTCTATTGTATTTTATCTTTCTTGTTTCTCTTGCTCTTTTTATTGGTGAACCAAATGCTCATGAGACAAATTGTGAGCTCCTCTGTCATATGCAGGAGACAAGAAACTGAGACTTTTCCCTGTAAACAGACAGAAAAAGCTGAGGCATGGAACTGAAGTTAGATCTCATTTGGTAAAGTACTTGTCTACTATGTATGAGAACCTGGGTTTTATTACATAATTGGGTATAGTGATGTATGTATAGTTCTATGTTTTCTTGGGTTGGTTCTAAATTTGTCACATAGGAAAATATTGCAGCAAAGGACTATTTTCTTCTCATTTTTATGTCTATTGAGAGAGAAATCTACAGAATTTTTGTGATATAATCACAGCCAATATGAATCATATGATGGCATGGACATTTTTGAAGATGTGCTTTGTTCTTATAGGTCTCATCACAATGTTTGCTGGCTTTTTATCTTCATAGAAATCTCTACTCATGGAATTTAATGTAAATACATTCATCTATGAGAAAAAGTATTCTTTAGAAAGAGTTTATCAGATTGGCAAAATGCACAATAGGTAAAAATATTTGGCACTCCTGCTGCTGATTCAAATCCAATCCCAAGAACACTCAACAGAAATAAAGAAATTACTTCAGAACATTGTTTCCTGACCTCCACATGTGTGTTGTGACACCATGCACTGTCTCTTGCAAGCATGTGCACACGTGCTCACACACACACACACACACACACACACACACACACACACACTGTGGAAACAAGCACAATAATGACAAATAAAATGTAAGAAAATATTACAGGAGAGCTGAAAGCTGGAGTGGAGCCAGTGAACTCTGTTGCAGACTCTGGCTTCTACTAGTTATAATGCAGCAATTTTATGATTTAATGAACAACAGATCTATGTGTAGACACTATCACTCCCCAAGTGTTCACACTTCTGACTGGCTTAATACTGTCAGAGAGATTCTGTCAGTGTTAAGAACAAGGAAGGAGAAACAGTGTCACTACCACTACAGCTTCTAGAGTCCTTAGGGGATTGTTGGATTATTGCTGACACTGATTTTTTTCTAGGAACATCACTTTCACATGTTTTGTAACGTTGCCATAGACACTTTCTGAGGAGGAAAAGAAAAAAAAGAAGAAAGCTTAATTTCATCTGAATTCTCAGTATCCAATTTTTGTAGAGGTCAATGTATCACATACAATAGAATTCTACATAGGACTAAAAGTCTTGCTTGGAGTGACAAAATTATTTTTCTATACAATAAATGACATCAACATCAAAATCAATGTTTACATTAAGAGAATAATGTCAGATTATTGGTTTGTCAAATGGTCAATAGTCAATCTTAACATTTCTTTATTAATGATAATTGCCAAAGTATTGCTAAATGCACAAATCAGAGCATATGTTCATTGACAAGCACCCAAAGGAACAGCAGCATCACCATTTGTACAATGGCATTGTCTGAACCTTCAATAACATTTTCTACATTATTTTTTCCATATGCTTTGAACTTCCCATCTCGTTCACCTTGTATACTGCCTCTCTCTATTCCACTCTCCTTCCATTTGCCTGTGTCTCTACTGGGGCACTTAACTAATGTACTTCTAGGAGAAGTTTGCATTGTATTTTATTGTTGTTTGTTTTCATTTACTCACCGTTAACATCTTACATGTACTAACACAATGGGCATTTAATACTCATCTTAACACAGTATGTGTTCAATAATAAGTATGAACAGTCATGTTCCACTTCCGATATGTAATCTAGTATTTTAAATTCACTTATACACATGGAGGATATAGTATAATGTAATCAATAATAGTATTTGCCTTCAGTTGTTCTCAAGAGTGGCTGCTAGAGTTAAATGATTCAATTGTACCCATTCCATTTCCAAACTGGGGGAGAATATTGTTCTATAAGTACAATAATCATATATTCTTAAGCAATACTAGTAAGAAGACAATTATAATAGAAGCAAAACTCAGGACTTCCACAAAATGTTTAAGCATTATATGAGTAAACTTGTGGATTAATTATACATGTAAGACATTTAATTTTTTTTTGGTGATACTTCCATATTTCTATACAATGTATATTACTATATCTATTCATCTCTTCCTAGTCCAACACCCAACATCTCCCCTAAAGGGTAAGTGTTTTAAGAATAATTCTGCATATTTTATTTGGACTTATTTATGAAATTAGCTCTTCAAATTCCCAAGGTTGGCTTATTGATTTTTACTTCCAGTACTCAACATTTTAGGAAAGTACCTAGTAGAATATGATAATTACTGTCAAGTGTGTATCTTTTCAAGATAAGAATTCCTCCATTTTATATAGTAAAGTCAGATTATAAGCTATGTCATTATAAATAACAATAGAAAATAACCGTGATCTTTTTTCTGATCTGCACAAATTTGATTTCTTAAAACCGATGACAATTTACTTTTCACATCTTACAGGTACTGTGGGACAATGGTCTTTTATCCTTTCACTTGTATTATTTTTAATAAAATGCTGATTGGTCAGGCAGGAAGTAGAGGTGGGGCAATGAAAACAGGAGAATTCTGGGAAGAAGAAAGATTCAGTATGAGTCATTATCCAGACACAGAGGAAGCAAGATGTGACTGCCTTGCTGAAAAAGGTACCAAGCGACATGGCTAACATAGACTAGAATTATGGGCTAATTTAAGTTATGAGAGTTAATAAGAAGCCTGAGATAATAGGGCAATCAATTTATAATTAATGTAGACCTCTGTGCATTTCTTTGGGGCTGAACTACTGTGAGACTGGATGGGACAGAAACCTCTGTCAACATAAGGGAATGAATAGTAAGTAAAGTTTTGCACATTTTTTTAGCATGTTATTCTTATAATAATAAGAGTCTTGAAAAAAATAACCCCCACTAACACCCTCAGCAATAGTGGAGAGGGTGCCGAACTGGCCTTTCCCTGTAATCAATTTGATAAATGTCTAAAATGTCACCATAAAAACTTCAACCAGCAACTGATCAAAGCAGAGGCAGAGACCTGCAGTGGAGCACAGGAATGAACTCCCAAAGTCCAGTTGAAGAGTGAGAGGAGTGAGAAGATGAGCAAAAAGGTCGAGATCAGGATGGGCACACCCACTGAAACAGTCTACCTCAGCTAATGGGAGTTCACCAATTCCAGCCAGACTGAAAAGGAACAAGCATAGGATCAAACTAATCCCTCTGAATGAAACTGACAATTGCATGGCTAGGATAGACTGAGAAGCCACTGGCAGTGCACCAGGATTTATCCCTACTGCTTGTACTGGCTTTTTGGGAATACATTCTATTTGGATGGATACCTTGATCATCCTAAACATAGTAGCGAGGGCCTTGGACCTTCCCCCAAGCAATGTGTCTTACCCTCTCTGAGAAGAAGATGGGGGTGACATGGGAGGATAGGTGGAGGGAATGAGAGGACGAAAGGAAGTGGGAAATGAATTGGTATGTAAAATGAAAGCAAGTTGGCGTAGTGTATTTAATAAAATTTCTACAAATAATCATCTGGTACAGGGTTGCAAATGATTAAAAAATGTTAATTCATATCTCAAGGAGCCTTAGAAACATAATGGAAAGATAGATCACTTATCAGGTAAGGGTGCTTGCCATCAAGCCTCATTACCTGAATAAAAGCCCCAAACCCACATGCTGGGATGTGAAAGCAGACTTCTGCATGTGGCTGATAGGATACTAAATATATGAACAAATTACTGACTGAATGTATAAACAAACAAATAAATAATTAAATAAATTCTTTTAAAACCTAAAATATAAGGTTATAGGCTATAACTCCCAAATAGTTTGGGTTCAATAAATGACTGCAACAGGATATCAGGACTTGCAGAGCTTAAAGTCTGCTAGAGTAGAATAGAGACCGATATGATGAAGTGGGTTTGAACATAAGAACAAAAATATTAGAAACAGAAATCAGGCTTAGATGTTCATGAAGGATTGGAGAAAGTATTCCAGCTGGGGAAACAGCTGTCATGTGACTGATGGAGGAATTAAATAAATACAACATGAACAATAACAAGTTAAATAAGAGGATAATGGCTGAAACATAGTTTTGGAAAATACTTTAGGAGCTTAAGAATTTTGAATATAATTTATAATTTTTGATAAACTACTTTGTCTGTGTGTGTGTGTATGAAAAGACAGTCAATTGAACAAATGGTGCTACAGAAACAAGGCACGTACTTAGAGAAGAAAGTCTATTCTTATCTCTCACAATATATAAAATTCAATTCCAAACAGACCGATAACCTTAATGTAATACTGAACACTAGAACTTTTAAAGGAGAACATTCTGGAAACACTTCAAGAGATTGACATAATCAAGCAAGTTCTCAAAATGACTCTATATTTAACAGGAAAGACACATTGAAAATTAGATTGTGGAAATTCAATATATGAGCAAGAATGTTAACAATTCAATCAAAAGACAACCTGAATAACAAAACATCTCCATTAAGATTACAGAAAGAGTACAAATATTTAGAATACATGAATAATTTTTTAAAATGCCAAAAAACAAATCACCCAATCAAAAATGAGCTAAAAAAAAGAAGAAAGAAATTTCCATAGATAAAGTCCAAACATACAATAAACATATGTAAAAGAAAACCCTGGCCATCAAGACAGTGTGAACTAAAACTGCAAGGAGATTCCATCTCAATTAGAGTCATTAAGAAGACAAAGTCAAAAAATGCTCCCAAGGCCAAAGGGATCGGGAGACCATTGTATACTGCGAGTGGGAATGTAAACTGTTGAGGCTAGTGCTGAAATTATCATTGAGGTTTATCAAGGCATTAAATGCAGAACTCCCACAAGGCATAATTGAACTACCACTAGGTATATTCTTTAAATATTTCAAGGCAGGATATCAAAAAGACACTTGATTGTGTTTGTCTATTGCAGTTTGTTCACAGCAGAAAGCTGTGGAATCAGATAAACGTCTCTCAATAGAAAAATTGATGAAGAAAATGTCAGAGAGACAGAGACACAAACAGATAGAGAGACATAAAGACAGAGATGAGAGAGGGTACATGTGAGAGAGATAGGAGAGGTTTATTCATTCACAAAAATAACAATGAATGAATAATATTAAGGAAAACAAGCCAGACCCAAAAGATGAGTAACACACATTTTCTACCTCTGGGTCCTAGAATTTGTACAGTAGACATAGAATCAATGTCACTGTCTAGATGAATGAAGGGACTAGCTGGAAGAGAAAAGAGCTAGGAGTGAGAGTGGGAGATAAAGATGGTCACTGCAGGTGATATGCTTACATAAGAATATCTTTATGAAATCAATTATTATAAACAATGAATATTTACCAATTAAATATATGAAATTAAAAATAATATATAAAAATTACTATAGTTGCTAGTCTTCAAAAATTTTTAGTGGTATAACAAACATAGCCAAATAAATAGAATACAGAAGTCCAAAGTATGCTCTAACACACATAGCCAAATTATTTTCTACATAGTCATCAAGATGATTCACTGAGAAATGGAGGTTTTTCTCAGTAAATGGTGCAGGGAAAATTGGATAATCATAGGCAGAAACAACTCTTGCATGATATTAAAAAATCAACAAACTAGATCAAAGACCAAAATCTAAGACGTAAGATTATAAAACTCTTTAAAATGCGGGAAAAGCTTCACAACATTGGATCTCAAAGAGGTTTGCTGGATATCACTGAAATAAAAAGGAAAATTTGCACTTAAAGCAATTGTTTGCATTAAAGAACTGATAGATATCAGTCTGTAAAATGAGAGAGAGAAATTTTAAATCATACTGATGGCATTAATGCTCACAGTGTAGCAGGAAATTCTACACCTCAAGAAAGAACAAAATGTTCAAACAATTTGTCATAAACAATAACAGAAATTCAAGTTGAAGAGGTATACACCTGTCATTCCAGCGCATGAGAAATTGAGATGGGACAAGGGTATGTTTCAGGCTAACCTGGGCTACATTGTGAATTATAGGCAATCTGAAAGATACAGTGATTTTCTGTTTATAATATTCCACACACACACAATAAAATTGAGCAAATGACTAGACTAAATATTTCTCCAATGATCATGTATCAACATCTAATAGTAGATGAAGAGGCGCTCATTATGGAAATGAGGAATCATAATCTCAGTAACACACTACTGCACATCCATTTGACATGTATTCATAAAAACAAAATAGAAGAAAAAGAAAATGACCTGCACCTACGCCTTGGGGAATATTGAGAAAATAGAGGCAGGGGAAATATAAGAGCCAGAGGATCAGAGAGTTTGCTATGAGATGTGTCTTTTAGTAGCATCAGAAACTACACAGATAGTCACCAACATGACTTCCTTAATATGAGCTGAACAAGGATGAAAATAAACATGGAAACGTGGGTGGAAAAAGCCAGAAAGTCCATGAAGTCTGAACAAGTACACAAAGAACACACACTCATGCAAGAGCAATTAATGAAAAAAGAAGCCATCAGTTTGAAATAAAACGGGGCGTGCTATATGAGACAGTTTGGAGGGAAGAAATAAAAGAAAGAAATTATGTAATTATATTATAGTTTCAAAAAATTTCAATTGTTAGGCTGTAGAAAAATTAGAGCCCTGATAAACAGGTGTTAGAAATATAAAAGGATGCAGCCTCTGTAGGAAAACGGTAGTCCTTCAAAATCAATATGCACAGATACTCATCCACGCCCCACTTCTGGACATATACACCCCAAAACATAAAATCACAGTTATAAACAGGTGTCTGGTTAGCGATGTCTACATAGTGTTACACACAGCAGAAAAAAGACATGGAAACATTCCCATGTCTTGCAATATATGGATGCAGAAATCCAGTGTCATGTCAACCTACATGAAATTCTGGCATTTCCTACAAATATATAGATCAACCTTAAAGATGTTATCCTAAGTGAAATCAGTCAAAATCAAAAGGAAAAAATATGGTCCACTGATTATACTTATAATAAGAAAGAATATGGTTTAATTTGAGGAAATGAGAGCAGAAAGAATACCAGGGCTCTGGGGGAGAGACAAGGAAGCTTTTGTTATCAAGACTTTCAGGGTAGGAAAATGCAAGTGCTGTGGAACTGGGTAATCTTGCTGGTGCACACAGTGCCAAAATGCTGGGACTGAGCTCTAAACTGCAATCATAATCAAATACTAAACTTAGCAGCTTGCATCTTCCTAAAATTTCTTAATGCACTTACATACTCACCCCTCATATATATGGTTCTTTTCTGAGTACAATTCCAACTTTACATTTAAATCATCTTATTCCATATACATTTCCCCCTGAAAATTGGTGATGTATTTTCTCATTTGTTAATCTTCATCTAAACTTATCTAGAGCTATGGTAATCATTATTCATCTTAGAGTTTTCCTAGTTATAAAACCATACAGAAAACAACAATGTACATAATAGGCCCAAACTCAGGAGTTGCTGTAACACTGGAGCTTTCAAAAAAAATTCTCAGAGTTGTTTTGATTTGCATTTCTCTGATGACTAAGGATGTTGAACATTTCCTTTAGCATTTTTCAGCCATTTTAGATTCCTCTGTTGAGAGTTCTCTCCATCTTACACCTGTAAGAATGACCAAGGTCAAAAACACTGATGACAACTTATGCTGGAGAGGTTGTAGGATAAAGGAAACACTCCTGCATTGCTGGTGGGGTGAAAGCTGGTACAGCCCCTTTGGTTGTCAGTGTGGTGATTTCTTAGAAAATTAGGAAACAACCTTCCTCAAGACCCAGCAATACCACTTTTGGGTATATAACCAAAGGATGCTCAATTGTCCCACACGGGCATGTGCTCAATTATGTTCATAGCAGATTGGTTTGTCATAGCCAGAATCTGGAAACAACCTAAATGCCCTTTGACAGAAGAATAGATAAGGAAAGTGTGGTACATTTACACAATGGAGTAATACACAACAGAAAAAAAAATAATGACGTCTTGAATTTTGCAGGCAAATGGATGGAGCCAGAAAACATAATTTTGAGTGAGGTTACCCAGATATAGAAAGACAATTACCACTTGCAGTCACTCATAAGTGGATTTTAAACATAAAGCAAAGAAAAACAGCTCACAAATCACAATCCCAGAGAACTTAGACAACAATGCGGACCCTAAGAGAGACATATAGATCTAATCTACATGGGAAGTAGAAAGAGACAAGATATCCTAAATAAATTGGGAGCATGGGGATCTTGGGAGAGGGTTGAAGGGGGAGGAGAGAAAAATATAGCGCTCAATAAAAAAAAAATTCTCATTTTGCTGGAACTGACTGCATCTTGAAGAAATGTTCTTATTCTATGTAGTGATATAGACAGTCCATTTTTTTCTAGTAAGTTTATAGAATTTTCTCGAAGCAGATGAGAATGAAGTTGATGAGTCTATATTTAGAAATGAATACAATTTTTTTCACTGTACACATTTTATCTTGGCTCTCGATTTTAGTTTTAAGTGTGGAAAACTGTAAGTCTAGTTACTTATTTTTTCAGATTCTAACATAATTACATCATTTTGTCCTTCCCTTCACACCACACAGACTCTTACATACACACCTGGTGCTCTTTTTCAGATTCCTGGCTTCTTTCATTTATGGTTCTATACACAGATACTTATACATCACTAAATTCATATATAAAACCAGTTCAGTCTTCATAATGTTGCATGTATATATTTTAATTTTTCAAGATTATAACATAATTTTATAACATTTCCTCCATTTCTTTCTACCCTGAAAACCCTCTCATGTAACTCTGTTTCAATTCATGACCTTTTAATTTTGAATTTTTTACTACACACACAACCATATTACTAAATGTAGAACAACTTTCTCATGAATAAAATGAATAACATAATACAGAATATGAAATATATTCATACATATTTCCAAGATGAACATTTGATTTTGGATAACCAACTGCTGTGGTTGAAATTGGGTTAAAAAAAAAAAAGATGACACCTTTGGGGGCTTTTTTTCTATATAATTTTTGAAAAATATTTTTTAAATTTTAATTTTTATATTTTTCTTCTCTCATACGATGGATCCCAACCACAGCTCCTCCCCTCCACTCCTCCCAGTCCCCTCCTCACTTCCCTTGGATTCACTGTTGTGGATAATTATTTCAACTAGGCAAAGGAAGATGTGCTACATTTGCTTGTGCTGAAGAATATTACTTAAACTCTGTAAAGGTGTGTTACATTTGTTTATGCTGCATTTGTTTAATGATGTAAAGATGTGTGTTTAATTATGTAAAGATGTGTTGCATCTGTTTCACCTTGCCCACCTAAGGAACTTGTTTGATCTAATAGAAAGAGAAACAATAAATAGCCAGGCAGGGGAGAGATAGGGGGCAGAGAGAATAAACAGAAGAAGAAATCCAGGCTCAAGAGAGGAATGAAAGAAGGAGGAGGAGAGAATAAGGAAGATACCTGGGTCCAGAAACTAGGCAGCTGCCGCCAGCAGAGAAGAAAAAGGAAGTTACACAGAAAGAAAGTAAAAAACCCTGAGTCAAAACATAGGCAAAGAGCTAACAAAAGAAGAATTAGCTCCTTTATCGAAAATGAGGTGTTCATAGGTTTGTGGGTTAAAATCCGGGTCTTCTATACGATTCCATTGGTCGACTTCTCTGTTTTTATGCCAGTACCACACTGTTTTCATTACTGTAGCTCTGTAATAGAGTTTGAAGTCAGGGATGGTAATGCCTCCAGAAGATCCTTTATTGTATAGGATTGTTTTGGCTATCCTGGGTTTTTTGTTTTTCCATATAAAGTTGATTATTGTCTTATCCAGATCTGTGAAGAATTTTGATGGGACCCTGATGGGGATTGCATTGAATCTATAAATTGCCTTTGGTAGAATTGGCATTTTTACTATGTTGATCCTCCCAATCCAAAGGCAGGGGAGGTCCTTCCATTTTCTGGTATCCTCTTCAATTTCTTTCTTCAATGCCTTAAAGTTCTTGTCAAATAGATCTTTCACTTCCTTGGTTAGAGTTACCCCAAGATATTTAATGCTGTTTGTGGCTATCGTGAAAGGTGAAGCTTCTCTGATTTCCCTCTCTGCTTCCATATTCTTTGTGTATAATATGGCGACTGATTTTTTGGAGTTGATCTTGTATCCTGCCACATTACTAAAGGTGTTTATCAGCTGTAAAAGTTCTTTGGTGGAGTTTTGGGGGTCGCTTATGTAGACTATCATATCATCTGCAAATAACGAAAGTTTCACTTCTTCCTTTCCAATTTGAATCCCCTTGATCCCATTATGTTGTCTTATTGCTATTGCTAGAACTTCAAGCACTATATTGAAGAGGTATGGAGAGAGTGGACAGCCTTGTCGTGTTCCTGAGTTTAGTGGGATGGCTTTGAGTTCTCTCCGTTTAATTTGATGTTAGCTGTCGGCTTGCTGTATATTGCTTTTATCATATTTAGGTATGACCCTTGTATCCCTAATCTCTCCAATACTTTTATCATAAAGGGATGTTGGATTTTGTCAAATGCTTTTTCAGCATCTAATGAAATGATCATATTGTTTTTTTCTTTCAGTTTATTTATATGATGGATTACATTGATAGATTTTCGTATGTTGAACCAGTCCTGCATCTCTGGGATGAAGCCTACTTGATCATAATGGATAATTTTCCTAATGTGTTCTTGGATTCGGTTTGCCAGTATTTTGTTGAGGATTTTTGCGTCGATATTCATGAGTGAGATTGGCCTGTAATTCTCTTTCTTGGTTGAGTCTTTGTGCGGTTTTGGTATCAGAGTGACTGTAGCTTCATAAAAGGAATTTGGCAATGACTCTTCTGTTTCTATATTGTGAAATACATTAAGGAGTATAGGTATTAGGTCTTCTTGGAAGTTCTGGTAGAATTCCGCATTGAAACCATCTGGTCCTGGGCTTCTTTTGGTAGGGCGGTTTTTGATAACAGCTTCTAATTCTTCGCGACTAACAGGTCTATTTAGGTCGTTCACCTGGTCATGGTTTAACTTTGGTATCTGGTGATGGATGGAGATAGAGACAGAGACCCACACTGGAGCACTGGACTGAGCTCCCTAGGTCCCAATGAGGAGCAGAAGGAGGGAGATGATGAGCGAGGAAGTCAGGACCACAAGGGGTGCACCCACCCACTGAGACAGTGGGGCTGATCTATTGGGAGCTCACCAAGGCCAGCTGGATTATGACTGAAAAAGCATGGGATAAAACCGGACTCTCTGAACATGGCGAACAATGAGGGATGATGAGAAGCCAAGGACAATGGCAAGGGGTTTTGATCCTACTTCATGTTCTGGCTTTGTAGGAGCCTAGCCAGTTTGGATGTTCACCTTCCTAGACATGGACGGAGTGGGGAGGACCTTGGACTTTCCACAGGGCAGGGAACCCTGACTGCTGTTTGGACTGGAGAGGGAGGGGGAGAGGAGTGGGGGGAGGGGGAGAAGGGTGGGAGGAGGGGGAGGGAAATGGGAGGCTGGGAGGAGGGGGAAACTTTTTTTTTCCTTTTCTCAATAAAAAAAAAAGAAGTAGAAGAAGAATTAGGCTAAGAATAACTAATAAGAATTCTCCATGTCATGATTTGGGAGCTGGTTGATGGCATAAAAGAAACAGCTCTGTGCAATCCACTACTCCTCCATTTCCCTTCAACAAAGAGCAGGTCTCCCAGGGATATCAACTGAACATGGCATAACAAGATGCAATAAGACTAGATACAATGCCTCATGTCAAGACTGGAAGAGGCAACTCGAGAGGAGAAAAGAGTCCCAAGAGCATGCAAAAGAATCAGAAACACCCCTACTCCCACTGTTAAGATTTCATCAAAACCCCAGCTTAAACAACCATAGCATGCATGAAGAGGACTTGCCATGGAAGCATGGAAGGATTGCTACTTCAGTCTCTGAGGCGCTGTGAGTTCAGTTGTTACTCTAGTCTATGTTCTTCTTGTGTCCTTGACCCCTCTGGCTTCGAGAATCCTTCCTCCTCTCTTCTGTGGAGTTCCACACACTCTGTCTAATGTTTGGCTGTGGATTTCTGCATCTTCTTGAGCCAGCTACGAGAGGAAGCTCTCTTATTATGACAATTGGACTGGGCACCAATCTGTGAGTATGGCAGAATATCATTTGGAATTCAATAGGAATCATATCAGTAACATTTTTTCTTTTTCTTTTCTTTTTATCAGTTGCATTTGGTTCTACCCTAGGTAGGTCTCTGTACCATCCAGCTTCTAGTTCCTGGCCATAAAAGCAGCATCAGGCATGGACTCTCTATCATGACTCAAGTGAGACCAGATATTGGATTGCTGTCCCCACAGGCTCTAAGACTTCATTGACATGGCACATCTTGCATTCAGGACAGGTGTGGCTTAAAGGATTTTATTGGCTGGGCTGCTGTCCAAGTCCTAAAGCTGTGACCCTTGCTTGGTTACAGAAGATGCCAGATCTACAACCACTCTCATAGGTTGCAGGGAGTTCCCACTGCACTAGATTTCCCTATCTCCCCATAGATGCTGCATCACTTGCTCCAGTTTTCTACCCCCCCCCCATGCCTCCCTCCTTACCTGCCTGACCCTCCTGGTCCCATACCCACCCTCCCCATTCACCCACAAAATCTATTCTATTTTCCCTTCACTGGGAGATCCCTGTGTCCCCTCTAGAGTCCTCCCTGTTACTTAGCCTTGCTGAATCTGTGGATGTAGCTTGACTATCTTTTACTTTAACCTAATATCCACTTATAAGTCAGTACATACAATGTTTGTCTTTCTGGATCTATTGTAGCCTCATTTACAATGATTTGCCCTAGTTCCATCCATTTGTCTGCAATTTCATGATGTCATTGTTTTTAACACCTGAGTAATACTTTATTGTGTAAATGTACCACATTGTTTTTTTTTTTTGTTTTTGTTTTTGTTTTTTTTTTTTACCGATTCTTTGGTTGAAGAACATCTAGGTTGTTTCCAGTTTCTGGCTATTATCAATAAAGCTGATATGAACATCACTGATCAAATGTCCATGTAGTAGAATGGAGTGTTTGGGGGGTATAGCTGGGTCTTGAGGACATATTAATTTCCCTCCTTCCCTCCCCATCTTTTCCTGGATCCCCACCTACCCGCTCATCTTCATGTTTTTCATTCCCTTAAAACAAAACCCAAAATGTACAAAAAGAAAGAACATACATAAAAAGATAAAAGAAAACAATTAAACAGAGTCTATTTTGTACTTGCCATCATGTGGCTTGTCCCAGAAGTAGATGATATACCCAGTGTCACTCCATTGTTCTCTGCACATTTAAGTCCCAGCTGTGAGAATGATCTTGTGATAGCATTTCAGGTCATTTTGCTCTTCTATCAAAAATATACATAGCTTCCCAATTAAAAAAACACAATCTAAGTCTCACTGTGAGTTGGCCCACTCTTCTCTATTTCTCTTCTGTTTCCTCCGCTGGTCTTAAGGCCTCTTAAAACACAAGTTTATTTCTTGTTAGGGGCATTGCACTTGCCATGGCAGACTTGGAAAGGCCTTTTCCCATATATTTGCTAAGTGGTTTTTTTTTCACTTTCTTTAATCGTTTAGTTTTAACTTCACCTTAGGGAGATTTCTGCTCAGTCTAAAATAGCAACTTTATTACTTTCTTTATGCTTGCCATGTTATTTTTCTCATAGCTCCATTAAATGTT